>NC_072794.1:75011716-76343859 GCF_028583425.1 Eublepharis macularius
ATTAGCTGTAGCGTTCACATACCGTCTCCTTAAATATCACAGTCATGGTGCTTGCACAGCATCATTTCCTCCTGTTGCTTCATTGGTCTCTCCCTTCTCTTGTATCCCTCTTTCCCCCTTTCCTTCTCTTCCTTATCTCCATCTTTTCTTCAACTTTCTACCCCATACTTTTTTGGTTTCTTTCTCTTCTGTTCTCCTTTTTTTACTGCCTCTTAGTCCCTCAGTTAAGGACACCAGCGCCATGGAAAATGATAAGAAATTAGAATTAAATATTTTCCTTGGAAACATAGTGCCAAATACAGGCACAGCTAACCTCTACAGTTCAGCCATCACTGCACCTAGTAATAAAGTGGCTGGTCCCCATGTAGGTAATGAAAACAATTCAATGAGGCTACCTGCAGCAAAGGTAGGAGTCTCTGCCTACTCAAGGGAATTCCCAGAGAGGCAGAAAAGTATGGCTTGGGAGAGTGGCATACTGTATATGGCATCTTACCCCACCAAGGTCCCACCAATCCCCAATCGCCACCTTCCTTAGGCTCTACCCCCAAATTTCCATGAATTTCCCAGAGTTGGGAGTTGGGCCACAATTCTTTGTGGTGTCCCAGCTCATTTGAATGTTAATACTATTCAACTTGGCATCAACAGTTAACATCCCTGTGGATATGATCCAACCATTACAATTTGGTGAGGTGGGAATGTTTTGGACTGGTCATCATTACTCAGTTCTCCTCAAAATGTGTATGCCAGTTCTGTACTAATTCCTAGCTATAGCTGGTAGTTATTATTTAGTAACTCAAAAAGTCAACTGATTCAAAGAACTGAGTATTTAGTAGTAAGTTAAACCTATTTTTTATTTTGATAAAAGTAACTTCATTTCATTTATGGAAATTGATTCTTATCACCTAGTAAGTTATGGATGGTTCCACACTAATCATTTGATTTGTAATTGCCATTGTTTCTTCACTCAGTTTTAACATGCAGACCAGAAAACATCACTGGCAAACCCATTGCATTTAAGTGTTTTGTGTGTTGTTTTCCCATGATCTTTTCAGATCATCATTATGTTGATTAAAAAAAAAACACTTAAAATGTAACTACAGCAAGAGAGCTACTGAAGTTCTCAGTGTTGCTGCCTCTTTAAATTTCCCTCCCTTCTTTTCATTTTACAGCTTAATTAATCACTTCCCAATTGTTTTGAGGAAGGCCAGTTTTCTCTTGGTGTTCATGAAACAGCTGTAAATCATCCATTCTTCTCAAACTACCATTGTTTCACTTTGTAGACAGTCAAAATCACTGTTCATTTTTAAATTTTATTTTTATGACAATTAATTCATAATGATATAATTGTTCATAAAAATAAAAAATGAGCAGCAACCTTGTACTGCTACTTAAGCCTTCTGAGCTCCAGGGACACGAGATCTGCTCAGAGAGAACAAGAGATAAATAACTAATGAGGTTGAAAGCAGAAGAACCAACAAACCAAAAGATCCTGCCGCAGCACAAATTACAGCCAAATTTCCTCCTGTAACCCCCCCCCCCAACTATTTACATTAAATATGGCACCAGTAGGATCTGGATCTGAGTATAGTTGCTGAAGTTGTGGAAGATGTGAGTAGTAAAAGGGTATACCATGAATAATTAATGAGGCATTACGTCACCGGATGTGACGTAAGCAATGGCGCCCTCCTGTGACGTCACCGGAAATGACGCCATCAAGCCCCGCCGCCGGAAATGACGCCATCAAGCCACGCCACCGGAAATGACGTGGGCAAGCTGCGCCACAACCCCTGACGCCATCGGAAGTGACGCCAGCAGACCACTCCCCCTGCCACATCGCCGGAATTGTCGTAAGCTGGCCACCCCCACCCATGACATCATCGGAAGTGACGGGTATACCATGCATATTAATTAGGCATTTTGCATATTTGCTGTATCATCGGAAGTGACGTGTGCAGGCCACCCCTCCCCTATTACCTCAGCGGAAGTGACATGGGAAGGCCACAACCCCTGCAATGTAACTGGATCTCCTTTCGCAAACACCACCCACTTCCACGTCAGTGAACTTCCGCCTGCTGCACCCCACCCCGGAAATGGGGTAACCACCACAGCTATTGGCTGAGTATGGCCGTGTGACCCCTCTATCAACACGCCCATTCACCCCCAACCAATAGGATGCTCTTAGACACACCCATACAAGGTGGTTTTTAGGAAAGAAGCCATTTTGCGCTAGCAGACACGCGGCTGGGCTCTTGCTGATAACATGGATACTCCTGTGAGGCCCCAGGAATTTAAGACACCGTTGGCACCTAAGATGTATTTTGGAGAGCTCCTCCCTATGTATTGTACTTACCGGATTCGCAACGGGAAGATTGAGGCAGGTGAGCAGGCCAAGTCTCCGGAGCTGGATCTAATTCCCCCCACTATCATAGAAAATCCAATGCTACAAACATGGGGAAACCAGCATGGAACACAGACGGGGTTAACCGGCCCCCCTGCAGATGAAATGGATTTTAGGATACCCAACCCTATGTGGTGTGTTTTCCGGACCCCTGCTGAGGAGTTTGAGGATGTGGCAGAGGACCAGGAGGAGGATGGACCTTTAAATGAATCTATGGACATAGAAAGCACAGTTCAACACTCACAGGTACTGAGGTAAATCAATATTTGTGTTTGTGAATGGGGTGGCTAATGAAGTTGGGTGGGGGGTGGCCTCTGAGGGGCCTTTTCACTGAACTATGCCTTTTTTTATTCTGTTACACCAGTTTGATGAGGACGTTATCCAAGCTTTTGAGAATCTGCACATCGGCAGCCATGTGGATATGAACATCTCCTGCGTGTCATGCTTTTGCCTTAATCAGAGTGAAGAGCAGAAGAGGAGTTAGTTTGTCACAATAAAACATTTTATTTTTTACCCTGAATGGTCATAATTGTGTTAAGCGGGGTGGAGGTAGAGATGTCGGGGGAGGAGGCGATATTAAAGAATATATATTATACACCTGGAGAAACAGGTAGTTTTGGTGGGGTGACCCCTCTCTTCCACGCGGCCAAAAAGCAATCTAAAACTCTAACTCGAAATAATGTTGCTGCCTGGCTTTCAGAGCAAGATGCTTACACATTGCACAAGCAGGCCAGGGTTCATTTTAAGAGAAACAAGACCATAGTTTCTGGTCTGGATGCCCAATGGCAGGCTGATTTAGTGGATATGCAGCAGTTTTCCAAATACAATGAGGGGTACAAGTACATTTTAACAGTGGTGGACATCCTGTCTAAATATGCCTGGGCTTCAGTCCTAAAAGACAAAACAGGGGAGGGGGTGTCAAAAGCCTTTAATGATATTTTCAGGCAAGGTAGAAAGCCCGCCAAGCTTCAGACTGATCGTGGCAAAGAGTTTTTAAACAAGTCTGTAAGCAGTGTGTTAAAGAAGCATGGAGTTCACCACTTTGTCACCAACAGTGAAGTCAAAGCAGCCATTGTGGAACGCTTCAACCGAACTTTAAAAACAAAAATGTGGAGGTATTTTACAGCCAACAATACATTCAGGTATATTGACGTGTTACCTCTGCTCATAAAAACGTATAATCACAGCTTTCACAGGACAATTAGGGCCCGGCCTGCAGATGTAAATTCGGCCAATGCTCAGATGGTCTGGAGAATGGTTTATGGAGACTGTTTTGTGACAAAAGAAAAGGAAGGGGAGAATCCTCTGTTTAAAAAAGGAGACCATGTGCGAGTGTCTAAAAGCAAAGGGCTATTTGTAAAAGGTTATGAACAAAGCTACACAGATGAAATATTCATAGTGGAACAGGTCATCCGTAGAGGGAAGAGGCCTGTATACCAGCTCAAAGATTTTGCTGAAGACCCCGTCATAGGGTCATTCTATCCTGAAGAGTTACAGAAAGTTAAGGCAAAAGCAGACAGGGTGTACAGAATTGAGAAAGTTTTAGCATCAAAAGGCAGGGGGAAGAGAAAGTACTATCTAGTAAAGTGGTTAGGCTGGCCTGATAAATTTAACAGCTGGGTGCTTGCTTCCCGCCTTTGCAATCCCATCTACGAAAAAGAAGATGGATAGTGGGTTCTACGTCACCCTCCCTAGCAATGCTTGCGCAGATGTATTCCCACAGAACACCACTGCTGCTTTCACCATCCGACTAGCTCGGCCATTGGAACTTCTTGGTGCTTGGGAGGTGGCGATGGTTGAAATACATTACCCACACAGCTGGAGAACCATCCCCCAAACTACAACATTTGAAATGGCAAAGGATGGGGAGAAATGGGGCTTCCCTCTGAGACAAGGATATTACAAAGACATGTTTAGCTTGGTTGATGCCATGAACATTGCTATAGAAGAACACCCTAAACCCCCAGGGGCGGTGCTGCGCTATGACCTTGTTTCTCAAAAGGTTAAGATTTATGCTCCAGACCCCCATACTATCTCAGCAAGTGGAGAGCTGGCCCACATATTAGGCTTGGTCCCGAATAAACCTGTCCAAAAAATACCATTTACTGCAGATATTACAGGGGGGTTCAACAGCTTGTACGTTTATACAGACATCGTGGAGTATCAGATAGTGGGGGACTACTACGTCCCCCTACTCCGGTGTGTCCCAGTTCGTGGAGAAAGCAATGAGCGTATTAACATTACTTATGACAAGCCTCATTACGTACCTGTCAGTAAGCACCACATAGACACTATCACTATTGAAATTAAGACGGATCAGAACAAGAACGTGCCATTTCGTCTCGGCAAGGTGATCGTGAAGCTTCACTTTCGTCCTCGGAAAGCCCTGGTCTTTTAAGCACATAAAGATGGTCATCTTAAAAAGCTATGGCGACCCAGATGTTTACAGGCATTACTACAGGAACCAAGCTGGAAACGCCCTTCCTGGATTCCAAGGAGCCCCTGTTATGTATGGGGCAGGTGTTGGGGGCATATTCCGGAGCCTTTTCCGAAAAGCCGTCCCTCTTTTGAGAAGAGGATTTGAGCTCATAAAGCCCCATGTAAAAAATGCAGCTCGAAATATTGCTAAAGATGTAGTGGGGCATGTTTCTGAAGCAGTTCTGAATAAAATGAGCCCACTTACACCACAAGAGGGGTCAGGCCTCATGTATCTTAAAAGGCAACGAGGGCTTAAAAGAAAAGCATCACGTGTTCCATTAACTGGCCCTCCACACCCCTTTAAAAGAAAAGCTGTGAAGCGCCGCGGGCCTCAGAAGCGGAAGGCAAAGAGAAGCGCAGGGAGACAGCCTCCGAGCCCTGGAGACATATTTTAAGCAGCAATGGCTTTTATTCACAGCGGCTCAGAAGAATGCACCAAATCAGAACTAGACCTGTTCCAAATAGCCCCTACGCAAACGAGCATCGAGAGGTGTCTATTTATTGAAGTCCCACCCCTGGCGGCTTTGTCAGAATCAGCACCACTGGACTTTTTCATCGCGGGAAATGGTGAAGACTACATGGATTTAAACAACACTCTACTTTACCTGTGTTGCAGGATCGTGAAAGATGATGGTACAGACCTTGATAGAAATGCAAGGGTAAGTTTGGTGAACTACCCGATTGCCTCTATCTTTAGCCAGCTGGACGTGACTCTGGGAGACCGCCTCATCAGCCAGAGTAACAACTGCTATCCTTACAGAGCCTTTATAGAATCAGTGCTCAATTATAGTGAAGACACACTATCCACCCAATTCTCTGCAGGCCTGTTTTACAAAGATACACCTGGACATCATGAATCAACTGCCCTGGATGGAGATAACAAAGGGTTTGTTAAAAGAGCAGCCCTGACTGCTGAAAGCAGAAAAATCGACCTGCTGGGGCGCCTCCACAGTGATCTGTTTTTTCAAGAGAAGCTGCTGGTAAATGGAGTTGATGTCAAAATTAAACTGACACGCAGCAAAGATGCCTTTTGCCTCATGACAGATGGTCCAAATAGGGGGTGCAAATTACAAATCTTGTCTGCTTCCCTTTTTGTGAAAAAAGTAAGAGTAGCTCCTGGTGTCCGTTTAGGCCACGCAGAGGCGCTCTTTACAGCTAATGCCAAATACCCTGTGGATCGCGTGGGCATGAAAGTGTTTAGCATCCCCGCAGGGAGCCGTGTCAGCAACCAAGAGAATTTGTTTTTGGGGCAATTACCCAAGCTTTTAGTTATAGGACTGGTAGATAACGATTCCTTCAGCGGAGCCCATAATAAAAACCCATTTAACTTTAAGCATTATGACATCAATTTTGTGGCACTGTACCTGGACGGCGAGCAAGTACCTGCTAAACCTCTACAACCCAACTTTGAAGATGGAAACTGTGTGCGGGAATACATGCATCTGGTTCAGGCGGCTGGTAAACATATGAAAGACAGATCTTTGTTAGTTAACCGTGAGGAGTTTGCTCAGGGCTACACGCTGTTTGCATTTGACCTGTCTCCAGATCAGGAATGTGCGGACCACTACTCCTTGATTAAAACTGGTAATCTGCGTGCTGAAATACGTTTTGCCAATGCACTGCCTAACACCGTTAACATGATTGTCTATGGGGTTTTTGACAACGTTATTGAGATAAATCATAGAAGAAACGTTTTATTTGACTATATGTAACATGGATACCCTACAGCTGACATCTGTGTTATCTACAAGCCCTCACACCAAAAAGACTTTCCTTGGAGTGTTTCCAGCTGACTGGCTCCCCAAACAGAGACTGCATCGAAGGCCTGTGAGCCTAGTGGTGAATACCCACCCCCACAACCTCCCTGGAGAACACTGGCTTGCCATATACTTGACACTGGATGGGTGTGGTGAATTTTTTGACTCTTATGGACATCCTCCCGACAGCCCCCTGTTTCCCAAAACCATTGTGAATTTTTTGCGAAAAAATGCCAACAAGACGGCGTTCCAACCCAGACAGCTACAGGCTGACGACTCAGTGGTCTGTGGCTATCACTGCATATTTTTTCTACAGCTGCGCAATAAAGGACTTTCCTTTGATCAGATCCAAGAACTGTATTCTGATGACTTAGCTCAAAATGATCTAATGGTGGAAGAGTTTGTAAAAAAGAAGGGCATGCCCAAACTTGTTCCAAACCTCTTTGTGCAACCCCAGGCATGTGTATCTTGCAACGAATTCCACAATATTGAATTTCAATAAAGCGCCCCCATGTGGGCTTAAAATGTGATTTTTGTCTGTCTGTTTTGTTTAAACAAACAAACAAACACGGTATAAATTTTAAAAGGAATTTTTTTATTTTAAAGCATTACAAATTTATCCATGCAGCTGGCAAGCTGCCTCTTCGTTTTGTAGAAGCTCTACGAAAATGGGCCGGCATCTCTTTGGAGGAGACCGGGTTCTTTAGATGCTCGAAAGCTTGGCGATTAATCGGGTTTCCCACCACAGAAGATGGAACATTCAGCTCAGCCATGGCCTTCATGAAAGCATCCCAGCCTGTGGGTATGCGATGGCTAGGCAGGGTGTGTGTTTGAGTAACCCCCTTCACCAAGTCCAGCATATTGGAGCCTTGGATATTTTCTCCTTTGTACACAAAGACTCCACGGTCATCCCAAGAAGAAACACTTTTGTTTTGTCTCATTTTGTTTAACAGCACTTTTGCATGTTTCTTATATCTAACAGGCAAAGTGTCTATTATTTCTTGGAAGATCGCATCAGGAATTTTAGGGGTTTCTACAGAAGAATCCTCTGGCTGAGGCAGAAACAGGCTCAGTTTAGATTTTTCACTTTCCCCCTGTTTCACATGTGTTAAAAATTTTTGAAGCAGGGCATCGTAATGCTTGGCCTTCTCATATTCTGTCAAGTCACGCCTTTGAAGAATCCCCTTCATTTCAGCATCTAAGGTATACATTGTTGCAGTTCTGATGTTTTCCTCCTTAGGAGGAGGGGGGCCCCTTAATTGTGCTAACTGCTGGCTAGGAACCAAATACATTTTTTCTGCATATTCCATTACTGACTTGTTAAAAGCCCTGTTAAGAGAGGAATAGCAAAGCTTAACAGAGGGGCAATAAACCCACCAGACTGTTTCACCAACTGCTTCTTCCTTTTTAGAGATACTCTTTTGTTACTCAGGTTCTTGATGAAACTTCGCCTTTTCCTCAGTATGCACACCTGCCGAGGTGATAGAGGGATGTTGCCTTTTAAAGTGTTGAGGGCGATTTCTGAGATAGCCGCGACCAGATCATCTGATGCTGAACATAAAATGGCTTTCCTCTGCTGTGGAGTAGCTTTAATGAGTAGTTTTAGGAGTGCCAAATTTCTCTTTATACGCCTGGACATGTTGTCCTTTGAAGGCCACGGGGACAACAGGGGGGTTAGAGCGCAGGCTGCTTTCTTTTGTACCCAGAGGAAGCCGGTTTTGTTTTTAAGACATACACTGCAGGCCACTCTGGTGGGAAAAGTCCTGTTCTTAACCTGTGAGAATCTGGTGTAGAGGCATTTAAATCTACAACCAAATACCCATAAGGGTTTTGTGTGGCATCCTCAAAGGCCTCCAGAAAGAACTGGGACTTCCCCGGGTACATTTGACGGGCCAGTGTTGCAATCTGTAACTTGTCTCTGGGGTTTTTAAACAACACTAGATATTTGGTATTTAAACTGATGGTTCTGTTGCTTTTCCCACGAAAGAAAATATTCTGAGTGATAAATAAGATACTCAGATTCCGATGATGCACGTATTTAGTAAAGGCTTTCTCAATTTCTGGATTTTCACAAGCTGAGTTCATCAAATCATCAACTATGATAAGATTTACTTTATTGGTGGGGAGAAGTTGATCATCATTAAGAGTTTCAGGCAGTCCTTCCACAAATTTTACAAAGGGGTATTTACAGAGGATTTCATCATACAGATTCTGCCAGCAGCTATAAAACCACACAATATTTTCAGGCATGACAGACAGTACATGTTGGGCATTTTCCAAAATGTTTTTTACAAAAAAACTTTTCCCGCAGTTGCTAGGACCAGCCACTACTGCAGAAAATGGATGTTTCCAGCGTACATCCATATTAAAAACCGTATGGTAAAGTTTTGAAATCTTCCACTAGGACCCTCTTATCATAAACGACTTTCAATGTTTTTTTCAGTGGCCCTGTATGGATGAGCCACTGATTTTTGTCTCTTATGATGGAGGGCTGCTGGACTCGGATCTCTTTAGTAGTCTGCTCTGAGCCGTAGTCTAGCACCAGGTCCTTCAGCGTGTCAAAGTTTATTTTTACAGAATTGGAAACATTAAGAGTAATCCCCTTGGCTTTCATACACACCTTTCCCCCAGATAATCTGTAGCCGTATGTCTTTGGCCCAGCCGATGTGAATTCGGTAATATATTGATCTGGTGGGATCTCGCTTGTGAGGTCACCTAAGTAGTCTCCTAAAGGGGGATTCCAGTCCCCGTCTCGACTCAAAAATATGACAGAATCGGTATCATGATACAAACAACGATCTTGCAATTTATCTAGCAGCTCATAAAGTTCCAGCCTTGCGTACGCAGTAGTAAAACAGGCAATCATTACATTAGTATTCCCTGATAATGTGTGCCTGTCTTTAGCGTGCTTCCAGGACACGCTTGCTGTCTCGTCATCAATTACATCAAAGCTGGATACTTCATATGCCGGAGAAAATGCATACTCTAAAAGTTTGGTTGGGTCCCTCACAATGCTAGTGTTCACCAAGTTTGACCTCTGGCCAAACTTGCCCCACAAAGAGTTCAAAAATAATTTTGCAATTTGCCTCTTTGCAGGGTTCTTAGCTATGTGTTCAGCGCGCAACTGAACACCTTCTTTCTCTAGGTAATCCTTAATATATTTCTCCCTTTTTTCCTCATCTGTACACCAGTTAGGGTACCCAGACGCTTCTTGTTTTTGCCGGAGGTGCATTTTAATATATTCTGAGAACAGTTCCTCAGAGCTTTCTTCAAAATGCCACACTTCACTAATAGACATCACACTGTACCCCTTTTCTATAGCCTTAAGTAGCTCTATGGTACACCAGGTCCCTTCTAGGGCCCTTTCCTCAGCTGAATGAGCGCAGCGCGCTTTCAGTTTTGCCTCTGCACATGTGCGGCACAGTGGGAATAGAAGTTTGCTATCCACCTTGAAGGGTAAAACAGGGTAAAGGAGCCCTCGAGGTGGATGCACCTTAACTTTGGCAAGGCCAAAATATTCAGAGAGAGGGGCAAAGTCCTTATAAATAATGATTGGGTGACCAATAGGGTATTTCTTTGTCTTGTTTACGAAAGGGTACAGGCTGGTGAAGTCATAATAGTGTATTTTTTCCCCAGCCTGGGGCTTATAATACAAACAGACAGCATTTGTCCTCCCGCCAAAAAGGGCATCTCTAGGGCATAGAGGTGAGGGCAGTTTCTTTTCCCTTAGAAAAGCACCAAGATCCCTGTCATCCTCCATCATCTCCCTCCACTCATGTTCCCACAGGGTCCTAACTGCAAACCCCTGGCTTTTCAGAAAACTGGCCTTCATCTGTGTGCGGTGGTATAACTCGCCAAACGTAGAATCAGTCAGTGGATTTCTGTCAGTTGGGCTGAAGCAGATGGGGCAGCCGTGGAAAAAACACCCATTAAACTCAAAGGCTGTGGGGGCCCCACCAACTTCTGCAAAACCGTCAAGAAAATAAGGTCCTACTTTTAACTCTCCACCTTTCAGAGCATGCTGTATCTCGATACCTTCTTTATGCTGGACATACAGCATCCACTGTATAGATGGGGTGGAAAATCTTTTGGTCTGTCTGTGGTAATTGTCATGTGGCAGCAGTGCAATTGTGTCTGGTTTTAAAAACATGTGTCTGAACATGGCCATGCAAACACCAGCGAGAGTAATATATTGGAAAGGGTCAATTTTTGAGATGGAAATAATTTCTTCCCTGTATAGGAGGCAGGCCTTTCTCAGGATTTTAACATCCTGCTGGCAATAATAAGACAGCTCTTTTTGCAAGTTGAAAACACTGTCTTGGTTATCCTGGTACCAGGACAGAAATTCCGCTCTCTCACCTGGCATCATATTATCAATGCCATAATCCTCCACCCTAGGCATGGGGCCGACATACGCCCAATTTGCGGCAGTGTTAAAGAAATGGGGGAAGAAGCCCTTGCACCCCTCAAAGCCCATGGCTTGTGGCAATTTTGCAAGCTTCATAGGTAAGAAGTTTAAACTGTCTATAAACCTAATACCAAACTTTTTTGCAGTCACACACATCAGTTTTCCCCCTTGTGTAATGAGGTCTACATCCACCTTTTCAACCAACAACTGCCTAACAATAAAGTAACTATCATATCCTTTTGCGTTATGGGCTAGAAAAGTGTAATCCTTGTACTTTTTGTTGATGAATTTTTTAACAAAGTCTGAAACGCACTTTCCACCCTTAAATTCCCAAGAATCACATTCCTCTAGCCCCATAGCGAAAATGTAATTTGCAATATGTATTCCGGATTCCTGTGTACATTCAAAATCATAAAATATATATTTGCTTGTTATTTTAGTTTCTTTAATTGGGGGCATGTAGCAGCGGTGGCTGTTTATGTCCCCAACGGGCTCTTTGCACTGCTTACACCACCGCACCCTGCATGTGTGCTTCTTTGGAGCATAGGTGCGGCATGAATTGCAAAATATTTTAACTGTGCATGTTGCCAAATTCAAGTGCCTTTCCAAACAGGACCTTGATTTGCAATATATTTTACAAGTAGGGCACCTTTCCTCCTGCTGAACAACACATTTTGTCTCCAAACATAAGCGGCACCGATACTTGCAGGTGTGTGAGTGGCTATAAACATTACCACAAACAGAGCAATAATTTCTCTGGCCAAAGAACCCCTTTATGTTCCTAATGCCGTAGAAGTGATTTTCATAAAGCAGTACAAAGTATGTTTCAGGATGTATGGGATCCCCACTTCTAAAGATTTCCCAACCTTTGCCCCCATTGATAACTACTCCTATATTCACCTTTAAATGTTTCTCAAACATGACCACATCAGATAGTAATATTTTTTTATCCTCTGAAATTCCTAGTTCTCTATACAAATTGCGGGCTCTTTCTGATAATTCCGGAATGGTGAGCATCCTCTTTGACATAACCGCCAAGAGACTACCCCCAAAGCACAAGTTACTATCAGTGTTGCTTAGATCAACTAAGTGCTGTTTTTTCTTATGGATTACCTCACTATAGAGGATAGTGCTTATTACCCGCCTTCCCCTCCCACCCCTGTTTCTAATTACTGTCATGACTAGCCGCAGGCTTCCATGAAGGTGGATTTCCGCATTACTTTGCATAAGATTGGCCATCTGGTTTATGAATTCCTCGGCAGGGAAGTCTCCAACCGGCCTTCTCACTGAGCGAAGAGGGTTACTTAACCCCCCACCCTCAAGATGGAGCTGTACCAAATCACCCTCCTGGACTCTAGCCCTCATCTCATCAAGAAGCCCCTGAATGGATTGACGAATTGCCTCCTGCACAAGTACTGGGTGGTTTAACTGTTCCAAGTTTACAAATCGGAAAAGTTCTCCATATTGATCCATTGGCAAGCGCTGCAATTGTCGTTCCCACTGCCCCACCCTTTCTAAGTAAACTTTGGGTGGATCATTGTTGGGGGACAATTCTTGGGGGCTTTCATCAATGGAGACAGCAGCACTGTCATTTGCCAGTTGGGCGATAGATGGGTGGTTTTCTTGCGGAAGTAATTCCTGAGGGTGTTCTTCAGGGGTGGCCCATATAGGGCTAGCTGCAGTGTCAATTGATGAATGGGGGGTGGCAGGTGGGGATTCTTGTGGAGGTAATTCTAGCGGGTTTTCTTTAGGGGGTGCTGTAGTTCCATTTGCTGAATGGGGGGTAGTTGGCGCCTCCTCTGAGATGAGGCGACAACCACCAGCCATGTGTTGATTTGGCTCTTTAGCCCTCTGTCTTTTACTTATCAGCTTTAAAATGGAAGCACTGCGTTTTGGACGGGAATTAATATGTTTAGCATTATTTAGGAGTTTAAGTATCACTCTTTTCCATAAGTTTTTGAATTTCAAAGATTTGCTTTTCCTCTGGTATGGGGTCAGGTGAGGCTTGACCCGGCCTGCCCCTTTTTGCTTGAACCCCCCTTGCTGCACATTTAGATTTGAGATTTTTAGATCTAATACATTGTCAACTGCGGTAGCCAGTGCCTTGATATCTTTATAACCTAGCCTATCCAAGTTACCATTTAACAGTGCAATGCTACCACATATAGCTTTAACAGCTGCAGTAGTATCAGAGACTTTTAGATCTACTACATTCTCAACTGCGGTAGTCAGTGCCTTGATATCTTTATAACCTAACCTATCCAAATTACCATGTAACAGTGCAATCCTATCACATATAGCTTTAACAGCTGCAGTAGTATCAGAAATGTCAATTTTTGGTTTCTTGCTGGGTGGCATTGAAGACCCCCCCTTTTGTGTCTGTTTAATGTCAGTTTGGTGTACGTGTTTTCTTTTTGATTTACCGCATGCTTCTGGCTTGGTTGGGTTTGCCAATCCTTTCTTGCAGGTTTGCTGTATGGTATGTGGGTTTGAAAGCCTGCTGGCGGGTATCTGCTGCTGGGTCACATTCGTGCGCTGCAACGGGGAGCTCTGCTTTGAGGACCTTTTAGGAGAGTCACGGTCTGTATGGAAAACAAAAGATAACTTTAGTAAACCTTGAGAATAGCATTTCAGAAGCCCCCTAGTTTGTCAAAAAACCTCAAAATTGTGATCATTGTGAATAATTAAATATACCTGCTTGTGGATTTTTATGTTTCATAGTGCTCCAAAGAGTCAGCTGTGGAGCTGTATTTTTTTCTTTAGAATTTCTGCACAAGCATGGCTTTGATGTTTCCTCATCACCTCTTCCACTTTCAGGATGGTTATGCTGAACTAAACAGGAGACATCAAACCATAGAAAATTTCTTTCGTGCTAAGTTATAAAAACCTTTTTTTAAAAAAAAGGATTTATAAGAGCACGCATATTTACACCTGCCCCAGCCCAAGGAAAAAACTTCCCCATACCCCGCCATTGCTTTATGAAAGCACATGGCCTTCAGGCATGACGTGAATACCGCTCATTCCCCTCCCCCTCCCCCTCCAAGACATGCCCAGACATGCCCCAGTAAGGGGGAAAGCTCCATTTTATTGTAAACGATTTCCTCGTCCATAATGTGCTAGTTTGTCAAAAACACCGCAAACCATAGTGCACCACAAATAATAAAATATACCTGCTTGTGTTTTTTTATGTTTCATAGCACCCCAAAGAGTCAGCTGTGGAGCTGTATTTTTTTCTTTAGAATTTCTGCACAAGCATGGCTTCGATGCCCCATCATCATCTCTTCCACTTTCAAGATAGCTATTCTGAACTAAACAGGAGACAACAAACCATGAAAATCTCTTTCGTGCTAAGTTATAAATAACCTTTTTTTAAAAAAAAAGTATTTATAAGAGCATGCATATTTACCATCATTTGGATTGGCCATAGCTGGTCTCTTTTTCCAGTGAACTTATTAGTGATGCTATAAAATTCAAGATGTTGGGAAGGCCTTCACTATCTATGGAGGGACAATTCATTTTAGAAATAAAAGCTTTCCTCGCCAGAAACCTACAATCCCTACATCACAATCTAAATAATTAACACCCCAAAAGAAAAATTGCAGAAATCTGGCTTTAATTTCCCCACTAACATGGCAATCTAAAGCTTAAAACCCAGGACACAGGTTTCAAAGGTCCAAACTTCCAAGAACACCTGGTAAATCTCCCACTCAAATAGCAGCCTATAGAAACATTAAGGTGGTTTTCTCCCACAAAATGGCAATTATTTAAAAAAGCCTCATCTGCCCCAATTTAAGTTACCAACTACCACCCAAAATGCAGCAAGTAATAGAGAAAAACTAGTAGCCCCCCCCCATTTTCCCACATTTTCCCAAACAAAAAAAGGTTGTATAATGGGGGGGGGGTGTCAACTCACCTGGGTAAGGTCAGGCTCTGTCTTGAGTTCCAGGAAAAAGAGGGCAAGGCTAACCTAGCACAGTCTTTATGAAACCTTGGCTCCATTGTGTGTAAAGCACCTCTGTGATTGGCTGTGGCATTCAGGTGGCCCTCAGTACAATGGGGAAACTATGTGCCTGAAGGTGTGTCCCCTCCAGACATTCCAGCCATGCTTTTCTGAAAGCACATGTTGTAGGCTGGATTGAATTGCCCGCCTCCCAGACAAGTTGTAGGTAACTAAGGACCAATGAATTTCAAAAATGGTTCAATAAGGCACCTCTGTGATTGGCTGTGTCCATCAGGTGGTCCCTCAGTGCAATGGGGAAACCATATGGCTGAAGGAAACTACCTCACCCCACCCCCACCTTCTAGCCACGCTTTTCTGAAAAGGATTCCAGTCTTGATTTACTTAGCACCCCCCTCCCCCCTCCCCACCCACAAGTTGCAGTAAAAAAAAGACTACTGGTTTACAGAAAGGTTCATTTTATTTTACATTTTATATTACATAGTCTACAATTTACAGAAATGTCTTGACTTGAATATCAGGTTGTGAATATGTTCTAACACTGTTTATTTCATTTGTTGACGGGCAAAAAATGTTCTGAAATACCTGCCCTTGATTAAGCATTCAATGTGCTGCAACATTCTCTTATCAGACTCTTTCAAAATTTTTTCAAGGGCATTTTGGGAATTTACTGCATTGCCAACTTGGGCTATTAAGGAGTAAACTTCATCCATATTTTCCTGAGTGAAAACCAAGCATTCCAGACAATAGGCAAGTGAACTTATAATTAACAGAGCAGAGCTCGCACATATTTCATCACAAACAAATTTAACTTTCCTGTCCAGCTCATTTTCAGTCCATATTAAGCATTCGTGGTCTCTCTGGCCCGGGGCGTCATTCGTGCAGCCCTCGCAAGACTCAAATAAATATCCATTTATGCAGTGGCTCAGAATCCCATAAACTGCTGCTCTTACAATACTCCTCATGGCGGATTTGCGCTGGCGTGGTGGAATAAAGTCAATATCCCGGTCAATATTCAGCTGAAGAAGGCTTCTCATAGACCTGAGCCTTTCATGTGAGGTTATCATTCCCCCTGCTCCTGCAGATGTGGCCTATAAAGAAGGTTTAAATGCATTTTAGGGTTTTTTCCAAATTATAGCAACATAATTGATCCCCCACATACCCCCTCCCCCAAAAATACTAAAGAATCCATGCCTTACCTGGGAATTCTCTGCTGAAGTTAAATTGTCCTGTGTTTCTTGGTTACCCAAAGGCACAGTGGAAGTCAATTCAGGAAGTTCCAGAACATTGAAGGAAGGCCCCTATAAAACAGTAAAGATCACATTTTATTTTTTTCTTAACAGCTCTGTGCGCCATTTACATTCAGTACCTCTTTTGACCCCGCTACCCCTTCTCCTTCCCACATTCAAATTACCTGTGTTTGAGAGTTCGCTTGTGAAATCAGTTCTTGGAATTCTGGGGACACTTCCATCAGCTCATTCAATATTTGGACCATTTCACTGTCAGTTATGTCTGCGGATGTTCGAGTCTCCTCGTCGTAAACAGGTGCGGAAAACTGAAGCTTGCACGGTACCAGCTCTGTATCGTCATCAGAGCTGGTGCTAATATAACGTCTTTTGAATTTAGGCCTCACCACCGGGGGTGGGCTGATAAGTTCCAGGGGCCTCACAGGAGTATCCATGTTATCAGCAAGAGCCCAGCCGCGTGTGTGCTAGCGCAAAATGGCTTCTTTCCTAAAAACCACCTTGTATGGGTGTGTCTAAGAGCATCCTATTGGTTGGGGTGAATGGGCGTGTTGATAGAGGGGTCACACGGCCATACTCAGCCAATAGCTGTGGTGGTTACCCCATTTCCGGGGTGGGGTGCAGCAGGCGGAAGTTCACTGACGTGGAAGTGGGTGGTGTTTGCGAAAGGAGATCCAGTTACATTGCAGGGGTTGTGGCCTTCCCATGTCACTTCCGCTGAGGTAATAGGGGAGGGGTGGCCTGCACACGTCACTTCCGATGATACAGCAAATATGCAAAATGCCTAATTAATATGCATGGTATACCCGTCACTTCCGATGATGTCATGGGTGGGGGTGGCCAGCTTACGACAATTCCGGCGATGTGGCAGGGGGAGTGGTCTGCTGGCGTCACTTCCGATGGCGTCAGGGGTTGTGGCGCAGCTTGCCCACGTCATTTCCGGTGGCGTGGCTTGATGGCGTCATTTCCGGCGGCGGGGCTTGATGGCGTCATTTCCGGTGACGTCACAGGAGGGCGCCATTGCTTACGTCACATCCGGTGACGTAATGCCTCATTAATTATTCATGGTATACCCTTTTACTACTGATGTGTATACATTCTGGCTCTGTTCAGGAGTTTAGGTGAAAAGTTTTGGAAGGGGCTAAGAAAAGTTTGAAAGAGTCTGGATATTCCCTGTGACTTCTGAATCATGACACCACCACCCTCAATGACTTCATGGGGGTGGTAGGACAGGCTGAATCTATGCTGAAATTGTTATGGTGGAACACCCAATAGAATCACCAGGGATACACTGGGGTGGCCTCCCAGTATCATGTAATTCTCCCAACATAGATGGAATATTCTGCTTAGCAAGAGTGGTGGACTAAGCCACATTAACAGCAGAAGGAAGAAGATCTCGGACCAACCCAGCCACATGAAATACAACCAAGATTGCTGAGCATCACAGGAGCTGTAATTATGAAGATGCTGTCCTAGTTTGATTTTTGGTCTGATTCAATATAGTAATGCCTATTTGGGGATGAAATGATTCCAATTTTTCTCTATCATGTTCTAGAGCCAGATGTCAAATCTGCAACTACTATACTTGATTCTGACGAAGAATTAGAAAAGGAGGAGGAAGAGGAGGAAGCGGTGGAAGAGAGGGAACCTTCAGTTTCTTCCTCCCTGTTGCTAGAACTAGGTGAAGTAGCAAAAGAAATCCCACCTCCCTTTCTGGAACCCTTGTGGTCTTATGGATGTCATCCAACAAAAGGCAACAGTGTGAGCTGCATGGCTTGGAACAAACTGAACCCTGTAAGTGATTCTTATTTACTTTCTTAAGAGCTGGGCAAAGTGGATCTGCCTCAAGGTTCAAATTAAATACGTCCTGAAATTTCCAAAAGGCAGCAGAGCTGCATATTCAAGGAAACTGAATTTGCCACAGTATTCACCCATGGCACATAACTCTTATTAAGGTACATAGAATTTGCCCATGCTTCATCCCAAAATGCTGGAAGTGTGGCCACATAGGTACTTTCTTCAATGGATAATGGGAATGCCCGGTAGTCCGAACCTACAGGGATATTTTTTTCTAAATGAAGCTTAATCCTAAACTACTCCACAGAACTCAAATCTATTCCTGCTATAATCCCTAGATCAGACTCTTCTCTCTGTCTGTACAGAGACCTGTCAACCGTTGGTAACCAAAATATTTGGGGCAAACAAATAGAAAAAACAACCCCTCTCATATGCAAACAATGGATTAAAGTGTGGAAAATGATGATAGTCTATAAATGACTTTGTCATATATGACAAGTCATATATGACTGAGTATTCTTTGCAATTGCCAGGTTCCCTTTCTCAGGAATCTTGACACATTGGCGGAGTGATACAGTCTACCTCAGCAAGACAGGTGCCTTGTTTGCTCATGAACCATTTGGCATTTGCTACCAGTAGCAGTCCAGAACTTCTGTTCTATTTAAATAATATGATCAGATCTAATTGAGCCATTTGTTTCTAAACCTCACTAGTTTTCACCATCGTTGCACACACTATGTTTTCCCTCTTCCTTCCTCCTTCCCTCCTTCTTTTCCTCCTCCCATCCCAATTTCAAATAACTATTATTCCTGTCAGGAATAATTTGACTTCCCTTGGCTAGCCATGGAACCAGACAGAAAAATACTGTTAAAAAAAGATAAGAGTATAAATGAATGCCGGCAGTATTTTTTCCAACATGCACAGGTACCAGCAATACCTTGGTGCCTCACAAGGAGTAGCAGCTGTTCCCCTCCTTTAGGACTGTGTATACAGACAGCTTTGAATGAAATTTGAACAAGGCTAATCCAGCTCATTTCTTATGCTGTCTTTCTTCCTTTAGCTCCCTTGACACTTTGGCAATCCCCCTTACTTGCTCTTATTCTCCCTTCCAGTATCACATATGATCTGTACAGTTTTCCCAGAACCTCTGTTTTCATTCTTTTCTTTGCTCCCTAGCACTGTTCTCAGTGTCTGCCCTTCTTTATAACTGGCTGCCATCTTCTACTTACCCTTTCTTCAAATTGCTGCTGATTCTGCTTTCCTTTTTCAAAATTAACCTGCCTCTGGGCTTGCCATTCCCTGTTTTCTAGTACCACATCTGAATTCCCCAGTCTTTTCCTCTCTTGCCCATCTAGGCTCTCCCTCTCCTTCAAAGCTTTTTCTAGACAAAACCTCTAGACAAAGGTTTTTGTCTTCACTTTCTACATACAGGCTGACATATTTGTAAACATTCTGTTTCTGTTCCCCAATATCTAGAATGTCTGGGACTGGGAGCATTGCATGACTTCACAGCAACTTTAACCAATCATTGCCAAAGATTTCATTACCACTACAAAATCCCTTTAAAACACAGCAGTAGCACCCATGAGAAGAACTAAAGGGGCAAGGCCTAGCTATAAAGATGGCAGACAGGGTAATAAAAAAAAGCAGTGACTTGAACCCTAGCACCAGTTCACAGCCCTCTATGCTTATAGATCCAGAGGAGTTAGCAAAATAGTAGAGTCCAGTAGCACCTTTAAGACTAACTAACTTGACTGTAGCATGAGCTTCGAGAACCACAGTGATGCATCTGATGAAGAGAACGAAGAGAACTCTATGCTTATAGTTCTCTCCCTCCCCATTTTTCAATTGAACTCAAGAGACCTCAAAGACTGTGACTATTTCAATAGTTAATTGCTGTTTAGCAGTGTAATAATTTGTGCTATTTATTTTTAGGATCTTTTGGCTGTTGGTTATGGGCACTTCCGTTTTAAGGAGCAAAAGACAGGCTTGGCTTGCTGCTGGTCGCTGAAGAACCCAATGGTAAACAATATTTTGTGTTCTCCTTCTGCTGGTCATTTTAACTCAAGCAGTGATCTTTACTGTTATTTAGTTCGCTTTTACTCTTAAAATCCTGAGGATTGCCTCTACTGTAACAATCATTTATAAAGCAGTGCCTAATATGTCCTCTGGGAAGCACTATTAGTTTCCTCTGAATATAGAAATTAGCATATGTAGGAATCATGTGGATCAAAATATAGGGATCAAAATAAACTTCTCTTTTCTTGCATGGAAGTAATTTCCATATTTTTGAAACATCCCTGTGTTGTATGCAGATAATGGAAACAATGTGCTTAAGCAGCCTTCAGCTTCATACATGTGTGCTATTTCACAAAATGTACCAGAAGAGTTTAAGAACTACCATCACTGGGCATCTCTTATTAATGGTTGGACCGCCACATGGCAATGCATGTGTGCATTCAGAGCAAGTTATAGTGAATGTATGGACACCCCACGGCAATCTCAACTATGTCTTAGTACATGAGCAAAACCTTGTGAATGGGCACTAATAGCAAAAGCAGCTTATGTGAAATGTTTTCTTGATTTTGTTTCTTGTAATTCTGGCAGCTGGCAGTAACATTCATGCCAGCTGGCAGTAACATGAAGGAGAAAAGGCCATATATTAGAGAGCTTTTAGTATGCATGGGTCTACCTCAGTGTTCAAATTGCGTGTGTCAGTGTTATAGGCACCCTTAATTAATCCTGGCCAAATAATGCCACCCTGTTCTTCTGAGGCAGGGACTAAGTGATCCATCCTGCAATAATATGAATACCAGTATGTCTTCAGTCTACCTTAGTGATTCATTCTGATTTACGTGCAGTTTCAGGGATGAATCACATTCAGAAAGGAAGCTTTCTCATACCATATGTATAGCCATGAGTGACTCATGTAATGCAGTATTTGAAAGCCAGAAGAGAAATTATTAGGAAAAAGTGTTTTTTTCTGACTACTGTATGGGACTAGGGCAGTACTCAAGGGTATTTGAGGTTTTACCATGTATGATGTACAAATGCTCTCTCAGTTAAAATTGTCTTCTCTTTTATTTTGTTCAGTGGCCAGAGCGCATCTATATGTGCAGTTATGGGGTAACTGCCTTGGATTTTTCTGTTGCTAACCCAAACCTTCTAGCAGTTGGGATGTTTAATGGGACAATTGCAGTCTACAATGTCCAGACCCATCATTCTACTTCAGTTTTAGATACCAGGTATGATCAAATATATACTGCTGGACCATCTCCATAACTTGTTTGGGTATTTCCATGTTACAATTGCAAATACAAAATATTTGGAGTGGGATATAGATTGGTTGAACATGCAAAGATATTAAGCAGAAAACTTTCCTGACATGGGTTCTTTTCCTGGCAAAAATGGGACACTGATTGCAGTGCTAAGGAACTTTTTTAGTCATTGGAGGAGAGAATCACTTTCCATCAATTCCAGATGCGGGATTATGCAAAACAGCTGTTCCTGCTGTTGGAATCTTCCAATCCCGGGAAAAGAGGGACAACAATGGAGCTCTGGTCAAACAGCCCACGGAGCACATGGATTTTTCTTTCTTCCCCAACCTTAGCTTTTAGTTAGAAGCCTAGATAGAAACAACAAACAGCAGCAGTCCATTGTGGACATAGCCAAATAATATCTCTTCAAAGTTCTGGGACTTATGCCCTCATCCTAAACATATTTGCTAATTAAGTGTGATGATGGAATATGTCTTTATATATTACAGCGCACTGAAGAATGTAAATGGAGAACTGACAGTTGTTAGTTGGGCAAGAGCAGTTAAAACTGCTAGAGTGGTAGACATAAAACATCTTGTGTATAGTGTTAATAACCTGTCTATCATACAACATTGCAGATAACAAAACAGTAAGTAACGCAGATTTTAAGGGACATACATCCTAGGTCAGAACTACAGCTGAAGTCTTTAACTGGTTTCCCTCCCCCACCCTCCATTAACTTTCCTTTTAAAAGGTAAGAGCTGATGAACAGAAATGTTAGTGGGTCAAGTTTAATGTCTCATCTAGAACTCTCTTTTTTACTGTGGCTTGGCCAGGCAGATGTGCCAAGAAAAATCGCAAGCAGGGCATAACGGAGATGATTATGAGTTGCTTGTCCTCTGGCTCTATGATCTGTGGTATATTGCCTGTATATTTGAAGGTTCCATTTTGGATGAAATTGTGTCAGGAGTATGTTCATACACTAGATGAACACCAGTGTTGGTTTCTTACATACTGCTTGCTTACCCCTCAAATATACTGACGCCCTTTCACGGTATTTTACAAAATATTATGCTGCCTCTCCAAAGATCCTGCCTCAGAGCAGCTTACAAAGTAAAATATAATAAAAATATAAAGCAGCATGAAAGATTTTTTTTTAAAAAAACTATCAACAGTTAAAAAAAACCTATTTAAATTATTAGAAACTCAGCATTTAAAACTCATATAGTGCAGAAAAACAGCGTACAGACTTTCACAACTTAAGACAAGTCTTTAAAAACCATTTCTAGGCTAGAAACAGATTGTGAAACCAGTCTTAAAATATTAACCTCTTAATGAAAAGCCTGAGTAAAAAGGAATGTTTTGGACTGGCTCCTAAAAGAGAATAAGGGGAGGTGCCAGGTGAGCCTCAAGGGGAAAGCAATTCCATAGGCAAGTTGTCACTTTTAGAAAAGCCCTGGCTGTGGTCACACTTGGCTCACCTCTGCAGGATGGGGGCACAGAGACAGCAGGGCTTGGGAGGCTTATCTTGGCTGCTGGGCTAACAGTACTATTACATATTATGCTTTATGAGTGCATACCTTAGTTATGTTTTATGTGATCCTATTTTTTCAGTGAATCTTTTGACAAACACTTAGGCCCAGTGTGGCAGCTGAAGTGGGTAGAGCAGGACCGGGGTACCACAGGAGAAGACAAAGGAGAGATATTAGTGTCCATATCAGCTGATGGCAGAGTGACTAAATGGTTTATTCGGAAAGGTCTCAGCTGCACAGGTAAGTGTGGTCTTCTGACATAAAACGCCCTAAAATAGTCACATTGAGTGATAATTGACAAGTTGATGATGACGCCGAAAAAATACTGAATTAGATGCGTGGACTGGGATCCAGCAGAGTGTGCATGGGATGTGTCTGGCTGCCTGAGTACAGTTCTTGATTGTGACAATTGGTTCTTCCAGGGCCTCAGATAACTTAGATTGCTTACCTTATAACTTGCAATACAACTGTCACGTAAGTCACACCTCATACTTGGGTGTCCTAACCATTCTCCAATGTTTTTCCTTCCATGGCTGTTCATAGGTGGTGACTATCAGTCCAGGCCCCCTCTGAGCTCCTTGTTGTTGGCCAGTCATTTTCAGACCTTCTGTGGAGCAAATGGGAGAGCCAGTGATCTGTCCTCCTTGTGGCCAGACTCTGCTGCTCCTTTTGACTCTCTGGACATGAGCTACTTAACCCAAGCAGGCATAGTATGTACTCCTCCCACCATTACATTCACTCCAAAACAATATCACTTCTGGATTTGGATGAGTCATTTTTGGTGAGGCTTCCAGGGCTCAGCACAGATTTGGATGTTGTTGCTGCAGCATTTTATCACATCTCATGTAAAAACTCCCCATAAATTGATCAGGTGTTTAGCAGAGAGGGGCTAGTGAGAGGAGTCTGAATCCAGTCATTTTCTCCCCTCCTGGAAAGTTTATTGGCAAGAATTTTAAAGGGCTACATAGGCACATCTCCTGAAGCTGGATGGGAAAGGAACCACATGCAAGGCATCCGTTTGTATGCATAGCTCACCATCCTGCTTCTGTATGCCAGAGGGTTCTTGCTGGATTGTGGCTAATGCTTTAATATTGGTAATCTCTTTGTATTTTAAAATGGTAATTCCTTAACAGAAATGGCAGTGAGTAGAGCTGCAGCTTCTATCATCTGCCTCTTAGAGAGGACAAATGGAGTTTGCAGCAATGGTGTGCCTGACCAGAGAGAAACAGTCATTGCACCACTCATAATGAAACTCTAGACATTATATTCTATTTGCATTATTCATCTACACAGATCTAATGAAACTAAAGCGAACAGCAAGTGAAAAGAAAAAAGTAGGAGCAGAAAAGAAAAGTGAAGCACTGATATCTCGACAAGCTCCTGGACTGTGCTTTGACTTCCATCCAACGGTAAATTTATCTTTGCTAATATTCTAGTTCAGCTGGCTTGACATATTTTTTCAGTGTTTGTAAGACATCTTGCCCCCAACAGCAAATGGATTGTTCCTGTCCGGCTAGATGGTTTATCTAGCTTCCTATAGAAAGAAAGATTTTGTAGTTCCCCTTTTCTATTTCACTTATGTATTTATTCAAAATAAAGATTTAATAGTTTATCTATAACAATAGCCTTATCTCTTCAGACTCAAGGTAGCTGAGAAAACAGCAAGAACTGCAAGTACAGGAAAACATCATAAGCAAATGCCAACAAGATAAAAACAATGCACAGTTAAAAATGCAGTCCAAACCATGTATTCCATCCAGTGCCCATCCAATGACCTATGGAACAAAACTACTTTACATCTGTTCTTGAATACATCAAGAGAAAGCACTCTGCACATCCAATCTGGGAGGCCATTCCAGAGGAATGGACCTACCATAGCAAAAGCCCATGACCTAACTGTTGCCACACAGACAATCCTAGGAGAGCGTCCATAAGGAGAAGACTGCCTGAACAGCATAACTGGCACTTGGCAATAAGAGATGTGGTTCAGTAATTGTGAAAGCCCCAGGCCTGCCTTGAAGGTGATAACCAGCAAATTGGGCCCAGAATGATGTTGGTGACCAGAACAGTTGACAAAGTACTGGAGTTGTATTTTCTGAGCAGCTTGCCCCAGACAGTTTCATTCTCACACTTTGTACCCATTGAAGCTTCTGAGATGTATTCAAAGGCAACTCCACATGGAACATATTGCAGTAGTCCAAACTGGAAGTTATGGTTGGCATGACAAAGTAAAGGTCAACTCGATGTTCCTGCATCACTTTGTTCGGAGAAGTTTATACATAATCTGGAAGAAGTACAGAATTTATCTACAAGAAGGAACCCCTTTGTGGGTGGTTCCATATGAGGTGATAGACCCGAGAGCTGTTGATAATGAACAACAATGTTTAACGTATAAAGAAATAACTAAAACTGAAGCATCCAAACTTAGAATAAAGACACAAGAGGAACTATCACCTAACTACGATTGGTTCCAGTATAGACAGATCAGAGACTTATATAATTCGGACTCTGTAAAGGGAGGTATACGAATAGAGAATTCGGAACTAGAGCAGACCCTTCTTAAAGAAGATAAGAAAAGAATATCCAAGGTATACCAAGTACTGTTGAAGTGGTATACCGAGGATGAGATAGTTAAAACACAAATGGTGAAATGGGCTATAAACTTTAATAAAGAAATAACAATGGAGGCATGGGAATACTTGTGGAAAACTACAATGAAGACAACGACATGTATTAATATCAAAGAGAACATTTATAAAATGATCTATCGTTGGTACATGACACCAAAGAAGATTGCGCTAGGGAATTTGAATACTTCTAATAAATGCTGGAAATGTAAGAAGCATGAGGGCTCCCTCTATCATATGTGGTGGTCGTGTGAGGTAGCCAGGCAGCACTGGGGGGAAATAATAAGAGAAATGAGTGAAATTTTACAATTTCAAATTAATAAGAACCCAGAACTCCTGCTACTGAACTTGGGAATGGAGGGAATTCCAGCCCAACACAGGACATTGATATTTTATATGACAGCAGCAGCTAGACTTTTGTATGCGCAAAAATGGAAAGTACAAGAAGTGCCAACTATTGAAGATTGGACTTACAAATTGCTGTATATGGCTGAAATGGACAAGATGACAAGAAAATTGAGAGATCTGGACTCAGGGCAGTTCAACACAGACTGGGAGAAGCTGAAACAATACCTGGAGAAGAAATGGGAGGTGGGAGGAAAACTGTGGCAGTTTGAGAACTACTGAAGTATTGAAGTAGAGGGGGGAGACTTTACCGGGGGGAGAAGAGATAAATGTGAATTAATAAGCAGTCAGATTAATAGATTGACATATATATAGATATATATAGGTTAACAAACAGAACATAGAGAAAATAATTAATTATAAGGACTAAATATAAGGAGCGATTAACTAACAATATTTTCTTTTTTTTCTGACAAGTTTTGTACCAAACTGAATGTCTGAAGATATAGATGGGTCAAATTGATTGACTACGTGAGGAGAGATATATAGAACTATTATAAAAAGATAGAATGAGTAATATATATAGAGAATAAGTCAAATTGTTTGATATAAACGAATGTATGATCTATATGGTTTATGATATATAGAAATACCTGAAATTGAAAAATTGGGATAAATTGTTTATCTAAGATGGAAACAAAGGCTTACAGTTTGGGCATATAATGTTAAAAA
The DNA here is from genome assembly GCF_028583425.1 of Eublepharis macularius. NCBI lineage: Eukaryota > Metazoa > Chordata > Lepidosauria > Squamata > Eublepharidae > Eublepharis > Eublepharis macularius. The sequence continues at coordinate 75,038,250 of NC_072794.1, forward strand.
TAGTTAAGGATGTACTGCTTAGAATAATGGAGAATATATATTTGTTTTAGATAGAGGAAGCTAATAAAAGTAAGGGAAAGGGGACAAAGGGTTGGAAAGCTGTTGGAAGTCAACAAAAAGGGGGGGGAAAGGGAGGGGGTTAGAGATGAAAAATTGGGGAAAATTGAATGTAAATGTGGAAATAATGGATTCTAACCCAATAAAAATTTTTCAAAAAAAAAAAAAACAAACTGGAAGTTATGGTAGCGTGGATCAGTGTGGCTCTGTCGGCAGAGTCTAAATAAAGGACCATATTATGAGCTAGATGTAAGTGAAAGAAGATGCTCCTAAAAGTAGTACTGGCATGTTTAGCAATTGACAGGGCCAGTGTATATTTCTGTATATTTCCCCCCTCCAATAGAATCCTGGAACTCTACAAAGGACAGTGAACTAGCACCTGCAGTGAATATTCTCAAGATGTTGTTCAATATGGAATGTCAAAATGGTTGGTTTTATTTCAGGACACTAATATATACCTGGCTGGAACTGAAGAAGGCTATATTCACAAATGCTCTTGCTCTTACAATGAACAATACCTGGAGACTTATAGAGGACACAAAGTGAGTAAAATTTAACAAAAAGTGGTTGGATTATTATATAGAGGAGAGCTCCTTGCAAAAGTGGGAGAAATTAGCAAAGCAAGGAGCAAGCTTATCAAGAGGTAGGGATCTGCTGCCAACTTTATGGAGTCCTTCTCACAGGGATGCCATCAAGAGGATGGGTGCTTTTTCCAAAAACAAAGGTAGTTTTTATTAAGGAGGAAGGCTATCACACACAAACAGACAAACCAATTGCATACAAGAGCCTAGGATTACAGATTGGAAAGGGGAATAGCAGACGTTAAGAGAAAACATATTTACCTATCAGAGGTCCGCAAAAAGAGTCAACAGCCAGCCTTCTTGGGGAAGGGCTCAGACCAGGAATTGGATCCAGACGTGCACACCCAGATTGGGCCAGAACTGAAACATTTATAGGGTGAAAGGGACCTTGGAATTGAATGTTCCCAGGCACTAAAGACCTTGATGCTGTGAGTGAAAGGAACTTTGATGTATTTTTATCAACATTCTGGCCGGAGACAAGGGATGCAATTGTTTGTTTTAGTTTCCTGCCAATAAAACAATAATTCCTGGGACCAGAGGGGCAGTTGCTTATTCAGGTGCCCAATAAAACTATTATTCACCCACTATCTCTAAAGATTGGTGATATGTTTCAAAGTTTTAATTAAGCCTTCTCTCTCAGGAAGAAGTGAAACTATCAGAGGAGACAAATGACTCCTGATTCATTTGGATAGGGTTGCACCAAACAGGGACGATAAGGGAAGGAATGTCATGGGGTGTCATCCTCCCAAGACTTTTCTTTGTCAAAGAGCTGCAGTTGTGAGGCTTGGGAAGGCAATAAGCTTAATTGCCCTTCATGCCATTTGTTGTGGTCCTGCTGGATGTATTGTGCTGTGATATGAAGTACATCAGACTGAGGGGCATATAACAAATCTTCATATCATAACAAATCTTTTGCAGCAGGGGTTACAGCCTACCACTCACAGGATGGGATAGATCTTTCTCCTTCCCATACAGATAAAACATACTAAGGTATCCTTTACCAGTTCTCCCACATTTCTGAGTCCTGCTTAAGAATATAAGAACCTGGCTGGATCAGACTAGTCGTCTATCCTGCCTAGCATCCTGTTTCATACAGGATACTGGGCAGGATCCAGCTGCTGTGGTAGGATATGAGCTTTTGTGAGCCACAACTCACTTCTTCAGATATGTGAGCCACAGTTCACTTCTTCATATCTGAAGAAGTGAGCTGTGACTCACAAAAGCTCATACCCTACCACAATTTTTTTTAGTTTTATAGGTGCTACTGGACTCTTGCTCTTTTCTACTGCTACAGACAAACATGGCTACCCATCTTGATCTATGTCAGTTATAGTATAGTTGGCTCTAGCTCCAATAATTTGACTGCTGTACTTCAGCCTAAAGCAGGACAGATGTCCTGGATAGCTAACAAACAGAACGTAGAGGCCAAGGCCTTCCCCTCTTGTGCCCCCTAGCATTGATATTAAGAGATTTGCTGTGTCTATATGGAGGTTTTCTTTCTCACTGTTACTAGTAGCTACAGATGGACCTATCCTCTATGAATCTGTCTAACCCCCTTTTAAAGCCATTTATGCTTGTGGCCATCACTACATCTACTGGCAATGACTTCCATTATTTAATTACTCATTGAGTAAACAAGTATTTTCTTTTGTCTATCTTGCCCATCAATTTTATTAGGGATCCCCAAGTTATAATATGGTAGGAAACGCTCTATTCACTTTCTCCACCCTATGCATAATTTTACAAACCTCTATTGTATCCCCTCTTCGATCCAAACTACCTGAGATGCCAGACACATGTTCTTCACATGTTCTCCTGCAAGATTCCCTGGATAGTGTAGTCTCACAAAGAACAACCGCTCAATGCGGTTCTCTGCCTGTGAAAGAGTGGTGGGAGGGATTCTGTCTCTCTCTTTCAAAAAGCCTTGCCTCGTCTTTTCCTCCGGGAGCTTGGGACGGGGGGGGGGGGGGAGGCAGGAAATCCAGGGTAGCTTTTTGCAAGAGAGAGAGAATCCCCCCACCGGTCTTCTTCCCGGTGGAGAATTGCATCATAGATTCTCTCTCTCTCCCTCTTGCAAAAAGCCGCCCTGGATTTCCTGCCTGCTGTTACATCCCGTTCCCCCGCCCCACTGAACTCCCAGAGGAAAACCCGAGCTGAGGCTTTTTGAAAGAGAGAGAATCCCTCCCATTGCTCTCCCCCTGGCAGAAAATTGCATTGAGCGGCTGTTCTTTGTAAGACTACACTACCCAGGGAACCTTGTGGGTCCCAATACGCACCCAGGAGTCTCATATAGTTTTCCTCTTAGCTGCCTTTTTTTAAAATTGAAAAGTCTCAGGCTCTCCAGCCTTTCCTTATAGGAAGTTGCTCCGGTCCCTTAATCTTTATTGCCTTCTATACTTTTTCCAGCTCTGCGATATCCTTTCTGAGATACAGCTACCAGAACTAAACAGAGCATTCCAAATTGTGCTACACCATAGCGTTACATGAGGGCATTACAATGTATGTCATTTATTTTCAGTCTCTTTCCTAATCAATCCCAACATGGAATTTGCTTTTTTTGCTTCTGTTGCACAAGTCGACATTTTCATCAAACTTTCCACTACAACTCCCTGATCTTACAATGTCAGTGTCATCCAGTTCTGACCTCATCAGCATATATTTAAAATAATTTTTTTTGTTTCACTGTGCACTGCAGCACTTACACTTGCCCACATTGAACTTTATTTGCCTCATGGTTGCCCATTCACCTAATTTAGAGACCCTCCTGTAGCTCTTCACAGTCCACCTTGGTTTTTACTATCCTCAATAATTTGGTATCATCTTCAGACTTGGCTACTATTCTGATAACCCTCAATTTTAATCATATATGAAAAAATTAAATAGGACCAGTCCCTGTATTGATCCTTGTGGGACCTCCACTGCTCACTTCCCCCTGTTGCAAGAACTGTCCATTTATTCCTACTCTTCCTGTAATTTAACCAATTTTTAAACCATAAGAGGACCTGTCCTCTTGTCCCATAATTGCTAAGCTTTGGTGAGGTACCATGTCAAAAGCCAAGTATATAATGTCAGCCAGATAATCCTTAACTACATGCTTGTTAACCTGCTAAAAGAACTCCAAAAGGTTGGTAAGGCAAGATTTTCTTTTGCAGAGGACATGCTGATTTTCCTTCAGTGTGTTTAAAGTGTGCTTTGTTCCTCAGTGTACTTAATTGTCATGGACCAGATTATGGTCTCCTCCTTGTCAGGCAAACAGGCTGAAAATTCAAAGGAGGAGGCAGCTGGGCATCTAAAGCTGCACAGGAGGAGGCAGTTTAGACACCCCCAGGAATCTCCTTTGATGTGCCAGAGGAGCCCAAGTCAGCGTGTTCACCCTGGGATACAGCCCTGCCTTCTGATTCAGACTTGGACTCTGAACCCTCCACTGCAGAGCCTGCTGCTGAACCAGAAGCCTCTTCCCCAACTAGAGATGGGCACGAACAGCAATATGAACTAAAAAAAGCCACGAACAGCCCAATCAGCTGTTCGCAAACAAGCTGTTTGTGAGGCCCCATTCTAAACCAACAGGTGGTCGTTGCAAGCATCCTTCGTTGCTGTTTGTCAAGCTAGACAGCCTGACACCTGCAATCAATTCCCTTGGCAGCCAGAGGCAGGGACTGCCTGAACTGTGTCTGAACTCCTGCTGTTGCTCTGGAAACCCCAATCTATGCCCAATTTAGCTTGATAGGCAGGTCTTCCTTTCAAGTGTAGAACTCCAAATTTGTTACAAGGAAGCAAAGAGCAGGGGGGAGGGGGGCTCTCATCTCTGGTTTTGCAGACAGTGTGGGAGAGACAGTTGCTGTTGGCATTTTGAAAGAGAGACAGGGAGAGTGAATTGGAGCTTGAATTTTCTTTGTGTGTGGTGAGATAGGTGGTTGAACCCTTCAGGTTCCAGGGCTGCTGCCAGGCTCTGGGCCAAGCTATTATTTATTGCTGGTACCTTTCCTGCTGCTTGCTCAGGTAGGGTTTCTGGGAGAGGTGTGGTAGGGATCTTGATGGCCTGCTGGCCCCCACAAACAACAGACAATGAACATGTTCATGAACAGGTCATGTTCGTCAAAGTTCGTTGTTCGTAGTTCGTGGATGGCAATGAACAATGAACACCATGTTCGGGGTTTTTTTCTGTTCGTGCCCATGTCTATCCCCAACCAACCCCTCAAGCTCCTCAAAGCTCTGAACCACCTCAACCCCATTGCAGTACTTGCTGCCATAACCATGCATGGCACATTTACATACTGGTCATCTGCTCATGGAGGCCTGTATCTCCTTGAAAGAGTATTTAAGACCTTATTTCACCTCAACCTTTGCTGAATCAACATACATGATACATTGTCAGCTCCAGATACTGTACCTTGACTCTTGCCTTGACTTCTAGACTGCAGCCTCAAACAGGACAGTAATAATTCTGTCTCTAATAACAGTTTCTACTCATTAACCTGGAACAGATGTTAGGCTAACTGGCCTGTAGTTCCCTGGATCTCCTCTGGGCCCTCTAAAAATTGGTGTAACATTTGCTTCTTTTCAGTCATCGAGCACTGATGTTACAAGTTACATATACTGTTTAGTAGACCAACAATTTCATGTTTGAGTTCCTTAAGAACCCTTGGGTGTATGCTATTTGAACCCAGAGACTTAGTTTTCAGTTTGCCTAGTAGTCCTATCCTAGAACTTCATCTCTCGTCACCTCAGTTTAACTCATGCTTATCCACGATGAGTTCCCTGCAAGGCTGGAAGAATGTTTGAATGACCCAACCATAGCTGTTGATTTCATAGGAAGACCCATACCACTGGACCCATCTTAGCCCAATGGAAAATATCATAGATTAGCAACTCCCACTGGGTTGGAGAACAGTTAAAGACCCCCTGAAAAAATACATTTAAATGTTTTATTTCTTATCACTAGAGCATGATTCCCCAACCTGGAGGCAGTGTTGGAGGTAGTGGACACCAAAACAAAATGGGGGCTGGGTCCAATCACAAAGCTTTGGGAGATGCCACAACGTTAGGAGATTCCAAGCAGGCATCTTCATATGATGAAAGCAGCTGATTCCACATGGGTGATCCCTGAAGACACAAAGACAATGCCTTCTTGACTCTTTTGCATTACCTCTTACTCCAACGGAATGAAGGCCAGGACACTCTGCTTTGATGGAAAAGCAAGTGGGTGCTAGGAATTGCACTGTGGAATGCCATGTCACCCATAGGCACCACATTGGTGCCACTGGACTAGAGTGTGCTCAGTATCAGTTCCCAAATGTGACAATCTGCCACCTGTCTTCTTAATTATAAGAAAATTTATAAACTTAACAGAATTTAAAATGAGCATACAATGACCATGTGCTCGGAAATAGTGGATCAGCATCCCACAGTAGGTGGTGGTCATCAGCAATCTAACCATCAGTAACAGAACCAGCCCTGTACACCTTGAGCCAGATGTGCCTATGAACCTCTGTAGTTGACAGACATGCACTTAATATTTAGCATTGTTGTGCTTTCGGTGCTCTAAGTGCTTCAAATAATTAATTTTGCTGCAATCGTTGCAACAGCTTTGTAACTGGGCAGGCATTATTAGCCCCATATGGCAGATGCAAGGGCTAAGAGAGGGGAACTTGCCTAAGGCCATTTGTGTCTCTGTGCCAGAAGCTGCTCTAAACTGCACTTCTCAGGTCACATTAAGTTTAAAATGTTATGTTGCATTGAAGCCTATTGTGATCCCCAAGAGCTAAGTGTACACATTCATGATGTATGGGCATGATGGCTTTTTCTGCAGCCTTCAGAGCTGAATTCTTATTCAGTTCAAAGAAAGCTACTTACCTTATCAGCTGGCACAGTAGTTATAGCTTGGATTATGACCAATGGCAGTGGCTACACTGGTTTATTGCCTTCACTACTTATCACATGATGCATGGAGAAATCCTCCAAAACCTTCATGGGGATTTATTTCAGTGCAGTAGCACTTTGCTGGCATTTTTATGCATGCTTCTTAGTATGTTTTGCCAATTAGCGGCTTTACAATGAAGCATCTCTCTCTCTCTCCATATTAAGGGTCCCGTGTACAAGATAGCATGGAATCCATTCAGCACTGAAGTTTTTCTCAGTTGCTCTGCAGACTGGAATATTATGTTGTGGCGCCAAGATTCCATTCGCCCCATTTTAAGTTTCAGTTCCACAGCCAATGTTATTTATGATATCATGTGGTCTCCCAATTCAGCATTTGTGTTTGCAGCAGTGAACGAAATTAGAGTGGAAATCTGGGATCTTAGTGTCAGCACGTAAGTATCTGCATTTCTTAAAGAAAATTTGGAAATGGATGGTTGCTGTAAATAGCATGTTGCGTATATGGAATAACACCTAACTGCACCCCAAAATATTCTCAGTTGTCTATAATTTTGAAGCTATGGTAAGTGGGTAGCCCAGGAATGTCTGATCTTGACAGATCTCAGAAGCTAGGTGAATCGGCTTTGATTAGTAACTGGATGGCAGGCCTCCAAAGAAGACTAGGATTGCTATGCAGAGACAGGCAATAGCAAGCCACCTCTGTTCGTCTCTTGCCTTGAAAACTCCAGCGGGGGGCGGGGGGGCGGGGTGTCATCATAAGTCAGCTATGACTTGAGGGCACTTTCCACCTCCATGGTAATTTTGCTTGGTTGCTGATAAAGCTCTCCCACAGGAGTAAATTGATTCCTTACTTATAAACTAGACTGCTGCCAGCCGGTGATCAAAAGGGGAACCGAAAATATGTCTTACAATGTCAGCATTCTCTGATAATTCCAGGGATGGAAGCAGACGAGGGGACAAAAAAAAGGTTACTATGGAAAGGGGTCTGTGGCTTACTTATTCAGGGATAGCACCACTCCCATTGACAGCACTCATTTTCAGTTGCAAACTGATTCAAGTCCATACGTTTTCTCTGAGGTTGCAGGACAGAATGGGATTTATCACAGAGTGCCGAGAGTATTTTAGAAGTGGTTATTATAGCAGGCATGGCTGCTGCCTGAAGTGGTAGCCCCACATTGCCTCCACTTCTCTCTCTTTCCTGTAATATATAGTAATTCTGTGAAACAAAACCAATGCTGTGATAACACTGTTCTACAAGTTTCACAGCCCCTGTATTGCCAGCTCATCATTAGATCCTGCCGACCTACTCAATTACCGACCGGTTTCTAACCTCCCATTTTTGGGTAAGGTGATTGAGCGGGCGGCAGAGAAGCAACTGCAGAATTTCCTGAATGAGACCTCGGCCCTAGATCCCTTCCAGTCCAGTTTCCGCCCAGGACATGGGGTCGAGACACTGCTGGTCGCCCTCACAGATGATCTCCACAGACATCTGGATCAGGGCAGATCAGCCCTGCTGATTTTACTGAAAAATAGTCCAGTAGCACCTTTATTGTAGCATAAGCTTTTGAGAATCACAGTTCTCTTCGTCTTTTTGATTTTGCTACTACAGACTAACACGGCTAACTCCTCTGGATCTATGACCATGGAAAGTGCTGATTTTACTGGATCAGTCAGCAGCGTTTGATACGGTCGATTACGAGCTCTTGACCCACCGCCTTGCCGATGTGGGGATTCAGGGGACAGCACTGCAGTGGCTGGTCTCCTTTCTCCATGATCGGGGACAGAGGGTGGCATTTGGAGAGAGAATATCACCTCGTAGGCCACTAGTGTGTGGTGTGCCACAGGGAGCGATACTCTCTCCATTATTATTTAATATCTATATGCACCTCCTTGCCCGGCTGGTGTAGAGTTTCGGGCTTGGGTGTCACCAATATGCGGATGACACCCAGCTTTATCTGTTGATGGACGGGCGGCCTGGATTGCCCCTGGTGTCCTGGAGCATGCTTTTGAAGCTGTGGCTGGTTGGTTGCGGCAAAGTCGGCTGAAATTGAATCCCACAAAGACGGAGATCCTGTACCTGAGTCATGGGGTGGGGTGTGTGGCTGCGGGACCCTGTCTTCCTACACTTGATGGGGCAGTGCTTACCCTGGCCCCAAGAGTGAGGAGCCTGGGGGTGATTCTGGATTCCTCCTTGAAGACGGACCAGATCACTGCAGTTGCCAGGTCCTCCTTTTATTATCTTTGGCAGGCCAGACAACTTGCCCCCTATTTATCTCCCTGCAACTTGGCTACAGTGGTCCAAGCAATGGTCACCTCTAGGCTGTACTACTGTAACACGCTCTACGCTGGGCTTCCCATGGGCCTGATCCGGTGGTTACAGCTGGTACAGAATGCAGCGGCACGGGTCATTGCTGGAGCACTGGTGTGGGAGCATATAATGCCAGTGCTACGCCAGCTGCATTGGTTGCCAGTGGAGTACCGAATCAGATTCAAGATTTTGGTGTTAACCTACAAAGCCCTATGCGGACTGGGACCGACGTATCTACGGGACCGTCTCTCACCATATGAGCCCTGGAGGACTCTTCGGTCAAGTGGGAAGTATCTTTTAAGGGTCCCTGGCCCTAGGGAAGCCTGCCTGGCGTTGACCAGGGCCAGGGCTTTTTTGGTCCTGACCCCGGCCTGGTGGAATGCTCTGTCTTGTGAGACCAGGGCCCGGCAAGATTTTTTAGCATTTTGCCGGGCCTGTAAGACAGAGCTATTCCACCAGGCATATGGCTGACACCGGGCGGTGCTCTGTGGAGGGGAGGATCAAACCATATGCCTTCCTATGCGGATGCAGATATTATTATTATTGTCCACACTTGATACTGTACATAGTTGCTCTGGAAAAACCGCTGTATGGAGCATCAAATCTCAATTATGTGTTGCTTTTATCTATTTGTATGTAAATATATGACATTTATATACATAGCTGTAATTTTAATGATTAGATATAGTGTTTTTTAATGTTTTTAATGGTATTAACATTTGTATTTTTGTTATTCGCCCTGAGCCCACAAAAGCGGGGAGGGCGGAATATAAATGTAATAAATTAAATTAAATTAAATTAAATTGGGAAGTGAGTAAACTCTGAAGGCAACTATAATACATCATTCATTTTAAAATAGTAGTTTGTACTTGGGGAACAAAGACAATCCAATGCCTGAGTGCTGTTTTCAGTGTGCTTTCCATAATGTCTAGCTCACGCTTATGGAGAAGTAAGCTGCATCTCCTTTCAATTACAGACATGGGCTGTCTTGATTTCTTCACCTGACTGTACCAAGGGGTGGCTCTGCCTAGCTCATCACTTCCATCTCAAGAAGCCTCTCCTGGCATGAGAGTCAAAGAAGATAAATGTTTGCTTAGCCAAAATAAATGTTGCTCTGGAAGATCCATGAGTACAGCCCTGAACCAAACAGCAGTCCCATGTACACAATACTGCTATTTAAAAACATGGGATAGATTCATACATTGATCTCCCAGAGTCAGATCTGTTTTCTCCCTTCTATAGACAACTAAAATGCCTTTCCTGATCACAAGACCATAGCTAACTAGAGTGTATAATAGTGATAATGTATCATTGGTGTTTCACTTTCAACAACTATAATTGTATTTTAACTGTGTAAATTGGATGTTTTTAGAATTGTTAACTATAATAACTGTTTTATATATTTTAACCTTTATGTATTTTGTAATCCGCCCTGAGCCTGCTGGAAATGTGGGGAGGGCGAACTAAAAATAGAAAATAAATAAAATAAATAAAAATTTATTATGCTGGACCTTGATTATAAACATGCTTCACATATTACTTTCCCCTCGCATGTAGATTAGAGATGGGCACGAACAGCAATACAAACAAAAAAAGCCACAAACAGCCCAATCTGCTGTTCGCGAACAAGCTGTTCGTGAGGCCCCATTCTAAATGAACAGGTGGTCATTGCAAGCCTCGTTCGTTGCTGTTCGTCAAGCCAAACAGTCTGGCACCTGCAATCAAATCCCTTGGCAACTTAGGCAGGGATTGTCTGAACTCTATCTGAACTCCTGCTGTTGCCCTGGAAACCTCCATCTAAGCTCAATTTAGCTTGATAGGCCAGTCTTCCTTTCAAGTGTGGAGCTCCAAATTTGTTATAAGGGAGAAAAGACCAGGTGGGAGGGGGGCTCCCAGCTCTGGCTTTGCAGACAGTGAAGAGGGAGAGAGACAGCTGCTGTTGGCATTTTGATAGAGTGCATTGGAGCTTGAATTTTCTTTGTGTGTGGTGGGATAGGGATCTACCCCTTCAGGTTCCAGGACTGTTGCCAGGCTCTGGGGCCAAGCTATTATTTATTATTGGTACCATTCCTGGTGCCTGCTCAGGTCAGGTTTCTGGGAGTGGTGCAGTAGGGATCTTGACCAAACTTGGATGATGGCTGGAGGAGAGCCTGCTGGCTCCCATGAACATCCAACCACGGACATGTTCTTGAACAGGTCATGCTCATAAGTGTTTATGAGTCCCTGTTTGTCATCATGTTTGTTTGTTTTTTCTGTTCGTGCCCATCTCTAATGTATATTCAAGTTTTTGTTTATTGGTAAAATTGAGCAACCGTAAGAATGAATAGCACAGTAAACCTTATCCCACAGCAGGATGCTCCAAATAATTCTCCAATTTCAGTTGTATGTTCCATATTTTATCATTTTGCATGCAGACTAGATCCCCTGATTGTGAATCCTGCCATTGGAAATTTGAAATTTACAACTGTACTTTTCGCTAAGAATGCGGATTGTGTTCTGATTGGGGACAGTGAAGGATTAGTCACTGTGTATGCGCTAAGAAATTTGATTGCCTCAGATAGCAAGAAGGTATGTTTCACTACATAAAGATAAATTAATTTAGCCCTGTAGGTTCTGATGCCAGCAAATTAGTCTCCTTATTCCTAGTCAGCACCCAATGGTCTATTTGGGCTCTGGGCCTATGTACTTAGTAGTGAAATTAATATTTATATTTTGTGGTCATCATATTGAACCTCTGCTTCACACTGGAATTGGTGTTGTGTGGCTATGGATGTTATGGCAACATGGTGGAACCATCCAGGAACAGGATCAGTCTAGACCAGGGGTCCCCAACCTTTTGGAGCTTGTGTGCAGCTTTGGACTTCTAAGAGCGATGCTACAAGTGACAAATATCACGTGTTTGACACGTGAAATGACTTGCACGTGTTCCCCCCCTTCTTTCATGTGCACAGAGTGGTGGGTGCAACCACAAAACAGCTGCTGCGGGAAGTGGAGCCAACCACAGAATGTCAGGGAGTCAGGTTATGCTTAGCTTTAATAGTAAATATTCAACATTTCAGGCAGAAGCACTGTTTAACAGGATGCTTTAAAAAATAAATATATTGGTTTAAACCAGGTTTTTTTCATATACACAGCTTACCTTCAGTCATGCAGTGTGGTGTGGTGGCACTTGTTCCCAAAATAACTTTTTTAAAAAATCTGCATGGCCAATCAGGTCTCCTGTGGCCAATCAGAAACCCTGCTGAGCAAAAAGTCTTACCTGGCCCAACTTGCTTTTTAAAAACACATTGGGAACCCCTGGTCTAGATTCCTCCCACTCGTTCATTGCCTTCTTTCTGCTTGATGAGATGAAATTATGTTAGAAGAGTTTCCTACACAAGGATTAGCCATTCATGAACAGCCACTGCTTAAACTTTATGCTGCGTTGTTTTCCCCATATACAAACTGTGAGTGATATTCCTCAGCACAGCAATGGTGATTTTTTAAAAAAAAGGATATTCACATCTGGCTTAGATGTAACATTGCTTGATGATAGAAATAGCTTTCTGTAATGTTTGATTAGCAAAATACACTTTTGATCTGAACAGCATGGGATGTTAGCTAGCTACAGTGGCAAAGACTTTGTTGGTCTGTTGCATAACAGGGAGAGTTATGTGTCTTGATTATTGTACATATTGAAACACATTTTGCTGCAAGTTGATACCATTTTTTTTCTAAAGATGCAAGCAGTTCTTTAGAAAGATAGCTATGAGGTTAAAGTGCTTTTCCATTCAGGGTGTGTAGTCACATTTAAGTTATACCAAGAACACAGTTTTTTCCCAGGAAGTTGTCACCTGTGAAAATTGTCAGCGTGAGAGATAAAGATCAGTCCCTTGCTTAATTAGATGTATATTCTACTATGTGTAGCATTTTAAAAATTCAGTCTACAGGTATGGGAAATGCAAAACCTTTTTTAAAGGATCACCTGAAAAAATGGGCTGATCAGCTGTTGTCTTGCAATTCCCTTACATGCCAGTCATAAACATCACTACTACTGTGTTAGGCTGTAATGCTGGTGTCACATCACCATAATGCCAGTGTAATAATGTTTGAATGTATGGCATTGTGATGGCATTGCTGTAGTGAGTCCCATCCTAAGAGTTCATAAGCAAGGGCTGTCAGATTTAGGACTGGGCTGTTTATAGCTGATTTCAAATTTTCCATTCATTAACAGCTTATTGTTGATAATTTAAAGGCAATACTAGAAAGAGAGATACTAGACAAAACAGAGATACAGGAAGAACATGATATGGTGTAATATTCAGGGCTTTTTTTCAGCTGGAACGCGGTGGAATGGAGTTCTGGAACCTCTTGAAAATGGTCGCATGGCTGGTGGCCCCGCCCCCTGATCTCCAGACAGAGGGGAGTTTAGATTTCCCTCCACACTGCTGGCACAGAGGGCAATCTAAACTCCCCTCTGTCTGGAGATCAGGGGGCGGGGCCACCAGCCATGTGACCATTTTCTCTGAGGGCAACCCACTGAGTTCCACCACCTCTTTTCCCAGAAAAAAAGCCCTGGTAATATTGGATGTTCTTATTTATAATATTAGATCCATAACACCTCCTTTCTCCAGGACTTATTAGGCCTTTTGTAATATGCAGAGCCTTTCTGCATTTTTAACAAAGTTGCCTGTGAATAATTGTATTTTTAACTCCTATGTAAGCATGTTTTTATCTTTTTCAGGTGGACGCTTTGCATGATGTCATTGGCTCTAATCTGGTCAGTCAGTAGTTTTCATTTACAATAATATTAAGTGAACAAAGGAAATAATACTCAGTAGCTAACATTGACTTATGCACCACTGAAATACATGATTATTATACAATTAAATGTATGTGTGAAAAGAAATGATTTGGAAATCTTTTTTGAAACTCCATGGCTTTTCTTTCTGATTCACCCAGTTCCCCTCCATCTCTATGAGTTATCCATTTAATGGGATGTTGATGATCTATTCTCAGTATAACAGGCATAAGTAAGATAGGATTGAGATACCTGTTAAAAGAAAGTCAGCAGTTTCTGTAAATTAGAACAGTTTACCATCAGTTTTAACAAAGCTAAAATAATGATGTTTGGGAGAAGGTTACGACATCATAAGTGACTGGACAGGTTTAAGACAGGAGAAGTCCAAATTTCCATGTCTATGGTATTCTCTTTAACAAACGGACTGTGGAATAAAAGGTGGCTGGAGCAAGCCTGAGCCTAGCTTGTTTTCTGCACAGGTCTTTCTGAGGCCTTTTCTGCACACCGAACTTAAACCAGTGCTGCTCAGTATTTGTGCTGATCAGGGCTGATTCGGGTTGGGCTTCCTGCATTCTTCATTGTATGACGCCAAACTGATTTGGCACCTGGTTTTTCATTCTAGACATGTTGAAATGAATTGGTGTGGAGCTGGGTTTTCGAGGGATTGCAGTCTACATCACCTTTTTTCTTATAATTTTTGTGCATGCATTGTAAGTTACAATGTTGTAACCCAGTGTGACCAACATTCTCCTCCCTCTCCTCATTCCTTTAGTCACTGATTAGACACTCCTGCACCTGCCAATCTAGTTTTTGAAGTGTGGAGAGGTGGTTGGTTGAGGAATTTGGAGGGAAACCTAAAAAGTGCTTTTGCACAATTGTTCCACTCACAAACTTTTCTTGCAGCCGTTGTAGTTGTTAGCAATTGCTCTGGTGTGTTTTGAATTGTCTGCTTGAAGCTTTGTGGGAATCATGAGGATTCTGAAAGCTGCCATGCTGGCCTTGATCCAGGTAATTCTGCTGTCTTTGAGGCATTCGATGGATGCCTGTTATACTTACTTGAGGAAAGTGTCTTCCAGAAAGCATGCATTGAGAGCTTCCATGCAACTTTCAGGCATCAAACCTGTTTCTTTGAGTTGCAACAGGCGTTTTCACACAGCATGACAAAGATGGCTTCTCTTGCAAGAATGCCTGTTCCCCACTGCTGCTGGGTCTATCTGAGAAGCAGCGACTGGTGGGACACCTTTGTTCTAATGATGTGGAATGACCAACAGTGGCTGGAGAACTTCCAGACTATTTCCCAAACATTCAAGGAATTGATGGCATCCATAAGAAGAAGGTTACTGTGGCAGTCAACCACCATACGGGAACCCTTCCCAGTGGAAAAATGGGTGGCAACTGCACTGTGGTACCTCGCTAACACCAATATCTACCATGAATGTAAGAATCAATTTGGAGTTGGATATCAACAGTGGAGGAGCTAAGTCTGGAAGTCTGCTTTGAGATGGACAGAAGTAGGCAAGATAGCACACTCCATTGCTTTCTTATCATCTTTTCTCAGTGCAGTTCAATGGTGATTACAACAACTATCTATGCAAAACCCTGCCTTTGTGTTATGTGATCCTTATCTTTTTATTTCCATACATTTATCCTTTCCTGTTTTTTCTACTTCTGGCTCCCTATCACTTGTGGAAGGCTTCTAATTCCTCTGCAGTACTGTACTGCATGAATTTTTAATTTTTTAAAAAACTAACAGTAACATTACAGTACTGCTATACCTTTTGCTTCCAGTTCTGGGATTACCATGCTTATTATAAAAGGCAATACAATATGGTTGGTGTTTGTTTGCCTGTGTCTAAAGTAATATGCATCTTCCCTTTTTCATCTCCTTCCAGATTATGGATAACTTCCTGTGACTCAACTTTCCACACTGTATATATAGGTGTAGTGGACAAGACACACATTCAGATTTGGTGACCTAAGGGAAGACGTGACCAGTACAGCAGTAGGAAAAAGTATAGCTCCATTCTTCTTCAGGGAACAGTTGGCCGTGCTAGCTGCTTTATAGATGCAGAAGTGGGCAAGAGTGGCAGAAACCACAATGCCTTTGTGTTTGCAAAGTCCGCACTCTGCATGGCAATGGACACTGGTGTGTTTGTGCCCAGCAATCCCACTTCGACTCTGGACAGAGTGAGTGTTCCACCACTGATTGTGGTGGAACACAGTGCTGCCTACCCAATAAGGAGATGGCCTATGAAGCCTTACAGTAGACCCAGGAACCATCAGGAGAGGCACTTCAATTATGCACTGAGCAGGGCATGGAATGTGCTGGAATGAGCCTCCAGTTGGTTGAAAGCTCATTGGTACTGCCTCTCCTCCAGGCTGACTGTATTTGAGAAGAACATTACCAGTGTGATTACAGCCTGTGCTATCTTGCACAATGTATGCAAGATCAAGGATCATGCCATGCTTCAAGACTGCTTCCAGTCATAGTCACTGTTCATGCCAATTAATTCTAATATGAAACAGGTGATAAGAAGCACTTGGATGCTGGCAAAGAAGCGTGGGATGTTCTTGCTAGGTATTTAGAAATAAACTTACCGGATGTCGGTGTGGGAAGAAAGGGGGGGGTAAGATTTCCAGTTTTACTTGCCTGTTTATGGTTTACAATAAAAACAATTTGTTGTTATTAAATCTCTGTTTCCTGGTTATTATTGCCAAACAGTGGGTGGAGGGAGGATATGATGGTGCTTGCACTGGTCTTTCTTTTTCACATACTCTTGCTTTGACAAAACAAAGCAAAAAACCCCAAACCCTACATTTCATGGCTTGTAATAGCTTTGGACTTTAAGCCTACTCCCAAGCAGTACATTGCCACATGCTTTTAGCAGTGCACTGACAGTGCCTAGAATAGCACCAGATACCTCTTACAGTCCTCCCCAGATCAGTATATAAAATGGGCAGGAAAGCAAGGAACAAGGAAGCCTACTTCCCAACAATGTAGCAACATAGTTGATTTTTAAATTGGCAAATGGAACTGAGTGTGTGTGTGTGTGTGTGTGTGGATACACATTATGGCCAAGCAGACTGTCTTCCAAAGGATCATGATGACAGGGGACCGCCAATCAATAACTGATAATTGATTGACAGGGCACATTGTTATATAAGCAGGGATGCTGCTGCATTGCAATATCTGGACAGTAGCCTCATTGATGCTGCCAACAAGAAGCAGGGGCACCTTTCGGCAGGATGAAGAGGTGTCTCTTCCTCTGAAAATCATTCTGCAGTCATGGCATGCAAGGGAATTGATGGCAAGTACCTTTCAGAAGAGCCCAATTTAGTCAGATCTCAGAAGCTAAGCAGGGTTGGCCTTGGTTAGTAATTGGATGGGAGACCTCCAAGGAAGACCATGGTTGAAGAAGCAGGCAATGGCAAACCAACTCTTTTAGTCTCTTTTCATGAAAATCCCAGCAGGGGTCGCTGTAAGTCAGCTATGACTTGATGGCACTCTCCACCACCACTTATCAGAAGAACCAGGCAATCTATAGGTCTGTCACCAAGGAGCTCTCTAAAGACCCGCTTGGCTGACAGTGTTGGACAAAATTCAAGCAGGTGAAATGCGGCTTCATGGACTTTCTGGAGGCATGGCAGTGGATTGCCCCACAGAAGCCCCCCCCCTGCCCACACACACACTCCATGATGTGGCTTTGGGGAGCTGTAGGTTGCCCATGCTGAATCCCCGTCATGAAAGTAATGTTACTATGCTTTGATAAGTTTTGCTGATTACATTAATTCCAAGGGCCAGAATACCTATGGATTGTAACAGGGATATTTCACTACTGCACGAAACTCCACAAACTATAAAGTCTGCAAAGGTTAGAGGAACAGAAAGGTAATCTTTCACTCATATTCCATAGTTAAACTTCTGAGGGGCACAAGATGGGGCATTGCAGCACAAGAAACATGTGATGAGGGTTCTTAAGGCGTAAGAAAAGGAAACTGCGCCCCCAATGATTTCCCCATTTGTCATCAAATCCACAATGTATAACACATAACTACATATGTAGAAGGTAATGGTTCTTGTATTTAATTTTTTCCTACAGTGCTGCTACTTTGAACCCATAATGGTGTAATGGCATCCCAGTTTATTGTTGTTATTATTTTGATTTATAGCCCTCCCTCCCACAGGTGGGCTCAGGGCGGGTTACAGCAATGTAATGATACAAAAATATAATAATACAATATAGTAATACAAAAATAGATATTTAAATACATTAAAACCAGAGTCATCAATATATATACAATCAAAATCTCAAGGAGGTAGCCGCCTTCACTCTTTCCCAACCAAAATGTAAACAAGGGGGGAGGGGTACAAACTGGTGTTGCCACTGTGACTTCGCTTATGAGGGGGCAGATGATTATGTAGCCCCCCCCCTTGATGGAAGACTAGTAGGGAGGCATTTCTAAGAAACCTTAGGCTGACCCCAGCCATATGCCTTGTGAAACATCTTTGTCTTATAAGCTTACCAAAAAAATATAAGGTCTCGGTGGGCCCGAGTATCCTCCAACAGAAAGTGCCACCAGGTTGGGGCCAGGACTGAAAAGATCCTGGCCCTGGTCGAGGCCAGCCGAGCCTCCCTGGGGCTGGGGACCACCAGTAGATGTTTTCCTGTTGATCAGAGCACTCTCTGAGGTATATACGAGGAGAGGCAGTCCTTCATGTGTGTTGGTCCCAGTCCATTTAGGAGTTTAAAGGTTAAGACCAAAACCTTGAACCTGACCTGGAACTCCACAGAGAGCCAGTGCAGCTGCAGCAAGATCTTAGTAATATGTGCCCTGTATGGTATATTCATCAGGACACATGCAGCAGCATTCTGGACCTGCTGTAATTTCTGGGTCAGACCCTGGGGAAACCCTGTGTAGAGCTTCTAATCTGGAGGTGACAGTTGCATGGATCACTGTGGCTAGGTCATGGGTAGACAGATAGGGTGCAAGCTGCCTGGCCTGGTGAAGATGAAAGAATGCAGACTGGGCAACTGCTGAGACCTGGCCCTCCATTTACCTGGAAGAGTCCAGCATCACTTCGAGACTCCTGACTGAAGGAATGGGCACAAGAGGTGCCCCATCAAAGGTTGGGAGCCAGATTCCCAAATCCAACAGCCCATGACTCAGGTACAGGACCTCCATATTTCCAGATGCAGCTTCAGCTGGCTCTGCTTCACCCATCCAGACATGGCCTCTAAAGCTCTCACCAGGACATCCGGGGCAGAGTCAGGCCAACCATCCATCAACAGGTACAACTGGGTGTCCTCTGCATATTGGTGACAACCTAGTCTGAAACTTTGTACCAACTGGGCGAGGGGGCAAATATAAAGATTGAACAGCAAGGGGGAGAGTATCACCCCTTGCGGGATGCCACACACTAATGGTTGGTGTGCCACCTCTCCCCAAGTGCCACCTTTTGTCCCCAACCATGGATAAAAGAGACAAGCCACAGCAAGGCAGTCCCTCAAATCCCCACATCAATGGTAGAATAGCTACCACTGTTCTAGCAAAAGGCAGCATAACTTTCAGAATCCACATTGGGGAGGATAGCCAAAGATCTACTTCATCTTGTTCCAGCACAGCAACTCTTTAAAATCGCTGACTTTAGTTTGTAGGAATCTTTTTCACCTTTTGCAAACCAGTTAGTAATTGCGCAAGGTTTGCTATTAAGGAAGATATTACATTAAGCTGCACATCAGTATCAATGGATCAAGTGAAATCACTTCTTGGAGCCTTCTTAGGTTGTTAGCATAGAAATTGCAGATTGACAAACAATGTGACAGGCTATGCCCCACCCCCTGCCACTAGATTTGTGACACTTTGTAATGTTGGCTCTCCCATAGGTTTGTCTTTGTTAACTTTAGGAGAAATGTTATGTGGTGTTGCAGACTATTGCTGTAGAAATGTTACACTTAAATGAGGGAATAACGTACACAGAATTGTTTGCATATGCAGCAGCACTTCTTCTGTGCTCAGGATGATGCAATTGATTTTCATACAACCACCCCTTGCTTCTGCACAGCAGCGCCATGCCAGACAGAGATGGTCTGCGCCAGGAGGAGGAGGAGGAGAAGAAGGTGGTGTGGATAGCCCATGAGGAGGACCCCTGCATAGACCTCAAAGAAGAACCAACTGGAGGTTGGTGAAGAAGAAGATGATGATGATGATGAAGATGATGATGAGTCTGGTCGATTACGCTTCAAAACTGAGTGGAAGGAAGGAACAATCATTAGGCTGTCAGAAGTCACAAGAGAATGAAGAAACATCCCAGAAACCTTGGAACTTTCTGCAGAAGCCAAAGCAGCATTACTTGAATTTGAAGAGGGGGGAACAGCAGCTTAAACAGGGATGCTATGGCTCAAGAAGAGGATGAAGAGGGCCTTTAGTGTGTCATGGAATGGGGGAGCAAAGAAGAGAAAAGGAAAGGGGGAGACTGAAGGATCACCAGCCTGCTCTGCTGTCAATCTATGCAACTGTTATGTCTCATTCACAAAGGATATTTCCTCATCAGCAACCCATTAGGAATCTGTTCCAGCAGCAGCAACCAGAGTTGCAGGGCCTGCTGCCTATTCCCCCTCAGCGTCCTACACCACCACCTCCCCCTCAAGCGATTCTTATGCCATCGCAACTCAAAACACCAAGAATACTGATGACTCCTCTTCCTCCAGTGACATCTCAGCAGCCAAAGAACATACACATTAACCCACACTTCAAAGGGACTGTAGTAACTGGAGGTGTCTGCGAAGGACATCAGTGCTGACCAGCCACCTGAGCCCTTTTAGAAAACGGTTTTGAAAACTGCATCCAAGGTGGGATTACACATACACTTAAATAGCTATGTCACACCTTTTGCTGGTTCTGTCCCGGGGACATTTACAGCACAAGTGGAAAGGAGCAGCACTTCTTATGGGTCGGATTTGGGCGTACCTCCAACCTTCACCAGCAACCTGGAAGCCCTTTTGACTATTGTGCAGACCACCTTTGGAAGTTGCCTTAGTACCTATGAGTATTTCCTGCTGATAAACACACAGGGCAATGAATGTAATAACTCCACCTTTTAAAAAAGCATTTTCTCTCTATAGTGCACAAAACCAATGTCTTCATGAGTTCATTTAGAGTCCCTCTGCAAAAAATTGAAAGAAGGAGAATAAAGTTTTGCAAAGGGACTTGGACAGAGTACTGGCAGCTTCTTCAGGGGTTAGACCTTCTACATCTGCAGGTGGGGGGGATGTAAATGTTGTATATAGTTCTGCTCTTGTATATAATTATTCTATCATCCAACTTGTACAGTTTGAAATCTAAATTTTGCTGTTTTACAGAAAAATAAGTTTGTTGTTTGGTAAACTTTTGCATCTTTATTAAAAGAAGAAACTGGGGATTCCCTCTTCAGCAACCTCTAGAATACATTCTCAGTAGTCCCAAAAAAAGAATAGAGAAGAAGAGCCTTAAATGAAAATATATAAACACTGTGGGAGGTCATATCAATTTCTTTCAACCAGCACAGGGACATTTCGGTGGCAGTTCCTTGGTAGGGAAATGTTCCTGGACTGATGGACGGGTTACAGCAGTTTGAGGTTGGCCCTGTGGTTCTTGCTGCTGCTGCTCTGCCATCCGTTCTGCCAGGATGGTAAATGCTTTGGCAACAGAGAGCAAAACATCTATGTTTTGCTGCATGGCGTCCTGGAAGAACTTGCAGTCCTCTCTGGCCTCCTGAAGCAGCTCGTTGTGACATCATCTTTCCTCCTCCAGCAGCTGTGTGTGCCACCTTTGCTCCTCTGACAACTTTTCTTTGTGTAGCTGGTTTGCTTTCTGCTCCTCAGTAAAGCACCATGTCAGCATATGCGCAGCAAGGTGTTGCTTCCTGTGACCATCATTAGATAAACTCATTGCAGGTGACATTCTGGAGTTGTTCATTTTGGGAGGGAGTTAAGAGTTGGTTAGAAAAAAAAGGATGCGTGGGTGTTTGACATTGTACATGATATATGTAATGCACCTCTCCTAACTGTGGGGCCAATGCTTTCTGTGCACATCCATATATAACCTGTTAGCAGTGAATCAATGAAGAGAGAAAACTTCAGAGATCCAACATCCATTATTTAGCTGGAACACTGATAGTTGGGCAGAGGCGGGTGGGGAATAAACATTTCAATTTGTAGTCTGTATGATACAGATCATAGAGATAGGTGGAAGCCAAGAGTCATCCTTTCTGCATCCAACCTCAAAGATAGGTACTTCCTAACTCTCCACAGCAGGCTCCATAGGACTCCACCACAAACTGCTCCCCTTGCTGGTGTTTTTCCTCCCTCCATGCCCATACTAACAAATAGTACAGGTTGAGGGATCTTTTGCAAATGGGAGCCAGTTGCAACTGTCCTTTTTTCTTCTCCTGCTTGCAGGTTGGATGGAGCCTCGAGCAACCTCTGTCCACTGCCAAACTGAAGCCCAGAGAGACCTCCCTCTATCCTATCTGTAAGTTGGGCCATCAGAATGAAAGGAAGGCACAAGTGCACTACAGCCCAAAGTGGCACCTCTGCCCTATCCTGTTTATGAGGTGGTGGGTAGGACACTTCAGAGAACCAACACCCAAAGATTATCTGGAACATCATTGTGTGGGTGGAGAGGGTGGTGTGGCCATGTAAACTATGGGATGGATTTCTTTCCATGTTAACCTTATCTCAGGTTTTTAGAGCTTGTGCCTTACCTGCCTGCTCACTGTTTTTGCAGTTACTTCCTAGTCAACCTCCATTTCGTGTGTAGGATCTGGTTGAGAACATTCTGCATCAGAAGGGAAAGTGGAAAAACAGGAACACATTATTGTAAGGGGAAGAAACCTACTAAGGAACCTACTGCTCCATCTCAACAGGCAAGTATCAATAGGTGTATTTGGAAAAAGATGGTTTTCTTTCTCCTAAGAATAGGTATGTTGATGACCCATTTCAAATGAAGCTGTATTTCTGGAGACCATGCTGTCCACATGGCTGTGGGTAAGTGCCCTGAAAAGGGGAGAACCATTCTGTGGTGCAATTAACGTGGAAATACTGTATCAGGCAAAGATGGTGTTTGATAGGAATCAACAATATAGTTGCCCATCAAAAAAGTGGGTAAGCAAGTGAGAGCTGATCAAGGGCAGATCATGCAATCAAAAGAAGAGCCTAGAATCATAGGTGCTTTGCAGTTTGAAGGCTGTTTAAACAAGGCATGCCAACTTACAATTTCTCTGCATTCTCTCCTAGGCAATGTGAACCATCATCACACACAGGAACACTCTTGTGACCAGCTGACGATCTGGGGAGGATCCTGGAAAATGGAGTGGGGAGGAATACTGTGACTACAGAAACAAAAAAAGGAGGGGGTGACTGCAGAGCATCCCTTTTTTGCAATGGACACCTTTACATTATCTGCCCCCTTCCCCATACCTGCTGCCACATAACTTGCGCTCAGTATTTGAAGGTAGTGGATGTAGAAACCAGCAAATAGCACACTAATCACCTAGATCTGAGGGACAGAGGAGCTGATGTTCTGCAGGTTGATGGTGACAGCATCATGGCTGAAGAGTTCTTCAGACCCCTCTATAACATTGTCTGGCTGTCCGTGCCCCACATCCACAGATTGGAAGGAAAGGCTCCTGGCTGCCCAATGCAGTTTGATGCTTGCATCTCCTCAGAATACAGTGCAGCTGGTAGTAAAAGGGAAAGGATACAGGAGAGTTCCCAGAGCAGCCATTGTCTATGACCACCCTTTTATGTTCTTGCTGCAGTGCTTTTTGTTTTTGTTCTGCACTCCAAGGCTGTCCTGGTATATCTCCTTGCCACCATCTTCTCCACTATTTGCTTGAAGATATCAATGTTGATATCAATGTTCCTGTGGGAGACAGCCAGAGCCTCCTGCACCTTTCCTCCCCACCATAGTCCCAGGAGATCCAGCGTCTCCTGCTTGCACCATGAAACACCTTGGCCACCAGCAGCCTTTTGAGCAGCCATCTTGCAAGGATGACACTAGTTCGAAGGTACAGTGGAAAATGGTGCTTCACTGTCAGTTCAAAATGTACAAAATTTGCCACCCAGACAAGCTTCCTTCTCATTGGGCTTCTCACATGTTGTGGTCATGTTGGAGGTTGGGGAGAATGGTTTCATGTGACAACACAATCCTCCTCCCCTGCCCCAGCATTTAGTGCTTCATTGTGCCTGAATCTTTGCAATAAAGAAAAAAATAGAAATGTGGTCCTAAGAAACAAAGTCTAAACAGTGAATGAATGTGGAACACCATCACAACATGAATGTACATTTTATTTAACAGGTTGAATGTAGCAACATTATAACCCTTCTCTTTTTTTTAAAAAAAAAAGGGCGTGTGTGACTGGCTGTTTGGAAGGCAAATGAATTGTTCATGAAAAATATTTTTGCAAGCACTAGTTCAGCATGGGCTGTTACTTGATTCCCCATTTGAAGACAGCCATCTTTACTATGCAATGACATCCCGACATTACTGCCATTTCTTCTTTACAAAAAATAAAAGGGGAGAGTTGCAGAGAAGATGGGATGGTAGGAGTGGTTTCTAGTTAGTGGCCAACCAGTCAGTGCCCATAGAAAGGAAAGGGGACAGGGAGAAGTCTTACTGGAGAATGCTTTAACTAACACTGGCTTAACACTGGCTTTTAAACAAATTTGGGTCTAGGCACAGGGAGAAAAGTCAGGCAAAAGCTGGAAAAAAATTGATTCTGCCTCTCATGCCACCTTTCCATGTGTGAAATTCTGGAGATCAGGAACAGCAGAATGGAATCTGAATCAGTGTCATATGACCATGTGGAAAGGGCCTGGATTTCTCATGACAGAAAGGAGGCAGTCAAGGCTATCAGAATCTCTCAGGAAAATAGTTTATCAGATACTATATGCAGCTGGCATATGGGAATGTTGAGATCTATCTGCAGTAGAACAAAGGTTGTGAACCTTTTCATTAATGAGAGAGCTACTTTTGAGTAACAAAAATACCCCAAGCTACTGCCCCCCTCCCCCCGCAAGTTACCAAGGCTGCTTCCATATGGGGATTTTTCCATAGGTAGGACCAGGGGTTTTTTTCTGGGAAAAGAGGTGGTGGAACTCAGTGGTGGAACTCAAGACCGCACAATGAAGTTACTTTGGGTCAGCTGGAACAAGGTGGGAGTTTTTTAAAGTTTAAATTGCCCTCGATGAAAATGGTCACATGGCCGGTGGCCCTGCCCCCTGATCTCCAGACAGAAGGGAGTGTAGATTCCCCTCCGCGGAGGGCAATCTAAACTCCCCTCTTTCTGGAGATCAGGGGGCGGAACCACCAGCCATGTGACCATTTTTAAGAGGTGCCAGAACTCCGTTCCACCACGTTCCCACTGAAAAAAAGCCCTGGGTAGGGCAGAGCGTGCTCCTTCTTGTCTGGGGAGTTTTCAGATGGCAATGTGCTCTTTCTGAGCATAACATATGGAGCTTGCAGGGATTTTCCCTTTTCTGCGAGAGCAAAGAGAAACTTCCTTTGCTCCAATTTAAGAGGGAAAGGGTACAACAGCTGCAGACAGAGCCTGCGATGGAAAGCTCTGCCCACAGCCAGTCTGTGGAGGGACAGAACTCTCAAAATGGCAGTGCTAAGCTCCTCCCTTTTAACCCTTTAACAGGGGCTTTTCTTGTTTAACAACTGAGCTGTGGCTCAGCTTTAGAGGCATTTAATATCCAGCAGATTCCAGAATAACTCCAGCCTTGATTCAAAGAGGCATGACTGAACATAAAACAGATTATATGAATAGAAGGGATTCTCTGCTAGTAGTAAAATAGCTGGGTCTTGTGGTCTAGTTTTAGAATTACACAGGGGTAATTGTGAAAGTTAAAACACTGTAGTTCTCAAGCCACTCCAGTGAACTGAAAAAAGAAGAGTCACCAAAGGCTATCCAAGATATAGAAGTTAAACTTTCACATGTTCCGGGTTAGGAAATACCTTTGTAGATGCAAAGGTACCTTCAGAAGTTACTGAGAAAAGTATGACTGTTATCCAGCTTGCAGCCCGTAATCTGCAACCAAACTTTAGAAACAGTTCTATCCGTAGTCTTGCATTCAAATGCTCTGCCTCCTTTCAGCAGCTTGCTATTGGCTCCACAGGTCCAATGGCCCAAATGGGACTAGGCACAACCAGGCTGGAAGCAACACAATGCCAGTAGAGAAGGTCTCACTCCCTCACCTCCCAATTAAATATAAAGGCATCTAGAGAGGCTGGTAGGGATCACATGGGAAGCAGCCACCAGACCTCTCACTGGGCTCACATCTAGAACAATTGTACCTATTGTACCTCTCTCTTCGGATGGAAATCTGATCAGCCTCTCTATATGAGCCACCTCTTTAGAGGGGTGGCAGGCACACAATTGCCTGCTGTTCTCTTAGGTAGATGCCAGACCTAGGCCCCTTTCACACTCGTATTTACAGCGCATTCACTACCTGTTTTGTGTCCCATGTTTGTCTGCCTTTTACACTTCCAAGGTGGTCATGTGACGCAGCACTGGGCTGTGTCCAGTTTTCTCCACTATAACTGGCTGTGGACATATGGCAACTTTTTTTGAATCAGCTGCTGACTCACGCTTTGCCCAGTGTAAGTCTGTGTGAATGGTTTTGCCTCTCTTAACCACACCCCCTATCTTACTGTAAGTTGATTGGTCGAAGTAGATTTAATCACACGCACCCTCATCAACTCCCCTAACACTTCTTTCACCATTGTATTTCTAAAGTTCGTCAGTGCCAGTATGGTGAAGCATCTTCTGCCCCCCCCTCCCGGCTTGCTGGCAGTGAAGAGCCCGGTGCCCACCTGGCCTGGCCTGAGCAGGGAAAGCAGAGTGCAGAGTGGGTCCTGGGGCTCATGTATGTGCGCTTGCCCTCTGCGCCCAGGCGCCTCCATCTGAGTGAAGCCTTCATGGAACTGGGGCTTGATTAGCAGGCAGCAGGGGGTGGGTGGGCTTCAGCTGTGCAGCACATGAGGCGCTCAGTGCTCTGGCATCTCTGTCTGAGCAAAGTCCCCCAAGCCCCCCACCTGAGCAAAGCCCCCCAAGCAAAGCCCCCTGAGGAACTGTGGCTTGGATAAGTAGGCAGCCCAGGGGGGAGGGCTTTGGATGTGCAGTGCACGAGGCACTTGGTGCGTGGTAGAGGGGGCTGAGCTGACTGTAATCTTCACTTGGCTGCCTCTTGCCCTTGCCAAATCCTGGTGAGTTTGGGGATTATGAGCTGTTATCTGGGGCCCTGGAGTGAAGGAGGATTGGAGCCTAGGAATGAGCAAGGGGCACGGGGCTCTCCCTCTGGTCATGTCTCCGGTCATGTCTCCGCTTAGCCTCTCCTCTCTTCTGGCTCCCCAGAATCCCGCTTCCATGGCTTCCTCTCCCTTTCAAGCTACCTCATCACATTTGAACTTTTTGCTGCTCTGCACCCCATCCTCCTCAGCTCCCCGTCACTTTTCCCTTATTTTTTTTAATTTCTGAAGGGCAGTAACATTTCAACATTGTGAATTTATGCACAAATACATTTAGCACTGTTAAACATAAGCGTGGGCATTTAACAGTCCTTGTTATGTGGGACTGAATGAGAGTACAGAACCTACAGAACAATGGCTTGCTCAGGAAGGGAGCTTTCCCCACCACAAAGCAAGGTCATTTTCTTGCAAGCATCCAATAGGCTCATGGTTAAACAGAGTGGTGCCCCCTGCCCCATCCCCCTCCTGTCACCTTCAAGCTGCGTGGAACTCACCTGCTTTTATTACTCTTCTCTGATTGCAGAGAATAGTAATAAAAGGGGGGGGGAGAGGAGAGAAAGTTGAAGTTCTTTCAGAAAATCAAGTTGGCAATCAAGGGAGAAAGCATGGGTTGATGTTAATTGCACTTTAGTTGGTCCAATCCTGGTGGTAACCCATCCTTCTTGCAAGTAAAAAGGCTCAGGCAGGACGGCACTTTGAATAGAGAGCTGAATGCACACCTGCCTCTCCCCACGTTCTCCAGCTGCCTTGCTCCCAATTAATTTCAACACACTTTCTCCCGTCTCTCTCTGTGCCCACCGCCTCCATAGATTCCCATGCTGGGCAGAGGTGCTACTTTCAAAAGTGTAAAGTTGGGGCATGAAAATGGCCGCACAGAGATGCAGAATTCATGTGCATAAGGAGCGGGATGAGTTTCTTAGTCTAACAAAGAGGTGATGTCACAACATTACAACACAGGCACACACTTAAAAAAAAAGTGATGTGAATTCCAAAGCTCACAAAGCCCACAGCTGAACTGGTGCCTGATATCGAGTATAAAATGAACAACAGGACACCAAATGGAATTGGTAGCGGGCAGTGTAAAACGCCTGGGTGCAAAGCAGAAGCCATTGCAATCGTGGTGACTACTCAGAAATGGTGATTTTAACCATTTCTGTGAAATGGTCCCTAACTGCTGACTGGAATGGACAGATTCACTTGTTAGCAGATCGACTTGTTGTGACATGTGCCAACAATCCACCTTAAATCCCAAGCTGTTGATGAGTCCAAATCATTAAAATGCCTTTGAAGAAAACTTAGGGACCAAGCCAGCTTTCCTTACTGGCTCTAAGACTCTTCTACCCACCCTCCCCAAACCTGTCATAAATCTAAGCCCTATATAATGATGGACAGTTGATATACAAGGACATGATCATTTTAATAGTACAAAAATGATAAATTGGCTTCATCACCTTAGCAGCAAACACTGAACATTTAAACACTTCAAAATTATAGATCATTAAGAACAGACTCCAAAATTATAGGCCATTATAGACCATGAAGAAGGGCAATAAAAGACATTTTTATGAAGAAATTACAAACATGACAGAACTATTTCCTGTATGTTTCTAAAGATGGTATCCATTAGAGGAAACAAATAAATCATTATCCAAAAATGCAGGAAAATGACCTATCCATTTATTTGATGAGTACAAATAGTTATTTACTTTGCCAGAGAACAGAACTGGTCTTTCTCATGTATTTGAAGACTATAATATATAGTACAAGTGGAGGACATGAAAGGACTTGCAGGGAGCATCTCATTTTCTTCTTCCCCACTATTACCTTTTTTACTTTTCCGCAAATCCCAGTAGCCTCTCCC
The DNA here is from genome assembly GCF_028583425.1 of Eublepharis macularius. Lineage (NCBI taxonomy): Eukaryota > Metazoa > Chordata > Lepidosauria > Squamata > Eublepharidae > Eublepharis > Eublepharis macularius. The sequence goes on from NC_072794.1 coordinate 75,067,007, forward strand.
CTTTGCCTGCTTCTTTCTCTTCTTCCAATGTACCTTTATCTGCCTGCCATATTCTGCTTTCCCTCCTTCCCCCCCTCCCCCCAGCACCCTCTCCCTGGACAAAGTCTGGTTCAGTTGCATGATGCTGGTCAGGACTGGGCCTAGTTACACAGTTGGGAACCTACAAGTACTTGTAAGGGGTACTTCACTTTTCCATGTATCCTCCTCCGCATACTATTTCCTCTTTCCCTCCTCTTGGCAGCCCCAATATCCTCTCCCTTTTCCCTTGCTTCCTTGTCTCCTTCCCACTCAATCTTTTATCACCCCCCATCTTCAGCTATATGTTTGCTTCATTTATACCCTACCATTCTCCCCAATGGAGACCCAAAGCAGCTTACATCATTCTCCTCTCTTCTATTTTTTCTTCACAGCAGCCCTTTGAGGTAGGTTAGGATGACAGCATGTGTGGGACTAGCCTGAAATTACCACGAGTTTCCACATCAAAGTGGGCATTTTAACATAGGTTTCCCAGATCATAATTTGAATCACTACACAGCACTGTTTTTTGTGGGGTGGCTGCTGTGGGAGACCAGGGGCCAGGGACGGGGGGGGGGGGGGGGTTGCTAGTTGCAACAGCATGACATCACTGCCAGGAAAACTCAGACATAATGTCATGCCTTTCTAGAAATTGCTGAAAACTCTGGCAATTTTTAGAGAGGCGTGACACAATATTCAATTTCCCCCAGAGGTGACATCTTTCTGTTGGTCCAGCAGCCATTTTTCCCTGGGGGGCTGAACCCTAGTCCTCCCCCAATGGCTAAAGTACCCTAGGAAGGGTACTGCCCCATCCCCCCTGCCTTTTATCGACAAAAATCAACCTTGATCCCTGGTAATACTGTTGTGGTGATTGTCTAGCAATGGCCACTGAAGGCACTTGTTTCTTAAAGCTACAGGTGCTGCTTCTATCATCTTGGAGAGTATTTTTTTAAAAAAAACACTTAAAAAATGTTTCAGATTTTTCTGCAAACCTGGAGCTTTTCTCAGGTCTGTAGTAAGATCTTTGTCTGTCCATGCCCCTAGACTGTGGATTTAAGTATCCCTAGAGGGGGGCATGTTTAGAATTAGATATATTGCTTATGCACAAAAGCAAATATTAGTTAATATTTAATGTGTTAGTGCTAGAAAATATGGCTAAAGTTCAGAATCAGTAGTGATCTTTTTTAGTAATTTCTATTATTTGCTTCAATTTGTACATTGGAGAACTTCTAATCTCTGGCCCTTTTCACACTCAGACTTTAAAGCGTTTCAGTATCTGTTCTGCTTCCCATGTTTGCAGGAGTTTCACACTTGCAAGGTAGTCATAGGACGCAGTACCAATGTTTGCCCTTGTATCCCTGATTTTTTCTCCATGAGAACATAACATGATGTTATTTTAAAGCCACTGCTGAGCTGCTGCTGGCACAATTAATGTCAGTGTGAACTCTATACTCCCCTTTTGCTTCTCTTCCCCCCACCTTTTCCCAGGAAACTGATTGGTCCGTGCAGAATTAACCACGCCCACCCTCCTCAGCTCTCTGAACTCCTTTTCCATCATTTTTTTCAATAAAGCAAGGTAAGGGTCATGAGGCTGCTTCTCCGTTGGTTTCCTTCCTCCTGGGTATGCACACACACTCTTATTTTTTTTCCAAAGTCAGGAACCATTCCTAACCTTGCTGCTTATTCCCTTTAAAAGCCAGGAAAGGGTTAAATGGCTGTTTTCCCCTTCCCTCCTCTAGGGCATATGCACTCTCTCTCTCTCTCTCTCTCTCTCTCTCTCTCTCTCTCTCAAGCCAGGGATAATTTGTAATGATGCTATGTTGAAACGTTACTGCTTATTCTTTCTTGGCTTTAAAAGGAAAGGGTTAAATGGATGCTTTCCTCTTCCTCCCTCAGTGGTATGAGCACACTCTTTTATTTATTTTTTTCAAAGCTAGGAAAGTGTTGTAACATTACTCCTCATTTCTCCTGGAAAGCCAGTTAAGGGTTAAATGGCTGCTTTCCCCTCCCTCCCTGGTGTGTTCTGCACAGCCCTTTGCAAATCAAAGCAGCAGGGAGGGAAAGAAGCAGCAGCATTTTAACCCTTTCCTGTCTTGGCTTAAAAAAAAATAGAGTGGTACATTTCCCCCTAGAACTTTGCCACCAATTGCCTCAGTGGGCAGGGGACAGCCAAATCAGCAAAAGTGGGGGTGGGGGATGGGTTCCAACTTTGCAATGTTACTACACATGCTCAAAGTTAAAAGAAAAAATGTGATGTGAATTGTAAAGGCCGGAAAGTCTGAAACTGCACTGAGGCTTCAAAGCCAGTCTAAAATGAAAAACAAGATGTGAAATCAAAACTGCATTGGACAGTGCAGAACATGGGAGTACCATGCCGAAACCACTGTGGTTGAGGCGAATGCTCATAAATGGTGGTTTAAACTGTAAGTGTGAAAAGGACCTGTATTGCTCAATACATTAGAAATGAAATTAGTCCAAAACTATTTCACTAACTTATCTGCCTCTGAGGTAATGCAGCAGTCCTTCACATCACTGTGCTGGGAATAGATAGGAAGTGGGCCACAGATGGTCTGCCTATCATAGCATCCTCATACTGACAAACCCTTAAGAAGCAAGGGAAAAGCAGCACAACGTACATGAAATAGGGTACTCACTCAGGTTACTGCCCTTAGATTCACACAGAGGAGACAGCTATGTTAAAAAACCCATCCATTTATTAGCAAGAAGATACAGTGATTGGGAACAACTAGTTACAGGGCAAAGGAACTCATGTAGTCTACAGTTCTAAATAACAAACAGAACTAACCAGCAGAAACTCTATTCAATGAGACTAAACAAAGCAAATTTCAGAGGGCAGAACAGAGCATTCCATTGTAATGTATATAAAAATACACCACAACCTATGCCAGTCTCTCCTAGGATTTTTTCCACATGGATAGGCTTGTGTGGTTTCCCTGCTGTGGCTGCCAGTACAGCACAGGGGCAATGGGGCTTCCACATGGCAACTACTTGTCAGAGCAGGGCTCAGTCCACTTATGCAGTGGGGCTGGATCAGGCCCCGTGATGTGGTGATGGCAGCCGTCTCCAGGCAGAGATGGACTGGGCCCACTAGCACAGTAGCCACTGCTGCCAGACCCAGTTGTGTGGGTATTGAGTCCCCCAAGGTAACTGCTGAGCCTGTCCCTAACAAGTCCTCCTCCTTTAGGTGATACGATAGGGGAAGGAGGGCAGGACACTTCCAGGGCTGTTTTGGCTTCTGAGTTACTAAAATCAAGCCTCGGAAGGCTCAGAAATATTGTGATTGCCTGGCAACCTCCAAAATGGCCACTGGGCATTCTTTCCCCACAGCTACAGGTATTGTTTCTGTTATTTTTGGAGTTTTAGTTTCCTTTTATTTTTTTAGATGTCAGATTTTTCTGCAAACCTGGGACTTCCCTCAGACTTTTAGAGAAATCTCCCTTATGCCTCTGGTGCCATTTTGTGGAAGTATTGGTCCATACTCTATGGTCCAGTTCAGAATTAGCTATATGATGTCACTCCTGCACTGAAAATGCTTCTCTCAAAAAACTTTTGGCAGAGGCCATCTCTTAGAGCAAACTTCTGCAAAACCAACCAACCAACCAACCAGGTATCTGTTACTTTTTATTCAATCATTAAGAATGGACAGCAGCAGAATTGCCTTCAAATTGTTAAAGCATGCAATTATAAATTTCATGAAAATAATTATAACAGCCCTTGAAAAGGCACAAATGTGGTCAAAACAAGTCTCACTTTGGCTGAAAGCACGTAAAATCACAGCAGGCAGGGGTTTCTTCAAATATATTGGATGGGCGTCTTCTATCAAAAAAGCGATATGGACTCCACAGATAATTGTAATAACTGAAACTTGCAATAAATCTTTTTTTCTGGTATCAGATGCACATTTGCAGTATTGACTTAAGGTCTAAAGTTCTATAAATATGTGAGGCTACTCATGTGTGGTTATTGATGGCCAACATAGCTAGTAGCTAACTATAACCTTAATTAGTCTCTGAGAACAATCCAAGCACAAATCCGAAAGCACTTAAAATGTAGAGAAAATATTTGACAACCATTAGAGCATTTCCAAATCTGTCATGTGACTAACAGAAGAGATGAATGTTTTGTATAAATAGATCGGCGTTCTTAGCTTCTAATTTAAGTGGCCTTCTTCCTTCTTTCCTGCTCCTACTCATCAGGTACCACTTCTGCAAAATGAGGGGAGTATTGCTAGGCTTGCTTTTACTCTCTGTCTTCATGGCTATCTCTGAAGTAAAAAGTGAAGAGAGATTTGTTAAGCTTTGTGGAAGAGATTTTGTAAGAGCTGTTGTTTTCATTTGTGGAGGATCTCGCTGGAGAAGACATCTTGCTAACAATGCAGAAGGCTTCTTTGGTAAGAGTTTGAATTATACTATGTCCAAATATTCTACTCTTTTTGGAGGCTAAATACTTGTTCAGTTAAATAATTAATGGCAGTGTCATGCATAATATAGTACAATTCTAGTTATTTTTGTTTTGCTGTAAGTTATTCCATAGTACTGGGAATTGTAAGATTGTGGTATGCCAAATAAATAAATGCAGTATTAGACCTTAGCATTTTTACATATTCCTGCAACCTTGGTATGCAATCTTTAAAAAGCCTCTTTGAAAATGTATTCTGATATTGAACAAACCTCAGGTCCACCAGGATGGCTTGTGAGGAGATAATCCCTGTGTTCTTGGACATATAATTACCATCTTGATTAGTCAGAACAATCTGGGGAGGAATTGATTATTCTTGCTTTCTCTCCCAAAACATATACTTGACTTTTAAGGGCATATTTATTTCACCATAGCTGGAATATCTTTATTGGGAAAAATTATGCTTTAATACTGAAACACACTACTTTGAAAACAAGTGCAATTGAAACCTATGCAACATTTTCAAGGGTTGCACACTAGGCTATCAGTGTATGGAGTAATAATTAAAGCAAAATTAAAATAAACCATGTTTTAAGTTGGCAACATTCAAAATTTATTATGGTTTGCATGTCCTCTTCATCTTTACCATTTCCATTCAACAGGTGAAAAAAGCCACCCACACATTTCACTTGATGTAAGTGCTTCAGCCACTGAAAATAATATCCAGAAGCCAGAATCCCAAAGTGAAGAATTCATCCAGGCCTTGTCTCAGTCCAAAGGAAATGTGTGGAGCAAGCAGCAAAGGTCTATACTTAAGAGGAGTGAGGAAGTCACACAACTCACAAACTCTTGCTGCAGTAGTGGCTGTCATGAAAGCAGTATACGTTCACTGTGCTAAAATGTATCAGATGCTGGTACAGAGTCTAATCTATAGCTGCTGTACATTAGGAAATAAAATGATTTGTGTTTAGAAACAGGTAGCTTTGATAACTTCTCTACCACATGTTATAGTTCAATGTTCATACCAGCTTTGTACCGTTTCATTTGAAATATTGTTCAAACTGGCAAAAATTTCACTTCTGAGTTTCTAACATGTAACAATACCTGCTCTTTTGGCTTTTCTTTTTAAAATAAATGTCCAGTTCACTATGTTGCTTCCACTGTTTCTTGCCAGAGCATATAAGCATACATTTTTTAAAAACAAATTCTGGAATTGAACAAGTTGTGTTTCCCAAGGGAGTCACCAGAACCAAAACCAGTTTGATAAAAAACAAAACCAGTCCAGGATTACTACTTCATGGATGATTTCAAGGTGATCTAGTACATTTGCTCCCAGGATAACATAAAGGGAACAGATATTCAGTGGGCTCAGTGGAGCAAGAGCTGCCAGGCATCTGCCCAGAAGACTGCTATTTAGTGCCAAACCAAGCATGATACTAGTTATACAAATGGAACTTCAAGCATTTATTATTATTTAAATGGATACACTGGGACTCAATTAGGATTAGAACTGGGAGATCAGTAAGCTTCCCCTCTTCTCCATTTTCCTGACCTGAAATGATCTCTTGCAGCTCTTTTTGCTCCATTGGAAGACACACACTGGTGCAGTAGTAGTAGTTTATTTTCCACGGCCGGTGACCAGCAATTTACAAAAACACCAATAAAAGGTACCACAGAACATCAATAAAACCATTCACAATACCTGGGTAAAATCATTCATGATACAATACAAGTTTATGCAATAGTGATACAAGTTTATACAATAGTATAAACTTTAAAATTCTCAGTGGTACAATAAAATCATTCACTTAGACACTAATGATTTCCTGATCCTTGAAGCAATCCAACCAAATCTGGCCACCTGAAATGTGATCTTAGGATGTCTATCTGAAAAGAAACCCCTCAGAGTGCATATCCTTTGGCTACGGGTAAGGGGCAAAGTTGAAAAAAGAGGAAGAGATTTGCGAAGATTGTTATACACCTTGCAATCAAATATGTGTTCTAATGATTCTATCCCTTCCTCACAGAAGGGACAAATCCTTTCCTCATAAGGGATTTTTTTAAACTTCCCTTCGAGGACAGCCGAGGGAAAAACATCCAGTCGCATTAGTGTGAAAATTCGTCTGTACTCCTGATTTGATAGGTTGAGGAGATAAGGCATAGGTGTTACCCTATTGGGGGGCTCCAAAAGATCTCACCATTTCTCTATTCTGATTATATCATGTTGCCTTGCAATATCTAATATCCTCTGTTTTACTATGTCTTTAGCTTTTTTGTAACCCATAGAGCACAGGTATTGTTTAGAAAGACCGTATGAAAGTAACTTCTTATCCAGCACCCTGAGCCATGGGGGGGGGGGGCAAAGGGATCCAATATTATTAGACTTGTGAGCCCTTTGGGACAGAAAACTAATTTTAGCCAGTACAGGGTTACTGCAATCCACAACCTTGCCTCTACTGTAATCATGCCAGTTTCAATTCTGATAAGTGCATTTGGGACACCATGGGGCACTTGTAAGATTGTTCTCAGGAATTTAGATTGAACTGTGTCCAGCTTCTTTAAATTTGAGGTGACATTTATTGGGGCTCCATAGGTAAGCTGAGAGAGGGATTTAGCCTTGAATAGTCTGAGGGCCGCAGTCAGGCATTTACCTCCTTTATACCAATAGAATTTTTGAATTGCCCCTGAGCTTCTTTTGGCATCTAAGATGACAGAATTTATATTAGCCGTTCTTTGGCTATTAGCCTGGAAAAAGACACCTAAGTACTTGAAATATGAAACTTGTTCGATAGGAATGGAATTTAAAGACCAGTGATAAATTTTTGGGGTCTTGTTTTTTGCAAAGGCCATAACTTTTGTTTTGGAATAGTTGACCTCTAAGTTGTTTTGTTGACAGTACTGGGCAAAAGAGCCCATAGCTCTCCTAAGACCAACTGGAATCCTGGAGAGCAGAACAGCATCATCAGCATAAAGAAGCACCCCTATGTGTTTGTCCCCTAACCTAGGGGGATGGAACTCAGGTCTATTTATGTGTGTAACCAAATCATTGGTGTAAAAACTGAAAAGGAGGGGAACAAGAAGGCATCCTTGTTTGACCCCCCTGTTGGTTCTGATGGAGTCTGTAAGGTGACCTTGGGAGGTGCACTTGACCCTTATGGATGTATGATTGTACAGAGCCTGAATTAGAAACAGTAAACGCTTGTCAATGCTTGTGGACCTTAGTTTATCCCATAACATAGCTCTTGAAACTGAATCAAAAGCTGATTTCAGGTCCAGAAAGGCAGCAAAGAGTGACACACTTGAGTTGGAAGAGTATTTTGCAATCAGATGGTCTAGCAACATACACTGATCTAAGGTGGAGCGACCCTCCCTGAAACCAGCCTGTTCTTCTGCTAAATAAGATTCGTCTTCCAGCCAATCTCTAAATTTCCATAAAAGATGTCCTGCATAGAGTTTGCTAACTATACTAAGCAAACTGATTGGCCTATAGTTATTCGGGTCATCTTTGTTACCTTTTTTGTACAAAGGGATTATGACAGCAACCCCCCAGTCCTTCGAGATTTTCCCAGATTGATCAATTTGAGTGAATAGTGAGGCCAAGACAGGAGCCCACTATACTGCATTCTGTTTTATCAGCTCCGGGGGGATTAGATCTATGCCAGGGGCCTTCCCAGACTTCAAAGTACGGATAAGCTGTAGCACCTCCTTGGGCTTCACTGGAGGCCAAGATGGTAGGCTTTTCAAATAATCAGAAATAGATTTTTTGGTAATTGTGTCCCCATATAGGCTTTTATAGTAGTTCTCCCAAGTGCCAGGTAAGATGGAGTTATTTATTATAGTTGGAGGACTGCCTGGAAGATATGAAACCAGTCTCCAAAATAAGGCTGAGTTCTTCTCCTTTACTGCCTTTCTGAGTTCTTCCCAGGCTGACTGGATCGCTTCCTGTTTCTTCCTCCTAATAAGGGACTTGTACTGGGCTTTTTGCCATTTCAGAGCCAGCAGGGATACTGCCTCTGAATTGGCCCTGTATCTGGCGTAATTCATATTGAGGGATTTCTTTGCATTTATGCACTCTTTATCAAACCAAGATCTATGGTTGTCTGGTCCAGGTCCTGGCGGCCCAGCTCTGGAAGACTGCAAAACCCTTTGGAGCTCCTCCAGGATCAGTTCGTATTCTCCAAGGCAGGAATCTATATTATCTGCTGCCACTAATCTGTAAGAAATGGCTTTTGTTGCCTCTGATTGCAGGGTTTTGGCCAGAGTTTTTTCCAATAAGGGTTTCCATCTGGGCCGACAATATTTGACACTTTCTGTGGTGCCAACATAGGGGTCAGTGGGTCTAGCCACACAGAAATCAGCCTTTTGCATGTCTATTTTCAGCAAAAGGGGGAGATGATCGCTGTCACAGAATGGAGCCACCTCAAAAGACTCTATGTATTGGACCATATCTTCAGACACCATAATATAGTCGATAGTGCTCATCCTAACACCTGACCAGTATGTGAACTCAGCGGGGTGGTCATTTGGGAGGGCCCCATTCAGTACAAAGAGATTTGTTCTGCTTATTATTTGACTTAACAGTTGACCTGCAAAATTAATCTTTGAGTCCTTTGAGAGCCTTTTTAAAAGTAGAGCTGTACCATTAACTTTAGGTGGGCCATAACTGCTCTCATTATGTGGGCTATGATGCTCAGAACCAAACCAAGCATTGAAATCACCTCCCACAATAACGTGAGCTGCAGGATAAGTCGATATTAAATGCTGTAAATAAGATTCAAACCCAAGCAGAATTGCCTGAGTTTGCTCTTTTGTTCTAGCAGGGGGCGAGTAGACATTAACAATTAGCAAGTACATATCCTGAAACTGAAGTAGCAGAGCCATCGCGAACTGCTCATAATGTGGGAGCTCCACTATCGTTGTTTTCAATGAGGTGGAGATTAAAATGCAGAGCCCACCTTTGGCTCTCCCATGTGGGAGAGCCTCAGCTGGTAAGACAAATGGTTTATAGCCATTCAGTGAGAGCTCCTCCGTACACCAAGTTTCCCGCCCAAAGAATATATCAGATTTGCGAATAAAATCAATTGCACTGCCCCCCCTCATTCTACACCACCACCCCCTTAGATTCCATGAGAATAATAAGAGGCCTTGCCTATTGGTAGGCAAACCCTGTACCTTGTAAAGGGCTTTTTTATCTACCTGGCTACTAATGGGTGTGCCCTGTACATTGTAGGGGACTGGATAATTTAGTCATGCTACTGGCAATAATGTGTCCAAAAACCCCTCCTTATCCAGAAAGACGCACCCATTGTTTCTGGTCGTCACCATTGGTGGAGAAGCCTTGGGAATCTCAGGCTTCTTGTTTGCTACTGAGGTCTGATGCTCTCCTAGGTTGGCCTCCTGTTGACTCACAGTTGGTTCTATCTCAAGAGGGATCTCCCTGCCAACTGGTATTTCAGATGTTAAGAAGAAATTGTCCGGTAGAACAGTTGTTACAGAGTTCCTTTTGCCCAATGTGGTTGCCGGAACAACTTGTGATGGCAAGGGAGCTTTTGTTTTCAACAATTTCATTCTCAGGTCCTCCAACCTATTTGTGATCTTCAGTTGGGCCTCTTGAGAGAGGCTTTTGAAGGAGCTTATGAGGTCTGTTTCTATTGAGGTCTGTTTCTATTGAGTTGTCAAGTTGAGAGGACTCAAGCTGGGAGACCTCTGATTCAAGTTGGGAGACCTCCATTGGAAGACACACACTGGTATATATTCCCAATGGAGAAATAAGCAGCTCCATGAGTAATTTCAGATTGGGAAATGACATAGGAGGGAAAGATTAACCCCTTGTGCTCAGTCCAAATCAGAACTGGGGTCCTGTTCATTTGCTTTGAAAAAACAGCTCCTCTCATAAGAGTTTAAGCATAATAATGTAAAATTAGGAGTTTGCATTGATAAAGCCTATTACACAGAGATATGCTGGACTAAGACTGTGAAGAGCTTCATATGTAATAGCCAATACCTTGAATTGAGCACAGTAACTGATAGGTAGCCAGCAGAGGGACTGCTGAATGGGAGTGATATACATGCTCCTGATAGCTTCTGATAACCAAGCTACAGTGTTCTGCACCAACTGGAGTCTCTGAGTTAACTTAGAGGGGAGACCTGTGAATAGTACATAATAGTAGTCACATCTCAATGTTACCATGACATGGATCCAGGGGGCCATATTGGCCATATTGAGGAAGGGGGTTATCTTCCAGGCTAGACTGAGGTAGTAGAAAGCATTTTTTGCAGCTGCCTTAACTTGCTTTTCTAGTAGTAGTGCTGGATCCAGTATAATCCCTAGGCCTTTAACAGAGTCTGCAAAGGTCGGACAAATTCCATCAAAAGTGGGAAGTACTATTTCCTTCAAGATCTCTGCCTTCCCATCACTTCAGTCTTGTTTAGGTTCAATTTCAATTTGTTTGCTTTCAGCCACAGCTGTCAGGCAGTGACCCAAGTCTTCTACTACATCCTGTGATGATTTGGATAGTGAGATATAGATTTGGATGTCATCCGCATACTGATGACATACAATTCCTTAGCTATGAATGAATTCTCCTAAGGGCTTTACATAGAGGTTGAATAACATGGGAGATGAGATTGTGCCATGTGGAACCCTGCAAGATAATTCTCACTCTTGAGATAGCTGATCTCCAACAGCAACTTTTGAGTCCAGTCCAAGAAATATCCTTTGATACCCACTTCTGCCCCCAACATGATGGCATGGTCTATTGTATCAAAGGCTGCAGCTAGATCCAGGAGAAGCATGGCTTTTTATTTATATTCAGACAGAGATCATCCACTACAACTATTACAGCCATCTCTATCCCATGATCTGGCCTGAATCCCGATTTTAAAAGACCCAAAGCACTAGAGTTATTCAAGAAAACCTGGAGCTGGTCAACTACTGCTTTCTCAATCACTTTGCCCAAGAGCAGATTAGAGACTGGGCGATAATTAGCTACACCATTTTTGTCTGGGGATTTTTAAAGTAGCAGGTGGATTACCGTTTGAGTGGCCAGAAGAAAGTGCAAAGTTAGCGATTGACTTACAATAGACTGCAATGGCTAATTTATGTGATCCTTACTTGATTTTAACTGCCAAAATAGGCAAGGATTCAGTGCACAAGTAGCGGCTTTCATGGATGCCAGAATCTTGTCTAGATTCCTCATTGTAACTGGTTCAAAGTGGTCTATATGTGAATCAGATGGCATATTAAACATTTTTCTGTCTCATCTGACCTACAGCTGACATCCAGATGAATGTATTCATGCTATTTTATCAGCAAAAAACTTTGCAAAGGCCTCACAGCGAATTTTCTGTTTTTGAGACTGTAAAGGTTCAGATTTAGGAGTTAGAAAATGTCATGATACTTTGAACATAAGGGATGGATGTGAACTGGTGGATGAAATGGTTGCAGAGAAATGATGTTTCTTTGCTGCTTTAATCACTGCTTCATAGGTCCTCCAATGGGCTCTGTACTAACACTATCAGTTTCGGTGCGAGTTTTCTGCCAGCGTCTTTCTAGTCATCTTCTAGGTCACCCAGCTCTGTGGTAAACCACGGAGCTTGGCCTCTGTCCCAAGGGTGGGAGAAGTTGGAGAGAAGCAATGTTAGCTTGAAAGAGGTTAAGGTACATTACATAAGCAGTTTTTAACCAGTAGTATGTGTACTATCAAAGGGACACAGAAATAGCATAGGTTTTTTAAAATAACAATTACTAAGATTTCACTGTTCCTCCATCCCCATGTCCACCTGCAAGTGTTACATGCTGTCTGTTGCCAATCCTACCTACCACTATGGATTATCCATCTGTGGCACGCTAGTAGTAATGCCGGACATGCAGTGTTTGTTTTGATCCTGTTTTCTCTGCCCATCAGCAAATGTTTTGATGCACCACTGCCTGCTGACCTACCAGCCATAGATTATCCATTGTACTTCTGCCCCTCCCCATACATTTTAGTTATAGCAGCAAAAATTATACTCAAAGGTAATATTACAATTTTCAACTACTAATAGAATTTTTAATTTTTTTTGTTTTAGACCTATAGCAAAATTTTTTACTCCCAACAATCCTACTGCATTTTTTATCTCCTTAAAACTTACTATGGTCATAGATCCAGAGGAGTTAGCTATGTTAGTCTGTAGTAGCAAAATAGTAAAGAGTCCAGTAGCACCTTTAAAACTAACCAACTTTACTGTAGCATAAGCTTTTGAGAACCACAGCTTATGCTCTTCTAATGAAAAGAACTGTGGTTCTAGAAAGCTTATGCTACAGTAAAGTTGGTTAGTCTTAAAGGTGCTACTGGACTTACTATTTTAAAACTTACGGTAAATGATAAATAGAACAAGCTAGGCCTTGCAGAGGTCATCTCTTTTCATCTTCCCCCACCATGTCCTCTTTCCATTCCCTGCTCCCCAGAGCCTCTCCTCTTTTCCTGCTTCCTTCTCTCCTTCCCACCCACCTTTGTCTGCCTTCTGCCTACACCTTTCCTCCTCCCCCCAGCAGCATCTCCTTTATGGTTCAGTTGCATGGTGCTGAGCCAGGCCTAGTTTCATGTACGTCTTCACTTTTCACTGTATTGCCTTCCCCATACTATTCCCTTTCCCCCTCCTCCTGGCAGCCTCCATAAGCTCTCTTTTCCCTGCTTCCTTCTCTCCTTCAAATCCACTAAACAACTTACCTTTTATCTACCTCCCATCTTCATCTATATTTATTTATTTACTTCATTTATATACTGTCTTTTTACAAAATGGAGACCTAAAGCTTACATCATTCTCCTTGCCTCTATATTATCCTCACAACAACCCTGAGAGGTAGGTTAGGCTGAGCGTGTGTGACTGGATCAAAGACAGCCAGTGAGCTTCTATAGCAGGGTGGTGATTTGAACCTAGGTATCACAAATCCTTCTCTAAAACTCAAAATACTACACTACACTGGCTTGGAGGGGAGACATTGCTTTTGAACAGTAGCAAGCAGTCTGGCCTAGGTTAATCACGCAAGTCATGTGGCATCAAGTTGTCAAGTGGTTGCATCTGGGCTTAGCTCTATTAAAAGACAAAATGGCCCTTGAAATGGCCTTGCCCCCTCCCTCTGCCTTTTATTGTCAGAAACCAAACCTTGAACACTGGCTAAACTGTTATGGCTGCCTGGCAACAGCCACTCACGATATCTGGTTAGGCGCTCCTTTTATTATTTGGGTTTTTTCAACCCCCCCCCCCCATTTTCTTTTTAGATTTTAATAATTTCCTCACATATAGTTTTTGACAAATAAGAGGGATTGCCTGATCTATAATGTCCATACCGATTGATATGAACAAGTAAAAATGGATCAAATTTTGCCACTAGTTCTAAAAGACCAAGATAATTGTCATTATTTGGAGATCCAAAGTGTTCATTGTCTCCTCTGAATGGTAAGCTTCATTCTACAAGAGTGCATATTACAGCAATAATTCTCTCCATGACATGCCACCAGTACTGCTGTTATGCTTTTATTTGTTCCTCTAGCTTGGAAGTTAACATTTGCCCTCGCTTCCTTGTTAGGTAGGCCAACATGGCATTCCTATGCTTCTCTGAGTTTTCATGAGTTTGGATAAGATGGCGGTTTTGCCAGTCATCAAACCCTTCAGTAGCTAAAGCTGTGGATGAAGATGCAAGGTTTGGAAAGAGTTTACAAACAAAGCAATAAATCCAGCCTTTTGAGGGAGAATATACAAGCCATTCTCAGCTATATGTTTCCCCATTTGCTTTTGTTGAATAAAAAAGAGCTTTTGTGCAAAACCTGGACTGCTTTTTGTACACTCACTTGGAATTTAAAAATGGTCCACAATGATGCAGAACTTGAGAGGGACCCCTCTCTATCCAATAGGATACTTCCTCATGTGATAATTCTGACCACAACCCAACATCTGTTACAGTAGATCTATGTGTGGCATTATCTTTATCTGCATCTGGAACACTTTGGACTTGGCCTATCTTACCAGGTGTGAACTGCAAAATCTGACTATTTACATTATTTTCTTGTGGCTCTTTAGCCTCTCCCTGTCCAGTAAGTGACTCTTGAATTAGTTCTATATTTTCAGTTTGAGCCAGGATCATGGCTGCTTCCTCATAATCAGCTTGCTGTTCCACATCCTGCTTCACTGTTTCTCTTTCAGGGAGGTTTTTGTCTGGTTGCATGCTAGTAGTTGGCTCAGGCTGGATAGCTTCACTGCTGGCTCTTGTTGCTTCAATGAGTGGTTGATGCACGAAAGCAGTGATTGGTCTTAACTTCATTACCATAGCATTTTCAAGTCTCTGTCTCTTGTGCTTGCTAGCACCTCTTTCAAATCTTTTACTCATGCTCAGATTAGAATCTAAAAATTAAAATTAATCTTCAACTGGATAAACACATGGATCAGAGGTCCATCAGTGGCTATTGGCACAAGGTATAGATTGTTGCTGCTGAAGGTTTACAGAATTCAGTTTGGCACCTGTATATTTTTGGGCTTTTTCCCTCTCAGGACCCTTCTTAAGGCACTGGTAGCAGGCAGAGCAGGGGAAACTCCGTGGTCAAAGCACCAGACTGGGGTTTTAAACAAAAAACAAAGATTTTATTGCTATTTACAAGTAACAGGATTTTAAACACAAAAAGGCACTTTAGATCAAACACAGAAAAGAAAACATCACCGGGCACAAATAAAATAAGATAAAACGCAGTTCCTCTGTCCCTGAACTGATCCCTATACTTATTTCCCTTGGGATGAGGTTCAGTTACCAACCTGCAGCCTGGCTTCCTGCCTTCTACAGGTAGTTCTGGATCCCTCCAAGGATCCCTTCCCACTGCTGCCTTCCGTGATCCCCAAGGCCTCTCTCTGCCTGTGGGCAATCTGCAGCAAAAGCCTCCTGGCCTCTCTGACGGTTGCAGGATGACTCCCCCCTCCCAGGCTAGCTGGAGCATTTATATCTTCTTACTCTGCCTCCTGGCTTTCCTGCACTTTTTGGTCATAGAGGCATCTGGGATTTGTAGGCCTACCCTGGAGTTTTGCCGAACTTCCCAGGGTGGGTGGCCATTTTAACTTAACTAAACAACCTAAATTAAAGCAAACACAAAATGCAGTCTATTCTGTCACATCCAACAAGCCAACCCTATAGCACAACATCATTTTCCCATTCGAAACATTTTCAGAAGTTTATAAACTCCCAAAATTGCCAAAAGGATTCAAAATAATTTTCTCCAAGACACATGTATTTAGGAGGCTTGAAAATGATGCAAAAACATAGGTTAATAATTAACTATAATTTCTCATCTAATAATTCCAGCAGCAGCAAACACCAGGCTCCCATCCAACAAACAATACTACCCATTTAAAAGAGCCAACTGCCAAAAAATGTTGTATAAAATAAATATGTAAAACTTTGATTAGATTCTGCAATGGCTTTAGAACAATTTATCTATTATTAATGTATGAAGCAGTATTGTTTGGATTTATTGGCATGACAATTGACACCATCAATATTTCTTTTCATATCCAAGAAGTTCTGAGAAAGGGGTTGCAAGTGCATGTTGCAGGCAGGGCTCTGTGAAGTGTGAAAGATAGACTTCCCTGCCTGGGAGGGGTGAGGCCAGTGCCAGTCACATGTACTTGCCTTGCTCTGTTCAAGCCAAGGAGGAGGGAAGGAATGGAGGGGACTTGGGAGAGCTTGCTTGCCTGGTCTATCTGCCCCAGCTGCCCCCCCCCCACTTGCACTCTCCCACTAATTAAAGTGCAGCACATACCACTACTGATCTGACCCTTGAGCTGGGGAAGGCTGTGCAGCTGGTTGTTGACTCTGGGCTGCTGGCTCTGGAGTCCTGGAGTCTGTACTCTGAATAGTGGCATCAGGGACCTAAAAGGGGCAGGGCTTGTCAGTCCAACCCCTGCACAGTCTCATCAGGGCTAGCCTTAAGGCCCCCTCCTAAGGGGGCCCCCACACCGAGGCAATCTAGATGGATTTTATTTATATCTCTAAGATTCTGCAGACTTTGGCTGTGAACGGGGCCCCACAAAAAAAATTCAAGTCCTGGACCCATTCGAGTCTGGCTTCCGTCCTGGCCATGGGACGGAGATGGCCTTGGTTGCCCGCACAGATGACCTTCGCAGGCATCTGGATCGAGGTGGGTCGGCACTGCGTGTGTTACTCGATCTTACAGCAGCGTTTGACATGGTCAACTATGATTTGTTGGCCAGCCGCCTCACCAACGTAGGGATTAGGGGGACAGCCTTACAGTGGCTGATCTCCTTTCTCCAGGGTCGGGGACAGAGGGTGGCACTCGGGGGAGATCTATCACCCCATCACTCTTTGGTGTGCGGGGTTCTGCAAAGGGCAATACTCTCCCCGATGTTATTTAACATCTACATGCGCCCCCTCACCCAGTTGGCACGGTTTGGGCTGCACTGTCATCAATACACGGATGACACCCAGCTTTTTCTGTTGATGGACGGCCGGCCAGACATGGCCCCAGACAATCTGGCCAGAGCTCTGGAGGCTGTGATGGCATAGTTGAAACAGAGCAGGCTGAAACTGAACCCGGTGAAGACAAAGGTCCTGCAGCTGGGACGGGGGCTGCCAGATGTTGGGATCCAGCTCCCTGCCCTGGATGGGGCACCGCTGGCAACTTTGCCAGTGGTGAAGAGTCTGGGCGTGCTCCTGGATGCCTCCCTGTCAATGGAGGCCCAGGCCACTGCGGTTGCCAAGTCTGCATTTTTCCATCTTCGTCAGATCAGGCAACTTGCCCCCTACCTGATACCCTAGGACCTGGCTACAGTGACCCATGCAATGGTCACCTCCAGGCTAGATTACTGTAACTCACTCTATGCTGGGCTACCCCTGGGCCTGATCTGGAAACTACAACTGGTCCAGAATGTGGCGGCACAGGTCCTGACTGGTATATCCTACCAGTCGCATATCACACCTGTCCTGCGCCAGCTGCACTGGCTTCCGGTTGAATTCCAAATCAGGTTCAAGGTATTGGTTCTTACCTTTAAAGCCCTGAGTGGGTTGGGACTGGCATATCTTCGGGACTGCCTCTCCCTGTACGTTCCCTGGAGACCTCTTCGATCAGCGGATAAATGTTTACTGGTGGTCCCCAGCCCTAAGGAAGCCCGCCTCGCTTCAACCAGGGCCAGGGCCTTTTCAGTCCTGGCCCCAGCCTGGTGGAACACTCTGTCAATGGAGACCCGGGCCCAGCGGGACATATTATTGTTCTGCCAGGCCTGTAAGACAGAGCTGTTCTGCCAGGTGTTCGGTGGTTGAAGGGGGCGGTGCCATGTCAGCCTCCCACCTTTGGGGTGGGGGGGTTCTCCCCACCATTGCACTTGGTTAATTTATTTCATTATTGTTTTGTATGTTGATTTTAGTATTGTTGTGTTCTTGTTTTTATTGATTTTAACTTGTTCACCTCCCAGAGCCCCTGAGGATGGGCAGTATATAAACTGAAATATAAAATAAAAAAAACATAAATATAAAGATGTGCCCCAGAGTTTCAAATTGGGCCCCACTGGCTGGCCCTGAGTCTCATAGTTGCTGGGCCCAAGTTGCCGGCCCCTGCCCTCAAATGAAGTCTTGGGTTTGCAATTTTGGGAGAGGGGAGACTGCCCACTTTGGGGGGCAGGGCTGTGGAGGCCCCCTAGTTTTAGAGGCCCTAGGTTTCAGCCTACTTAGCCTATACATAAATCCGGCACTGCAGCCAGGCCCTCTGCCGCGAGCCTGGCTGGCTTTCTCCCCGGGCAGCCTAGAACACTAAAGGGGTGAAAAAGCTGACAGGAAGCTTTGAAAGTTCAAAGTTGCTCTTTTGAAAAGTGCAGCTTTAGGCTTTCAAAGCTTCCTTCTCCTCCCTTCTTGATGGTGGGGGGGAGGAGGGGGTTCCCTCCCCCCCTACAATTAGGTGAAATAAGTGGCTGGAGCTTCCTGGCTTCAGCTGGGAGGGGGGACTCCCCCTCCTCTCAGCTGAAGTTTAAAGTCTGTTTGGGGCTTCCCCAGCTTCAGCTGGGAGGGGGTAATCCCTCTCCTCTCAGATGAAGTTTAAATCCCATTTGGGGCTTCCCTGGCTTCAGCTGGGAGGGGGTAATCCCCCTCCTCTCAGCTGAAGTTTGAAGAGGTGCCAGAACACTGTTCTGCCATGTTCCGGCTGAAAAAAAAGTCCTGCCTCTAAACATACAAATTTCATTCTCACAAAATGAGATTTTTTGTTCTGTCATAGTCAGACCCAAGTTCTTTGACAGAGTAATTGGTGTGATGTAAGATATGAAATGGTTGTTGTGGATTTTCCGGGCTGTATAGCCGTGGTCTTGGCATTGTAGTTCCTGACGTTTCGCCAGCAGCTGTGGCTGGCATCTTCAGAGGTGTAGCACCAAAAGACAGAGATGTCTCAGTGTCACAGTGAGACAGTGAGACTGTGACACTGAGAGATCTTTGTCTTTTGGTGCTACACCTCTGAAGATGCCAGCCACAGCTGCTGGCGAAATGTCAGGAACTACAATGCCAAGACCATGGCTATACAGCCCAGAAAATCCACAACAACCATTGTTCTCCGGCCGTGAAAGCCTTCGACAATATAAGATATGAAAGTTTGAGAACCACTGCATTACAAGATATATCTAATTCCAAACTAAGCCATAGAGAGCTAGAGACAGATTGAGGGGTGGGGGAGCAGTGCATGAATGAAACCCCAGTTTTTCACAAAAATCCGAAATCTTTAAAAAAAAAACCCTTGGGGAAATTAAATCTAAAAAAAAAAATAGAGACAGTGCCTGCTGCGTTGAGGAAACTGTGGCCATTGAGCTCTCAGTGGCCATTTTGCAGATTACTCGGCAACCAGAATAATACTACAGAGCCTTCGAAGCCTTAGTTTCTGTGAAGTGAGCTACAGAGGAAGGAGAGGTAGACTTAGACAAAACAGCCCTTGCAAGGGTCCTGTTCTCTCACCTCATGTGCCCTGATGGAGAAAGACTCATTGCGGCCAGGCCCAGAGGCAACCACCAGAGACTTACTACCCACATCACTCAGCCAGGCCGAGCCATGCTGCAGCAATCACCATGCAACTGGGTCAAGGAGAGGCTGCCAGGAGAACAGAAGGAGAGAAAGCTGAAGAGAGGAAAGCAAATAAAGATAGGTCGGCTAGTGGGTAGGTCGGCTAGTGGGCAGGCGGGGCGGGGGGCGTCGGGGGGAGCGGCGCAGCCGCGACCCCCGGGGGCCCCCGGCCCGCCGCAGGCGGGGCGGGGGGCGTCGGGGGGAGCGGCGCAGCCGCGACCCCCGGGGGCCTGGCTGTCTTTGTCTTTGTCTTTGTCTTTGTCTTTGTCTTTGTCTTTCGTCTTCCGTCTTCCGTCTTCCGTCTTCCGTCTTCCGTCTTCCGTCTTCCGTCTTCCGTCTTCCGTCTTCCGTCTTCCGTCTTCCGTCTTCCGTCTTCCGTCTCCCGTCTCCCGTCTCCCGTCTCCCGTCTCCCGTCTCCCGTCTCCCGTCTCCCGTCTCCCGTCTTCGTCTCCCGTCTTCGTCTCCCGTCTCCCGTCTCCCGTCTCCCGTCTCCCGTCTCCCGTCTCCCGTCTCCCGTCTCCCGCCCTCCGCCCTCCGCCCTCCGCCCTCCGCCCTCCGCCCTCCGCCCTCCGCCCTCCGCCCTCCGCCCTCCGCCCTCCGCCCTCCGCCCTCCGCCAGGGGGATGGGGAATTTTATTTTTGGCAACCTCTTCTACAAGCAAAACTTTTTTGGTACAAAGTTGTAATGTTATAAAATGGTAAAAATTTCATAAAATTGTAAATTTACTAACAATCCATCTCAAATAAGTATATAGATAATTCAAACAGTATTGCTTCTATAATCATATTAGACATAAATATTAAACATAACTTTTAAACATTAAGTAAAAAGTATTAAATACTCGGTAGAGATGGGTTGAAGGTTTTATCTTAAATCCTGAGCAGCTTGAAACCTTCAAGTGAGAACTGAAAACACGTTTCTCTGTTTTAGAGAAACTGTTTTTCAGTACAAAATAAATGGGATGTATGTTTTTTTTTGCACTCTCCCAACCAGGAGACAGACTCCTCCTAAGAGTTTAATGGCTTCTTTCATTAACAAACACTAGTTGTTTTCATTAAGTGAGGTATCAAAATATCAATGTTCATTTAAATGAAACAGAAAAATAGAACAGATGAACACAACAAGAATTAAGTTTCCTAACATTTCTTAATGAAATCTAACTCAGTCAGATTAACGATGAAATGCATTCAAGTTACCGTAGCACATATTACAAGGGTAAGTTTCCTGCCTAGATCTTCATGAGATTTCTTTTGGCCAAAACCCTGATCTGCTATTTGGATTACCATTTTTATATATTATCTTATGCAGAAATCTAACATCTTTTTATATGATAACATAGATAAATATCAAACCACTATTTACTATTTCCAATCATGTGACATTCTACCTAGCCAAAAGTACCACTATGCCCAGCTGCAAGATAAGAGATATAGATAGTAAAAATGACAGGAAAAGTTACATGACCAGATCATCCTTGGTCTCTGCTAACAATTACAGAACATGTATTTGATACTGTTCACTATTTTTAATTGGCTGTCAAAGATAAAGAAGCATCAGTTTTACACCATACTAGAAAAAGAACTACAGTGAAGTTCATACAGCGTTATTTAGAATGCATATGTTTCACTAAGTATGTGTTCTAAACCATAATCAGCAGTCTACTGGTTTGAATCCCACTACTGACATGAGCTCAGTAGGTGGCCTTGGGTCAGCCACTCCTCTCAGCCCCAGCTGAGAGGAGTGGGGATAAGAATAACACTAACTTGTTCACTGCTCTGGGTGAGGCGCTAATATGTGTAAAAGAGCGGTATATAAGCACAGTTATTATTATTATTTATATTTCCATGACACCATCCCTTGACCTGTGAAATTAAGTATTTTGATAAATATGAAAGTGATACAAAATATAAATGCATTGCATAATGTGTGAGTGTACATATACAAACTTTAAAAATTGTATTGGATAATACCACAAAGCATGATTACTGAGAAAGCTGCTTTCACTGCTTTCAGTGTGGAGAGCTGCTTGTAGATCAAAACAACCTGGCGAGCTGTCTTCATGTAGAGTGCACTTGATTCTCTTGGCTTTCAATTCTGCTTTCGTTCAGCATGGGTAAATCAATGTGTCAGCAGTAAACATTTGTATCACTCCTCTCTGAATGATCTTTTTAAATTTTACTGCCTATTATGTCAAAGCAATTAAAATTAACAATACAGTTACTAAGCTGCTAAGATCAATTAATGGCTCTTAGGCTTTATCTATTGATCTAGTGACATCTTCAAAACCCACTGGTAACAGACTATACATACTTCTCTTCTATCCACAATATATACACAAGGATTGATTACATATTCTTATCTTCTAAATTACATATTTAAATGACATATTCTTATCTCCTAAATTAATTAGTCAAACTCTTACATCAAGGATTGGTGACAAGTTGTGGACAGACTATGCTTGGACAGAATGTACACTGAGAATAAATGACATCGAACAAATTGGAAACTAAATAAATCACTTTTATTTAACAAATAAATTTCTTCTGAAGTCTCTTTAGAAATTAAACAATAGAAACAAACTATGTGGCATTCCTCAAATCCATGTGTAGGATGCTATGGAAGTGGTACTTAGAGGGAAATTAATCTCCATTGCCTCCTGTCATGAAGAGCAAAAAGAAAGCATTAGAAATGAAATGATATCTAGAATAAGAAAACTAGAATATGAACACAAAAAAGGCCACCCAATCTATAAACTTACTTGCATAAAATTAGAGGGAAAAACCTCCTCACATTCTATACAAGCTATTAAAGGCACCCAGGAAAAACTCAAACTAATTCTGTAAAATTAGCCGATGTATTTGCTGAATACTACCAAACCATTTGTACATCAGACAATCCTGACACTAATTATATTTTAATTTTTTTATCATCACAGGAAATTTGGAAAAAAACTCACAAGAACATAAACAATATCTGGACCAGCCAGTCACAACAGAAGATGTTACAGTCACTATCAAATCCTTGAAAAAAATAACAAAGCTTCAGACAGGGATGGATTCCCTGCCAAATTTTTACAAAAAAATACATTCACCTACTTTCAACTCTACTAACTGCCACATGCAGCTCTGTTATGATAGGAGGTAGCATCCCTCTATCTTGGTCAGAGGCTGAAATAGTAGTTACTCCAAAAAAGGACAACGATATTACAAATACTAAATCTTCTCAACCAATACCCTTACTGAATCAAGACCAAAAGATCTTTACAAGCATATTTGCCAAAACATTGTCTAAATTTAAATAACCAACTACATTCACCTTGACCAGACTGGCTTTATGCCAATAAGGAATCTTTTTGACAATACATGTAACACTTTAACTATAATTAATTTCTGTGTAGCATACAAAACCCCTGCATTACTTCTGACCTTTGATATAGAGAAGGCATTTGATTAAGTGGAAATACCATATCTAAAACTTTTACTTCAAAAAATGGGTTTTGGCGACCAATTCTAAAATGCCATTAATGCTCCTTATCTTTCTCCAAAAGCTACAGTTAGGACTAACAATGTACATTCGATAGATATCCATATAGCAAGGGGAACTAGACAAGGCTGTCCCCTTTCCCCATTTCTGTCTGCCATAACTATAGACAGGGCCGGTGCTACCATTAGACCAACTAGGCAGCCGCCTTAGGCACAGACCTCAAGAGGGGCATAGTTTTATACAGATTACTTTCTTGAAAAAAATGCAACTGAGAAAACCTAATGAGCACCCCCTAAATGGTCCTGTCCACAGACATCAAGCAGCTCAAAAGCTCACCGTAAATTTATTTATTTATTTCTTTGATGTATACCCTGCCCTCCCCACAGATGGGCTAAGGGTGGCTAACAACATTAAAAAATACATTAAAATCACAGAAACATAAAATCAATAATATTTTTTTAAAAATGATTAAAATAGCCCAGGAGCAGGCTATTTAAACAAATATTGGGAGTCTGTATACAGGCGTGGCAGATGGCTGAGGGCAGCTCCGGAAGAAATGGTGGTCTTAGATGGAAGAAGAAGGACACTCGCTGGCACTCAGCCAAAGGCCCAGCAGAACATCTCCATTTTACAAGCCCTGCAAAACTGTAACAGGTCCCACAGGGTCCAGATCTCCAGCAGGAGAGCATTCCACCAGGCCAGGGCCAGGGCAGAAAAAGCACTCACCCTGGTTGAGGCCAGATGGATGTCCTTTGGGCCAGGGACCACCAGGAGTTGCTTGTCTGCAGAGCACAACACCCTGCAGGGGACGTAATGGAAGAGGCGGTCCCACAGGTATGGAGGTCCCAGTCCATGAAGGGCTTTAAATACCAAGGTTAACACCTTGAACCAGATCTGGAACTCCACTGGAAGCCAGTGCAGCTGGCACAGCACATGATGAATGTGCGCTTCGATGGGCGTTCCGGTAAGGATGCGTGCCGCTGCATTCTGGATCAGCTGTAACTTCCAGGTCAGGCCCAAGGGCAGACCAGGATAGAGTGAGTTGCAGTAGTCTAGCCTGGAGGTGACCGTTGCATGGATTACTGTGGCCAGGTCCTGTGGTGAAAGATAGGGCGCCAGTTGCCTGCCCTGTCGAAGATGGAAAAAGGCAGACCTGGCAACAGTCATGACCTGGGTCTCCATTGAAAGTGTAGCATCCAAGGTCACACCCAGACTCCTCACCATCAGGGAAGGTTTCAATTGTACCCCATCAATGGCTGGGAGCCGGTTCCCAGCTCGATTGCCCCATGATCCAGACACAAAACCTCTGTCTTCAGGGGATTCAATTTCAGGCGACTCTGATGTAACCATACCGTCACAGCCTCAAGACCCTTGACCAAGGAATCCAAAGCAAGATCGGACTGGCCATCTGTAATGATTCCAAGTAAATGTGTGCATATATCTTTAAATGCTTGATGAGATAGGTGAAGAGTGGGGGGGTGAAGGAGATGGATGAGTGAGTGATATGTGTCAGGCTATGGCATTCCAGACTTGATAGTCTGTTTCACTCCCTTCTGCAAGAAGACGAGGTCTTTTGATTTCAAAAGGTTTATTGTGAAAGACAGCATTCAAGCCCAGATGTGCATATTCCAGGATTAGAGATCCTGGCCGAGCAAAGCGTTGCTAGGAATGAATCATAGAGTAAAGGTTGTTACATTTCACACTCCCGGAGCCCAGCCTCCCCCCTGAGTTCATACAGCAAAACTTCACAGAGGTGTGCTGAGCTGGCCAAGGTCGAAACAGCAGATAAGACAGGATCCTTTCCCATGGAATTGGCTCCTTGCAGGTGTTGCCTGGAGGGAAAGAAGTCTAAACGCTACACAATTAAATATGGCGTTACTTAGGTTAAAACAGTTTCTGACAATATGATTGGTTGAGGACTGAGAGGGTGGGTGGAGTGAATGCAGTTTGAGACTGAGAGTAGAGAGAAAATTTTTAGTCAGAAGAAAGCAGGCTAGCTGTGTGCTGCCTGAATATGTTGAAGTGTTTATGAGAGAAATATAACTTGTGTGGAACCTGAACTGAGCATGTTTGTGAAAGGACATTCAGTCAGGGAAAGAGAGGCCAGCTGTGTGAATGAGAGTAAATGAAGTAACTTTAAGAACCGAGAACTACGTTTATGAAACCGATACGCTTCTCGACTAAATAAAAATTTATTTTTGTTTTGCTATATCCCAGTGTAGCTGTCATTGCTATATCCCATTCCTATCTTCAGGGCCACATAGAACCACGAAGGAGCCTGACACTTAGGAACGTTACTAAAGGGAAAATTTAAATAAAATATCTTGGAATAAAATATTCCTGGTGGCAGCAGACTACCCAGAGAGTTAAGGGATAGATTAAAAGAAAAATCTACCCTAAAGAAAAGGTCATAACACCATCCATCAGCAGATAGAGCTGAGTGTCATCCAGGTATACCTGCAGCTGTTCCACTACCGCCCTCTCAATTACCTTACCCAGGAACGGAATATTCGAAACTGGGTGATAATTGGCTGGATCAGCAGGATCCAGTGATGGTTTCTTTAATAAGCACCGCACCACTGCCTCTTTCAGTGAGTCTGGAAAAAACCCAGAACTCAGAGAAAGATTAATGATGTCAGCTAATGGTGCGCAAATCCCATCACCACCACTTTTCACCAGCCATGATGGGCACGGGTCCAGTGGGCACGTGGTAGGTTTCACAGCATGCAGGACCCTGCCCACCTCCTCCTGGGAGAGTGGCCTGAATTGATCTAATGTCAACCCTGAGGACGACCAAGGGGCCTCCAGTACACATACTGCATCAACTGTGGTGGACAGATCCTGGCGGAGTGACAAGATATTATCTGCAAAATAGTCTCCAAAAGCCTCACAGCTTATTACCGAATTTACATTTTTATTTGTCCCATGTGTGAGGGACGTTAAAGACCAAATCACTCTGGAAAGTTGTGCTTGGCGAGAACTAGTGGACGCAGTGGAAGCTGCATAGTAGTCTCTGCAGCTTTCAGTGCCATCTCATAGGCCTTCATAAACGTCCTATAAGATGCTCTTGTCGCTTCATCATAGAGTCGCCGCCACACTTGCTCTAGCCGTCTCAGCTCCCATTTGATTTGTCGTAGCTCATCAGTATACCAAGGAGCTACTCTAGTTTGGGGGCGGAGAGAGCAATCTCATCAATAGCTTCAGAGAAATGGGCATTCCAGTCCTCTATCAGCTCATCCAATGAGCCACCAGGGGGCATCAGATCCTGCAGAGCGTTCTGCAATTCAATTGGATCCATTTGACTCCATGGGCGAGCATAAATCAGCTCATCGCCCAAGCAGGAGGGGGTCATGGTGCCCAGACAAGCCCTCAGGATGAGGTGGTCTGACCATGGCACTGCTACAGCTTCATCCAGATCCACCTGTATCCCGAACCCAAAGATCAAATCCAGTGTGTGTCCTGCTCGATGTGTGGGCATTGATACAAACTGGGAGAGTCCTAATGCTGCCATGGAGGCTATCATGTCCATGGCCTGTGAGGAGGTAGCATCATCGGCATGGACATTGATGTCCCCTAAGACCAGAAGCCTGGGGTACTCCAAGGCCCAGCCAGCCACCACCTCTAACAGGCCAGGCACAGCATCTGCTGGTGCGCTGGGCGATCGGTACACCAGACAGATGGCTATACTCTCCTCAGCATCCCACACCAGGCCCAGACAATCAATGCCAGCAATCTTTGGCAAGGGGAGCAGCCTGATGGAGAAAGACTCTCGAATGAGCACCACTACCCCAACAAGACATTTCCCAATATGTAAAACAAATAGGAGAAACCTGTACCATAAATGTGTTGGAATATATGTGTGTTGCAAGGTCTGAGATTCAGTCATTATGAGGTTAATGTGTTTACCTACCATGCTATTGTTTAGATTGACCTGGAAGGGGAACCTGGCTCAAAGCCAATAATCTGCAAGCCCGGGAAACTTGAGAGTGTTTGTAAACTGTTATTGGTCAACAGGTCAGGTTATTTTCTTTCAGGGTCAAGAAGACAGAGGAAGAAGAAGATTCTCCATTCAGTTATCACAGCTCCTTGTTTGTAACCAGTAGTGAGAATGTAGCTCCAGGCATTTGTTATTTTGTAGGCAATCCTGTTAACCTTTTTTCCTTTAGAAGTAAATGATTTTAAAAGCTAAACTCGTGTGCTGACTCTCTATTGATTCAAAATCCATTGCACCTCTGAAGAAAAGCTATTTTTTAACCTTTTCCCCCAACAAAGTGGACCAGTTGAAGTAATTATTAAGGTGAAAAAGATGCTAGAGATTCATGTATATTGTTCTTTGAATAACAGCAGTATGGTATGGCTTTGGATAGGCAATATGAGATCATTAACTCTCGAAAAAGGCAAACCTTATGAGTTATATCATCCTGTGTATTGTCGAAGGCTTTCACGGCCGGAGAACGATGGTTGTTTTGGGTTTTCCGGGCTGTATTGCCGTGGTCTTGGCATTGTAGTTCCTGACGTTTCACCAGCAACTGTGGCTGGCATCTTCAGAGGTGTAGCACCAAAAGACAGAGATCTCTCAGTGAGATCTCTGAGAGATCTCTGTCTTTTGGTGCTACACCTCTGAAGATGCCAGCCACAGCTGCTGGCGAAACGTCAGGAACTACAATGCCAAGACCACGGCAATACAGCCCGGAAAACCCACAACAACCATATATCATCCTGCTTTCAGATAATACTGCCAGTCATTGCTGCATCTCAAAATAGTCTAGGAGACTCAAAGTTATCTCAGAAGTCTCAGTCAACTTGAGAGGAACAATCCTTACTGAAACTACTCCTTTTTAGCTCTCCAGAGAGCCAGCTAAAAAGAAGAAAGCAAACAAACTAAGTAACTGCAGACAAAAGTATCTCCTTTTCAAGTACAACATAATTCTCTCTCTCATTGTTTCACAGCAAACATGAGAAGGGGGTGGGAGTAGAAGACACTCTGTTGTGCCAACCAGGAAAAAGGTGGGGAAATAGCTTCCAATGCTACAAAAAGAAACTTTTCAGCAACTTGAGGAAGCCAAGCAAGAAGTGAGAAGGAAAACAAAAGGGAAAAGGTGGGAAACTGCCTCCAGAGTGAAGAAAAAAACCCACTTCATAGAGCAAACTGTATCCCAGCAACACCAAGAGAAGCGGCAGAGTGGAAAACACTAAAATCTTCACAGCTATTCTGCTGTGTCTGGAAAGAAATGGGCAGAAAGTCAGCTTCATGACTGCAATAAAAGGGAGGAAAGTAGGGAAATTCTGCTGTAGCAATGCGCAGAGCATACTTGCTGCAGAGGAACAAGTGCAGGGAAAAATACCTCTGCACTAGAACCTACAACTATATAGTCAAGCTTTTAAGGTTTCCTCAAAATCTGAAAATCCTTTAAAGAGTTATGATGACCTCGTCCAATCCTTAAGGCCACTTTTGGTAGGTGCTCGAGAGGGAAAACTGGTCAAGACCAATTTGTCATCTAAACCTTGGTTTGATCAAAGCTGTATTTGTGCTAAAAATGCTTTAATCTATGCCTATAAGCTAGCACTGAGAGCTGATGAAAAGACCAGACAGGATGCATATCGTTCTCTTTCATTTTTAAAAAAGAAATATAGATCACTGGTTGCCCGCTGTAAGAAAGAACATACCAGAAAATTGTGGGCCAATATAATTGAAGCAGCTACGAGCAAAAACTCAGTGGTGTTCTGGAAACTAGTGTCAAACCACGCCTCCACAGCCGCCTCCCCCTTGGCTTCCTGTATCCCCCCAGATAAATGGACTTTTCCCCCAAAAAATGTATGATGATCTTATTCAACCCCCTCCTGCCCTAACAATAGAAAATCTGGCCAAATGCCCCCCAGTTCATGCCAAAGAGGTAAAAGCTTATATTAGCCAGTTAAAGAATGCAAACCCCCCTGGGCTTGATGGAATATCTCCAGAATTACTAAAAACAAATAAGGACTGGTGGGCAACTTTCCTAGCCTCCCTATTTACTTATATTGATTAAACCGGCTACATCCCCAATGATTGGGGAATGGCTATAGTAGTCCCCTTCCATAAGAAGGGAAAGAAGGAGGATCCATCCAATTATAGACCAATCAGCTTACTAAGCATTGTAAGCAAGTTGTCTACAAAACATCTGCTGGAGAAATTTTTAGACTGGCTAGAACAGGAGGATATAATTGCTGATGAGCAAGCTGGGTTTATGTGCTGGCAGGTCAACAATAGATCACTGCCTAGTAATGCAACACCTTATAGAGAAATACGCTACAGGAGACCAAGCATCACTTTACCGGGCATTTGTTGATTTTGACACAGTCTCTAGAAATAGACTTTGGAGGAAACTGCAGGCCTCCTCTACTGATAGGCGACTGCTGTTCCTTTTTGGGGCTATGCACAAGCAAACTGCCCTGAGTAAGGTGCAGCCAAATTGGGCATTTGACTGACCCCATTCAAACTTACGGGCAGGTGTGCCTTCTAGCCCCCTTTCTGTTTATCTTCTACATCAACAATTTCGTAAACCTTTTGAATGACCCTGGATTGCACCCTCCCAAATTAGCAAATAGGCACATTCACGTACTGCTCTATGCAGATGATGCTGTATTACTTTCTAGGACCCCCATAGGGCTGAAACGAGCTCTAAAAAAATTCTCCCAATTCTGTGATACTGAACACTTTCTAACTAATTACCAAAAAACTAAGATCCTGGCTTTCGGTAAAAATCCAAAGATCAGACGATGGGAGCTTCAGGGGCATCAGTTAGAACAACTTACCAGCTTCAAATATTTGGGTGTAGTTTTGCAAGCCTCAGGTACCAAAACAACACATAGCAGCTTCATTGCTGATGTGGGAGAAAAAACAGCACACGGTATACTGAAATTCTATCGATCACAAGGGGGGCAGTATGTACCGGCTGCACTCAGATTGTTTAAAGCCAAACCATTGGCCCAATTACTATACGGATCATTCTTGGGGCTGCCATCCTCCTCTTTCTCTCAACTTGAGAGAGTGCAGTCCAAATTCCTTAGAGCCCTATTACAAGTGCCCAAATGCATGCCTAACTCATGGGTTAGACTGGAAACAGGAATGTTAAGGGTAGAGGCCAGAATCACCATCCTTTCAATTTTCAAAAGGCTGTCAGGACGTCTAAACCCGCAACGTCTGCTACCTCTGTTATTCCAAGACAGATTTCAATCTAATTGGCAAAAGGCGACTCTGAAATCCCTGGGAAAATTGGGTCTTTTCCCTCAAAGTTTGCGAGTCATGGGGTTAGACCGAGCAAAATCACTCATTAAGCAGAGAGTGACAGATATTGAAAGACAAACATTTTCTTAGAGCACCAGGTTTTATTTCTTCAGATACTACTAAATATATTGCCGCTCCTGCAGCCTATTTTTACTTTCTTGAATCCAGTAACTCCAGAAGGGCATTTGCTTTAGCTAGAAGTTCAACTCTACCCTCTGCCGTCCTGGAAGGAAAGTTTAAAGCTGTCCATTACTCTCTTAGGCTTTGCTCCTATCCCCTAAGAGAAATTGACTCAATGGAGCACATCTTCTTCAACTGCCCAAGTCATAGTAAAATTAGAGCAGAAACCATCAGTCCATTAGTAGAAAGATTCCTTGGAAGTTCAAAAAAAATCAAATCTTTTGTCTGATCGGAATCGCCAGACACCACATCAAGTAGCAAGATTCTGTGCCCAGGTCTACAAACAACGTAAATCGCATAAGGCAGCTTAAACTACTAATTTATGATGATCTTATTTTTTTACTCTTATATTTATTCATCGTTCTTCCCCAGTATCCAGTCTTGACTGTTTTTAAACTGATTTGCAAATGGTTTTATATGTACTGGTCGCAGACTGTAATAATAAACTTGACTTGACTAAGAACAGCAGAAATACCTGAACCTACTTCATGGGGTGAATTATCCTAGCTACCACCAGAAGAAGCTGAGAAATGGAGAAAAGCAGAGGGTGTGGTGTCGGTGTTGAAGAGAATGATAGCACATTGAAAGAGCTCCGTCTCTCCCATGACTGAAATTTAAAATTTATGTTGGAAGGGTAAAGTAAAAATATTTACACTTCCAACGTAAAGATACACTAAGAGATCCGAAAGGCAGATTCATATTTATTAAAGGCACTATAGAAAACCAAACTTACACATTTGGCTCAATTTATGCCCCAAACCAAGACAGCCTAATGAAATTCTAAAACAAAGTTCATTAGAATACACATGTATCACTTAGTATAATGTGCTCTAAACCATATTTTCATGACAAACCCACAGAAACAGCAGCAACATAATCTAAGAGTATAATGGAGAGCAACAAAAGGATTAAAATTATCCTGCTCACCAGGTTGAAGGCAAGTTCTGACGACAACAGGGCCAACAACAAAGATTCTCAGGTCAAACTCCATGGTCAAGTAACAGATTCCCAAATCAAAGACTGTGACCCACCAAGGCTCAGGCAGCCAGAACCAAAGAGCTCACCAACAGCCAAATCCAGAATACCACAATTGTGACTAGCTAATCCCATGCTAGCTGTGGCCTTATAAAGGGAGTTTCTCCTACAGGTGAGGCTGGGTTCATTAAGCTTCTTGCTCCAAGCTGGCTCATCACTGCTACTCAGGAGGAGTAGATCAGATCCTGTACTGGCCCTCCTGACATTTCCTCAGCAGGGGGAAGGCCGTGGGCTGCCAGGCATGCGCTCCTGTGCTTGGTCCATGCCTCAGCCCTTACCCTCAGCCTTCGCTGCTCCTGGGGTTCTTTGGGAGACAGTGGCAGTTCTGGCAGCAGGCAAGTCCATGCTAAGGCAGCCTGGCTTGATGACATTGTGGTTGCCAATCCTCCTGGAGATCCCCACAAATTACAACTGATCTCCAAATGACAGGTTTTAACATTCTCTGAGACGTGGAGGCTTCTTAGGCTGGCCTATGTGGAATTATACCCCACATAGGTACTACCTGACAATTGATGCCAACCCACCTAGAGAACTCCGAGAGTTACAAATTATACCCCACTGAGGACCCTCCATATTATGATTACCGTACCTGGAGATCTCCTTCCATTTCAGCTGAACGCCATATGTCCTATTTTACCTAAATGGGAGACAATGGTGGTATTGGGTATTGGCAACTGAGTGTCTGAAGCACCTCCTTACAGTAGTTGCCAACTTGGGGTTTCAGGGGGCTTATATTTTCACCACTTCCTTATTCAAAGCCAAGTCTAATACAGGGTGCTTGGAGGGAGGCCACATTCGAGGCCTTAGGTCCAGAATGAGAGACTGGATCAGCACCACCACACGTCCTCTTGTAGCGGACAGTCTCTGGAGTTCAGGGGTGTGTGATTTGGGGTGATCCAAAGATTGTTTTGGGTTTCAGAGAGCTTATATTTTCACCACTTCCTTATTCAAAGCCATGTCTAATACAGGGTGCTTGGAGGGAGGCCACATTCAAGGTCTTACATCCAGAACCAGAGAATGGATCAGCACCAGCACATGTCCTCTTGTTACGTGCAAAATTTTGCACCTTTGTGGTTCGTTCTCCCTTTTCTGACCAACCACAATAAAAATTAAAATAAAATCCAGGAGTCCTTCTTGAATTGAAGCAAAACAGATGGTTTTTATTTACCCAGTGGATGAGCCCTTTTTCTTACACAGAAGTAGACAGTCTCCTTGTGTGTAAAGGTTCAACCCCTTACAATAGAAGCGTAGAGCAATTAATACTTTCAGATAATCATAACAATATTACAATATTCTAATATTTGTTATCTTATTGGCTCATAAAGTATCTAGGGTTAGTTCTTTTTTTTTTTTTTTGAAAATTTTTTATTGGGTTAGAATCCATTATTTCCACATTTACATTCAATTTTCCCCAATTTTTTCATCTCTAACCCCCTCCCTTTCCCCCCCCTTTTTGTTGACTTCCAACAGCTTTCCAACCCTTTGTCCCCTTTCCCTTACTTTTATTAGCTTCCTCTATCTAAAACAAATATATATTCTCCATTATTCTAAGCAGTACATCCTTAACTATTTTTAACATTATATGCCCAAACTGTAAGCCTTTGTTTCCATCTTAGATAAACAATTTATCCCAATTTTTCAATTTCAGGTATTTCTATATATCATAAACCATATAGATCATACGTTCGTTTATATCAAACAATTTGACTTATTCTCTATATATATTACTCATTCTATCTTTTTATAATAGTTCTATATATCTCTCCTCACGTAGTCAATCAATTTGACCCATCTATATCTTCAGACATTCAGTTTGGTACAAAACTTGTCAGAAAAAAAAGAAAATATTGTTAGTTAATCGCTCCTTATATTTAGTCCTTATAATTAATTATTTTCTCTATGTTCTGTTTGTTAACCTATATATATCTATATATATGTCAATCTATTAATCTGACTGCTTATTAATTCACATTTATCTCTTCTCCCCCCGGTAAAGTCTCCCCCCTCTACTTCAATACTTCAGTAGTTCTCAAACTGCCACAGTTTTCCTCCCACCTCCCATTTCTTCTCCAGGTATTGTTTCAGCTTCTCCCAGTCTGTGTTGAACTGCCCTGAGTCCAGATCTCTCAATTTTCTTGTCATCTTGTCCATTTCAGCCATATACAGCAATTTGTAAGTCCAATCTTCAATAGTTGGCACTTCTTGTACTTTCCATTTTTGCGCATACAAAAGTCTAGCTGCTGCTGTCATATAAAATATCAACGTCCTGTGTTGGGCTGGAATTCCCTCCATTCCCAAGTTCAGTAGCAGGAGTTCTGGGTTCTTATTAATTTGAAATTGTAAAATTTCACTCATTTCTCTTATTATTTCCCCCCAGTACTGCCTGGCTACCTCACACGACCACCACATATGATAGAGGGAGCCCTCATGCTTCTTACATTTCCAGCATTTATTAGAAGTATTCAAATTCCCTAGCGCAATCTTCTTTGGTGTCATGTACCAACGATAGATCATTTTATAAATGTTCTCTTTGATATTAATACATGTCGTTGTCTTCATTGTAGTTTTCCACAAGTATTCCCATGCCTCCATTGTTATTTCTTTATTAAAGTTTATAGCCCATTTCACCATTTGTGTTTTAACTATCTCATCCTCGGTATACCACTTCAACAGTACTTGGTATACCTTGGATATTCTTTTCTTATCTTCTTTAAGAAGGGTCTGCTCTAGTTCCGAATTCTCTATTCGTATACCTCCCTTTACAGAGTCCGAATTATATAAGTCTCTGATCTGTCTATACTGGAACCAATCGTAGTTAGGTGATAGTTCCTCTTGTGTCTTTATTCTAAGTTTGGATGCTTCAGTTTTAGTTATTTCTTTATACGTTAAACATTGTTGTTCATTATCAACAGCTCTCGGGTCTATCACCTCATATGGAACCACCCACAAAGGGGTTCCTTCTTGTAGATAAATTCTGTACTTCTTCCAGATTATGTATAGACTTCTCCGAACAAAGTGATGCAGGAACATCGAGTTGACCTTTACTTTGTCATGCCATAAATATGCATGCCATCCAAATATTTTTTTATATCCCTCTAGGGCTAATAGTTTCTTGTTCTTTAATGTCATCCATTCTTTCAACCAAACTAGGCAGATTGCATCATGATAAAGTCTCAGATTGGGCAGTTGCATTCCGCCTCTTTCCTTTGCATCTTGTAAAACTTTCACTTTCACTCGAGGCTTCTTGCCTGCCCAAACAAAATCTGATATTTTCCTCTGCCATTTTTCAAATTGTTTGGAGTCTCTGATGATTGGTATTGTCTGTAGCAAAAACATTACTCTTGGTAACACATTCATCTTAACTGCTGCAATCCTGCCCAACCATGACAAATTCAATCTATTCCATTTAATCAAGTCTCTCTCTATCTGAGTCCATAGTTTTTCATAATTGTTTTTGAATAGATCTATGTTCTTTGCAGTTAATTCGACTCCCAAATATTTCACTTTACTTGTTACTTCGCAATCCGTTGTTTCCATTAACAATTGTTGTTTCTGCTTAGTCATATTTTTGCATAATATCTTTGACTTCTTTTTGTTAATGAAGAAACCTGCCAAGTCTCCAAACTCCTTGATCTTATCTATCACTCTTGGCATGTTCTCCAATGGGTCCTCTACAATTAACATTATGTCATCCGCAAATGCTCTGACCTTATATGAATAGTCCTTTATTTTTATTCCACGAATTTCATCATCTTGACGTATTTGTATCATCAGAATCTCCAATACTAAAATGAACAACAATGGAGATAACGGGCAACCTTGTCTTGTTCCTTTACTTATCGTCAATTTCTTGGTCAATTCATCATTCACCACAATTGCTGCAGTCTGGTCTCTATAAATTTCCTTAATTGCTCTGATGAATCTTTCTCCCAATTGTAGCTTTTCCATAGTGGCAAACATAAAGTCCCAGTTTAAATTGTCAAACGCTTTTTCAGCGTCAACAAAGAAGAAACCAACCTCTTTGTCACAACGCTTGTCATAATATTCAATAGCATTGATCACTGTCCTTAAGTTGTCTCTTATTTGTCTGTCTGGCAAAAAGCCTGCTTGTTCCTCCTCTATGACTTCCGAGAGCCACCCCTTCAATCTCTCCGCCAATATCTTCGCAAAAATTTTATAGTCATTGTTGAGTAGCGATATAGGTCTATAATTTTTCACATTAGTCAGGTCTTGGCCCTCTTTTGGGATCAATGATATATTCGCTTCACTCCAAGTTTCTGGAATCCTTTGATCCCTTAAAACCCCATTCATCACCTCTTTTAGGAATGGTGCCAGTTCATTAGCCATTGTCTTATAGAATTTAGCCGTAAGTCCATCTGGCCCTGGCGCCTTTCCTAGATTTGCAGATTGTATTGCCTTACTTATTTCCTCGTCAGTTACTTCACTATTCAACTTATTTCTCCAAGCTTCCGAGATTTCTGGAAGTTTGGTTTTCTCCAAATATGACGCTATTGATTCTTTGTTTACTTCTTTTTTATTATACAGCTTAGCGTAAAATTTATAAAAGGCTCTACTAATGGTAGCCTGCTCCAAATACGTTTTGTTATCTTCGCAAATTTTATTTATTATCTTCTTTTCCCTTTTCTTCTTCAATTGCCATGCCAGGTACTTCCCAGGTTTATTAGCACCCTCAAACGCTTTTTGATTCAGTCTTTTGAGATTCCACTCCAATTCTTTATTGCTCATTGCTGTTAGCTGTTCTTGAAGTATTTTAATTTCCTGGCATACCTTCTTTTTCCCTGGTCTCTTTTTTAGCTGTATTTCTTTGGCTTTTATTTTCTCCTCAATCTCTTGTCTTTTCTCCTCTTTCTTCTTTCTTGCTCTACCATTTAAGTCCATTAGTATGCCCCTTACAACCGCCTTGTAAGCATCCCAAACTTTATTGGTTGGTACTTCTTTATTCACGTTGTATTGTATAAAAAACTTTGTCTCTCTTCTCAGTATTTCCATATTCTCTCTTTCCTGTAACAAGTCCTCATTTATTCTCCATGCTTTCCTTTTTCTCTTTTTTCCAAATTTCCACATAATTGGGTTGTGATCTGAGCCTACCATAGGCATTATTTCTACCTCCTTAGTCCATAATGCTAAGTCTTTTGAGGCCCAGATCATATCAATTCTTGATAATGTAGAATGCCTTGCAGAATAAAAAGTAAACTGTCTGCTTTTAGGATATTCTCTCCTCCATACATCTTCAAGAGTCTCTTGTTGAATCAACTCAAAAAAAAGCTTTGGTAATAGTCCTCTTTTCTTTTGTGCCGTTGTAGTCTTTTTGTCTAGTTCCAAGTCTGTCACTCCATTGAAGTCTCCAGCAAGAATTATCTGGTCGTATGCAAGATCGTCTAAATGCTTCCTTAAATCCTCAAAGAAGCTTTCTTTTGCACCGTTAGGTGCATAAAGTCCGACTACCAACACTCTCTTTAAATTCCAAATACATTCCACTGCTACAAATCTAGCTTCCACATCTCTCATAACAAATTTTGGCTGTAGCTCCTCTTTTATGTACAACACCACTCCTCTTTTTTTCTTGTTGGAGGCCGCTACATGTTCTTTGCCCAATTTTCCAGATTTTAAATATTTTACATCCTGCTTTCTGATATGGGTCTCTTGCAAACAAACAATGTCACATTTTTGTTTTAGTAGCCAGTGAAAAGTATTTTTCCTCTTATTCGGTGAGTTTAGTCCATTTACATTCCAAGATAATACTTTACACTCCATACTCATGATCTTGTTGGTAAGTCTTTTTCATTGTCCTTAATAAATCGCTCCATCTCTCGCTCAGATCTGATGCGTTTTTTGGCCCCTCCAAACTCAAAGGACACTCCTTCCGGTAACTCCCATCTGTACCTGATTTTCATGTCCTTCAAAATCTGAATTAGCACTTTATATTTTTTCCGGTCCAGTAACACTGATCTGGGCAGTTCCTTCTTTATAATAATCGTCTTGCCATCAATCTCCAATGGATCTTGAAACTGTTTTGTCACAATCCTCTCTTTCATATTTCGTGTTGTAAACTGCACAATCACATCTCTTGGTAGTTTCCTCTGGGTTGCTATTCTCGAATTCACACGGTATGCCACATCTAGGATAGCCACAACTTCCTCCTCCTCCTTCCCCAGGTACTCAGCCAACACCTCAGTCATCTGTTCTTGCGCTGACTTTCCTTCCACTTCTGGCAAGCCACGAAAACGTAGCTGCTTCTCCATATGTTTAGTTTCTGCAACTGACATTCTCCCCTTCACCAATCTCATCTCTGTTTGTTGCGTGTCTGCTAAATTCTCCATCGCGTCTTCTACTGTTTTAACTCTCTGCTGCGTTCCTTGTAATTCACTTCGTATTGTTTCCATACCTTTTTTCACTTCTGACAGCTCCGATTTTACTGTCTGTGTAACCTCTTTAACCTCTTTTATCAGCTCCAATTTCGTGTCCTTAAGTTCTTTAATCATATCTAAAAGTTTTTTGTCCAGGTTTTTATCCAGGTTTTCTATTGCCGATTGCCACTCTTTTTTTGACATCGTGGGGCTTGCTTTAGCTCGCTCCCACGAATCCGCTCTCTTCCTTAACTCCGTGGCGTAAAATTTAACGTTTTTCTATTTTAAATGTCCCGGTCTTCTTATAGAAATTAAATTTTAAAGAGTCCAAAATGTTGGGCGTCTTTTCTCTATGGTTTCTCTATGATTTTGTAATCCAAGATGGCCTACTTCCTCTTCCGCTGAAGCCGCGACCCTTCCCCTTTCAAAAATGGCGATTCCCTACTTCCTGCCCTCCAGCAAGGGCCGCTTCTCTCCAGCCACTCTATTGTTATTACGCACTTCCTGTCTCCCGTCTTCCC
The DNA here is from genome assembly GCF_028583425.1 of Eublepharis macularius. Taxonomy (NCBI): domain Eukaryota; kingdom Metazoa; phylum Chordata; class Lepidosauria; order Squamata; family Eublepharidae; genus Eublepharis; species Eublepharis macularius. The sequence continues at coordinate 75,105,371 of NC_072794.1, forward strand.
ACAGCAGATCTCGCGATGGTGTCTTTTTCTCACAGCTCCAAAGCCACAGGTATTCAAAACAATAGTCCCATTTCTTTAATAACTTCTTTAAACTTAGTCTCTTTTTAAATTCAATTCCTGCCGAGTCTTCCCCTCCTTTTCACTAGTCTGTTGCAGTTTAAAAATCTACTTTTTTTCCTCTCTGTTTTTATCAATCTGTCCCGTCTCAGAAGATAATGATCTCTACCTTCTCTTCACTTTTCTCGGGTTGTAATCGCTGTTTCGATTTTAAGTTCTCCTCTCAGCTTCTTCCCCCAATCGATGCTTGGGTATGTAGGTCTTATGCCAGCCGAATTGGCCCCAAAACTGCCGCAGAGATTATAGCCGACCCGTCGCAAGGTGGGACCTCAAGGATCGGGGGGAGACTCGTTGTATAGAGCCCCCCCTCGTCCGAGATCTAGCTCACCCTAGGGTCTTGAGCGTTCTTTGCCTGCTCCCCGCCTGAGAGCAGTCGGCCGCGGGCTATTTTCACCCAGCCGGCCGGTTAAAACGGCAGTCCGGTCAGCTCCGCAAGTGGAGCTGCGTTAGACCTCCATGGATCCCAAACAGGAAGTCCCGTATCTAGGGTTAGTTCTGATTTGAAGATGCAATTCTGGGTTGGCTCTTCTACTTGGGGGAATTCCAAATCCCGCAACCCCTTATCTTGTCCTCAATTTAGAAGGACACCCTCTAACCTCTTACCTACTTTCTTCTGGGCATAATACTTTCAATAGCGCCAATGTGTCTCAGTCTAGCAGCCTTGATACCCTCTGATAACTGAAGTCTGTTGGTAAGGGATGTTTTTTTCTCTGTGCCCTTTCCCCCAGTTCCTTCTCAGCCTTAAGGAAGATAGGCCACAGGTGGCCAAAACCAGCTTGCTGCATCAAATCAGTTTTCTACAAAAGGCTCCCTGGTACTGATTCCTATTGGAATCTTATAGAATAATATAACATGTGCATAATATTTTATAAGTGCAGCTCTACAAGCAGTATATTATTAGTTCTCAGTTCTTGCAGAGTTTCAGCATACTTCTCTTGGTCTTCTTGTTTCAAGTGTCATATTCTTACAGGTTGCATTACAAGTACTACATTGGCTCCTGAACGTAGGAAGAAAGTGCAAGGCATATAAGTAGGGGTGTGCAAGGAAAAAACTTTCGGCTAAAGCCGAAAGCCGAAAGCCGAAAGAAGAATCTCTTTCGAATAAGCCGAAAGCCGAAACAAGAATCTCTTTCGGCTTTCGGCTTTCTTTCGGCTTTCTTTCGGCTTTTTCTATGGGAAAATGCCTCCATCTTCCAGGACGCCTGGAGGAGGCATTTTACCACCGAATAAGCCCAAAATAGGTGGGGATCTTCCTCTAACCCTTCTCTAACAACCACCCAAGTTTCATACAGATTGGACTTTGGGGGGCCATGTTATGGCCCCCCAAAGCAGGTCCCCCCATCCTCCCATAAGAAAGCGAAGGAGCAGCATATTGTTAGCATGCTGCTGCTAATCTTTCTTCATTATTTCCTATGGGGAAAAAATGAAGAGGCAGGCTTCCTTTGCCAGGGGTGGCATTTTGCATGCAAAATGCCCCCCAGCCCTCAGGGGCCCTTCTCCCACCCCTCCTCCCACCCCCACCAAGGCTCAGCCTGCTCCCACTTGGGGGGGCCATTTCATGGCCTCCCCAAGTAGGTGCTCTAATCTCTACCACTGACAGCTGGGGGAGGCTTGTCTTGCCAGGGGTGGCATTTTGCATGCAAAATGCCCCCCCAGCCCTCAGGGGCCCTTCTCCCACCCCTCCTCCCACCCCCCACCAAGGCTCAGCCTGCTCCCACTTGGGGGGGCCATTTCATGGCCTCCCCAAGTAGGTGCTCTAATCTCTACCACTGACAGCTGGGGGAGGCTTGTCTTGCCAGGGGTGGCATTTTGCATGCAAAATGCCCCCCCAGCCCTCAGGGGCCCTTCTCCCACCCTTCCTTACACCCCCCACCAAGGCTCAGACTGCTCCCACTTGGGGGGGCCATTTCATGGCCTCCCCAAGTAGGTCCCCTCAGCCCCCAAAGTCCACCCCTCACAGCCCCACACAAACCCAATTCCCCCCCAGCTGCCACACACAGACCCAAATCCCCCCAGTAGCCCCTCACAGACCCAAATCAACCCCCACCTGCCCCACACCCACCATAACCCCAGGAACAGGCTGGCCTGCCCTCCCCTTTTGGGAACCCCTAAACTCTCTTTCCCAGGGCAATTCCGCACAGACAAGGGGTGCCACAATGGTGGCAGTGCCAAATCATCCCTGGGAAAGAGCACCTGCCCTGGCACACAGACAACCACCCCCCTGACCCCCCCACCACCTGCAGAGAAGGCTGGCCAGCCTGCCCCATTGTTCCCTATGCTGGGAACCAACCTCCCATCAAAGAAGGGAACACACACACAATGATTAAGTTTAAAAAACCTTTATTTTATAATTTTCAAATTACAAGTGGTCAACAAATCACAACATATTACACTTATTGTCCCTCACAGCACAACACAACACAATTAACTACACATCAGAGAATCTTAAAAACAATTTTTCTTTTGAAATGGACAATCTGTAAGGTTTTGAACATTTCCACAGGTTACATAGTAAGCGGGCACAACAGGGCATGGAAACAGAAGCCCACACTAGACAAGATGATCATAATAACTACCAGCCTAATACAACTCTCCCTCCATAAAACGACTTAAAGGGGGGGGAACCACTGCAACAAAATCCCCCCCAACCCTCTGGGGCCCTTCTCCCACCCTTCCTCCCACCCCCCACCAAGGCTCAGCTTGCTCCCACTTGGGGGGGGCATTTCATGGCCTCCCCAAGTAGGTGCTCTGCTCTCATCTCTACCACTGACAGCTGGGGGAGGCTTGTCTTGCCAGGGGTGGCATTTTGCATGCCAAATGCCACCCTTACCCTCAGGGGCCCTTCTCCCACCCTTCCTACCACCCCCCACCACATGCATTCCTTGACAATCCAGAAATCTGGAGTTAAATGTAATGTGCATGTAAGTCCCTCAAAGACAGAAGCAATATGGAGGTACCCATTTGATTTCCACAACTTCAGACACAATTAGGGATCCGTTTCCCCTTGGTGGGGAATCCCCCACTCTCACCTATCGCCCCCTGTCACTGCTTACCTGGCTGGAAGGGGGAAAGTCAGGGAATGAGCCTTCAAGGTACGCTCCTGGTGCTGCTGCCGTGATGTCACTGATGTCATCTGGCTGCCCTGAGAGTATTCCTGTGCTTTGCAGTGGGCTGATTTGGGCCCTACAGGCCAAAGCAGGATCCCTTGTGGCCCAAATCTGCCTGCTGTGAATTGTGCGTGCTCCCCAGCCTTGTGTGATGATCACATCACTTCCTAGAACAGACATCATCATGCCAGAGCATTGCCATGAAATGATCATGCGTGTGTGAACAGACCCTAAGTATCCTGTAAGCTTCAGTGATGGTATAGTCTGTCAGCAATGTTTTCACACACATTATATATATATATATAGAGAGAGAGAGAAGGGGGGGAGGCACTGAACCTAGATTATTTCTTCTATTTTACTGTCCCCTTCCAAAGCCAGGGTGGCATTGGCACAATGCCCCCCTCCCCCCGGCCAGAGCCTTAGTAACAGTATGCATTGACAGGCCCATGCATCATAGTCCTTTTTGAGACCCAGCCAAGTTGTGTGCCTTTTGGAGAAAAATGTTCAAGTTGCTGGTGGGGGTATGAACAATTTTTAGATATCCACTGTAGTGCAATGGCTAGAGTGTTGGTCTAGAATCTGGCAGACTCTGATTCTGTGCCTTGTAGGCTTGATGGATGTTCTTGGCTCAGCCTAAGTAAACAATTGTGTTGTGTTTTCCAGAGGCAGTCTAGGTGATTTTGGGGCCCTGGACAAATGTTCTGGACGGGGCCCCAGAACCAGTGCCGCCCCACCACTGGCTCCTTGCCAAGGCCAAGCAATTTGGTCACCTAGGCCCCAGATAGAGTGGGCTGGAGTGCGTTGTTTCCTTCCTCCCCCCCCTCCAACAACTAAGAAGGCCATCGGTGGATGTAGTCACTCCCAATGTGAGGCATGGAGCAGCTGTCTATTGTTAGCCTGGTTGTGATGACGGTGAAACAAATCAAGGGAGAACAGCAATGTGTAAACCACTATAGGTTCCCATGGGGGAGAAAACCGGGGCATAAGATAAACCTTTAATTTGGTGGGGAGGGGGTATATACATTTTATGTGTATGTGTCTGTATGTTTTATGTATTCAAATCACTTATGTTGTACTTTAGAATTATATTGAGCTCCAAAATATCCCAAAAACCTTGTCCATGTATTGCAAACCGAAGTCAATCTACCACATCTAGGGTATTCTTCTTTTCCCTACTGCCTTCAATTTTTCCTAGCATTATTGTCTTTTCTAGTGAACCTTGTCTTCTCATGATGTGACATAAGCACTATCATCAATTGATATCTTCAAGGGAGAAAGCAGGCCTGATTTGGTCTGGATGCCACTTACATGTCTTTTTCGGAGTCCATGGTACATGTAAATTAAAACTTTCTTCCCACTTCACAGTATGAATGCGTTTTCTTCCTATGAGCTTTGTCTAAATTTTACTGTACTGATACTGCTCATTTGGCCAAAAGGCCTGCCCTTGAGCAATGCCACATTAAATACTTCATAATAAAAATATGTTTTTAAAACGATGTATTGTCGAAGGCTTTCACGGCCGGAGAACGATGGTTGTTGTGGGTTTTCCGGGCTGTATTGCCGTGGTCTTGGCATTGTAGTTCCTGACGTTTCGCCAGCAGTTGTGGCTGGCATCTTCAGAGGTGTAGCACCAAAAGACAGAGATCTCTCAGTGTCACAGTCTCACTGTCTCACTGTGACACTGAGACATCTCTGTCTTTTGGTGCTACACCTCTGAAGATGCCAGCCACAGCTGCTGGCGAAACGTCAGGAACTACAATGCCAAGACCACGGCTATACAGCCCGGAAAACCCACAACAACCATTGTTTTTAAAACCATTTAAAAGTGTCTTTAAGTGCCATACGCTGATTTAAAAAAACATAAGCTAAATGTTTGGGTACACAACCAGATATGTGAATGACTGAAATGCATCCCAATCCCACTGCTACTTAAAATCCATTTTTGATGGAGGTCTGGATTGTCTTACATTGGTGTCATTGAGCTTGGAATCATGAACCTGGAAGTGTTCCATGGGGGCTACAACTTTCATGCCAAGGCTAAGAGGGTGGGAACAGGATCTCTCTGGGGTGGCAAACTCTGGCCTTGGAAGTTACTGGCAATTTGGGGGTGGGACTTGTGGAAAGGGAAATCTGAGTAGGGATCTCCCCCAGAATCCATGGTCCACATTTGCCCTCTAAAGAGATTGCCCTTGGAAGCAGCCAGTTTCTCTAGGGAACTACTCTCTCTAACCTGAACTCAAGCCCAACCAGGAGTTTGGCAGCCCTAGCGAAATTTCTGAAAAAGATGGCAAAGGAGGGCCAGCAACTGATAGAGGCATGGAAGCCCACACCAGGACAGTAGCAGGGGCCTACTTGGGCACAAAGGACGACCAGTGCTCTCATCCCCCATAGTCCACTCCTTACAGCCCCACACAAACCCAGTTCCCCCACCCCAGCTGCCACACACAGACCCAAATCCTCCACTCAGCCCCTCTCAGAACCAAAACCACCCTCAGCTGCCCCACACCCAGTACCCCAGGAACAGGCTGGCCAGCCTGCCCCATTGTTCCCTATGCTGGGAACCAACCTCCCATCAAAGAAGGGAACACAGACACACAATGATTAAGTTTAAAAAAAACTTTATTTTATCATTTTCAAATTACAAGTGGTCAACAAATCACACAACATATTACACTTATTGTCCCTCACAGCACAACACAATACAATTAACTACACATCAGAGAATCTTAAAAACATTTTTTCTTTTGAAATGGACAATCTGTAAAGTTTTGAACATTTCCACAGGGTACATAGTGAGCGGGCACAACAGGGCATGGAAACAGAAGCCCACACTAGACAAGATGATCATAATAACTACCAGCCTAATACAACTCTCCCTCCATAAAACAACTTAATGGGGGGCAACCACTGCAACAGGGTCCAGCAGAACCTATGTCATTTCCTGTGGCTGTGCTTTCAGTTCAGACACAAAAAGCTGAACTGGGCACTTCCAAGGCACTGGACAATGGTATTTCTGGAGCAGTTCTGCAGAGGTCTCCCCCCACCCCCACACCAGCCTCAGAATTTACCTGGGAACATCTGCGAGAGATCATCATTGGCCGGTGCCCATCCACCACTCTTCCCGCATCCCCCAACCATGCAAACCCAACATTAACATCAACAATTTTTTTTTGGTTTTTTTTTTTTAAACGTGAACATTCAATCAACTTTTAAAAAACATAATCACAACATTTTTGGGGGGGTTTTTTTCTTTTTTTTACATGAACAGCACATCAACTTTTAAAAAACAGTACAACAATTCTTCTTCATTTTTTTTTACAAAGATTTCAGCTGATAAAAACACCTAAGCAATCCCTATCTAACCTGTTTCTCCCTCCAGTAGCAATCCATGTTTCTGGGGCATTATTTTTCATAATAAATTTGGTCCCATAGGGTCTGTCTCAGTGATGGGAGATGTTTTGAATACCCTGGGGGGGGCTTTCAAATTGCTGGGTGTTTTCCCTTTGCCACTGGTTCCTAACCACCCTCCCTCTACTGGCCGGTTTTAACTGTATATACAGGGTTTTATACAGGGGAGAGCGCGATTCCAAAGGATTGGACTCACAGAGGATGCAGGCCACAAGTTGGGCTCACCTCAGTCACTCTGGAAGTCCAGTCCTGAGAAATCGAAGAGGCGAGAGTTGACCTTCAGGAAGGTCAACTGCTCGACTCTCCATGGGAGAAGGCGAGTGCGATGTGGGCCGACAATGTCGCCCGCATGTGAAAAGACGCGCTCGCTCTCCACGCTCGTCGGAGGGCATGAGAGCAGCCGCTGCGCCTCGAGGGAGAGGTCCGGCCAGACCGACTCCTTCCTGGCCCAGTAGCTGAGCGGATCGGTGGAGAGCGACTCGCAGGGCTCCGCGAGGTAGTCCCTGACCATCGCCTCCGCCGGATCCTCTCTCACGGTCCTCACGACCCCAGAGGGGACGAGGGCCCACCGGAGCATCTCCATCTCCATCGGCACTCCGGTGGTGGCCGCGGGGGGGGCCTGCGCAGAGGGGGCGTCAGAGGGACCCGCACGGCAGGGCCCCTCTTGCGTCCCCCCTGTCGACAGGCGTCCCCTCTTGGCCTGCCTGCGCCTCACCCAAGAGCAGAGCCCGTCTCTGGCTTGGGTGAGGTTCCCGTCCCGCTCGGCGAAAGTTCCCTTTATGCGCGGGTCACACACGGTCGCCAACATGTATGACTGTTCCTTAGTGAGAGGAGTTAGCCTGGCAGCTATGCCCTGCTGCAGCCTTCTCACTAATGCGCGCACCGCTGGAACAAGGTCAGCACAGGGCGCGACCCGGTCTGCAAAGGTAGCCAGATTCCTCTGGAGCGTGTGCACCAGGGGAATGACCAGACCGAGGGTCGCCGTGTCTGACGAGACCGCCACAGTAAAGTCCTTGAAGGGCTTCAGGACCTCCACTGTCTGGGTGATGGTGAGCCAATCCTCCCGGCTGAACTCACCCACCTGACTCGCACTGCGGTTCTCGGAGAGCCACGCGTGGAGTGCGGCCTGCTGCTCCACCAAGCGCTCAAGCATGGCGCAGGTGGAGTTCCAGCGAGTGCTAACGTCAGTGATCAGAGCGTGCTCTGGCACACCTGTCCTGACCTGTGTCTGGCGCAGTTCGTGTGTGGCCTTCACGCTGCGCGAGAAGTGACCCGTGAGCCTCCGACATTTCTGGATAAGTAACTGGAGTTCATGGGTCCGGGTATCCAAGGGTTCCTTCGAGGAGCCCAACCCCAGCGCATCTCTCACCACTAGGTGAAGCTTGTGAGCCGCACAGTAGACACACTCTCAGCTCACTAGATGCGCCGCTGCCCTCATGTTCTTGCCACCGTCCGTCACCATGCATCCCACGGTGGCGGGTCCCTGGCCTATCCACTCGTCCAACTGTCTTCGCAAGGTGGCAGCGATGTTCTCCGCCGTGTGGGACACGTCGAGCACCTCAGCGTGAAGCAAGGCCTTGCAGTAGCCGGCCTGGCGGTCTCCCATCCTTCCCTGTCTAGCTGTGCTAGGCACCTCCCCCCGGCCCCCAACCAGAACCGACTCGGGTTCCCACCAGTGAGCAGTAAGCAAGAGGTATGCTTGCTGCACACTTGGGCAGGTCCAGATGTCCGATGTGAAGTGCACAGTTCTCCCGGCAACCCCGGGACAGCTGTGCCTTCACATGATCCCTGGCAGCCCTGTAAAACGAGGGCACCACCGATCTGCTCAACGACATGCGAGCAGGGACGGCGTACCAGGGAAAGCAATCTCGGAGCAGCCCTGAGAAGCCGAAGTCTTCAACTATGGAATACGGTTGTCCATCCACTGCTATCATATTGACGATGTGGCGCGTGATGTGCCGGCTCGCCCTCCGGATCCCCTCTCTGGGCACACTAGCGCCCTGCATACCAAGCATCTCCGGGAGAGAGGCTTGGCGTCCCTTTCCTGCAGATACCCTTAGGGGGAGAGCACCAGAGGAGCCTGCCTCCTTCTGGCTAGCTGGCGGCTGTGCGGCGCCACTCGAACCCTCCTCCCGAAGAAGCACCACCTGGTGGTGCCTCTTCATATGGTACCTCATCCCAGACGTGGAGAGATGCCGCACATCTTTGCCACGGCTGACGCGCTGCCTACAATGCAGGCACAGGGCTGCTCGGGGATCCTCCGCTGTCTGGAAGTGCTTCCAGATTTCGGTGGAAAAGGGCATCCCACGCTTCCAAGGAGAAGCGCTTTCTGGATCACCCTGAGGCACCTCCTGTGAGGTGCTCTGGCCGGACACACCATGTCCCACTCTCGGCCGGGCAGGTGGGGATGGACGAGGCTGAAGGGGCAGAGATGTGGGCTCTTCCACCACAGTCTCTGCCTCTTCCTCCCGCATCCTCTCCTCCTGCACAGCCGTGAGAGGCCTGCTGCTGGCCTCAGAGGAAACTGGGGTGGACCGCCCCAGGGGGGGTCTCACGGGCAGTTCCTCCAACATCCTCTGGGTTCCTGGGGTGAGCGGGAGCGCAGGGAAAGTCATGTGCTCCGCGCCCATCCCAGGAGACACCACATGCTGCCCCTCCTCCAGCAGCTGGCTCGCAACCACTGGAGGAGGAGGAGCCTCAGCAGCAGGCCCCCGCCCAGTGCCAGCACCTGCCTCACGCCTCTGGGTTGGGGGTGGCCCTCCAGCAGCTGCCTCAGGAAAGAGAGTCTTGCGAACCCTCTTCCTGTCACCAGAAGCCAGGCTGGTGAACGGCAGCAGCGCAGGGGAGGGCCTCCTCCGCTCAGATGGGGGGGCTGCCGCAGCAGTCCCCCTCCCCCTCCCCTCCCCTCTAGATTTCTCCCTAGCCTTTCCCCCGGGGCCCCTCTCTGCTTTCCTCTCTGACATACTTTCCCCTCCCGAAATCTACCCTAACTAATCAGAAAAGATTTGGAAAATATGAGCTCTCTGCACTGCAGAACAATCTTTGGATCACTCCAAATTACACATGTGCTCCAGAGACTGTCCCCTACAAGAGGACATCTGCTGGTTCTGATCCAGTTTCTGGTACTGGAGCTAAGGCATCCTATTTGGCTTGCATCCAAGAACCTTGTATTAGACATTGCTTTGAATAAGGAAGTGGGGAAAATATAAGCCCTCTGCACCCCAAAATAATCTTTGGATCACCGTCACGCACCCCTGAACTCCAGAGACTGTCCCCTACAAAAGGACATGTGCTGGTTTTACAGTATATCTGACTGAGAATAATAGGAAAGGGGATAAAAATTAACATTCTAGTCCTGGCTCCAAATCTGAGCAGACCCGAGACCAGGGCTGCTTTGAGAGAGAAACTGTTCCCAATACAAGCTTCTTGGAGGCAGCCGAAAAAGGAGGTCACAGCTCCAGAACCACTTTGTGGGGCAGAGGGCTTATATTTCCCCCACTTTCTTATTCAAAGCAGTGTCTAATACAAGGTTCTTGCAGGCAGGCAACATAGGGGGCCTTAGGTCCAGAACTAGAGACTGGAAAAGACCCAGCACATGTCCTCTTGTAGGGGACAGTCTCTGGAGTTCAGGGCTGTGTGATTTGATCCAAAGATTGTTTTGTGGGGCAGAGGGCTTATATTTTCCCCACTTCCTTATTCAAAGCAATGTCTAATACAAGGTTCTTGCAGGCAGGCTACATTTGAGGACTTAGGTCCAGAACCAGAGACTGGATCAAAACCAGCACATGTCCTTTTGTAGGGGACAGTCTCTGGAGTTCAGGGGTGTGTGATTTGGGGTGATCCAAAGATTGTTCTAGGGTGCAGGGGGCTTATATTTTCTCGACTTCCTTATTCAAAGCAATGTCTAATACAAGGTTCTTGGAGGCAGGCCACATTCGAGGCCTTAGCTCCAGAACCAGAGACTGGATCAGAACCAGCACATGTCCTCTTGTGTGGGATAGTCTCTGGAGTACAGGATTGTGTGATTTGGGGTGATCCAAAGATTATTTTGGATTTCAGAGGGCTCCTACTTCCCCACTTCCTTATTCACAGCGATGTAAAGTACAAGGTTCTGAGAGAAAGGTGAAATAGTAGGCCTCAACTCTGGAACCAGAGACTGGATCAGAACCAGTACAAGTCCTTTTGTAGGGGACAGTCTCTGGAGTTCAGGGGTATGTGATTTGGGGTGATCCAAAGATTGTTCTAGGGTGCAGGGGGCTTATATTTTTTCGACTTCCTTATTCAAAGCAATGTCTAATACAAGGTCCTTGGACGCAGGCCAAATTCGAGGCCTTAGGTCCAGAACCAGAGACTGGATCAGAACCAGCACATGTCCTCTTGTAGGGGACAGTCTCTGGCGTTCAGGGGTGTGTGATTTGGGGTGATCCAAAGATTGTTTTGGGTTTCAGAGGGCTCATACTTCCCCACTTCCTTATTCACAGCAATGTCTAATACAAGGTTTTTCTAGCTGGGCCACATAGGAGGCCTTAGGTCCAGAACCAGAGACTGGATCAGTACTAGCACATGTCCTCTTGTAGGGGACAGTCTCTGGAGTTCAGGGGTGTGTGATTTGGGGTGATCCAAAGTTTTTTTCTGCTGCAGCTGCCGCCCCTTTCTTCTTATTGAATTGTTCTGGGGGCATTCTATTTTGAAGCTGTTTACTCAAGATCTGGGTTTTGTAGGATGGCCCAGTATAGGTCCACTTAGAGTGCTGAGTCTTCTGAATCTGGAGGTGTATAATATGTGCCCCTGCAAACTTCATTTTGGGGTTCAGAGCTTTTCAATTTCCCCCCAAGATTTTTCTTTGGCTTTGCGAATAAGGAACTAGGAACTGCGAATAAGGAACTGGGAACTGGGAACCAACTTCAGCTTCGTCCTTGCAACTGATGTCCACCCTTTAAACATTTTAGTTGATTTGTCAGCCAATATACACAAGCAAAGTGTGGAGAGCCTGCCAGCACTGAGTCTTCTGATTTTTCATTGAATCTTTAGTTGAGAGGATGCCCCGCAAACCTGACAGGTTGCTTTCTCAACGCTTTGCTTTCAAATTTCATTTTCAGCTCCTTGGAAAGTTCACTGTTAAAATACTAAGTGCGTCCTTGTACACCGGAAGTTATAGCAAGACTTTAAAAAGAGGGGAGAATAGAACAGCATTTTGGTCTCAATATTACACACAGGCTGTCGAATAAAGTCTAAAATGGGATTCAAATAGCAGGGACATTCTTTGAACTGATCAACAAGAACTTATAAACAAGTGTAAATCGGCTGTATATTTCAGTAATTATTCAAGAACAGAAACAAGATTAAGTAGGCCTTGTATGCACAAATGTTACATCATTGTTACTATCCTGAGGCTTTGTTCTCTTCCTGAGTTTGTTTACATAACCAAGTATTATCCTTCCATACCAGCATCAATCCTCTGATATTTTCAGATTAATTACTACTGATAGGGCCTACAGACTATAACTGTGTGTTTAGCAACTCATACTAAAAACATGGTTGCTAATTGTGTAGGCCCAGAGATTTCACACTAAATTTCTTTTGTTACTCAGAATAAACTGCATAGACATTTGCAAGAGCAAACAATGATCTATTTTTGAAGGCATATGAGGAAAAAGTGTCACTTGTAGTATCCCAAAGGCACCTGCTTCCGATCTGCATGCTCTGCTTGTCTAGTTGTCCAATATATATAAGCACAATAATTTTGTATCTTGGTATCATAAGATCTTTTACTCGAGCCTTAATTACCTATGAGAGAGAGAGAGAGAGAGAGAGAGAGAGAGAGAGAAACCCACGTTTGCATATGCAAACTGGTACTGCAAGATTAAAGTTACTCAAGCACACTCAGGATCCAGTATGGACCTGGAGAAGTATTGGATTATTTTACTGTAGTGATAGCTGTCTAAACACAGCCATGCAACACTAATATCATTCACATCAGTGCTATAATGCACTGTAAGTAATTTAGCAAAATGGCTCAGCATCTTAATTTTAAAAGATATAAATTCAAGACACAAGTAATATATCAAACATATGCATGCTCTTCTGCTTCTATAATCCTTAGTACTACTTTCTAAAAACAGTGAGACATAAATATAAAAATGACTCTCATCCAGAACCCATTTAATTTAATGTTTAGCACTGTAAACTCAATCTACTAAGGGCACTATAAAGACCTTTAAAGTAGATTACACAATTCTGTCTAAATTGTAATGCATAGGCAACTTGAAACACTTCATCTAGCAGTGACAATCCATGTTTCAACTGGAAACAGGTTTTGGTACACGGAGCTGCTTGGAAAGAAAAAAAAAGCCTATATTCAGCAACCCGATAGACCAAGTAGAATTCCATTCTGTTATTCAGTCATAATCAAATATAGGTGTTCTTGCAGTTCTCATGTTTGTGATCTATTTTCAGTTTAGCACTCCTACTAAAGGAGTAAAATTTGGCTCTGGAAACCGGCAAATTAGCAGGATTTATGCCAATTCAGTTCTCCAAGTCGAACTCTGGATCCGATCCTGGGGACCGAATTCTGCTGGGCCAGATTATCTGGCCACAGCAGGCAACTACAGGCAGCCACCACAGGCAGCTGCAGTGGCAGCGAGAGGGCAGACATAATGCCAAGTTCTGCACTACTGCTGTAGGAGAGCAGTGCATGGCTGACGGGGCAAGGGAGGAGGCAGCAGGCAGACTGGATTCCCATCCCATTCTGCTCTTCCCCTCTCCCAAGCTCCAAAAAGAGCCCTTCAACCTGCTGCTTTTGGCAGCCTTTTAAATTCTGTGGCCAGGGATTCTCTGGTTCAACAGTGCTGCAGTTTGGTTGCAAGTGTGCAAGGGAGTCAGTGTCGAACCAGAGTATTCCAAGCAAGGAGGGGCAGGCCACCGAGTTTAAAAGGCTTGAAATGTTTCCCTCATAGGAAACAATGAAGAGTGGCTGGGGTCAGCTTGTTCAAGGGCCCACAGAACTGGACCCTAGAGTCCAATCCTCCTGAAATTTGGGGAGTCTTTAGGGGACACATTTGGTGGTGGTAGCTTGAAAAATGCCACCGTAGCCCCCTAGACATTTTTCCCCATAGGGAATAATGGCCGGTTAAATCCAGGCTTCTCTATATTGGATCAGAGAATCTGACCTGGATTTCAGGCATACCAATTTTTTTTTATATCCCTGAAACCTGGATCTGGATTACGTGGATTTGGGGTGTGTGTGTACACCCCTACCTCTTCCTCCTAGCTTCTCAAATACATCTTGGACTGATTGCAATGGAAAATTATTTATGTTATTTACTTCATTTATACCTCACATTTCCCCTCAATAGGGACCTGACCTAACATGGCTTACATCATTCTCCTCACCTCATCACAACAACCCTGTGAAGTAGGTTAGGCTGAAAGTGTGTGACTGGCCCAAGGTCACCCAGCAAACTTTCATGGCTGAGTGGGGATATGAAGCTGGGTCTCCCAGATCTTAGTCCAACCCTCTAACCACTCCACCATGCTGGCATGTGTCGGACCCTTCCACTGAAATGAATGCAACTTACAGCATATATAAATTTACTTAGAAGTAAGTCACAATGAATTTAATGGTAATTACTCTTAAGTAAAGTGGATCACAGTCTTAGAATCCATGGGAGTTGCAAGTTACAGCATGCAGACTTCCCACCACACTATGTCGAAGAGAGAGAGATGGATGAAAAAATGCTGAAATCATGGATATAATCAGTGCTTAACCTGTTAGCAAGGAAATATGCAGGGCTCAAGCCTATCTGGAAACTCCTGGCCCCCTTTTCCCTGTTAAATATGGGATCTCGGAGTGATGATTCAGTAGTTAAGAAAAGACACTCCGCATGTGTTCAGAAGCATTTGTCTGTCTGGCAAGCATGAAAAAGACTTAATGCAATCCTAAGCAGAGTCACACCTAAGACCACTGAAGTCAATGGATGTAACTCTGCTTAGGACTCCACTGTTAGTCAAGAAACCTATTTCATCATCATGTATTGGATTAGGAACCTAACATTAACAACTGTGGATAAGAGAGCTATCAGTACACCTAGGATGTAAAATCAGAGCTGGAGAGTGTGTAAGAATATTGTAGTTTACCTTACAGGGGCCTGACATTGATCAACTTTTCCCAAGCTGAGACTTGGACCAAATTAAGTCCTGGATATGCCCCCCTGCTCTCCCAATGGGGATTTCTATAAAGATATCCAGGCCCTATAAGAGGGGGGGTCAGCAGGTGCATCACACCAGGGCCCATGGGCCCAGAGGGGGCCCAAAGAGGCCCAAAGGGGGGCCAAGAATTTCCTGCAGTCCCATAAAATGTTTACATATGAAAACTAGCATTTACATCTTATGCTGTTGGCCTACAAGGTCTACAATGTCTCAAGAACATCTTGTGGATTTGGCCAGGCTGAGTATTGAATTAAACATTGCCAGAACATGTATTGTCGAAGGCTTTCACGGCCGGAGAACGATGGTTGTTGGGGGTTTTCCGGGCTGTCTTGCCGTGGTCTTGGCATTGTAGTTCCTGACGTTTCGCCAGCAGCTGTGGCTGGCATCTTCAGAGGTGTAGCACCAAAAGACAGAGATCTCTCAGTGTCACAGTGTGGAAAAGATGTAGGTCATTTGTATCTACTCAGGAGGGGTGGGGTTGAGCTGAGTCATTCTGTAAGAGTTTCCCAGGGTGTGGAATGCTAATGGCGGGAGGCTTCACTGTATCCTGAGGAGGTTCTTTTGCATATGGATTGGTGCTTGATGTGCTAATCTTCTCTGCAGGGCTATTGTCGGGTGTGGAGTGTTTTGTTGGCCTGGTGTTTTTCAGAACTGGAGCCCATGCTCTGTTCATTCTTAAGGTTTCTTCTTTCCTGTTGAAGTTTTGCTTATGCTTGTGAATTTCAATGGCTTCCCTGTGCAGTCTGACAAAGTAGTTGGAAGTGTTGTCCAGTATTTTGGTGTCCTGGAATAAGATACTGTGCCCTGTTTGAGTTAGGCTATGTTCAGCCACTGCTGATTTTTCAGGCTGTCCAAGTCTGCAGTGTCTTTCATGTTCTTTTATTCTTGTCTGGATGCTACGCTTTGTGGTCCCGATGTAAACTTGTCCACAGCTGCAGGGTATACGGTATACTCCTGCAGAGGTGAGGGGATCTCTGCTGTCTTTTGCTGATCGTAGCATCTGTTGTATTTTTCGGGTGGGTCTGAATACTGCTTGAAGGTTATGCTTTTTCATAAGCTTTCCCATCTGATCAGTAATTCCTTTGATATATGGCAAAAACACTTTTCCTGTGGGAGACTGTTTTTCTTTGGTTGTTTGATTCATCCTGGGTTTGATTGCAATCAAACCCAGGATGAATCAAACAACCAAAGAAAAACAGTCTCCCACAGGAAAAGTGTTTTTGCCATATATCAAAGGAATTACTGATCAGATGGGAAAGCTTATGAAAAAGCATAACCTTCAAGCAGTATTCAGACCCACCCGAAAAATACAACAGATGCTACGATCAGCAAAAGACAGCAGAGATCCCCTCACCTCTGCAGGAGTATACCGTATACCCTGCAGCTGTGGACAAGTTTACATCGGGACCACAAAGCGTAGCATCCAGACAAGAATAAAAGAACATGAAAGACACTGCAGACTTGGACAGCCTGAAAAATCAGCAGTGGCTGAACATAGCCTAACTCAAACAGGGCACAGTATCTTATTCCAGGACACCAAAATACTGGACAACACTTCCAACTACTTTGTCAGACTGCACAGGGAAGCCATTGAAATTCACAAGCATAAGCAAAACTTCAACAGGAAAGAAGAAACCTTAAGAATGAACAGAGCATGGTTTCCAGTTCTGAAAAACACCAGGCTAACAAAACATTCTATCCCCGACAATAGCCCTGCAGAGAAGATTAGCACATCAAGTACCAATCCATATGCAAAAGAACCTCCTCAGGATACAGTGAAGCCTCCCGCCATTAGCATTCCACACCCTGGGAAACTCTTACAGAATGACTCAGCTCAACCCCACCCCTCCTGAGTAGATACAAATGACCTACATCTTTTCCACACTGTGACACTGAGAGATCTCTGTCTTTTGGTGCTACACCTCTGAAGATGCCAGCCACAGCTGCTGGCGAAACGTCAGGAACTACAATGCCAAGACCACGGCAAGACAGCCCGGAAAACCCCCAACAACCATTGCCAGAACAATTAATTTTGATGCTGTCATTAGAAATTTTTCACCAAAAGAAGGCAAGGAAAGCTCATTTTTAAGTAAATACAAAGCCTATTTTTTTACCTTTTTTGAACTTATGCTTAAAACCATTATGAATAAAAAAAGAAGGCTAATGGAGCAGGAAAGGGGCCCTGAAATTTTTTTGCACTGCCTCATAAAATTCCTCTCAGAGGGCCTGAAGATATCTAACTCTGATACTTTGCTTTACTAATGATTTCATACCTCTGAGATGGTCTTTGTCATTTGTCTGCACAGCTCTGCTTCATATTTTTCTTCTTCAAGGTAACTCGAGACCACATCCTTCAAGATGTTATTCACAATTGCCACTGGAAAGCATTTTGCAGGACCTGGTTCACAGAAACAGCTCACAGTATTATTTCAGAAGGCCCTAATGTTAAAAATCAATAATTCTATGTACACTTTGAAACCATTATGAAAAATAGCATTAAAAATCTACTAAGAAAACAGACCAATGGGGAACCAGATTAGTGAACTGAACAATTTGGTCACAACAAAATGTTATTTTCTGTGATCCTAGTGTAGTAATAATTTCAAAAATTTAGAAAAGTGCTGCCAGTGTGGTGTAATGATTACAATGTCAGAGCAGGATCTGGAAGACCCAGATTCAAATCTCCACTTTGTCATGGAAGTGTGCTGGGTGACACTGGGCTGGTCACACACATTAAGCCCACCCTACCACACAGGGCTATGGGGCAGGGTAGGTAAAATGCGAGAGAAGAGGGAAATTATATAAACTACATCATAAAGGAAGGATATAAATGAAATAAATTTGATTTGTTTTTAAAGTCTAAAATAGATGTGAAACAGGAGACTTGTAGTTAGCACTCTCGACAGTGGCTGCCTGTTGGAAATCCCTGCTCCTAGAGCCTTTCGCCTTCTGTTTTGGGCAATTCACTATAGAACTTTTAAAAGTGTTTTGCTGATGGTTGGAGGCAAACTTTTATCTTATTTGGATGGATGTTTTGATTGAAGTCTTGCTTTCATCTCAAAGCATTGAGAACCGAGTGATTAATTATTTGAAGCAGCTGTGCTGGGTGCTGGGCTGAGAACTTTTCCTCCCAAACCTGCAAAAGGCTTTGAAGTGGATAAAAGATGAGGCAAGAGTCTAATGATTTAACTATGGGGGTGAAAAGAGCCTACCCATTTGAGAAGGAATGCTCGATTTCTCTGAACAAGCAAACTAAGTTAGAGGACTTTTCCCACTTTTTCTAAGCATCCAAATAGATTTGATTGTCTACCCCAGGATGAAGCTGCCTGCTTTTCAGAATAATTAATGACCATCAACGAGACAGTGATTCATGATCTGCACTCGCTGTCTCCACTGTGTAAGCATGGTAGATTAGAGGAACTTAGTCTTTTAGCAGCTCAGACACACCTAATTGCAGAGACACTACAGAAAATCTATAAAAAACTTGACATTGTAACAGCTTATTTCTGTGAGAGTGAGTGACCTGTTACCAAAAAAACCGACTTATCTAGTGAACTGGAGAAGCCATAGGAACAACTGTGAGCTGATTTTAGAGCCAGGCTCGAGAACAGAAAGGATATCTAAACCTGTTTATGACAGGCAGCCAAATGGGTTTACTTCTCTAATCTATGAACCTAATTATATAACAGTAAATATTTTCCCCTATCAAGGGAGATGTATTAACTGGTACACCAAACAATGGGCCACCAAACATCTAGCATTTTTCCTTAAAACCAATCTACTGATCTTAAGTTGAACATATCCCTGGACCTTCTCTTTATGAGTGTTTCTGTTTGCTATTCCATTCTAATCAGATTCCAAAGCATGTTCTTGCACACTGCTCTGATTTTGCTAAATTTGGGGTTGAATTCCAAAAATATTTTCAGAATCCTATAGTTCAACAATTAGGTAATCTAAAACCCTGGTTACTGGAGTCAAAAGTAGATGAAAGTAGGGGTATGTGCTTTGGATTTCCAATTCAAGTTAAAAACGGTGTTGCTGAGCTGATTCGAGAATCCCAAAGCAATTTACAAGCAAGCAAACAAAGCTATTTCAACAAGGAAACACAGGGCCTACCCTTTCCTAGTGTTCCATTTCCAAAATACAATGTAATAACGTAGCTGAAAAGTAAAATAAAATAGAAACTCACTCTTTCCTTATTAAAAGGAACAGAAACTGGTCATTAACAGAGTAGCATTGATTGCAGAGAAAACGTGATGGGTGGTTGGAGCATGCTGGCTGGTGTGAGTGTGAAAGAGAAAATAACATACCTGCCTTAGTTTTAGAAAAGAAGTAAGAGTTCTTTATTATAGGAACTCCATACTTTAATAAGAAAGTAGAGAGATAGATTCCTATCTACCGATCTATTCCTCAGGAGGAAGTCCTGAGATTAGCAATCTACACATCAAAGGATAGTTCAGGGCAGTAAAGGAGTAAACAGTAAACAGCTGTCCTGTCCTGTCTATTTTTCTAAGTTTTTGGTTTCTCCTCCTTTGAAACCTGAGGAAAGGGACAGTATTAGAAGTGGAGTCCTGTTGTTGTTGTTATGTGCCATCAAGTTGCCTCTGTTTATGGTGACCCAATGAATGAAAGGCCTCCAAAACATCCTATCATTAACAGACTTGCTCAGATCCTGCAAACTGGAGGATGTGGCTTTTTTAATATTGAGTCAAGCCGTCTCGTTTTAGGTCTTCCTTTTTTCCTACTGCCTTCTTTTTTTCCTAGCATTATTGACTATTCCAGAGAATCTTGTCTTCTCATGATGTGACCAAAGTACAATAGCCTCAGTTTTGTCATTTTAGCTTCTAGGGAGAATTCAGGCTTGATTTGATCTAGTACCCACTTATTTGTCTTTTTGGCTGTACATGGTATCCGCAAAACTCTCCTCCAGCACCACATTTCAAATGACTCAGTTTTCTTCCTGTCAGCTTTCTTCACTCTCCAGCTTTCACATCCATACATAGTAATGGGGAATACCACAGTTTGGATTATCTTGATCTTGGTTCCCAGAGACATCTTTATCTTTAAGGATCTTATCCAGCTCCCTCACAGCTGCTCTTCCAAGTCTCAATCTTCTTCTGATTTCTTCATTGCAGTCTCCCTTTAGGTTGATGATTGAGCCAAGGAATAGAAAGTCTTGTACAATTTCAATTTCCTCATTCTCAACTTTAAAATTGGGTAATTCCTGAGTAGTTATTAGTTTTGTTTTCTTGATGTTCAGTTGTAATCCTGCTTTAGCACTTTCTCCTTTAACCTTCATCAGTAGTCATTTCAAGTCTTCAGTGTTTTCTGCTAGTAATGTGGTGTCATCTGCATATCTCAAATTGTTAATGTTCTTTCCACCAGTTTTCACTCCACCTCCTTCTAGATCTAATCCATCTTTCCTTACGATATACTCTGCTTAGAGGTTGAACAGGTAGAGAGATAATATGCATTCTTGTCTGACACCTTTGCCAACTGGAAACCATTCTGTTTCCCCATTATTATGTCCAACAGAGGCCTTGCAATCTGACTGTTGCTACACTGAAACTCTGTTGCTACATAGTTAAGGACTAAGCTACTTAGTGTGGGCCATAGCCATAAATATAAAATTTATTTTTTATAAATATAAGCAGAACAGAGAAAATAAAATAAAAATGATAGCACAATTATAATTACATCAAAAGAAAAAGAAAAGAAAGAGTAAATGTACAATATAATAAACAATATAAATAACTCAGGTTTTTTATATCTAGCACATAACAATCCTTGAATGTGTTTGGTGTCTATCAGAAAAAAAGGTATAGTCTCCAGTATTCAGATTTTTGATCCTCCAAGCATCTTCCAATTATAACATTTCCATATAATTAAACACATTTTGGGGTAGTTTGCCTTCTTTGGTGTTTTTCAACTATCTTTGCTTGTGTTTAAATCTTGCCTTCCAGGAGCCTGATTTTCAAAATCATATATCTTCTGTCAGAGTCTCTTAATTCTTCTGTAACATTTATTTGTAAATTGTTTATATAAACAGCAATTCCTTTTTTAAATTATAAATTCTTAACAAACACACAGATACATACGATCAAAAAACAGGAACAAAGCCCCAAAGAATCATGGAAATTGTAATATGATACAACAGGAAGGGTGGACAGTCCTGTCTGTCATCTGCCATTGTAACTGAGTCCCTTATGTAAGTTTGTCACTGCTTCCCCCTCCCCAGCCAAATCTGAGGCAGCTTGAGCCCCTCAGCTCCCATGGAGTTCACTGGTTGCCTGGGGTGGCTCAGCCTCCTGGCCAAACCTAGGGGGGGGGGCTTGAGCCCCTCAGCCCCCCTGAAGTTTACACCTATGCCTCAGATTGTCTAAAAATTTACCCCACAATTAGGGTAGGATGACTGTCATGCTGTTCCCAGTAAGATCTGAAGGATGAACAAAATCACATGAATGGGCCTAGCAAAGAGATGACTTCTTGAACCAGTGCCATGTCTCAGGATGGGGCAACAGTGGCATGGGATGTAACCACAGCTGCGATCCCCATCCATGTGTTTTGCTTCCTTTCAGCATTAACATGAACTATATGAAAGCAATTAAGCTACTGCTCTAATGTATGAAGTGGCTTATTGTGCTATCAAGAAGCCCTGAAAAGCTGAGGAGGTATGTGGAAACTTACATAAGTATTTATTGGTATATAGTGCCACATTCAACTGCTTTTGTTTTTTGGGGGGGGGTCTTTATAGAATTTCTTTTGCTTTTAAAGGCATGTTACTGTCAACACTCAAAAATATTTTTTAGTACCTACATACTGCCAGGTGGAGGAAAGAAGGCATACATGTGGTTTCAAGGATGGGAAGAGAGAACAAATTACTTAGCTAAAATCACATTATGGTGGCCAACCACTTTCAGTAGCAATCCCCACCTATATTATGTGATAGCAACTATGCTGCATTGTAATATCTTGCAGGCGACAGTGGAGACTTCAGCTTTACACATTCTGCTATGGCTCATACTGCAGAGGACTAGCTCACACTCAGGGCACTTGTTTGTTCACTTATGCCTTAACAGTGAGTCATGTGGATTCCTCTGCACAAAAAGACACTGCATGTAAACGAATAGGAGAGGTGTTGGTTTTGGACTGTGCTCCTGTAATAAAGAAAAGTTTTAGATAGGACAAAAGGCAAAATTTCTTTTAAGGACATTTACCCATACTGCGAAAGAGCAAGATTACTGTTATAGTTAAGTCAATGGACATTCCCTTACTTTTCCCTTTGTTTAAACTGATAGTGCCATAAAACAACAAATTTTATGAAACTTTCAGTGCGATGCTTTCTGAAGGATTTTTAAAATAAGCCCACTTGTCTCCAAGCGTGTGGATTTGGGCTGTTTGCTTTTATTACCCAGTAAATAGGGAATCAAATCACAGCACAGAATCTCACCATTTCAAGAAAATATTTAGCAGCTCTCTACCAAAAAGAGACTGTCAGCAGGTCATGCAGAATTTCCAAAAGGTGACGTTAAGCAGCTTATGAGCAGAAGCTTGCCACAGGCAGGCAGTTCCCTAAATTGGGTTCTATATTTATGGTTCTGTTACGACAAGGCAAGGCAAGGTAAAGGTAAGCAAAAAAAAGTAAAATAACCTACTTCCAGATTCTTCTGCTTCTCTGAGTTTTACACCACAATGTTCAAATACAGTATTTGAATGTCTGGGGATCAACTA
The DNA here is from genome assembly GCF_028583425.1 of Eublepharis macularius. Lineage (NCBI taxonomy): Eukaryota > Metazoa > Chordata > Lepidosauria > Squamata > Eublepharidae > Eublepharis > Eublepharis macularius. The sequence continues at coordinate 75,127,941 of NC_072794.1, forward strand.
TCTACAGAAGGTTATGCTTATTCTATGGTCCTATGGCCATTGCTGTGTGCATGTTATTCACTTAAATATCATTGAGGCATTACTGTTCCTGCTTACTCCTTAGCAGCAATACATTCTATGCAGCACATCTTGAATAATGTATGCACAACTACTCTAAAAAAGCATTACACCTAGCACTCATATAGTGCAATACAGTGTTCAAAGCAACTGACACATTATCTCAGGGCCAAACTATGTGGAAGATCTGTTATTGGATTTACCTAGTTTTAAAAAAAATCACCAAAATGCAGCCACTGGAACCACCAAAATGCTTGTCACACTGGGAAAAGTGAGTGCTTTCCCATGCTGTTTTTTTCAGTCTCTTTTGAAACATTCACTTACAGTTATAGCAAAGATTTTATTAAATAAAACTTTATTTACCTTATTTACTTACTTTAGTTAGTTTGCACACATCATAGCACTATGCCAGAACACATTCCTGTTAGCATCGATATTTTAGAACTAGGATGGCTGATGTGGCTGTAAAATATTCAGCAGAGGATGACTTGAAAGAGGTAAGGACTGTAGTATAAGCCTCATTACTAAGGTTTATTTATTTATTTATTTATTTATTTATTTATTTATTTAATTATTTATTTATTTTAATAAGAGGGTCTGAGGAGAACAAGAGCCTGAATGGCAGAAAATGCCCAGAGCCTTTTCTTGTGCCTCTTCTATCCTCTGGAATTCTGTCAGCTCAACATGGCACAAGAGTTGCTTCCAAAGAGTAAGGGTGGACGATTTAACTGATATTCTACAGTAGTATTTCAAATGAGTATGAATTATCCCTTTTTAATTTGCACACTACACTGAAGGGGTACAGCTCAAACAGTGGCCACTCAAGGTGTTCCGCTGCTTCTCCCTGATTCCCGGCCTCACGACTGCTGCCACCACCCCTGCCTGGAACCAGAAAAGAGAATTCACCTTCCTTTTCCCTGTCCTTGCTCTCTTGAAAAGCAATGCAGCAAATTGGGCATGTCCTATAGGCAGCCCTAAGTGCAAACTAACTTTTCCCAGCATTATCTAATTGTTGAAAACTAAAAAATATAATGCTTTCAAGAGTTAGTGCACTGTAAAATAGCATGGTCATACCGGAAAGGCCATTCTGGGAGGCTCTCACAAAGCATATTTGTTTCTCATCTTTCCCTAAAATAGATAATCTTCTCTAAGTGAATGTACATCCTTCAGACCTATGAAAGCCATACTGCTCTATACTGCCAATGTTATCATATAGCCTGACTATCCATAGCTCCAGCACCTAGACATCTGCCTGGGAGCAGCATGGCACAGTGGCTAGAATATTGGAATAGGATCTGAGAACCAAGTTCAACTCTCCACTCTGCATTGGAAGCTTGCTGAGTGACTGTCATGGCCATCTCAGTGACTCCGACTCCAAGTCCTCACAGAAGGAGCCAGAGCCCAGGTCAGTGGCTGAGGAGGACCTACAGGACCAGCACAGCAGAGGTACCTGCTTAGGCTGAACCAGCAGCACAAGAGGCCACCCTGCCAGAGCCTGCAAGAGAAACTATGCCACCAACCCATGAGTTAGCTGCTAGCCCTCTAGGCAGGACTCGAACCTGGGCCTGTAATTCCCCTGGGATCCTCTTCCCTTCTGCAGGAATGGTTGCAGAGGAAGGCCCAGGCTGAAGTGGCACAACGGAGACAAAGCTGCACCTCCACCTCCGTTAGATGTTATATGGTTTTTATACGGTGAGCAGGTGTTTTATTAGAAAGTTGTGTTAATTGATTGTGATTTTATCTTGTATATTTATCTTCTGCTGTGACCCGCCCTGAGCCTGCTTGCGGGGAGGGCGGGATATAAATATAATAAATAATAAATAAAATAATAGTAAATTAAAAAGTGCCAAACTGATTGCACGCCACTTCCTTTTAGATCCACAGCAGAGTACTGAGAGTGGTACCTCCTCACAGGATTCTGGCCAGGGCACAGCAAAGCATCAAGAGTGGCAACATCTGCCAGCAACTGCAACTAAGCTTTATCAACACCCATTCTATTTAGGCTGAGGCTTGGGAAGGCTACCTTGCTGGGTCGATGGGTCCACTAGATGCAAGCCCCATGCTCCAGCTCTAAACTCCATCTCCTTTCTTTCAGTTCTAAGCTCTGAGCTCCAGTTTACACTCTCAAGCCTAGCCAGCCAATTCTGAGACCTTACTCCAGAGAAGCCCAGATCTGTCCAGCCTGCAAAGAGCAGGATGGTGACTTTGGGCTAGTCACACGCACTCAGCCTAACCTATCTCACAGAGCTGCTGTTGTAGGGGTAAGGTGGAGAAGCGGATATGACTCTTTGGGTCTCCACCGGGGATAAAAGGAACATGTGCATAAAAAATAAAATGAAATGAAGAATAAACTGGCTCCCAGGAATTTTATGTGTAGAACAGACCTGATATTAAAGAAATGAGGAGTAAGAGATCCTTACCTAACTGATATGTGTTCTCCATCTGAACAGCAGGACGAAGAATGTCATCGTGGTGGCCTGGTTCATCCACGTAAGACACTGTACTCATGGAGCTAAATACAATCCCCAACAATAATTATGTTAATTGCTATTTACTAGACACACACAACATGAAACTAATCCGATGCGAAGCACCACATTAAAAAGGACATGAGGCATACCAAAACAAGGACTTCATGATATGTTTCACCACACCATTTTAGAGAGATTATCAACTACCACCTAAGACATTTTTGTGTATTCAAAGGACAAAGTACACATTAGGTACATGAAGGCTGGTGTGGCACAGTGGCTAAAGTGTTGGACAAGAACTGGGATGACCTGGTTAGTATCTCTCACTCAACCATGGAAGTCTGCCAGATATCCTGGGGCCTGTCACAATCTCTCAACCTAATATACCCTCACAAGGTTGTTGTGAAGATTAATTGGAGGGGGGGGGTGATGTGAAAAGCCACTTTGGACCTCTGATTACAGAGAATAATAATAATAATAATAATAATAATAATAATAATAATAATAATAAATAAGCATTACAAAGCACATGTAAGTCCCTTGCTCCATGTCTGCCTTTAATCTAAAGGCACAGATCAAGGTGGAGCATTTACAAAGAAGAACCTTTGGGCAGAAGAAGATGCATCCTTTTTTCAGAAGATGATTCTGCTCTGCAAAAGTTCCTCCCATACAGAACAATATGAAGATAGTGAACAATAGTCAGTTTGTTCATTATGGTCTCCAGTATTGCCCCAAAGCACTCTCTCTTTCCATCATACTTTCTCAGACATTCAGCTGTCCATTGCTTACCTGCTGGGGTTGAGTCAAAAGTGAGCAGGTCCTTCCCATCAGTGTCCCCTACTGATTATAGATGGCTATTCCAAAATACAGCTCAAAATTGGGTCTGCATTTTCTAATATATTTCTAAAACAAGTTTGTATACTTCTGTCTGGCCTGTGCAATCTATCTTTTAACCAATGGTTATGAATGGTTATTACTTTATTATGCAAGGAGATGGAGAAGGTAGCAGAATTTAACCTTCCCATCCTACAATCCTTTGAAATCCAGACCCAATCACACAGTACTTACACATGTTCAGCTTCATATGCCAGAATGCACAGAAGGTGGCTGTGGGGTTGCCTACTGCCTGTGGTCTGGCACAGGCATGTGGCGCAGAGTGGTAAGCTGCAGTACTGCAGTCTAAGCTCTGCTCACGACCTGAGTTCGATCCCAGTGGAAGCTGGGTTCAGGTAGCCGGCTCAAGGTTGACTCAGCCTTCCATCCTTCCAAGGTCGGTAAAATGAGTACCCAGTTTCCTGGGGGTAAAGTGTAGATGACTGGGGAAGGCAATGGCAAACCACCCCGTAACAAAAAGTCTGCCAAGGAAACGTCATAATGTGACGTCCTGCCATGGGTCAGTAATGACTCAGTGCTTGCACAGGGGACTACCTTTACCTTTACCTACTGCCTGGAGGGGAAAAAATCCCATCCCTTTAAAGAGGCTTATTGGCATTAGTTACCTCTATTAGTAGACCTCTAAGTCATGAAAAGCAGCGCCTGCCCATTTCCACACATTAAAAGCCAATGGGCTCTGATCCGTCATAAGGCACTGCCATCTGAAAATATCTAAACTTGTAAGTGGTAAAAGAAAATGTTCTTACATCGGCTAAGCAGAATAGTCCAACAAGGACAAGTAAAGAACTGGAGGGGTGACAGTAAGAAAACAGTATATCAGAAGCAAAAAAACCCAGCACTTACTCTTTGGTTTTTCCAAGAAATTCTTTTGCCTTGATTTCATGGCTCCCTAAAGAGGAGATGCTGCCCCTCTTCTTCAACAAGCGGGCTGCTCTATCCCTCAGAATTTCTGACATGTCTGCTAGAAGACAGGAAATAATTTTTTACCTTTAACATGTCTATGACCCGAAAACAATGTTGGACTAGATGGTTCTTGAAGTGCTACACTAAGGCCCATCTGATGTTCTGAAGTAAGAGTGTGTTCTCAAGATCACTTAGCATAGATTAGTTACATTGCTCTTCAGTGCAAAGAGATCCCAAGGAGGCACTTTGTTTTGTACAACAATGGACCCCAGTGAATTGGATCAAGTTAAAAGGTGAATCCATCTAAAATGGATTGTAAGCACACAGCCTTTCCAAAAGACAAGTTCTAGCAGCTATTGGTATCAAATGCTGGAATACAGATAGGGGTTGTCGCTCCCCCCTTTAATGACTTTAACAATGCAGTCAATTTACTCATATCAATCAAAGCTCATCACAGTGTGGCTTTAATAGTGACATGGAAGAAAGATAGTCTAGTTCTGTGGTTAGTGCTGGGTTGGAACCCAGAGACCCAGGTTCAAATCCTCACTTTGCCGAAAAACTCAGTGGGCAACTCAGTCTGGCCCACTGCACAGTGCTATAGTAAAATGGGGAAGGGAAAAGTAAGTTATGTCACTCTGAGTTCCTTGGAGAAAGGATGGAATAAAAAATGCCAGGGACAGAAAGAAGACTGGCAGTTCCCACAGCAGGCAAGATTCGGAACATGTGCTATGTAAACACACCAAAGCTGGAACAAATGAACAAAACTAAAAGGCAGAACAAATGAACTGCAGTTGGGAGGGGGACACTATATGCATCCATGAGCCAAATGAGGGCTTTGGCTCATGAGAGCTTGTGGCAACGCCCAAAAGGTGCAACAAGAACATTAGTTTTAATAAAAACGATCTTTTAAAAACACAACTTCAGTCCCAGACTCTACAGTTGAAATTCTTTGCTTCACTATTTTTTAAATAAGAGAGCTGCTGTGTGTGTCTGGCTTCTAAAATACCCTCAGAAAGATTTTCAGAATAGGGATTTGTTTCTGAAAGAATAATTTCATTGAAACAATTTTTATATTGCTTTGCTCTCCAGCATTTGAGGTGGTCCGTTATTCTTCAAGGTGCCACAAGCCTGTTCCGGCAGAGACAGCCTAACGACAAGACCAGCGCTCCGGAACATGAGGATTAAGGTTTTGCTCTTCTACCAGGGGTCTCGAGTACCGTCAGCAGGCAGGCGGGCAACAGCGGGCGAATCAACAGGCGGAGCTTTCCTCACCCTTATACTGAGAAAGAGCTTCACCTATGCAATAGCTGTCTGTCAGGCAACTGTTAAAAGAGCGGCACGGGGGAGGGAAAGAGCGGCAACGCTGCCTCTCAGCTGTGCCAAATGTTCCTTTGGGGTCTGTCAGGGACCCAACCCCCAAAAGACAGCTAGCTACAACCCTCCTTCTCCGCCATGCCCCCCCTCCCACCACTAGCCCCTCACCAGACCACGTTCCTACCTTTCCTTCTGCAGATAGACTGTTGCTTGTTTCCAAGGTTACAGGCCAACCTCTGCACGGCTGCCAAGTACGACCGCAGCTTTGTCCCCGCCCCGAGAAGTGGGAAGAGGCGGGGATAGGAGGCCACGGCGCAGGCACCGAGTTCGCGGTCTCCAGCTGGTGCCTCGGACGCTTTGTCCAATGGGTGGAAGCCGAACCTCTAGGAATGCGCAGCGCCCTCCCCACTCCAAACTCCAGAAAGAAGACCCGAGACGTCTGAGGTTGCACGCTTGGGCTGCGGAGGGGGTGCGCCTCCTTCCTCGGCAGTGTCCGCCTGAAGCCGCTTCTCAGGTTCTTTCCCTTCCAGTCTTCTCCAACTCCAGTATGGGCGAGTTGCTGAAGCAGAGGCAGAGTGAGTCCTGCATTGATAAGTCTGAAGTTGTGGTGAGTATGAATGGTGGCACGGCTGGTCCTTAGCATCCTCCCACCACACGAGCCAGTCCCGATTGTCATCTTGGTGCCTAAACAAGATGCGTTAAAACTCAAACTCAGTAGTCTCGGATTAGCATTAGAATGTATCAAGGAAGGGTTATAGTTTGCCTGTCTCTGAAAAAAATTAAGCAGTTTTAATTGAATTGCTTATTGCATGCAGGGCTGGTGCCAGGCTTCTTTGCGCCCTAGGCAAGGCTGACTACGTGCACCCCTCCCCCCACTGCTAACCAGTTTTCAAAAACAGATGAATTGTAGGAAAAATGAAAAGTACAAAACTTGAAATTGCTAATTTTTTAAAAAATAATGCGAGAATAAGTAATACAACAATCTTTGATTTTGAATAATCTTGTGAATTGTGATGTTAAAATTTAAATCTCTTGAACGTTTCCATTTCTGGCACATCAAAATCTCATTTTGTGTGCCTTTTTCTTTGCAAATTTTGCCACCAATTCCTTCAGGTCAAGTGCTGATACTTGGGCATGTTTGATTGATGTAGTTGCCAAACCGACCAGTCTCTTTTGCAGCATTGTTGAGTGCATGCACATTTTTATAAGTCTGAGCTTTGAGAAACTGTGTTCACTGCTTGCCACGGACACTGGAAATGTGAGAAGGATCATTAGAGCAACAAAAACACTATCCAGGAGTGTTTTTGTTGCCATATGAAGAGAAGTACTCTTGTGGTGGCATAGACTTTGGAAGTCTTTGAGCTATTGCTATAAGTTCACAGCACGGATCTTCAGCATCAATATCTTTGTTTCCATTGTGCATCCAGATCCTTGAAGGCCTTAAATACATCTTCAGTAAATTTTTTGTTGATACTGTATATATCATACAGGAAGTCAAATAGGGAATTATATTGTTGTAGCTGTTGGAATCTCTCTTCAACAGATTGTATGGACATATCTAAAATAGCATAATAGAAACCTACTTTGCATTTCTCCTTTGGATCTTGCAGTTCCTCTTCTTGGGCCTCATATTCAAACTGCTGTTTCTTTCTCCTTTTTCTAGCTTGTTCTGTCTAAAAGTTTGGTAGTATTTCTACCTTCTTTGCAATCTCTGTAACATCTATGAAAACTTGTTGAAAACCCTCATCACAACTACAGCCCACAAGGTAATTCTTGGTCACTTGCAATTGGCTTGTAGCTAAATTTAAATCAGTTTATTTTCTAGTAGCTTGCTTGTAAGATTAATTTCAAAAAGGATGTTGTACCATGGAACAAGGGACACCACACACTTGAACTTACAAATTGCATCAGCAAGGACCTTAGCTTCAATCTGAGAATTATTTCCAGATAAATTTGTTAGGCTCTTGTCATCAGAGATCTGTATTAAAGCATCACATATACTACCAAGATGATATCTCAGTGGTTTCAAAGCATCGATCCAACTTTCCCATCTTGTTTGACTCAATGGCTTAACAGTTATGCCTGATACATGGCTAGTTAGAATTTGCCAACGCTGAGTCTAATTATAGCTCTTTTGAAACAAACTGAATAAACTTGTTGCTTCCAAACTTCACTACCAAGTTTAAAGAGTGCATCGCAGGGCAGGAAAAAGACACATGCAAAAGAGAGTCTATGACACATGGAAAAGAGAGTCTAGGACTCTCTTTTTCACATACAGCTTTCTCAGTGGTAGTTTCAACAAGGATATAGTCATATTGTTCTTCAATTGCCTTCTTGTGTACAAAGGTATTTCTGGAAGAACCCCTCTTGCTTTGCTTGCATTTTAGCACTTCCTGCTTTTTGTTTGGCAGAAATGAGCATTTTTTTATCAGCCATAGGTCCCTAGAAAAATGACTATATTTTCTAAAGAAGTTTAAGATCTGTCCAGGGATAAGCTGAGACATTAGTTAGCACAAACCCACTTAGTCCAAGCCAAGCAAGACCAGTAGACAGTTGGGTTTAGGGTAGAGCATTATGCATGAGAATGATGCTAGCCAATCATGGGGCGAACAATAGTGAGATTATAGTATGTCAACCCATGTCATGTGACCCTTCACTGCAGGCTTTGCTGCTGGTGGAACAGATCAACTAGTGGACAGGAGGGTCCTGGAAACTTTACCACAATTGTATCCTCCTCCTGCTGCCCCCCCCCTCCATTTATTAATTTAGCTTCATCTACAGGAGCCATAGTTGCTGAGTCCCAGGGGTTGTTATTGCTGATTTGTAAGTAGAATATTCATATAGCTTTAGGGAAAGGTGTGGGAGCAGTTGTAAAATTCTTAACGGAGAGGTATTTGAAGCCAGCTGGGTGATCTTGGGCTAGTCACAGTTCTCTGGAGCTCTCTCAGCCCCACCCACCTCACAGGGTATCTTGTTGTGGGGATAATAATAGCATACTTTGTAAACTGCTCTGGGTGGGCATTAAGTTGTCCTGAAGGGCTTTATATAAATTGAATGTTATTATTTCTCCCTGCACTTGCTGCAAGTATGCTCTGCACATTGCTACAGCAGAATTTCCCTATTTTCCTCCCCTTTCTTGCAGCCATGAAGCTGTCTTTCTGCTCATTTCTTTCCAGACACAGCAGAATAGCTGTGGAGATTTTAGTATTTTCCACTCTGGCTCTCCTCTTGGTGTTGCTGTGGTACAGTTTGCTGTATGAAGTGGTTTCCCTTCTTAGCTCTAGAGGCAGTTTCCCACCTTTTCCCCTTTGTTTTCCATCTCCCTTCTTGATTTGCTTCCTTAAGTTGCTAAAAAGTTTCTTTTTGCAACATTAGAAGTTATTTCCACACCTTTTCTCCTGCCTGGCACAGCAGAGTGGCTTTTACTCCCTCCCCTTCTCATGCTTGTTGTGAGACAATGGGAGGGAGAATTATGTTGTACTTGATGAGAAGTTACTTTTTCTTCTGTAGTTATCTCTCTACACGAGATGCTGGGGCGCGTGTCCATCAAGTGTCGGGAGACGCATTGTTAACCGGGAAGCGTAGTTTTGAAAAACAGAGCTGGTGGAGATCGCTCTGGAGGAGACATATTCTCTCACATCCCTCCACCACCTCTGGTGTGCTAGACTGTCTCCCCTTTCAAAACTCCTTGCTGCTTAAAACTTTGAATTAACTGAGCCTTGGCAGGGCAAAGACTCTGAAGGGGAGACACTATAGGCAGCAGAGGGCTGTGAGCGAAACCATCCCCTCCAGAGCTATCTCCACCATCTCTGTCATTTAAAACTATGCTTCCTGGCTAACATTGCGTCTCCGGACACATGAAGAACACGTATAGAGAGACTTTTATTTTGTTTGCTTTCTTCTTTTAGCCGGTTCTATGGAGAGCTAAAAAGGAGTAGTTTCAGTGAGGCTTTTTCCTCTCAAGTTGATTGAGTCTTCTGGGATAACTTTTGAGTCTCCTAGACTATTTTGAGATGCAGCAATGACTAGCAAGTGGCAACATTATCTCAAAACAGGATGATACAATTCATAGAGTTTGCCTTTTTGAGAGTTAATAATCTCATACTGCCTACCCAAAGCCCTACTATACTGCTGTCATTCAAAGAACAATATATACAAATTGCTAGCATCTTTTTCACCTTAATAATTATGCTAACTAGCCCATTTATGGTACAGTTTTCTGGTATTTGTTTTACCTTTTGGGAAATATCTTGTTAAAATGTTAGGGTGAGCTTTTGAGCTGCTTGATTGTCTGCTGAGAGGACCATTCCCCCTACCCTGTTGTGGGGGTGCTCAATAGGTTTTCTCCCCAACTGCTGCCTGCCCATTAGCCCTGTTTGCCGACTTATAACCCCAGGAGGCAGACCACAGTGGCTTGTGCCAATGGAACTTTTGCAAGTGATAGGGGTGCAGTATATAGAAAACTTGTATAAGTCTTTATAATTAATTATATTCTATAGCATGGTTGTGGTATTTATCTTAAAATAAAAAATATAAATTGTCAGCTGCATTTTTTCAAGAAACGAGTCTATATAAAATTGTGACCCTTGGGTCAATTCTGCGCCCCTCTGAGGTCTGTGCTCTAGGTGGCTGCCCAGTTGGCCTAATGGTGGCACCGGCCCTGATTGCATGCATCTATTTTTATTGTTTTTTAATATTCCATTTCTGTTGTCCTTATAATCCAGCTGTACTGCATTTTGTTCTTCATGTTACACTATTTGTGCATTGTTCTCTGTTCTTTGTAATCTGCTTGTAATGATTGTGCATACTGCATTGTCTTTTTAAATATGAGTTTTAAATTATGTTATCTGCTTTGAGCCTCTGGGAGCAGGGGGAGGCATACTATAATAAAGGCATACTGAAGAAAGGAGCCCTGACCCTCAAAAGCCCATGCCCTAAAAATCTTGTTGATCTCTAAGGTTCCACTGGACCCAAATCTTCCTGTCCTACTGCAGACCAACGTGGCTACTGCCGTAAGTAAATCAATGAAACATTCATAGTGTCCCCCAGCCTTTCCCATGCTTGTCCTAACAGGGACCTAGGGGTTTCCTACAACTACAACTGATCTCCAGACTACAGGGATTAGTTCCCGTGGAAGAAACTGCAGCTTTGGAGGGTGGATTCTGTGGCATCACATGTCCACTAAGCTCCCTCCCTTAGGTGCTGCCCCAAATCTCCAGGAATTTCCCAAGCCAGAGTTGGCACAAGTGACTGCATAAGTGCATTTATTTACCCTGTATTATAACATAGTCTTCCTGGTCCCCAATAACCTCTATCTATAAACTTTTTTTATCTATCTTCCCTTGGGCATATCATGTGACTAATTTTCATTCATTTCTCCTCAGATTGTTAACTGCTGCAAATCACCACTTCCATTTAGGCTTTCACTCTGGAATAATCTTTCATCTCTCCAGCAGCTGCTCTAACTTTGGATCTTGCTATTTTTTTATGAACCATTGCAGTGTTGCCTGGTTTAGTAACTTGCCCATTTTTCATCTCATTTCTGGTTTTAGTTCCACTTCCTGACCTATTCTTTCCATGTATATCTTTTTCTCCTTTCATCTTTATCCCTTTTATATTCATTATGAAGCTTATTCTCTGATATCATCCATCATACAGTTTGCCTTTTCTGTGTTTCCATATTTCTTTCTACTTTTTTGTGGCTGTATCTATTTTTTCCCCCTTACATGGCAGCTTACTTATAATCTTTCCCATTGCCTGATATTCATCTGTCCGGTACGTTTTTAGCGTATTCTTCCTCCAGCAAGCTCAGGGTAGTATCTGTGGTTTTCCCGTCTCTATTTTATTATCGCAGCAACCCTATGAAGTAGATTAAGATTGGCTGTGGGACTGGTCCTCAGGTTATCCGATAGGTTTCATGGCAGTGTGGGGATCTGAACTCTGATCTCTCTGCTACTCTAACCGCTATACCGTCCTAGATGTCTGCAAAGCTTGGTCTATACTTAGCTTAAAAAAATTCTTTAAGACAAACCTTTACTAATGTAACCTTTTCCCTCCTGTCCTGGATTCTCTCTTTAGCTCTTGTCCTCAACGCCTCATCTTCTGTTTTCATTTTCCCTCAGCATCTGTCCATTTCCTCACACATCACGCTTACTGTTGATTATAAGACTCTTATAGGGACTTTGTTTACTTGATTGTTCCGTGTACACTGTTTGTCTCTCTTAGGTACTTAATAAACAGGACTGGCACATTTGTTAAGTGTGTTATGCATATTAATGGAAAAATCAGACCAAACATAAAATTGTGTTTTCATATTTCTCATTTAATTTCAAGAGAAAAAAAATCACATTTCAATTACAACTTATTATTTCATTTTGTTCTTATGTATAGAATTTAATAAATTTTGTTCTGAAATTGGGATCCTATTGGTTGTATAATGTCATGAATGATAAATAATTGCATATTCAGGATTTTGTGGAATGGATAATTGGGGGAAATCATGAAGGAAAGACATTTATAAAAATCATTATTTACAAAAAAAATAGAGATTTGTATTCTAATCTAGAAGGAAACAATGACAATGTGTGGTTTTATGTTTATCTTCAAGAAGTCAATATAGCACATTCATATTACCAGTGATCAGATACAAAGCTTGGCTGCATTGTTTTCTGATGCAACATACTTTTTATATAGTTTATAGTTTTTTTCCCAAGACCATCAGGTTAGCAGCAAAGCTTTTATCACAGACTAAGCAGTAAACAGGATCAACTAGACTAAAAGGTATTTCATTGCACATGTAGGCGGAGTCCAGACTTTTTAAACGTAAAATGTTTAAAAATATACATGTGTATTTTAAATCCACAAATATCTATAAACAGTTTATACACAAGATTTTTTTTAAAATATAAAATGATATAGTCTGATATCTGATCAAACACCAGGGAATATAATTCTGGTCTCAAATGTCCTTTATCACTGAAGTCACAGCCAAGAATTAAGCCCTACGACCTTCAAATTCTTATATACATGCTTAACTGTATGCAGGTAAATAGTACCTTTGAAAGCATGTACACAATCATTTGACATGATTAGGGTTTAGCATTTTAGTTGGTTTTAGCCAGTCAAAAATATACAAGGAACATTTTACTTGCCATAAAATATTTATCTCACCTTCTAAGATATCAGTATGATCCAGTTGAAAAGGGATGTGACTGTGTTGTAAGCCCCATATGCTGAAGTAAAACAGCTATTGTGAAGCTCAGTTTATGACAACTTTCAACATTCATAGCATCACTGAAAGACAGATTCTATTATGTACTGCTAGGCCTGTAGTGAAATTCTGCTCGTGTGTAATTTTTTCTGCATCATCAACGCACCTCAACTAAAAAGAGTAACCATTGTACAGTGGTATCAATTGTGATCCCACTTACTGATAGAGATCAGTTGATTTGTGTTATATTTTTAACCACATCTAATGGTGTAAAATACTGTGACTAGTATAAGATATACAGGACCACTAGAAATGACCCTTACGGTACATCTGCAAGGAAACAATTCCAGCTTTGGAATCGGTTAAGACTGGGATTTTTCTCATGAGGAAAAATATTACTTGTAGTATTGTATTTTGAAGTAATTACACATTTTGTTCATCATGGTAAGGTTCAAAATGAAGAATTTAACAAGAAACATTCAAATTATGAACATTAGAAACAACAACAAATAAGTCTATATTTCAGTATATTGAACCAACTCAGCACCCTAGATGTCAAACATTCCAACGAGACTGTATTTTATACCATGTTTGTTTTTTAAAAAACTTTCCCAGGGTTTTCTGTATATGCAGACATATAATATAACTTCTAATAAAGTTCTATACAGAGAGAAACTCTTGATTTTCCCATTATCCTGCTTTAAAGGTAGAAAATTGACAAACAAGAAATAGACAGGGAAGCTGTCACCTCAGTTATGCTAAACCTTAAAGTAAAAGAATTATTTCACATTTTCTTATCAGGTTGTTTAAAAATATTGATGCCTGCCACGACCCAACCATTTCAAAATGCTATTCATATAAAAGATACAGTATTGATTGCTTAATTCTTGTGTTTGAAGAATCTCAGAAAGTACCATCAAAACATTTGCACCAGGGTGATTCAAGAGTGGTGCTCTCTGTTTGCAGCTTGATTAAGATTAGCACTTTAACTGATTGGGATCCAAAAAGCCCCATTAAGTACATGCAAGAAAGGTGCTCAGTTCAGGCACTGCGCAAAACCATAGTTTAAATACCCTAACTATGGTTAGTGTGATTGTCTGAGAGCAGGCAACTCCACTGGTCAGGGTTTGTCAAACCAGGGTCTGAAGTTGATTTATTAACCAAAGTTAGTTTTAACTATGATTTTGCTTCATGTTTGATTGCAGATACCTTGCCTTATTCCCTGGAGACACTTTCCCAGACTATGGAGAAAAGATTATGAAAACAACATTTGTCTAGGCAAAACAGGATGTCAAAGATCATTTGTGAGCTGAATGCCAGGTTCACAAATCAACTATAACTAAAATAAACCATTGTTTTACATATTCTGAACTGCATATGGGCATACTAGTTTCTTCAGGTTTTTTTTTTATTGTTCCTGGCAGAAGGCCTCTTGTACCATATTGAAGACCATGGGTGAAGATGCTTCAGATTTCAGGGACAGCATACCTGAGGGCAGGGGTTGCTTAGAAGAATCTCACTATGCAGTAATTTAGATCAGAGCCATTGTCACGAGGGATGTTTTCACACAGGGATTTTTCCATGGGGTGGCACGCAACATGACTCTACTTTATTTGGGTGCTTCCATATGACACCATGCTTTCTGACCATGGCTTCTGGGGCTTCCCCTTTTAAGCTGGAGCAAAGAAAACAGTGCGCTGGCTACAGGCAGAGTCTCCATTTGAAATTTTCACCTTGCAGCCAATATGGGGTTGCAGCCATTTTCAGTTGCACTGCTTTGAAAATGGCAGTGCTCAGCTCTAGTGTCCCCTAGGCATTTTAGCATGGGGGACACAAGACTGCTCAGGACTGTTGGTGGGAGGAAGGGTGCTGGGTTGTGTGTGTGAGGGTGTGGTAAATTGATGGGAGAAAGGTGTGGGGGGAGGGGTAGTGCCAGCAATGAGCAGCACAGGGCAGTGCATGTGAAAGCTGTCCCTATGTGTCTCAATCCCGTTCCCTGTTGCTTGCACAGCAGGGACAGCTTTTCCTGCCAGTGTGACAGCAGCCTAGCATTTGATTTTCATTTCCCCAGATTCACTAAGCAAAAATTCTCTTTTATTTCTTACTTCAACTGTTTCAGGTCTCCTTTTCCATTATGCATATATGTAAATCTAATTAAGTTGGAATCAAAATATGTCATTGGAATGCCCAACTATTTGTTTTTTGATGTACCCTATGTTACATGTCTGTGCCAATGGCAAGTTCTGTTAGAAATTGCTAAATGCAGAAATATTAAATACCCCTATCCACAAAGGTAGAAAAAAACCTGACAGTAAGTTCTATATTTGAAAGAAGATTTTCTTAGATGACATGTCTAACCTGCAGGTAACAACAAGATGAAAGCAACATTGTCCACTTGAAGTCAATGGGAATTATGCCATATAATTTTAATTGCATATATTACTTTGGGCACTTACTGGGAAAGTAGCCTACTCATTTTGCAAATAAATAACTAGGCATAACTAGGCAGACAAGATTTCAATCCCAAAGACTTTGTAGTGTTATGTTAGGGTGTCATTACCATTTTCTAAGGTATTTGCTTGAGGTTATTCCTGACAAAAAAAAGTGTTCTGTTCAGGTAAATAAAATATTTTTAAACAAAAAATGAAAAAGTTAGCTGCCCCAAGCAAGAATGTACACCCAAATTATTAACAGGGAAATAAATAGAATTTTAAGTATTAGTTCACACAGGCTCTTGGGGATGCATGATGGAGCACGGGAGTGAGTCTCAGGCTCCCTGAGTGCATGTACAATATTACATGTATTGTGGACATGCATATGAGGAATTGTCCTTCAAAGGAAGAGTTAGCTGGATTCTGTGGCTAAAACATTCACATGCACATGTTCACTCCATGCTACAAGTGATTCTACTGCAGCATGGGGGGGGGGGAGGGTACAAGCTCAGGTCTCTGTTTTGTGTGCCACCATGCGCATAGTCTACATATCAGAGCCCAAATATGAGGTATAAACATTAACACACACACACACTAGATTGCACAAGGAGTATATTAAATCATGCATCCCTTTCTTGCCCACGCTACAGTTTACATGAAATGTCATGGATAAATTTTGCACCAAGGAATGTTTTTAAAAGATGTACACTTACTTTAGGGCACTGTTTTGTAATATCACAAGCACTGAAGAATGTTTATTACCATTAAAGTCACCAAGAAGAATGAATGAAAATAAATCTAATGTGAAATAACCATGTTCTTTTTTTCTGAAGAAGCCATCTACACTGGCTATAGTTAACCATTGCTATAATACTATGCGAACAGAAATGCCAGCCAGCTGGCTTCTTAATGCAACAGAAACATGTTCTATTAGTGATTGTGCCATTAAGAATTTTTTTTCATAATCATGTATATAGTCATAAAAGTAAATCCTGATTAAATTCAATAATATTATCCTAAGGAAAATAAAATCTATCAATACTGGTTTTTAAAAAACCTTTTAAAGAGAAGGAAGTAGGCCTAGTAAAATCTAAATGGCTAACTAAATATTGCACCTGATCTTTCTCCTTTTAGTAGTCTTAGAATATAACTAAAGCAAATAAAAAGCACAGTGCTCATTAATCCATCTGGAATACCAAAAATTAGACTGAAGATTGATTAATTTGGACTTTCTGTAAGGAAAAATCATCTCAACTTTATATAGAAATTTGTTTTATAGCCTTTATAATTTAGCTTCAGACAACCTACAGCCCAACCCTATGCAACTTTATGTGGAAGTAAGTCCCACTTCTGTGTCTCCTCCCAAGACCACATTAAATTGTAGGTTTCATTTAAGAAAAAACTGTTCTCCTTCTAGAGAACTTGCATACAATTTATGGGAAGATGTGTTTCTAGTGTTCAAAACGTCTGGTGTTTTAGATTAAAAAAAAATTATGAAATGCCAGACCAGTATGAATAAACCTTCCACAAGAAGGATCCATCTACTGGCAGTTAGCAGAGAAAGGTTAATCCTGCATGTTCTCCCCAGTGATTATTTCAGTTCATCACACCTGGCTCAGATACTTCCCATCCATTAATTCTATCTAGGTTGCAATCAAATATGAAAAGTTAAAATATTGAAGGCAGCATATATTTTGCCTCATTGAACTGGGTAACAACTTTCTATAGGATGCTTGGCTAGGATTGCCAGCCTTCAGGTGGGGCCTGAAGATCTCCCAGAATTATAACTGATATCCAGGCTACAATTACCATGGAGAAAATGGCTGCTTTGGAGGGTAAACTATACAGCCTTATACCCCACTCCTGCATTGTATCTCCCCTCCTCAGGGTCAATCCCCAAATTCCAGGAATTTCACAACCTGGAATTGGCAACCCTAGATGCCCCTTCACCCCAAAATTTGCTGTTGTGTTTCAGCAAAACTTGAGATGAAGATGCTCCTGTACAATCACTAAGGTGGATGCTTCAGAAATACAAAATGACTATCCACCAGTATAAGCTGGTGCTTTTTTTGGAAAAGGATCAGTCAGTTGAGTTTGGGTTGTTGGGAAAACTATGTGTACAACACTGAAGAGACTGAATTCCAACCACCAAGGAGATGTAGCAGCAGTAGATTGTGCCCATTATTGCCTTGCTTTTGAAGTATTATAAAAACTATTTTAGAATGTCCTTTTTACATGCAGAATATTAGGCTGCTGGTTTAATATTAGATTGGCGAGTCAGATTTGATATACAAGGTTATAATCCTACAAAACGTTTATTTGGAAGGAGATTCCATTAAATGCAAGATGACTTGTTTCTAGATAAATAATTCCAAGACAGAATAAAAGTATCATGTCCAAAGTAATATAAATATTCCATTTGCTGCTCTGATGGTTTTCCTTTCTAAGGCAGATACTTATTATAATTTTTAAAAGTAACATATGAAAGTAAATTTCAGAGGCACAGAGGCAAATCAGTAAATCAGGTCCTAATGATAGTGTTCCTAACATTACATCATCAGTATTTCTTCTTTAAGAAAGCCAGTTGTACTTTTAGGCTGTGAATCAACATTCAATAAAATTGCTTGGAAAAACGTGTGCCTACTGTGGCTTCCAGTGAGGGAAACTGGCAAGCTGACTTCTCTGACAAGAGCAGAGAATCATCACAGCTCAAAACTGGCAGGGGAGACTCTCCAGCCAGCTAATCTTCCTGGATCAAAGACAGATCAAGAGATTACCAATGTGTATTCCTCACGGCTGCTCCTAGGGAGTTTTATTGCAGGAACAGAGGCTTTTGCAGTTTAACTGCTGAGTTGAGGTGCCTGGAGTCCCGGGAATCCATCTGTGTTCGGAGTTGTGAATGAAGCTGTTAAAAGGATGCTAAGCACAACCATCCCTGATTTCTTAAAGATTTATTGGAACAATTACCTTATGGACGAAGAGATTTTATCCAAGACAAAGACATGATTCCTTTGGTGAGGTAAGCCTTTTTTGAGATTATAAAAAGTTAACGGAATGATTATCTGAATGATTTATGGACTTAAGAACTTTGGGCAAAAAGCTTAAGTTTTGAGTCAGAAAAGGGGACAATAAGCCTATAAAGATCTTTTCTAATTTTATTTGTGATAAAGTGTGCCTGTGATAAAGTTGCCAGCTAAAAAGAACAGGCTGCAATAGGAATATTTTAATAAATATTTTTTGTTTATTCTAAAGGACTCTTGTTAATTGGAGGGTTTTATATAACAAAAGATAAGAAAAACTGGCAGACTGAGACTTCTGTTGTTATGGTGATGAGACTTGAAGCTGAGGAAAGTTAAACGTGAAATGTGCAGAACTCTTGCTAGTTTTACCTGATGGCTAACACAAGAAAAAATCCTGGCAGAAGAGGATCAATTGATTTACTTGCAGAGCAAATGGTTTCAATGGATTTGATTTAGAAATGGTTTGAACAAATGGATCATAAAATGGAATATTTGGAGAAGGGGGGAGAGAAGATTTTGAAAAAAAATGGATTTTAAAAGTTAAAGATCAAATGACAGACGAAGTTAAAAATTGGAAAATTCAATGAAGCAAGTGTCTGGGGAAGTAAGCCAAATTAATGAAAAGGTGGTGACCTAGAGAATAAAATGGACAGTTTGGATTCAGAGGCGGAAAGACAATTAGATAATCTGGCTTTGATGGAATTTAGAGAAAAAGAATTTTGTTTGAGATTTAGAGCTATTCCACAGGAGGCTGGTGAAGATATCAGAGAGAAGATTGTTATAGAATTAGCTAATCGTTTAGATTGTGATCAGGAAGCTATGGAATCAGAAATTGATAAAGAATACAGAATTAACTCCAGGTCTTCCAAAACAAGAAATTTCCCTAGAGATACACTGGTTCATTTTGTAAGAAAAAATGTAAAGGAGCAGGTTCTTCAACATTTCAAAACAAAATTTAAAACTGACAATACAGATATAATTGTTTTGAAAGAAATCCCCATTATAATCCTGAGTAAGAGAAAAGACTATGCCTTTTTAGTTGAAAAGTTAAGATGGAAAAGATTGTTTTCTGATGGGATAGCCCAGAAGGTGTGATTTTTACATTCAAAAAACAAAGATTCAGACTGAATTCAGATTAAAAGGCCAGAGATTTCGTAGAAAGATATAGAGACTTGAATGAGATGCCAATGGAAAGTCTAACAGAACTAGCACAAGATCAACAACAGAATTTAGGCAAGGATTAGACTGAATTAGGTGCCACAGGTACTAATTTTTTAAATTTCATTTTTTAATTTTTATTTTTTGCTCCATTTTTTTAAGAAAAAGAATTTTTTAATTTTGACTTCAATATGGATTATAAAGGTTTAACTTGGAATATTAATGGGACAGATGCTCCTCAAAAAAGGGAAAAAACATTATTTGAAAAACCTAAAACAGGATATTATCTGTCTACAAGAAACTCATATTAGAAAAAAAAGATATAAAATGTTTAGTTTATAAAGCATTAGGCAAAAAAATTATTTCAGCAGAACCCAAAAAGAAGAATGGAGTTATTTTGTATGTGGGTAAATTGCATTTAAAACCTAACTTGGTACTGAGTGACGACCATGGAAGATGGTGTAGAAGTTTACGTGGTATCAAGACAATGGAGGTGGGAATTTATGTCCCAAATGAAGATAAAACTAGGTTTTATAAAAAACGTATGGAGGCTTTAATAGATTTACCATACGAAAGTTAGTGTCTGATGGGGGATTCGAATGGAGTGATTGCCCCACAAACAGATAGGATTTCTGAGAAAAATATTAAAATGTTTCAGGGTTAACTACCAACTTTTTTGATCTGATGGATATTTGGGGTTTAATTGATTTGCGGAGGCAGAAAAATGGTGATGCAAATGATTGTATGTATTTTTCAGAAAGGCATAGATCTTTTTCAAGAATAGATATGGTTTTGACATCAAGAGATTTAGCCACCAAGATCTCTAAAGCAGAGATTCTACCTAAGACTTTTTCAGACCACAATCCTGTAATTATGATTTATAAGAGGAAAGTTGATACTTTTAGATGGAGATTAAATGAAGTATTGTTACAAAATGAAATAACTTGTAAAGACTGTAAAAGTAAACTAAAATAATTTTGGAAGAATAATTTAAATAAGGGCACTGATATGAGAGTGGTCTGGGATGCAAGTAAAGCCTTTATTAGAGGTTATTTAATACAACATATTGGTCAATTTAAGAGAGAGAATCAGGAGAAAAAATATTTTGGATGAAATAAAAAGAAAAGAAAGAAATCTCCAGGATATATAAATATTTCTCAACAAATTTACAGCAACAATTATTGATGTTACTGTTCAGAGAAATGGAAACAAAACTGAATAATGCAAAACAAAGAACTTTTGAATGGTAGATGCCATAAAAAGATTAAACCAGCAAAGGCCTGGGGACCAGATGGCCTCCCAGATAGTTATTATAAATGTTTTGAGGATGAACTTTTATAAACCTTACAAAATACAATGAATTCTTAGAAGAAGGAAAGATGCCAGAGACAAGGGAAAGAGACTAATATTACATTAATACCAAAAGATGGACAAAACCCAATATTGACAAGAAATTATAGGCCAATATACTAAATAACTACAGGTTGTTTACAATGATATTAGCTGGAAACGCAGAAAAATTCTTCATGATTTTATTCATGAAGATCAAAGTGGATTTCTACCTAAAAGGCAATTGAGGGATAATGTCAGAACTGTATTGGATATTTTCAAATATTTGGAAAAACATAATGAAAAACCAGCCGCACTGATTAGATGCAGAGAAGGTTTTTGATAATTTAAATTGGAAATTTTTGTTTAAAGTCTTGGAGGATCCAAATTTTGAAGTAAATTTTATAAAATGGGTAAAATTGATTTACACATCTCAAACAGCACAAATAATTGTTAATGGAGAACTGACTACACCATGTGGACTACAAAGAGGTACAAGACAAGGCTGCTCACTGTTACCTCTTCTGTTTATTCTTGTTCTTGAAGTATATTGAATAGAGATATAAGACAAGAAAGAATTGGAGGGGTAAAGGTTAAAAAGGAGTTGTGTTAGTTAAAAGCCTTTGCTGATGATTTGGTGTTGGTTCAGAAGATCCAAACTAGGCTTAAAGTAGACAAGAGGGAGGCACTATGATTTTGAGCAATCCATGACTGAATTTGAGACAGAACTATGTACAAATGATGAACATGTTACTGCCAAATGTATAAACTCTTGTTGAAATTTGAGACAGAAGAAGAGCAAGTGAAAAAAATGTATGATTAAATGTACTAAAATTTTTGGATATGATATATTAATGGAACAATGGGGAAACGTGGTCAAAAGGGTTGAACGTTACATTAAGCTCTAGTCTTAAAGAGAAATTTTATAAGATACTGTATCATTGGTATATGACTCCTTGAGATATTGGCTAGAATGTACAAGTATTCTTCGAACTTATGCTGGAAATGTGCTCAACATGAAGGAATATTTTACCATATGTGGTGGACTTGTAAGAAAGCAAAAAAACAAACAAACTTGGATACAAATACAATTATTCAGAAGGTTTTAAAGATTTTAAAATACAATTGAAACCAGATCCTTTTTTTGTTGGGAATGATAGATACTCAGTTGGAAAGAAGTAATGGAATTTTGTTTTTATATATGATTATGGCAGTGGTGTAGTTTGGTGTGGTGGTTAAGAGCTGTGGACTCTAATCTGAAGAACTGGGATTGATTTCCTCCTCCACTTGAACCCAGCTGGGTGATCTTGGACCAGTCACAGCTCTTCCAGAGCTCTCAGCCCCACCCACCTCACAGGGTGATTCTTGTGAGGATAATAATAACATATTTTGTAAACTGCTTTGAGTGGGTGTTAAGTTGTCCTCAAGGGGAGTATATAAATCGAATGTTGTTGATGTTATTGTTATTATTATTATATGCACAAAAGTCCAACATTGTTTGCAATAGAAGAATGGCTGATTAAGGTGCTGAAATTTGCAATGATGGCAAAACTTACTTCATTGATTAGAGAGAAGACAATAAATTTGTTTATTGTTGAATAGAAACCCTTTATAGACTTGAAACAGACAATAATGATTTGATTATTTGTGGATTTACAGAATAAGGAACTTGGATATTGGAAAAAAGAGAGCTTTTATCTCTAATACAGAGTAAGTGAAAATTTGAAAATGACACTTAAAATGACTAAAAGCCTTCTTTTAGTTTATATAGTTTTTCTTTTGTTTATTTTGTCTCTATGTCTTGTTATTTCTTTGCTAGTTGATTTTTTGTTTGGTCAATTTTTGTATAACTGTATTTTGGTCATTTTCAATAAAATCCTAAACAGAATTACTCCAGACTATCTCTTTCATTATATAAAACTCAATTTTAAAAAAGCATGTGCTTACTACAGGTGTTTATTATCCAAATTAAGCTTGCACAAAAGTTTATTTTTCTACAAGAACTTGGTAAGAAATTGGGTCCATTTCTAAAGAGTGGACAGGTACTCTTTTTGGTTGTTTCAGGTGTGTAGTTGTGTTGGTCTGTAGTAGAAGAGCAAGATTTGAGTCCAGTAGCACCTTAAAGGCTAACAAAATTTCCAGGGTGTAGGCTTTCAAGAGTCAAAACTCTCTTCTCTACCAGGACATTCCATCAAGGACTTAAAGGTCACTGTAGTTCAACAGAAACTTTTCAAAAACAAAATCCAGCGGGAAGGTGCTGAATTGGAATTCATATGTAAATCTGACTCAGTCAAGTTGGGATTGAATAGAGACTATGAATGGTTATCTCATTATCAGAAGTAACTGACTTCCTTAACAGAAGCAAAATGATCATATCAGAAACTACTGTTTGCATCTACTCCGCCCTTCCCTCTCCACATATATCTGACCAGTTTCTTCTTGCCCTCCATGCATCTGATGAAGAGAACTGTGATTCTCGAAAGCTTATGCTACAATAAAGTTGGTTAGTCTTAAAGGTGCTACTGGACTCTTTTTGATTTTGCTACTACAGACTAACACAGCTAACTCCTCTGCATCTCTTCATCAGAGTTCTACTGGACTCAAATTTTGCCTTCTTTTTGGTTGCATTCAGATTCATGAGCAGAGGTTTGTTTGTGATGGGCATCTATCTGGTGTCTTGTTGTGGAACCCTGTTTTTGCACATGGGGCACAAACAAAGACACCTGTTTTCAGAAGACATGAAACTCCAATTTGTCTCAATGCCAACCTGTGGGCACCCAGACAAATCTGAGTGTTTCCTCCTTGAGATTCTAAAGCATAGCTTAATCCTGATTAAGAAGGATCTCTGTTGGTGAGAAAGACTACCTGCATTTGTCACAACAAATTGGACTTCACAACCAGACAGTCCAGTTGTACTCTCGCCAAAAACTGGAGGTGGGGATGGGAAATGAGCACAACAAGCGAGATTTGTGCAAACTTCTGTTTCTTCATGACAGGTTCAACAGAGGTATCAGAGTGGTTGATCAAGATTCTCAACAGTTGAAAAAGCATGTGGATGGATCTCTAGGACTACCAACAGCTGATGTTGTACAAAGGACTTCTAGATTAACTAGAACTAGGATAATCTGGTCATGAGTGGGGGTGTGCAAGCCAAAAAATTTCGGCTAAAGCTGAAAGCCGAAAGAAGAATCTCTTTCGAATAAGCCGAAAGCCGAAACGGCCAGCCATGTTATGGCCCCCCAAAGCAGGTCCCCCTATCCTCCCATAAGAAAGCGAAGGAGCAGCATATTGTTAGCATGCTGCTGCTCATCTTCTTCATTATTTCCTATGGGGGAAAAAAGAAGAAGAAGGCTTCCTTTGCCAGGGGTGGCATTTTGCATGCAAAATGCCCCCTTAGCCTCAGGGGCCCTTCTCCCACCCTTCCTCCCACCCCCCACCAAGGCTCAGCCTGCTCCCACTTGGGGGGGCCATTTCATGGCCTCCCCAAGTAGGTCCTCTCAGCCCCTAAAGTCCACCCCTTACAGCCCCACACAAACCCAATTTCCCCCCAGCTGCCACACACAGACCCAAATCCCCACATTAGCCCCTCACAGACCCAAATCCACCCCCACCTGCCCCACACCCATAACCCCAGGAACAGGCTGGCAAAGGCCAGCCCTCTCCCTTTGTTCCCTATGCTGGGAACTTCTAAACTCTCTTTCCCTGGGCAATTCTGCACAGCCCAGGGGTGCCACAATTGTGGGCACACTTCTGAGTGCCAGCTGGTCCCTGTGAAAGAGCACCTGAACCACAGACACCCTCCCTCAAATTCCCCCACCACCTACAGAGATGGCTGGCCAGCCAGCCCCATTGTTCCCTATGATGGGAACCAACTGCACAACAAAGAATAAAACACGAACAACACAAAATAAAGTTTTTTAAAAATTATTTTCTCCCTTTTAAAGTACAAGTAGGCAAAACATTATGACACATTACACCAGCAGTCCCCCACACAGAAAAATTAACACAACTCACTTAACATCAGAGAATCACAAAACACGATTCCTGTCAAAAACACTTTATTTCTTGAACAGCTTTAGGTTACACAGCAGGGGGGCACACCAAAGGGCATGGCAGCAGTATCTTACACAAAAATAACGCAACTCACTTAACATCAGAGAATCACAAAAGCACAATTCCTGTCAAAAACACTTTATTTCTTGAACAGCTTTAGGATACACAGCAGGGGGGCGCACCAAAGGGCATGGCAGCAGTATCTTACACAAAAATAACACAACTCACTTAACATCAGAGAATCACCCCAAAATATTGCTGTCAAAAGCACTTTATTTCCTTAACTGCTTTAGGTTACACAGTAGGAAGGCACAACAGGGCATGAAAGCAGTGTAGTACATAAAAATAGCACAACTCACTTCACATCAGAGAATCACACAAACACAACTGCTGTCAAAAACGGTGAAGTGGGTTGTATTATTTTGTGTAGTACACTTCTATCATGCCCTTTGGTGTGCTCCCCTGCTGTGTATCCTAAAGCTGTTCAAGAAATAAAGTGTTTTTGACAGGAATTGTGCTTTTGTGATTTTCTGATGTTAAGTGAGTTGTGTTATTTTTGTGTAAGATACTGCTGCCATGCCCTTTGGTGTGCCCCCCTGCTGTGTAACCTAAAGCTGTTCAAGAAATAAAGTGGTTTTGACAGGAATCGTGTTTTGTGATTCTCTGATGTTAAGTGAGTTGTGTTAATTTTTCTGTGTGGGGGACTGCTGGTGTAATGTGTCATAATGCTTTGCCTACTTGTACTTTGAAAGGGAGAAAATAATTTTTAAAAAACTTTATTTTGTGTTGTTCGTGTTTTATTCTTTGTTGTGCAGTTGGTTCCCATCATAGGGAACAATGGGGCTGGCTGCCAGCCATCTCTGTAGGTGGTGGGGGAATTTGAGGGAGGGTGTCTGTGGTTCAGGTGCTCTTTCACAGGGACCAGCTGGCACTCAGAAGTGTGCCCACAATTGTGGCACCCCTGGGCTGTGCAGAATTGCCCAGGGAAAGAGAGTTTAGAAGTTCCCAGCATAGGGAACAAAGGGAGAGGGCTGGCCTTTGCCAGCCTGTTCCTGGGGTTATGGGTGTGGGGCAGGTGGGGGTGGATTTGGGTCTGTGAGGGGCTAATGTGGGGATTTGGGTCTGTGTGTGGCAGCTGGGGGGGAATTGGGTTTGTGTGGGGCTGTAAGGGGTGGACTTTAGGGGCTGAGAGGACCTACTTGGGGAGGCCATGAAATGGCCCCCCCAAGTGGGAGCAGTCTGAGCCTTGGTGGGGGGTGGGAGGAAGGGTGGGAGAAGGGCCCCAGAGGGTTGGGGGGCATTTTGCATGCAAAATGCCACCCCTGGCAAGACAAGCCTCCCCCAGCTGTCAGTGGTAGAGATGAGAGCAGAGCACGTACTTGGGGAGGCCATGAAATGCCCCCCCCCAAGTGGGAGCAGGCTGAGCCTTGGTGGGGGGTGGGAGGAAGGGTGGAAGAAGGGCCCCTGAGGGCTGGTGGGCATTTTGCATGCAAAATGCCACCCCTGGCAAGACAAGCCTCCCCCAGCTGTCAGTGGTAGAGATGAGAGCAGAGCACCTACTTGGGGAGGCCATGAAATGCCCCCCCCCAAGTGGGAGCAGGCTGAGCCTTGGTGGGGGGTGGGAGGAAGGGTGGGAGAAGGGCCCCTGAGGGTAAGGGGGCATTTTGCATGCAAAATGCCACCCCTGGCAAAGGAAGCCTGCTTCTTCATTTTTTTCCCATAGGAAATAATGAAGAAGATGAGCAGCAGCATGCTAACAATATGCTGCTCCTTTGCTTTCTTATGGGAGGATAGGGGGACCTGCTTCGGGGGGCCATAACATGGCCCCCCAAAGTCCAATCGGTCTGAAACCTGGGGCGTTTTTAGAGAGGGGTTAGAGGAAGGTCCCCACCAATTTTGGGCTGATTCGGTGGGAAAATGCCTCCCCCAGACGTCCGGGAAGACGGAGGCATTTTCCCATTGAAAAGCCGAAAGAAGCCGAAACGTTTCAGCTTTTTTTCTTTCGGCTAAGCCGAAACGTTTCGGCTTTCTCTGAAACGTTTCGGCTAACCCGAAAGAAGCTGAAACACTTTTGTTTCGGCTTTCTTTCGGCATTCAGAAAGCCGAAACGCACATCCCTAGTCATGAGTTGGATCTTGTTACTGAAAAATGTCAGAACTACTACTTTAGATGCAACATAAAGTCTATAATTTCTGAACTGGAGAAAAGCAAAGAAGTTCTAACTTATTTAGGAATTATACTTGCTTTCTACCATTTCAAGATTATGCTTCACTATAACATTAAGTTACCTTTAAATTACACATACGTGAACACTCAGAATATTATTTGGTTTTACTATATTTCTTTCAATCTGTCTGCCCAGAGTTTAAACATATTCAAGGTCTGTTATTTGCTCTTAACATTTTCTGACCAGCAAATAAATGCTTTTCAAATGTGCCATTTGCATGTAATTAAACTTTCAATTTATGTGGGCTTCCCTGATGGCAGCAGCACATTTGGTAATATTAGGGACACATTGTAGCACATGGGTGGAGAATCAATTAAGGATAATTGGCCATGAATAATGGACTTTACTTCAGATGTTGCATTAGGAACTTCCACACCTTTCTCACGATGCCAGTAACTAAGACAATGACCGGTAACCAGAATACTTTGGAAGAAATTTAGTATTTAACATTTAGATATTACGCATCGTAATGGATGTCACTTGATGCCATCAGCAAGGTAATTGACTTTTCACATTAAAAGGATGAGATTGAATCAGACACAATTCTAATTTGGCAACTTTTAACAGTGCAAAATATATGACAAAGCTTAGTTTCCCATCTCACACCATGCAGACTTCTGGCAATTCACAGTATAAGCAGATATCATATTCATCAGAAACAAGTGAAACAAAAAAAACCTGGGAGGGGCGGGGGGAATTGTGCATTATATTTTCTTAAAACTAGCTTGTCGGGTTTCTACCTCACCCTATAAAAAGAGGAAGCAATTTGTAATTTTTCCCCTTCACCTTCTGCTACTGAGGGATATGAACTTCCTGTGCTTGATATTGAGTACTTAGGGCCAGATTTCTAAGAAACCTTCTAATTTTGTCAGCATATATTGCAGACACAGCTGTTTTTCAAGCACAGCCGTTTCCCACATGCAAATGAAGACAGTTGGATGCAAACCTATTTAGACCTCAACTTACAAAAATACCAGTTCTGTGCACACAGAAAACCACATGGATACCACCCACTAGTCTCATGAGTCTCGGCTCAACTGTATCATACCCTCTCATAGCCTGGCTGTTCCGTTCCTATTGCAATTCAGACTGAAAGCTTAACTGAAAGATGAACAAGAGCCATAGAAATAAAACAACAACATCTAGAAAATATTTTACCAATGTGAAGGGCATTTGACAGGATTTTTTTAAACAAACAAAAACACCATTACAGTTTTCTTTGCAATGAGTATAAGAAATGCCTCACAACCAATTAGAAACTTGAAGCCCAAGAATTTTTCTGAAGACTATTCTGACAGTTGCAGAAGAGCAGGCAAGCCAATACTGACACTGCTACTGATTTTACCTCACAATCTTTGGGTTTCTTTTCTCTTTCCCCAGGCAGTCAAGTTCACAATGATTCTATGTATCCAGCTACCAACTTTAAAAATACAAACTGTATTTTAAGTGTAAAACTAAGATTAGCTAAGCAAGCTTACAAAATCCAAGACTGGTGCTGAACTAGCCCACCACCCGAATCCCGATCACTATCCAGTGTCAGAAAGAGATGAACTGATTCCATGTTGCCACTTTCAATTGCCTACTGCTGTTTATTTATTTATTTATTGGCATGACTTACTAGGATCATCTCCTATGCAAGCCTTGATGAAAAGTGGAACTGCTTAATAACATGGCTGGGCTTTCATTCATTTCCATAGGGCTTGCATAGCAGGGTGGGGGGAGACAAAATAGTTCTTTGTCTTTTTTTCTTCACATCTGCATCTGGTCAAACTAATAGGAAGAAACAGAGTTATTCCAACACATGCTTAATCTTTAGCAGAAGTTTCTAATAATTTATCTGAAAACTTTAAAAATCTTGTCTGGAACAGATGACATTTTTATTTTGAAAATATGAAAAAATGTTTTGGAGGGATCAATTTGTTCATTTTTTTAAAATAACCAACATTTACTGAAATGTCTTGGAGTTAAATCAACTAAACATTTAGAGACAGGCCTGTTTTCTCCAAAGTATTTATATGACAGTACTAAGGACTAAAAAAAAATCAAGTTTGCAGATTTCTAGTTAGCTTTCTTTTTTGAGGCACCCCCTTTCTCACAGCTATTAACATTGTATTCAAATTGTATATATTGACAAAATGTTATCTACCTCTGAAAGCATTGTGCCATTCAACAATACTACTATTAAATTTATATACCACAGTTTAAATTACACCCATTTCATGAATGGTAAAATGCTAAAACTCAAGTGTCTAACTGCCAAAATACAGCCTTACTGGAATGAATACAATTTACAAATACAATAATTACAATTTAAAACATTAACAATATTACATCTAGAAGTAAATACTGTAGGACTGGTCAACAAGGTATTTTCTGAGGGAGGAGTATGGAAAGTTGCTGACGCTTCCAACAGAAATGTCCCAAGTACAGGATTTAGTTAGTTTTTCCTCAAATAACATAGAAAACCCGTCTACCCACAGCAGTCCTCAGCTATATGGATTTTTCACATACTTGCATAAACTTCTCTTAGTTATCTGCCAGGTATTTTCCTGTAAGGAAAATGAAAAAAAGTGCATTAGAGGTGCAATTCTCCCCCCGCTCCTGTGTTTTGAATCAGAATTGAGCTTGGCAAACTAGTTTGCAAATCTCTTAGTTCTTTCCCTAGTCCAATTCCAAATCTTGAAAAGTTTAGTGCTACCCCAATCTCCAGAATCATCCTACATCTCCAAACCCAGCTTGGCTACTGTTGATGGCTGCTGTGGCTTTCTAGTACAGGTGGTGGTAGCCAGCTAATGGGTGGATAAGTGGAAAAAGAGTGCCTGCATCAGCCTTACCTCATTCTCTACAACTTGGAGATGATCTATTTTGAGGTTTTTTTTTTTTACCAAGGGTGGAGTACTTATAGACCCTGCTCTAAAATTATTTAAAAGTAAGGTTATTCCCCACCTTTTGTATGGTGCTGAGGTGTGGGGATGGAAAGAGGATATTATTACCAGTCTTGAAACAATCCAAAATCAGTTTCTACATAGAATTTTGGCTCTTCCTAAGGGAGCGCCAGTTGCCCTAATGAGAGCAGAAACAGGTCTGCCCTCTTTGAGGGCGCGGGTGCACCTTGTGGTATTAAAATTCTGGAAAAAAAAGCAAAGCAGCTGGACCTGATACATTCAGATATCTGTCATTTAATCAAATGCTATCTAAGGACCCGGTGCGCCATTGCTTTTTTCGTAATATATTAAACAGATACTCCATCCCTGATGATCTTCTCAAGCCCTCAGCAAATAACTCAGATCTCCGAGACTGGGTCTATAAGGGTGATGCCCTGATAGATAGACAGGCAGTCTTGAACTGTCAGTCAGCCTCTTGGTTTAAACTCTTCAAGTGCAATCATTCTAGAGCATCTTACCTAGTTAGTATTGCAAACTATAATCTTAGAGCAACCTTCACATCCCTACGCTTCAAAACAATGCCAACTGCAGTTTTAGCAGGCTGCTACAGTAAAATTCCTAAGGACCAGCGCTTCTGTCCCTGTGGAACATCTGCAATTGAGGACTTACCTCATTATATTCTCAACTGTCCATTGTATGTCCAACCTAGGACTAAATTTCTTTTTGAGATGTTGTCCAGCCTTTGTACTCACTCAGACCCTGAGAAGATTGCAATTTTATTAGCTGACTCTGATGCTAACGTATCCCACAAAATGGCTTTATATGCCCTGGCTGCAAAAAAAATATGGGCCAATGCTGTACTTAAGGGATAACATTAATATTGTACATTGGGGATTTTTATTGTCTTTACTGTTTTAACTGTGTATACTTTTATTGCCCTATATGAACTTGACAACTGGAAATGGTTTAATGGCTGTATCTAGTTTTAAATTTTAATGATTTGACCATGTATCTAGTTTTAAATTTTAATGCTTTTGACCATGTCACATCAATTTTATTCAAACTTGTGTTTCTGTTCTGTTTGTTGTTTGTGACTTGTAATGGCCTATGGCTGTATACAATAAACCTTCTATCTATCTACAACTTGGAGACTGTTGATAGAATTTGAGGTACTGGGTACAACATGGGAAATGTACTTTTCAAGATGAGCAAGAGAGGGAGACACACATCCTCACTCACCCATCTACCCGTTCTGCCCACATGTTGACTGGCTAGTCAGTCTTTCTCATAGTCTGAATAAATCTAGCATCTAGACTTCAATATATCACCTAGTAACAAATGATAGGGATCATCCACCTTATGACAGTCTTCAAACTTATAAAGAACTTCTTCAATAACATACTGAAAAGCTGCTAAAACTTTTTTTTCTGCATTGAGAATCAATACACAATTCTAGTATCTTGCAATCTGTGTGAAGTATCCTGGGGAGTGGCATAGGAAGAGACAGCACTCATTCAGGTTTTAAATCTTATTGATACAAGCCTGATTTTAGTTTAGGGACTTTATATGTTGCTTTTCCGGACATTCAGAATTTCCAGAAATGCATATCATATCCCTATGGGGATCACGGAAAGGCAAGAGTTCAGTTCTATAACCCCAATTTTTGTAGGTCCAGTTATCCAGAAATAGCCTATTACAATCTTTCAAGCACAAAATCCAAATGTAGCTTTCCATGGTTTCAAAACTACTACTACTACTACTACTACTACTACTACTACTACTACTACTGCTACTACTACTACTACTACTACTAGTAGTAGTAGTAGTAGTAGTAGTAGTAGTAGTAGTAGTAGTAGTAGTAGTAGTAGTAGTAGTAGTAATCTTTCCTTTAATGGCACACCAAATTCTGCTACTGGAGAACTCTATCCCTCCCCTCCATGTTTGCAATGGAAAAATTGGAAATTTTGGTGAGCACTTAAAAAGGTCCTATGACATATTCTGCATTTTGGAATGAGTGCTTTTTAAGACAAGGTTTTAATCGCTCAAAATGTATGATGAAGATTTTTTATGTAAGACAGTCTACAGCATTAGATAATGTTTATTACTATATATGTTTATGAATTAATAACATGTCTTGATGAAATTGAATTGGGAGTGTGTTAATAAATTGGCTCTGTATGATTGTTGCAATTATTTTGGACATTGGCTTGAATTGTATTAGTTAGGCTGTTATGGTGTGGTTCTTTTGTTAACTACAAGAATGCAAGTAAATGTGAAACAGCTTCAATAAAATGAAGCTTTATCCATTACAATATACTGGCTTGGAGAGCGTTTCATCATATGTGATTCCACACCTTTCTAACTGTGTAACATTGTTACAACAACTAACACATATCCTGAATGCATTTGGTATCTGGTTGGGGTGGATGCAAGTTGTTCAGACCAAATGAGACTGAAAACCACACTCAGAGACTTCAGAGACAGTACCAACTAGCCTAATCATCCAGTTTGTTAAAATATATCACCCTAGACGTTTAGGCAAAGATAACCTGAGATGTTCTTACCGGCTGCAAACCTCTTTTTAATTAGAGAAAATCTATACCCGGCTCCAACAAGTTCAATATCACAGCTGGACAGAGTGCTCCCTTCACTGGTGAATTGCACAACAAGGGGGGAAGGTTTGCTTGGTCCCTCAGATAATTGGAATCTTGCCAGCAAAGAACCCACACCTTTGGATATAAAATCAAATAAGTATATTATAAAAAAGGAATACATTCAAAGCTGAACATGTGAATATGAGTCTATCTGTTGGGTAAGTTCATTGATGGTACCCTTTCACCCTTGGTCATCAGACCTGGATCTCCATCCCTTTCCTCTTGAGTTGTTGTGAGCCTTTATATGCTCTCTGGCCATGTCTTCAAAGCAAAGAAACAAGCATAACTCAGAGCCTTTAACCACTTCTGGAATAGTCTCAGTATTTTAGCCAGTCTTGGACTTCTGGCCCAGTAGAGCAGGCTTTCTGGGACTACCTCAGCCTTTGAATCAGGAATGGCCTTGGTGGGAAAGAGGACAGGAAACATATATGAACTCTCAAGTGCTCCAAGTCTTGCCGCTTTATGGGAAACATATTTTAAAAACAAATTAAATACCAGCATTCCAGGTTTGTGTCATGAAGGAAAGTTGGTTTGTGCCCAGAAATTTATACTCTAATAAGCCAAAACAGCTAGGATGGGAATGTTTTTTGAAAATATTTTCTCCTACCTGTTTTAGTGGTGAGTGGGCTGGAAAAAAGGGGGGGAGGAGAAAACATTTGGCATGTCATTCCCTGAGACACTCTCCCTATGTCCATGCATCCCCTTTCACTGCCCCCGCTCCAAGTAACTTATAAAACCCAACTGAAATCCTGATCAGGTATTGTTAAAACAATACACACACACACACACACACACACACACAAATGAGCTTCCCCCCCTAAAATCACTTAGATCATTACGTAGCCAATTAGATATGGCTATATGACATCATAGTTGAATCTGAATGACTAAATGACTTCACTGTTTCTATGCAGGAAGCTGATTTTTTTAAAAAAAATATGGAACTAAAACACCAGCCTATCAAAGTTGCAAACAGCAATGAAGCAGGATTAGAAAAGTAAGGGCAGGGGACCTCTCATTGTACATTTCTGATCTCTTCCTCAAATCCCTTCTTTTTGTTTGTCTTACATTTGAACCTGGGGCACATTTGGCAGCATTGGTTCTAAGTTTGAGGATAAGAGCCTGTCTGGATGTTATGTTTACCATGGGTTTTGACATTTGTGTGACAAATTTCACAAGTGGTAAGACTTCCCCAGGTGATAGGGAAGCTCTCCCACCCCACGTTCTTTAGTGTAATGGGCTTCCAAAACATAAGCCCCCTGCATTGGATTCTTTGAATCAGGAATCAAATAAAAAGGAGGTTCAATACTTTGTCTATATATAAAGATTTTAAGGAAAGTCAATACAAGATTAAATGAAAACAAATCTTAAGAATAAGTGGAAATTTTCATGCTAAACAACCCAGAACATTGAAGTAATGTCTTTCAGAGTTCTAAAATGCATTAGATATTTAAGACTGCAGTTGAAAGAAAAGAGAGAGAGATTCTGGCCAGAGGTTCATAGTTACCATGACAGCTATGATGTCAGTCATTCTTTGATTTCCCCGGAGACATGAGCCATACCAGGAGGAATCAGCTGACTGACTCCAGTGCTTGGGGTCCCTCCTTATAAAAGGTAAAAACCGCAAAAGTTGATTTTAATCATCTAAATTCCTAGTTAACAAAACTGGTTCACACTAGTTGAGTGATTCAGGTAGTTTAGCAACATGTCCTTAATCCCAATATACTTCCGCCTACATCCACAGTTTGTAACATAAATACATTTCTTCCTAGAAGGCCAAGGATGCTCGATACCAACCCTGTACTATGCCCCAGTGCCTAAGTCTCTTCAATTCAAAACAGCCACAAAATCACATCTTAATCTCTCTCATGTTTTTTTTTTTAAAGCATCGAGTCTGATAAAGAGGTCTGGATACTGGAAAACTTGTACACTGTTTTGTGTCATTTTGGGTGATCTTAATTGTACTATATGGATTTTGTTTTTGGATTTTCTTTGAACTAATATATCCCCCTGGAACGTCTAAGTGACCAGGTATCATCCTAATGATTAGACAGTTATCCTGTAAATGGTACAGTTCTTGAACCAAGTCCCACTGGACACGGTGTTTAGATGGCAGCTTATGTTCATTGTGTTTTAGCTAAAGTGTCTGCTTTGGCTAACTGACATTCATAAAGGACCAAGCTATTCCCTTTAGCTGGGACATGGCAGATGTCTTTTCTATCTCATATCACAAACACATGACAGTCAAATCACTATCCACTTTGAGTCAAAACCAGAAAAACCACACAATCATATTGAACGGGGATTTCAATCTATATACTTCCTGGTCACACTGTCGGTAAATTCAGCATGGGGGTTGCCACCATCACTCAGCAGATTTCTCTCTCCATGGACAATATCAATGGTGGTCACCAGGAGGTTGCAAATAAACTATTTATATGATGGACCCAGCTTGTGTAATGAATATCATTTTGTGGTACAGTGTAAGGATGGGAAATTCACCATGGAGTTGCCAATCACCATGGGAAAAGGATCATCTAGACAGGCTCAAACATCAGTTTCCCCCCACCAGACAGTGATGAGGCATGATAGAACGCTCACTGCCCATAATATGCATTCTTATATCTTCCAAAAACTCATTTGAACAGAAATAACAGTAGGTCAAAAGAAATAAGCGTGTATATCACATTAATACCATACACCTTCTATGTAGCCCAAAACTATATCATTTTAAGTTAGAGTTTAACTTGATGAGATGTGGGAGATTCACAGGGTTATGAACAGATCTGGAGAAAGATGTCCTGTACTTTTAATAAAGGCTTAATGTATGGAAATAGGCGAGTGAGGCTTTTCATGGTAGATAACAGCACCTAGTAAGTCCAAGCCTTCTGACATTCTGGGAGGTGCCATTTGCAGGCCACAGGGTAGGGTCTGGGGCAGGGCAGCTGCCATACAGTCACAGTCCAGGTGGTCCCCAGCAGCCTTTGTGCCTGGCTTGGAAGCCAATGGGTGTGGACCGCCCAGCTGACCAATCAGCAATGGCCTGGCCGGGTAGTGGGAAGTCCCCTGCCCAGTAGACCTAATGAAGGCAGGTTTCATTCAGGTCCGCGGGAGCAGGTTGGGCCTGCAGATGCAATTGCCTGCGATCGGTGTTGGAGGTGGCAGCTTTCCCTCAGCAGTGGCTTTCCTCAGCAGCTCACTCCTTTTGGACTGAGGCAGTCATGGTGGCTGTGGGCATCGGACTTCCCTTGCCCAAAGTACACACAGTGGCCAAATGGAGGTCTAATGCATATAAAGCATATGTACGTCATTAATCCTGCTTGGTTTTAATTCCCACTGGGCACCAGAAGGTTGTCTGGATCTGCAGGGGCCAGAAGGTGGTCTTGGCTGGATGCTACATGGTGGAATCTGGAACTTCAGGGAATGGTGGTCATGCATTGGATCAGTGTATGCAGCATGTGGTGGAGCTCCTTCATTCCCATATTTTTGCAACGGGCTGCCCAGATGCCCCCCCCAACACATTCATGATCTAGCTAGGGGAGAATGACCTGGGCACCCAGCTGGGCGTCGACTTGTCGTGTGCCAACTTGGCAGACTTGGGGACTTTATGGGATCACTTTCAGGACATATGTCTGTTTTGGTCAGACTTGCTTGAGAGGTGCTTGTGGCAGGGTGCCTCCTCCCCTAAGAAAATTGACTTAGTCAGATGACAGGTGGTAAAAACGGTGAGACACTTTGTGGTGAGGTGGGGGGTTGGGTGATCCAACACTTGGACATTTCCTTTTGTGTTGAGGCAGTGTTTTGCCCCAGATGGTGTGCACTTGTCCAGTTGGGGAGAGGACATTTGGCTGCAGGACCTGCGGGATGGTCTAAAGGGTTGGGTGCAACTTTAAGAACTTTGGCAGGAGCCGATTTAGGGCTTTTGTTGCAGTTTGGCATGGAGCATAGATCCTTTGTGGGGCAGGCTGGCTGGCACTGTTTCCCCATAGATGGGGAAACAGGTTTTTTTGGAGTGAGGCACATAAGGGGCAAGCTCAGCTCGGGGGCTGCTGGGACATACTCGCTTCCTGATAGCAGGTGGGTCAGCCAATGCTCTTTAAAGCTGTATTCGATAAAGTTGTGGCCTTTTAAACCACCTGATATCTCTGTATTTTTTGTCACCTGGCTCCTTGCCCTCCACCCCTCGAGCTGGCTCTGCAAATAACATCCTATTAATCTCCATTAAAGGAACTGGACATTTTTGCTCCAGACAGTTGGCAATCATAAGGATCCATGACTGGACTAGGGTTAGCTATCTGTCTTTACTCCATGCCAAGGCTGAGAAAAGCTTGGGGTTGCAAATTTCTCCTGTGGAAACAGCATTGGTAAGGGAAAGAATTAAGCCCCACTGCCCCAGCACTCAGTCTCAATGCAAATCAGGCCTCCCTTGACTTACAGTGCAATCCTATGCAGAGTTACTCCAGTCTAAGGCCATTGAAGTCAATGGCCTTAGATTGGAGTGACTCTCCATAGGATTGCACTGTTAGTTATGGATCTCACACACCTCTTTTAGGTTAACTGTTATGCATATCTCATCATCCCCTTTCAAAACTGTGGGAGAAGAAGCCTACACATGCCAAAGGAATACTGGAGAAGGAATAGGGTGAGCTGATACCAGATGGCCCAGAGAAGGCAAGCCTGAGGAGAGAAGGCTGAGTTCTGAAGGGCTTGCATTATTACCTCCATTTTCAGATTTTTGTGAAATATCAGGAATCCTCCATAATATCCTTTGCTGTTCACCATTCCTAAAAACAACAAAAAAGAAAGAGCACTCCTGTAACGGAAGGAGTCTTTCCAAGCTTTTAGAACTGTGAGTTCTATGAACTCATCACTGTTCATCTTCAGCACCTGCTTGCCTACAATGCAGAAGGGGGCAGACCAGGCCTCTCAGAGGTCTGGAGAGGGCTGGGCCACCTCCAGCTTTTGAAACCCCCTCCCTTGCCATAATGAAAATAAATTTTAAAAAGATGCATGAAAACAAAATGAGATAGGAGAGAGAGAAATCTGAACATTTTCTTTATTTAACAAATGTTTGTCTAAATGGGTCTGCTGCTGTCACACCTCATTTGGCAGTAAGTCTCCTTATAATTAAATGATGGTGATGATCAAAGTAGAAATAATCACATTCATTAAATATATGTAAAAGAATAATTTTAAAGCATCAAGCCTCCCATTTATACTGTAAATTTGTCCATTCCCATATTTACTTTCAATGTCTTAAAAAGTTCCAGTATTATTGCACTGTCAGCCAAATCGTAATTACATGGAATTAAGCTACGCTAATTTCAGCAAGACTTACTTCCAAATAAGTCTCGTTGGAACTGTATCATTATGATGATCTTCTCTTTCACAAACATACAACTTCTGTATACTCTAAATGCTGAGGGATTATTTAGGCAGAATTGTGCCAATATTTTAATCAGCATTGTAATGTTTATAATGGCTACGACTGACCAGAATCAATATGAGGTTGCCCAGAACACTGGCTCAGCAGCAGCCATTAAAAAAAGAACAGGGCATGGACAGAGCAGAGGATGAGCTCTGCTTCATACCAAATAGCAGGTGGAAGCACAGCTTGAAGTTTTGTTACTCCTCCATCTATGGGAACAAGGAATTGCACGTTGTTTAAAGCAACCGGTGTAGTCATTGCCTCTAGATTATATTTGTAGTCAATGCGCAGATCGGTGCTTGTAGGCTCACACCGCCAGTTCACTGCCAGGTTTAATGGAGTAGATTGAATACCCTGGGCTGATACCTTATAAAAATAATAAAAATAGAACATTTAGTGTGCATAAAGGGCCAAAAGAATAAAAGACATGGTTGGCTGTAGAACAGAGAATACCCCCTCAATTTTTCATTAATGAGTATGCTCCCACACTGACAGAGGGAAGGCAAAATACCTCAAACATCCAGGTGAATGTAAGTGAAAACTTAGAAGTTTACTATCAAACTATGACTATAAATGCTATTGTTAGGCAGCTCTTTCACAAGATTACAAAGGTTTTTACCTGATATTTTAGCATATCCACATTGTAATATGTTGCTTGGGGTTTTTGTTCAGACACTTTCTTCAAGTGAGTCATCAAATTTGGCATATTTACCCAGAATTCCTTTGTGTTGGCATCAGCTTGCGTACTGTCACTGCATTTGTTTATAAAAAGGAGAAGAATTAGCCCCTCTCATAACTGAATTTTCATTTGCTACAGTAAGCATAGAAAGAGGTCAATATGACACTTTTGGAAAACAGAAGTTAGCCTAGCTCCTGAAGCAAAGGCACTGGCAAGAGCCAACTTCTAAGGTTCAACATTCCTAGCTAATGTTGTTACCCCAAAAGCAGCCCTGGATCAGGAGACGTGTTTTTGAGGCATCCCCTGCATGACTTCTCAGACCGTGTGATTCTGAGATCCATGTTTGATATTAATCTTGAGAAATTATGATGAGGCAACAAGCAATTGAAAAGCTGACTCGCAGAGAGTAGCCAGGTTCCCTGGGACCTTGGAGACTCCCTGACAATGGCTCTCGCCTTTGGCTTTATCAAGAAGTTCATCAAACTTCTGGTAACAAGGTTTGCAGAACAATAATCAACCTTCTAGGACCATCCAGGAATTTGCTTTACAAGATAGACGAGTCTGGAAACCTAACCATAAGTGAAGCCTGAGCCATCAGCCAATTTCTAGCCTTTGTTAACAGACATTAATAAGCTCTACCACTCAGAAAATCTAATCATCCTACCCAGATCCATCCCACTTTCCTAATTACCTCACCTAGTACCCAGCCTCCTCCCCTCCATCCTCATTACCTTCTTTGAACAAATAAAAATCTGCCAATTGGAGCCACGTTTCTGAATCTTATTCAACGCAAACACAGTTCCTAGAATTTCTCAAATCCCAGAGCATCCCAAATTCCCCAATTCACAGAAGTCTGGAAATTTGGCCCAAATATACAGAATCGAAATATTCCAACAATAGAATTTGGCTCCAATAGTAAATGCTTGGCAAAAATAGGATAAAAGTGGCATTCTGGCAAAGAAAAAGTTCAGTTCAATCTTATCCCAAAGATTGCTCCTCCACTGCCGAAATCACCTTACTACTTTGGATCTTCTCCAACTGCATTGAACCTTTTGGATCAGACAATGTATGAAACTTTTTGCTCTACTTCTTTAATCTACTTTTCCTTCCTTGCTCCCCAAACATATTCCTTCCCTTCCTCCCTCCATTCTGAATGCTGTTCACAGAGAAAAACAACCAGCTTTCACCCTCTGACCTCCCACCCCCTTCCCCAAGACACTGTGCGATCATACTTCCACCAACAGAAGGTTCCAACTTTGGCATTCCACAAAGCAGAACACATAGCTTAACTGGAATGGCTTGCACTTGCAATCATCTGGATTATTTGTTGCTTACTCCTAGAGTTACCATTCCCCCAGTGGGGGCAGGTTCCCCCACTCCCATCCTCTGTTGGGGGCCTCTGTTTGGGGCCCTAATTGGCCCACTGCAAAACACAGGACTGCTCCCAACCCCTGCACAATGATGCCACTTCCAGGAAGTGATGTCATTGCACTGGCCGGGAGTGCGCATGTATGAAGACGTCCCAAAAGGTGAGTGCCAGGTCCCCCTGCTCCTGCCAGGAGCACAAGGGGACCTGGTAACTTTACTTACTCCCTAAATGTTTATTTGCTTCTATATGCCATCTAGTTACTCATAGCCCAGCAGTTCCCCCCAATCTATCATTTTATATTGCTTTTTCATTTTCTTGTTTTTCTACCTGTTATTTTAATGTTCAGTAAAGATTAAAACTCAAGTACTGTCTGCCTCTTTGTCTGCTACTTCAAATCTTTACCTCGAGTATTGCCCAAGTTGCACCCGTTCCCGCATAGACTAAAGATCTTTTGTCCCAGGAGTTTGGATGTGACTTCATGAAAATATTCACATGTACCCTAAGTATTCCAGGTAACAAGGTAGGCCTATGAATCTTTCCCCTGGTGGTATTCTTTTTAATATAAAGCAGCCATGAGCAGCTGTTAAGGTGAAGCAAAGGACTAGAAAGTGAGAAGAGGCTTTTAACTCTTTCCCAGCCAGTCATTTGTCCATTCAAAATCCTCCCCACCTTCCAAGCCACTTCTCTTTCTGCAACTGAGTCCCCATATCCAACAATTACAGGCACCATTGTATTGTGCTAATTTATAGAATGCATTAACAATTTTTTTTAAAATGGCCTTGCAGTTAATTGCCTTATTTTTGCTGTGTAAAAGCAATGAATGATGGCAGAAGGAGGCAAAAAATACCAGACAAAATACAAATGATCTTAGCAACAGGCAGTGAGGATGAAAGTGCATTATGGGTAGGTGAACAGGAGCAGCCAGCTGAGTCTCAAAGCCAAATATGAAAATGCCATCCAGATGCAGTTTTTTAAAATATAAACAGTGACTGTCTCTTGTACTGTAAAAGTCAACTGTCATTTTTCCAATCAATCATAATCATTATTAATTTTCATCCACTGAACATTTCTTCTGATTACACCTCCATGGACTGATTTATTTACATCTACTTTATCATAGTGGCCCAGCAAAGCACACAGCAGGGGTCCCCAGCATGGTGCCTGTGGGTGCCATGGTGCCTGCTGACACTTTTCCTGGGCCTGCCAAGTGTTTTTAGAAAGTGGGTGGGGGCAGGTGGGGCTTTTGCCCAGCAGGGCTTCTGATTGGCCATTGGAGATCTGCTGCCATCACAGCACAAGGATATTCACTGTCTGACTGAAGGCAAGCTGTGGATATGCAAGAAAATGTTTTCCAACAATATGTTCATTTTATAAGGTATCTTGTTAAGCAGAGCATCTGTCTAAAATGCTGAAGAATTGCTATTAAGTTTATGCATAACCTTACTCCCTGACATTTTGTGGCTGGCTCTGCCTCCTGCAGCATCCATTTCATGATTGTGCCCACTACCCTCTGTCAGAATTCCAAAGGTGCACACAAGCCCAAGGAGGTTGAGGACCCAGGGCCTAAAGGGTGCAAAAAATATCTCCATATGAAAGAGCAATTTAAGAAGAAATGTGAAATAAATGATAGATAAATGAATAGTTTGATGACTTTACAGTTGCCCTTTCTACATGTCATTAAAGGGATGGCCCACTCATTGAACGCTGGCAGCTTTTCCCCTTAAGTGCATTTTCTCCTTTCACCATTTTCAACATGGTTGCAGGCTGTTTAGCTTCTGGTTTTTTGACACGTTTTCTGGGACTGCAGGAAAGTGCGTTCCCTGAAAAAGTGCTGAAAAAACAGAAGACAAACAGCCAGTAATCATTTTGAAAATGGAGATGTCTGGAGTCAAGGGGAAAAGCCACCAGCATTTGGTGAGTGGGCCATCCCTTTAAGGACATTTGGAAAGGACCAATGTCAGGAATTGACTGGGTCCCAAGAAGAATAGAAGCAAAAAGTTGATTTGAGACCACAACAGTAGCTACCTAGCATATACAAGTGGGAGAAAGTGTTAATGAAGGAAGCCTGTCAGTGACCTGAGCCACAGAACCTGAGGAATGGGTGAAGAAGAGGCAGCAGGCCAAAGACCTCCATGATGCATCCACCATTTCTTTTGTCAGTGCCCATAATGACACCAAATGTGCTTTCAGATGTCAGGTATCATTGTTTTATCTTTACTATATCTAGTTATATTCAGCTGTTGCTTACTCATTTTTGGATTGGCATCGACCAATATGAGAACTGGCAAAACTGATGTCTGACTTGTGTCTCTACTTTCCGGCAGTATAGTTGCAGATTAAAATAGGAGAAAGCTGACAACTGAAAGCGCCTTGACAGTCAGCTTTAACAACGAAGAATATAACATCACATGGCCTCAAGTAACAATTTTCTGATGTAAAAAATATACAGAAAGATTTTAGATAGAAAAAACAAAGACATTTACTACCTATGAAAAGTTTCTTGTGCAAGGCTAGAAAAGTAGCTTTCCCCCCATAAATCTCAAAATTTTACATAGAATGATATTTACCAGCAGAGAAGTTGGGGATTTGGCAAGACGTGTTCTAACCTGTTGTAATTTGTCACACGGAACATTAGAACAGCTGGGGCAGGATTATTGGCAAAATGTCTCGTAATTCCTGCTGGAAATGACAGCACCATTTCTCCTGTTATCTTCACGATGCATCTTGAAAATCAAGAGAAAAGCAGGCAAAGGAAAAGAGAATAAATCACTGATTCGAGTGTATTTTTTTCTTGATCAATTTTTAGAGAACATTATCTGTCCTCTTGACATGAGAATATCATCATTCATTCATGATCATTCACGTCATCAATATGCAGATGGCACCCAGGTCTATATCTCTCTATCCCAAACCCCTGGTGATGTAGTAGAGGTTTTAAATTGCCGTCTGACAGTTGCCTGAAAGTGAACAAAGTGAAGCTGAACCCAGACAAGATGGAAGTGAAGTTGGTTGGGAAAGCAGAGATCTTGAAGAACATTGTTCTCCCCACTTTCAATGAGGTTCAGCTGACCCTTGCAGACACAGTTAAGATTCTGGTAGTTATATTGGACTGAGTACTGCTGCTAGAGAAGCAAGGCAATGCAGTTGCAAAAATGCCTTCCACAAACTGTGCCTAGCCCAAAAGATGGCCCCCTTTCTCGATATGGCCAATCTGGCTACCTGGCTCCATGGCATAGTAACATTGAGACTTGATTACTATTATGCATTGTACATAGGTCTCCCCTCAAAGTCAACTCGGAGACTCCAGCTCGATTATTATCAAGAACTATATTGACCATGCATGTTACTCCATTTTGCAGTCATTCCATTGGCTTCCCATCAGTTATGGGGCTAAATTCAAGGTTTTGGCTTTCACATACAAAGCCCTTCATGATCTTGGTCTCTCATATCTATGGAACCGCATGTCTCCCTATGCCACACCAACTGAACAGGGCCTTCTGCA
The DNA here is from genome assembly GCF_028583425.1 of Eublepharis macularius. Classification (NCBI taxonomy): domain Eukaryota; kingdom Metazoa; phylum Chordata; class Lepidosauria; order Squamata; family Eublepharidae; genus Eublepharis; species Eublepharis macularius. The sequence goes on from NC_072794.1 coordinate 75,171,526, forward strand.
GGTACCACCCTACAAATGGGCAAAACAGCTGCCCATACGCATACATTCTCTGTAGTGGCTCCAATCTTATAGAACAGCATGCCTGAAGAAGTCAAGGAAACTCCCACTCTTCTGGCTTTCCACAAACTGCAAAATCAAGTTATTCAGAAGGGCTTTCATAAACAGTTAATTGAGCTATACTGCAAGGAAATGGTTCAAAGAGATGCTTCAATAAAGGTTATCACTATTGTTTATTATGTCATTTCAAATTGTTTTGTGCAATCTACACCTTATTGTATTGTTTATTGAATGTCCCAGCTATTGATAGTATTGACTTAGTGTAATCTGCCTTGAGTCTCATTGAGAAGGCAGACTGTAATTATTTTGTAAATAAAAAGTAAAATAGCAGACATCACAGATACAATTGCATCAGAGGTAATTCTGATTTAAGATTGTTTACTATAAACAAGCAGTAATTTCACTAAAAATTCTGTCTCCTGGGTATATCTGCTGCAACTGAAATGCATAAAATGAGAGCAGCTACAAGTGGCACGTAGGTCCCTCAATGAGAGGAAAACACTGAGGGGAAACCTCTCATCTTAACGTCTCTTCATAAATAACAGCTACATAATAAGAATTCAATCCACTCAATGGTAAGAGATTAAACTCAAAAGAATCTCAACTGGGAATTGGGTAGAGAAAGAAGAGAAAAAAGGTTTGAAAAGTCTAGAAGTTGCTAGTAATACAGTAGATCTAGTAAAACAGAATACTGAAAGATATAAAATCTGCATGTGTAGAGAAGAAACATAGGCCAATTGTAACAGAAAGTCATATAACTAACAAGATTGTTTTGTTCTAGAACTGTTAATAGAACTTTTATTCCTATGCATTCAACATTTACTTTACACTTACAATTCATTCGGAATGTTTTAAATATAGAAAAGACTCCAGTAACACCTTTTAAGATGAACCTACTTTACTGTAGCATCAGCTTTCGAGAACCACAGTTCTCTTCATCAGATGCATCTCTAATTACAGCTGGGCTGTAAATCAGCACTCTACCATTTCAAATCCCAGTCCTGCCATGAGCTCAGCTGATGTCCTTGGGTAAGTCACTCCTCTCCGCTCCAGCTCCCTCGTTGTATTGTGGGTATAATAACAATGACTTTGTTCACTGCTCTGAGTGGGGCACTAATCTGTTTACAAGAGTGGCTATATAAGAGCAGTCTTTTGGTACCTTAAGTACAACAAATTTATTATGGCAGAAATTTTCATGAACCAGAGACAACATCAGATGCATGAAGAGCTATCTACTTTACAGGCAATACAAAAATAAATGATGGGACAGTTAATGCAGCTAGAAGTCAGAAGGCCCAGTTTCCCTGGACAAAGTGATCTATATTACATTGCAAAGCACAAAGGAAAACAAGATCCAATCAATAAATGATCCAGACAGAGCAGGTGTAGGCCAGTTACTGCTGAATTGGCAACATAAGATGAGTTTGAGTAGTTGACATAAACCTGTAAGGAGGAATACTTAACTAAATTCTCCCAACCCTACTACTAAGTCCCAAGAATGGTAATATCAAATCATTTACACAATGGGAACACAAAATGTAATTTTTCTGTCATTTTGCCATTAACAAGATACAGGATGTTAGACGTGAACTATATTTAAGTTAACTTCTTAATATTTTCAGAAGGCTATCACTTTATGAAAGACTATTGGGGCAGGCCAAAAAAACAAAATTGTAGGAGCAATATTATTATTTGACTAAAATAATGCTATTGTGATAATATATGCATCAGCCAAGATGATATGTATATGAAGCTTGTACAGGTAAGCTTGATGGCCAATAATAAATATGGTTTTAGAAGAATTCTAGACAATTTACAAATAAATTACTATAAACTAGGATGGCCAGAGCATATTTTTGTTTAGATAAACCATAAGGAATTGAGTCAGTAAAGCTACTCTGTTGATTGCTCAATTGTTTTTCTAAAATCTTCTCTTACAACATTAAGCACTGCTAAACTGCTATCAGACATTTAATTCAAATAGCTTGGTATATCAAATAGTATACAGCATATCAGAAGAGCGAAGAATTGTGACCCTTTGTTGAGCAGTGACATTAATTACACCTTTAATACGCCAAGGTCGTATTCCACAACCATCAGAGCCAGGGTGGTGTAATGTTTAGAGTGTTTGACTAGGATGTAGGAGAGCCAAGTATGAATCCTCACTCTGCCATGGAAACCTGCTGGGTGACCTTGGGCCAATCATATACTCTCAGTTAGAGATGGGCATGGATCGGGAGGGCTTGGAGGGCACTACGTTGTTTCAGCTGGCTGGCAGGCTCTGCTAGTCAGCTTGAGCAAGGGGGGGATTTAAAATTTAAAGCGCTCCACCTGCTGCTTGCAAGAGGCACGGGAAGTGATTTAACTCCCCCCTCCCTTGCTCCAGCTGACTGGAGCAAGGGAGGATTTAAACTTTAAAGCTACAGCCAATGTAAAGTTAGTGTTAACTGTGATTGTGGGAGAGATGAGGGAGGTATGAGATGTGTCTGCACATACAAGAAGAAGCCAGGTTTGTGTACAGTTTTCCTTAATCGTGGTAATATGTCATATCTGAATACAGCTGTTGTGCAAAAATTAACAAAAGGTAGTTAACATCAAAGAAAATGCTGCCCTGTCTTCTGTCCTTCTTTTACTGGTACACTCAGTAATGTTAGATACAGCTGTGATTTTCCATGCATGGTAGATCCATTTTTTAATAGGGAGAAACAGCAAAGGAGCCCCAATTCAAAGGTCTAAGCAAATTCCTTTACTACTTGTCAGCGGCCAGTGAATAGTTTCTTTAGCTTTGTTGCTAACTGGCACCGCATATCTATACTACATGGGAAAGAGAAGCAAAGAATACGATACCTACTTGTTAGGGTCAGCTCCTTTGAAGTACGCATTAACAGTTTCCGTGAAAGCTGCAGCTACAGGCAGAGTGTCTTGTGCACCCATTGTTAAGGGGCTGGGTCCTCTGGAAGAGCCTGCAAACAATGAAAGACAGCTGCTTTTATGCATATATAACCCTTCACAATTGCTTCAAATAAATACCAGAAAGGAAGAATGTGGACATGAAAGGAGAAAGCACACAAGTAAATGACTCAGAAGCAACACACTGGCACTAATATCAGAACAGGTCTACAAATGCTCATTTCCCCCCAAATATTCTTATAAGCAGTAAGTAAAATGCACCAGACAACCTTCTTATTTGACCTGATTTCTCCTGGCTCATCCCCCCCCCCCAGTCCCTAACTGTAACAGCCCAGAGCCCTAAGATGCTAAATGGAATCTACTGGGGGAAGTTCAAGGGGGCACTTACCCCCTTGGAATCCTAAATTAACTGATTTTTTAAATGAACTCTGACACACACACACACACACACACACACACACACACACACACACACACAGAGTTCTAACTAGTGACATTAATTAGTAGTCATTTACTAACACATCATATACAAGCACAAGAGCATTCCTGCAGTCCGTGCAATATCACTCCTGGAAGTGATGCCAGCACTCCACCCAGGGACCATGCCCCAGGATTCCCATATCCTTCCCCTCCCACCAGCCAGGTTCAGTGCTGGCAGAGGCTTGGAGTGGGGGATCTACCATCCTCACCAGAGGAATGGCAAAACAGGGTTGCACTTACCTGTAACTGTTGTTCATCGAGTGTTCTTCCATGCAGTCCCACTTGGGAACTGTGCATGCGCAGGCCAGCTGCGAACACTCTAAAGCTCCTAAAGGTGTGAGACACTCATCTAGCCTTTTTGCGTGCTTTTCTCCTAGGCGCAGCTATAAAAGGTGGGGGGCGAGTGACTGCCTCCCTCAGTTCTCTAAACCACCAGTATAGAAGGAAATTAATGGCAGGGAAGGAGGGAGGGATGTGTGCCTGCACAGAAGAACCCTCGATGAACAACAGTTACAATTTTAAGTGCAACACTGTTTTCATCATCATATCTTCTGTGCAGTCCCACATGGGAGATTAGCGATCTGACTTACCCAGGAGATGGGCGTGTAGCTCTTCAGTGGTAAAGACTCTTCAGAATTGCCTTGCCGACAGCTGCGTCCGTTCTGGAGTCTACGTCAATGGCATAATGCTTGATGAATGTAGGTGGCGTAGACCAGGTGACCACCTTACAGAATTCCACTGTAGGGATGCTGATATTAAAGACTGAGGCCATGGATTGTGCCCTTGGAAGAGTGTGCTGTAACTTGCAACGACATGGTTGTTTAGACTGATGACAAAAATCCTTAATGAGCCAAACTATCCAATTTGAAATGGTCTGTGAGGTGACCTTCAGACATTTTCTGGGCCCTTTAAATGAGATAGAGTCCTTTCTGAAAGGAACTGTCCTGTCCAAGTAGAACCACAAAGCATGTTTAGTACAGTGGTTAAGTGGTTTAGCAGTGAACCAGTGCTCTACTGGTTTGAATCCCACTACTGCCATGAGCTCAGTAGGTGGCCTTGAGTAAGCCACTTCTCTCAGCCCCAGATCCCCAGCTGAATTGTGGAGATAATAATAACACTAACTTGTTCACCACTCTAGGTGAAGCACTAATCTGTCTAGAAGAGTGGTATATAAATGCAGTTGCTGTTGCTGTTGTTAATATTAAGCGTGTGGAAAAGTCTCTCTGTGTCATTTGAAGGGGTAAGGGAAAATACAGGTAAGACAATGTCTTCGTTTAAGTGAAAAGCAGAGGCGACCTTTGGCAGAAAAGGGAGGCTCGGATAAAGGCCAAGCTTATCTGCGAACATCTTAATGAAAGCAGGGTCATGTCCCAGGGCTTGCAATTCAATCATCCTCCTAGCTGAGGTTATAGTCACCAGAAAGGCTGTTTTGGCTGTCAGAACCTTCAAGGAGCAAGTACCTAGGGGCTTGAAAGGTTTATGCATGAGTGTAGCGAGAACCAAGGAGATACTCCACTGGGGAATTGGCCCTGGAGGGTATAGATTCCCTAAACCTCTTAGGGAGGATATGCATTGTGGTTGGGCAAAGAGGGATTTCCTGTCTATACTATCACAGTAGGCAGAAATAGCCACTAGGTGCATCTTAACAGAGGAATTAGCCAAACCTCGATCCTTGAGCTGGACCAAATAGTGCAAAACAGATGGCAATGGGGCTGAGACCAGGTTTAAGTTGTTGTCTGCAGTCCAAAAAGAAAATCTTTTCCCTTTGGCTAGGTATGATTTACTGGTGGAAGGTTTCCTAGCTTCCAATAGGAACTTCTGAACTGGGGAGGAGAAACTCAGTCCAGGGGAGAAATGAACCAGGCTATTAGCTTCAGCATGACTGGGTCATGATGGAGAAGCACATTGTCCTGTAGCAGGTATAGTGTTTGGGGAAACTGGTGGATTCTGCCCTGTGCTGTTTGAAATAGAGTGGCAAACCAGGCTTGCCTTGGACAGTAAAGGGCTATAATGATTGCCAAGGAATCTTCCCTCATCATCTTGCTGAGTGCCAGCATCATAAGAAGAGGGAGAAATGCATATAGGAGGGTGCCTGACCATGGTATCTGAAAAGTGTACCTGAGAGAGGACTTCCCCACTCCTGCCCGTGAGCAATATAAAGGGCATCTCTTGTTGAGGTCAGTGGCAAACAGATTTATGGTGGGATAACCCCACATTGTAAAAGCAGGGCAAAGGAAGTCCATGTGGATGGACCATTTGTAGTTCCAGGATTTTGAACGACTTTGTGCATCTGTCAGAACATTTTCCTTGTCTGCTATGTGTATAGCAGAGAAAGAAACTCGATGCTGGAGAGCCCATTCCCATACCAGTGAGGATTCCCCGGAGAGAGCCAGGGAAGCTGTACCCCTCTGTCTGTTCAAAGAATGTATGACAGTTGTATTGTCTGTGCATTTCTGAACATTCCTGCCCTTCGCTAGGTAAAGCAGAGCTTTCAGAGCATACCGTATTGCCCTGAGCTCTAGGAGGTTAATGTGTAGAGTGGATTCTTGATTGGATCAATATTCTTTTACTTCAGTGGTCCCTGAACATGCCCCCTATCTTGACAGGGAGGCATCTGTGCAGATTGAAATATGAATCAAGGAGGAATCGAAGGGAGTCCCCACTAACAGGTTCTGCATGCTGTTCCACCAACTCAGGGACCTGTGGATGAGTCTCGGAGCTGAGAACCACTTGTACGTGTTCTGTCAATGTAGGTGGAACATTCTGATGAATCAGTTCTGCAAGGGACAAAGCCTCAGCCTGGTGAACTGAACAATCAGAGTCAGAGAGGTCATAAAACCTAACATTCTTTGAATTTGTTTTGCACTTTGGTGCCTGTATGAAAGGATTTTGTTTAGGGTGAGGAGAAATTTCCTTATCCTTTCCAGGAGAGGGAAGGCAAGGGTTAGTGTTGAGTCTAAGACCCCTACAAACATCACTTTCTGGCAGAGAACCAGGGATGACTTTTTCATATTGATCGTCAGGCCTAGCTGGTGTAGGACTGCAAGAACCAGAGCCATATGTTGTGACAAGGACACTAGAGAGATAGGGAAAAATAGTATACCCTTTCTCTCTGAGGTGGCTGACCACTACTGCTATGACTTTTGTAAAGATAAGAGGGGTAGATGAGAGACCGAAAGGAAGAACCTTGTATTGGTATCTTTCAGATCCACATTGAAAATGAAGGAACTTTCTGTTCTGAACGTTTATTGGAACGTGAAAATATGTATCTTTTGAATCAACAGTAACAAACCAAACTTCACTTTTTAACAAGGCTTAAGAAACTTTTTGGAAATTATAAACTCATTTAAAGGACAAAGATCTAAAATGGAATGGGAGCCTCTTAACTTTTTGTCCACAATAAAGTAGCAGGAAAAAAAGCTGTCGGTTCAGCTGGGTGGAACTGGTTCTATGGCCTGTTTCTGCAGCAATGACTGCACTTCTTCTAAAAGTAAGGTGGGAAGAGGTGGAGGGTTGAACAGAGGGGGAATGTTGAGTGAAGCTGCCGAACTCTAGGCAGTAACCTTGTTCGATTATGGACAACACCCAAGCCTCTTGGGTGATCAACTTCCAAGCCTATAGAGGAAGTGAGTGGTCGATAGTAGGGATGTGCAATTTGGTATTCTGGTTAGGTTAAAGTTACCGAATCAGGGCCGTTTAGGTTTTTCTGGTATTACGAAACTTTTTCTGAATACTGAAAAATTTCGGTAATACTGAATCAGATATTGCTGAATTGATTTGGGATGATTCGGGTCAATTTGGCAATCAAAGAATTTGCTAGCCGTTTGTATTTCCTCCAGGTTTCTGGGAGCCTGGGGGGGGCATTTTCTGTCCGAATCAAACCAAACTTGGTGGAGACGTTCTCCTAACTCTCCTCTAACTACCCCCCAAGTTTCAGAAAGATTGGAGTTTGGGGGGGCATGTTATGCCCCCCCAAAGAAGGTGCCCCCATCCTCCTACACTCTCCATTATTCTCTATGGGGAAAAACAAGTCATCTTTCTAGGTGGCTTGGTGTGGCATTTTGCAAGCAAAATGCACCCAACTTTCAGGGGACCTGCTCCCACCTGCTCTCCCACCCTCGCCCAAGATTCAGGGAGGCCATTTTATGGCCTCCAAAAGAAGGTGCCCCTATCCTCCTCCACTCCATTATTCTCTAGGGGGGGGAAGAGGGTTGTCTGGCTAGGGGTGGCATTTTACATGCATAATGCCCCCAACTTTCAGGGGACCTGCTCCCACCTGTCCTCCCACCCTCCACCAAGGCTCAAGCAGATCCCACTTTGGGGGGCCATTTTATGGCCTCCCAAAGAAGCTGCTCTTACCCCACTCCTACTCCATTATTTCCTATTGGGGAAAAAAGACAGGCTTGTCTGGCTAGGGGTGGCATTTTACATGCATAATGCCCCCAACCTTCAGGGGCCCATCTCCCACCTGTCCTCCCACCCTCCACCAAGGCTCAAGCAGATCCCACTTGGGGGGTCATTTTATGCCCCCCCAAAGATGGTTCTCCTGCCACACCACTTAATGTCATTCTACTGTGGGGAAGACTTCCACACAGCAGAAACACATGGGATTGGGGCTGGCAATGGTCACAGCCACAGTCCACCTGCACCCACATTTCCAAAGACTGCACATCCCCTCCCCAAAACCTAACCTCCCCTGTGGCCAGCCACTCTCTCTCTACTGATTCCTGTTATGGGAAAATCCAGACTCCCACAGCAGGAACCCATGGAATGTGGCATCTATGGCCACAGGCACAGTCCCCCTTTTAAATCCACCCCCCACAGCCCCACACAGACCCAAAGACACCCTCCCCAACATTCCAACACTGGCCACTACCCCAGGAGCAGGCTTGCCAGCCATTCCCCATTGTTCCCTATGATGGGAACCTTTAAACTCTCTTACCCAGGGCAGTTATGCACAGCCCAGGGGTGCCATAATGGAGGGCACACTTCTGAGTGCAAGCTCGTCCCTGTGAAAGCACACCTGAACCAGACACCCTCCCCCAAATTCCCGCACTACCTATAGTGATGGCTGGCCAGCCAGCCCCATTGTTCCCTATGATGGGAACTTACTTCACACCTAAGAAAAAAACACAAACACACACTGAATAAAGTTTTTAAAAAATTATTTTCTAACTTTCAAAGTGCAACTAGGCAAAGCATTGTGACACATTACACCAGCAGTCTCCCACACAGAAAAATAACACAACTCACTTAACAACAGAGAATCACAAAAACACAATTGCTGTCAAAAACTCTTTATTTCTTTAACAGCTTTAGGTCACACAGCAGGAGGGCACACCAAAGGGCATGCCAGCAGTCTCCTATACAAAAACGGCACAACTCACTTCACATCAGAGAATCACCCAAAACACAATTGCTGTCAAAAACAGTGAAGTGAGTTGTGTTATTTTGTGTAGTAGACTGCTTTCATGCCCTGTTGTGCCCTCCTACTGTGTAACCTAAAGCAGTTAAAGAAATAAAGTGTTTTTCACAGCAATTGTGTTTTGGGTGATTCTCTGATGTGAAGTGAGTTGTGTTATTTTTGTGTAGGAGACTGCTTCTTATTCCCCCCCCACCACCACCACCATAGCAAATAGTGGAGTGGAGGTGGATATGGGCACCTTCTTTGGGAGGCCATAAAATGGCCCCCCAAAGTGAAATCTACCTGAAACTTGGTGGAGGGTGGGAGGACAGGTGGGAGCAGGTCCCCTGAAAGTTGGGTGCATTTTGCTTGCAAAATGCCACACCAAGCCACCTAGAAAGATGACTTGTTTTCCCCATAGAGAACCATGGAGAGTGTAGGAGGATGGGGCACCTTCTTTGGGGCATAACATGCCCCCCCAAAGTCCAATCTTTCTGAGGTCGTTAGAGGAGAGTTATAAGAATGTTCCCACTAAGTTTGGCTTGATTCGGTGAGAAAATGCCCCCCCCAGGCTCCCGGAAAGCTGGGAGAAGGTTTTCTCATTGAAAACAATGGCCGAATCAAGCCAAAAAGCTGAATCAATTACCGAAACGTGAATACCGAAACGGTTTCCTGATTCAGTTAAAACCGAATCAGGTTTACTGAAACAGGCAGGCCTTGCACACCCCTAGTCAACAGTAGAGATGGGCACTAACTGGAAAAACCCAGAACCATGTGGTAAATGGTTCATCAAATTTCACGAACCATGAACTTTCACGAACTTGCCCCTGGTTCGCGAACCGGTTCATTTGGTTCGTGAAAATGTCACATCCGAGTCAGCAAATCATCACTTCCAGATCAGCAGAAGGTCACTTTTGGGCCAGCAGAAGTTCACTTCTGGGCCAGCAGAAAGTCTGCAGGAAGTCCATCCCCTGTTGCCTAGGAAACTGATTGATTGGTACCAGGCTGTCTGCAGTGACAATCCAAAAAACAAACCAAACAAACCAGCCTAAAATTCGTGGAGGTTCGTCAGAAATGGGATCTGACGAACTGCTGGTTTGCAAACCACGAACCGGTTCGTGATTAATTTTGGTTCATATTTCGGTTCGTGCCCATCTCTAGTCGACAGACATGGCACAAGATGGCTTGTCTTCAAAAACCTTCTTTGTTAGACTAGACTGATACCTTGGAAATCAGGAACCATCTTTTGATTTGGCTTTGAAATAGAGGTTGAACAGAGTCCAAGGAAAAGGCTGTTGAGAGCCTCTGGGCAATGTAAGCATTGGTTGGGAATGGAACCAATTGTATTTAGTATTATAAGGTGGATATTAGCTTGGAGGTCATCTTTGTCTAAAGGGGTTTGTGTGAGTTTGTGTAGAGGGGGGTAATACCTAAAGACCGAGCTGTCACTTTATCATCTTTGATCTTTTTGCATGTCTTGTTCGTGGTGGATGAAAATAGGTCTGTCCCCTCAAAGGGAAGGTCTTCTACTGTCATCCTATGATGAGCGGCTAAAGCGGTTGTTCTGAGCCACACATGTCTACAAATTACAATCACAGCGGCCAAAGCTTTGGAAGAGCAGTCCCCAATATGTCTGGTTGTATTAATTTGTTGTTTGGAGAGCCTTAAACCTTCTCCTTGCAGAATTTTAGCCAGCCTTTGTTTATCATTTGGTATTAGGCTTAGGTAGCGGCCAATCTTTTCTCATAAGAAAAACTGATATTGAGCCATAATGGCCTCATAATTGCCAATTCTAAAGTTTAAGCTTAAACTTTTCTATCCAGTGTGTCTAGCTTCCTGCCCTCTTCATGTATTGGAGCTGAATGGCCTGCACTTTTTTGGAGGCACTTGCCTTTCAGGGTCTCAGTGACAACTGAATTTGTGGGAAAGTGAGTAAACAGAAAACTTGATCCTTTCTATTTCATCTTATACATATTGTCCAGCTTCTTAGACCTTGCCAGAGTTGAGGCTGGCCTGGACTATACCTCTTTCATCACATCTCGCATGCCTTGCATGATTGGGAATGCCTCTGGTCTGGCTGCTTCTGAGTGGAGGACCTTGGAGATCGGATCCAAAGAGGTCAGAGCAGAGCGCGTCACCTCAGTTTCCAGGGACCTCATCATCCAGACTGTTTGGTATATAAGCAGAGATCCTCACTTGGGGATACAGCAGAGCCCTCCATTATAAACTCTGGTGGAGAAGACTCTGAAGCAATATTGGAGCTGATATTGGAGTCATCGTCTGAGTGTGTAGTGGTGTTCAGGATCAGTTCCGGAACATTGTTGTCCTCTGGAACTGTGGCTGGAACCAATGTAGGTCTGGTCTTACTACTTCTTGGTCCAAATGAACAAGGACATAAGCATCATCCCAAAAAGTAATGGGGAGGCAGGTATAGGCCCGGAGACCCTTCAAACCTGTAGGCATAGTAATGGTACGGAAAACCATATGGAGAGTAATGGAACTGATGGTGTCTATGGTGTTGATCCAGTTCCAAACGATTGTCATTCTTGGACGGATTTGAAGAAACCTTCTGACTTTCCACAGGCCGCAAAAGGAAGGGAAATAGCTATTGACAATTCCACAATCTCTGGGATCTCACCCTCTGAGAGGGTGATGCCAAAGCAGAACAACTTATGGAGGTTAGAGAAGTTCTCATAACCCTGGGTGGACGCCAACAACATAACAGGAGCCGAAGAGGTGGACTTTTTTCTTTTCTGTGACCTGGAGGTCAATAATTTTTCAGCATGCTTTGCCTTTTCTGACAGTGGCTCTGACTGGCACTGAGGTGGAATAAGCGACTGAAACTGACTGGTCCCTTTCGGCAGCAATAGACATCAAGCATGCTGGATAAACCGAGGAAACCCATTCTGGGCACTGCGGTTCTTTATCTGCAACATTAGTATTCTCGGACTCGGAGTCTATACTGCCCTTCATAGTTGACTCCCAAAAAGCCACTTTCAATTGCAATGCCCTTTCATGGCACACCTTGGACATAAACTCTTTACAGACCACACACTACAAGGTGTCATGGCCCTCACCCAGATATAGCAGGCATTTGTTGCACCCATCCAATTGGGCCATCTTGGTTCCACAACATGAACACATCTTGAAAATAGCCTTCAAAGCCATGGAGTTGAGAATAGAGGAGCAGAGCAAAGGACACGTCCTTCTTCAGCAGTGGCTAAAGAAGAATTGAGTGAGGGAGCTGCTCACCCCGCCTTTTATAGCAGTGCCTAGGGGAAAAGCATCATCAAAGGCTAGATGAGTGTCTTGTGCCATTAGGAGCTTTAGAACATCCACGGTTGGCCTGCCCACGCACAGCTCCCATGTAGGACTGCATAGAAGACACGATGATGAACCCTAATTATGCTAAACTTTGAAAAATTGCTGATATATTTGGACAGATAGGCAACTCTAATCCTGTCATTATGGAGTAATGTAAATACACTCAAAATGAATATTATACCTAGAATTATTATACCTAGAATTTGTGCATAATTCTTTTCCATATAGCTTGTAGATATTCATAAACTTAATACTTTGTTTTGGAAATTTATGTGGGATTCAGCACCACCTCAGATTTCTTTAAAGAGGATGCAACTTTCAATTAATGAAGGAAGATTTGGTTTTCCTGATTTTGTTATCATCAGGCATATTTGTTAACTTGTATAAATTATTGTGATTTCTCCTCTTGCATTATCTATCATGGGCTCTCTTGGAGGCTTCTTGTTTGGAGCTGCTCTTTAAATTGTTAGGGTCTTCTTAAGTTAAAATGGATCCTGTTCATCCTGTAATTTCTGCAGTTAGAGAAATAAGGTGCATAATAGCACGACAATATCAATTTGACCCATTCTCACACTCTAAACTAACATTACGGTCTAATCCAGATTTAAAAATTGGGAGGAAATATTTTTAATGGAAGGCTTGGACAGAGGGATTTTTACTCTGGATCAATTGATGGGTTATGATGATGCGTTTTTGTCATCTCAGCTGCGGTCTAGATATGATTTGCCAACTTTTACTGAATGGTAATATTTACAATTGCAACATTTGTTGGTTTTTAAATATGGCCCTGCAGCTTTGAGCGATTTAGAATCTCACTTCTGGACATTCTAATTGAATCAACACAAAACCTTCAATGTTTGTTTATAAATACTTGATGTTGGTTAATAAATATTATGCAGTCTCAGAGATGAATGGAATGGTGAGCCAGATTGTCCAGTTCATCAAAGCAATTGGACATTGCTTTAAGTCTTATAACTATAGCTTATGTAGATCTTAAGCTGCAATTTATTAAGTAAAAAATTATGTTTAGGGTATATTGGAACCATAGTCCTTAATAAAGTATTAAGTACAGTGCTCAATAGTTGGCATTGTATCTTACAAGAGATATCTCTTAAGCATATACTTTGAACATGTCCAGTTATTCAGTCCTTTTCGGAGGAAGTTATTACTCATATTAATTTTGTACTAGAATACACATTTTATTTGAATATTTATGTACCTTTAAACTATTTGCCTATCTCAAGGAACCTAACCAATAGTCAATGGAAATGGATGCTTTGTGCTCTTATAGTTGCTAAAAGACTCAGATTACAGCATTGGAAAGACAAGAGCCCACTTCCATAATTTATTGGATTGAGGACTTTATAAACATTTGAGCATATACAACTATTGCATATGGACTTATTTTCAGATATTTGGAAACCTTTTATAGAAACTTATGTACAGAGTTGCCTCAGTTGGTTTTTGTTGTTTTTGTTCCTGCTGTTTGTTTTTTCTTTCTTTTTTTTTGCTTTGCACAAATAAATATATATATATATATATTTTAAAAATATATAAAAAATCAGTATTCCTTCATGGGCATCGGTTTATTTAGAAAACCAAGTATACGCACATTTAAAACTGCTTCTCTCATTTTTTTACCCACCAGAAACGTGAAACTAATCATTTATAGAACTGCCTTTCTAATTTTCACGTGTTCACCATTGGCAGAAGGGGAGTTTTATAAGCAGAACAAGGGGATTAATTAAAAGTCTATGAAAGAATCTTCTACAAGCAGAGATGAGCAAGTCTGAATCAGGGTCATTTAATTCAGTAAATGTTTGAGAAAAAAAAAAGCATTCAGACGGCCTGTCTGCACACTCCTTGCAAAGAAGCTATCAGCATAATCAGGAAACTTTTTTCAGAGATGGAGGATCATGCTCTGCATATATTTAGTTTCTAAGTAGAACTAAATATTAATAAAAGCTATGAAAATCAGACTACACAAGTTCTATTCACAAGTTACAGTGAACGTACATATAATGCATGTACAGTGTACTCTTGATTTTGCTTTACCCATTGTTGAGTAATACACATTCAGTTTGTGTACAGCTGAACAGAAGTTTAAACCACATAGTTATCCAGGTACTGGTCCCCAGTTTCATTTGTAAAGTCAATGCACATTGGCTTTTTCTTACAAACAGACACAGCCATGCACACGCAGGCTGTATGTGCACTGTAACATGTTATCTGTGCAATATTAGTCTGTAAATCAAATGACACTGTCTGCATCATTCTTCCAACAAAAACATAGAGAATCATACCTCAAGGAGAAAAGCCAAGCTTTCCAGAATATAGGATTTTGTTCAGTGTTTCTGTTGTCTATTAGCTAGCAAAAGCGGCACTGAACATTTTGCAATTCTTTATGAAAACATACACATGCAAAGAAGCATTCTTACTATTTGTTTTACACTGCTACAACACACTGGCATTGCAACAATTCAACATGCTGTTGGGTCAATTTGACATATATGAAAACTTTTAAATCTTATTGCAGTTACTAATCCTACTTGTAGCTAGCAGGCTGGCAGCAAAAATCACCAAGCCGAGCTTCTTTCTCCAGCAACCTACACTGCATGGGAGGGGGACATAAGCCAGTACTTAAGAAAAAATTAACAGTTATTTACTTTAATAATTTACAGTTACTTAGTTGGGATTCAGGCTTCCATTCTACTACTTTATAGACATTTGTTGAGATGTTTGCCTATAATACATTTGGTTAAAGATAAAGAAGACAAACCTCTATGAAGACAAACAAAATAAAATACAAAAGTACTAGAAGTTGTTAAAATAAAAATTGCATATTTACTTGAAAAGAAAGTGAACCTGAATATAAGATGACCACCCCCTCCCTCCAGTTATACACCTTTTTTTACTGGACACAACTGTAACTTGCACAGAAATGTAAAATGACTAGGGTTGCCAGCTCCAGGTTGGGAAATTCCTGGAGATCTGGGGGGGGGGGGGGTGAAACCTGGAGATACCTGGAGAAAGTGGGGTTTGGGGAGGGAAAAGACCTTGGTATGGCATAATTCCATACAGTCTCCCCCCCCCCAATGTAGCCATTTTCTCCAGGTGAACTGAGTTGCAATTCTGGGAGATCTCCAGCCACTACCTGGAGGCTGGCAACCCTAAATATGACCCCATTTTTTTCTTTTTTTGTGGCATACCTGGGAGAAACCTAGACTTGCATTGGAGTAAATAGGTGTACTGTGAAAACTGATGGGTTTCATTGTGGCTTTGACTTAGCTAGGCTAAGGAACCAGTGAGGCATCTCTTTCAGAAGATTGCAAATGCAGATTTTTACACCCTTTGCAATATGAAGTGTTACAGTCTTCATTTGAACCTGGAAATTATATGCATCTTGAGTGACTGGAAGCTTGAACATAGACTTCCACAATAATCTTTTTGCTGATGAACAATTTTTATGAAATAGTGTTTTCCTAGTGTTCTGTATATCAGTATATCAGTATATGATTCAATAGATGACTGATTGGTGTCACTGTTATAATTGATTGTTGCCTGTCTTTTTATGACTATATGGTTTTACATTTTACATTTGAACATTTTTGAAATTGTACTGTCACATGTATTATGTGCTGTGAAATCACATCTATGTGGGCTAAGGTAAGTTGAATTTGTGCAATTTTCACAACATACCAAATTTTACTGTTACAATCTCTGGTATGTTTGTATTTTGTTTTATTTGTCCTGTAATACACTTGAATAAATTTAGTTTTGGAGTTTTCAGTGACAATATAAAAATAAAATTTTGTTTTCTGTTGAATGAACAAGAAAAAGAACAGATGCACGATCATGGATTATGCATAACTTTTCAAGCAAGCTGTATTTTGAATGTTTGTTCATTTAAACATTCTCAGGCATAAGAGAATGCACACTTCCACATCATCTAGATTAAAGGATTGCTTTACATTCTGATGCTAGGCAGGTATATTTGGCCACGTGTAAAGGGGAAACTTAATCACTAGAGAATGATACCATCTTGAAGCTATTATTTTTGCAGCTCCCTACAAATGGTTAGCATGCCTAATCACTCTACGCAGCGGTACTTTTCTTTGAATCCCAGCCTGAAACTCCTACTTGGAAGTCACCTGATGATTGCTAAGAAACCAGTCCCCAGGACACAGGTGCAAACCTGCAGCTCTGACAAACAAGAAGACCAGTCTCATGATTGATACAGAGAGCTCTGACTAGCATATTGTTCTGGGCTACTGGAAGATGTTATGCATAGTGGTTTTTCTGTCCCCTGGGTGTCAATGTAAACAGTGAATGAAGAAAAAATTAAGACCCACCTCTCTGGGAGTGGGGTGCCACCATGGTACCACCCCTGCCCAAAAGAAATGCAGAAAAGTCCAGCGTGAAGATGGACTAGAAGGCAGCTTTATGTTTTGAGCTGCTTTTCTTTTTAGGCAGTAGTAGTCTTTACTGTTTGGGTCTTTCTCTTTTGAGGATATCTTGAGGCCTTGAAAGGCTCTCCTCGCCCTGCTTTCCCCTCCTCCTCCTTGTCAGGAGTCTGAGGGTTGAGAGGCCACAAACCTATGAAGGTCCTTCCTCTTCAAGCTTCCTGGGTCACTGCATAGGTAACTATAAAACTGCATCAGCTTGCTTACTGGAAAACTGATCAATAACCTGAAGGACAGGAGGATGGTGGGGTGGCAAGTAGTGGTTTAAGATTTAGATTGGCTAAAATGCATTAAACTTGCTGTCGTGTTTGCAACCTTTTGTTTTACGTGCATTTAACATGCCTAGTGGTTTAGGGTTCATCTCTCTACTACCTAGTGTGCCCTCTATTGGGTATTGATTTAGAAGTATACTTAAGACTCATATTTTATTTGTTCATGTTTATACACTATACAAACAAGGGAATCTGCCCGGATAGTAGAAAACCACAACAAACAATTCCGGGAATATGTATATAACTATCAATTTTTATATTTTTATATAGTGCAAAAGTGCAAAGTGCAAAATATGGTGCATAATTATATCCAATAATTATATGGTGCATATAATTATGCACCATATTTTGCACTTTGCACTTTTGCACTATATAAAAATATAAAAAATGGTATTAATATACATGTTTATACACTGCCTGTTCATCTATTTATATATTCCGTATTATTTTCTGTAGTCATATACATTTTCTGATGGTTTTGTATCCATGCCTTTTCATATGTATCCAGGTATCATGTATCTGATTCAGTCTGCAATTTGTGTTTGTTGTGTATTGTGAAGTAATGTAAGCAGTCAGCCTGGCCTCTACCATCTTTAATAGCTATTTAATATAGCTACCTGTGATATAAAATCACAAGCCCCCTGGATTAAATGCAGTTTGGTTTGCAAACAGGAATTCCAGCAAGCCCTTGCTGAGTCCCGCCTGGGTGAACTAGGCATGAATGGAATGCCAAATGTAAATGCAGAGTGACCAGCACAGTCTTCTCAGCTCCAAATGGAATCCAGAGCAACCAAGGTCTCGTAGTATCTTTCTACTTAACACACTCCTTTCCCTCCTTCTGTGATGAGATCCCCAGCCCATGATTAAGGTGAAATCAATTAGCATTCATGAGTTCTTATAATTCATTCCTGGGAAAGATACATTCCCCAACTAGATTCATAAACTTAGTTCCAGTGGAATCCATTAACAAACTGACCCTTTTGTGCAGTCCCAGGAGAGACTTTGCATTCTCTTTTACACACTCCAGCAGCCAGCAACCTTTGTTATTCCCAGGAACTGACCATTGGGACCTTTGTTCCAATGGTTGGGAATGCTCTCCCACCTCAAGGCACCTTTTACCCTATAAGAGAAGTGCCCTTACCCCATTCAAATCATGCACACTTATTGGATCCAAAATACTGTTCCCTTGAGGTTACCCTAAGCCTCTTGCTCTCTTGACCGAGGACACTGGACATTTGAAGCTACTCTCTGCCTCCGGGGACTGGACTACTCTTCAGGATAGGTAGATATACTTCCCCTCCCTCATTCTATTCCAACTTCTCACCAGCTTCCTAGGACTCTGTGTGCATGTAACCATTTTTATTACTTACTTCTATGTGCGTGTTTGTATTTTTCTCTTTTAATAAAATATTGCCCTTTGAACTTAAAGCATCAGCCTCGTCTACTATCTGGGAAGGGGTTCTGTAAAAATTAGTGGAAAAGATCCTGTAGTTACCTCTCTCGCATAGCCATCTTCCTTGCTGCTAATTCCCCCCACATTTATCTTATTCACAAGGAGATCATTTCAGGTAACAGTAATACCTTCCAATCAAGGCGGCCAAGTCCTCCAAAATTACAGAGGATTTCCTGCCCCTCAGTTCCTGCCAGCATCTGTCTCCCACTGCTGCTTACCTAGCGGGTGGGGAGGAGGTGTCCAAAAATGGAGGAAGCCAGCAAGTGAGCATTCCCCAGTGATGACTTCATTCCCGGCAAGGCCAGGAAGAGATAGATCATGCCAAGACCTATTTTTAAAGAATTGGCCCATGGCACCACCCATTGCTTCCAGGTTGTGCTGGAACAATGTGCTGGAAATGACATCATCATTGGGGGACATGGGTATGAAAATGCTTTTGTGCGCATTCACAGGTGAGTACCTGTTGCCCCCCCCCCACCAATTTTGGACTTGGGAGCACCTGGCAACCATGCTTCCAATAAAATATTTAATTAATATCACTAACACTTTGGAGTCAGTGTCTTCTTCCTGAAAGTCATGTGTCCACTGGGGCGATATGAACCCATAAGAACAGAGGCCTCCTGCTTAAGAGGACTAAATTGACAAAAAGAATTGCTAAAAGAAGATGGGGACAGGGCAGAGAAGCTCTATGAATTTCATTTGTGTTCACACTGTGGAAAGTGCAAGATGCCAGAGTCGCTGTTTTCAGAAAGGTAGTTTCAGATGGGTAGCTGTGCTGGTCTGTAGTAGAACAACATGATTCGAGTCTGGTAGCACCTTAAAGACCAACAAGGTTTTCAGGGTAACAGTTTTCAAAAGTCAAAGCTCTGATGAGGCAGCTTTGACTTTCAAAAGCTTATACCCTGAATTTTTTTTAAAATAAAGTTTTATTAACATTTTAAAACTTAATTATAAAAACATACAAAAGAAAAAAAGACATATTTTTAAAAGATAAAGCAAATGGAGAAAAGAGAAAAAAGGAGAAAAAACTCCCCCCCAAGTTATTACACGAATAGGAATATATACCAATTTTCTCTTTGAAAAAGTATAGCAATATTACATATTATATACCAGGGCTTTCTTTCAGATGGAATGTGGTGGAATGGCATGCTGGTACCTCTCCAAAAAGATCACTTGTCTGGTGGCTCCGGCTACCTGATTCCCTTTCCTCCAGTGTGCAGGCCAAGGCATCAGGCTCTTTAGCAGCAGCAATGCTAAGCCTCCATTCAAAACAGGAGCGGGGCTTCCCTCCCAGTCAGCTGAAGCAGCACCTCATGGGAGAGCTCCCTTCCATGTCACTTGAGCAAGTGACACAGAAGAGGACCCTTTAAACTTCAGCTGACTGGCAGGGCTTCCCCACCAGGCATCTGAAGCAGCACCTGGTGGAGAGAGCCCCTTCTGTGCCGCTCAAGCAAGTGACATGGAAGGGAGCCTTTAAACTTCAGCTGACTTGCAGGGCTTCCTTGCCAGGCAGCTGAAGAAATGCCCGGCAGGGAGAGCCCCTTTCCATGCTGCTTGAGGGAGCGATAGGAAGGGGGCCCTTTAAACTTCAGCTGACTGGCTGAAGTTTACCCCGCGTGGCTTGCTTCAGCTGGAAGGAAGTCCCCGCTGGCCAGCTGAAGCCGCGAGGCTTTAAATGTTAAAGAGGCCCTTTCCAGAGGTGGCTGCGCGCTGCACGATGACATCACTTCCCAGAAGTGATGTCATCATATGGTCCCTAGTGGGGAAATTAAAAACCAGTAAGTTTTCAGGTCCTTATGGCATACTCCTGAGAATTCTTAGGTAACTAAAATGTGAGACTATTGATGTACTAACTGGTATATATAACTTATTAAAATCAGCCACTGTACCAGAAGACTGGAGAACAGCAAATTTCCCACTAATTTTTAAAAAGGGGTTCAGAGAGGATCCAGGAAATTACAGTCCAGTTAGCCTACTGTCTGAGCCAGGTAAATTAGTAGAAACTGTATAGAATGATTAGACTCATAGACAAATACTGCTGAGGGAAAATCACAGTATTGCAATACCTTCTTCATGGATACTATTATAAGATGCATATTTTCAAAGGAAGCATGCAGACATTTTTCTTAGAGAATCATAACAGCCCTGCTAAATCAGACCAGTGGTCCATCTAGTCTAGCATCCTGGAGGGCCAACACACAGGACAAAGAGGTCAAAGCTATCCCTTGATGCTGCCTTCTAGCACTTGGTTTCCAATGTTTCATAATTTAATCACTTGTTAAATAAGTAAATATTTCCTTTTGTCCATCCTGAATCTGAGAATCTAATTCAGCTAGCACCCATCAGTTAATAGGTTTACTTCCAGTTTGAGGAAACCTATCAAGTTGTCCAAT
This sequence comes from Eublepharis macularius, assembly GCF_028583425.1. Taxonomy (NCBI): domain Eukaryota; kingdom Metazoa; phylum Chordata; class Lepidosauria; order Squamata; family Eublepharidae; genus Eublepharis; species Eublepharis macularius. Next base: position 75,192,282 of record NC_072794.1, read on the forward strand.
CATGTCTTCAATCTAGAATTTTGTTCTATTGGCTAAGATCAAGTGTAGTATCTGGTAAAATAGATTGGGGCTTAGATGTATGGGGCTTAGATGAATGCATTTAGGCTATGGCTTTAATCCAGTTATACTTACATGCGGCAACCCGTGTACAGGTTAAGAGTTTTGGAATGTACATAAAAATGGATACCTCACACCCATATACCTAGTATAATGAAGACATATACCTGAATATGTATCCACCTACAATCTGCAGGAGTTCCCATAGGTGAGCTGCAGCTTGATGGCACTTTAAACACACACACAGTCTGCACATATGATTCTATATCCAGCAAAGAAATCCAAGTGCAGAAACTCCTTCAACATCAATACTTTTTGTGGCCAAGAAGGACTTTTAATCCAGGTCTCTGAGATCCAAAGCCAATATTTATATTATTTATCACTTTGGCTTATTCCAGGACTGAAACTGCCATTGCTATAATGAAGTGTTTAAAATATTTTGTAGGCAACACACATTCCTTCTCATCAGAACAATTAAGACGTTCTTAGATGAACCTTAGGCGCTCATCCCCTCTCTCACGCATACACTGTCATTATGCCTGTATAGTTAGTTCATTATTGCATCTTCACAATTCTGCAACACACTAGATCATTGATTTATAGCTGTTATCTCATATACGTCTAATGAGTGCAAATCTAAATTTATGTAAAGTGATAATCCCTGTATAAAATGTTTGCAAGTTATGTAAACTACAGCAATGGCAAATCAAGAGGTCTCTTATACAAGGGTCACTGTAATAAAGAAAAAAACCTGAATGTGAAATAAACCACAACATGTATTAATAGATGGGAAACTACTCTTCCTACAGTTATGCCCATTGTGGCCAAGAGCATTTGCCAAGTACTATAATTTATTAAGCACCACTGTGTGAGGTGTCATAGAGACATATCAATGAGTCACTTCCCAATAGGCCTACCATTTAACACTTGATAAAAGATGAGTGAGGATTAATGACATGAAGGTGAACTGGTAAGAGTACAAGAAATATGGAGTGTATGGTGATTTTTTTAAAAATTGTGTAATCTGCTTTGAGTATCTGTGGAAGTTGGATGATAAAAAAAATTAACATATTTAAATTTTCACAAGAAAGCAAATCATGACAAACAATCACTATGGGCAAATCCACACGCCCTCGGAGCATCCTGGCGTTGTGCTAAATGTTTGCTAAACACCTAGAAGTATAGCATCTTTCTAGCGCGATTTCTGAAATCACGCTAGAAAGACGCTATACTTCCAGGTGTTTAGCGAACATTTAGCGCAACACCGGGACGCGCCAAGGGCGTGTGGATTTGCCCCATATGATTTTTAAAGCTATTTTTACCTTAGAAGGAACATTTAGCTTTAGTAATTAAAATCATGATCAACCTATATCGCTGGTTCTACACATACAAGTCAGTGTTTTCAATAGCCAGTTAATGCATCATACAGTCCCAATGATGAAAATACCACTGGCTTTGTACATGAGATTGATGTAAAGTACCATCAGCACAACTGACCTGGTCCTACACCTGCAGGATACCTGTAAGTCAGTCTCCGTTTACTCAAAAATTTAGATTTTATAGCTCCATTGAATTTTGAATCATGCATGCATGCACACATGCAGAAAAGGCTGTTACTGGCTGCAGAAGATCATTTTACTGTGTTCTGGTAAACACAAATATTCAGAACAACAATGAGCTGAAAACAACTCATAACTTTTGGACCTGAATAATGGTACTTATTTAGCAGAGTAGTGCCATATGCATAAAATTATTCCCTGCATGTGGAAATTAGTACAGCATGTAAAGAACATGTCTAGAACCTTTTACCTGGACATCTTAATTTTTATACGTCAGCAAGTGTTTACATTGGGAAACATTAAAATATGTGAAACTCTCCTCCTCCAAAATGAAGTATCATAGCCCATTACAAACCTTCAAATTCAATCCCCTCCTTCTGCTGCGTGTCTACTAGACCAGGCCTGATTTTTTTTTTTTTACCAACCTCCAGTTTATCTATCTCCAACCTGTTGTGGCTGTTTCCATTTAGAGGGCAGTTGCTTAATTGCTGGGAAGATTTAATGCACAACTATAGGGCTAAGCCTCTCTTCCCCTTCCTCTCCCAACTGCTCATGGGCTAGCTAGTTAGAACTTCAAAGGGAATTTCTTAGGTAGAGGAGACAGTATAGCAGTGGGGCATTTCCTCCTCCTTCCTTTCTGCAGCTGCCCCCACACCAAAAGACTCTTAAATCTGGGAAGGGAAGAAGGGAAGCCTAAACCCCTTCACAGGAGAAAAAGGCATGTACGGAAGACAACTGGGTTCTTCAGCTGAAGCACTAGTTTGGTAAGACACTCATACATACTTTGCCCCCTCTCTTTTTTCTAAGGTCAGGTGTTGATGTATGGAGTGGGTGATGAAAGAAAAATGGCATGGACTATCCTGTTGTAAGAAACAGTCACGGAGCTATTCCATCTCCTGAATTTCCTTTCCTTTTAATTGCATGTGAGGACACAAACTATTACAGTTTCTTAGAGATGAGGAAAGAACATTTTGTACATCTTTGGAGATAGTTTCCTTAATTATTGCATCACATATTCCATGTTCAGCCCAGACACCAATTCAGACTGGGTTAGGTGCACAAGCTTGCTGATTCCGAAAGAAAACTGGAAGGAACGATATCAAAATGGAAATTTTCCTATTAAAGACTGAATTGTGACGGCCTATGGCTATAGACAATAAACTCGTTTGATTTGGATTAGTGAGACTATTAAAGACTGCCTGGAAAGGAGGTGAGGTGAAAAATCCGGGAGGAATTTTTATTACAACTCTACACTCCATCTGTATCTGATGCTAATTCCTAACAAGGGCTTTGCTTAAGGTAACAGAAGGGGTTGTGTTTAGACCTGCCTTGGGAGTCACGGGATCTGTCTTGGGACCTTCATGTCACCTGAATTGTCACGACTGGTTATAAGTGCTCAGGAAGAAAAACTCTGCACATGATTGCAGGCAGTGTATAATTGTTAAGACAATGAAATATGTAAAAAAAAAGTACTAGTGGTGATAAAGTGAAAAATGTACATTATATATGCAGAGGTGAGTCCTGAACAGTAGAGTAAGTTTAGAGAGAGAAGAAAGTTTGTGAGCCCTCACTCCAGCAACCCAACAGGACTGAACTCTCCTCTAGACTTCTTTACGGGCCTGCACTGCTACCTTACAAACTATAATGGTTTCAGTCTACTTTCAGTGCAGTAATACTTAATTTTCAAAATCAAAAGCTACAGAAGCTGAAACCTTTCTGAAGTCCTATTCTGCCATGGACGCTTGCAACTCTTCCCTTAATTACTTCACAAATGAATAATTATATTCATTTCTTGCTTGCCAAGAAAAGTACTTGGAATATGCTCTCAAGTGCCTTCTTTATTATTACTTCTACCTTTCTGATCTCCTTGGAGAACAGACAGGGTAATAATGCCATGCACAGAAATAAAATCAATGTTCCAGGCCTAAGCCCTAGCAGCACTGGAGAAATATTCAGTGCAACTTAAACCATGTTTACTTCCTTCACTAATAAGCTAAGCTCATAAAATAGTAAGCGAGCATTTCCATTCTATGGAGCTGAATCTTGGACAAAAGAAAGCAAAGAGGCCCTGCTCTGACTCTTCATAAAGTGACTTTATATGACCAACCAAGAATCTTAGCTAGTGCTTTCAGAGAAGAATGCCTGCTACCCAGTCTCTTCACCACTTTTAATTTTACAGCTCAGAGTAGGTGAAGTAATGAAAAAGAGGGTGTTATCAGCAGCATGGTCAGAGCGCCTTTCTAGGCAAGTGAGAACTGGATATTGACCATATTCTTCCAAGACTAATGTCAAACAATCACAATGTATATCTAAATAGGAGCCATTACTTATTGCATCAGAATTACTTCAGACTAAGTTTAGACAATTGTGAGAAACAGATATTTAACTTAAAAATTTGATATGCTGTTACTCATTGATTAGTTATTTTTAGTCCTCTTTGATGTCATAATTCTGTTAAATTTGCCACAGTGTTGAAAAGAATCTATAATGGAAGGAAGTTTTCCCAATCCCAACCTGTGACATGTTTCCAGTTGCTTCTACTTAAAGGTAAGGAAAAAGGGCTATGAATTTATACTTTGGCTGGGGCCCAACAATACCGTAATGCATATTGTAAAGCAATACAAATTTAACATATGTTTTATGTGCTCTGTGGCCAATGTCTATTAACAGCCTTTTCAACACATTTTGGATCAGTTAGTTTCCATACACTCTTCATAGGCAGCGCTACATAAAGCCGATCAAGTAGTCAAACTCTAATGTTACTACAGTAGGCATCACAGTGGCCAGATCTTCAGGATAGGCACAGCTGGCACGGTAAAGCATAGCTGGAAAAAGGCACTCCTGGCCAGATTTGCCTCTAGGCCATGTAGCAAACCACGCCCAGAAAAGTTGCAAATTGCTCTCCTAAAACCTGACATGAAGAACATCTAATTTGCCCTGATTTCCATTAGCTCTGATCCAACTGATTGCTACCTCCAGACATTCATTAAGAGACCTCAGCAGGATTAGAGGAGGAAAGACAACAGTGCCCTCTCCCAATGGATTCCCATACATTTTAAGCAGTATAGAAGATCAAATCGTGTAGCAATCTACAGAAACAATTCCCATGAAGCACAATAATGCTTCCTTAGCACCAATTTTGGCATCCTTCCCAACAGGCAGGAATGGAAACATAACACTCCAATTATCAATCCTGCAAGATGAAATAGAAGGATACCAGTCTGCATTTAACCAGATATTCCCAAGAATTCAGGGCATGAAAATTTTAGGTGGGGGTAGTGATTTCTGCCAATTCCCCACTCCTGCTGCAGCCCCAATAGCTCCCAAAATATTTATTCCGGGGGTGTGTGTCAGTGCACACACAGAACACAAAAGAATCAGCAGACATGAAATGAATAGATATCGCCCCTTATTAAGAACACTAAAGAGCCCTTAAACCTTTGAATGTGTAGACACTGGATGCCATGTCCTATGATAATGAATACTTCCAAGAGGCCCAGGGGAATAAGCAGGGTTGGAATTCCATTGCTAGTCCTTCCAGGAAGGTCATTCATCTCTGGAAGTGCAGCAGATGATTCTAAAACCAGGCTTGAAGGAGGACCAAAATGAGTCTGGACTGTTTTATGCCAGAGTGCCCACAGTCCAAGGCTTCAAATATTAGTCCAATTAACTATTTTTCTGTCCTTTTTCATTCCAAAATCATGAACTAGCCCCACCCCCCCAGTCAATTTCTCTTGCAAGTTCACTCTCAATAGACAAAATGGCTAAGTGGCTTAACTATTCTTGCTCCCTTGAAGAATACCTGTAGCTTTTGATGAGTGTTAGCTTGCTGAAATTTCTTTCAGCTTCTGCCTCAGTCATTGGCAATGTGCAAATAATCTGTAGGGTTATGTGCACTTCTCTGAAAATTAGTTGCCACAGGTAAAGGTAAAGGTAGTCCCCTGTGCAAGCACTGAGTCATTACTAGAGATGGGCACGAACAGCAATACGAACAAAAAAAAAGCCATGAACAGCCCAATCTGCTGTTCGCAAACAAGCCGTTTGTGAGGCCCCATTCTACGTGAACAGGTGGTTGTTGCAAGCCTCGTTCATTGCTGTTCATCAAGCCAGACAGTTTGGCACCTGAAATCAATTCCCTTGGCAATTTAGGCAGAGATTGTCTGAACTCTGTCTGAACTCCTGCTGTTGCCCTGGAAACCCCAATCTAAGCCCAATTTAGCTTGATAGGCAGGTCTTTCTTTCAAGTGAGGAGCTCCAAATTTGTTACAACAAGGGAGCAAAGAGCAGGGGGGAGGGGGGCTCTCAGCTCTGACTTTGCAGACAGTGGAGAGACAGTTGCTGTTGGAATTTTGATAGAGAATGCGCATTGGAGCTTGAGTTTTCTTTGTGTGTGGCGGGATAGGGATCGACCCCTTCAAGTTCCAGGGCTGCTGCCACGCTGTAGGCCAAGCTATTATTTATTATTGGTACCTTTCCTGGTGCTGGGTTTCTGGGAGTGGTGCAATAGGGATCTTGACTTGGATGATGGCTGGAGGAGAGCCTGCTGCCCCCCCTCCTGAACATCTAACCACAAACATGTTCATGAACAGGGCCATGTTCATGGTTGTTCGTGAGTCCCTGTTCGTGGATGGCAATGAACGGCTAACATCATGTTTGGTTTTTTTCTGTTCGTGCCCATCTCTAGTCATTATTGACCCATGGGGGTCCATTGCATCACGATGTTTTCTTGGCAGATTTTTTATGGGGTGATTTGCTATTGCCTTCCCCAGTCATCTACACTTTTCCCCCAGGAAACTAGGTACTCATTTTACCGACCTTGGATAGATGGCTGATTCAACCTTGAGCCAGCTATTTGAACCTGGCTTCCGCCAGGATGGAACTCAGGTCACGAGCAGAGCTTGGGCTGCAGTACTGCAGCTTACCACTCTGCACCACGGGACTCTTTTTAGTTGCCACAGACATCTCTATATTGAAATAATTTTCATCTTCATTTTGTTCATATGCTTCCCTAGTTACTGGGAAAACTGGAGAGTATATTCATTTCCTTTAGATTTCTTTTTGTTCCCTTTCTTTTACTTCCTTACATTTTGGGGTGCCTGATTTGTATTTATAGCCACCACCAGGCATAGTAGCAGGGAGCATGTGTTTGTGACTGTGAGTGCATTAGATACATATATTTTGGGCCCACAAGTCCTACCAGAAGAAGCAACAGCTCTTGCTCCCACTGCCTTACAGTGCTTTGCTTTGCCCTTCCCACCATGTGTCCTTCTCTCCTGCCTATGCAAAAGGAATTCTGGGACTCTTAGTTCTTGATATGAAAGACCCAGGAGGTTCACCATTTCAGTATGTTGATTCAGATTGCTGCTGTAACACTGTTTCTGATTGGCTCCAGCAAATTTCACAAGAGATATGGACAATAGATACATATATACAAGGAGATAAGTTTCTATAAGTATATTCAACATCATCTATAGTTAGGGTTCCCACCCTCCAGGTGAGCTCCCAGAATTATGACTGATTTCCAGACCACAGAAATCAGTTCCCCTGGAGATAAGTTTCCCAGGTGCCCACTGCTGGCAGGCAAACTCCCACAGATTTGCCCACTTGTCCGCCGATTGCCCAGCGATCAGTGGGAGGGAACATATTCCTGGAGGTTGCCTGCCACCGTCAGGCTCCTCAGGAGTATGCGCCACATACGCATTCCCAATTGGCATGGTGACATCACTTGGAAGTGTCATTGTGCTGCCCACAGGAGCATTTCTGTGCTTTGTTTTGGGCTGATTTGCGGCCCAAATAGACTGAATCAGACCTGTGCAGATTGCAGGAGTGCTTGCGCAGCCGGCGTGGTGACGTCATTTCCAAAAGTGACGTCATCTTGTCGCCTCTGGGGTGCGTGCAAAAGAAGACATCGTGCTCTGCACAAGGTAAATGCCAGGTATTCCACCCTCCTGATGGGAGGTGAGGGGTCCCTGGCAACCTTACCTGGAGAAAATAGTGGCTTTGGAGGGTGGACTCTATGGCATTATACCCTGATGAGGCCCCTCAGCTCCCCAAACCCTATCAACAATTTATTTAATTTCCCCCCCTCATGATAATGGGAATTGCAGTCTGAGCTGGACCTCTCTGAACCTCTAGGTCCCAGTAAAGTGTACCCCCCCATGTGGCAGTAGGGTTGCCAGGTCCCTATACACTCCCAGTGGCAGGGGGGACCTGGCACTTACCTTGTGCCAGCAGCATGCTCCTTTCTGTGTGCGCACTTTGCGCACGTGTACGCTCCAGTGCCTGAACGATGACATCACTCCGGGAAGTGATTTTGTTGTACCAGCCCCAGGAATGCTCCTGCGCTCTCTGTGAGGCCAATTCAGCCTGCTTGGGGCCAAAATCAGCCCCAAATGAAGTGCGGGAGTGCTCCTGCAGCTGGTGCAATGACCTCACTTTTGGGACTGACGTCATTACACCCTTTGGGAGCGTGCGCCCCGTTCATGTACTGGGGTGCCTGCTGGTGATGGGAAACCTCCAGGGGCTTGCCACCTCCCACCAATCACTGGAGGATCAGCAGGCAAGGGTGCAAACACCTGGGAGTTTGCCTACCACCAGTGAGTACCTGGGAACCCTATGTGAGGGCCCTGAGAGGGCCTGTAGTCATCATCTGTTCTATTACCTTCCCAAGTATGGTATATTAGATTATACTGGCCCATAATTACTCAAAATCAAGTTGAAATTGATGATAGTTTCTCTAATAGTGGCCCTACCACATCCTCCCTTTCATTTGCTTCCACATACCCTTCCAAACATGGGACTTTGATGCTTCCAGCTAATGGCACCCCACCTACCCTTTATGCAATTCTAACATGGCATTCCACAGATAGAGCGGTAGGACAAAAGCAAGATCTTTTGAATATTAATGGTTTCGTCTGCCTTTATGTCATGATGCTTTACCACCACGTGTCTACTGTTCATTTACTCTCTCATGCATGCAATTACCAGATTGTACTCAAGACCCAGAAGAAAATTTTAAACTGTGCGAACTTTAAACTGAGAAATTAAGAAAGAACGGGGGTGACTGAGCAAGAAAAGCAAAGTTTTAAAAAGCAGTTCTAGTGCCAAGTGGCTGAAAGTCAAGCCTAAACCTGCCTAAAAATCATATACTGACCTGTAGCTCTTTAACATTACTCTGCAGATGCATAGAGATACTCTTTCCCAGACTTGCCACCAATTTCCCTCTGTCAAAAATGAGTCGACTTCAAAGTACTGGTTTCTAAACTTTATTTCTGAAGATGTATTTTTAGGTCTCACAGCTGAGAGAAAAACCAGGAACATGAGACAAAGGACATTCAGATTAGTTTACAGGGTAACTGTGAGAAAGGAAACCTATATTATAGTGGGTTTATATCGTTCGCTTTACCTCTTTATGTATAGTTAGAAAGAAAGGAGGGGGAAAGAGAGAATTTGAACAATTTTGCCTTGCAGCAGGATTTTGACCTTTTGAATAATAGTTTCTATTTCAGGCTTTTAAAAAATATCAGCCATTCAGAGGGATTTTTATTACGCTTATAATTATTAACAGACAGCATAAGGATGGTGTGTGTGTGTGACAGGCTTCCAGGGCAAAGCCCCACAAGAAATCTGCTTTTAATTCATTGTCCAAATGATGCTTTGGACAGACAAAACCTGCAAGAAGATGCAACAATGCAGTAGTGTCTTGCATACATAATATAGAAGAGTCATTTTCCAGTAAATAACTGAATTGAGATTATAACAAAAAAGGTACCTGCAGCTGTATGATTACAGATTCCAGTTTAATGTAAATGATTGTATTATAACTAACCTTGCTAAAACCCACAATCTATTATGCCTCCCTCTTTCTTCTTCCAGGAGTTTTTCATAGAGCTAGAAAAGTATAAGCCTATGTTTTACATCTTAAAAGTCTCAAAACTACAATACTCTGGAAATGTCCATTGCAGAATCTACACAGGATATAATAAGTAAGTGTGCATGGGTCCTATGGTGGATGGAGTGGTGGTGTACTCTACAAACACTTTGCCAACGATTAGTAGAACCCAGTTCAATGCCAACCAGTAGAAATAAGCCTACTTTTTTGACATGGTGTACGTATTCAGCAAACAACAAAATAATGATCCAGCATGGTGCTATTAGTAGAGATTATTCATACCAACACTTCTGCACAGTCATTCAAATGATACTATCACACACAGTCATACAAGTGGCACCTTAACATAGAATTGTACCTTGATAATCTGGTCAGTTTTGATACCACAAGAAATATGGGCTGCTGGGCTGGTTGCAATGGCAACCACAGTTATGGGAATCTCCCCAGAAAACATGCAGAGGATGCTATCTATCTTGCCTCACTGGAGAGGCAGTCACCTAAAACTGACCACACGATAAGCATCCAGAGCTGAAAATGCATTTCTGAGTCTAACAGAAAGAATTCATTGTTATAAATCGCATCTATTTCACCAATTTTAATAAGCATCTTCTGGATGACATAAAAATGGAATTTAAACCAAGGTCTTCATTATGCTACAGATATCATTTATTAAGCTTAACATGGTTAGGAAGTTAAAATGAATCTCACTGCAGAAATTGCTCACTTCTTCACTTTCCTATGGTCACCTTCTTGAACGACAACGGTGGACATCTAACCACCCACAGCCTTCACAGAACGGGAGTTTCTCATGTCTTTTTCATGCTGCAGCTGAGCCCACTAGAATTTTATTCTTGCAGGTCAGCGTAAATGGGCATCTGCACTATATATGTGTATGTGTATATGTCTGTGTATAACCACCCCCTCTTCTACAAGCAGAAATGCTGTTCTGTCATAGGAACTGTGTGGCTGGATACAGGTCAGCATATACTTTGACTCCAATGCTATTATTTTTAAAATATTGGCCTAATTTTATGGGTTGCTATGCACAGCCCCTAAACATTGCCACGCTAATGTGTTAAGCAGGATGCATTTGGGGAGCAGGAGGCCAATTTCAGCTTTTCTTCTAAACACAAGTTGAATCTGAAGTGAATATTCTTTGAGGCTATCTACAGACATTTTCAGAAATTATGCCAAAGATACCATCTATATTGTACAGTACTTGTAGCAGCAAAACTTGATGGTGATTAGTTAAAGTGTAATATTACTAAATTTATGAATTAAGGTTGCCAGCCCAGTGCTAGCACCCAGCAGGAACTTTACGGGGCTGGGGCATGCAAACAAGCATTGTACCAATGCCACATTTCTGCTGGCATGAACCCTAAAGTGATGTCATCACAACAGAGCAATGCCATAGGATTCCCCCAAACTCTATGGCCTTTAGGGCTGTCAGTCCTCCAGTGGGAGCAGGGTATTCCCCATCCCCAGTGGGTGTTTCCCACTCCTGCTCTAAGTGGTAGTGGAAACCAACAACAGGAAAAAAGGAAGTATGCCAAGGGGTAACTCAGTACAATATTATTGTCTGTACCACACTGCAATTAACAATATATCCACATTGAGATTTCAATGATCTACAGCAGTCCAAAATACATGCATGGAGAGAGAATAAATTCCAATATAGTAGAGTTCTCTTGAAATTTACTTATAGCGCCCGAAGGTACACAGTTCCAAAAAAGTCCAGAATATAGCTGGTTGATAACATCCAAAGGTTGCAAGGTTGCAAAAACCAGGTGGCAAAACAGGTGGCAACGAGCTACACCGGTCTCATTCCTTTCGGCTCGTTTCAGAAATGGTCCTTCGTCAGGCCACAGTTATCCTACAATTCATATTAAAAAATGTCAATATCAATCCATTTAGGAGTATCCCGGTAGTTTCATATCTCCAGCCATACTTACTATTTCATCAGGCGAAATTCGTGTAGAGAGTCAACTATCAAACAATATCAAATGCTGAAATCAGCTACCATATAAGGTGAACGGGGCACGCACTTCATCAGTTAAATACAAAAGCTCAAGGCTAATTATCAATTAACATCACATTATTTCATTTAAAGGGACTTGACTACCAGATATATTGCACTTTCCCCAGGCCCATTTCTGTGTTCAATTTACACCAGCAAGGCTAAACATGAATTGTACATGAATCTATACTAAGGAACTTGACTAATAAATACATTGCACTTTTCCCAGAACCGTTTCTATATTCAATTATCTCACACGCAACCAATATAGATTATACATCAGGGTGGCTCTAAAATCCGTGGGAGAGTAACCATCCAACCAATTACATCACCAAACTACACAAAGTCACTACATTTAAAGAGGTATATCTGATGAATACAAGTATTGCAATTCTGTTTATGGCGTCTCTGGAAAACAAGTATCTATATGACCCTGAAATTAATCCATTCTTGGAACAGATTATTTGCATAAAGAGATACATAGATGACATTTTTTGCATAATGCGCACTCCTGCAGCAGTGGAGAGTTTTGTACAATGGCTAAATAACTTGGATGAAAATATACGATTTACACATCAGGGAAGTGGGGATAGCATCCCTTTCCTGGATGTGGTGGTGTTTAAGAGGTCAGCCATGTCATTAGGAGTGAGGCCCTTTAGGAAACCTACAGATAGGGCAGCCTATCTACAGTATAATTCCTACCACCGAACGGTTCTCAAAAAGAACATCCCGGTGGGGCAATTTCTGCGTATTAAAAGGAATGCTTCCTTTCAATGTCATTATCAGGAAGAAGCTAGTAGAATGGCAAATGATTTCAAGGCGCGGGGATACCCATCTTGGGTGATCTCCCGGGCCAAACAAAGAGCAGATCGCTCGCTCCGCTCACAATTGCTATCTTACAGGCAACGCGATACAGAGAGAACGGGTATCACCTGGGCAATTGACCACTCTCCCCTGGCCGAACCTATAGTGCGAATCATCAGAAAATACTGGCGGGTCCTTTTAGATATTCCAGGTTGTGCAACTCCGCCCAAAATAGGATACCGTCGGACCAAGAGCTTAAAGGACCTCTTAGTACACTCGGATCTTTTGAGTCCGATTAAACAACACAATTTACCGTTTGGACACTTTCCATGCGGGCATTGTAGTGTGTGCGCCCTCTGCGTAGACCTCAGGAAGATGAGACTCCCCAGTCTACGGCACCCTATAACACCTCGGGACTTCTCTACATGCAACACTAACAATGTAGTGTATCTCTTGCAATGCAGTTGTCCATTATCATATGTAGGCTGTACTAGCCGCCCAGTGCGTTTACGCATACAAGAACATATATCGAGGGTCAGAAATCAGAGTGAAGATACGCCCCTTTATCAACATCTTCGGAATAGACATGGAACTGATAGAACTTTTAGGTACTTTGTCTTGGAGGTGATAAAGAGAACTGGTTTTAATAAACGCCTTCTCTTACAGGCTGAAATAAGGTGGATTTTTAAATTACATACTATGTTACCAGAGGGTCTGAATAACGACATTGATTATTCGGTGTTTCTTTAAACTGGGCTTCCCCCCCCCCACAAAATTGTTTCCCTCTGGTTGAAATTATTTTTGGTTTTCTGCCTTGTAATGGGGAAAGTGCAATGGGGAAAGTGCAATGTATTCATCAGATATACCTCTTTAAATGTAGTGACTTTGTGTAGTTTGGTGATGTAATTGGTTGGATGGTTACTCTCCCACGGATTTTAGAGCCACCCTGATGTATAATCTATATTGGTTGCGTGTGAGATAATTGAATATAGAAACGGTTCTGGGAAAAGTGCAATGTATTTATTAGTCAAGTTCCTTAGTATAGATTCATGTACAATTCATGTTTAGCCTTGCTGGTGTAAATTGAACACAGAAATGGGCCTGGGGAAAGTGCAATATATCTGGTAGTCAAGTCCCTTTAAATGAAATAATGTGATGTTAATTGATAATTAGCCTTGAGCTTTTGTATTTAACTGATGAAGTGCGTGCCCCGTTCACCTTATATGGTAGCTGATTTCAGCATTTGATATTGTTTGATAGTTGACTCTCTACACGAATTTCGCCTGATGAAATAGTAAGTATGGCTGGAGATATGAAACTACCGGGATACTCCTAAATGGATTGATATTGACATTTTTTAATATGAATTGTAGGATAACTGTGGCCTGACGAAGGACCATTTCTGAAACGAGCCGAAAGGAATGAGACCAGTGTAGCTCGTTGCCACCTGTTTTGCCACCTGGTTTTTGCAACCTTGCAACCTTTGGATGTTATCAACCAGCTATATTCTGGACTTTTTTGGAACTGTGTACCTTCGGGCGCTATAAGTAAATTTCAAGAGAACTCTACTATATTGGAATTTATTCTCTCTCCATGCATGTATTTTGGACTGCTGTAGATCATTGAAATCTCAATGTGGATATATTGTTAATTGCAGTGTGGTACAGACAATAATATTGTACTGAGTTACCCCTTGGCATACTTCCTTTTTTCCTGTTGTTGGTTTCTAGTAGCTTGAGGAAGTATATTCTCCCTCTTTACCGTTCCCCCTCCTTTGTGTTGCCGGGAGAACTTGATGGAATATAGAGACATTTTTGCCTTTTCTACTGATGAACGAGAGAGAATCTTGTCTATGTTTCCTTCGCTTTCGGAAGGACGAGGGGTCACGCCGTCCCAAGATTGGGACCTGTATTTGGAACAACGCACTAAATTTACCAAGCTGACCCTCCATGCTTCCTCCCTGATAGAATATAGTAAAGAAAATATCATCCCTAGAGGTTTACGATTACACAAACCCCCAGGGATGTATACGAATGACGAGTCCTTTAAGAAGAAGTGGGCTCAAATTTTGAATAAGTGCTCGTTTGATCTCATGCTATTGTTAATTGAGCGCATCGCGCAAGAAAAAGATGAAGTGGGATTGGACATCGAGCAGGTAGAGACTGAACTTAAAACTAAATTTTCTGAGGAGGAGTTTAAGGCTAGATCTAATGAAATAGGGAGACTTATAAAGGAATGTGAAACTAAGCTCAAGGACTTAAAGTTAAAGAAACTTAATAGGGATAGACATGACTATTCCAATGGTAATATTTATAATTGGAAGGAACGGACCCCTAAAAAACGTGTTACTTGGGCCCCTTCGATTCCAGGAACGACTGATTTTGATACCACTGATCCCTCAGATACAGATCAATCGGGTGACGAGGGACGGACCCTTAGGAACCGAACGATACCTAATCAGCCCCCAAGACGCACTTTTTTAGCGAGGGGCCATCTCTCGCGCAGAGGCAGATACAGAACATAGTTTTTAACTTATCCAGCCGGCCACTCACGGATTTGGAAATGCAGGTTCTGAACAAAGGATTGGGCTTCGTTCCTCGCCCTAGATACAACGCTCTTAATACTAGGATTGATTTGTACAAACTTTTTCGTCAGCTAAAATTAAAAAAGTATTTTGGCAACACTCCCTCGGGCTCTTTATGTGTTGGGTTGAAGAGTAGATCCACCTTTACCCCACAAGTGACAGACACCCAACTAGAGACATTTGAGAGACTAGTACTTAAGGAGGTAGCAAAGGTGGAGAGCCAGCCTGAAAGAACGCGGCAGAATTTGACTAGACCTGAGTGGACAGCTTTGCAGTCTTTACAAAAAGACGAGGGAATTATTATAAAACCGGCAGACAAAGGGGGAGGGATTGTCCTGTTGGATAGAGAGGACTACCGACAGGAGGTCCTACGACAACTTTCAGACCGGGAGTATTATACCCCGATTGATCATGATCCCACGATAGAGATTCAGAGGATTATAAAAATATTACTGGATAATGGATTGGCTAATAATGTTATATCCCAATCGTTACATCAGGCTTTATTTAACCAAGACCCACGGGTGCCGGTCTTCTATTGCCTGCCCAAAATTCACAAACCAGGGCGTCCTCCCCCCGGACGTCCGATCATTTCCGCGTGTGACTCGGTCCTGGAACCGCTGGCGATCTATTTAGATAGCTTTCTACAACCTTTCGTGACGACAGTTAAGTCTTTTATAAAGGATACCACCGATTTCATTAAATTAATAGAGGATATGGAAGTTCCACCAGAGGCTTACCTGTTAACTTTAGATGTTCAGTCACTTTACACTTCAATTCCCCATTGTGAGGCTAGGACAGTAATAGAAGGGATATTGAACATGCGGCCCACCCCCTTTCCCCCGACCAGTTTTCTTTTGGATTTTTTGGACCTCATTACTGAAAAAAACTATTTTAGATTTGAGAACCAATTTTTCTATCAAATTAAAGGGGTCGCGATGGGATGCCCCGCGGCCCCAAGTATTGCAATTCTGTTTATGGCGTCTCTGGAAAACAAGTATCTATATGACCCTGAAATTAATCCATTCTTGGAACAGATTATTTGCATAAAGAGATACATAGATGACATTTTTTGCATAATGCGCACTCCTGCAGCAGTGGAGAGTTTTGTACAATGGCTAAATAACTTGGATGAAAATATACGATTTACACATCAGGGAAGTGGGGATAGCATCCCTTTCCTGGATGTGGTGGTGTTTAAGAGGTCAGCCATGTCATTAGGAGTGAGGCCCTTTAGGAAACCTACAGATAGGGCAGCCTATCTACAGTATAATTCCTACCACCGAACGGTTCTCAAAAAGAACATCCCGGTGGGGCAATTTCTGCGTATTAAAAGGAATGCTTCCTTTCAATGTCATTATCAGGAAGAAGCTAGTAGAATGGCAAATGATTTCAAGGCGCGGGGATACCCATCTTGGGTGATCTCCCGGGCCAAACAAAGAGCAGATCGCTCGCTCCGCTCACAATTGCTATCTTACAGGCAACGCGATACAGAGAGAACGGGTATCACCTGGGCAATTGACCACTCTCCCCTGGCCGAACCTATAGTGCGAATCATCAGAAAATACTGGCGGGTCCTTTTAGATATTCCAGGTTGTGCAACTCCGCCCAAAATAGGATACCGTCGGACCAAGAGCTTAAAGGACCTCTTAGTACACTCGGATCTTTTGAGTCCGATTAAACAACACAATTTACCGTTTGGACACTTTCCATGCGGGCATTGTAGTGTGTGCGCCCTCTGCGTAGACCTCAGGAAGATGAGACTCCCCAGTCTACGGCACCCTATAACACCTCGGGACTTCTCTACATGCAACACTAACAATGTAGTGTATCTCTTGCAATGCAGTTGTCCATTATCATATGTAGGCTGTACTAGCCGCCCAGTGCGTTTACGCATACAAGAACATATATCGAGGGTCAGAAATCAGAGTGAAGATACGCCCCTTTATCAACATCTTCGGAATAGACATGGAACTGATAGAACTTTTAGGTACTTTGTCTTGGAGGTGATAAAGAGAACTGGTTTTAATAAACGCCTTCTCTTACAGGCTGAAATAAGGTGGATTTTTAAATTACATACTATGTTACCAGAGGGTCTGAATAACGACATTGATTATTCGGTGTTTCTTTAAACTGGGCTTCCCCCCCCCCCCCACAAAATTGTTTCCCTCTGGTTGAAATTATTTTTGGTTTTCTGCCTTGTAATGGGGAAAGTGCAATGGGGAAAGTGCAATGTATTCATCAGATATACCTCTTTAAATGTAGTGACTTTGTGTAGTTTGGTGATGTAATTGGTTGGATGGTTACTCTCCCACGGATTTTAGAGCCACCCTGATGTATAATCTATATTGGTTGCGTGTGAGATAATTGAATATAGAAACGGTTCTGGGAAAAGTGCAATGTATTTATTAGTCAAGTTCCTTAGTATAGATTCATGTACAATTCATGTTTAGCCTTGCTGGTGTAAATTGAACACAGAAATGGGCCTGGGGAAAGTGCAATATATCTGGTAGTCAAGTCCCTTTAAATGAAATAATGTGATGTTAATTGATAATTAGCCTTGAGCTTTTGTATTTAACTGATGAAGTGCGTGCCCCGTTCACCTTATATGGTAGCTGATTTCAGCATTTGATATTGTTTGATAGTTGACTCTCTACACGAATTTCGCCTGATGAAATAGTAAGTATGGCTGGAGATATGAAACTACCGGGATACTCCTAAATGGATTGATATTGACATTTTTTAATATGAATTGTAGGATAACTGTGGCCTGACGAAGGACCATTTCTGAAACGAGCCGAAAGGAATGAGACCGGTGTAGCTCGTTGCCACCTGTTTTGCCACCTGGTTTTTGCAACCTTGCAACCTTTGGATGTTATCAACCAGCTATATTCTGGACTTTTTTGGAACTGTGTACCTTCGGGCGCTATAAGTAAATTTCAAGAGAACTCTACTATATTGGAATTTATTCTCTCTCCATGCATGTATTTTGGACTGCTGTAGATCATTGAAATCTCAATGTGGATATATTGTTAATTGCAGTGTGGTACAGACAATAATATTGTACTGAGTTACCCCTTGGCATACTTCCTTTTTTCCTGTTGTTGGTTTCTAGTAGCTTGAGGAAGTATATTCTCCCTCTTTACCGTTCCCCCTCCTAAGTGGTAGTGGAACAAAAAAATAAAATAAATGGCCATCAATCCCCTCAAGGAATTGGCCCAAACTCTTATGATTTTACCATAGAGTTTCACCCAATCCCCCTGTGTTTGGCTCTTGTTATGTCCCTGCTCCCTCCTGCAAACTAGTTGCCAGGCCAGGCCTGGCAACCTCAAATGGCTTTACTATAGAGTTTCAGGGGAATCATAGAGCATTGATTTCACTTCCAGGTTTACATTGGAAGTCATGTTGTGGCAATGGCCTGATTCTTACCACCCCCTCCCCCACTGAGCAGCAGTGGAGAACTGGGGCTGCCAGACAGGAGTTCTCCTGCTGTAGTGGGATACCTTGCAGCCCTAGTTTAGATACATTGCAGCCACACAGGGAATACGTCAACAAAATTTTTACAGTCCATTTTTCTGTGAGAATGTATGGTTGTCCATTTGGCTGTAATTGCAAGGCTGTATGGAAGCAGGAGTTGAGTGATGGCAGACAAAGGACTAGAAAGAGATTCCAGAACATATGATTCAAACAAAGTGTGCCCAGAAACAATTTTCATCAACACGGTGTAAATCATCTAATAATGCAAATATTTGGAGACCACAGTGCCCTAAATAAAAATAGTTAACAGAGCAGTACAGGCTAAATCTTGATGCAAGTTGACAACTCATTGAAATTGTTTGCTTTTTAAATGGTAGAAGAAGTGTCAGAGACTGAGAAGTTAGTGACTGGGAGAAATGTCCCCTATGATGTTCTTCTTATAGTTTTTTCTCTTGAAAAAGCAATCTATGAACTGTTTCCATTAAAAATATTTAGGAAGATTCACACTTCCTAAGTGGGAATAGGCCATGTTAACACCTGTAAGTTGCAATGGTAGATTAGTACCTGATAAACTTATGCAAAGACTGCTTGCATTTTTCCTTCACAGCCACTGTTTTTGCTTGCTGTTGCTAGTAACTGTTCCACTTCAGGTTCCATCATACTTGTCTTGATATTGATAACTTTCCCCAGGCCTGTATTATTTACAATTTATGATAGCAAAGTTTCACCATAAAACAAAAAAAAGCCCTATTAATTCTGTCTTGCTCACTTATTTTTAGAAATTCACCACACACACAGTGAATTAAAGATAATAACACTTTAAAGGTATCCATAGAATATTAAGTGTATTTCATCTGGGTTATCCCCAGCCATGCCTGTTTTATCACATGTTAATACATTTATAAACAAGAAGAATAAGCAAATGAGAATTACATGATTTTTTTTCTTCATTATGACATTTCTCTGTAAAAATATATTAGGAAAACTCACCCTAAGATTCGGTACATCACATAAACACTTAGCACAGGACCTGATGCTGGACTAGCACAGTATCTCCAGAAATGTGGTATGTAAATATTTAATAATAACTATGTTTATAATAACTGTGCTTACATGCCACCTTTCTAGACAGATTAATGAACAAAGTCAGTATTATTATTATCCCCACAATACAGCTGGGGAGCTGGGGCTGAGAGGAGGGGCTTACCCAAGACCATCTACTAAACTCATGGGCATAGTGGAATTCAAACCAGCAGAGTGCTGATTTGTAGCCTGACCACTTGACCACTATGCTACAGCAACATAATACAATTTAAAAAAAAAATCATTTAGTCTTATTTATGTTTCTGATGTTTCTCACCCTTAAGACTGAAACAGTCATAATATGCCAAAAATAATTTTAATTGATGCCAGAAGTCTTTACTCTAGAGATATTTACAGTAGAAAAAAAAGGTTGGCAAAATCAAACATTGATTATAGGCAAACTTTAAATCTCTGTAGTAGTAGTAAAAAGTCTACATAGAAATTAAAGAGAATAGGTTAACTGGAGAACACTGGAATATCAGAGGAATATTTTACTTTTACATCTTGCCCACATTTAGGTTATAATACTGGAATTTATTTTATTTTATTCAAATGATAATGCTGTTAATACAGTGAACATATGGCCTAAGCATTAAACTAGAATTTTGGAATAAAAACTTACTGGTTTTATGTCTTAGAAATATGCCAAGTGTAGTGAAGATTCTATCTAAAGCACTATAGGACAACAAAAAATGCTACCTACTTTTATACTGTATAGCTAACTGTAAAGTGGTTTGCAAAAATGGTTTGCAAAATGCATTTAAAGCCGCCCTGGTTGACAGAGTCAAGTTCCTCAGTAATGAGTAACACCAGAAGGAAAAAGTGACTAACTGTTATTATTGATGCAGAGGAGTTAGCCGTGTTAGTCTGTGGTAGCAAAATCAAAAAGAGTCCAGTAGCACCTTTAAGACTAACCAATTTTATTGTAGCATAAGCTTTCGAGAATCAAGTTCTCTTCGTCAGATGCATGATACAGAGACTGGTCAAATATTTGACCAGTTTCTGTACCATGCATCTGACGAAGAGAACTTGATTCTTGAAAGCTTATGCTACAATAAAATTGGTTAGTCTTAAAGGTGCTACTGGACTCTTTTTGATGTCATTATTGAGTGATTCTCCCCTTTCCTTCCTAAAATTAAAATATAACAATTGAAGAGGCACAGTTTTATACACCGAATTAAAAAGGTTGAACTTGTCATGTTTTTAAAAGTAGTCATAGCATTTCCATACAAAAAGGTAGAATGGGTTTCTCTTTTCTTTTTCTCTCTCTTTTAAAAAAGGAAACCAAACGGCTTTTATTAAATAATAAGAGCAAAGGGGAGTTTTAAATGGTCCAACCCAGTATGCTATGTACTACTTACCTTCAAAAGTCAAATAAAACTTTCCTCTGTCAAACCAGACGAGGGAAGGCTGTTCATTCTCTGTATGGCCAGGAGTTGAAGCGGGATGGGAAAGGTTAAGGAGAGGGAGAGAGAAGGACATAAGTGTGAGTCACAGAAGCAGGTAATTAATCTCACTACAGGGGAAGAAGAGTTGCTGCAAGGCGTTAACGTGCAAGGAGCAGTGGAGGGGGACTGAAAACAATATTCTTGTTTTGCTTGGGGAAACAAAAAGCAAAAAAGCAAGCTATGGAATCCTAGATGGAAGAGAATTTTTGCCCACTGAATAACTGTCTGGTTAGGAAGGAGGATTGAAGAAGTTTCCTGTTGTGGAAAAATAGGTATTGTAGCACTAGCTCTGGGTATAATTTTCATTTAGGGCTGCATCCCAATTACTTTCAAAAGACACTGTTGTAATTTTGGGAGGCACAGTGGTGCATGAACACATCTAAAAATGCATCACTGAACCATTGTCTTGAAAGGGGAATAAAAACTGAAAGGGAAAACCTGATAATGATTCTGGAGCTTACATGCATTCTTCTTGAGACAGTCATGCATTATTATTATGGCATTATGTTTTTATGGATCTTCAACATGGATGGACTTCCCAAGGGGCGTCAACCTCTATCTCCGATGTTCTAAAAAAACTGAATTGAGATTATTAGATTATTGGGCAGAATTTCTTTAGTTAAGTTAGTTAAGTGCACGAACTTTATTCTTCAGAGGGTTCCAGCTCAAAAAAAAAGTTTTTAAAGCTATATTTTGCCTGCTCTAGCCAAAAATTACCAGTTACTTTGACTCATACAACTTGAAGTCCAGGAAACATGAACAAAAAATGAAAGCATATGATGCAGTTCTGTTTCTAAAACGAAGTAAATTTGGCCCTCTAAATTGCCTGGATAAGAGAATGTCTGGGAACTTTGTAAACCACTCTGAATACCGGAAAAGCAGGATCTATGTAAAAAATAAATATTAGGTGAAGAATATTTCTTGCGTAGTAAAGTTATTCTTTACATATAGAAGAATTGCACATCAATAGTATGTCACCTCTCCCAAATTTTGGACATTGGAACATCGTCATGCACTATGCTGCATTTTTGTGTGTGTGGCATGAGCTCCACTGGTCGATAGAATGTACTTATATGCACTTGACACTCATGGAGGTGAGGGTGGTTGTGAAGGAGGCATTCAGATGACAATGACTTGGATTTTTAATCCAGTTTTCTTGAAACCACTCTGCTAGTACAGTACCTGCAGGAGTTTCACAGTGCCTTTCAAAGGTGGGCAGTTTGTCAACATAAGCATCATCTTCTGAAACCCATGAGCAAAAGAAATGTAAAAGAAAAGGATGAAAACACAAATTCCAAATGAAAATCAAATAGCTTGCTTATTAACCAAAACACAAACATTATAATGAAAAAATAAAGATAATAGACATAGAAATGGTGGACACATCACTTTTTATTATCAAAATTGTATGCAACAATCACTACACAAACCTAAAGTCAAATACAAAAAAGACAGACAAGTAAATGAAATAATTCTGTGTTATATTCCCATGTGCAAACTTCATATATATGGGATAGTTCTTTGCAATTAGAACATTAACACACAGGAAGGCAGTGTAGACTGATGTGTGCTGGTTAATCATTGCCAAATATTACTCTTTATTTACAAGTATCTTATGAATAGTCACTACTTTCCATTATTAAAATCATAGAACTGAAAAGGACTCCATTGACTCCAGCCTACAGCAACAGCTCCTTAAACTAAATCACATGTGATAATTCATTCATCTTAAAAACCTCCAAAAAACAAGATGGACCAAATTTCCCCAGTGACACATTCTATTGTCCAATGGATCCTACAATTGGAGGCCAATGTTTAATCCAATGTTTAATCCAAATATGCTCTGCTTTCACTGGTGCTAATGGCTTTTTACCAATGGCCTCCCACTTTGTGACTCCACTGAGTCCAAGTCCCAACATAGTAAAAAGTAATTCTTAGCAAATATAATCTGTAATAAATAGGGGAAAATAGGTTCCTACCATATACTTCTTAAACTCAATGATTTTAAAAACTATTGGATTGTTTTACTTTAAGCTACTTCAAATATGAAACATGGAGACACAGCTAATAAATAAATACAGCTGTGGTTTTGAACAATGCCTTTCACAGGTAAGTAATTTAGTAGAGGTCCAATAAGCTCACAGGAGTTGCCAACTTGTCCTGTAGCTATGAAACTGCCATGAGCTGGGAGCTCTTTACATACCAAACTATTAAAGCACATTTATCACCTCTTATTGCATCGGTTTAAGTGGGATGCACACATGTACTACCATATACTAATTGGTTATACAAACTTTTATGGTATCAATTGTCTTTTTATATAGGTGGGACCTTCAAAAAGGTGATTAATGTTTATTCCTTGAAAACAGGACAACTTAGTCCCAGTTATTTTGTTCCAGAGAATATATTTTGGAAAACTACTAAAAGTGATGTTTTGTTGCTTGGGAAAACTAAAGGGAAATTGCTAAAATGAAGATACTTTGGGGGAATATCCCTCTGTCCCTACTTAGGGAGAGTGGTAAAGAGAACATAGAATATGAACTTTTAATGATATTTTTATCTTACAACAACGAACATACTCATCTATACCATCTATACACAGCCATGAACAATCAACAATACCAAAGGACAAAACACGTTGGCCCCAATATTACAAAAAATGTGCCTGTGCTTAATGCATTAAAGAAAACAGCCCAGAAATAGTTCGTTTTGTGTGTGAAAGTAAGCATTCTCATGGCCATGTCTAGAAGCAAATCCTACATCAGCTCAAGTTTCTAGGAATAGACACATACTGATTACGGAACACCTGGCTATTTAAAAGTTAAGAGACTGAGCAGGCTGACTAACTCAGTGCATGTTAAAATATTTAGCACCCAATTCTTGATCTTATTATTATCATCAAAAACAGTACTCATGCTGGTTGTTGTGGGTTTTCCAGGCTGTATTGCCGTGGTCTTGGCATTGTAGTTCCTGACGTTTCGCCAGCAGCTGTGGCTGGCATCTTCAGAGGTGTAGCACCAAAAGACAGAGATCTCTCAGTGTCACAGTGTGGAAAAGCTGTTGGCAGGTCATTTAAATCTACTCAGGAGGGGTGGGGTTGAGCTGAGTCATCCTGTAAGAGTGTCCACAGTAGAGACCCCTCACCTCTGCAGGAGTATACCGTATACCCTGCAGCTGTGGACAAGTGTACATCGGGACCACAAAGCATAGCATCCAGACAAGAATAAAAGAACATGAAAGACACTGCAGACTTGGACAACCTGAAAAATCAGCCGTGGCTGAACATAGCCTAACTCAAACAGGGCACAGTATCTTATTCCAGGACACCAAAAGACTGGACAACACTTCCAACTACTTTGTCAGACTGCACAGGGAAGCCATTGAAATTCACAAGCTTAAGCAAAACTTCAACAGGAAAGAAGAAACCTTAAGAATGAACAGAGCATGGTTTCCAGTTCTGAAAAACACCAGGCTAACAAAACATTCTATCCCCGACAATAGCCCTGCAGAGAAGATTAGCACATCAAGCACCAATCCATATGCAAAAGAACCTCCTCAGGATACAGTGAAGCCTCCCGCCATTAGCATTCCACACCCTGGGAAACTCTTACAGGATGACTCAGCTCAACCCCACCCCTCCTGAGTAGATACAAATGACCTACATCTTTTCCACACTGTGACACTGAGAGATCTCTGTCTTTTGGTGCTACACCTCTGAAGATGCCAGCCACAGCTGCTGGCGAAACGTCAGGAACTACAATGCCAAGACCACGGCAATACAGCCCGGAAAACCCACAACAACCATCGTTCTCCAGCCATGAAAGCCTTCGACAATACATAGTACTCATGCTACTTGCAATTAACAAGTAAACAATGACTAAACCCAACTGGGACGATAAAGTGCCAATGAGTAACTTCTTATTAACAATTTTAATTCTGAATTTCTCCAGTTTCCTCAATAATTTTGTACTGCAGTCTTTTTATCCCACTATATGCTCAATAAATACCCAAAGACCTTCAAGACAACATAGAAAAAGGCTGCTGTAGCTTTGATAATTCTAACATACAAAACAGGACATCTTATAAACATGCAAACATTTCCAATAGAAAGAGCAGCCTAAAATGTGTATGACTACTGAATCATATTTTCTGTCTTGATTTGAATCAAATTCTTGGATGATCATTTACAACCACAGGCTTTTTATGGAGCTCCTCTCTTTAAAGAATGCTGTATTATCTAGTCATAGCTACAATAATAACATTTGTTTTAGATAAGGCTTTTGGTTCACCAAAGACTCTTTTAAAGGGCTGCAATTCCAAGAACTTCCTGGACTACTATTTATTGGGGTATCTAATTCCATCACTAAAAAAGCTTAAAGGAAGAAACAGGAACATTTATTTGAGTTCAAGAAAGCAAATGATACTATGATTTTGTGGCAGGCTTAAGATAACATTTGACAGCTGTATATAGAAGGGTTCATGCAAAAGGACTTAGAGGTAGAAAGCACTGTGAATATTAAATAAGGAGGATGGACCTCTTTCTTCCAGGTATTTATATCTAATGTAACTCTTTGGAATAAAATTATTTCAGAGAGGCCCTAGGATTATGAATATGAGGAGGACTCACTAGTGTTCAATAAGGAAAGATTATAACGCCTACATTTCAGGCTGCCTTTTTCTGACATTGTAGAAATGGATATTTTAATTATCATTATGTCTAATTTTCAGCATGGCCAAATCTGTAGACCCTTAAATCCAGAGACTGGAGCCATGAATAGACAAGACAGATCTTTCTATAAACCTGAGAAAAACCTCAGGGGTGCAGAAAAATGTGAAAACTTAAAAAAAACACACCAAGGGGGTTAACCCCCCCTTAAATAATAGAAGCAGCACCTGTTGCTTTAAGAAACAAATGCTTTCAGTGACCATTGCTAGGTAACCCCAACTGTATTGCCAGGCTTCAAGCCTTAGTTTCTGTCAGGGGGAGGGTACGGGGCTGTTATTTTCTAGGGCTGCTTTGGCCTGGAGGGGCCAGCCCTGGCATCAACAATTGGGCGACTTGCTACTGTGAGATTTGCATGATATTCTCAGCCGTGGCTGTTTGCTACTGTTCAACAGCAGCCATCCCAAAAGCCAGTGTGGTGTAGTCATTAAGAGTTTCAGAACAGGAATTGGGAGAACCAGGATCAAACCACACTTTACATTGGAAAATCAATGTCTTATGGAAGCTCAATGAGTGACTTTGAGCCAGTCACACATTCTCAACCTAACCTGCCTCACAGGGTCGTGGTGAGGATAAAATGCTATTTGATTTTTCTTAGTAATCTAATTTATTTGAAAATTATATTACGCTGGCTGCTACCTTGGCACAAGTTAGCAAAATATGGATTATAAATATTTTATTTATAAAATAAAATATTAGGGATATTTTTGTAGTCAAAGCATCTCTCTCTATACGTCAATAGGAAAGGCAGCCAAATCTGTGAAATCAAGTTGCATAACATGCCAAGAATCTTGATTCTGGTATACAGTGTTTACCTTCACTTCCACAATTGTGATACCAGATAAAGCAGAAACCAGCAGTAGTTATTACAAATCACAGCAATTTCTTTAGAAATGTAGAAAGCATCTCATTTATTTATAGATCTTTATTATGTATGTTTCTGAAATTTTACACTGACAAAAATAGAATGAAAATGAAACACAAGTAAAGAGCAATTTTACATTCACTAGCAGAAAATATGGATAGTGAAAACTGAGTATGCCTGCTGTCTCTCCTACACTCAGAAGAAATTATGGCTATGCTTATATATGCAAAAATATTATTTTAATGGAAAATGGTGCATGGTTTGATTGCCTGTTATACATGCACAAAATCTAAATTACATATTCCAACTAATAGATAGCTCTTTTCACAAACCAATTCAGTCAACCTGTTTGCAAACTTGAGTTCCTAAATGTGATTAATGATAAAAGCACATTACTCAACATATCTCATAAAAAGTTACACTGATGAAGCATTGAAAAAGTTGCACCCATGAAAAATATATACTTGCAGACAGTGGGGCAAAGATGACACAGCCTCTTCATTAAAATAATTTGAAATTGTAAGTATGCATTTCAATGCTAGTCAGTCCACTGACTGTCATGCATTGCCATCACTATAGTCATTTTATTGACCAGCAGCACGAAGGAGCAAAGCATATAGGTATATGAAGAAAGAAGCACAACATTAGAAAATTAACTCAAGCACTCTTCTCCCTCCGCACCATCCAACAGACATGCAATGTGCAAAGAGTAATAAATGTGATCTTAGGTTTTTCAGAAGGACAGACTAAAAACACAAGCATTTCAAACCACTTTACTACTGGAGGTTTGAATATATGCTCCAGTTGTAAGCGGACATTATCACTTTCTAATAAATAAATACCTAAAAATAATATGATTGTGTTTCCCATAAATGTGGGAAACACTATTTTCATGGCTATTGCTAAAATAAAGACACCCCCCCCACACACACACTTCGGCTGAATCCACATTACCTTGGCGCGTCCCGGTGTTGCACTAAATGTTCGCTAAACACCTGGAAGTATAGAGTCTTTCTAGCGCGATTCAGAAATCGCACTTGAAAGACGCTATACTCCCAGGTGTTTAGCGAACATTTAGTGCAACACCGGGACGCGCCGAGGTAATGTGGATTCAACCTTCATTTTGGTTTTCCAGATTGTCAGCTTTGACTTCCTTGAAAGTAACATCCAACTGGTTGCCACTCACTGAGGACAGTCATCTTGACAATTTGGTTAAGAAAAAACTGAGCTACAAGGTGGAAACACTCACAAAGCAAAGTTTAAACTAATAGCAGAACGGGTCCAAACGTATGTGAAATAAAGAATAACCGTTTTTTGAAAAAAAACCCCATAGCATACAATGAAAATTGGAGGAAACAAGAAATAACGTGTAGAAGAAGCAGAAATATTGATGAAAAGAGAGCCAAATCTTAAAAGAAAACTTGGAGTCTGTAGCACAAAATAACTTTATCAGAAAGATCAGATTTAAAAGTAGATAGATAAACCAAGACCCGCAAATGAAATCAAGAATGGCAAAAAACCCCAAATATATGTTGGCCTGAAAAAAGTGGGGAACAAAGAGAACAGAGAAGAACAAGAATGAAACCAAGCCAAAGGCATCCCAATCTAGATGCTGTCAGCAACAGAATATTTATCTAACCTATCCTCTACTTTATTTTTCAGTCCAATTTTCTGCATTCCAAATACAAAAAGGCTTCATGTCAGAGACATTCTGAAATATTTCTAAAATTTCAGAAGATGGTCTCTCCTATCAAAGCAGCCAATAATCTTGGTTTATAGCGTCACTTTCTAGTAATCATAGTGCAGTTTCAGTTCCTGCTGTCGTTTGCCATCGTTCCTTATTAAGGAACTATGTCTCCCTTTTCACTACTTTTCTAGTTTAACTACATCTAACTCATTTAGCAACACTCTGTACTATTTACTAAATGTTCATGCTTTTAGTTTTGCTTTATAGTCACTGGAACTACAGTTTTTAGAAATATACTGGCCAGCATCCAAAAGGATACACAGAACTGCTCCAGGAACGTACTGTTTTCTGTGTGTCTTCACAGAAAAGTCCCACTGAACATCCAAAGTATTGTAAATTTTCCCCAAATTAAAAAGTAGCTTGGATTTTGGAAACAAGAGCTTTCCATGTGGAATATCTGCCAGCACATCAGCTCTGTTCCTCCTCCTGACCTGATTTCCCATTTAAAAAGTTCTTGCATTCAATTAGAAACACTTTTGTGCCCACTGGAAATTTAAAAAAGAAAAAGGGGAATGTTTTCTGTAGAGGTACTTAGCCAAAAAGAAAAAAAGAAGGTTAATGTGCAGAACGTGTGTGTGTGTGTGCCCCTTTAGATCCTGGCCATTATCTATATATACATATCACAGAGTCATTTTATAGTTCAACAAAGTTGCAATTTTCCATCATATTAAAAAAGTGCTTTAACATAACATGATGACAACAGAAAACAACGAAAACATAACCAAACAAAGGGTTTCAGAAATTTTAAAAAGCCATTCCGCTCACAAAAACTGTGTTTCAAAAGAAAAAAGCTTTTTTTTACCAATTGTGGGAGTAGTGGCTGCACTCAAGGAGTTGGTGGACGAAATGGAAGAGGTGCTTTCAGCACGAGCTAAAGGTGCTATTGGAGGAGGACTGGAGGAGTGAATTGGTGGGCTAAAAGGTCTGGACTGCAGAAAAACATACAACACAAGAATAAAAATATCATTGCCATCACTTTCACTGAATATGAATGAACTCATAAATACTGCTAACCATGTATGCTATCTTCCTAGGCCCTTGAGACACTCAGAATTAATCCATAGACATTTAAGATGATCTACACACGGATCGATTTTTCAGCTGCTGTTCACCTACTACAAGGTTTCTCACTAGGATAATTGCATGTTCCACTGTACACTTTAATGTAGGTAACCTATATTTTAGCAAAGATGAGAAAGCCTTGCTGAGAAAAAGTCAGCAGGATGAGACTAAATGGACAAAGTGTCTATAGCTGAATTGCAAAATTCATGCCAATTTGTTCATGGGCTTGTATCACCATAATGGTGGGTATCTTTTCAGATTTTTCACAGGAAATCGATTTTACAATACAGTGGTGCTTCAAAGGTCACACTTTTCCCTACACAGAAAGCACTTGAGTGTGAAAAACGATTAAAACAGCATGTAGATCGTTACTGGGGGATCCCAGTTGCTCACCAGTAGAAGCAATCTCCCAGCAGTTTACTTGCTTGCCCACTGGTTGCTGGCAAAAACTGGCAGGCACCACGGGAACATGCACGGTGCACGTGCTTCTGATGGACACAATGATGTCTCTTCTGGAAATGACATCATTGTACTGGCTGCAGGAGTGCTCCCACGTTTCATTTGGGGCTGATTTTGGCCCCAAACAGGCTGATTCTCAAAGAACTGGCCCTGCACAGAGTGCAGGAGTGCTCTCACAGCTGGTGTGACAATTTCACTTCTGGAAGTGACTTCATCACATTGGCTCCAGGAGCACATGCGCTTTTTGCACGTATGCTGGGAGCAGACTCCCTGCCAGGAGAGTTTAGGGACCTTGGAACCCAAACTGTCACATTTGTTTGGAAGTTACAATTTATGTAAAAAGTATGTGCCACTCTCATGGTGACTAGTTTTGATTAATAAAGGCTGCATGGCTTTTGAACGTACCTGATTCAACAGGTGCCTAGATAAGGCATCCTCAACTTTGTTGAGCCTGTAGCTGTTTTACAATTTTCAGAAAGAAGTAATGAGTACCATCACAAAATGGCTGCTCCAGAAGCAGGCTATTCACAAAGAAATGGGAGATTTGAAGCCAAGCATTCCCCTTTGACCAAGATAGCTACTTCTGAACTGGCACTCTCAGCACATGCACAGGCAATGTCTGTTGAGCTTTTCTGAAGCACCTCCTAGACTGGAGAGGCAAAGCCAAGCCAAGATTAGCACTTTGCTTTGAGGAAGACATGCTGTTTCATTTCAGTTTCCAAAGAAATGTGAGTGTTTGTTGTATGTTATGTCATGTAGTGGTTAAAACACTGGATTAGGGGTCGGACACAGTTTCAAAACCCGACTTGCCATGAAACCTAGTGGGTCACCATGGGCCAGTTAAACTCTCAGCCTAACCTATCTCATGGGGTTGTTGCAAGGATAGTATGGAGAAGGAATGGAAGGGGAATCCTTGGAAGAAGGATGGAGTAAAAATACACTAAACAAACAAAAACAAAGTTGAGCCTGCCAAGCTCAGAAGTACAAGAAAATCTATGGCCAGGCTCAGGGCACAGGACTGACATGCCTGTCCAAGATGAATGCAGTGCTTTACTAGTCAGTCAGCTGAGAGAGGATGACCCTAACCTCTATTCTTTCTTCATTTCTATTCAAGAACTTTTGCACTTTATACCAACATCAAGCAGCATGTGAGCACCGTAAAATACAATGGCAGGAATCATAGCACTCTTAATTTGTAGAGAACTGCTTTAAATCTTCTTGTTCAAACACATTTGCCTTCTTACACGTGTGTTTTGTATCAGGATTGTTTTCTGACATGATAAATTATGTATTATCAAGCCCCATGAAACTAACCTGCCTTTTCAAACACTGAATTATTGATTGTTTATGCATAATCTGCTAATCAGTTGTCAGCGTTTCTTCTATGAACAGGTTCAAGTAAAGGGGAATTAACTCATCATTACTTTGTTATGAATTATTTGTTCACCTATACTTATCAGTATCATGTTGGAACAAAAAATACAGTGTTTCAATTTCATTATGAAGAAAGCAACACATACCACATCCCCAACCCCAGGCTTTCCTGGAGGCAATTTTGGACGAGACGGAGGTCTAGGTGGAGGAGGTGGGGGAGTGGTGCTGCTGCAGGGCGCCAGTGGGGTTGCAGGGCGCGCAGGAGATGACGACCCTGAAATAAACACACATTTATAAATATGCTATAAGGCTGCTCTCTCTCAGTCCTCCCCATCCCAAGGTAGTACCCTCCAACACATAGCAGGCCATCAAGCAAACAACTGCCAAAACCACTTTTGCGTCATGTTGGCAAATACTGCATGACAAGACAATTCATATGTGTGGATGGGAACTGCAGAAAGAAAGTTCAGAAGGCATTAACTAGTCACAATAAAATCAAAAAGCATTGGCCTCTGCTGCTAAGTTTCTCATGCACTCAACAAAGAAGACATTGTGGCTACATTTAACATGCTGCTCCTGTATAATCCACATTCACTTAAATAATGGAGCAGCACTTGGTAAACTGCATTCAGTTTAGATGACAGTTAGTTGCTAAAGAGACCAGAATATTGTCCTTTTGGGGGGGCACCCCTGGAGCTTGCACTTTCCTTAATATCTACTTGGTATAAAGGCACAATGTGTTCTTGCTATGCACATGTAATTGGGGCTGTTACAGAAAGCAATGATGTTACAATGAACACCTAGACACTTAATGAACAGTGAGTTGCAGTGAAATGGACAAAGTTTGCATAGTTCCTTTTCTTTGATTGTAAGATGCTAAACAATCAGAGAACAATTAAGACAACTAGACTGATGAGAGGACTGATTACATCGTGACTCAGAATAAAATGCAGGCAGGGAAAAATTAAGAAAGTTTCTAGCCACAATGTAAAAATATACTAAAAAGTGTAGGAAAATAGTTCTACATTTTAATTAATTATTGTTAAACCTGTACCCCAAGAAGTTGAACAAAAAAGAGAATATTTAGTTGCATAGATGAGATGCTGATGCTTTAGAAAGGTTTGGTACACTGAGCAATACCATTCCAACTTAGATAATTTCAGGCCTTCTGTTATCATTGGAGTTGGAGTGCAATAGGACTCCCATTTAAGGATCCTTGAGATTACCCTCTATAGAATCAATGTAGTTCTTTCCTGCACTTCTCAATATTTTCAGAAGTCCACTGTCACACAAGTGGAGTCCATGCCATATCCTTGTCACATTCTAGCATTACCTTTTTAGAAACTAGAACAATTAAAGAATGAGAAGAATCCACAGCATAGATTCTTTCCACTTGACTATAAACTTCCAACATTCCTGAGTGGCAAAGGAAGGAACTACATGGTGCTAGGGGTAATATCAAAAAAAGGTCCTAAAACATGATTTTTAAATTTCAAACAATATTTGTGCTTTTATTTTCCAATGTGCAATATTTTTAGTTTGCCGCTCTCCTTCACAAGATCAAAAGAACACTTTCTGGAAAGTAATTGACCATGTTTTATTTAAAAGAGGGAAAGAAAGGGGATATTCCCCTATGCAACACAGATTCCCCATATTTTCCATGGCTACTGACAAGGTTTATCACATCAGCACTATAATTTTGTACAGAAGCACTGAGGTGGATCTGTTGAAGGAAGAGCCACCTAAATTGGAGGAAGTTTCCTTAGGCTGGAGGAAGGCTCCTTAGAGGATGTTTGGATCCACCCAGTGACTGATCACGTTTCATGCAAACAGTGCACAATTCTCTCTTTTTCCCTCACACAACTATCAGGGAATGTAGATGGACCTTGAAGAATACTTTGATATAAATGATTATTAGATGTTTCTTTTGCTAAGCATATTCTAAATACTTCCTTTTCCCAGTTGTTCTTAGAAAACTGCTGACAGTTTAAAACAGATTTTACTCATGAAAAATTCTACACACCCCAAACCATTGTTTTCTTACTTAAACCAGTATTAAAAACCCAATTCTCCAAAATATATGCAAAATTATTAATTTCAGATCACTGAATCACTTTGAAGACGCCCTATTAAGGGTTACTGAAGTTCTTGGAAGCTCTGAACATATGGATTTTGAGGAACTGGAAGACTGGCCTATATCCAACCACCTATTCCCACACACCTCTCCATTCCTACATCTCCTCCTCCTCCTGCAAGCACAGATCCATTGAGGAGAACCCTGCCCCTTCTCTCTTCAGCCCCCAGCCTGTACATCTATTCTTCCAAGGGGTCCAGCAACCCTGAGAATAATCTGTTAATAGGGGCTGCAGGAACAGAGAGGAATGTGGGGAAACTCTGCAGGCCAATTAAATACTTGCCACTATTACTTATACAAAAATTAAAAATTACGACAGCACATACAACCATATTGCACAGCACATACGACAGCACATACAACCGTATTGCATAGGCGACACAACCCACCAGAAGACTGTACTATGAAATTCCACTGAAATGAAAGGGAATTGTTCAAGAACACATCCATCAGCTTTGTGATTGCGATAAAATAATATCTTAGAGGCACCAACAGAGCAGTGTTTATTTATTTAGAAAATTTATATGCTGCCAGTCCAGAGACCTGCTTAATACAGCTCACAAAACAAAACCATATAATAAAACCACACAAACAGCATTAAAATTAACAATAATAAACAAATCACAAAACAGCTCATTAAATGCAAGCCAAAGGATAAAAACAGCATAAAACAACAGCCTAAAATGAACAGATGATAAAAACAGCTTTAAAAGAATTCAACACCTTAGTGAAAAGCTGGAGTAAAATGGTTGGTCTGAAACTGAAAGGAAAGTAAGGTATCAGCCAGGTGAACCTCATGTAGAAAGGTATTCCAAAAGTGAGGTGCCCACTTGAAACAGCCCTGATTCTGGTCAGGACAACTAGGAGACACTCCAAATTGTCATAAAAACAATTAATGTTGTATAGTTGTTTAAAATCTTGGAAAGGATCAAAAGGTGCACTTCCACCAGTGCAAAAACACTCTTGCTGTTACACGTAAAGGAACTTCCCACCTACTGCAGTCCTCCACTGTTTGAGGGTCCCTTGATGCCCTGGAGCACAAGGGGGAGGGCTTGGTGGGAAAGTCATGTTCTGCAGCCTTTGTTCCACTTTGTTCGCTAGATGTGTGTGTGTTATGTGCTGTCAAGTCGCCTCTGGCCTCTGGTGACTCTATAAATGAAAGACCTCCAAAATGTCCTATTATTAACAGACTTGCTCAGATCCTGCAAACTGGAGGGCGTGGCTTCTTTTATGGAGTCAAGCCATCTTGTTTTAGGTCTTCCTCTTTTCCTACTGCTTTCCACTGTTCCTAGCATTACTGACTTTTCCAGAGAATCTTATTTTCTCATGATGTGACCAAAGTACGATAGCCTCAGTTTTGTCATTTTAGCTTCTAGAGATGATTCAGGCTTTATTTGATCTAGAACCTATGTATTTGTCTTTTTGGCTGTCCATGGTATCTGCAAAACTCTGCAAAACTCTCCTCCAGCACCACATTTTCTTCCTGTCAGCTTTCTTCATTGTCCAACTGTCACATACATACATACATACATACATACATACATACATACATACATACATACATACATACATACATACATACATAATAATGGAGAACACCATAGTTTGGATTATCTTTATCTTGGGTCCCCAGAGAGACATCCTTATCTTTAAGGATCTTTTCTACTTCCCTCACAGCTGCTCTTCCAAATCACAATCTTCTTTTGCTTTCTCGGTTGCAATCTCCCTTTTGGTTGATGATTGAGCCGAGGAATAGAAAATCTTGTACAATTTCAATTTCTTCATTTTCAACTTTAAAATTGTGTAATTCCTCAGTAGTTATTAGTTTTGTCTTCTTGATGTTCAGCTGTAATCCTGTTCTAGTGCTTTCTCCTTTAACCTTCAACCGTAGTCATTTCAAGTCTTCACTATTTTCTGCCAGTAAGATGTTATCATCTGCATATAGCAAATTGTTACTGTTCCTTCCACCAATTTTCACTCTACCTTCTTCTAGATCGAATCCAGCTTTCTTTATGATGTGCTCTACATAGAGGTTGAACAGGTAGGGAGATAATATGCATCCTTGTCTGCAGGGCCGGTGCCAGGCTTCTTTGCACCCTAGGCAAGGCTTACTTGCACCCCTCCCCCCACTGCTAACCAATTTTCAAAAACAGAAGAATTGTAGGAAAAATGTAAAGCACAAAACTTGAAATTGCTAATTGTTTAAAAAAATTGCAAGAATAAGGAATACAACAATCTTTGATTTTCTTTCTCGAATACAGATCAGTTTTCACACGCAAATCACAAATCATCCTTAAACTTAAGTGAGTTGCCGACAACTCACTTCTTATCCCCCTGCAGGCGCAGTATGCAGGGATAAGAAGCGAGTTGGAGCAAAATGGTTTGCCTCTCCACCGTCTCCTTGGGGCCTCCAGAGGCCCAGAAAACCCCAGGGCCTTCCCACAGTCACGAGGCCTTCCAGCTGCCTTGGGGCTTTTGGAGGCTCAGGAAGGACCAGTGTGGCAGTGGGAAGACATGATGCCATGGCCCCAGACCTTCTCACTGCCTCAGGGCCTGGTGCGGCCCAGCTCAGTGGTCCACTGCTGCATGGGGCTGCCCGTTCCATTGCAGTCTGGGGCTGCCCAGACCAGCACCCTGCTGCAATGCAGAGCAACCCGGCCTGGCAACTCACTACGATGCAGGGTGGCCCAGCCCAGCTTGCTCTGGTGCAGAGCTGCCTGGCTCACTGCGATGAGGGGCTGCCTGGTCCAGTGGCCCGCTGTGGCATAGGGCTGTCTGGCCTGTTGGGCAATGGGACTGCCCAGATTGGCCACCCGCTGTGGTGCGGGGTGGCCCAGCCTGGCGGCCCGCTGTGGCATGGGGCGGCTCAGTCCAGCGTCCACTGCTGGAGCCTGTTATATTATGTCACAATGGGCTCTGATGGTAATTTTGAATAATCCTGTGAATTGTGATGTTAAAATTTAAATCTCTTGAATGTTTCCATTTCAAGAACATGAAAAATCTCATTTTGTATGCCTTTTCCGTTGCAAATTTTATCACCAATTTCTTCAGGTCAAGTGCTGATATTTGGGCATGCTCAGTTGATGTAATTGCCAAACCAATTAGTTTCTTTTGCAGCATTGTTGAATTATGTACGTTTTTATAAGTTTGAGCTTTGAAAAGCTTCATTCACCAATTGCCACTGACACTGGAAATGTGAGAAGGATCCTCAGAGTAACAGAAAGGATAGGCACGCTATCCAGGAGTTTTTGTTGCATTATGAAGAAAAGCACTCCTTGTGGTGGCATAGACTTTGGAAGACTTCAAACTATTGCTATAAGTTCACAGCGCAGATCTCCAGCATCAATATCTTTATTTTCATTGTTCATCAGTGATTTTTCCAAATTCTTGCAGGCTTTAAATATGTCTTCAGTAAATTTTTTGTTGATACTGTATATATCTTACAGGAAGCCAAATAGGGAATTATATTGTTGTAGTTGTTGGAATCTCTCTTCAATAGATTGTATGGCCATGTCTAAGACAGCATAATAGAAACTTACTTTGAATTTCTACTTTGGATCTTGTTTTGCCTCTTCTTGGGCCTAATACTCAAACTGCTGTTTCTTTCTCCTTTTTCTAACTTGTTCTTTCTCAAAGTTTGGTAATATTCCAAGCTCCTTTGCAATCTCAGTAGCATCTATCAAAACTTATTGAAAACCCTCATCACACCTGATTGTCTGTTGAGAGGGCTATTCCCCCTACCTTGTTGGGGGATGCTCAATAGGTTTTCTTCTCCACTTCTGCCCTGTTTAATAACCCCAGGAGGCAGACCACAGTGGCTGGTGCCAGTGGGACTTTTGCAAGTGATAGGGGGTGCAGAGAAGATGTTATAATTAATTATATTCTATAGCACTGTTGTATTTATTTTAAAATAAAAACATAAATTGTCAGTTGCTTTTTAAAAAAAATTAATCTGTATAAAACTGGTCAGTTCAGTGCCCCTCTGAGGTCTGCACCCTAGGCGGCCGCCTAGTTGGCCTAATGGTAGCACCGGCCCTGCTTGTCTGACACCTCTGCCAATTGGAAATCATTCTGTTTCCCCAATATTCTGTCCTGGCAGTAGCCTCTTGTCCAGTATACAGGTCCAGTGTACAGTGTACAGGTTGCTCATCAAAACAATCAGATGTTGTGGCACCCCCATTTCTTTTAACACTCTCACTTTGCTTGTATGGGAAATTAATGCAATAGCTTGATAGTTGCAGATGCAGAGGAGTTAGCCGTGTTAGTCTGTAGTAGCAAAATCAAAAAGAGTCCAGTAGCACCTTTAAGACTAACCAACTTTATTGTAGCATAAGCTTTCGAGAATCACAGTTATCTTCATCAGATGCATCTGACGAAGAGAGCTGTGATTCTCGAAAGCTTATGCTACAATAAAGTTGGTTAGTCTTAAAGGTGCTACTGGACTCTTTTTGATCTTGATAGTTGCTGCACTGTTTTGGCAGCCCCTTTTTAAAAATTAGATTGCAGACTGAGCGTTTCCAGTCTGTGGGCCATTGTTTTGTTTTTCATATTTGTTGACAGGTTCTTGTTAAGATTTTGATGGACTACATTTCTGTAGTTTGAAATAGCTCTATTAGTATTCCATCTTCAAGAGGTGCTTTGTTTCTCCCAATTGGTTCGAGTGCAGCTTTTTCTTCAATTTCTAAGATTTCTGGTTCTTTGTCAAAAGTTTCTTCTTCAAAGGTATCTGTCATCCATCCATCTCTTCTGTATAGTTCTTCAGTGTATTGTTTCCATCTTTCCTTTATTTTTTCCCAATCAGATACTGTATTTCCATGTTGATTTTTCAGCATCCCAAACCACGGCTTGAATTTCCCTTTGAGTTCTTGGATCTTGTGGAACAGGTCTCTTGTTCTTCCTTTTTTGTTTTGTTCTGATTCTTTGCACTTATAATAGATTTCTTTGTCACTGCATACAAGTCAATGAAAAGGTGCATTATTAGATTCAATAGATTACTAGATTCATTAGATGACTTTCCACCTAAACCTCCAAATGAACTCCTTATTCCTGTATGTGTTGTGTTAATCTACATGAACAAACACTTAAAATTAGTGTCTATTTAGTTTATTAATTGTGCATTTGTTGCCAGAGGAAAAGGCACTGCTTTGAAATTGATTGTTCAGTAGACTTGTGGATAACTGAGAGAGAAAATGTCTTCTTTCTTAATATCATTCATCTCTCTCCAATCATTAAGCAGCACTTATCCTTTAGGAGTTCTCCTAGAAAACTCTTAATGTGCAGTATTCAATAGCCTTGCTTCTTATTCTAGGTGGGACTTGCTCTTCCCCGAAACTTTGTCCCAGTGCAGTAACAGGATCTACATATGGGAACTATCTTCCATGATGTGCCAGTCTGTTGTAGCAACGGCACACAAGACTGCTGCCTCATCCACATCACATACAATGCTTATGCACCAAATTTAGAAGAGCGTCTGTGAAAATTTCTCAAAAATGAAATGCATTGTGAGATGTTTCTAAATTGCTGAGAATGAGTGCAAAGCAGGGGTTTTGACACCCAGGCGTACTTTAACTACCCTCTGTTAAAAGGTTCCCCACTTGGGAACTGCTAAAGATGTGGCTAATTTTAGGCTCTCTGTCCTCAGTTGCTCTGTGCGAATGGGAACTGCGGAAGAGAATGTGTGTTTGGCTTCCTGTTCTTGCAGTTTTTTTTATTCAGACTTGTCAGTGTATGGGTATTGCTGCAATATTATTGCTAGGCCATTTCATTCCTTTTGAGCTCACCTATTTAATATGTGAACCTCTACAGAAAATATATGAATGTAGAGAAGGAAAAATATGAATAATTTTTCCAAACAAACTTATCTGAAACCAATACTCATAAACTCTAACAGGATGCACAATACTCTTTTACATTAAAAAAATGTATTAAGAAAAAGGGATTTATCTGAAGCTACCTCAAAAATGTCACTACCCTTCATCACAAGGAAAGTAGACCAATGCTAAGTGGGGGTGCTGAAAGTGCTCAGGGAGCCAACAAGCCCTTAAACTGATGTATCTCACATTTACGTTGATGTAAGCCCATTACTCCGCTGCAGCTCCCCAGCAGTGCCCTGCCAAGCTGCGGCACTGGTGGTGCCCCACTGTAGCCAGCTGTCACAGGGCCGCAGGGGTAAATCCCTCCGCCAGCATGGGAATGGGCAAAATAGGGTGTGGCCTGGGAGTTAGTCAGCTTCCTAAGCTGCTCCAGACTGGGTAACACCCCAAACAAGGTTGGGCAGTTATGTTATGAAAAAAGACGGCACAGCCCATAGGTGCCCATGCAAAGAGAAAAGTCAGCCACCACCACCTGCATGGCCACATGCAAATGGCTTGGAAGAGCATAGGATGCCAACTACAGCCCCAATCAATCCCCTCTCACCCCAGAAGTAACCAGGACCTTCCCCAGCACCCAATTATAGTCTCCTCATCCTACATCAACACCTGCTAGGACACCCCTAAACTCAGTAAGTAGAGGGCGGGGCATGGGGCTCTTTCTCAGTGCTCCCCGTCATACAGACTTAAAGTGTGAGGCCCCTTGGTGGTGGGAAAAAAACAGAGTGAGCACTTTGGTAGGGTTAACACTTAGCACTTACACCACTGGAAGAAAGCAAAGTCCAGAATGTTTGACTACTGTTTCTCATTGCAAACCGCTAACAGGTACCTCATCTCCAGAGGCTTGGCTCAAAGTGGTAAGGACACACTGACAGGTAAGCAAGAACAGGGGATCCATCCACCCTGGCTCCATTTACCACATCCACCTCCCCAGTTCCCCTTGCATGAGGCTGGGTGCTGCCTCACAAGAAGGGCCTCCACAACCAAGGCCAGCTGCATATTGCAGGGGGGGAGGGGTAACCTGACCTTCTAGGCACCATGGCCCATCTATCAATGGGGCAGGCTCCCAGGGAAGTGTACTTGACAGAGTTGCCTTGGGGGGGGGGTGGCAGCAGGGGATGCTTGCAGCAGTAAAAAAAGGACTGTTAGCAGACTGTTAGTTTCCTCTCAAGGCAGAGGATAGGGCACAACTGTGGGTCAGGGTGGCTGGGAGCTGGCCCCCTTGATAAGGAGGCCAAGCAACTCTGAGACTCATTCCCTTGTAGGATCAAATCCCAATGCAGCAGCAGCAACAAACCCATCTTTGCCACCCACCGAGCACTCCCACGATGGAAAGGGTGTCATTTGGATGGCAGCAGCATCTGCCTCGGTGGGGTCGCCTGGGACACCCTCCCCAACATGGGCTTATAAAGCCTCCCAGGGCACTGCAGAGTTGACTGTGGCTGATGCCAAGGCCATGTCCTTTGCCAATTTAGCACATCTCTCTTTTTTCCATCATGCATGTGGCAATCCAGCAGGGAGACCTGGGGGTATGGCCATTACAGTTCCCATTACTCTGCTCAGGCTGTGTTTCCAGCTTGGTTCCTTGAGTATCCTTCCTCAGGCAGCAGTTTGACCTGGGAATCTGCCTCGTTCATGAGCACACAGCACTAGGGATGGTTCAACTTGCCTCCTCAAGTTGGCAACCTGAGTCCTGGGACCCCCTTCAGGATTTGCACTTTAATAAAGTCTGGGTTGTCCCACAACTTGACCCCTGTCTGTTTACTTATGTGCAGATGACACTAGCCCCTCCCTGCCCCAACTCCTCCCCATCTGTCGCTTCCTCGATGGGCTGTCCCTTCACACATCCCAGAGGATGGGTTCTGGCTTAGGGATGGTAATACTGAGGTGGCTCCAGTAGGTTTTCCTGGCACCACTGGACCTCTGTTTTGTTCTGCTGTACAATGGAGCAGTTGTCCAGTGGCACCTTAGAGGCTGAGCCCACACACAGCTCCTCATACCCCTTCTTATTCCTCACAAATACTGCAGAAGGCTGGATGTAACTTGGAGGGTTGTCCTAGATAGTGTGTGGCTGTTCTGGGGAGAGGGTCTCTAAGGGTCTCAGACACTCTCCCACAGCACTGCTGGTGTCTAATAACCCATGCAAATTGGTAGCACATAGGGGAGATCCAAGGTCTATGCTAGGGCACTGCTGCCATGGTTGCAGAAGAGGGGAGATGTGGAGCTATATCCCATCCAAAATGATGAGTCTCTAGGGTACCCCATTGGCTAGACCATCCTGCTCCCTCTTTTACTATTTGTGGGGGAGGGGCAAAAGTCAAACCTGGGGCCTGCCTCTCCCTTCTGCACAAGAGAGGTTTGAAC
The DNA here is from genome assembly GCF_028583425.1 of Eublepharis macularius. Lineage (NCBI taxonomy): Eukaryota > Metazoa > Chordata > Lepidosauria > Squamata > Eublepharidae > Eublepharis > Eublepharis macularius. The sequence continues at coordinate 75,233,800 of NC_072794.1, forward strand.
CAGGAGCTCCAGTCATGCTATCACAGTGCCTTTCCGCTGAGCCATTCTAATCTGTGTGGTATTATATTGCCTCCCCTAGTGCTGTGCTGACATCAGATTTGCAGCAGGGTGTCTAGTCCCTGTTGGCATGTCTCCTGGAGACTTCATCTCCTGGCCCTAGGGCTTGGGGACTGAGGGTTCAAGACAGGTCTAGGTCTTTTTGGTCCCTTTATCTTTCTGTTTTTACTTTTCCAGGGGAAGGGTGTGTATGGCTCAGAGTTGGGATGTTTGCAAGTGAGTGGTGCTTTTTCTGCCAATCTGGCCCTCCCCAGCAATGCGGTGGTTGCCCTGTCTTCCAGTGGGATGGGTGTCCCATCTGGGCTGGCAACAGGGCTTCTCAAGCCAAGTGCCTCTGCCAGGGAGCTGCAGTTGTGGGTTCTTTCCACTCTGTTCACTGGCTGTATTTGAGGCAGTGGCACTGAGAGGCAACAGCCACACTCACAGCTGGAAATTGGCTGCACTTACAGCTGCCACTCATGGAGCTGTCAATGGCAGTTGTTTTTATTTATTTTTATTATTATTTATGTCATAGTCTGCTTTTCTCGTTGAGACACAAGGCGGATTACATAGTGTGGGATTAGTACAGTCAATATCAACGACATTTTAATAAATGATGCCACTGGGTAAATAAATGCAAGTTTACAAAGACATAACAGTAGCAAAAATCCAATACAAAGTTGAAGAAATGCTGAAACAGAGCACAAGTAAATATAGGACTGACATTAGACAACAGAGAAGTAACCAGTAGGATCATACCTAAAGCAACAGGTAGTACACAGGAGCACATACTTAAAGCAACAGATAGGATGTAAGGCAACATAGTGGTGAAGTCTATGATTCCTATCTTGTTAGTGAAGTATCTCTTTGAGACCACCTCCCTACAATACAGCCTTCCTAGCTGAGGAAAAAAGCCCTTTTGAATAATTTGGTTTTGTACCATTTGCAGAAAGCCAGGAGAACAGGAGCTCTCCTGACATCTTTAGGCAGACCATAGGATGGGGGCCACCACAGAGAATGCACGTGTATGGGCAGCTGTTGATTTCACCCAGGTACAGGGTGGCACTTGCAGGAGACCCAGTTCAGATGAGTGAAGCTGCCGCAGAGGAACATAGGGAGAGAGGTGGTCCCATAGGTATGCTGGACCAAGGCCATGAAGAGCTTTGTATGTGATAGCCCATACCTTGAACTGAGCACAGTTACTGATAGGTAGCTGGCAGAGTGATTGCTGAATGGGACTGATATACATGCTCCTGCTAGTTTCCGATAATAACTGAGCTGCAGCATTTTGCACCAATTGGAGTCTCCTAGTTAACCTAGGTGGGAGATCTATGTATTGTGCATTACAATAGTCAAGTCTTGATGTTACCATAGCATGGATCCAGATGGCCAGATCAGCCATGGCATTATAGGAAGCCATTTTCCAGGCTAGAGTGAGATTGTAGAAAGCCTTTTTTGCAGCAGCCTTAACTTGCTTTTCTAGCAGTTGTTCGGGATCCAGTAGGCTCATAACTGAGTCTGCAAGGGTCAGACAAACTCCATCAAAAGTGGGGACTACAATGTCCTTCAAGATCTCTGCCTTCCCAATGAGCATCACTTTAGTCTTGTTTGGGTTCAATTTTAATTTGTTTGCTTTCAGCCACCACTGTCAGGCGGTGACCCAAGTCTTCTACTGCATCCTGCGATGATTTGGATAGTGTGATATAGAGTCCAGTGTCATCTGTATATTGATGACATCCCACTCCATAGCTGCAAATAAGTTCTCTTAAAGGTCTTTGGTGTTTCTATGGAGACTGAAGTACTTGCTCTGCTGCCTGTGCCTGCCCAGGTTTGCCCATTGGCATATCTCCCTGTGGACTAGTGCTGCAGAAGTTATGCAGTTATCTGTATGCCTCCACCACAGCATCCCTTAGGATTGCACTGCCTGTCCTTTAACAATGTTTCTACATGAGAATAGCCCTCTTTCACTGCATCCCTATTTATAGGGATTGTTGGCTCAACATAAAAATGCATTTCCTTCCTTAAATAGCATGCTTGTCTTCTTAAAGGTTACTAAAAGCATTTGTTTATTCCTATAGAAGTCTTTGGGAGCTGTTAGAACAGCTTGGTATTGGGACACTATGTCTGAAATTTAATTCCTGCCCTCAACAGTTAAGAATTTTGCAATTTGCTCTCTACAGTTTGCTATCTAAGGCCTACAGCCATTCTCAAACAAAAAAATTAAAACAAATAGGCCAACTGAACTCCTTTTAAAGGCTCATTTGAGAACTGTAATTCCCTTTGTTACAGTAAGCCAGGAAGCAGAGGTACAGAGTATCAATCTGTGTTACCCACCTCCTTGGACAACTATCCTCTGCAAAATTTTGTGTGTGCTAAGAAACTATTCCCATTTGGTGCAGAAAGGAGGCATGATTACATAGCCAGAGAGGTTCAGTACCCACCCCACATCAAAGCTGATAAATTTAGGGTATGTTCAAACAGACATATTTTCAATTGTGAGCCTGTGGAAGTTCTGAATCCTCCCCAGGACCTGTTTGGTAGCTGCTCAAATTCGGTGTGAGCTCACACATCAGGTCACAGTCTGGTTGTGAGCATAAAATGCAGCATGCTTAGGCATCAAACATCATTACTGTGAAGTTCATGCATCCTTACCAGATATCTGAAATATATACTATCTTGTTGCCCAGATTTGGCTCAGATGGAGCTTTTTCTTTTGATCTGGATTTACATAGTACTCATTTAACAACCCTTAAGCCAGTCATCAAGCAACTTCACTCCCTTCTCAAACTAAGCTGATTGGCTGACTCTAATATCAGTTATGAAGAAACTTCCCTCCTCCCCCAAGCACTGTTTAAAGAAAAATACAATTTAAAGAAAAATGCAGCAGAAAAAAAAAGTAAACAGATCTTTGAGTACATAAATGTGCAGGTACTTGAAATGAAACAAAAGAAAACAAGACCAAAGCAGGCAACCTGCCTGAAGCATGGTTGGGGAGAATGCTGGCTATAATTTTCAGCTCATTGTCAGATACATCACTATGGAAGTGAAGAGAGGGGAACAGAGTTCATCCTGCAGCAACCCTTCCCCCTTCTTTGCACGTATGCAGCATTAGAAAAATCCTCACTTGAAATAACAGCTTTCCCTCCTATCTTGTATTAAGGAAATAAAGCCCACCCCCCACAAGACACTAGACATTCAGCAATGGGAGGAAAGGAAAAATACATTATCAAGGGTTCAAGGTTAAGTTGGACCACAAGAGCACTGAATTAAACAAGCCACTGGGCACAGTACAATCAAACAAAGGGGATGACTGAAGCTTAAAAGCCAACCAACTAAGAGAAGCTAAAGAGGTTTTGTATTTACATGGCAGCATTCAAGGCCACACTGAAGCACACTCAAAGCTGTTTCAAACATACCACTGGTGCTTCCTGTGCCACCGCCAGAGCTGGGTCCAGGTGATGACACCACTGTTCTGTAGGTAGGCGGTGGAGGGGGAGGTGGTGTTGCTCTCTGTCCCACCCCAAAATCTTTAGGAGATGCTGCTGATGCTAAGTTATCATCTTTAACGTGGGCCTGCTCAGAAACTTTCTTCTGAACCTCTTCTAAATTGAGTGGAGATGGAACACGAGAGGTTTCAGCCTGTGGAGACTCATCTGGAGTTTCTGAAGCCACTGGTGGGGACACCACTTTTTCCCTTGAAGTCACTTCTGGAGTTACGTTTTCCAAGGATGGATCAGAAAAACTGATCCACTTATCCTTATCATCCGCATTAGGAGCAACAGACTTGGGGGATAATACTGGGCCAAAAATGCTGTCCAAGTCATTGATTGATGGTAGTTTGTCACTTTTGACCTCTGTTGCTGTCTGGTCATTTCCTGTGGTCAAAGTAGTTGATTTTAAACTTTTAACATCAACTTGTATAGCTAAGTTGCACTAATGTTCTACATATCTACGGGGCTTTTAAATCAGCTTCAACCTGGCATAGACATTTAACGTTATAAGGTACTCTCAGGAATATAATTCATGTGCTCATAACAAGATGGTATGAAATGTAGGTAACATATGATTGCAATAAATTTTATGTGGACTCTGTCTATATATTTAATTTCATACATCTATACTGAAATAGAATATATCATTATCTAGGAAGCTATCTGGAGAACTCAACCAGCTTGGCGAGTTCTTACAAGCAAGAATTTCAAACATCCTAAAATTCAAACATGGTGACTTGCATGCAAATATGAATATTGATGCTGAAAATATAAATACACCATGCATATTTGTGCTTAGCAGTATACTTTGTGGTACTATTTTAATGTAATGTATTTTTAAGTTAATTGTTACCATCTATTAATGGGTGAGCATTTGTAATCAACAGAAAAACAAAATTCATTGAATATAGCTACATTGAAGCAGCACAAATAGAATCTATACTTTTCTATTTGTGTATTTTACTTAACAAACTATACAAATATGAAGGCATTTCGTAACTAATGGATGCATTATACCTTTGCAATGATTTGGGAACATCTGAAAGTGAGCATTCAGTTTCTGAACACAATAGACATGAAACAGAAGCCCTGAGTAGAGGCTTCACATTCCAACCTAAAGGGAAAGACACACTCAAATGCACTGTGCAGGGTGTCTCACACTTTTTCTGGATTGCACAGTTATGTAATTTTCAGTAAGCATGTGTGTGGTTTTGAAAAATGCTTGTGTGTACACAGAAGTGGGAATCCTCTTCAAGTGCAAATCTCTGGTACACAGTTAACATGTTTACTATTAGCTTTAAATTATTATTTTTATGTTGTTACAGCAAGAGGGGCAAACTGAGGTACAGAGCTGGCTAAAATGTATGTTACATTTACCAGAGATGTACAACTTCTGTAATACTAGAATTATGTTAATTTATTTAGGATATTTGCTGCATTTTGCAAAAAATGCTCAAAGCAGCTTACAAAGGTCAAGATAAAAAGCACAAACAATTATGAAACCAATAAGCAAGATAGCATTCAAAAATCTGAAGCACAAAAGATAAGAAGCAAAAAAAGGAAACTTGATAAAAATGGTTCAGTAGGATGTAAGACTTTCAAAAAACACACATAAAATTGAGTGCACTAAAATCAGACAAATACCTGGGAAAATAAAAAGATCTTCACCCAGCACCTAAAACAACAGACTAGATACCTGGTGAACATTATTCATGAAGGTATTCAACAGCTAAAGCAACACTGTCAAAAGACCCTCTCCTCTCCTCTAACTTCAGAAGTGGGGAGAGACAGAGCAAGAAATATGGGAGTAGATAGTAGGTAGTATACACCTTTTCATCAGGTCTCCGTATTGTATTCCATGACCATCAAACGGACAGTTGGTAATTAGGGATGATTGTAACATTCTGTTAGCTCATTTTGTGATCAAATGTGGATAATCTATCCAATGGGCTGTTTATCAGATTAAACCCAAAGAATGGGACAATGAATAAGCACTCTGATGGTTTTTTGGACTTCTATTTTTTCTTCTATCAGTTTTTATGTCTTTAAACGTCATGGATATAGCCAGAAATATTGGGGAATTGTTGCTAGATTTGACCAAGAAAATAATAGATGTCTCTGCATGCAGAAACAGAGCTAGCCTTGCCACATAGCTAGACATGACTCAGAGGAAGATTAGAGGCTCAGAACAGAACAACCTTGGAGAGGAGCATGAAACAAAGGAGTAGCAATTGTATGCCCTTGTATATATTAAAAGAGCCACCTAACCCATATCAATATATTCTAGGTGTTGAGGCCCAGCTACAGGGAGCGTCAGAATGGCAGTAATGTCCACATTCACAGAAGTGACAATATGATTAAAGAATGGGTATATTGGTTGAGGGTCAAAAAGATATTCATGTATATGATAAACTTGTAATCACTAATTTTATATAGATGTTGTTAAGATAAAAAGTAGCAAGAATGAACTAACAGTTTTCATATATTTAGGAAGACATTTGAAGTACAGATAACCTTGTATGGTGTCTAAATTTACAAGATAATTAGCCAAGAATGTGTGCCATTATCAAGTGGTCAAGCTGAGTAACCTTGTTAGTCTGTCCATAGCAGTAGAAAAGAGAGTCCAGTAGCACCTATAAGACTAACAACATTTGTGGTAGGTTATGAGTTTTTATGAGCCACAGATCACTTCTTCAGATACCAACACATTTTGTTAGTCTTATAGATGCTACTGGACTCTGGTCTTTTCCATTATCTAATGGGACAGTTATCTATTGTTAGGAGATGATGCTAAAATCCTCTAAACAGATGCTGAATTGAATTTCTTCTTAGAAGGGGCTCCTTGCCTGTGACCGGTTTATCTTTGGAATAAGATACTTTATTGGATTCATGTAACTGCTGTCCTTTAATTATATATGTAGTTATAAAGGATGGAATGCTTTTCTGTTGATTTACATAATATTAAGAATGTTGAATAATCATGTTTTATTAAAGGCTTAGAATAGAAGCAAAGATTCTATAATAATATTTACTTGTGCACTATATCTGGTAACAAACCTAAAGCATTTTTGTGATGTACTTCTTACCTGGAATTAAATGATTTGATATAGGAAAGCTAAATAGATGCTTAAGGCTTCTTATCTGAATTAGGCCTGACCAGAGTTATCCAGAATTATATCACATTGAAGAATTCAAATGTACAGAATACAAACTTATAAAGAGTTACTGTAATCTAAGCCTTTTGAAGTCTGGGCATTGTAACAGGTGGGGCATATATCTCTTGGATACCCAGTCTGTACACACAGATAAGGAGATGAAGCTGCTACAATTCTGAAAACTCTTTTATCTGTAAGTTCAAAGTGATGCAAATTAGAGAAAATGACATTTTGTAACTTGTCACAGAGAAACCTATATTTTAGGAATATATGTATTGTTTGTGTATGTAACCGACCTAGGAAATAAAACACCACATATGGATATACATTTAATTTAATATTAATTTTGAAAGCACGTGTTACATTTGCCCAGGAGTAAACATACTGGGGGAAGTGGCAGTGTATATGAATACAATATTCATGAATAAAACAATTTTTTTAGCTGAAAATTTATATACCAGTAGGGAAACAGTTAAAATATCGGGTAATATGTATTACACAAAATAACACTGATGTTCTATAGCATGCTTATCTTTTCAGAAGACTAGTTTGCTTTCACTTCTTTGAGCACATAGGCCAGATGTATAAATTCTATTCAAAGCAATGGCACTTCCAGCTCTTACAAGTGAGATCACACAACTGATCATATTCACTATTGGCATGAATTCTTTACATGTACAAGCACCTTATTTCTTGCTTCCTTCTGCCACAATCTCTTTTTATTCAATAAAGATTCTTATATGATCTTATTTCACTAGAATGGTTATCTCTCTAATTTCAAGATACAGCCTACTCTTATTTTACCAACTGGGCCTTCTGCCAATTTCAGCAGGATCCCTCAATGTATTAAGAATGGCAGACTAATGAAAGCTTCCCAAGTTCTTCCTTAAATAAAAATGGGTGAAACACACAGCTGGGAGTCTACAAAGTTACTGAGAAATCACTGGATACAAAATTTTAACACTATAATTGTATTTTCGTGGAAAGCCATATTTGAACATAATATGATAGTAAAATTAATTTCAAAATCTCAAGGGCTGTGAGAAAAAATCCTGTATTAGACTTTTTTAAGCAAAACATCTTCTAAAATGGATGGAAATATTAAATGCATGGAAATTAGGTATGTATAAAATGAGTTTTATTGTGTGGGGGTTATATTTATTTACCATTAGAAGTTCAGAATTCACATTAAGGTCATTAATATTAAGGTCATTATTGTGATCTGCAGAACCAGTAGCCATTTGTGTCAAACATTCTTACCTACTCCAACTGTTAAAGGAGAACCAGTGCGGGGAGGTGTAGCTGGAATATTTTTAGGAGGAAGTGGTGGAGGTGCTGTGAAGAGAGGCAGATAGAGATATTAACTAAGAGTTGAAGAAGATCATAAAATAAAAATCTGTAACTCAGTCAGATCAGTAAAGCAAATTAAACTATGTCTCCATAAAAATTAAGTTCTGCATAAATACAGTTCTTCACGTCAGGGACAACCCAAAAACATGATGAATACAGCGATTCCCATCCCTGGGTTTCAACACTTCAGCATTACTCTTAAGTGGTGTTGTGGAATTCTCAAAAGATTTTCAAAACACTTTCAATTCATTTTAATTTTAAAAATATAGTTCCATACAACTCTTTCTTTCTGGACAGTTTTGAAAAGGGTAAATTTTTGGGTCTAACATTCCTTTCTATTGTGCAAATGACCACCAACTCTCAGGAGCTGATTTTCAGGAAGCATAGCAGACTGGTAGGAGTAGGTGGGGAAGTTATTTTCTGCAAATGTCACTTTATTAAACTGGCATACATAATCTGAAGTACAATGCTACATGAAAATAATTGTTCCTAACTGAATTAAATATGATTGTTGTTTAAAAAAAGGTTTAGCCTATATATAGGAGCAATCACAAACAGGTTTACTCAGAAGGAAGTTCAGTTTTATTAAACAATTTATTCTATTTAGGAGGAAAGGGAATGTCATGAAATCAGACAATAAATCAATGTTGTGGGTAGGTAGAATCACAATTCCAAAAATGTTGAGAATAACTTGGCTAACAACACAAGTTGAAAAACAAAACAAAACCAAAAACCCCAGGTTCATATCTATTCTTCTGAAATCAAAAGGGAATGCTTCCACTAATATGGATCTCTGGATCTTGACTAATGAATTTATTCAAGCCTACATAAATAATTATTCACTCTATTTGTTTAGTCATTTTAGATTTTTTACAGAATGTGTGTCAGAAAAATGCTTTTCATATATGCTTCTTACCAAGAGAATGGCGGATTCTCAGGAAAGGTTAATTGCACATCTGTCACAACTCTGCAACATTCCACTGATAAGGACTACAGCTGCTATTTTATCATGGAAGAATATGCTGCTTATAGGTTGCTCTAACAGGTGATGATTACAGGTAAATTAATATGCATCGCTGCTACTCAGAGAAATGTCAATAAATTGTTTAAGCATGTCCAAGATAACCTTTTCCTCTTTAAAAATCATTTTATCATTGTTTTAAATTCTTCCATCAGCATTTTACAAAAAAGCTGTTAGCATCAACAGCACACAACTGATTTGAACCGTTACTACATATAATAATAAAATGGCTTGTCCCTGTAAGGATGATAAAAGCAGTAAAAACTGCCCACCTCAGAGGAGGTAGAGGTCTTGGCCTACTTAAAAGAGTCACCAGGTATGCAGAAAATATGATGTTGTAACATTAACAAAAAGGTGTGGGGGAGAACATCAAAACTGGACTACTTAGGAGTAAATATGCTCCAGGATGGATGGAATGTCAAGAGTAGTTGAATGTCAGTTACAGGGGGAAAGGTAGGGGAGGGATAATCAGTTTACTCAAGCCCCGGGGAGCTGATGAAAGCATGGGAGGAGGGATATTTGAGGGGTTGAGTTTCAGATTAGTTATTCCTCCAAGACTGCAGATTGTGTATTTCTAACATTTATATCAATCATTTCTCTCTTGGATACACACCTTAACATGGTGATGGGGTTTGAGTGTGTCAGTGAAGCTGAAAGCAACACTGCTGGGAGTAGAGATGGGCACGAACCGGAAAAACCCAAACCATGCGGTTCATGGTTTGTCAAATTTCATGAACCACAAACTTTCACGAACCTGCCCCTGGATCGCAAACTGGTTCGATTGGTTTGTGAAAACGTCACATCCGAGTCAGCAAATCATCACTTCCAGATCAGCAGAAAGTCACATCCAGGCCAGCAGAAGTTCACTTCCAGGTCAGCAGAAGGTCTGCAGGAAGTCCATCCCCTGTTACCTAGGAAACTGATTGATTGGCACCAGGCTGTCTGCAGTTACGAACCAAAAAATGAACCAAACCAGCCTAAAAGTTCGTGGCGGTTGGTCAGAAATGGGATCTGATGAACAGTGGTTCACGAACCACAAACCGGCCTGGTTCATGCTTAATTTTGGTTTGTATTTCGATTCATGCCCATCTCTAGTTAGGAGCACAGACTTAGTCAAGAGTCTAAACTCCTGGAAGAGTTACTTAAGGCGGGAAGGTCAAAGCTGAGACACCAGACTACGATGCATCCATCCTCCTTCAGGAATCAACAGTCACATCAGCAGAAGAAAATTAAATGTTCCAATGGTGATGGGAGGAATTCTTGAAGGCTAGCTACAGGGCAGCAGCAGTAGTGACACTGGCAGAGGATCGTTCACAGACAACGGCAGTGTCACTTCAGCAAAACCCTGGTTAATTCTGCACAGAAGAAGGCAATAGTAAACCACTTTTGCTAATCGCTTATCTTGAAAACCCTATGATGAGACAATCCAAAATGAAAAAAAGATATAGTGGAACGTCCAAAGTTGTGCAACACACATAATAGGGACATGAAATGTGAGAAGTATGAAGCCAGGTAAGCTAGAAATTGTAAAACAAGAAATGGAATGTTTAAACATTGCAGTCCTGACTGTGAGTGAACTAATGTGGACCAACTCAGGACATAATAACATAATAATAACATTCAATTTCTATACCGCCCTTCAGGACAACTTAATGCCCACTCAGAGTGGCTTACAAGGTATGTTATTATTATCCCCACAACAAAACACCCTGTGAGGTGGGTGGGGCTGAGAGAGCTCCTGAGAGTTGTGACTAGCCCAAGGTCACCCAGCTGGCTTCAAGTGGAGGAGTGGGGAATCAAACCCAGCTCTTCAAATTAGAGTCTCGTGCTCTTAACCACTACACCAAACTGGCTCTGACATTTTCAGTCAGAAAACCATAAAGCGCTTTATTGCAGAAATGACAAACTCAAAAGAAACAGTGTTGCTCTAATAGTGAGGCAAGACATAGCACAAGCAGTCAAGAGCTACAATGCAAAATCTGACCAATTAATATCAATTGGACTTCATGGAAGACCTGTTAAAATAACCATCATTCAAGTATATGCCCCAACTACAGGTGCTGAGGAGGAAGAAATCAAAAACTTTTATACAAGTGTCCAAGAAAAAATTGATCATACATCTAAACAAGATATGTTGATAATCATAGGTGACTGGAACGCAAAAGTAGGAGACAAAGCAGAATCAAACATTGTTGGAAAATTTGGACTAGGATCATGAAATGATGCAGGAGAGTGACTCATTAGAATTTTCTGAAGCCAACAACCTGTTCATTGTACACATATGCTTCAGGCAAACAAAAAGATGATTGTATATGTAGAAATCACTGGGTGACCAAATACAGGAACCAAATAGATTACATAATTGGAAGTAGAAGATGGAAAAGCTCTGTTGTCTCTGCTATTGTCTTGTGGGGAGAGTAGACTATAAGTCTAATAAATAAATAAATAAATAATAAAACAAGGCCGGGAGCTGAATGTGATACAGATCATGAGTTGCTAATATTGAAAATCAGAATAAAGCTGAAGAGAAACACTAAAATAATCATAATGCCAAAATACACTCTAAATAATATTCCTGAAGAGTTTAAAGACCATGTAAAGAACAAATTTGCAATACTAAGTTTAATTGATTATGAACCAGAAGAAATATGAGCTGAAATCAGAGACGTTATTAAAGAAGAATGTGTAAAGTATTCTGGTAGTCAAAGGAAAGAAGAAGCCTAAATGAATGACAGAGGAAACTCGTAAAATTGCTAAAGATAGTCAAAGTAAAAGGAAACAGAAATAGAGTCAGAATTCTAAATCTAGCTTCTCTGAGACTTGCACCCAGAGATGAAGAAATCTATTATAATAATCTGTGCAAAAAATAGGAGAAAACAACAAAAAAGGAAGAACAAGAGATCTGTTCCACAAGATCCAAGAAATCAAAGAGAAATTCAAGCCACAGCTTGGGATGCTGAAAGATCAACATGGAAACAAAGTATCTGATCAGGAGAAATTAAAGGAAAGATGGAAACAATACACTGAAGAACTATACAAAGATGGAAGGGTGACAGATACCTTCAAAGAAGAATCTTTTGACAAAGAACCAGAAATCTTAGAAAGTGAAGTAAAAGCAGCACTCAAAGCAATTGGGAGAAACAAAGCACCTTCAGTAGATGGAATACCAATAGAGCTATTTCAAGCTACAGAAATTGAGTCCATCAACATTTTAAAAAGAATCTGTCAACAAATATGGAAAACAAAACAATGGCCCACAGACTGGAAACGCTCAGTCTACATTCCAATTTCAAAAAAAGGGATGCCAAAGAGTGCAGCAACTATCAAGATTATTGCATTCATTTCCCATGCAAACTGTTCAAAATTCTACAGCAAAGAATCTTACCATATATGGAATGAGAAATGCCAGATGATCAAGCTGGATTTGGAAATGGAAGAGGCACTAGAGATCACATTGCAAATGTATGATGGCTAATGGAGCCAGTTTGGTTTAATGGTTAAGAGCAACTAGACTTTAATCTGGAGAAACGGGTTTGATTTCCCACTCCTCCACTTGAAGCCAGCTGGATGACCTTGGGTCAGTCACAGCTCTTCCAGAGCTCTCTCAACCCTACCCACCTCACAGGTTGACATTGGTTGTGTTGAGCTTGCTCCATTGGCTCACGTTCTTCTGGGATTCTCTGGTTTCATATTACTCTGCAGGGCTTGTTGGTTCTATTTTTCCCTACCACTGCACATTGTTAATTTGTTTTATTATTTGTATATTGATTTTAGTTTTTGTTTTTATCGATTTTAACTGTTCACCCTCCAGAGCCCCTGGGATGGGCGGTATATAAATTGAACAAATAAATAAATAAATAAATAAATAAATAAATAAATAAATAAATAAATAAATAAATAAATAAATATTTGCATTTGGAGACTTTTGGCCAATGAATGCGCTTGTACATTTGGCTATTGTTTTCTTTGCCTTGGAGAACTATGGATCTTTTCCACTTAGGAAATAATGGAGACAAATAGGATAGCTCATTCATGGGCTCGTGGAATTGAGCCCCTTGATCCAATTTGCTTGAAACTTGGATGGGTCTTTAGAAAACAGACAGTCCTAGGATTCCTGAAAATTTTGGTGTTATTTGCTTTAAAAGCAGCCGCTCCAACCCCCTGGAAAGATCTCCCACAGGGAATAACAAACCCAGGGAATTCTGGGGAACCCCCCCCCAAATCTGACTTCTGAATGTCCCCCCTCCCCGCAAAAAAACTCCAGGAAAAAAAAGAACTACAAATGTGCTATGGGTTTTGTTAATTCATTTTCTAAATTAGTAAAATAATCTAATCACAAATATGTAGTTTGACCTGGTAGTGTTGTACTTTTCATGAGATAAAACTTTTGTCTTCAGTCTCCAGAGCATATGTGCTATTTAAAATGTTTTAAAATTATGTTAAAACCTTTATTTTGCTTTTTCTCAGCCACGAATCAAATTTGTAGCACTCATTATTTATGGCATGCTGCACTTGTTGCTAGGTGATTATCTTTCTGATAAGGAGTCAGGTTTAGCATTGCAAATTGAGATCGCAAACAAAGGCTATTCTCTCCAGGGACTGAGAACAGTCTCTTTGCCCAGTCCTGAAAGCTGGACTTCCAATGCATAATTCAACCAATATCACTTAGTTTCCATGATCGTGCACTGAACATTAATCCTTAACTGTGCCACTTGTATCTATCTAACATTTCAGTCACAGAGTTTAAAAAACAGCAAAAAATTTGAAATACTAGATACTTACTTCCGGCAGGGAAAGGTCGTGGTGGATTTGGAGATTCTACACTTGGATTTGCTGGTTGCACAGAACCCCATACCTCAGGTTGATCTATGGGAGCTGAAGCCATACATATATACATGATGCACACAAATCTAGAAGTAACATAAGAACTTGATTCCAATTATAGCCTCTCTTTTACTGCATCAGTTGAATTGAGCACTGGTCTGTAAAGTTTACTTGGCAGGTTGATTTTTAAGACACAGATTATTCTCTATGGTGGGGAATGCTGCCGTTGCATGAATATTTTTCACTCTGCTGACATACACAGGTCTGATATAGAGAGCAATATTTGCTTTTCTAAAGCAAGCAATCAAAATGAAAGAGACATTTGCTTCGCTGTGCATCCATTATAGGGTACCTACTTTTTTGACAATGAGATTTCTGACAATGAGAATAATGACACCGATATACAAAAAAAGGAATCTTGAGATGGATACCTACATTGGCATTTGTCCTGTCCTGAGTCAATGCTGGATTTTAGAAACCTATAATTGTGTATTTGCCTATTCATACTAATGAATGCATATATTCAACAAAAGGTGAATAAGGCAACATTACTACCTTTGGTAGGCCCGACTTCAGTTTTTTTCTAGGCTACAAGTTATTGGAAATTCAACAACCTTCCTTGGTTCAGCTTAAAGCAGAAATGGTTAAGAAAGGCCCCAGTTGTATGGGATAAAAAGAGGTCCACAAAGAATCCTTGTTTATTTCATACCAAGTTTAAAAACAAGTTAAGGCAGTTGTCACTGGGTACTTTAGAGGGAAGAAAACAAACATCCCCCACACACATTGGATGTTTCCAGTTTGGGGAGTTATACCTTGCAGTTGTTAAGCATTTTCTTCCCCAGTTTTTCCTGTATCAAATAGTCTCACAGACAGATTTAGCCTGGACACACAGACATACCTCCCTCTTAAACCGGGAGTGTGTTTTTCAGCTCTGGGACAACCTTCACATTTCTCTACCCTTGCTCCTTTACATGTATCTGAACTCAGCTTCGTCATAATTTTTTTACCCTACATACCTGGTATACTTTTGTCAGGCTTCTAAAAAAACTTTTTTCAGGATACTAGAGTAGTTATAAATTTAATAATTTATTCTGTGCTCCCCCCTCTTTAAAAGAAAAAAAAATCCCAGTTTTTGTACTTAACTTCCCCCTGCCAAAAAAAAAAAAATTCTGGCCAAGAACTAGATTCTACTGGAATCAGGAAGCAGTGGTTCTTGCAGAGCAGTTCTCGTATTCATTGTCTAAAAGGGTGTGATTGCAGAACTACACTAGGCTCTCCATTCAAGGTATGTATTTATGGGTATGTATTTATTCCCCCCCCCCCACTTATTACTCGCCTCTCTGGCCCAGAAAGCTATATGCATAGAATTAACATTTCAGTTACAGCACAGTCAGCAACACTGGATTTTCCACTTACCTTCCAACTTCTGTTCCTCAAATGCAGACTCTAGTGGTGGACCAAACAGTGGTGCTAAGACCGCAGGGTCTTCAGGGGCTTTTTTGCTGTACCACAGTATAAATATTAAAGAATAACTATTTGAGCAGAGGTGACAAAGATTTGATGTTACAGGGTTCAGAGACCAGTCTTGACTTGTGACCCCCCCCCCCCAATCAGTATTACACATCAGTTATGCATTTGTATTTGTCAGGTCTGCAAATGGAAAGCCTTCTGTTACAATGTACATTAACCTGCCCTGGGAAAACAGCTGCCTAGAGAGATTTGCATCCTTAATTATACTGAACTTGTTGTAATTGATTGCAGCCACTTTCTTGCAGCATTTTTAAAATATCCAAATAATTCTAGAGGCACGCATCCAACCATCTACAGATTTTGTAGAGCGGGCCTACCTGCAGCCTCCTGAGGCCCCTGGAATTTTGTTCTCAGGGCATCGGCAGACCCTCAGGAACAGCGTAGGGGTCAAAAAGATGGGTCTGCAAGAGGGGTCTGTTCCATTTATGCTGTTTTGAGTACAAATATTTTTGTTTTGTTGTTCCGCGTGTCTAGGGTGGCCAGGCCCCCTCAACCTACTGGCCGGGGATAGGGGCCTGGCACTTACCTTGGGGGAGAGGGGGGGTGCGCAAATCGCACATGCGCACCCCCACAACCATTATGATGTCATTTCAGGAGTGACGTCATCGTGCGGCCCCTGCGAGCGCATCCAGGCTCCTCAGGGGCTCAAAACAGGCCCAATCCATGCCCAAACAGGCCCATTTTGAGGCGCTGTGGAGCACAGGAGCCCTCCTGTGCTCCACAGTGCCCGAAAATGGGCCTGTTTTGGCACAGATTCAGCCCATTTTGAGCTGCTGTGGAGCACAGGAGCCCTCCTGCGCGCCGCAGCGCCTCAAAACAGGCCCGAACTGCACCAAAACAGGTCCATTTTGAAGTGCTACGGAGCACAAGAGTGCTCCTGCACTCCTCAGCACTGAAAAATGGGCCCGTTTTGCCATGAATTGGGCCCGTTTTGAGCCCCTGGGGAGTACAGGAGCGCTCCTGCGCTTGCAGCGACCCCAAGCCGGGCCCAAACGGGCCCGATCCTGGTGGCTGGTGCACACACACGTGCACAGCGCTGTGGGGAGTGCTCAGGGAAGTTGCATGCCCCCCGCTGGTTAGGTAAGTGGGGCGGGATGTGGGGAGCACATCCCAGGGGTCTGGCATCCCTACGCATGTCCCAGCATAGCGCTATACTCGCGCAATGAGGTGTCTTCCTGGCACAATTTCTGACATCATCATGCCACGGTGCCGCTCTCAAGACGTGATGATGTCAGAAATTGCACCAGGAAGATGCCCTCGTTGTGCGAGTATAGCACTATGCCGGGACATGCGTAATTGCCCATTGTTAAATAACTTAATTTTTTTTAAAGAGGGGTCTGCAGTAGTACAGGAGAATTGGTGGATCTTATCACCTCTCATCCACAAACAGAAATGACATTCCATCAGGGAAACAGCTCTAAATGGAAATTTAAGAAGCAACTTTCTGCAGAGCTTGATTTCTAGACTGGTGTTGGGGCAAATCTGTCTGGGACTCTGATATGGAGGCCCTTTAATCTAATCCTCTGACATGCTTGGCCTGCTCAGTGGCCTTTTCATATTTTTCACAGCTGTACTTTGGCATTGAAACTGCTATTGAGACTGAATCCTGGAGAGCCACTGGCACAAAATTAAATCATGAGATTCTGGAAACCATTTATTCTTACGACTGCGTTTCTAAATGCTACATTTTAAAAAAATCTAATAAATGTTTTAGCTTAGTTGAAACCAAATCTCATCACTACAGAATGTACAGATCATCTTAAAACATAATTTCTGTGTCAATATTACTGTTTCCTGCTACACAAATGTATATTGGGCTTTTTGAGCTGCAATGGCAAACAAACCAGTTTTGTTAATCCCAGGTTTGTCTCAGGATTTTTTTAAAAAAAAGGTAGCACATTTTTATCAAAATAATTTTTGTCAACACACCTACCAAAGATTCCATACAAAAATCTTTCCTTTGGGCTGCAAGCAATGAACAATAACAGCATATAAATTAAAGCATCCTTGGCTGACCACAGATGCACCATAGTCTAAAACTAGAGGGGCTATAAAAAACTTATTTTTGGAGTAGAAAGTTAAATCATAGAAAAACAGCAGCACTGATAGAGTCATATATCAAAAATACATCTCATTAGTAACTGAATAACAGCGTTTTTTAACCTATCTTTTTTTTTAATATAGCGTTTTTTAACCTACCCAAGGTATTTCCTGGCACTATTAGAGTTTATAATCTCAGTACATTTGGAACAAACATGGTTAGAAAATGATTCATAATTCTTCACTCAATTATGATGTGTCAAAATATTTTTTTCAGTTAGCAGGGAGTAAGGGGCAGGGCAGGAATGGAAACACCCACAAAAATGGCAAAAAATGCACATTCGATTTATATACAGTCCTTCAGGATAACTTAATACCCATTCAGAGAAGTTTACAACGTATGTTATTATTATCCCCACAACAAACACCCTGTGAGGTGGGTGGGACTGAGAGAGCTCCTAGAAGCTGTGACTAACCTAGGTCACTCAGCTGGCTTCAAGCAGAGGAGTGGGGATTCAAACCCAGTTCTCCAAATTAGTCTCGAGCTCTTAACCACTACACCAAAAAAGCCATCAGAACATAACTGTTCCCATTTTTTGTCTAAATTTTGGGTGTGTGTGGCAAAAGACCAGTGTGTATTGTACTTCCCTGGCTATCCATCCTCAAGTGGCACACATGGTTCTACTTTCTTTTTTGTTATCCTCACAAAAACCCTGTGAGGTAAGTTAAGAGAAAGTGACTGGCCCATAATGATCACCAAGTGAGTTTCTCAGCACAGTAGGTTTCGTTTTGGAATCAAATGACGTTGAACACCACACTGATTGATGGCACTTTTCTTTGCAGAATCTTGCCTGTTCTTCTGCTATACTATTCTGATCCTTCACCCAGTCTTCCAAATTGGGTAGTAGCAGGGCTGGGGCAAGGGTTTTTGGTATCCTAGGCCAGCCAACCTGCTGCACTCCCCCCGGCTCAGGTTAGCATTGAGCTCCATGAAAAAAAGAGAGAGCAGAGGATGACAATGGTGGAGCTGGTGGCCTCCTGCTCTTCCTCCCTCCTTTGCAGGAGTGGGAAAGGGAAGGCAAGCCAGGCAAGCCTCTGAATCAACATGAAGACCAAGGGAAGGAGCAGAGCCCAACACAATAGCTCTTTTTTCTACCTTCCTTCATAGTGGTTGTGGGGAGTAGCAGAAGAAGGCAAGCAAGATGACTCAGGTGGCAGCACTGGGGTGCCACTTGGTGCTGCCAGTTGCCACACGTAAGCCTTTTTTGGATTCCCCTGGTAACCCTGCTCTCTGGCACCCTGGGCAATCACCTAGGTCCACCTAGTGGGTAGGCCATATACAGGTAGTAGTTAATGACATATTTGCGAGGAGACAGCCAATAAGCTAACAGATCAGTAATGAATTGACATCACAACTCTAGAGATTGTGATAATGCTTTGAGGTTAAGTATTAGCAACAGCTTGACTATAGAGGGTATCTTCATCTGGAATCTTCTTTGACAATTTTGCTTTTAAATGTTTGCAGTCTGAAAAAGATGGGAAGAGGGAATACACTCCATTGTTTGAAAAAATGTGATTTAGTAAATAATTATGATTACTGAAGACTGTATACACTATGGAATTTAATGACTTGAAAAAAGAGACTGTCAATTTATACGTGAAGTTGTATACTAAACAACTGGTAGCACTGTGCAAATCAGTGGGGAGAAGTAATACAATAAAGTCATTTTAAAAAGTAAACAAATGTCAAACAAGCCTTATAATGACTTGACAAAGCATGTTAAAGGAAAATATGTAGTATTATTAAGGTACAAGGACCCCCACAATTTCCATGGCTTCAGAGCCTTTTTTAATACTGACCTTAGAAGCTCTGGAGTTGGTGTTGAGCGTCTGGGTCTTGCTATCTCTTCACCTGACATATAAGATATAAAGTCTAATTTTTTTTCCTCATCAGATATTCTAGCAAAATTGTACAGATAATGGAATACCAGTCATCTCAATGTCCTTACTCCCCAGCTCAGTATTCACAGAGAAAAGGAGATTTTCTCACCATATATTATTATTCTTGAAGAGGTAGGAGGGAATTCTATAGGATTTCTCTTCCTGTCCAAATTGGACAGGAGGTAGGCATGGCTTACAGCAAATAACACCTCCAATGAAAAGGAGCTCGTCCTTTCAAGACAGAACTAGAAAGAGGAGGAACATCCTCTAATTCTGTAATAAAACAAGAACAGGGAAGGGATAGAACAGAACTAATCCAAGTAGTATCTGCCAACCTACATGTAGCCTACCATCCACAAAAAAGAAGTTGATTACACCCAACACCTCAGTGGCAAATAGAATGCCCTCCTCTCTCTCCTCAGGATAGGAATTCATGCTACAAGAGTCTCTTTTCTAACAGAACAGGTAGAAGGAAACTCTAGATCCTTTGATATATCACAGAGTAGCATCCGCTGGAATGAGTTTTACAGCAGAAAGCCTTTACAGTAGCAGAACTCATTGTAGGGGACTCATATTAAAGAATGAATTTGCAGAGGACAACATGTCAATCTCATAATGCCTCACGGACATGTCTACAGGTACCTGGATGGGCACTAAGAGAGCAGGTCTCATCCATTATGGACCTCTCAGAAATGGCAGCAATCATGGTCATGCTCTAACAGAGTGATTTGGATGCCAGATGGAGTGAATATCTCCATCTCCCTGTAGGCTATTTCAGTAGAGTCCCTAAGTTACCCGAACAGAGACTCTAAGACTCTTGCATCTTCTGAAACAACATGAGCAGTCCCTTAGACTTCCTGATACATGTACTTCAGTCTAGAGGGAAACCAACCAACCAACCCTGAGTTCTTATGACAGCTCTTGTCCTTGGCATGCACCATATTAGAGGCAAAAGGCACACTAAGGACACGCCAAAAGACTGCCGCTGCAATCCAAGCTTTATTCACAAGTGCCGAGGGTCAAATCAAGAAGACAGGGGAGCACCCACACTCTCCGGCTGCTCCCGGTGGGAGATTGGCAACGGGTTTGCCTGGGTTTGCCTCCGGGAGCAGCCAGAGAGTGTGGGAGCTCCCCTGTCTTCTTGATTTGACCCTCGGCACTTGTGAATAAAGCTTGGATTGCAGCAGCGGTCTTTTGGCGTGTCCTTAGTGTGCCTTTTGCCTTGGAGTTTGGGACCGTTCCCTCTGTCCTTTTGCCATGCACCATATTAGGACAAGAACTTTTAGAGACTTATAAAAGAATTAAGCTCTGCCAGAAACAATGTATCCAGCCAAAAAAACTACTTATCTACATGAAAACTGCACAGGTCTGAATCAAAAGAGAGGACTCCCAGGTCTGAAGCCTTACCACCCCACCCAAAATACCCAACGGTGTTTTCAAAGTTGCTCCTTCAAGTGAAGTTTAAGAATGGATCAAGGGATCTCTGGAGAGAGTTGTTACATTCAGATTATTTATTTATTTAAAACATTTATATGTCACCTTTCTACCCAAAATAAAGTCTCCAAGGCAACGAACAGGTAATTAAAACAAATAATTTAAAATGCTTATATAAACAGACAATTTTAAATGAATATATAAATACAATGAAAACAATATAGACTTAAAAAACAACCCCCCCCCCCACACACACACAACCAGTGAGGTGGACCAATAAGAATTTACTAGGGTATGGCAAACAAAACAAAAGTCTTCACCTACTGGTAGAAGACAATGACAGAAGAAGTCCCTGGGGAGGGAATTCCAAAGTTTTGGCACCACAACCAAGACAGCCCTTTCTTGCATTGCCACTCATCTGGCCTCAGATGGCAGGAGCACCCAAAGCAAGGCTTTCAAATATGACTGGAGTTGATGGGCAGGTCCATAGTTTAGATTCCAGTTGGAAAAATACACATGTGAATGCACATGTTACGTGAAAAGGCACCCTTCCCTATAAACCCTGAGATACTGTTGAGTGCTGCTACCTAGATATGGAACAAAGAACACTGTACATAAAGGCCTTCCAAGTGATGTTATATACTCTTACTGAAAGGGCATCTAGATACTAGGAAAGCTGGACTTCCGGTTTGGGATTCATGGAGGTCTAACGCAGCTCCATTTGTGGAGCTGACCGGATTGCCGTTTTAACCGGCCGGAGGGGTGAAAATAACCCGCGGCCGACTGCTCTCAGGCGGGGAGCAGGCAAAGAACGCTCAAGATCCTAGGGTGAGTTAGATCTCGGACGAGGGGGGGCTCTACACAAGGAGTCTCCCCCCCGATCCTTGAGGTCCCACCTTGCGACGGGTCGGCTATAATCTCTGCGGCAATTTTGGGGCCAATTCGGCTGGCATAAGACCTACATACCCAAGCTTCGATCGGGGAGGGAAGTCGAGAGGAGAATTTAAGATCGAAACAGCGATTACAACCCGAGAAAGCTGGAGAGAAGGTAAAGATCGCTATCTCTTGAAACGGGACAGATTGACAAAAACAGAGAGGAAAGAAAGTAGACTTTTAAACTGCAACAGACTAGCGAAAAGGAGGTGAAGACTCGGCAGGAGTTGTATTTTAAAAGAGACTAAGTTTAAAGAAGTTATTACAAAAATCGGACTATTGTTTTGAATACCTGTGGTTTTGGAGCTGTGGGAAAAAGACACCATCGCGAGACCTGCTGTGGGAAGACGGGAGACAGGAAGTGCGTAACAACAATAGAGTGGCTGGAGGGAAGCGGCCCTTGCCAAAGGACAGGAAGTGGGGAATCGCCATCTTTGAAAGTGGAAGGGTCGTGGCTTCAGCGGAAGAGGAAGTAGGCCATCTTGGATTATAATAACATAGAGAAACCATAGAGAAAAGACGCCCGACATTTTGGATATAAAAAATTAATTTTGGTAAAGATTGGGACATTTAAAAAAAAAAAAAGGAAAACGTTTAATTATACGCCACGGAGCTGAGGAAGAGAGCAGATTCGTGGGAGCGAGCTAAAGCAAGCCCCACGATGTCGAAAAAAGAGTGGCAATCGGCAATAGAAAACTTGGACAAAAAACTTATAGACATGATGAAAGAACTTAAGGACACGAAATTGGAGCTTATTAAAGAGGTCAAGGAAGTTACACAGACAGTAAAGTCGGAGCTGTCAGAAGTGAAAAAAGGTGTGGAAACGATTAGCAGTGAATTACAAGGAACGCAGCAGAGAGTTAAAACAGTAGAAGACGCGATGGAGAATTTAATAGACACGCAACAAACAGAGATGAGGCTGGTGAAGGGGAGGATGTCAGTTGCAGAAACTAAACACATGGAGAAGCAGCTTCGTTTTCGCGGTCTGCCAGAAGTGGAAGGGAAGTCAGCGCAAGAACAGATGACTGAGGTGTTGGCTGATTACCTGGGGAAGGAGGAGGAGGAAATTGTGGCTATCCTAGATGTGGCGTATCGTGTGAACTCGAGAATTGCAACCCAGAGGAAACTACCAAGGGATGTGATTGTGCAGTTTACAACTAGAAATATGAAAGAGAGGATTGTGACTAAACAATTTCAAGATCCATTGGAGATTGATGGCAAGACGATTATTATAATGAAGGAACTGCCCAGATCAGTGTTATTGGACAGGAAAAAATATAGAGTGCTAATTCAGACTTTGAAGGACATGAATATCAGATACAGATGGGAGTTACCGGAAGGAGTGTCCTTTGAGTTTGGAGGGGCAAAAAAACGCATCAGATCTGAGCGGGAGATGGAGAGATTTATTAAGGACAATGAAAAAGACTTACCAACAAAACCATGAATATGGAGTGTAAAGTATTATCTTGGAATGTAAATGGACTAAACTCACCGAATAAGAGAAAAAATATTTTTCATTGGCTACTAAAACAAAAATGTGATATTGTTTGTTTGCAGGAGACCCACATTAGAAAACAGGATGTAAAATATTTAAAATCTGGAAAATTGGGCAAAGAATTTGTAGCGGCTTCCAACAAGAAAAAAAGAGGAGTGGTGTTGTATATAAAAGAGGAGCTGCAGCCAATATTTGTTATGAGAGATGTGGAAGCTAGATTTGTAGCAGTTGAATGTAATTGGAACTTAAAGAGAGTGTTGGTAGTCGGACTTTATGCACCTAACGGTGCAAAGGAAAGCTTCTTTGAGGACTTAAGGAAGCACCTAGACGATCTTGTATATGACCAGATAATTCTTGCTGGAGATTTCAATGGAGTGACAGATTTGGAATTAGACAAAAAGACTACAAAAGCACAAAAGAAAAGAGGACTATTGCCAAAGCTTTTTTTTGAGTTGATTCAACAAGAGACTCTCGAAGACGTATGGAGGAGAGAATATCCTAAAACCAAACAGTTTACTTTTTATTCTGCAAGGCATCTTACATTATCAAGAATTGATATGATCTGGGCCTCAAAGGACTTAGCGCTATGGACTAAGGAGGTAGAAATAATGCCGATGGTAGGCTCAGATCACAACCCAATTATGTGGAAATTTGGAAAAAGGAGAAAAAGGAAAGCCTGGAGAATAAATGAGGACCTGTTACAGGAAAGTGAGAATATGGAAACACTGAGAAGAGAGACTAAGTTTTTTATACAATACAACGTGAATAAAGAAGTACCAACCAGTAAAGTTTGGGACGCGTACAAGGCGGTTGTAAGGGGCATACTAATGGACTTAAATGGTAGAGCAAGGAAAAAGAAAGAGGAGAAAAGACAAGAGATTGAGGAGAAAATAAAGGCCAAAGAAGTACAGTTAAAAAAGAGACCAGGGAAAAAGAAAATACATCAGGAAATCAAAATTCTTCAAGAACAGTTAACAGCAATGAGTAACAAAGAATTGGAGTGGAACCTTAAAAGACTGAATCAAAAAGCTTTTGAGGGTGCTAATAAACCTGGGAAATATTTGGCATGGCAATTAAAGAAGAAAAGGGAAAAGAAAATAATAAATAAAATTTGTGAAGAAAACAAAACGTATTTGGAGCAGACTACCATTAGCAGAGCCTTTTATAAATTTTACGCTAAGCTGTATAATAAAAAAGAAGTAAACAAAGAATCAATAGCATCATATTTGGAGAAAACCAAACTTCCAGAGATCTCGGAAGCTTGGAGAAATAAGCTGAACAGTGAAGTAACTGATGAGGAAATAAATATGGCAATACAATCCGCAAATCTAGGAAAGGCGCCAGGGCCAGATGGACTTACGGCTAAATTTTATAAGACAATGGCCAATGAACTGGCACCATTCCTAAAAGAGGTGATGAACGGAGTTTTTAGGGATCAAAGAATTCCAGACACTTGGAGCGAAGCGAATATATCATTGATCCCAAAAGAGGGCCAAGATCTGACTAGCGTGAAAAATTATAGGCCTATATCACTACTCAATAATGACTATAAAATTTTTGCGAAGATATTGGCGGAGAGATTGAAGGGGTGGCTCTCGGAAGTCATAGAGGAGGAACAAGCAGGCTTTTTGCCAGACAGACAAATAAGAGACAACTTAAGGACAGTGATCAATGCTATTGAATACTACGACAAGCGTTGTGACAAAGAGGTTGGTTTCTTCTTTGTAGACGCTGAAAAAGCGTTTGACAATTTAAACTGGGACTTTATGTTTGCCACTATGGAAAAGCTACAATTGGGAGAAAGATTCGTCAGAGTAATCAAGGAAATCTATAGAGACCAGACTGCAGCAATTGTAGTGAATGATGAATTGACCAAAAAATTGACGATTAGTAAAGGAACAAGACAAGGTTGCCCGTTATCTCCATTGTTGTTCATTTTAGTATTGGAGATTCTGATGATACAAATTCGACAGGATGAGGAAATACGAGGAATAAAAATAAAGGACTATTCATATAAGGTCAGAGCATTTGCAGACGACATAATGTTAATTGTAGAAGACCCACTGGAGAACATGCCAAAAGTGATAGACAAGATCAAGGAGTTTGGAGATTTGGCAGGTTTCTTCATTAACAAAAAGAAGTCAAAGATATTATGCAAAAACATGACTAAGCAGAAACAACAATTGTTAATGGAAACAACGGATTGTGAAGTAACTAGTAAGGTGAAATACTTGGGAGTTGAGCTGACTGCAAAAAATATAGATTTGTTCAAGAATAATTATGAAAAATTATGGACTCAGATAGAGAGAGACTTGATCAAATGGAATAGATTGAACCTGTCATGGTTGGGCAGGATTGCAGCAGTTAAGATGAATGTGTTACCAAGAGTAATGTTTTTGCTACAGACAATACCAATCATCAGAGACTCTAAACAATTTGAAAAATGGCAGAGGAAAATATCAGATTTTGTTTGGGCAGGCAAGAAGCCTCGAGTGAAAGTAAAAGTTTTACAAGATGCAAAGGAGAGAGGCGGAATGCAACTGCCCAATCTGAGACTTTACCATGATGCAATCTGCCTAGTTTGGCTAAAAGAGTGGATGACATTAAAGAATAAGAAACTATTAGCCCTAGAGGGATATAAAAAAATATTTGGATGGCACGCATACCTATGGCATGACAAAGTAAAGGTCAACTCGATGTTCCTGCATCATTTTGTAAGGAGAAGTCTATTTACAATCTGGAAGAAGTATAGAACTTACCTACAAGAAGGAACCCCCTTGTGGGTGGTTCCATATGAGGTGATAGATCCGAGAGCTGTGGATAATGAACAACAATGTTTAACGTACAAAGAAATAACTAAGATTGAAGTATCTAAACTTAGAATAAAGACGCAAGAGGAACTATCACCTAACTATGATTGGTTTCAGTATAGACAGATTAGAGACTTATACAACTCAGACTTTGCAAAAGGGGGCATACGAACAGAGAACTCGGAACTAGAGCAGACCCTTCTTAAAGAAGACAAGAAAAGAATATCCAAGGTATACCAAGTATTGTTGAAATGGTATACTGAGGATGAGATAGTTAAAACACAGATGGTGAAATGGGCTATAAATTTCAATAAAGAAATAACAATGGAGGCATGGGAATACTTGTGGAAAACTACAATGAAGACAACGACGTGTATCAATATTAAAGAGAACATTTTCAAAATGATCTATCGTTGGTACATGACACCAAAGAAGATTGCGCTAGGGAATTTGAATACTTCTAATAAATGCTGGAAATGTAAGAAACATGAGGGCTCCCTCTATCATATGTGGTGGTCGTGTGAGGTAGCTAGGCAGTTCTGGGGGGAAATAATAAGAGAAATGAGTGAAATTTTACAGTTTCAAATAAATAAGAACCCAGAACTCCTGCTGCTAAACTTGGGAATGGAGGGAATTCCAGCCCATCATAGGACGTTGATTTTTTATATGACTGCAGCAGCTAGACTTTTGTATGCGCAGAAATGGAAAGTACAAGAAGTACCAACTATTGAAGATTGGATCTACAAATTGCTGTATATGGCTGAAATGGACAAGATGACAAGAAAACTGAGAGATCTGGACTCAGGGCAGTTCAACACAGACTGGGAGAAGCTGAAACAATACCTGGAGAAGAAATGGGAGGTGGGAGGAAAACTGTGGCAGTTTGAGAACTACTGAAATATAATAAAAGTATAAAAGAGAGGGGTGACTTTACCGGGGGAGGAAGAGAAATGTGAATTTATAAGCAGTTAGATTAATTGATTGAGATATATATAGATATGTATAGGTCAACTGATAGAGAATAATTAATGATAAGGTTTAAACATGAGGATTGACTAACTAATAATATTTTCTTTCTTTGACAAGATTTATATGCACCAAACTGAATGTATAGAAGAGTTAAATTGGTTGAGTATCTGAGGAGTTGTATAGAATTACCATAAAAAGTTGAAATGAGTAATATATAGAGAATAAATCAAATTGTTTGATTTAAATGTGGGAAATTTTTATGGTCTATATATTTTTATAGGTTTATATAGAATTATTCAAAACTGGAAAATGGGATAAATTGTTTATCTAAAGACGTATAGTTTGGGTGTATAATAATTAAAGGAGTTAATGATGCACTGCTTAATATAATGGAAAATGTATATCTGTTTTAGACAGAGGAATTTAATAGAAGTAAGGGAAAAGGGACAGAGGGTGGGAAAGCTGTTGGAAGTCAACAAAAGGGGGGGAAAGGGAGGGGGTTAGAAATGAAAAATTAGGGGAAAATTGATTGTAATGTAAAAATAAAAATGTTCTAACCCAATAAAAAATTTTTCAAAAAAAAAAATAGATACTAGGAAAGCTGGCAACATATTGACTGAATATGTAGACTCCATTAGCCATTGCTGCTTAGTCTCTACTAGACATGGGCATGAACAGAAAAAAATGAACATGGTGTTCGTTGTTCATGGATGACAATGAACAACGAACAACGAACATTGACGAACATGACCTGGTCATGAACATGTTCTTTGTTTGTTGTTCGCGGGGGCCAGCAAGCTTTCCTCCAGCCATCAAGATCCCTATCACACCACTCCCAGAAACCGTACCTGAGCAGGCAGCAGGAAATGTACCAATAATAAATAATAGCTTGGCCCCAGAGCCTGGCAGCAGCCCTGGAACCTGAAGGGGTAGATCCCTACCACACCACACACAAAGGAAATTCAAGCTCCAATGCACTCTCCCAACAGCAACTATCTCTCCCTCACTGTCTGCAAAACCAGAGCTGGGAGCCCCCTTGCTTCCTTGTAACAAATTTGGAGCTCCACACTTGAAAGGAAGACCTGCCTATCAAGCTAAATTGGGCATAGATTGGGGTTTCCGGGGCAAGAGCAGGAGTTCAGGCAGAGTTCAGGCAGTCCCTGCCTCCGGTTGCCAAGGGAATTGATTGCAGGTGCCAGACTGTCTGGCTTGACGAACAGAAACCAACAGCAACGAACAAGGCTTGCAACGACCACCTGTTCATTTAGAATGGGGCCTCACGAACAGCTTGTTCGTGAACAGCTGATTGGGCCGTTCATGGCTTTTTTTAGTTCGTATTGCTGTTTGTGCCCAACTCTAGTCTCTACCCTGCTAGTTGCACTCCGTAAGGAGGAGGTGCAAGGATGGACCCTGTATGAAGAGATCTCTTTTTGGTAACAATCAATGCTGCTTAACTGACATTGTCACCTGATCCACTAATCAGTCTGCTTCACCACTGTGGTGTAATAAGTATTGTTTTTGCTTTCAGTTGGCTGATCTATTGAAGAAACCAGATTACCAGGCTGGCAAGCAGAAAGGCCTACAGAAGGCTGGGTAGCCAGTTCTGATTTACACTGTCTATTCCCACTAATTCTGTACACTGAAAGCAGGATATGACTGTTTACTTTCTAATATAGTAAGCAAATAGGTCTGTAAGAAGCATGCTGATGCATCTGGCCATCATCTGGAAGACTTGTTAATGAAGTGTCCATTCTGCTTACCAGATGGCATTCCTGGCCAGCCAGTTTACAATCACATTTGACATCCTTGCCATGTGTTTCACTATGATTGATGACAGATGGTGCTCTGTTCACCTGACTGACCTTCTTGTGAAAGCCCTGCAAATGAGTTCCATTGTGCCTATTGATGCATGCCATTGCTTTTATGTTCTCCATGAGGATAAGCACATATCCATTAAGATACTGCTTTTGACTCCTGGCAGTTACAGAAACCTTGATTCACTTGGTCCTGCATGTGTGCCCTCAGCCTAGCAATCTATGGTGATAACTATCCTGGTAGTTTTTGCTAGACTCACTCCCACCTGCAGTCAGCCCTTTCCCAGCCACTACCTCAGGACTGTTTTCAGACAGACATAGATGAAGATTCTCCTGATGGTTTGGGCTGCAGTCTCTTCTTGTAAGGATAGGTGGAAACACGGAAGTGATCTTGTGTAAAAACACAGCCATTTTACCACATCTTGGCAAGATACCATCAACCTCAAGACTTATGCCAGCACCAAGATATCCACTTGTGAGAGGAGCTGACCTTCTTGGTAAATTTGATGATGATGTCCTCAGTCTATTTGGACAAAAACATGGAGTATCCAGTGAAACTTCCAAGTGGTCTAGGGCTGCCTCCGGTTATAAAAAGCTCTTCTCCTGATTTTGTACAAACCTGTTCATGAACCATTGTAGTGGAGCTGATCACAATGTCATTCCGGTAAGGGTAAAGGAAGACCTCCCCCCAAACAGTCTCAAGTGTGCAGTTAAGGCCTAAGGAATATTGGTGAAGGTTGCAGAAGATGTAATATACAGGGCTCTGTACTGATACTGGGTGTAGTTGTACACAAACTATTAAGGACCGCCTGTTGGAAGGCCAATTGAGGATGTAAAACAAAAAAACAGCAGGCCCAAGGACAATGTGCAGATTTTTCCAACAGACTTGATGGCCAATATGACACAGATGACCTACAGGTTCAAAAGGTGCCTTTGCAGGTTGAACTGTTTTTCTCAGATTTGGATTCTAATCTGAACCTATTTCTCAAGCTTTTGGTAAAATCCAGTATGTATCCTAGCACCGCTATTTGTCTGACCCAAGCATGTGACAGTTTGCTGCTACCAGCTTCTGAAAAACACTGACACCTATACATGGTGGGGGGAGGTGTCACTGGCTATCCTAGGGTTAGTGAATGTGGTCTTATTTTCTTTAGAAGGGTGGCCATGGCGAGGTTTCATCTGTTTTTTCTAGATAGCTGTCTGAATGGCAGCAACCAGGGTTTGTAGATATTTGAAAGTCTTTGGAGCTTAAGGGATGGCGGTAGGTGTGAAATGACTGCTGGAAACCTGCCTTTTCCTTCTTGGCAGCGAGAAGAACTTATTCTTGGTATCTAACTGAGCTGGTTCAACATCTATCCAAAGCATTTGATGCCCAAGAAAAGAATGCCTGCCTGTGAGTGATTGCAAACCTGGTCTCCTTGGCATAGCCAAGTATCATAGTCTTCTGACTATGATACTGAATGACATAGCTCTGGATTTGAACTGAACAGTACCTAGGAATGAGTCAGCCAGAAAGGCTACCAATAAGGAAACCTTTGTAGAGTGTCTTGGACAGGTTAGGAACTAAGGTCTCCAGTTTTTCTGCCCCCATGTATGTTGTCCTCTTGGGGACAATATTTTTGACAGAGGCATTTAGCAAACCTATCCTTTTCAAGGCCTCCTCAACATGACTGTTACAAGTATTTTTCAGTCTTTGCTCATCATCCACAGTGATCACTTGGGTGAATATGCTGCCACTGGAATCTCTACCGTTCTTGTCTTGGGTTGCTCCATCATGTCTACATGCATGTATAGTTCATGAGGTAGTCGATAGTAGTCTTAGACTGAGCTAGGCTAGCCCATTCTTCCTCGATGACCCTGTCCAAAGTCTCTGGGAAAGTGACCAAAACTTTGCAGCACCATCCATCTTCCTTCCTCTCTAGTATACAGTTGGTGGTGGTAAAGGAGAAAAATAGAAGCCAATAAAATTAGGCTCCAAACCACTAATTTGCTTCCCTGGCACAAGGCAGAGCTGGTCAGGTAAGAAATCCCTCTTCAACAGAGGATCTGTATGCTGCAGGATTTGTTTCATGTCCAGTTAGTACAGGAAATTCCCAATATTTAGAATGCCCCCTATTTCTACTGGAGGATATTAAGCTATTTCTTCAGGCATCTTTTTTCAACATAAAGAGGTATGTCTGCATTGGCTGATAGCTGTAAATTTATACTAGAAATGCCAGTCTGCATTCAACAACAAGACAAATTCCCTCTTTTGCTCTATTTCTATTTTTTAGTACTCAACTAATACCTCATATTTAGATACTACACGACCCTGTTGTTTTGTAACAATTGTAACTGGGACAATATTTCAATTCTTATTTCATCCTAGTTAGTGTCATGGACTTACTATATAATTATTTATCTTTTTTTTCTAGAATGTGCCTAAGTGCACAGTCACCATGTTTGTTTGTTTGTTTATAGTCCACCTTTCTCACCGAGACGCAAGGTGGATTACACAGTGTGAGATTAGTACAGTCAATATCAGGAACATTTCCATAAACAATGCCATAGGGTAAATAGATACAAGTTCACAAAAACATAGCATTAGTAGGAATTCAATACAACATAATGGTGAGGTCCATGGTTCCCAACTCATTAGTGGATCATCTGAGATCTGCTAATTGTCTTTCAACATTCCAGAGATATTTTAAGATTCATGTCCAGTAGTAGTAGTAGTCCAGTAGTGTATCTGACAAAGGAAGCCTGATTTTCAAAAGCTTATGCTCTGGGATCAACAAGCAGCTGATCCATGGGTTTAAATGCCCCTTTCTGTGCTGCACAGAAAGGAGCATTTAAACCTCATGAACTACAAACCTCGAACCGGTTCACAAACTTGCCCCAGCTTGGGGAAGTTTGTGGTTTGTGGGTCGTGAAAATGCACAAACCACGAACCGCATGGTTTGTTTTTTCACGGTTCATGCCCACTCCTGTTCCCAATATGTGCAATATTAGGGAGAGTTGAACTGGTCTGTACATTCAGCCAATAGCAAACATGCCACATGCCTTCTGACTTAAAATGTGCCATCTCATTTTCAGAATGAGAGTTTTCTCATTGTACCTAGAATGAATTTATGCAGGATTTAATAGTATTATGTGAAACAGAGTTATTAATTGGAACAAATCTGTGCCATCATTAAAGATCCTACATATATATTACATACTTAGAATGTTTTTAAAAATATATACTTACTGGATAAGTTCCTTTTAATTGTACCCTAAAATTAAAAACAAAAAGTTTATGACTAGAGAAATATATTTATAGCAGATATATAAAACAGACTAGTTTGGTTAGACAGATAGAAAATGGACCGTAATGCCACAACGCTCAAAATGTCCATTGGTTCATGCTATTTGGCATGCATCTTTGTGTATTCTCTCCATTGATTCATACATAAACTTAAAGGTTTTTTTTACTCTTCCATATCTGGGTCATACACTCATATACGGTCTCACAAATAAACACTGGCTTTTGATTGAAATTTTAAAAAGTCTAATTAGACATTCCAGAAAATAAAAAGAGTAATTTAAATGGAAAAAGCCTAGAAAGTCTTAGGAAGAAGATAAGAAACAATGAATATATTAACTAAGACATATCTCCATGGAGGTCTCCTAAAGATATATACCACAGTACCAAACAAAAACAGAAAAGGTACTCTGCCTCTGGTCTTCAGAGAGTTTTCACCATTGTAAAGTATCACACATTGCTATTTAGCCTTGACACATTGCTGCCGAATGTATGGCTAGCCAAAGTGAGAGTTTCCCCCACCTTGATCATAAAATACAGTTTGCTTTGAATAACACTTGTCTATGAAAGTAGCTCTTCTAGAAGCCTTTCTGTGCTGAAGATAGGAGGCAGTAAAACCAAAGTCCAAGGAGGAGAGATCATCAAATAATATATAATTATAGATAGCATGCTTGATGGGACACTGCATGGAAAATGAAGATGGAATATTGTTTCCTAACCAAAGCTAACGAACGGTCACGGGAAACCTTGGCAAGAATCCCTCAGCCATTCTGAAATTCACCCAAATATATTCTACAGGATAGGCAAGGCATATTACCTGACTGCATGGTGGCTCCCAGTAAAGTGATCCAATACAATAAATAAGGTCCTCTCAAAATCTATCCATTGAAGCCAAGAGTAAGCTACAGATTCAACCTCATGTCAAACATAGTATGACCATAGTGAATACCAAGACACAACTAGTTGATATATTGTATGTATCATATACATTCTTATTCTAGAGCTATAAACCTAAATGTGAAATGTCTCAAGTCAGACAAAAAGCAAAACAGCCCATCTTAGAACAAGTCTGAATCCAATTAACATGATTTTTTTTTATTTGCCCCAAGTCCATTCACATTTTGGCTAGAAATCTTTCATTACAGTCACGAGGCTTAGTGAATAATCATTTTGGATAAAGGAATCCTAACAAATGCCATTGGCATGGAGAAAAAACAGAGTTTCAAGAGCAGTATGCAGCTAGGGATCCTAGGTCCCCAGTGAGGGCAGGGGATCCCCAGCTCCCACCTTCCACCCCCGCCCTCACCACAACTCACTTGCCTGACAAGGGGGAACGGTGAGGAACAGGCCTCCCAGGCACGCTCCCAGGGGCAGTACAATGACATCACTCCCAGGAGTGATGTCACTGAGCTGCCCCGAGAGTGCTCCTGCATTTTACAGTGGGCCAATTTGGGCCCCAAACAGGCTGCATTGTGCCTATTTGGGGCCCGAATTGGCCCACTGTGAAGTGTGCAGGCTCTCGCACCTACACAATTAAATCATTTCTGAGAGCATCACTTCCAGGAGTGTCTGTATGATGACATCACTTCCTAGAACATCAAAAAGATGAGTCCTGGGTCCCCCTTCCACCTAAATATATGCTGCTTAGAGCTATTCTAATGAGAAAATAAAATACAAGATAAAAACCTTCATCCTTTAGGTTCCTACACTTTCATTTTTTTTAGATTATAGCTACACCTCTTTAGAGAACAATAATTAAATGTATTAGCTAAACAAACCAAGCTAAACTAGATCGCAATCCCTCCAAGTAATTTTTGCTACTGATTCAATGTGAAAAAGTCATGCAACTTCTTACCGGGCTGCGCCTCTGTGATCAGCAAAAAGGAAGAGAGAACAGATACCTAGTCAGAGTGACAGATCAATAAAAAGCCTCTTCGGATGATACAAAATCATCCCCCAGGTTCAAAACCTGGCTAACTGTGTTGTCATGCTTTTCTCCCTCCCCAATACTATCGTTAGACCTTGAATCTGCTCAGTATTCTTTTAGAATGTAGCCGATTATATAGCTGACTGCAGAAACTTTGGAAAAGAAACTATAAAGCCTCTTGAGATTGATGCCTAAATACAGCTTCATCCTTTACAATTTATATCTCTACATATGTACAGTAGCCCAGCAGGCCTGTTAGCATTTTCCATGCCCCTCTCCTGAACATTTATGCCAGCATATCTATTCTCGTCTCCAAGCTCAGAAGGAATTTATGGTCCTAACACAGCCAGTGTTTGTGGTCTAGATGATACTTTCAGCAATCATAAAATTAGTCAACTGCTGAGTGCAATAATAAATTCATATCCCTATAAATTTTAAAACAAACAAAACCGAAGAGGATCAAATCTGACATGCTTTAATGCGGAACAGCTAATTGATTTTCATTTATTTCAGCCACCTATAACTAGGAGTGTGTGCTTTGGGTTTCTGATTTGGGAAAAATTCCCAAATTGTACTCGATCTGTAAAGATTTGGGATTTCTGAATCGGGGCCAGAATGCTGGCTCCGATTTGGAAATCCCGAATCAAAGCTTCCCAAAGCTATTCAGGTCACTTCAGGAAGCTTCGGGGCCCTTCCTGGGCTTCAGCTGGCCCACAGGGGAATCCCCTCCATGGATGGAGGCAGCAGCTCTCGGCCTTCTGGCCGCCCAGTTGGCTGTGGCGGCAGCAGCAGTGATGGCTCTGGGCCTTCCCTACCACCCACCTGGCTACTGTGGCAGCAGAGCCGGCAGCGTGGCTACAGACGCAGTGGCTCCAGGCCTTCCTTGCCTCCCAGCTGGTCTTCCCAGCTGCCTCCCCAGCCAGGTAAGTGGGGTGGGATGGATGGGTGGGGGGATGGAGGGATAACTGGGGGATGGGGTGAGGGGCTGGGACAAGGCTTCCCCCATCACTTTGGTATGCTCCAAATCTTTATGGAGAATACCAAAGCAATTCAAATATCCGAATCTGAAGCAGCTTGCTGCATCAGTTTTTAGGTTGTTATGAAGCATTTTCCCACTTCAGGTAAACCCAAAGCGGAAAACCTGAATTTTTTTCAGGTGCACAACCCTACCTATAAGTAGGGGTGTGCAAGGACTGCCTGTTTCGGTAAATCTGATTTGGTTTTAACTGAATCAGGAAACCGTTTCGGTATTCAGGGAATACCGAAACGGCAAGCCGATTTGATATTTGCGTTTCGGCTTGATTCAGCCATTGTTTTCAAAGAGAAAATCTTCTCCCGGCTTTCCGGGAGTCTGGGGGGGGGGAGCATTTTCTGTCCAAATCACACCAAACTT
Source organism: Eublepharis macularius (assembly GCF_028583425.1). Classification (NCBI taxonomy): domain Eukaryota; kingdom Metazoa; phylum Chordata; class Lepidosauria; order Squamata; family Eublepharidae; genus Eublepharis; species Eublepharis macularius. Next base: position 75,269,246 of record NC_072794.1, read on the forward strand.
GGTGGAGACCTTCTACCAACTCTCCTCTAACTACCCCCCAAGTTTCAGAAAGATTGGACTTTGGGGGGCCATGTTATGCCCTCCCAAACAAGGTGCCCCCATCCTCCTACACTCTCCATGGTTCTCTATGGGGAAAAACAAGTCCTCTTTCTAGGTGGCTTGGGGTGGCATTTTGCAAGCAAAATGCACCCAACTTTCAGGGGACCTGCTCCCACCTGTCCTCCCACCCTCCCCCAAGTTTCAGGCAGATTCCACTTTGGGGGGGGGCATTTTATGGCCTCCCAAAGAAGGTGCCCCTATCCACCTCCACTCCACTATTCCATATGGGGGAAATAAGAGAGGCTTGTCTGGCTAGGGGTGGCATTTTGCATGCAAAATGCCCCCAACCTTCAGGGCCCCATCTCCCACCTGTCCTCCCACCCTCCACCAAGGCCCAAGCTGATCCCACTTTGGGGGGCCATTTTATGGCCTCCCAAAATGCTGCTCTTAGCCCCCCCCCCTTTCTTCATTATTTCCTATGGGGGAAATAAGAGAGGCTTGTCTGGCTAGAGGTGGTATTTTGCATGCAAAATGCCCCCAAACTTCAAGGGACCTCTTCCTACCTGTCCTCCCTCCCTCCACCAAGGCTCAAGGAGATCCTACTTTGGGGGGCCATTTTATGGCTTCCCAAAGATGCTGCTCTTAGCCTCCCCTTTCTCCATTATTACAACTCACTTCACATCAGAAAATCACCCAAACACAATTGCTGTCAATAACGGTGAAGTGAGTTGTGTTATTTTGTGTAGTAGACTGCTTTCATGCCCTGTTGTGCCCTCCTACTGTGTAACCTAAAGCAGTTAAAGAAATAAAGTGTTTTTGACAGCAATTGTGTTTTGGGTGATTCTTTAATGTGAAGTGAGTTGTGTTATTCTTTTTGTAAGGTACTGCTGGCACACCCTTTGGTGTGCCCCTCTGCTGTGTAACCTAAAGCTGTTCAAGAAATAAAGTGTTTTTGACAGGAATTGTGTTTTTGTGATTCTCTGATGTTAAGTGAGTTGTGTTATTTTTCTGTGTGGGGGACTGCTGGTGTAATGTGTCACAATGCTTTGCCTACTTGTACTTTGAAAGTGAGAAAATATTTTTTAAAAAACTTTATTCAGTGTGTGTTTGTGTTTTATTCTTTGTTGTGCAGTTGGTGCCCATCATAGGGAACAATGGGGCTGGCTGGCCAGCCATCTCTGTAGGGGAATTTGGGGGAGGGTGTCTGTGGTTCAGGTGCTCTTTCACAGGGACAAGCTCGCACTCAGGAGTGTGCCCACCATTGTGGCACCCCTGGGCTGTGCATAATTGCCCTGAGAAAGAGAGTTTAAAAGTTCCCATCACAGGGAACAATGGGGGACGGCTGGCCAGCCTGCTCCTGGGGTAGTGGCCAGTGTGGGAATATTGGGGAGGGTGTCTTTGGGTCAGTGTGGAGCTGTGTGGGGGGTGGAATTAAAAGGGGGACTGTGCCTGTAGCCATAGATGCCACATTCCATGGGTTCCTGCTGTGGGAGATTTTCCAATAACAGGAATCAATAGAAAGTAGCTGGCCACAGGACAGGGGAGGTTAGGTTTTTGGGAGGGTGTGTGTGGTATTTGGCAGTTTGGGTGCAGGTGGATTGTGGCTGTGTCCATTGGCAGCCCCAATCTCATGTGTTTCTGTGGTGTGGAAGTCTTCCCCACAGTAGAAAGACAAAGTGGAGTGGCAGGAGAACCACCTTTGGGGGGGCATGCAAAATGCTACCCCTAGCCAGACAAGCCTCTCTTATTTCCCCCATAGGGAATAGTGGAGTGGAGGTGGATAGGGGCACCTTCTTTGGGAGGCCATAAAATGGCCCCCCAAAGTGGAATCTGCCTGAAACTCAGTGGAGGACAAAGTGGAGTGGCAGGAGAACCACCTTTGGGGAGGTAGTTATAGGAGAGTTAGTAGAAGGTCTCCACCAAGTTTGGTGTGATTCAGACAGAAAATGCCGCCGGGAGGTTTTCTCATTGAAAACAATGGCCGAATCATTTCGGCAATCTCTGTTTCGTTATTACCAAAATTTTTCGATATTCAGAAAAAGTTTCAGTAATACTGAAAAAAACCGAAACAGCCCTGATTCGGTAACTATAAGTATACTCATTATGGTGATGAGATACACTGAGGGAAGGCAGTCTTTGGGATTTGGGGGACCTGGGAAAATTTATGATGAGGCCTCAGAATCAATGGCTTGGGTTCTTGGGACAGGGTGCAGCCCCCAATATCCCTACTACCAATGCCCCCCCCCCAGTTCACTGCCACCACCAGTACTATTTAACAGGCCCTCCTACTAGTCAGCTCATTACAGTCTTCAGTGCTGCCTAATAGGCAGTAAGTGGCTGGAATGCGTAAGCGGCTAGAATCTGAAACCACATTCAAATACAAATCAATCCAAAAAACATATTTTTAAAGTAACTAATTATGTATAGTTAAAGGCACAGTGCTAGAATTTTTTCCCTTTCCCTGAGATTCTACCGTATACATCTTCAGCTTGTCTCTCACACAGCTTTCAGTGAAACTATGCCAATGTACACTAGCCAAGATTTTGTCAATATATATTTCCCCATTTTTCTTTCCAATAAACAACAGTCTGTCATTTCCATTTAACAGTGATACTGTTAGTCATACATAGGAAGGACAAGCCTTTGGCAAGTACTTTCAAAAATTCACTCTAGTAATAGTCTGATAATTTGCCTTCAGATTTGATTAACATTTCCTTTTCAGTATTTTGACTCAGCTCAGTATGTATGCACATGCACAGTTTTTGTGACTACTACCACACAACAGTGCAAATAGTGACTCAACATCACATGCATTCGGCATCACAGCTGCTGACTGTTAAAATTCCACTCATCTGTTGCCAAGCCAGTGGACTGAATCCAGAAATTCACCTCTCTTGTGATACTGCATTCAGATATGCATTCACATATTTCTGGTCCAAATATATATCCAAAAAAACTTATTGGTATTTTTCAAATATATTTGGATATCCAGACTGATATGCGGGTTTCCCAAAATACTGATAATCAGGTCCTGAAAACTTCCAGAAATATTTGTGGTTCCCAGGCCGTTTTTTTTTTTTATTTCACAGGTTTCCCAGGCAACACGAAGGAGGAGCAAAGGAGGTAACTCTCGGCAGCAATGGGATCAGTGGTTACAGGGAGCACTAGAACAGTCTGCCAACCATGACAAGTCTCTCACAGCCCTCATGGCTGTCTGAGCATGTGCAACGAGGATAAAAAGCAGGTCTGCAGCTTGATTCCGTTTCAGGGCTAGAGTTTTTGAAGGGCTGGTGCTGCTTATCAATCTAACCTCCCATATTCATATACCTCTGCAAGTACTACCCTTAAGTTACTGTTTCCACACATTTCAGGCAGCAGCCAAATTATCATTGTCAAAGCAGCAAAATTTTGGTTGATGTGCATAACAACCAGGCTATATTGCAGTCTTCAAGTCTGCAAAAGACAAATTAACATTATTTGCACAAGGCAGGGTGAAAAACCGCCCAGAGCCCCTGGGGATGGGCGGTATATAAATTGAAAAAATAAACAAAATAAATAAATAAAACATGTGTTGCAGATTTTGAAGTACCATTGAAGTTCATGTTTTTGCTCTGGAGATAAGCTGAGGTGACATTTATCTAAACAAAATTGAAGGCACAACAAAACTTGCCAGGAAAATGATCTATTAAGATGACAAAGGATGCGAGAAAGAGACAGAAGAGGTTTCTTACCGGGCTTTTCCTCTATAGAATGCATTCAAAAATAAGGAAACAAACAAACAAACAAATAAATAAAAGTACTTTCCAGTAAGCAGAAATGTATGAAATATCCATCATCATGACATTATAGCCCAATACAAAATAAGATTGACTTAATCATAAATAAATCTTGTCGATTTCAATCAAACTTAGTTCAAAATAAGTTTGTTTAGAATTGCAGCATAAATAATCTTACAAATAAATTGGAAACAGCCCCATTGTTGTTACCATAGGTTCAATAAACAGATGCATACTGGATTATGTACAGACGTTATCGTATTCTAAGAATATGTGTGCAGCCTGATGCTATATCCAATTACTCAGACTTAAATTCTGTTAGGAATCAAAGGAACTAGCTCCCAGATAAGGATTGCATTCTTATATTGAAAATACCCAGTTATTCATGGCAGATTCAATAAACAAGATCTATACAAAAGCATCACACATTAATAAGAGAGGTTATATTAACAGACAAACACACACAGCACAACACACACAACACAAAAAGAGCCTCATGACATCAGAAGCTGTTGTCTTCCCATTTTACTTTCTTTACTATAAGGATGACAGCAACCTTGTGTGAGTGGAAGAAGTGACTGTCACATACCTGGGCTCTTGCCCTTCTGTTTGTATCTCCTCTTCAGCAGCACCACCTTCTGGGATATTTTGCTATTCATCCTCCCTTGTGCTGGGCTGCCTTCTGCTTTCTGTGACTGCCCCCGAGGAAATAGCCACACATAGGGTTGCTGTTCCCTCAGTGGGAGCCAGAGATCCCACTTCCAGACTTCTCCCCCTGCAACTACTCACCTGGCTGGTGGGGAGAAAGGCATGGGAACAGGCCTCTCGAGGCTTGTTTCTGGTGCGGCATGACAATGTCACTCCCAAGAGTGATGTCATCATGCAGCCCCAAGAGTGCTCCCGGGCTTTGTGCCAGGCCGATTTGGCCTTTTGGGGGGCCCAAATCAGCCTAGCTCAAAACCCAGGAGCACTTCCAGGTCCTGCGCTATGATATCACTCCAGGAAGTGAAGTCGTCACACAGGGCCAGTAGTAGAGAGGACACAGGTAAATGCCGCGCCCCACTCCAGAGTGTAAAGGAACCTGGCAATTCTAGCCACACAGGGCTTTACTCAATAGCGTAGTGACATGCCAGAGTGCATTATAGCAGGAATCAAGGCACAGCTTCTTAAACTATATAACTTTATTACCTACTGGGCACAGGAATACAGCAAAGTATGCAGTCTAAGACATAAAAAGGAAAACAGGGGAAAGGGCACTAGCTTAAAAAGATGTTACAGGTTCCATGGCTTCTGACTCTGAATGAGCCAGAAGGCTGTGACCGTAGCTCTTCATATCATGCACACACATATGCACCCACACACACATAAAACAACACACAAACAGGTGCAAAGGGACAGCACCATTTTTGAGTTGAACCATATGTGCCCCAAGGTAGGTTACCCAATCCAAGGTTGGGGTTCTGGACCTCCAGAGCCCACCAATAGAAAGACATTAACAAATCAAAGAGATGGTGAAGCTTTCACACAGGGATTTAAAGAACAGCCATCTGGATCTGCAGGCCAGTTTCCCAGCCTGAATGTACACTGAGAGACTCCTCCTGGGTCCCATATCTACCAAAGGCTTTCTTCTTCAGATGTTCTTGTTCTGCCTCATTCAAACTGAGAGCACAGAGGTCGTACATTTAACACAGTGTAATCTAGTAATCTAATAATCTAATAATGTAGATCTGTTACGGAAGATTTGGAACTTCCTTCACTGGATATAACTGTAATAGAATAAAATGAGGCTCTATATCAAGTATTTGTTGCCATTATGGTTATGGGATGAGCAAAGGTTAATAAAACAGTCTGTATATGCCAAATTATGCTATCCACACTCCAAAAAATAGATTGATTCTTAACTGTTCTACCAATACTTTTTTATTTTTAGACATTGCAATATGCAAGAAGCCAAATGTTATTTACTCCCAAGTGCTTAGCAACTGTTGAGTGCGGCTGCAGCAGGCCTCTGTTTATATTTCTTTCTATTTGAGCAGATGGCCACTGTCTAAAAGAGGCTAGAGGGCAGAGTGAAGCATTGCTAAGTCTATTAGCTTAATTGGCATTGAGGGAGAAAACAAATGTCCTACCAATGATCAGTGACTTTGACATGAAAATTCCTAGTTTACATCTGTGAAGTGAATTTCCTGGATTCTCATCCATATTGGCACTGGCAGTAATTCTTAGAAATTATTTTTACTCATCTTAAGGAAAGACATATGTGCTACAAATGCAACACAATTATGTTGTTGTTGCTGCTGCTGTTAACTTCATTTGTAGCCTGCCTTTCTCACTGAGGCGTAAATTGGATTGCAAAATATTATAAATTTTTTTTAGAGGTTCTCTAATAAACAGAACTATTAAGTGGGGCTAGGATTAAAGAACTGGAAAGCAATGCAAGCAAGCAACTGGAAAACAATGCAAGTGACAGGCCCTCGAGTGCTCATGTGTTTCACACTGAGCCGTTTTCAGCCCCAAACAGGTCCGTTTTGGCCCACTGTGGAATGCAGGAGCACTGCTGGGAGGGTCCTGGCGAGCTCCTGCACTTCACAGTGGGCCAATTTAGGCCTCAAACAAGCCTGATTCCTCCCCAAATGGGCCAAAATCAGCCCACTGCAGAGCATGGGAGCTCGGCCAGGGTGGCACAACAGGCCCTGGAGTGCTCTTCATAGCTAATCATCAGCACAACCAAACTCATTCGTCCAAACAAGGACCAAGGAATAAAGTGGCACTTTCTTTTGACCTGCCAAGGGCAGTGCTGTATGAAATACATGCCTCTAGAAGCAAATTCTTAAGAATTCTAAGCAAATTGCATTGTAAAATGGGTTGAATAGCTGGTCCCGTGAATCCCATGGTTGCTGCTGTGGATGCTGCCCCAATATGGAAAGAATGGGTGCTGAATTTAGCCCCTGCCAGACTCAGTTTGGAAAGAACCTGTTCCGTGACCATCCAAAACCAGTACTTGGTCAGTGGAGCACCATCCATGTGGTGAAATAGCACCCCTTGCTCCTTGCCTTGGGCTTTGATATAACATCTAAAGGCAAGGACTGGGCACACGTCTCTCTCTGTTCATGGGCCAAGGATGACCTCCACTCCCTTCTGCCTCTGATTAGTTTTGGAGCGCCGAATGGTTATCATGACCATCCACATACAACAATACTCTGGTTTCTCTTCAGATCGCATAAATCTTTGGCCTGACTCATTCTTAAGGGACTGAGTAACCATCTCACTGACCCTGAGTGCCCTGAAGAAGGTGATCAGGGAAGCAGCATGGAAAAGGCCCTCTTCGAACCTCGAGTGACAGACCATGGCCCACATTGACTTCAGTCTCTTAAGAATTTTGGGTGAAATAAGCTGTTTCTGATCTCTGGGTGCTGCCACCCCTCAGGCCCATCCCTCCAGCATCTTCTGAATGTGGAAGTCCCTAATGGTGTTGGTCAGGCCACAGGCTTTGCCTGCAAAGGCCAGGGCTGCCAGCTGGCTCTGGATGTACTTTACTGCCAGCTCCTTATCTTTCTGCATGATGCAGGACAGCATCAGGTGCTCCACAGGGATAGGCCACAACTAGCAGAGACCTACCTGGTGCCTGAACCCTGTGAACTACTGCATTGCCCTGTCATAAGCCCTCCGGGTGCTGGGGCAATGGCTAACTGAAATGCCCTGAAAGCCTCAGACTGTCAAAAAGAAACCCCATTATAGGAGTCCAAGAATTCACTCCAGACCTGAAGGTCTTCCTTCATCCCTGCACTAATGCCTCCCCCTCTTTCAGGAACACAAATTCCAACCCTCAGCCAAGCGGCTGTTGCAGTAGATGGGGAGTGCCTCATTCTTATCTTACTATAGATGTTAATTTTCTTCATTTTCTGTGGTGGTGGAAAGTGTCACCAAGTCATAGCTGACTTATGGCAACCCCTACTGGGGTTTTCAAGGCAAGAGACTTAACAGGTGGTTTTGCCATTTCCTTTCTCAGCATAGCAACCCTTGTCTTCTTTCAAAGTCTCCTATCCAATTATTAACCAAGGGCAACCCTGCTTGTCCTCTTTGGAGGTCTCCCATCCAATTACTAACCAAGGGTGACCTTGCTTAGCTTCTAATATCTGACAAGGTTGGGCTTGCCTGGGATACCCATAAGCATTTCTCCCTTGCTCTTATCAAACGGATTACATTTTGCACTGTACTTTTGCATTTTCTCTTCTTTGCAACATCCTCCCCACCTTCTGACTGAGATATAAAGGCTTAGGGATTGCCATTCCTTAGGGATCCCATCCCACCAGTGGAGGTGGGGGATCCCCCACTCCCAGCCTCCACCTCTTGCCACCACTTACCTGGCTGGAGGGGGGAAATGTGGGGGGAACAGGCTTGGGAGGCAAAAAATCTCCCAGGCAAGCATGCAGCGTGCACGCTCCCAGCAGATGCGATGACGTTATTTCCTGAAGTGATGTCATCGTGGCCAACAGTGGGCATGCTCTCATGCTTCACAAGGACTTATTTTGCCCCCACTGGGCTGAATTGGCTCTGTGCAAAGTGTGGGGGCACACTTGATTCTGGGCACTATGATGGCACAGACCAATAAGGAGACTTCTGGTAAGTGCCAGGTTCCCTCCCCCTACAACAAGGAGGGTATAGGGACCCGGCAACTCTACCATCACTACCTGTATCTGTATCTATTCAGAAATTTTGTTGGTCTGTGAAAGTCTATATCATGTTGTGACAGAATGCACTTTAAAGGTTTCCTAAGGGAAGGAGTTGACAATTGCCTGGAATGGGCAAGCAAGGTAACATGAAAATATGGCAAGAAATTCAAACTCAAGGGGAAAATATTCCATGGGTTGATATATCATCAAATCCAAACTTAAGTATCCAAACTTAAAAAACAAACTCTCAAAGAAGGTGACAGATTAAGAGAGAAAACAATATTTGAACAACTAATAAATGGAGACTTGAAGCACTTATTAGGAAAAATCTACAAAATTCTACTGCAATATCATACAGAAATGGAACATGTTAAAAACTGTATGTTAAAATGGATGAAAAATTTTGGAGAAACCATCTCCATGAATCAACTGGAAAATATATGGACTAAAGAAATTAAATTTAGATTATCAACTGTTAAGAGAGAATTGGTATAAAATGTTCTTCAAATGATATATCACACCTAAAGACATTGCAAGAATCAATAAGGATTACAGTGGACAGTGTTGGAAATGCCAATGCGCAGATGCAATGTTCTATCATATGTGATGGACATGTAAGCAGGCATGAAGATATTGGACAAAAATACATGCCGAGATGCAAAAGATGTTCAAGCTTTGGTTTGAGCTAAATCCCAAAACTATGCTATTAAATGACTTGTAAGGTCAGACGGGTTCCCCTCTGGAGTGAGGTCAAGAAGTTTTTGGCCCTAACTGTAACATCATTGTCTTGAGGAAAAATTCTAGTTAAGAATTCTAAATATAAAAGCCAGCACAAACTGAAACCCATTTACACAGCCATGATAGAATGGGGTGTGTGTTTTTGGTGAGAGTAAGTATGTAGTAAGTGGAGACTCCTATTCAAGCCAAAGGAAAAAGGGTTAATTATTCTTTCGAGAAGATTAATTCCTGCCCAGAGTCTAAAAGGGGTCTGGCTCTGAAGAGGACCCTGGGTCTGGTGAAAAGGGAAAACAGTTGCGAGCTAACACAAGGAAAGATGAGTTGAAAAAGGGACCTCTGTGATGAAACATTGTTGCTGTAACCTAAGTATTCAATAAAACCTCTTTCACTGTCAAGGATTAAGAACATAGAAACTAAGTTGCAAGAAAACTATTTTCCTGTTATTTAAAGAGTATTTTACCTCAGCTCTTTTTTTCCCCCAGGCAGCCCTTATTTCATCCCTGCCTGTTCAATAAAGTTATTTCTTTTGAATATTATATACTCTCCTGTGTAATTTCTAATGCTGAGGGAGATGGTTCCTGCCCCCCCCCCAATCAAGTTTCTGGGCTGGGCTAAACAACCAAAATTATAACTGCTTATCAGGGTGGGACACAGAATTAACTTCAAAACCACAAACAGAGACATGCTACTTGAAGCTGCTCTGCTAAAACAGGCAAACTTGGATTTTAGTGGGAAAATGTGCCTCAGAGTCAGGAAGTGAAGGGGGGTTCATCATACCTGGAAACCTATTCTCTCTGAAATCCGTCAAAATTCATTGCTAACTAGCAGAGAGGAAGGGAAAGGCAGTTTTAATTTTAGTGCTGCAGACAAAATAGCAACCCCTTCCCACATGGGAATGCTGGCAGCCTATGGCAACAACAAAGATCAGTGAAAGGCCAGGATCTTGATTACTGGGACATCAAGTTTTACTGCTGGAGAATTGTTTCTGGCCACCCTGGGCGGCTTGCTTCAAAGTTCCTGCGCATTGGCAGTAACTAGATCCAACTCCTCTCCCAAAGGCCCGTGTGCAAGCGCACACTTGCAGTCACACACACACTTCTTAAAGAGAGATTTTAAGCAAGATGAAAAAATTTAAGTTAATCAGGACTATTGGAGGGAAGTCATTTCTGCAGGACCAGGCCAAGAAAATCATAGCAGTTCAGGGAGAAATGGGACAGTTGGAAAGTATGCAATATAATTGCTATCATTACCACTATTTGATTTATATTTCACATCATTCTAGGCACTTTCTGGGGAAGTTATACAAGTCATATTCTAAGAGCTAACTGTCATATATACGTTAGAATAAATTTTCAACAGTTTTTTTTCCTTTTGCATTTCTTGAGTCAGCAAGTCAGACTTTATTTTGAAGTTACATTGCCTAGAATGTAGAGTCCTTTTAAAAACAGCTCTTCTGCTTTGAGTGCCATATTAACAGTATTTAGAAATAATGCAGTACATGCATAAGCTCTGAGCGGGAGTAGCAGCAAATACATGAAAATGTGATTTTGTTTGCTCCTCTGGATATATCACCTATACACATTAAGCCAAGAGAACATTCTCTTTAAAAGTAGGCATTCCATAATTGTACTAATAGAGATAAATCTGAAATGAATCTAACAAATAAGTGGGGAAACAAATGCAACACCCCATTTCCAAACAGTAAGTCTGTCTAAACGAGCAAAATGTAAGCTTGCCATTATGCAAGGTATACTTTTAGTTTCATCTAAATGACTAATTTCATCTTAATATTTCAGCTAGCAGGATAATTAAATGTTTTATAATACAGAAGACACAGCTATCCTTTAAAACCACACAAATCTTTAAACTGCATCATTTCCACTGAACTGTATTACAATGGTATTAATCAGATTCCCAAGCAGTAGCACAGAAATATTTTAAGGATTAAAAATTCTTTGAAGAAAAGAAAATTATTGTCTTGCTGGATATGTTGAAAAAATGCAGCAGATTGATCTTTTGGATGTGATGTTTAATGGTCGATCTGGAGTTAAGTCTAGCTTATTTTACTTGACACTATTGACAGTTTAGCAGATGATATAAACAGGTCTGCTAAAGTGTTACAGATGACCTTTTGCAGGAGCGTAAAGTAGGTAGACCTACAGTCTTTCCTTAGCATAACCCAGTGCAGAACATATAACAATGCTTTCACACAATGCATTGAATTCAACTCACCATTGTCAAGTAAGTGATCTATTTAGTAAACAAGATATCTTCTACTGGTCAAATAACACAGTTTCCAAAGGTACTTGCTCACTGCCTGCATTTTAAATTTTATTTATCATATGTATATATACAGCACCCAAAGCATACACAAAGCATAGCTCTATCAAAGAATTTAAAGAAAAAAATTGTTTGGTATAGATCCAAGCACTGTTCAAGTTACTCAGTTCAGTTTTTTTGTTGAGCTTCCTGATTTCTATGAAAAGCATTACTGCTTTGCAACCCAGCTTCCTTAATACACATAGCATCAGTAGATCAGGAAGCTGAATTCTCTGCAGTGTAACAAAGCCAACATTCTGATTTAATGTTCCCACAGTCCAGGAAATGAGTGTCACAAATCAACTCTTGAATCTGGCTTCCACATACAACAATATAATACGCTGTTGTCTTGTCCCCAAATCCAGCTGCAACAGCCTGGTGACTTCATAATAACTGCAAAGCTTACTTGCTGAAGAGACACCAACCAACCAACCAACCAGCCCCCCCCCCGCCCTTAATGCAGCAAAACCATGAATGTGGTCCCAGCAACAGCACAAACACAGACCGTGATTGAGAGCTCAATACCATTTCCGTTTTGGCTTTGCATAACAAAGAAGAAAAAAGATTCAAGCCAGCAATTATCACCCACTTCCTAGTTACGTTGCTTATTTCCAGTTTGGTTAAACCTGAGTAATTGATGAAAATACAGTTGTTAATGGGGAAAAACTTTTACTTACTTGCAAATTAAAATAGCTAATGATCATATGTTTTCTTCAAGTTGAAATTCAAAAGTGCATAAGCAATTACGACCTCAGAGAACATTAATATTAACAGTAATTAATTATAGATATGTTAGTATTATTAGCAGTTTGTAGATTGCTGTAGTTATATTATGACAAGACAGTGTTCTGTCATGGATTCCACTCCCCAATTCTTGTAATAGTAATGTTGTATTATTTATTTTTGTAATGTTGTTGAATATTTTATTGTATTCTCAGATATTATAATTCCCACAATTCTTTAAAGAGGAAAAAAAGACTAAAGTGTTTCATATGTGTTAAGTAGCACAATATTAACCAGGGATATGGGGACAGACTTGAGTCTCGATAAAATCCTGACATATGGGTTCTTACTAGAGACGAACACGAACCGGGAAAATGGCAGTTTGTTGCGGTTTGTGGTTCATCGCGTTTCACGAACCACGAACTGGCATGGAATTACCCGGTTCATGAACTGATTTGTTTGGTTCATGAAATCATCACTTCTGGGGCAGCAGAAGATCTGCAGAAAGCCCATCCCCCTGTTGCCTAGGAAACTGATTGCTCGGTGCCAGACTGTCTGCAGTGATGAACCAGAAAACAAACCAAATGAACTGGGCTAAGCGGTTCGTTGCGGGTCGTTGGAAATGCCTTTCGATGAACCGCTGGTTCGTGAACTGAAAAACAGCCCGGTTTGTGACGAACTTTGGTTCGTATTACGGTTTGTGCCCATCTCTAGTTCTTACACATTTCTACCTTTTTTCTAGCCAGTTCACCTTTCATTTTAAACAGCAAAGTAGACTACACAGAAACAGACAAATAACATCCAAAGTGGAAGGGCCTTCACATAAGGATTTGGCAGGACCAGACATATATGAAAGCCAATCTGGTCTAGTGATTGGAGTGTTAGAAAAGGATTTGGGAGACCCAAGTTCAAATCCCCACTCTGCTATGGAAACTTACTGGGTGACCTTGGAGCAATCACTTTCCTTCAGCCTAACCTACCTCACAGGTTTGTTGTTGTAAGCATATATGGAATACAGAAGAATATTATTGTAAGCCATGTTGAGTCCCCATTAGGGAGAAAAGAGGGATAGAAACATCTAAATAAGATGATTTCTCAAAGCACCAACCATACTAGACTGGTTCTTGCCAGCTTTCTACTGGCTACAATTTAACTGCCAGTTGGTTTCCTTCAGTCACCATCAAAGCTGGTGCAGATTTTTTTGTACTGCCTATAACTAGCAACAAGCAAACGGAAGATCACTTTGCACGTCCAAAGAGGATTCTTGCAATATGGGTATTTGCTTGGCTGTGATAAGATACTGATTTTGTTTTGCTCAGCAACTGCAACATTTGATTCTGAATGCAGGAATCATTTATACAAAACAGAGAAAGCTTGCTTTAGGGAAAAAAGAAACATTTCCCCCAAAAACTCTCCAACCAAACCATTTAAAACTGATGTACTACAATCTAGAATTTTACATATAGAACAGTGGTAAACTACACATTTCACAAAATTTGTATTCAATTATTTTTTGAATGTGCATGTCAACTCTCAGTCTAAAGTTCTCAGTACAATTTTGTATACAGCAGGGTTTAAGGGAATGTTCATGCCTTCAGCCTCCCAATTCTTGCTGTCTGTACACACTGCCTTCAGAAGTGAGGAGGGTAGAAACTAGAGAAATTTTGAAATGTTCTCCTCCTTGAATCTTGCCCAGCCAAAGGGATTTTTTTAAAAAAACTCAAGCTTTCTAAATAAGTGGTTTTATCTTTTTAGCTGCTTTATGGTATTTCTGGTCAAAGGTCTGTTCTATGGATATTATTTAAGGTGCTCAGTGGTTGTTTTATGCCCCCAGCTTGAGCTGTAGTGAGGATTGCAAGCACCCCGGGGCAGTTCCAGGGCTGTCGCTGCCCCCATGACCACGCGCAACTGGACTGCACAATGACATCACTGCGCATGATGTTATTACACAGGGCACGCCACCCCCAAGAGCACACCCACAATTCTGTGTGCTCCCTGGCCAGCAGCTGCGAGCTGGCCGTCCCATCGGCATTGCAGACAGCCAGGGTGGTGGGTGGGTGGCCTCCCAGCCCTCCTGCTCAGTTGCCCTACGGGCCGCCCCAGCCACCTGCCACGCCAATGGCTGTGCCTGGCCTGGAGCTGCTGCACCCAGCCAGAAGGGCGCACTGGTGGCAGCAGCATGGGGCAACTGAGGGGGAGGGCTGGGAGGCTGCCTGCTCAGTTGCCCCACACTGCTACCACCAGCGTGCGCTCCTGGCCAGACGCAGCAGCTGCAGGCCAGGTGCAGCCATCGGTGCAGCAGGTGGCTGGGGCAGCAAGTGGGCGGCCTCCCAGCCCTCCCACTCAGCTGCCAGTGCTGCCGCCACCAGCTCTGCAGTGTGCGCTCCTGGCTGGCAGCCGTGCCCGGTGCCCCCTCTTCGTCAGCACTGGGGGCAGGTGACCCCCACCCCAGATCTGGATCTGGCTTTTATGTTATTTTGATAATTTTCTGGGTTTTAAAAAATTTGTAAGCAACATCAAGCAGGAATAAGGAGAGGCTTCTAAGTTCCCTGAATAAAAATATGAATAAAGTCCATAACAGACCAATATTCTGTGGATCCACTGAACTTTTGATACGTTGTTTTATACTGTCTTCACCAACTCACAAGCAATGCTATAAGATTAAGAACTCATACAAAGTACAACTTTTTTTCCTTCAAAAGGGGAAATTGTGTTTGCTTAACCTCCTATGTGAAAAACCTACAAGGCTTTGTAAATCTGAACAGAATACAGGGACAAGGTTGAAGTTGGTTCCCATTTCCTTATTTGCATTTCCTATTTGCGTACCCAAACACAAATATTGTGGAAAATTGAAAAGTTCTGCAACCGAAAATAAAGTTTTGACCACCACAAGTCATACATCCCCACATTCAAAGGACTCTGCCCTCCAAGGGAACCAATGCTATTTCCTGGTCCAAAGCCCATTTGTTGTACTAACAGCTCTGAAGTTGGGTGCCACTAGGAAAAAAGCACTTGAAGAAACTGGGGCAAGCTGCACCCCAAAACAATCTTTGGACTATCTCAAATCATACCTCCCCGTATTCTGGAGACTGTCCCTTACAAGACATACACTGGGGCCTAGTCCAAACACTGGTTTGGGTGCAAACAGCTTCTCTTTGAGTTGACGCCAAGAACCTTGCTTTCGGAGGGAGATTTGAATAAGTAACCAGAATGGCTGTTACTGATTACCCCAGGCACCCCAGAGGAAGTCACAGTGCTCATGGGTCAGTGGAGCCATACACAAGGTACAGTTCCACTCTAGCCAAGATGTGAAGCACGTGGCAATCAATCTGATATCAAACATTCTCTCTTGCAAGCTAGCTAATATGATAGTATAGGGGTGGCACTTCCTCAGCTGACTCAATAACACTACAGACAGTTTACAAAGCATTTTACAGCCAAACCAGTGTCATCTAATCTGCCAGACACAGATGTTATGAAAGTTCCTTTGAGGAGCCAGAAACTGCAGCTTGTCTGGTTAAATTGCATCAGCTTCAATTAGCTTATTCTAGGAAGGAGGATAAACTGCTTGGAGACTTTCATCTGACATCATGCCTGTGTGATCCTTCCTGTCTTGGCTGTTCAAGTCTAAATGGGAGTGGCATAGTCTGTTGCTATTACTTATTTCTCTTTTATAGAAGATGCAGTGCCTCTTGCTTTAATACAGGCACTTATTTGCTTAATCCTCAAAAAACAGATCACTGATCAGGCTCAAGTAAATAACTACAGAGTAGAATAAAACATTCCATCTGGGAGCAAAGTAACTGAGCGGGCAATGAAGCAGCAGCTGCAGGGAATCTCAGGTGAAAAAAAATTATCTCGACAGAGCCTGCTCTACTGGCCTAGACTGACAACCTGCAACTAGAAATGCCTGGGTGGGGTAGTGGGGGCATGTGAACCTGGTTCATTCTGCTGGACCTCTCGGTAGCCTTGAATAAAATTTGTCATCAAATCCCTCTGAGACTGTTGCAAGTAAGGGGTAGTGTTCTGCTGCAATGATTCTATTATAGCTGTAAGACTAGACTCATAAAATAGTATTGGATGACTTGGCCATGTATCAATAAATTAACCTATCGAGTACGCCAAAGTTTGAGTTTCCTCCCAATGCTTTTTAATACCTACAGAACCTCAAACAGTTTTGAATGTGGTGTCATCAAAAGGTGGACAACACCCATCTTTGTTTTTCTTGTGACTTGTGCCTGAGATTGGCACAACTGAGACTGAATCCAGACAAGACAGAAGTGCTAATTGCTGTATTCATTTGACTCAAGGGTTTTACATGTTCAGCATAGGCTACGTTCACTCTGAAAGATCAAATTCAAATCAAATCAAATTCACAGGCTGGGAACAATTGTAGACACTACCTTTCTGCTTGATTCATAGGTGGCAGGAGTAGCCATTTATCATCTTGGATGATAAAATAGTTTTAACCCATTTTCTCAGCCTCAGACCTCCATGCTTTAATTACTTCCTATTTTGATTGCTGTAAAGTGCCTCATATGGGGCTTCCCTCATTCAGAATTTCATAGATCGCCTTTTAAATAATGGACCTGCAAGGAGTATATTGCAGTGAGCGTGTATTGAGATGGCAGCCAGGATCAATCAGGGTTTCTTAACAAGCGTACCTGAACTGTATATATATATATCAGTTGTATTTACATTTAGCGTTTTAGATGTGCGCTAAAAAATATTTTTTGGTTTACCCTTAAAAATCTGACGTTTAGCCTAGTTTGGAAAAACCAAGCTCAAGGAGGCCTGCATAATAGGGCAGCGTTATTTCACAAAAATGCTGGAATCTCTGTGCAACCTTGAATAGCAAGCACTACTAAAGAGCCAAATTTTAGTATCTTCACTCTTTCCCTCTAACTCCTTATGATGAGTAGTCCTGATGATTTCAGAAACAGAAGTCACCTGGCCAGGTAAGAATTTACCCAACAAGTGAATTCCAAAAGCCATTAACCCAACTAAAAAGCTGTATGATTCAAAATCTTATTTTTACTTTAAATAACAGCTGCTTTGTCCCTCCTATACTGCAATAGCTTTTTAAGCTTCCATTTTTCAAAGTTAAAATATGGGCAGTCATATTTCAGAATAAAAATCAAAAACCTCTCCTAGACTTACAAAAGTCATTCCATGGATCTCTGAAATGAGAACATTGTCATCAAGATGTATCAATATGGCCCTATTTTATTTATTTTTGTTTATTTGTTTATGTTATTTATAATATGCCTTTCTCACTGAAGGCAGATTAAAGGGTGTAAATTGATTTTAAACAGGGAAAGTTACTGAAACTGACAATTTAGTTTCTCATTTATGCTGAAAGTGCTTTTTGTAAGAATACATCAAAACAAGCATGCGATTTATTGATTTTAAGTAAATCTTGTACTGATAAGTACTAAACATGCACAGATAGATGCTACAGCATCTGAGCCATGTACTTTTAAAAGCCTGTCAAAAATCTCAACACACATTCAGAAGACTTTACAGATTTTCAACACATCTAAACCCAAAATTGTTACTGACAAGTCTTGACATTGAAAGCTTACGAAAATTGTTGAAACTAAGATTTATTATAATAAAAAGTACTAATATAACCAACCAGCTGTAAAAAGGCAATCAAGATGAAAAGGTGAAAAAAGGTGAAGTGGGAGGAGAACTGTGGCAGTTTGAAAATTACTGAAATACAACAAAAGAAGAGGGAAGTGACTTTACCGGGGGGAGGAAAGTTAAATGAGAAATTCTAAGCAACTATTTTATTTGACTACTATATATAGTATTAAGTAATAGAGGTGTTATTATAAGAATTATAAGGATAGTAACTAACTAATTTTATTTCTGGCAGATAATTGTATAATGGAGAAATTATATAACTAAAACAGAAGGAATATAAGAAAGGCGGAAAGAAATACATAGTAACATACAGAATATGAGTTAAATTGATTGACTTATGCCAAATGTATATTGAGTTCACAGAAGTACTTAGAACTATGCAGAGTATGGGTCAAATTGATTGATTATTTCCAGTAGACAATTGTATAATGGAGAAATTATATAATCAAAATAGAATGAATATAAGATAGAAGGAAGTAAAGAGTAACATATAGAGTACAAGTTAAATTGATTGACTTATATTGAATGTATACAATGTTTATAGAAGTACTTAAAGTTATGTAGAATAAGGGACAAATTGTTTGTCCCATATTGACGAGACTAGAATAAATAAGATAGATTATAGAGTACAAAAATTAGACAAATGATTGTTATTATTAAAGAATATAAGCCAGGAATGTAATACTTAGTTGATAAGTTAAGTGGGAAAGGGAATAGAGATAGCACTGTGTTATAATAGATAAGCTTAGAAGAGAGTAAAAGTATATGCTTAATAGAATAAAATAAGTTTGAAATGAGTAGGGGGAAAATGGATAAGGGGTTGGAAAACTGTTGGAAGTCAACAAAAGGGGGGGAAAGGGAGGGGGTTAGAACTGGAATATTTAAAGGAAATTGATTGTAATGAATATTATAGTGATTTCTAATCCAAGAAAATTTTTCAAAGAAGATGCATTTTTGGAATTTGGACAAAGTATCTTATGGTTTTGCTTACCACTGGAGATGGAGAAAGTGCAATGTTGCCTATTGAAGCTTTCAGTTCATCGACAGTTGCTGCACTCTTAAGAATGTCTTTAGACTGTAAGGGCTTAATCTTAATGTTGAATTTCTTGTGTGCTTCCTCCTCCTCTTCAGATTCACTTGAGGAATAAAAGTGCTTTCCTTTGGTAGGTAGATCACAGTTAAGAGAAATATTACAGATCTATGGAATTTAACCAGTGAAATTTGTTGGTAGATGGCAAGGATGATCATTACAATAAATGTTTTTTAAATGATTAGGTCAAAATAGGAAGAACAGATTTATCTCTGGGTGTTAGCGATAGGCCTGTTTACTACACTTGATTTTTCTACCTAAACAACTGTTGTTCCACATGTTTACCTTCTGATCATGCTTCCCTGTTAATTTTTTTTTATAACCGGATCTAGGCAACAATTCGGGTTTCTGAAACCCGAAAGAAACCTGAAACAAACTTGTTTCGGGTTGTTTCGGGTTATCCGAAACGTTTTGGGAAACCCAAAACGTTTCGGGTTATCCGAAACAAAATAACCCGAAACGCTTCGGGTTGTTTCGGGTTTTTCAATGGGAAAATGCCTCCGTCTTCCCGGACGCCTGGGGGAGGCATTTTCCCACCGAATCAAGCCAAAATTGGTGGGGACCTTCCTCTAACTCCTCTCTAACAACCCCCAAGTTTCAGACCGATTGGACTTTGGGGGGCCATGTTATGGCCCCCCGAACCAGGTCCCCCTATCCTCGCATAAGAAAGGGAAGGGTGAGCATATTGTTAGCTTGCTGCTGCTCATCTTCTTCTTCATTATTTCCGATGGGGAAACAATGAAGAGGCAGGCTTCCTTTGCCAGGGGTGGCATTTTGCATGCAAAATGCCCCCCAACCCTCTGGGGCCCTTCTCCCACCCTTCCTCCCACCCCTACCAAGGCTCAGCTTGCTCCCACTTTGGGGGGGCATTTCATGGCCTCCCCAAGTAGGTGCTCTTTTCTCTACTATTTACAGCTGGGGGAGGCTTGTCTTGCCAGGGGTGGCATTTTGCATGCAAAATGCCCCCCAACCCTCAGGGGCCCTTCTCCCACCTTTCCTCCCACCCCCCACCAAGGCACAGCCTGCTCCCACTTGGGGGGCATTTCATGGCCTCCCCAAGTAGGTGCTCTTTTCTCTACTACTTACAGCTGGGGGAGGCTTGTCTTGCCAGGGGTGGCATTTTGCATGCAAAATGCCCCCTACCCTCAGAGGCCCTTCTCCCACCTCTACTCCCACCCCCCACCAAGGCTCAGCCTGCTCCCACTTGGGGGGGCCATTTCAGACCCAATTCCCCACATTAGCCCCTCACAGACCCAAATCCACCCCCAGCAGCCCCACACCCATAACCCCAGGAACAGGCTGGCAAAGGCCAGCCCTCTCCCTTTGTTCCCTATGCTGGGAACTTCTAAACTCTCTTTCCCTGGGCAATTTTGCACAGCCCAGGGGTGCCACAATGGTGGGCACACTTCTGAGTGCCAGCTGGTCCCTGTGAAAGAGCACCTGAACCACAGACACCCTCCCTCAAATTCCCCCACCACCTACAGAGATGGCCGGCCAGCCAGCCCCATTGTTCCCTATGATGGGAACTAACTGCACAACAAAGAATAAAACAAGAACAACACAAAATAAAGTTTTTTAAAAATTATTTTCTCCCTTTCAAAGTACAAGTAGGCAAAGCATTATGACACATTACACCAGCAGTCCCCCACACAGAAAAATAACACAACTCACTTAACATCAGAGAATCACAAAAACACGATTCCTGTCAAAAACACTTTATTTCTTGAACAGCTTTAGGTTACACAGCAGGGGGGCACACCATAGGGCATTCCAGCATTCCACCTCACAAAAATAACACAACTCACTTCACATTAAAGAATCACCCCAAAAAATTGCTGTCAAAAGCACTTTATTTCTTTTACTGCTTTAGGTTACACAGTAGGAAGGCACAACAGGGCATGAAAGCAGTGTACTACACAAAAATAACACAACTCACTTCACATCAGAGAATCACCCAAACACAATTGCTGTCAAAAACGGTGACGTGGGTTGTATTGTTTTGTGTAGTACACTGATATCATGCCCTGTTGTGCCCTCCTACTGTGTAACCTAAAGCTGCTCAAGAAATAAAGTGTTTTTGAAAGGAATTGTGCTTTTGTGATTCTCTGATGTGAAGTGAGTTGTGTTATTTTTGTGTAAGATACTGCTGCCATGCCCTTTGGTGTGCCCCCCTGCTGTGTAACCTAAAGCTGTTCAAGAAATAAAGTGTTTTTGACAGGAATTGTGGTTTTGTGATTCTCTGATGTTAAGTGAGTGGCTGGCTGGCCGGCCATCTTTGTAGGTGGGGGAATTTGAGGGAGGGTGTCTGTGGTTCAGGTGCTCTTTCACAGGGACCAGCTGGCACTCAGAAGTGTGCCCACCATTGTGGCACCCCTGGGCTGTGCAAAATTGCCCAGGGAAAGAGAGTTTAGAAGTTCCCAGCATAGGGAACAAAGGGAGAGGGCTGGCCTTTGCCAGCCTGTTCCTGGGGTTATGGGTGTGGGGCTGCTGGGGGTGGATTTGGGTCTGTGAGGGGCTAATGTGGGGATTTGGGTCTGTGTGTGGCAGCTGGGGGGGAATTGGGTTTGTGTGGGGCTGTAAGGGGTGGACTTTGGGGGCTGAGAGCACCTACTTGAGGAGGCCATGAAATGGCCCCCCCAAGTGGGAGCAGGCTGAGCCTTGGTGGGGGGTGGGAGTAGAGGTGGGAGAAGGGCCCCTGAGGGTAGAGGGGCATTTTGCATGCAAAATGCCACCCCTGGCAAGACAAGCCTCCCCCAGCTGTAGTAGAGAAAAGAGCACCTACTTGGGGAGGCCATGAAATGCCCCTCCCAAGTGGGAGCAGGCTGTGCCTTGGTGGGGGGTGGGAGGAAAGGTGGGAGAAGGGCCCCTGAGGGTTGGGGGGCATTTTGCATGCAAAATGCCACCCCTGGCAAGACAAGCCTCCCCCAGCTGTAAGTAGTAGAGAAAAGAGTACCTACTTGGGGAGGCCATGAAATGCCTCCCCCAAGTGGGAGCAGGCTGAGCCTTGGTGGGGGGTGGGAGGAAAGGTGGGAGAAGGGCCCCAGAGGGTTGAGGGGCATTTTGCATGCAAAATGCCACCCCTGGCAAAGGAAGCCTGCCTCTTCATTTTTTCCCCATAGGAAATAATGAAGCAGAAGATGAGCAGCAGCAAGCTAACAATTTGCTCACCCTTCCCTTTCTTATGCGAGGATAGGGGGACCTGGTTTGGGGGGCCATAACATGGCCCCCCAAAGTCCAATCGGTCTGAAACTTGGGGGTTGTTAGAGAGGAGTTAGAGGAAGGTCCCCACCAATTTTGGCTTGATTCAGTGGGAAAATGCCTCCCCCAGGCGTCCGGGAAGACGGAGGCATTTTCCCATTGAAATAACCCGAAAGAAACCCGAAACAACCTGAAACAAACCCGAAATGCTGTTTCTGAAACAGATTCTTGTTTCGGGTAAACCCGAAACAAGAAACACAAAACAGAGTGCCTTTGCACACCCCTAGTAAGCACTTTTGTAACCCACACAAGCACCCTAGGTCAGGAATCATGTTTCTGGATCACCTCCTTGACTTCTCAGACCATATGCTGTCTGAGATTATAGGAGAGATTCCATATTTGATATTAAAGCTGAGAAAGTAAAATCATGCTACTGGGCAATTAGGACACTAAAGCCTACCAGAAAGTAGCCAGGTTCGCCTGAGGCCTGGACACTCCCCTGTCAGTAGTTCTGTTTTTGGCTTCTTGAAGGCTCATGACAGTTCAGGCCATAATTAATGATCACCTCCAAGGACTATCCAGGAATCTGCCTTACAATACAGCATTCCCTGGGAACTTAATCATAAGTGAAGCCAGGGCCATCAGCCATGTTCTAGCCTTTGTTAAACTGGCTTGCTACTCATGTAACTCAATCACCACATCTAAGAGATTCAGTCACCCTTCCTTCCCCATTGACTTTCCTGGCACCATCATTCCTCCCTTCCTCTCTTCGTCCTTCCCTCATCATTCATTCATTCATTCATTCATTCATTCATTCATTCATTCATTCATTCATTCATTCATTCATTCATTAACAGTCCACCTTTCTCACTGAGACTAAAGGCAGATTACCATTTTGGACATCTTCTGCTTTACTTTTATAAAAATCCAAACAACCAATAAAATCTAGGATTCAGTCTTTGCTAAGGTTTCAAAAATGCCACCAATACAATTTGTCCCCAGTAGTAAATGCCTAATGGAAAATATGATTAAAATATGTACATATGTGCAGTCAAGCTGCTATAGCATAGTAGTTAAGTGGCTAGGTTGTGAATCAGCATTCTGCTGGTTAAGATGCCATTTCTGCCATGAGATTAGCAGGTGGCCTTGAGTATGCTGCTTCTCTCAGCCCCAACTTTCCAGCTGTATCGTAGGGATAATGATAACACTAACCTTGTTCACTACTCTAAGTGCAGCACTAATCTGCGTAGAAGAGTGGTATATAAGTGCAGTTGTTGTTGTTGTTGTTATCATCATCATCATCATCATCATCATTATTAAGTTGCAACCAATTTATGGCAACCCCAGCAAGGACTTTGAAAGCAAGTGAGATGGTTTACCATTGCCTTCCTCTGCAATGCTACCCTATTCTTCCCTGGTGATCTCCCATACAAGTTCTGACCAGGGCTAATCTGTTTTAGTTTGAGATTCGGCGAGATCAGGCTAAACCATGCCACCTTCCCTCCCAGGATAAAAAAGGCATGAGGGTTTAATCTGATCCCCAAGGATTGTTCCTATACCACTGAAATCACTGGATAGAGACATAGGGGGCTCTTTCCATCTGGACCCCCCACTTTGGAACTCCTTCAACTGCATTAAGACTCCTGGACCCAGCAATGTATGACACTTTCTGCTCTGCTTCTCTAAGCATCGCTCTCTTCTTCTCAAGTCTTATCTTTTCACTGAAGCACTGCTCAGAGAGAATATACATCCTCTGCTCTTTTACTCCTTAACTCTCTCTGGGGATAGTGAATATTCATAACAACACTGGTGGGTTCTGACTTTCTGGAGCAACCCGAGGAAAGAATATCTAGCATAACTGAGGCAGCTCCCACTAGTAATTATCCAATTTGCTTGTTTTTCCATATTTCCCAAATGTTTGTGTGACTTTTATGCCATCTAGTTATTTGCAGCTCAGCAGGGCTGGCAACCCTACCATTTCAAAGTCTGTCCTTACTTCAGAACAAGATATTTAAGAGATATAATATTATTTCAATATGCAGTCAGTTTGCAGTCAGTTTGCAGTGTGCAGTCAGTTTGTAGCAGTGAAGGTATCCAATTCCTATGTAGTATAAGCCTTCGGTAACCACAGCTCTCCCTGCCAGTTGCTACAAACTGACTGCACACCAAAAGGAGATGTTTACATTTCCAAGCAAAGGAATGTTTTGATTGCCTCTATGCTAATTGCATTCTGCCTTCTTGTGATTTATGCCCCCTTCCTTCCCTCTCTTTCCCCCTCCTCTTCTGTATCTGCCCAGTTTTGATCAGGCATCTGATGAAGAGAACTTGATTCTCGAAAGCTTATGCTATAATAAAATTGGTTAGTCTTAAAGGTGCTACTGGACTCTTTTTAATATTATTTCAAGTATTTTAGAGTCATTTCCCCTATAGAATGTATCATTTGCAAAGGCCCTTGTTTGAAATGGCAGCTCTCAGATTGGGTTTGCACTACATCCCTGCTGAGCTCCCTGAATTCCCTCCCCTACCTATGCTCCACCCTCTCCTGGCACCTCCTCCCCATAAATCTCCAGGAGTTTCCCAAGCTGGAGTTAACAACCCTACCCACTACTGTTTGATAATTTGTAAACTCAGATAAAGAAGGGACAATAAAGGATATAGCCTGGTTCTTCTGGTCTGATGCTATAGCCTTCTTCATCAAGCTCAGGTGAATTCTAGTAGTAAAAGTAAACACAGTAAAGCAATTAGATTATTTACAAAAGTTCAAATAGCCACCTCCCTTTGTTCATCCAATATTCCCCATGTATTATCCAATAAAAAGTAAGTTACCGATACACTTGGATTCTGATCACTATGACTGAGTCTATCCTACATGAAAAAAATGAATGCAATGGTGTTTCAATGTCTTTGAATATCTCCTTAATGGTCCTTTATTGGAGGGAAATGGTTCTGGCCAAGTGTCCCTCTGACCTGGAATACAGGTAGGGTTACCAGCCTCCAGGTGACAGCTGGAGATCTCCCAGAATCACAACTGATCTCCAGGCAATAAAGATCAGTTCCCCTGGAGAAAATAGATCCAGAGGAGTTAGCCGTGTTAGTCTGTAGTAGCAAAATCAAAAAGAGTCCAGTAGCACCTTTAAGACTAACCAATTTTATTATAGCATAAGCTTTCGAGAATCAAGTTCTCTTCGTCAGATGCCTGATCAAAACTGGGCAGATACAGAAGAGGAGGGGGAAAGAGAGAGAAAAAAGGGAGGGGGCATAAATCACAAGAAGGCAGAATGCAATTAGCATGGAGGCTATCAAAACATTCCTTTGCTTGGAAATGTAAACATTTCCTTTTGGTGTGCAGTCAGTTTGTAGCAGTGAAGGTATCCAATTCCTATGTAGTATAAGCCTTCGATGACCACAGCTCTCCCTGCCAGCTGCATCTGACAAAGAGAACTGTGGTCCCCGAAAGCCCACACCAGGCGTCACTGGGCTCCCCCAGATCACGCCTCTGTAAAGAGAATCTGTTACCTGTGGTAATGTGATAACCATTCATAGTCTCTATTCAGTCCCCGCTTGACAGAGTCAAATTTGCATATGAATTCCAATTCAGCAGCCTCCCGTTGGATTTTGTTTTTGAAAGGTTTCTGTTGAACCACAGCGACCTTTAAGTCTTTGGTGGAATGTCCTGGTAGACTGAAGTGTTCTCCCATTGGTTTCTGGACGTTTCCATTTCTAATGTCAGATTTGTGTCCATTTATTCTTTTGCGTAGAGGTTGGCTGGTTTGTCCAATGTACAGAGCAGAGGGACATTGTTGGCACATGAGGGCATATATCAGGTTGGAGGATGAGCAGCTGTAAGAGCCAGAGACAGTGTAGTTGATGCCATTGGGTCCTGTAATTGTATTCCCTGGGTAGATATAGGGGCAGAGCTGGCATCTGGGTCTGTTGCAGGGCTTGGTACCTGTGCTGGTGACTCTGCTGGCCGATTCATGATTGTAAGTGAGAAGTCGTTTAAGATTGGGGGGCTGTCTGTAGGCAAGGAAAGGTCTTCCACCCAGGGCTTCTGAGAGAGAGGTATCATTTTCCAGGATGGGTTGTAGCTCACTGATGATACGTTGGATCGGTTTGAGCTGGGAGCTATAGGTGACAACCAGTGGTGTTCTGTTGTTAGTTCCTTTAGGTTTGTCCTGGAGCAGACTGTTTCTGGGTACTAGTCTGGCCCTGTTAATTTGTTTCTTCACTTCATTTGGTGGGTACTGTAGTCCCAAAAATGCTTGTTGTAAATCTCTTAAGTGTGAGTCTCGGTCGAGAGCATTGGAGCAGATACGGTTGTAACGTAAGGCTTGGCTGTAGACAATAGACCGAGTGGTATGTTTAGGGTGGAAGCTGGAGGCATGTAGATATGAGTATCGGTCTGTTGGTTTCCGGTATAAGGTGGTATTTATTCGTCCATTATGTAGTTGTACAGTGGTGTCCAGGAAGTGTACCTGTTGTGTAGAGTGGTCCAGGCTTAAGTTGATAGTAGGGTGAAAGTTATTGAAGTCCTGATGAAATCTCTCAAGGGCTTCCTTCCCATGGGTCCAAATGATGAAGATGTCATCCAGGAATCTTAAGTATAGTAGTGGTTCCAGTGGATGGGAGCTGAGGAAGCGTTGCTCTAAGTCCGCCATGAATATGTTAGCATATTGTGGTGCCATGCGTGTGCCCATGGCTGTGCCATTAACCTGTAGATATAAGTTGTCACCAAATTCGAAGTAATTGTGAGTGAGCACGAAGTGACAAAGTTCAGTGGCGAGGTTTGCTGTGGTTTTGTCCGGGATAATATTCCGTATGGCTTGCAATCCATCTGCATGTGGGATATTGGTGTACAAGGCCTCCACATCCATGGTTGCTAGGATGGTGTCATCTGGTAGGTTGTCAATGGACTGTATTTTCCTGAGGAAGTCAGTGGTGTCCCGTAAATAGCTGGGTGTGCTGGTGGCATAGGGCCTGAGGATAGAGTCCATGTATCCCGAGACTCCTACTGTGATGGTGCATTTTCCTGCAACAATTGGGCGTCCTGGGTTACCCGCTTTGTGGATTTTGGGTAGTAGGTAGAATCTTCCTGGTCGTGGTTCCTGGGGTGTGTCTGTATGGATGCATTCTTGTATGTCCATGGGGAGTGTTTTTAATATTTTATTGAGTTCCCTTTTGTATTGTTCAGTGGGGTCAGAAGGTAGTATTTTATAGAATGTTGTGTTGGAGAGTTGTCTTTCTGCTTCTTGTATATAATTTTGTTTATCCATGATGACAACTGCTCCGCCTTTGTCAGCTTCCTTGATTACGATGCCAGAATTATTTTGGAGGCTGTTTATGGCCTCTCTTTCTCCACGGCTGAGGTTCTGCTTTAGGTGTTGTTGTTTGTCAATTATCTCAGCCTGAGCCCGTCTACGGAAGCATTCAATGTAAAAGTCCAATGAGGAGTTACGGCCCTCAGGTGGTGTCCATGTGGAATTCTTTTTCCTGGAGTTTTGTAACGATGGTTGTGTATTGCTGGGTTGGGGGGGTGGGGGCTGCTGAGGCTGCTGTGATGGTGTCTGTTCAGTGCTTTGTTCGTCATTTTGTCCAGCAGAGTAGTTGAAGAATTCTTTCAGTCTTAGGCGTCTAAAATAGGCCTCCAGGTCTCCACAAAGTTGTATGGTTTGTGTGGGTCTGGCTGGGCAAAAGGATAGTCCACGTGGACTATCCTTTTGCCCAGCCAGACCCACACAAACCATACAACTTTGTGGAGACCTGGAGGCCTATTTTAGACGCCTAAGACTGAAAGAATTCTTCAACTACTCTGCTGGACAAAATGACGAACAAAGCACTGAACAGACACCATCACAGCAGCCTCAGCAGCCCCCACCCCCCCAACCCAGCAATACACAACCATCGTTACAAAACTCCAGGAAAAAGAATTCCACATGGACACCACCTGAGGGCCGTAACTCCTCATTGGACTTTTACATTGAATGCTTCCGTAGACGGGCTCAGGCTGAGATAATTGACAAACAACAACACCTAAAGCAGAACCTCAGCCGTGGAGAAAGAGAGGCCATAAACAGCCTCCAAAATAATTCTGGCATCGTAATCAAGGAAGCTGACAAAGGCGGAGCAGTTGTCATCATGGATAAACAAAATTATATACAAGAAGCAGAAAGACAACTCTCCAACACAACATTCTATAAAATACTACCTTCTGACCCCACTGAACAATACAAAAGGGAACTCAATAAAATATTAAAAACACTCCCCATGGACATACAAGAATGCATCCATACAGACACACCCCAGGAACCACGACCAGGAAGATTCTACCTACTACCCAAAATCCACAAAGCGGGTAACCCAGGACGCCCAATTGTTGCAGGAAAATGCACCATCACAGTAGGAGTCTCGGGATACATGGACTCTATCCTCAGGCCCTATGCCACCAGCACACCCAGCTATTTACGGGACACCACTGACTTCCTCAGGAAAATACAGTCCATTGACAACCTACCAGATGACACCATCCTAGCAACCATGGATGTGGAGGCCTTGTACACCAATATCCCACATGCAGATGGATTGCAAGCCATACGGAATATTATCCCGGACAAAACCACAGCAAACCTCGCCACTGAACTTTGTCACTTCGTGCTCACTCACAATTACTTCGAATTTGGTGACAACTTATATCTACAGGTTAATGGCACAGCCATGGGCACACGCATGGCACCACAATATGCTAACATATTCATGGCGGACTTAGAGCAACGCTTCCTCAGCTCCCATCCACTGGAACCACTACTATACTTAAGATTCCTGGATGACATCTTCATCATTTGGACCCATGGGAAGGAAGCCCTTGAGAGATTTCATCAGGACTTCAATAACTTTCACCCTACTATCAACTTAAGCCTGGACCACTCTACACAACAGGTACACTTCCTGGACACCACTGTACAACTACATAATGGACGAATAAATACCACCTTATACCGGAAACCAACAGACCGATACTCATATCTACATGCCTCCAGCTTCCACCCTAAACATACCACTCGGTCTATTGTCTACAGCCAAGCCTTACGTTACAACCGTATCTGCTCCAATGCTCTCGACCGAGACTCACACTTAAGAGATTTACAACAAGCATTTTTGGGACTACAGTACCCACCAAATGAAGTGAAGAAACAAATTAACAGGGCCAGACTAGTACCCAGAAACAGTCTGCTCCAGGACAAACCTAAAGGAACTAACAACAGAACACCACTGGTTGTCACCTATAGCTCCCAGCTCAAACCGATCCAACGTATCATCAGTGAGCTACAACCCATCCTGGAAAATGATACCTCTCTCTCAGAAGCCCTGGGTGGAAGACCTTTCCTTGCCTACAGACAGCCCCCCAATCTTAAACGACTTCTCACTTACAATCATGAATCGGCCAGCAGAGTCACCAGCACAGGTACCAAGCCCTGCAACAGACCCAGATGCCAGCTCTGCCCCTATATCTACCCAGGGAATACAATTACAGGACCCAATGGCATCAACTACACTGTCTCTGGCTCTTACAGCTGCTCATCCTCCAACCTGATATATGCCCTCATGTGCCAACAATGTCCCTCTGCTCTGTACATTGGACAAACCAGCCAACCTCTACGCAAAAGAATAAATGGACACAAATCTGACATTAGAAATGGAAACGTCCAGAAACCAGTGGGAGAACACTTCAATCTACCAGGACATTCCACCAAAGACTTAAAGGTCGCTGTGGTTCAACAGAAACCTTTCAAAAACAAAATCCAACGGGAGGCTGCTGAATTGGAATTCATATGCAAATTTGACTCTGTCAAGCGGGGACTGAATAGAGACTATGAATGGTTATCACATTACCACAGGTAACAGATTCTCTTTACAGAGGCGTGATCTGGGGGAGCCCAGTGACGCCTGGTGTGGGCTTTCGGGGACCACAGTTCTCTTTGTCAGATGCAGCTGGCAGGGAGAGCTGTGGTCATCGAAGGCTTATACTACATAGGAATTGGATACCTTCACTGCTACAAACTGACTGCACACCAAAAGGAAATGTTTACATTTCCAAGCAAAGGAATGTTTTGATAGCCTCCATGCTAATTGCATTCTGCCTTCTTGTGATTTATGCCCCCTCCCTTTTTTCTCTCTCTTTCCCCCTCCTCTTCTGTATCTGCCCAGTTTTGATCAGGCATCTGACGAAGAGAACTTGATTCTCGAAAGCTTATGCTATAATAAAATTGGTTAGTCTTAAAGGTGCTACTGGACTCTTTTTGATCCTGGAGAAAATGGTTGCTTTGAAGGGTGAACTCTATGAAATTATACCCCGCTGAGGCCCCTCCCCTCCCCAACCCCACCCTCTCCAGGCTCTACCCTCAAAAACTCCAGGAATTTCCCAACCTGGACCTGGCAACCCTAAATACAGGACTAAATGTAAAGAGAGGAGGCAGCTGTGTCTGAGAACAGGAAGCACAGTTTTTATACACAGGCAAAAAACAAAGAGAGAAAAAGCAGAGTGACTTTGCTGTGAATAGGCTGGAGCACATACTATCCAGGATCTCTCTTCCTGTATATTTGTAAATAAAGCAAATACTACAAAGGAACCATAAACCCCTTCAGACCTACATTTCCCAAGTTCCTTCCCAGCTAAGGGAAATTAGAAGGAAAAGAAAGGCCAACTGGAACCAAAGAGGCTGGACCGTGGGAGAACTTCCCTTAAGGGGAAGATGTTCTTCTCCCAGGAACTAGCAGAGGGGTCACTACCAGCAGGAGAGGTTCCCTCACTCAACAAGGGTGGGTTGGACCCAGGAAGGGGTAGATATTGTACAGAACAGTCAGTTGGTCATGTTAGGAGGCTTTATTGTTTTCTTGCCAGCTCCTTCCCCTGTTAAACTATTTCCCACCTGTTTAGTACTGCCCCTGTTCATATAGCAGTTCATTTTACTTTATCTGGGTCCTCACGCCTCAAGCTTTACCTAACAGTGCTGCACCAGCAGAGAGGCAGTGTTAGGAAGGGTGAAAGGAAAGGGAGGGGGTGCTCTGGGCTCTCCCTAGTTGAACTCCCAGACCAGAGTGGTGGCCAGTAAGGCCCTTGCCTGCTCCAGGGCTGAAGGGAGCAGAAGGGAGATGGTGCATGTGTGGGGCTAAAAGACCCCTGGGAGGGACACCCATGGTAAACAAGTCCCATGGCCCTTCTGATAGTAACAAAGCTGGAGCAAAAAAAACCCCTCCTTCCAACTTAAAGGGGATAAGGTTAGGGTTACCAGGTTTCTTTACCCTCCCGGCAGGTGGAAGAAACTTCGCACACATGCAATCCCAGAGAAGTGTGATGACCTCACTTCTGGGAGTGACTTGAACATGCAGGCTCTGGGAGTGCTCCTGCACTTTGCACCAGGCCGATCTGGGCCCCAAACAGGGCCAACTCATCATGCTGCCTCAGGATCTCACCTAGAAGACATGTTCCCCCACCTTTATCCCCCACTGGCCTGGTAAATGGTGGGGGGGGGAAGGCTGGGAGTGGGGGATCCCCTGCCCTCACTGGGGGACCTGGAGGCCTAGATACAGTGTGCTGGCTATAGATAATACCTTCACAGAGAAACTCTGCCTGTAGCCAATCTGGAGGTGGAGTGGAGCTTAGCGCTAGGTCCCAAATGGCCTTTCTCTCCCCCCCCTTAACAACTAGGCCATGACTCAGTTCTTGGGGGGGATTTGCAGGGAGGCTAGCAAGATTTTCATCTGGTCTGTGCTTTGAGTCAACACAATGAGCAAGATGGGCAGTGCCATATGTGAGCAGTACATGGGAATGGAGCCAGGGGTGGCATCAGTATAACTTGAGGTGTAGCAGCTGCAAGGGCTCACAGCTTCCAGAGGGACCCACTCCCATTGACCCTCCCCCCCACACACACTCCCTCTGCCAACCTATCTTCATGCCCATCCCAATCTGTTTGCCTGAAATGCTCCAACACTCATGCTCCCACACATTTCCAGTGTCACTGGTGGCACTCCTGGTGGCCATGACTAGAGATGGGCACAAACAGCAATATGAACCAAAAAATGCCATGAACAGCCCGATCTGCTGTTCACAAACAAGCTGTTCGTGAAGCCCCATTCTAAATGAACTGGTGGTCATTGCAAGCCTCGTTCATTGCTGTTCGTCAAGCCAGACAGTCTGGCACCTGCAATCAATTCCCTTGGCAACTTAGACAGGGATTGTCTGAACTCTGTATGAACTCCTGCTGTTGCCCGGGAAACCCCAATCTAAGCCCCATTTAGCTTGATAGGCAGGTCTTCCTTTCAAGTGTGGAGCTCCAAATTTGTTACAAGGGAGCAAAGACCGGGAGGAGGGGGGCTCCCAGCTCTGGCTTTGCAGACAGTGGAGACAGAGACAGCTGCTGTTGGCATTTTGATAGAGAGAGTGCATTGGAGCTTAAATTTTCTTTGTGTGTGGTGGGATATGGATCTACCCCTTCAGGTTCCAGGGCTGCTGCCAGGCTCCGGGCCAAGCTATTATTTATTATTGGTACCTTTCCTGCTGCCTGCACAGGTATGGTTTCTGGGAGTTGTGCGGTAGGGATCTACCCCTTCAAGTTCCAGGGCTGCTGCCAGGCTCTGGGACCAAGCTATTATTTATTATTGGTACCTTTCCTGGTGCCTGCTCAGGTCAGGTTTCTGGGAGTGGTGCAGTAGGGATCTTGACCAAACTTGGATGATGGCTGGAGGGGAGCCTGCTGGTCCCCACAAACATCCAACCATGAACATGTTCGTGAACAGGTCATACTTGCAAGTGTTCATGAGTCCCTGTTTGTGGATGACAACGAACAACAAACATCATGTTCGGGTCCCCCCCCCCCTGTTCTTGCCCATCTCTAGCCATGACAGCAGCATTCCCAGCTGCATGCACTGATCAGTGCTGCTGGGGAAAGGCTGTTCAGGTAAGTGAGTAAGGGTGATGAGAGGGCTTGAAGCAGGAGAAGGATGCACAGCACATGGGGAAACATGCAGATAGTGATGGAAAGGGAGGCATGAGTGGGGACTCATGGTGGGCAGTTAGGGGCCACTGAGCATTGTCTGTCCAGGGCCCATCAAAACCTGGAACCTGCCCTGAATAGAGCATATAGACACCATTCTCATATGCCACCATCCTGCTCCCTATTTTTGCAGCGAGGTGGGGGTGGGGGGAGCTTTTCATGCCCCTGTTTGAATGAAGCCTTTTTGTTCCATTGTCCATTCTGCCCTGTATCACATTCCTACTGAATTGCAGTTCTGGTGGGGTAGTTCTTTGTATTAACATTACAAAAATGCATTTTCCTATGATCTTAAGTATGCATCAAAATTCTCTGTGTGTTATGTTTAACTGTTCAGAATATGCTTTTCCTTATATTGATAATGTTTTAAATGTTTTATATGGAATGTTTTAAATGTTCTTAATGCAGTTATCCGCCCTGAGCCTGCTCGCGGGGAAGGCGGAATACAAATACAATAAAATAAATAAATAAATAAAATAAACTATCACAGAAAGAACTGTGATGCAATCGTATGCCAAATCACATCAACAGTCCTTATTTGCAGTGTTTTATCAATTCATACATACATATAATTAACACAAGAGGGAAGGGAGTGCAAATGAATTGAGGGAACTGAATGCTACAAACTATGCATGCACAATTTCTCCACAATAAAGAAAGGCAGGTACATTTGAGAAAAGGTTTACCTTTTCTCATCTACATATATGCTACTGCAATCTAATGTAGAATCCCCAAGCCTGCTTTTTTCTTTTAAAAAAATGAGATTGATCATAGAGCTGCTAAGCTTTAACAAATGAGGTGGAAAAGGTAGCAATATAAAGCAAAGTGTAATTCAAAGAAATTATCTTTGCATCCTACTGGGCAAGGACTAGTAATATTGCTTAAACTTGGGACCATGTGGCCAGATTAGGATTTGTTCAGTGCATAATGGTTAGCTTCTATTTGTATTGAGTACTATTCCTTCATTCTGAGCCAGATAATCCCCTTCCTTCTTGGTACGTGAAACATTGGAACTTTAATGTACGAGGCACCAGGGATACTCTGGGAAATGTTTTTCCAGGACCCTGGAGTACAAATCGGTCACCCCTGGAAAACTACATTTCCCAGGGTTCTCACAGCTGCAGCATTAAGGGCAGCTCTAGACAATATGTTCTCCATGGGCACGTCCAGGTTTCAACATGCTCCATGTAGTCACATGTCAGCTGAGAGGAACAGCTTCTTTTTTAAAAAGGAGAGCTAATGGTGCCACAGGGGGAGGACTGTCTCCTGCCCTCCCCCTAATTCTGTTTTCTTGTATGAAAACTGTGTGTGACAGGAGTTATTTCACTGATTTTGCAGCTCCACATGGAGAATCTGTGCTCAGGGAAATGGCTTGGAGGGAAGGCAGGAGCACTTCCTCCCCTTGAATTGCCTTTCTGAGCTTGTTTGAGTTCTCTTTTTTTAAAAGAGTGAATGCAGGGAGCATGTTAAAACCTGTGCAAGCCTGACCAGAAATATATCTAGAGCCATCCTAATATTCAAGATTTCCTGGGATCAAGGTAAGATGAACATAGTATGTGCTCTGTACCTGCTGCTGTTGCTGGACCAAGTCACTTAAATGGGATGAAAGTACACCAAGGTTCTGTAGTTACCAGAGGGGCCATTCAGTAAACTACCTCAATGATTTTATAGGGGATGCAATCAGGTGTCCAAATTTTGGAAATCAACTTATGTCAATTTGTTCCCATTTTTGGATTTTTCCAAAAAAAGAAATAGTTCAATTTTCAATTCCTAATTAAGCAGGTTAAGAAGAGACTTATTACTAGACTTCTCCATTTTTTTTGGTCCAAAAATGGGGTTTCCTTAAAAAAAACCTCATTGGCTGCGAAGGATGAATGACATACATTGCCAAAAGAAACTGGCAGATAGCTGAAACAACAGATATAATAAATAATACATCAACCAAACACAACTGCTTCAGGAATAGCTTACAAAACCCTAGATCTCTGCATACTCTTTAAAAAGTGGAATTCTCCTTCTTAAGTTGATACATAAAAGGATAGGTACCAACCAAAGAATCATTTTAATATGTTATCAAATCAAGCCATGGAAGTACTGAAAGGTAAAAATTATAACCCAGAGTACATTTGAACTTTTTGCTTCCTTACAGATAAAATTTAAATTTAACCAAAATTTCAGTTCCTCCCAGTTAATTTAGACATTTTTCATATCTGCAGCATAAGAGCCTCAAATGGAATTCTGATTATTAGCACAATTGGTCTTTAATGTTTTATAGGCTCTTTTCATTTTTTTCAAATAAATTTTACAGAATCTAATTAATATGAAGATATAAAATAAGTTCCAAGACAAAATGCAGCTCCATACATCTACAGAATGATACACATAACTTCATTAATTTCCTGAAATAATTAAGTTTTAACAATTGTCAGTTTCATTTAATTATTACATGATCACCTTCTTCCATACATCCAGTGCTGGTTTCCTAGACCAGGAAGAGTATAACCCATCTACCAATACCATGGTCAGAGACAGACTATCATTAGGAAAAAAATATTTTGAAATAAGTCTAATGTAAAGTACTGGATAATTTAGTTGGGTATATTTATATTTAAACAAGATGTTCAGTATTCAGATATCCTTGGACTGTGTTGGACTGTCAGAATTTGATATGCTAAAAGTTAAAAGCACCACCAACAGTCACTAAAAACACCAAAAGGAAACAACACACAAATCAGAACTCTCACAGAATACAGGCGTATCAAACATGACATATTTTACTTACATATCTTTCCCAGTCAATCTCTGAATAAAACCCATTTGGAGCGCCATTTGTTCTCTTCTGCAATACATTGTTACAAATTATATGTTTTAAAGGGGAAGAACATCAAAATTCATTTGTAAGATGTCACAAGGATAGAACGTTTTGGAAATGAAGTACAGCAGACAACTTTTAAAAAGATCAAACACTGGCAATTGCTTTCTGAAGGAGAAGACTAGGTATTGTCTTTTTTAAGTGGTTAAAATGTAAGTAAAAAGTGTTGGACTAGAATGGAGAAATTCCTGCTCAACCATAACATTTACTGAGTGGCCTTGGGCCAATCATAGTCTTTCTCACCTTAACTCAGCTTTAATGGGTAGGGCCATGGCTCAGTGTACTAAAGTATTGCAGTAGAGCTGCAAAAGGTAGAAAGCCCTTGGATCACCAGGAAAAAAGGATCTCAGGTAGAAAGTGTTAAGGTACATAAGGCAAAGTAATCCACTTCTGGTTGCTACTATCACCATATATTTCAAATGACTCAAAGGAAATCCTAGATGAAAAGCTTTCACTAATAAGTAACTAAATATATTTATAAACATACAATAACCCCAGTAAAAATATGGCTATATGGCATCCATTTTGGAGCTTCAAGTATGAAAAACACTGAAACAAATAATGTATGATTAAATATATTTCTGGTATTCTCAGCATAAAGAACTCTACTAGGTTTACACACTGTTCCAACCAACCCCCTGGAAGCTTTAAACCAATATTTATGTCCTTACCGAAATAGTTTTTCCTCCTTCCTGTGCACACTCTGGTTTGCTATTGAAGGGTGGCTCATGAGGATGAGGGCTGGGTGGCTGGAATGGATTTTCGTTTTTATAGAAAAAGGGTTAAAGTATTGGGTGGTTTGAAGTTTTTATACACATGAAATGATTACATGGAGTAAGCAAGCTTGGTAGGCACTTTTAAAAAGGCGTATTTGTCAAGTTTAATGTAGTTGGTGACAGACCTGCAGTGCAATCTTAAACAGGGTTACTCTCTTCTAAGTCCATTTAAACTAAGGGGCTAAGAAGAGCGTAACTCTGGTTAGGATTGCACTGTTAATATGGGCACATTGGACATAACTGGGCACATTGGACAAGACTCTGTTCAGAAGAAAAGAGACTAACTGTGATTTCAGTGGGCTTAGACTGGAGTAATTCTGCTTAGGATTCCAGCACCACCAGTTGGGAAGCTCCAGGTTGGGAAATGCCTGAAGTTTGGGGGTGCGGCTTGGATATGACAGGGTTTGGGGAGAGGAGGGTCCTCAATGGGGTCTAGTGCTATAGGTTCCACCCTCCAAAGAAGACATTTTCTCCATGGGAACTGATCTCTATGGCCTAAGAGATCAGTTCAGTTAGAATTATGGGAGATCTCCAGCCACCACCTGGAGGCTGGCAACTCTACCATTTCAAAGTCTGCCCTTACTTCAGAACAAGATATTTAAAAGATATAATATTATTTCAAGTATTTTAGAGTCATTTCCCCTATAGAATATATCATTTGCAAAGGCCCTTGTTTGATATGGCAGCTCTAAGACTGGGTTTGCACTACTGCAATATAGTTCAGCACCGAAAGCAAGTATGATCCTGAATGTTTTCATATCAATTTTTTTGAGCAAAAAAGCAATTAACTTTGTTATTAAACAAATCTTGTTCCAGGAACCATGTTGCTTTTCTACGAGCCAGCCTAGCTCCTCCTGTAATCCCTTAGAACATCTGTAGAATGAGGAGTATCTGACAATATGTTTGAAGTTCTTAAAATGTGTTTAAAGACTGTTATTTATATTAGTTTAGCTGAAATTTTATACTTGTTCTTTGAAATCAGCATAAAGGCAGCAGGGGTGGGGGGGACAATATTAAAATAGCACCAACCTCTCTCTGACATAAAGTCTAATATTCCAGACTCATGCTTCACTGAAGTAAGAACCCTTTTTAGGCTTAACTTTTAGAGGGATTCTGTACAATGTACATTACATCAGGTCTGGTAACCTCCCCCTTTACAAACGCAGCCACTGGAGCTGCTGTTTCAAGAGGGGAATGGCACAGGGGATGGGGAAGAGTTTCAAATCCTTCCATGCAGTTTTCCTGCTAAAAAATGCCACCCTAAAGATGCCTCCATCCCTGTTGTGGAAAAAATATGGGTGCTGAGGGAATAAAATTGGCTTTTTAAGCAGGAAAATGGCATGAGATGAAATAATCATAAAGCTCCTGTCCCCTGCACTGTGTCTGCTGCTCAAAATAGGAAACCTAGTAGCTGCATTTGGAAAAAAAGAAATTATCTTTAAACAAACACAAAACTATGTGAAATATGTAGCTTAAGGATGCAGATCAACAATATGTGGCTAGCAAATGAGAACCCTTAAATTGCAATCAATATTATTATATGAGAGAGAACATCAAATTGAGAAAAATGCTGACTGCGTATAAGATTAAATGGGAGAGTGCAAATATGTCCCAGACAGTGAACACTTCAGGCTCATTACAATACAACAAAAGCCCATCTGACATCCTGGGCCAGCTTTAAGGTCTTTTGATACCTCAATCAGGTCCAGCATGGTGAAGGGCAGAGTCTATGCCCACTGCCTTTTCTGCATCACGGGCAACTGGCCACTGGGAGCAAGGTGGGGGAAAACACAAGTAATGCTATGCCCCTTGTCTATTGCCCCCCCAGTTGAAATAAAGAGGCAGACACAAGGCTTGGGTAAAAAGGGCTACTTTTATTAATGGCAACAACATGAACTTCAACCCATGAAACCCGGCAAGGGTCCTAAAGCAGTACAGGTCAAGCCCTGGGGTCACTGCCCTGGATCCCGCCTTGACCTGTCTGGGCGATACCCGCTGCCCCGGGTGCGAGCCATCCAACTGCATGGCTTGGATCTGGCCGGCCTGGCGGATGGTTTCCCCCTTAAAGCTTCATGCACCCCCGCCACAGAGCATGAAGGCAGGACTTTTCCAGGGGCTCCCACCAGGCAGCCTGCCCTCTCAACTGGCCGCCGCAAAGCATGCCAGCCGATCCTGACAGGCCCCCAATATCCCCACCAATGGGGATATGCCAAGGGTGCTCACCATCCCGCTAGCATCCCCCCAGCTAAAT
The DNA here is from genome assembly GCF_028583425.1 of Eublepharis macularius. Classification (NCBI taxonomy): domain Eukaryota; kingdom Metazoa; phylum Chordata; class Lepidosauria; order Squamata; family Eublepharidae; genus Eublepharis; species Eublepharis macularius. The sequence goes on from NC_072794.1 coordinate 75,308,395, forward strand.
CCTGCCAGTGAAACCTATACAGCACCACCGTAGCCAATAGCCACAGCACCAGCGAGCAGTGCAAGGTAGGCGAAAAACTAAGCTCCCAAAGCCAATCAGGGAACAAAGAAAAAATTCCTACCTGGCCCCCAGGAGGCGACCGGTTAGCAACCTGCACTAATACTGGGCGGGCGGGTGGGCCGAGCACGAGGAGGCGAGTGCGGAGCAGAGGGCGAGGCTGCGCAAAGCTTGCGCCAAGCCCCTCCCCCTCCCAAGAGGCCCTGCGAGGCCAGGGAAGCTGCCGCTTATTCTGCCGCGGCGGCAAATGCGGCCCCCGGCCTCAAGCCTTTGGCTGCCGGCCGGGAGGGGCCGAATTCTTATAGCAGCCAGGCCTCAGAAGGAATGTGAGCCCCAGCTAGGTTTGCCACTCCCCCACCCCACACTCAGCATGACAGGCAAACCCCTGTTCTCAGCCCGAATCCCCTGCCCATGAAAACTGAAGAGTGAGAGAAAAAAGTGGCAGGGAAATGGCATCCATAGCAAAGATCGAGGGATTTCACAATGTGTCTAAGGTCTTTACCATGGTAATTAGGAGAAATTCCTAAAGCATCACTTAGAAGGAACATCATATCCTCACCAAATGCCACCCTTCTCAAACACCACCCTCAAAATCTTTCCACATTAGTAAAGGCAGAACCAGCAACACTAGTCCTGACAGTGCTGCCAGTGCAGTTGGATCTCTCTTTGGATCTCAGCAACTGTATGGAAGGCAGGCTCTGGGAGGCAACAGACAAAGGCCACTCCTATCGCCTGCTGCACTGCTTACTTCCTCAAATGATGGTGCCTTGAGAAATTGCTTGGGTTGCTTGGGCTGTTTTGGTGGGGAGGTCAAGATACTGCTGAACAGGGCTACATGAGAGCCATAAAGATTTTGCAGCTTGTGTCATAAGTGTTTTTTGATATTAAAGCACACAGTATGGTAACCCAAGGAAAGCAGAGACTGAAAACAAGGACACGTGTATTTTTTAAAAAGGTCCCCTGCTTCCTAGTTTAATTCTTCCTAGTTTAATTCTTCCTTGGGGGGAAGAATTAATGCAGGGGAGCAGTCAGCTGGTTACATAGACCATCACTGACAACCAGCCTGTTATTTTTCCAGTCTGCAATACAGAGCAGGGAGTGGAAGGCATTCTGCATGAGAGATGCAAGGATTGAAGAATCAGATATACTGACCAGACAAATGCCAGTATGTCCTAAAAGAGAGAGAACTGAGAAGAATGAAGCAAGAAGTTAAAGAAATATTGAGAAAGATTGTGTGAAACTCTGCATAGTTAAAAGGTCTACAGCTATTTTCTTTTCTGTTGAATAGAGTCTTCACCAACCCAGAGCTCAAAGATTAGAATTCCCAGTGTAGTCTGCCTTTTAAAACAAAAACCACTTGACAGAATGCAAAGGGGATGCAAGAAAGGGGTGTGTGGATGCAGTTTATTTCAAATCTACAGCAGTGATCCTAAGCACATTTGCTTGAGGATGCAGTATTTATGAATCAATAATATTTACTTGCAAGAAAATGTGTTTAGGATTTGGGTTTAAGGATCTTGGGTCAGAAGTGAAAAAAAAGCTGAAGTATATATTAGGGCCTTTCCAGAAGATAACCTCTCTGAGATTTAATTTTAAGAGTTAGACTTGGGCAATCTCCAATTCAACACCCCCTAATTCAGCACCAGTAACATGATACACCACCCCCATGTAATCGATTGGTCCCAACTGTGTCATGAAAAAGGCAGAGTAGGTAAATATATTCTATTCTATTCTATTCTATTCTATTCTATTCTATTCTATTCTATTCTATTCTATAAATGTTCCCACACTGGAATGATACAGAGAGAGAACATATAGCTTCTGAACTCACTAAAAATAGAAAAGCACACAATTTTGTGTGGTGGAGAGGGTGGTGTTACTTATCATTAATATCACCACCTGTTCTTTCTGAAAGCGTAGCATAGACACAGTATATTCGGCATAGGACTCACAATGGCAACATATATGCTAATGGGAAAAGAACCACATTTTCCCATCAGCAAAACACGTGCTGGGAAAATGCACTATTCTAGGCATAGATACATTTTCCTGAAGCAAGACATATGGATCCTGAACAATTAACCACTGCTCATTTAGGGTAGTGCTCAAGACAGGTTTGATTCCTCACTCCTCCACCTGAAGCCAACTGGGTGACTTTGGGTCAGTCAGAGATCTTCCAGGGCTCTTTCAGCCCACCCACCTCACAGGGTGATAGTTGTGAGGATAATAATGGCATACTTTGTAAACCTCTTCAAGCGGGCATTAAGTTGCCCTGAAGGGTGGTATATACATTGAATATTATTATTATTGTATGATCATGATCATCTGGAAAGGCCCTTAAATTTTTAATTCTTGTAATTTTAGAAGAGAAAATGACATCAATATGGCTCCTTGGATCTCCATTCCATTGCTGAATATCTGGTGAAGAACATTAGTTAAAAAAAAAATCTGCTCCAATGTTCATTAGAATTGAAACATGATTAAATTTAAATCAGGAGATGTGAAATCAGGAATCAACTTAAAACAAGGTGAAATCCATATCTGAGCCCAACATTCTTCATTGCAAACTTAAAGTCTAATAGCTGAAGAGATACATGTCCTTCTAAAATCCACTTCTAGAAGATACAGAAAACCTAAAATCATAAATAAAAGCAACAGTAACATAGGATGAAACCTTCTCCTATTTCTATTTTCTTTAATAAAATTGGTCAATATTTTTAAATTATTTCTGCTGCTTGTTTAATTATAAATAATTTCATATAATTATAAATAACTTTGTATATTGATTTTATAAAGTATACATATATTTGATTGCTCAGAGTAGTTATTTTATATACAAAATATCAAGGACAGTCATATAAAGATTGATTGCCCTCCTCTGACCAATTAACAAAAAGCAGAGAAAACGAAATAAAACTCTGGATTCAGGCAAACATTTCACGATCAAAAGTTATATTTCAGAATCACAATCAGAAGTTATATTGTAACTGATAATCTTAAAATAGAAATAGGGCAAAGGGTTAAGAATTGCTTATGATGATGCACAAGGCGCGGCCAGCATTTTCCATCAGACTCCAATACTAATAGCAATTTAATTTGATTAAACACTTACAGTTCCATCCCTGTCTGGTGATCCCCTGTAATGAAGGCAAAAATTGTTCATTATAAGATTAATAAAAACAGAGAAAACAACCTAGATTTAAAAAACCTAAAATTGCTTTTTCTCATATATTTTACAAAATATGTTATATGTTGCACAGTTGGTGGTAAATAAGATTTATTTTCAAAGCATTTGTAGTGTCCATAATTTCTTTTAAGTAGACAGTTGGAGATTACAGTAAACATAGTTTAGGTCATAGATGCAGAGGAGTTAGCCGTGTTAGTCTGTGGTAGCAAAATCAAAAAGAGTCCAGGAGCACCTTTAAGACTAACCAATTTTATTGCAGCATAAGCTTTCGAGAATCAAGCTCTCTTCGTCAGATGCATGGTACAGAAATTATGGACACTACAAATGCTTTGAATGTTTTGGTTGCATCCCTCTTCCCCCCCTAATTGCATCTTCTCTCTCCTCCCCATCTCCCCCCTCCTCTTCTATATTTGACCAGTTTCTGTACCATGCATCTGATGAAGAGAGCTTGATTCTCGAAAGCTTATGCTGCACTAAAATTGGTTAGTCTTAAAGGTGCTACTGGACTCTTTTTGATAGTTTAGGTCATATCTCTTTGCTAAAGAGAGAAGCAGTGGAGAGAATCTTTTACTAGGATCCAAGAAACCAGGGGGTGGCATATGACAGCTCCCTCTTTCTGCAGCTCAGATTTCCACCCGTGAAATGGGAAATATAGCAAGTAGAGTGGCCAACTCTGGGTTGGCAAATTCCTGGAGATTTGGAGCTGGAGCTTTTAAAGATTGGGGTTTGGGGAGGGGAAGAATTTCAGCAGGATATAATGCTATAGAGTCCACCCTCAAAAGCAACCAACTGCTCCAGGGGATCTGATCTCTGTATTCTGGAGTTCAGTTGTAATTTTGAGAGATCTCTAGGCCCCACCTGGAGGATGGCAACCATAATAGAAGTGTACTGTAGAGAGCCATTCTTATAGCAAAAACAATTAAAGATGATTAAGCCTTGCATATGAACAATGCCTTATACTAACAGAGTCGGAAAAAGGGCTTGACAACACAAGAGCTGCAAAGTTCTGGGGTTGTTTTGCTGCATCCTTTTCTTCCAGAAAGGGTTCTTTTTGCTTGTGTAAATATATTGTTATTTAAACTGCAGCACACAAATACAGCATACCTCATGTCTGAACAAGACAACGGCACAAGACACCTCTGAGGTGAGTATCTCTGTTAATTTATGCATATCAAAATGGTATTTTCAGCCATCCCATTATAACTACTCAGTTTCATGTTACAATTAATTATCTTTAAAAGATGCAATTAAGGCTCCCAGAGTTCTCATAAAAAGACAAATTATTCAGGATTATCTTAGGCATTTGTATTAATACAAAGTAGAAAACTAGAGCTTACGTTCTCTTTAAAGGAAATTAATGAAATTAAGAAAGGTTTCATTCCCTCTGACACAACAGTGTATGCAAATCTTGCTTTGGGAACCCTCTTCAGAATGAATTATTTCAGTCTGACTGACTTATTATATTTGGTATCTTGGGAGACAATAAATCAATTTACAGAAACGTGTGCTTAGTTTTATGTTTGCTGCACTATTCTAGACATTTTCTGTTCATACATCTCACAAACCTTTTAATTTAACTTTCTCCCTGGACCACATGGTTTCATATTTATATGAACAAATAGCTTAAACATTTTTCACCAACAGCTTAGAAAGAATAATTTACATTCATCAGGTTTTAAAACATCTATCTACTTTTAATTTTTAAAATGCAATTAATTTTTAATTTATTCCCACTTCCTTCATTGAAAGATCTTTTTATTCCAGCCTCTCTCTGCTTCCTGCCTCTTGGGATAGTATACATAGTACATGGCAACAAATTCCATATGATGGGGAATTACATGTATCACTCTTTCTAACAGTGAACATGACAGTCTCATGCTATCTAGACACAAAGTAAGAGCTTCTGGAGGATATGGGGTTCCCCACCCACTCCCAAATATATCTGTTTGAAATTAAAAGAGATGAAAAATTCTCCCTTCCAGTGGCCTAAAGAGAAATGATAACATACATTGTCTTCTATGAGAGCAGTTAATCATCAGTTAGAGAAAAAGAATAAAGGGGTGAGGAAGAATATTGGTTTGCTTGAGCATCTAATAACTCACAGTGCCCTGGAGGGGAAATTAGGGCTCCTGGTCTCCATTACCCACTCTACCAGTACATGTTTAAGGGCTCCAACAACCAGATGTTAAAAGACTCCTGGCAGGGAGGATTAAATCTTGACTGGAGTAAAAGTGTTTCTTATGATCAGAATTAAGATAAATTAATTGAATCCCCTTTAAGGCCCACTTGCAATTTAATAACCTAAACATCTGAGGATATCATGGAGCAGAAAATTATGATTATGGATGCATATTTAATTCCTATTTCCTCCAAACTACCCCATACAACCTTGGAAGAGAGAGGTAAAGTACCTCCCTCCAACGTTGTACAGCTTAAGTTCAAGGTAGGATGCACAGCTTCCTACTCAGGAGCTAATGTTATAGGACAATTGCGCTACAGCAGTAAACTTCTGAGGTTCAGGGCAAGGTGAGCAGGAAACTGTTCATCTAGCCATGGTGCTCAGTGGTCTGAACTATTGAGGAATATTGCATACCACGTATTCCCCTTTCCTTACACCTGTAATTGTTCCCAGCTTGTACCTATATATTACATTGGTTTGAAAACATGTTTGTTCCGCACACATATAACTTTGTCATGTTTTATATATATAAAACTATGATGTGTGGCACAATCCTTAATAATTATTAAAAAATTAAGTAGAAGTGCCTGAACTTAACCTGCTGTTAAGTCATGCCTTCTGACTGAGACTTATTTGAGATAGGTGGAAATACCCCATGTTCAAAGGCAGTAAAGTATCAACTTTCTTACTATCACATGTAATGTAAGTGAGCACTAGCACTTGAAGTTTTTGAGGTACTGAATGCTGTTTGTCTGTTAATTTCAGAGAATCTTCAGTACAGCAGCAGTGGCCTACAGTAGCCTGTTGCTAAGCAACTCACTCACAAGCTAGGTCAGTGGCAGAGGAACGTACAGTAAAAGATACATAACAATTTGTCTCCTGAGTTTGGGGCAGACAGGCCATTTCACACAGCATAAAAGCATTATTGGCAACTAATAATACCATTTTTCCATTTGTCACAGGCAGCCAAAAATAACATTCTAAATTGGTTTTGGTGCCTTTCTTTGTGCTCTCTTTTCCTTTGTGTACAATGAACAAATATCGATCTCCAGTGGCAGCAGTGTTCTTCTCTCTTTATCTATACAAGCAGATTGTATTCAAGAGATTTCTCAGATTTGGCAGTAGCAAACAGCTGAAAAGCCATGCACACTAACCACAAGTATCAAAGGACAGGCACAAGATGGAGAAAGCTGTCAAGCAAAGGCATTTTCACAGATGACATTAAAAGAAGATTTTGTGTGCCCTTGTCTTCCCATCAACAATTTTAGGCCATTCAGCCTAAACACAAACACCCCTACTTCTAGTTATGCCAGAAAAACTTCCTATGCTCGAGAAACAGGGGGCGGGGGGAGGGAGAGACTTGGCGGAATGTTGGACAAGTGACAGTTGAAAAGTCCATTGGACAGCAGTCAGAGAGTCAAGCTGCAAGACCAGGATGCCTACATTTCCCATCAAAACGTGAGGGAAGCTGACTAGTGTCCAACCTGTGTCAGGCGTCACTTGTGGTCCCGCTCTTGGATTATTATCTAGGAAATGAGAGCACCACATGTTACAAAACAGCTCAACACGAAAAGTTGTTCACCAATTCAATGTGTTCTAAACATCAGCTGTGGAACAATTAGTCTGATGTTGAAGTATCACTGAAAAGCCAGGACAATTTTACACAGATATAAAAGCTTCAGAATGCTTGATTATTCCAAGAGCCAGCTTTCAGTGACTGTCAAGGTTTTCTGTTCAGATAGACTTTGCAGCTACAATAGGACTGTCAGGAGGGCTCACTTTTATAAGCAGTTCAAGCACTTCACTAGCCTTTCAGAGAAGTACTGTCAGATTAGGTAATTGGGAAGGGGCCATGGCTCAGCGGTAAAGCATCTGCTTGGCATGTAGACGATCCCGGGCTGATTCCCAAGCTTCTCCAGTTAAAAGGATCAGGTAGTGGGTGATGTGAAGACTTCTCCCTAGGGCCCTGGGGAGTCATTCTGAAAAGACAATGGCCATTTCCACACACGTTGAATAATGCACTTTCAGTACACTTTAGCAATCCTTTGGAAGTGGATTTTTTGTTCCACACATGGGCCGTTTCCACATGCTGTTAAAGAGACTGTCTAGTTACTGAAGGCTGGCGTTTTTTTTCACAGATTCCAGATGCCTCCGATTTCAAATCGGAAGCAGGCAGTTTGTCTTGCGTCTAATCAGCGTCTTTTCTGAGACCGGGATTTCCCACTCTTTCCTGTGCCAGGTCAAGGATGCTGATCAGATGCAAGACAAACTGCCTGCTTCCAATTTGAAATCGGAGGCATCTGGAATCTGTGGGAAAAAATGCCAGCCTTCAGTAAGTAGACCGTCTTTTTAACAGCATGTGGAAACGGCCACAGACAAGCTGTTCCAAATGTTCACTAAAGAGTATTGAAAGTGTATTATCCAATGTGTGTGGAAGCAGCCAATACTGACTTTGATGGATTTGATTCAGTATAAGGCAGCTTAATGTGTTCAAGCACTAGGTATTTGAGGAATGAAGCTGGGTCCTATATATATGGCCTGCAAAACAGCCCCAAATGACCGCCATTGCTTGAAAACACATGTAATGGTTTCATCCAGGACTTTTTTTTCTGGGAAAAGAGGTGGTGGAACTCTCAAGAGGGAAATGAGAGGAACTGACTGCTGTCTGGAGATCAGGGGGCGGGGCCACCAGACGTGAGTATTTTCAAGAGGTGCTGGCTGAAAAAAAGCCCTGGTTTCATCCATCCTCAAAACATTCGGCAATTGTTTCATACTGTATTTTTAAAAGTATGCTCTACTGAATACTGCTTTGCTGATTTTACATTGCCTGTGTCAAGCAACACTATAATGCAGCTTCAACATAATGATATTCCTACCATTCAGAACTTGCTTTCTTTCACCATACATACTTACGTGGAATCAGTGTCCTTCTCTTTTTTCCGTATTCCAAAGGCCTTCCTTGTACGTTTCTTCAATCCTATGAAGACAAAAAGAATGACTGTGTAAATCAAATGCTTTTACTTCTGTTGTAAGCTCTCAAGAGCCTTTAGGTTAGAAGATAGAATAGAAGCTTTTAAAACAGAGGGGCATGTTACATGAGACACTGGGAGTCATGTAGCTCTCAGCTGTTTCTCTGTTTTAAGTGACTGATGTGCAAGGCCCCCACTGAGATTGGAACTGTGGCAGGGGGAAGGGCCAACTCCCCAACCTAAAACTACCTTCTGGGGTTATCTGACTTACAAGGCAAAATGCTCATGAGGTCATTTGGGGTAAGAAACACAGAATGGGATAAAGCCTCAAACCCTTCTCCCAACAATTTGGGGGGGGGCTGCTGGGAGCTTCATAAACAGAACTCCCAGCATTTTATCTGATTTAGCACAGAATAGCTTTAGAAGCCATGTAAAGGAACTTCTTTTAAAAAATTATAACATTACAGTTGAGTGCCAGGGTTTAAACATTTATTTATATAATTCTCAGAAATCTAAAAGCAGTAATGTTAACAGACTGATAATTTGATGTATTGTCGAAGGCTTTCACGGCCGGAGACCGATGGTTGTTGTGGGTTTTCCGGGCTGTATTGCCGTGGTCTTGGCATTGTAGTTCCTGACGTTTCGCCAGCAGCTGTGGCTGGCATCTTCAGAGGTGTAGCACCAAAAGACAGAGATCTCTCAGTGCCACAGTGTGGAAAAGATGTAGGTCATTTGTATCTACTCAGGAGGGGTGGGGTTGAGCTGAGTCATCCTGCAAGAGTTTCCCAGGGTGTGGAATGCTAATGGCGGGAGGCTTCACTGTATCCTGAGGAGGTTCTTTTGCATATGGATTGGTACTTGATGTGCTAATCTTCTCTGCAGGGCTATTGTTGGGGATAGAATGTTTTGTTAGCCTGGTGTTTTTTCAGAACTGGAAACCATGCTCTGTTCATTCTTAAGGTTTCTTCTTTCCTGTTGAAGTTTTGCTTATGCTTGTGAATTTCAATGGCTTCCCTGTGCAGTCTGACAAAGTAGTTGGAAGTGTTGTCCAGTCTTTTGGTGTCCTGGAATAAGATACTGTGCCCTGTTTGAGTTAGGCTATGTTCAGCCACTGCTGATTTTTCAGGTTGTCCAAGTCTGCAGTGTCTTTCATGTTCTTTTATTCTTGTCTGGATGCTACGCTTTGTGGTCCCGATGTAAACTTGTCCACAGCTGCAGGGTATACGGTATACTCCTGCAGAGGTGAGGGGGTCTCTACTTTCTTTTGCTGATCGTAGCATCTGTTGTATTTTTCGAGTGGGTCTGAATACTGCTTGAAGGTTATGCTTTTTCATAAGCTTTCCCATCTGATCAGTAATTCCTTTGATATATTGCCATATATCAAGAAATGTCTAGTCCAGTGGTGTAGTGCCAGCCACTAGGCTGGGCTGAGAGGCATGGTGCCAGCCAAGCTGGGCCCAGTTGCATTGTGGATGTTTCAAAATGTGTTCTCTCTCTTTAAACACACTCAGTCTTTGAACAAACTATAGTATGTTAATAACATATTTACAGAGCTCTCTCATTAGCGGCCTTCCTTACTCCTTCACAGGCCCCAACGTAATCATTTTTTTTCTATATTGCTACATCCCTTTTCTTTTAAAAGAACAAAAATTAAGTACATTAAACATAATCTTTAAGGTGCACCGGTTTCGTAATAACATGGCCACTGCAAGTGTATTTGTGTGACCTCTGTCAACTGTCCTCCCTTCTCAAGGCATGTCTTTGTTCTCCTTGCCTGTCAGCTGGGCTGTTGTGCAACATTTCTCCATTACTGTCCATAGGTGGCATAGACTCCTGTCCTATCCCCTCCTTAGGGTTGCCAGGTCCTTTTACCCTCTGGGCAAGAGATGGAAGACCTGGCACTCACTTTACAGATGTCTTTGCATGTGTGCTTCAGGGAAGTGACATCATCGTGCAGGCCATGTGCTGCCCCAGGGAGCGCTCTCATGATCCACAGCAGGCCAAATTTGGCCTATTGTGTTTCCTAGATCTTTGGATAATTGATTGTAATGCATAGCCTGTGTTTGTAGGTGCTGTCTTCTCAATTCATTGAGGATGTTCCTCATAAACCCTGGCTGCAGTAATCTTCCACTTGTGGGTAAAAGCACCTTCGTTCTTCTGTTCATTGAGTTTAGGCCTTGAGATGCAGTGTTTCTAGGGGTGCTAGATATAGGTATCAGACTGCAGCTTTCACTTTTTGTTAAATAGTGGGTTCAGACACTGAGTGATTCAACAAGCCCTTTATTCGATCAGAACATCACTGAAAATCTAGGTGGCAAGCTGCACATATATACACAACTTTTATTCCCAAACCATTCCCCCACTATCTTAACATCCAATGAGAATACACAGAACAGGAACTCTTCATTTGCATCAACTATATACATTATAACTTATTTACAGCTCAGTGATTGGTCTTTATCGTGCCGCCCTGATTGGCTGCTACCAGCAAAACACAACCAATGACAGTGCAGGCTTCAGTACCCTTGTTTGAGCTAGAAGCTTGACCAATACATAACACTTTTATTAAGTTTCTTTGCTATCTTTACAGCAAACTTAGGTTTGCCATTACTTTGGGTATATCCAGGCAATGATGTAATGTGGTTGAAGTCCCACTCCTTGCTGAATTTCTGGAATTTGTTCCCTACAAACTGGGTTGCATTGTCAAAGCAGACTGTCTGGTATCTCATAGCGTGCAAAGTGTGCTTTTATCTAGCATATAATTGTTCTGGCTGAGATATCTGGTAAATAGTCTACCCTTGAAAAGTTGGAAAAGCAATCTATGATAACCAGGCATTCCTTGTCTCCCCGTCTCTCTGGAATGGCATGCTGAACTAATGCTTCCTTAGGATGAAAGTATTCCCAAGATCTGTACACATTTCTCCATGGAAGTTTTAAATTGTTTATTCATTCCTAGCCAATAAATTGCTTCCCTATCCATTACTTGAGTCCAGGTAAAAAAATTGTACCTTTCTACTGTTTCATTCTTTCTGGAGTTCAATGGTCATCAAAACAGGCCAATATTCACATCATCCTCTTTATCTGCCATTGCAATGACCACATACAAATTAAACCTTTCCAGGTCTTTCACTCCTGGGTTAAGTTCAAGGCTTGGAGGTTCAATGTCCCTCGTGGTTTCAGATTCTCCATTTTCCCACTTTTTCTTCCTTTTTACAGGCCTACTCATAGGTTGTTGCCAGTTGCCTATCTAGGATTCAGTCACCACTGCCACCATGTTTCAAAGTGTGTTTTTTCTATGGTTGTTGTGGGTTTTCCGGGCTGTATTGCCGTGGTCTTGGCATTGTAGTTTCTGACATTTCGTGTGACACTGAGAGATCTCTGTCTTTTGGTGCTACACCTCTGAAGATGCCAGCCACAGCTGCTGGCGAAATGTCAGAAACTACAATGCCAAGACCACGGCAATACAGCCCGGAAAACCCACAACAACCATCGTTCTCCGGCCGTGAAAGCCTTCAACAATGTGTTTTTTCTCTTTATATTAAACACACTGAGTCTTTGAATAAACTGTAAACTTTATGGTAATATATTTAAAGAGCTCTCTCAGTATCAGCCTTCTCTCCTTCTACACAGGCCCCAACTGAGGAGGTACAGAAAGTGGGTGTCACACTTGCCTACTCACTGGCTCTTCCCAGAAACTACAACTTAATCAGTTTTTTCTACATTGCTACAGTGGTGAACCTGTAAAGACTTGTGGATGACACCTCACTTTCGCCTGTATCCCCCTCCCCACACTATGGCAGTTTCCACACATCCTAAAAATAGCGCCCCACTTAGTGAGCGCTGGCCACTTTTCCACATGATTTCTGATGTCACCACTTCCAAAATGGTTGCAGGCAATTTTGATTCTGTTTTTGATTCCTATCCACCAACCAACCATTTAGGTGCCCCCCATGTTCAGCTATATTTATTATTTATTTACGTCATTTATACCCTACCTTAGAATCATAGAATCACAGGGTTGGAAGGGGCCTATAGGGTCATCTAGTCCAACCTCCTGCAAAATGCAGGAAATTCCCAAATACTCCCCACTCCCACACAGTGACCCTTACTCCATGCCCCAAAGATAGCAAAACTCCATCAGGATCCCTAGCCAAAGTGGCCTGGGAAAAATTTCTACCTTACCCCAAAGCTGCAATTGGTCTTATCCTGGACATGGAAGACCTTTTTCTACAATAGGGACCCAAAGCAGCTTACATTATTTTCCTCTTTGCCTTTAGCATTCCACACCCTGGGAAACTCTTACAGGATGATGCAACCCAAACCCACCTTCCTGAGTAGATATAAATTACCTGCTAACATCTTCTCCACAGTTTGACACTGAGACATCTCTGTATTTCGGTGCTACACCTCTGAAGATGCCAGTCACAGCTGCTGACGAAACGTCAGGAACTACAATGCCAAGACCACAGTGATACAGCCCGGAAAATCCACAACAACCATTATTTTCCTCTCCTCCATTTTATCCCTACAATAGCCTTATGAGGTAAGTTAGGCTGAGAAAGTATAACTGGCCCAGGATCATCCAGTGAATTTCCACGATTAAGTGGTGATTCAAATCTGGGCATCCCAGATCCTAGTCCTAAACTCTAACCACTACATATATATGATTTCATATTTTTCTGCAAACCTGGTTTTCAGATTTGTAGAAAGATCTGTCTTGTCTGTTCATGGCTCCAGTATTCAGATTTAAGTATCCACAGATTTGGCCACATTAAGAATTAGATATATTGATTTCAAGTTTGGATCTTTAATGACCCACAAGATTGCCATTCCTCCTTTCCTTCCACCCCAAGGGGAAGGCTAAAAGCTGATGCCCTGCTCATGACAGCTCTTTTCCCCTCAACCCAGTTTTGGATTCCTACCAGCCTACAGTATCTTCTGATTCATTAAGCAACAGTAAAACTTGAACTTCTACTTCAATATGTGTTGTTATGCAAAATTATGATTATTGTTCACAGCAAGGTAAGTCAAGAACCTACCTGACTTGAGATGCTGGGGGAAAGCAGCTATTATAAGCCAGGTTACTATTTGAAGTGTCTCTCTCACCCTTGAGTAAAGTGGCAACATCTTACAACTCAATAATTGTAGAGAGGGAGGACAGGTGGTTGGTTTCAACATGCTGCTGGTTGGCTGGCAAAGTAAGATAGGATCTTGCCTGAAGCACAGAGAATGTTACGCACATTTTAATTTGGAATGACACACATTTTGTGTTTGCTTACTTTAATGCTAGTCTATATATTCAGAGAAGTAAGAGGTAAACTGCTCAATCCATTATTTAGTTTTATTTACTAGCAATGAAGGCTGGGCTGCACAAGATTTGGTCACATGAGTGTGTCGTAAATGTCATTTTTTTCCCTCTAAGGCTATATGCTGATCATTCAGTTTAGAGAAACCTGAGAAAGCAAAAAAAGAAAGAGATGTTCCAAGAGATTTCATGGTTTCTGGTTACAAGGAGAGAGTTTTCGCACTGCATGCCTGCACTAAATAGCTCAGTTTGGACTTCATATACATGACTAAATAACAGTATAATAAACACCTTTGGTCATGTAAAACAGTAATTATAGCTATTTCTTTGGAATACTTGTGGTTATAACTATGAACAGGGAAGCGGATCTTAACTATTCTAGTAATGGAACACCAGTTTAGCCCGGGGACAGATTACAGCATCTCTACCCTGCTCCTGCCCCCTGCCCCCAGGAACAGAGCAGCAACCCAGCTTCAGAACAGCTTTCATCTAACTTTCACATTCAACATATCAGAAACTTGTTTGTGAAGAAGCAACAGTGAGACAAGACAGACAGACATTATGTACTTTTTAAATCCAGTATCGTCTTTGCATTTCTTTACAATGTATTAAAATGTATTTATTACTGATAGCCAAATGTATCTTTGGCTATCAGCAATAAATAAGCTGTGAACTATTACAAACTAGCTTCAGTCTAAAACTGCTGTCTTTATGTTCAATCTACCCACTTCTCCATTAAATCAACATAATTAATTATCAGCATTTTTTAAATCTAGAAACATCCCCCTTGGTGTGAATTCCAAATCAAGGATGAATATTCTGAATAAACACACAGAAACTATTTGTGGTGATGTAAAATATCGCTGTGCTTATTCATCCTATTCACAGGTTATTAGAGGTATTAAAATGCTAGCTTTTCTTATGACAAGATAAAAAGGTGAAGAAAAAACAAATCAGCATAAATAATGCACTATTTGTCAATTTTCCCTTACTCTCCCCTCTCACAGCAGGAAAGATGATTAGAAAGAACTATGCTACTGGGAGCTGCTGCCACAGATGTCTATTTTTTTCCACTCTTATTTTGGCAGCATAAATAAAAGTGCAAGATAACAAGAAGGCTGGCTGATATCCAAGGAAGTGTTTCAGAAACAAACCTTGCAAATCAACTGCTAGAGCCAGTGGAACTGCATTATAGATGCAGCACAGATAAAATAGATGTAGTTTCTTAGTTTCTCTCAGTGTCCCTTCAGCCTCTCTGCCTTTAACAGTGCAATCCTATGGAGAGTTACTCCAGTCTAAGACCACTGAAGTCAATAGCCTTAGACTGGAGTAACTCTCTATAGGATTGCACTGTAAGTGTGACCTAGAGTACCACATCAGATAGCACCAAATTCTATCTCTTCCAAAGCACACAAAGCATAAGCAAAAAGGAGAAGCAAGATTTAAAAATAGACTTCAGAACAAAATTAAACCTTAGAACCTTTGATCTCATTTACTCTTGGTGTTCAAACTTCTTGCAAATATCTTCCCACTGAATAATCATAAACAAAAAAACTTGCCTCATTTGCATGCAGCATTATAGGGGTTTAGTTGACTATGCCACCACCTGGGTTTTGGGGCTTGGATTATTTGAAGCCTAAATCTGCATGCCCAGTGAATATGAACACAGTTACCACCCCAATCCTAAAAGGTAATTTGCTATTAAAACAGAATATCATTCATATTATCAGGCTAAACCATACCAACATATAACTGGTTTCAATGCAGAAATAGACTATTGCCAACAAACGCTCATTGTGATGCTGCCACCAAAAATAGAATCAGCGCAGTTATGATGAATCTATGATAGACAAGCAAGGAAATGTGAAAACATGGCAAGTAATCCAAGCTAAAAGGGAAAATATTCCATGTTTGAAATATCACCAGTATCAAGGTTGAAATAACAAATTTTTAAAGAAGGCGGCAGTTTAAGAGAAAAAACAGAATTTGAATTATTAATAAGTGGTGGCCTGAAACATCTATTAGGGAAAATGTACAAAATTTCTTGCAACACTACACAGAAATGGAACAAGTTAAAATCTATATGTTAAATTAGATGAAAGACTTTGGAGAAACTATCCCTATTAACCTATGGGAAGATCTATAGACTAAAGATATTAAATTTATAGATTGTCAGCTGTTAAGAGAGAACTGGTATAAAATAAAATGTATACTACCCCTAAAGACATCACAAGAATTAATAAGGAAATGTCAATCCACAGACACAACATTTTATTATATGTGGTGAACATGTAAGAAAGCACGAAGATGTTGGATAAAGATACATGAAGAGCTGCAGAAGAGTCTAAGAAGCCTTCTTAGACTACTTAGGTTAAAACTAAGATAAATTAAGGTAATATAATATAAAGATAAAACACAGGAGAAATGATTGATTAAAATTATTGATACTAACATTTGGGTATAAGCAACTAAGGAGAGAGAACAAGAGCTGTTACATAATTTAGTTGTGCTGTTATTTACTCTGAATATATCTTTTTATTAGCCTAATTTAGCCTATAAATTCTTATGAACTTTTTACTGTTATATCTTTTCTTTTAAAATAAAATTTTTAAAAAATTAAAAAGGTAATTTGCTATTAAAACAGAATGTCATTCACATTATCAGGCTAAACCACACCAATATATAACTGTCTTGAGATTTACTTCTCACATTGCAAGAATTCCACAAGATAAACCTAGCCTCAAGAGACTTCCGGCTTGGGATTATGGAGGTCTGAAGTGGTCCAGGGAGCTGGACCATCCGAGGTGCTGTTTTTTGCCTGGCGCGGTGCCTCGACCACCCGCAGCCCCCTGATTTCAGGTAGAAATTGGGCAGGAACGCTTTGTGGCCCCAAGAGTGAGTGATCTCGGCAGAGGGGGGGGTTCTGAATAAAGGATTCCCTTTCCGCCTTGAGGTCCCCTCGCAAAAGGGTGGCTATTATCTCTGCAGCAGCTTTTGGAGTCATTCAATTGGCACAGGACCTTCGTACCCAAGCTTCAGAAATGGATTTAAAGCAGAATTGAACAAAAGAAACAGTGAGTACAACCCAAGAAGAACAAAAGAAGTAAAGATTGCTATCTCCCCTAACGGACTTGATAATTAAACAAAGACCAAAGTATAGTGAATTAAAGAGACAGATACCTAAAGCGGAGGAAGTAAGAAAGTGATTGGGAGTGGAAATTGTGACTTTTTGAATATAAGAGAGCTAAAAAGAGTGAAAAGAGCGAAAAAGACGTTTTGTTTTGCATACCTGTGGTTTGAGAGATGATGCGGCGAAGGAGTGTGGGAAGTGGCTGAAAGATCGCAAGAAGTTGTGTACTTGTTAAAAGCAGTGAGCCGTGGCTAGAAGGCAGGAAGTGTGTTGGGGGAGCAATGGAAGGAGAACAGCGTGGGACAGAGGACCTGAAGAGGAAGCGGAAATTCTCCACCTTGAGTGTGGGAAAGGTTGAAGACTTTATCATAGACTATATCATAGAGAAAAAACGCCTGATATTTTGAAAAAGAAGGGAAATTCGACATTTTGAGTAAGGGAAGGTTGTGAAACTTACCATAGACTGTACCAAAGAGAAAAGACGCCGGACATTTTGAATGATATAAAAAGTGGACTTAATTTAAGATCCAATACGGGAGTTTAAAGTGACAGGTGAGAAAATGGAGTTGAGAAAGAGAGCGGATTCATGGGGTGCCAAGCCAAGCCCAGCGATGGCAAAAAAAGATAAAGATAGAGATTGGCAGACAACGATTGAAAGCTTGGACAAAAAAGTCACAAAGGGCAATAGAGAAATAAATGAAATTATACAAAAGACACAAGAAATGGTACAGGAATCGCAAAAGCAGATACAGGAGTCACAGCAAAATTTATTGAAGGATATTAAAGAGGCTATAAAATCTGAAGTGGCCATCTAGTGGCGAAAAATATTGGTGAGATAAAAAAAAGAGTTGCATGGCGGATGAATTAGTACAATTGATGCAAAACGTAATGAACGCAATATTAGAAGGACAGGAAATACCGGAAACATGGAATGAAGCTAACATCTCATTGATACCGAAAGAAACACAGGATTTAACAAATGTTAAGAACTATAGACCGATATATCTGACTAATAATGACTATAAGATATTTGCAAAAATATTGGCAGAAAGACAAAACCTGGTTGGTGGAGTTTATAGCAGAGGAACAAGCAGGCTTTTTGCCGGATAGACAAATAAAAGACAATTTAAGAGTAGTACTGAATGCAATAGAGTACTATGATAAGAATCCAGGAAAAAAGTCGGTTTTTAATTTGTGGATGCAGAAAAAGCTTTGACAATTTAAATTGGGACTTTATGATTGCTACGATGGAAAAGATGCAAATGGGCAAGATGTTTATTCAAGCAGTGAAGGCAATATATAAAGACCAATCTGCAGCTATAATCGTAAACTGTGATATAACAAAAAAGTTGGAAATAAGTAAAGGAACAAGACAAGGATGTCCACTCTCTCCATTGTTGTTTGTGATGGTATTGGAAATTTTACTGAGGCAGATACGTGAAGATGATATGATAAAAGGCTTGAAAATTAAAGGATTCTCATATAAAGTGAGAGCTTTTGCCAATGATATTATGGTGATAGTGGAAGATCCAATCCAAAATATGCCAAGATTGATGGAGAAAATAAAAGAATTTGGGGATTTAGCAGGATTTTATATTAATAAGAATAAATCTAAACTACTGTGCAAGAACATGTCTAAACAAGAACAGCAAGAATTAATGGAGATAACGAACTGTGAGGTAGTACACAAAAAAAATTAGGTATTGAATTGACTGCAAAAAATATTGACCTTTTTAAAAACAACTATGACAAACTATGGCAACAAATAGATATGGACATGTTGAAATGGAATAAGATGAATTTGTCATGGTTGGGTCATATTGTGGTAATTAAGATGAATGTGCTTCCGAGGATAATGTTTCTAATGCAAACAATACCAATTGTGAAAGACAATAAGCAATTTGAAAAATGGCAAAGGAAGATTTTGAATTTTGTGTGGGCAGGAAAGAAGCCCAGAGTGAAAATAAAGGTACTATATGATGCCAAGGAAAGAGGTGGATTACAATTACCGAATTTGCAATTATATCATGAAGCTATATGTTTGGTTTGGTTGAAAGAGTGGAAGTTATTGAAAAACCATTCACTATTGACCTTGGAAGGATATAACAAACTTTTTGGATGGCATGCGTATCTGTGGTATGAGAAGACTAAAGCTGATGCTATGCTTTTGCATCATTTTGTGAGACGGAGCTTATTTGTGGTTTGGAAAAAATATAAGAGATATCTAGAGGAAGAGACTCCAATGTGGATTATACCAGCAGAAGATGTAAATCCAAAGGTGGAATATGATGGAGAGGAGTGGATGACATATAAAGAAATTCTTAGAGTGGACCATGATAAATATATACTTAAAAATAACGAAGAACTGTCATTTCAGTAATGGTTGGTTTCAATATAGACAAATAAAAGATTTATATGATACAGATTGTAGAAAGGTAGGATTTAGGATAGAAAACTCGGAGTTAGAAGAATGTTTACTTCAAGAGGGGAAAAAAATGATATCCAAAGTATATGATTCTGTTAAAATGGTTTACAGAGGATGAGGTAGTCAAAGTGCAAATGGTGAAATGGGCAATAAATTGTAATAAAGATATACCGATGGAAGTTTGGGAGAGGTTGTGGAAAAATACTATGAAAATCTCAACATGTACCACTATAAGAGAAAATGTGTATAAAATGATTTATAGATGGTATTTAACACCGAAAAAATTAGCTAATGGTAACAGTCAAATGTCAGACAAATGTTGCAAGTGTAAGAAACATGAAGGTTCCTTTTATCATATGTGGTGGACTTGTGAAAAAGCTGAACAGTTCTGGGGGAAAATTGTAGAGGTTATGTCAGATATTTTACAGAAAAATGTGATTAAGAACCCAGAATTGTTGTTATTAAGTATGAACCTAGAAGAATTTGATAGAATGGACAGAACAATGGTGTTTTATATGATTACTGCGGCTAGGATGTCTTATGCACAGTTGTGGAAGACTCAAGAGATACCATCAATGGAAGATTGGATTCTGAAATTACTAAACATGGCAGAAATGGATAAGCTAACAAGGAAGTTGAAAGAACAAGATACTGCGGAATATGTTATGAGTTGGAAGAAACTTAAGAATTATGTGGAAAAAAAGTGGGACATAAAGGCAAAATGTGGTCTTTGGATAGTTGTTAAGAGTGGGGAATGGACCTTTACTTTATATTAGTTAGAGGTGAAAATATGGATAGTGTATAAGTAAGAATGATATAGTATATTTTATATTATAATCTTGAAAGTAGTATTAGAGATTTATTTTAAATATGATAGATATAGATATGTTATACTATACATTATAATGTAGAAATTAATATTATAGGAGATAGTGATAATGTAGCTGAAGGGAATGGAAAACTGTTGGAAGTCAATTGAAAAGGGGGGGAATGGGTGGGAGTGATATAATGTGATGGATATTGATACTGAATATTATGATGTGTGTATTGACCCATCCAATATATATTTTTTTAAAAGATAAACCTATCCTCAGCCCTCACATCTTCCCATCTGCTTCCAGGATCTAAGCGGGGTGGGGGTGGGGGACATACATTATCAGAGTCTGACCAAAGGCCACCATAATATGGCCAGCTCAGATTTCTACTCCCACTTAGGCCCTTCCCCCTTCTTGGATCTCTGCTCGGAACAGAGATGCAGGAAAATGACCAGCATAGTGATTAAAGCTTCAGATGAAAAACCAGCCTTGGTTGAGACATTTATTATAACAGTTTTATCTCAATTGCCACAGAAATGTCTTGGCTTAAATTTCTTACTGGACTTTGTACCTTTTCAATTAAGTCACAGAACTAGGCTTCTTCATTAGAGCTAATTGTGTGTGTCATCATGGGGGAGGGGGGAAGCCTCTAATACTGCAAGGAGGATTTGAATAACTCACATGACAATTTGATATGTTCATTAATATTTTATTGAACTCATTTACAAGTAGCATCGCAGATGTCACACAGTGAGGATGAAAGGAGGAAAGGACAAGTGACTAGAAAAGCAGAGGCCTTATTACAAAAATGCCATGCAGTGTAATTCTATGCAGAGTCATTCCGGTTTAACCCACTGTAATTTATATCAGGCATTCCTAAAATTGCAGCCCAAACCCAATAAGGTGCCAGACCAGTGCTCAGGCATAGACTACCACTATGTAGGTCTAAAAGAATGATAGACCACCATACCGTTTACTGTATTTACAGCATCTCTTGCTGAGACTCAAGGTAGGGAAAAAACAGCACCAACAATGCAATCATCTAGCACAAAAGTAGAGGGGGGGATGAACTGAATTACGAACCAAAATTCTGCGCAAACTGAGCCAGTTTGACATTCGTGAACCAGCGGTTCATGGGACCCCTTTTTCATGAACTTCCACTTTTTAGGCTGATTTGTTCAGTTCATAATCAGTTTGTGAAGCCAGACAGTCTGGCACCAATGGGAACACCAATCTTGGCCATGGGAACACCAATCTTAGCCCTCAAATCCTTGATAGGCATCTCTTCCTGCCAACCAGAGAGCTCCCATTCTGCTCAATGTGACCAAAGAGCAAGAATTAATTCCCTAGGCAATGGAGTGGATGGACATCCTGCAGCCCTGGTTACACTAAACTTAGCCCTCAAAACCTTGATAGGCAGCTCTGCCTGCCAACCAGAGAGCTCCTATTCTGCTCTATGGAGAGCAATGAGTATAATAACCAGCTCTCAGCCTTATGGTTCCACTTTCCAACAGGCAGAGAGACTGGGAAGAGCTGCTGTTGGGAGTTGGAGAGAGAGGGAGGATTGTGGAGCATTTGGGTGGAGTTGCTGGCTTGTTGCTTAAGGACCACATTGCGGGGGAGGAACATTGCCATTGCAATC
The DNA here is from genome assembly GCF_028583425.1 of Eublepharis macularius. Classification (NCBI taxonomy): domain Eukaryota; kingdom Metazoa; phylum Chordata; class Lepidosauria; order Squamata; family Eublepharidae; genus Eublepharis; species Eublepharis macularius. The sequence continues at coordinate 75,330,104 of NC_072794.1, forward strand.
AAGGCTGGACTGCGGGAGTGTTGCTGATAAACAGTCTCTTTCTTATTTAGAGCACCTTTCCTGGCTGGGAAAGTGTGTGGTAGGTGAGGGCCCTCACAAGGCCCCCCACAAGTCCCAGGACTACTGCTAGGCTCTGGGGCCAAGCTTAGTGGCTTCCTTGATTGAGGGCTCACAGGACTCTTTTTGTTTCCTATTAATTTTTCTTACTTTGAGCACCTTTCCTGGCTGGGAAGATGTTTTATGTGGTGGATGAAGGGCCTTTCCCTCCACCCAGTCCTAGGCACTGGGGCCAAGCTTAGTGGCTTCCTTGGCTTAGTGGCTTATTAGCTCCACGAGGGTTAGAGTGAGGGGCAAGGCTGGTCATGGGGGGCGGGGAAACTCCCAAGCTCATCCCGCTGGCCCACTGGTGCCCAACAAAGAGCCTCTTTTTCAAGATCTGCTTGTGGGGATGGAGAAGGAGACAGAAGAGCTGTCAGTGTTGCCAGAAAAAAAGCAGCTGCTTAGACTTTGGGAGGAGGAGGAGGGATCTCAGGGTGCAATGGGGGTCTTGGAGAAACATCCAGCTCCTCCACATTCCAACCTCTCGGGGCTGCCCCTGCCTGAAGTCCACCCCTCTCTGCGTCCTTTCGGCTCAGCCACACCCGTCCATGTCCTCGTTTCAGACATGTACTTTGGCAACACTTCACAATCCTTTCCAATAATCCCTGGGTGGCACGTTGCTGGCACTGTGATGTCCTGGTGCATAGGGGCTTGGACCCCCAAACACCTGTCATCTAGTGTCTTCCACAGGCATCTGCACAGGCATCACTTGAGTCTGTTTCCTCTGGAGCAAGGAGAACCTTCCAGTGGGGGGACAAAGAGGGCTTCTGAGCAGAGAGAAGGGGGAGGGGAAGAGAAGTCCACCCTGAAGACTTGCACCAAGGGTGCTGTGCATGGGAGTGGAACTTCCAGGCAGACTCCCATTCAGGAGGTTGTTCCCTTAGGGTCAGTGGCACTGCCAAAAAAAGGAAACAGGGGGAGGGCCCAGGAGGTGGGCACGTGTGGTAGCTGAAATTATTGCCCTGGACGGACTACCTTTGTTGTGGAGGGTATGGGCTTACAGTGGGTGCGGCGTCATTTTGCCCCCAGTATAACATGCCCTTGCAGTGGACCATTGGCCAGCAAGTCTTGCCATCTGTCTACCACTCTGTGGTAGAGCTGGTCCATGACAAGCTGTCCAGAGCACAAGGGCGAACCGTGCACTTCATGGTGGACCTGTGGAACATCTGTCAGCATGGCTACCTCACCCTCACTGCCCACTGGTGGCAACCGGAGGGCCTCCAGACCCCCACGGTAAAATCAGGGCTCCAGGAGGAGGGGACAGCCCTGCTGCTGGGCTACAGAGTGGTTCTGCTTCAGGCACAGGGGCTGGATAAGGACCACATTTGGGGGGGGGAACATTGCCACTGCAATCAAGGCTGGACTGAGAGAGTGGGCACCCGCGAGTGATGTTGCCCATGGCTACATGGTTACATTCACTGGTAGAACCATGGTGGAAGCTGTGGGTGTCACATTCCTTGACAGCATCGGCTGCCTGGTGCACAAGGTGCACCTGGTTGTGAGGGATGCTCTTGGGCTGGGTCAGAACATCAATTCCACATGGGACCAGGGAACGTTGGACATATGTGACTTGTTCTGGTTTCTGGCTGGCTACTTTCCCAGCAACATTCATTCTTCCCGCCAGCTGCACGAGAGCTGGGGAGAGGAGGGGGATCCCGAGCACCAACTCTTCGAAGACATGCCCACCCATTGGAACTCCACCTATGTCATGATGGCTCATCTGTTGTAGCAAAGAAATGTGGGGCAGGATATTATGTACTCTGTGCCCATTGTACAGGGGGGAGAGGAATTCAGCATTAGCTCCATGGACTGGCTACCCCTCTCCCAAATGGTCTGTGTCCTGAAGCCGTTTCAGGAGACCACCAACCTTTTCTGCTCCTACACAGCCAGCCTGGGGCAAGCCATCCCCCTGATCCTTGGGCTGGAGCAGGAGCAGGGAGAAGCCCTTCTCCCCAGGGTCAGGGACTTGGTGAGGAGATTGCAGGCAGGTGCGGCCGCCAGTTTGCATCCTCTCTGTCAAGAAGGGGTGTACAGACTGGCCTGCATGTGCGACTCCTGTATAAAGGGCAGCATCATCATGTGCAATGTTGAGCTTCAGCTAAGGACACAGGACCTCTGCAGAGAGGTGTGCAGTTTCCAGGAAAAACACTCTGGCCAGATGGAAGAGGGCATGGAAGAGGGACTGTTGGCTGTGGCGGAAGAGGAGGAGGAGGTCAATAAGCTTAGCGCCCCAGGTCGTGAGAGCCCACCCAACAACCGCCCCTTTACAGGTCCTCAGTGGTGAGCTGGGTCCTTGGCAGCATTGGGAAGCCCACACGTGCCCTTGCGGAGGACTCGGCAGAGGCGATGGTGTGAAAGTACGTTAACGAGCCCCACCAGCACCCCATCTCCAATCCCTTGCTGGGCATGCAAAGCTGACATCTGACCTGACTTGTCATCTGTGGCCATGAACTTCCTCTCTTGACCCCCCACTTGTGTCTAGAGCAAACAAGCATTCTCCCACCTGGGAGACCTGCCCCATGCCTGCTACTCATGCCTGGACCTAGCCTTGGTGGATCAATTGTCCTTCATAAAGTTCAACTTCCTCCTGCTGGGCTACCCCTCACCACACCTTGGAGATTGAAGATCCAGGAAACATCTTGGAGATTGAAGATCCAGGATCCCCTATATTGGAAGTTAACCTTGCCCCCCCCCCAACCAACAGCTGTCTGGGGGTATCATGGCTCTGACCCCACCCCAGCCTCTGTACCACTGTCATGCTTAGGAGCTCCTCATTATGGAATACAATGCTGTTCCCACAAGGTCTGCTTCCCACCACAATTAACCTCCTCTCATGGATCGCCTTTTTCTTATCCTGTCCAAGAATATCCTGTCTCCCCAAAGAACATCATCTCCTTCTCTATTTTGACCCAGTCTAGAGGGAAAACTATGGAGTATCCATGTGGACGCACCATCCATCTCTCCTATGGTGGGGGGGGGAGCTAAACGTTGCTTTCAAAATGACAGGGGGCAGCTCACTCCTATGCACCATTCTTCCTTTCTCTCCTTTTAGCCCTCTAGAAGGCTCCCTCCCATTTCCTGCTGAGCTGCTCTGTAGCATTATAGCATGGCTCAGTAGGGGATTCTGGGTGCTTTTGTACAGGTGCAATGGGAGAAGAGAGGAGGACTGAGTGTGTCTGTAATAGCAGCAGCCTTATTAAGCAACAGCTTTAGGAGGATGCAGTTTTGAGCAGAAAAGTGGCAGGGAACTCCCTTGCCTGAGTTCAAAATGCAGGAACCATACAGAGTGGGAAGACCTGCTTAAGTATGTAATTTGGGGATAGGGTTGACAGTCCCCCGCTGGGCTCGGGGGATCCCTGCTTCCACCCTCCACCCTCCACCCCCCACCCCACTTACCTGGCCAGCAGGGGGAAATGGACATCCCAGGGTGTGTTCCTGGGCCGTGCAGTGCTGTCCTGGGCACCACAGTGGCCCAAATGAGGGCCAAATTGGCCCAGATTGGGCCTGAATTGGCCCAGATCAGGTCTAAATTGGCCTGGGCTGCTGAAGGGCAAAGGACAAAGGTGAGCAATGTCACGGTTCTCCTTTGCAGACATACTATACTTCAGCTGGCACAGGCATTCCTTCTTACCAGGCTGGGCACACTGAATTCAGCAAAGAGAAGGATGGGTGATGTCATGCTCCTTCTTTTTGGCCACACCACACTTGTGCCAGCAGGGCAAAGCCAGGTGCTGCTGTGTCCTTGTTCCTTGTTGCTGGCCTAGGTAAAGTGGGACAGGCAAAGGGCAATATGTATGCTGCTGGCATAGTGAAAAGCTTAGTGCATCTCTGCCCATGCTTCATTTCACTGGCCTGGGTGAGTAGGAGCATAGGCACAGTGGCTCCTAGCTTCACCCTACACCAATGGTACCCATACTCTTCCTCACCAGCCCCACTTTGGTGGCTGATGGGGCTTAGAGCAACAGCAGACTGGGATTTTCCCAGATAGGGTAAATGGTCAGCCTGCCTGCAAATACTCTTCAAGCAAGAAAAATGGGCTATGAAGGATTTAATTCCACCCAGCAGTGGAGATCTATTACATATATTTGTGCATAATATGCAGTCAGCCCCTCAGAACTTCAGCCTTATGTATTTTTACATTTTTAGAGGTATGCATAGCTCTTGTCCACCATTAAAAGTCCGTCTATATGCAGAAGGTGGCAGACACATATCCTGTGAAATACGAAAGCTCCTGGGGAAATATTAGACGGCCTCCTCCAGTGGTGCAATTAAGTAATTTTAGACTCAGGATTTAATGGTTTTACAGAGTCCCCTCACACCCTCATATGAGAACATAAACTTCAAATGCGAAGCAACAGCTGCTGTCAGGGTCCCCCTACTGAATTTATGAGCAGGAACCCTGGATCTCTACCCCAAAGTCTGGTTCTGGCAGTACCACTGCCCTCTTCTGAACTTTTCAGAGAAATTGATACCTCCTGAATTTTTGCAATTGTTATGGGAGAGATTTTATCTTATTCTCAGGTAAAAGGCCACAACAAAATATTATGTGAGTACTGGCCCTGAGAAATTACTTTAACGTGGACTGGCCATTCTTCAAATAAGTGAATGTTATGAATAAGGAATTAACTCTAGAGCCCTCTCATTAATCTGGCATCTGTTGCAGATTTTTTTTTTAAAGTCCTAAAATTACAAGTACAACAATGTGGGATTCTCTGGGCCAAGCTACAAGTGATGCCTGACACAGGTTGGACACTTGTCAGCTTCCCTCAAGTTTTGATGGGAAATGTAGGCATCCTGGTCTTGCAGCTTGGCTTTCCAACTGCTGTCCAATGGACTTTTCAATTGTCACTTGTCCAACATTCCGCCAAGCTGCCTACATTTCCAATCAAAACTTGAGGGAAGCTGACAAGTGTCCAACGTGTGTCATTCGTCACTTGTAGTTTGGCCCTTTGTCAGCAAAAATACAAACTGCAGGTTTTTATATTGCCCTTAGAAAAGATTGCAAAACTGTTTTTCTTCCCAATATTTCCTTTTCTTCCCAATATTTGCAGCCTACCAATGATAATTTTTCTACTGTGGACACTCAAATTACTGTATTTTCTTCTGGAAGCTCAGCCATCAATCTACAGTCACCAATCATACATAACTCATTAAACATACACAGTGCATGGAAAGTTCCTCATACTGCTACACTTTCTAGTCATCTGATATTCCATTGGCATTGAACTTATGCTAGCTAAGCAAAAGTTTATTTCCAAAACATGCAGATAGTTTTTCCATTCTAATGGTAATTCAAAAGAAGGAAAATTTAAAAATGAGTGTTCCACGATTTTATCATTGCATAGACTATACTACTGTGTATTGCCTTTTGCTATAATTATGCTTCTAGTAGATAGTCTCTCCATATCAATAGGTCATGTCAATTTGTATTTTGTTTTAGCATTATTTCAGCTCTGTATTGGAATTCTGCTTATTTCAAATTCCTATTGTATTGTTTATTGAATGTATTGTTTACTGATTATCCCAGCCATACTGTGAAATCCACCTGGAGTCTCAGTGAGAAAGGCAGACTATAAATAATATAAATAAATAAATGTGTGTATATGTTTGTATATATGTTTGTGTGTGCATGTATTGTTTAGCTATCATCAGGAACCATGTGAATCCAACTATTTTATTATATAAAATATTACAAAAAACAAATTGTTGAAACAGTAACAATACAGAGATGCATTTATATTGGGACCATTGAGGCAGACAGACTGCACCAAATTTTTAAGACTTCACAGTTGTTCTGTCAGACTTCAGATATTAGAAGACTGATTTATTCAGATTTTCTTGGGAATCACATGACTTACATTTGCCAAATATTTTTCTTTGTATGGAATGGATAAATAATTCACAGCTTTCCTTTATTTCATACCTATATTCATTACATTAATTGTTTTATGGTATTTTATTCCGAATTGCAAATCACCTTGAGAACCATTCAGTTGTTAAATGGGAAAGGGATTTAAAAAAAATGAAATCAGATGAAGACATGAGACTTTCTCATGGCGTTAGTGTAAGATTACAAGCTTGAGGTTGTCTTACCATGGGATGCCTCACTGACAACAGGGTGATGTCACTTCCAGTGCAACCTGGAATTGATGTCATTGTGTAGAGGCGGCAGTCTAGCATTTGACTAAAACTCTGTAGTTTAACCATAGAGTTTTGGGTGAACAGTAGAGCGTCACCTGACATGATGTCATCACTTCCAAGTTGCACTAGAAGTAACATCTTGACTTTGGTGCAATGCTGGTCACATACCCCATTTCCTTCAGCATTTCCCCCCTGTTGTCCAGCTGAGTAGCAATGGGAGGTATCCAGCCAAAGCAGGAGACCTGGCTTCTCTAAATTAGAACCAACCATGGAGGATTATTTAATTCTACTGGAAATACCCATGTAGCCAAGCCATTTCAAATCTTCACCAAGTTGATCGTAGGCCTGCAAATTCAACATGAATAAAAGGATATCTAAAAGGGCCCAAGTAGACCTGGGAGTATGGGTACACTTCCCAGCAGCCAAGGCATATTTGCATGATATAGTTCAGTAATTCTCAACATGTAGTTTCTTAAGGAGTTCCCCATTTTCATTATTTTCTGTGGATACTCCAAACCTTCCTCCTCATTTGGTGCCTGCCATGCATCTGACATTCTCCTTTCAAACTGTGGAGCAAGCCATGCATGCTCCATAGAGGCCTCTGTCCTGTGGCATCCTTGGTACAATACAGGGAGAGCTACATCAAATGTAGTTAAGCTTGCTTTTAAAGAAAAGTATTTTATTGCTTCTGGATGGAGTTGGCACCTGTAGCCAGTCAGTGGTAGACATTATGGCAGCTGATTTTCCCAGCCTACCTTTCTCCCTAGTAGCCATTTCTGACTCTGAGAAAGTTTAGTGCTATGGTAATAACATTTAGTAATAACTGCATGGGTCACAAGGCTACAGTGCAATGGGGGCAAAATCACCTGCAGCACAAGCAGAACTCTGCTGACAGGAAAGAGGTGAAAAGGGAACCATTTTACCTCTTTCCCATTCCCCACTGGTCCTCATAGCCCACATGAAAACTTCCCTGGATCTGGGCCTACAATGTCAGATCTCACAGAACAGCCAATTCTATAGGGTCAAAAAACCTCAAAAAGATTCTGACCCAACTTTTCATCAACCTCACCCATATATTGAAACTTTGAAAGAGACTACACCAAAAAAAACCCCACACACCATTTTTATTGCTTAATAACTTTTAGACAAAGTTCAGCTGGATTCAGGAGCGGGAAGAAACCTAAAAGAAACGTTCAGAGCTGTTCATAGACCAGCAGCACACAAAACTTGAATTTCCAGTATTAAAACCATGATTGGCTATTTATGGATGCAGAGTAACACCCCCCCTTCATATATTGAAATGTTTTGCACTGGAAAACAGTAAAAAGCAGCTCAATTTTATAACATTTTTATACCATCTAATATACTAATGTACAAGTGCCCTGATATGTGAATACTTATATTTGGATATTGGAGCCATGAACGGTCAAGGCAGATCTTCCTACACACCTGAAAAATGACTGTTTTGCAGAAAAATCTTAGAAAAGGGGAGGGGGGGGTAAAACCCAAATGATAAAAAAGCACCTATAGTTTTAACAAGATTTAATAAGATATCTTCAGTGGTTGTTGCTAGGCAACCATAACAGTTTGGCCAATATTCCAGGCTTAGTTTCTGTCAGTAAAAGGCAGAGGGAGGGAGAGGGCACTTTCCAGAGCTGTTTTGGCCTTTGAAGAAAGACTAATTGGAGCCAGGGCCAGAAGCAACCACTGGGGGATTCAATACCACATGACTTGCATGACTCACCTAGGCCTGGCTGGTTGCTACTGTTCAACAGCAGCCTTCCCAAGCCAGGGCAGTGTAATAATAACATCCTATGCCCCATTCGGGCCATGGGGGCAGGGCTGGGCACAGGGAGAGGGGCCTGAGTTTTCCCGTTCAATGGGTGCCTATGGGCTATGCCTTCTTTTTTTGTGGTGTAACTTTCTGCTGCTGCAGGGGGCATTTCTGGGCCTGGGGAAGCTTAGAAAGATGACTAACTTGTGGCCCACCCCCACCCCGCCCCCTCCAGCACTGGCGCAGGGACTTGTGCCTCAGTTACGTGTTCGTACAGCTGCCCGGCATGGCCACAGGTGGCGGCCCGCCCACAGTAGCACGCCTCCCCGCTCGCCGGTGGAAAGGAGGGTTACGCCCATGTAAGTGCAAGTTGCAGCCACCTAAGCCTTAGTCCTCTTCCTATGCACTTTCCACCCCCCACTTAGGATTGGGCAGTTTGTGACATTAAGGGGTGGGATTGCACCTGTACTTGTACAAGTTTGTAACGGTCCCTGATTAAAGTGTTTGGGCTCTGGACCCAGTTCAGGCAGACAGGGAATAAAACAAGATGCCTTTTAGAGTTGTTAAAACCACTGCTTTGGAAATAACTCATTGGAGTTTTCATGTTGCAATAAATGTCAACCTCAGTGTCCTTTGAACCTTTTAACAAGCAAACAAGTTAAGGGTAATCTTTTTTTAAAAAAAAATTATGATTTTAAATAAAATTTTTCAGCAACATTTACTTGCTTAAGAAGACAGAATATTTAAATACGGAGGTATTTAGAGTAGTCTTCTTAAGCAAGTAAATGTTGCTGAAAAATTTTATTTAAAATCATAATTTTTTTAGCAGCTTAGAATATTTAAATATGGAGGTATTTAGAGCAAAGCTGCACACAGTGCTAGTTTAAACCTGTGCCAAATTCATGTTCATTAATATCAGACAGGCACAGTTCACCTCACTTAAACTTTTATTGCTGTAAGAGTTGCAAAACATTTCAGTTCGTCAGCCAGCTGTTGTGAGAGAAGAACTGGGCACTTCAGCTTATATTCTAGTTATTTTTGTTGGATTTTGAAAAGTGGCTTCAAACCTTTTCCTGCATAATTTTTAGCCACTGAGAATATTCTGGCCCCAATTAGCTTAGCATTTGTCCCTGATGTGAAAACAGCAGCAAATTCTATGGCACCGAGCCTTCACTAGAACAAGCAGCAAAAGCTTTTGGACAGGCCGGGGGGGGGGGGGGGTTCGTGCAAAGACGTATTTCATTGTACAATATATCACAGTGTAAACTTCTAAAAATATTAGATTTGCAAGGCTCTAGAGATATATGGAAGGCTCATTATATAATTTTAAATGTCTACTGCATGTTGTAGAACTGAATAGGAAATTAGTGAAAGGTAGGACAGGCCACTGACCAAAAAGTAGATTATAATTAATACTGATGTTTAGATATTTGGCAACCATTATGGAGTGATGAATAATGATGCTTCTAGAGAATTCCTCAGATACAAGTGTGCTGAATCAACACAAAGAGTGCCTGCAATCTGGATGTACAAGGCTAAATGGCAAAACAGTGGATTCACAAAGTCAGTGGGGGGTGTCACACTCCAAACTAAGAATCTCTCAGGGACTGTTACGCAAAATTATCTGGATCAGGATATTTGAAGGACCATTTGATTCCCATATAAATCTGCCTAATCTTCAGTGGCAGCTCTGCTCTGTCTACTACTTTGAAAGATGTGCATGGCTTCCAGAAAAAGGACTTTCTCAGCAGCAGTTCTTAATATTGAATTTTTTCCCCAAATAGATATGTAAAGTGTCCACTTTACCAAACGAGACAAAACTATACTGAGTGACTTGGTTTCATTGTTTCCACAGTTCTATATGCTTTGTTCTGTTTGTATAATATATAATTGGATTTTTGTTTTATAAGGACAGTGTTTGCAAGTGACTGCAAGCAACTCTGTAGAACATTGTTGATGGAAAAGCAGGCTAGCAATTTTTAAAATACATAAAAAGATCAAATCTTTGAGCCCATTCTGCCACCACAGATGTTGCTTCTATTTAGTACTAAAAATTGTAGAAACAGCAGAGCAGGAAGCAGCCTTCTTATGCTGTTTCAAGTGGCCAAATATCAATCCCTAACAATCAATCAAAGCATAAATATCCTTATAATCTGACTCTTGCAACAACAATGTTAATATCAATTTTGTGGAACATTTTATTCTATTTTATTTTATTTGCTGCTGTTTTGGCACAACGAGCTATCTGCTTGAAAGTTATGAGATGCACACCCAGTAGCCTTCTTGTCCACAGAATACAAGTACTGACTTCATCCTGCATTCTACCCCCCACCCCCCAACAGCTACATAACAGTCAGTAGTAAGCAAAAGTCTGTCGCTATGGGTTATGTTACCTACATTGCAACAGTCAAACACAGACAGGGTAACTGTACGTTGGAAATATCTTCTTTGCTTGTTTATTTATTTATATATTTATATCTTGCTTCCCCCCCCCCCCCGGAAGATAGTTTAGGCTAAGAGTGACGGGCCCAAGTTCTCTCAGATCCTAGTCTGACACTAACCACTACAACATACCGGTTTAGGATTCTCGTTTATGTCACAAGAACCAAACTGAGCACATGGAGTTGCTAGGTACATGTAAGGTTTAGGCTGTAGATAGGATATTTGCACAGCGTTTTAAAAACTCAGGCTGATAACTATTATCTAAAAGTTCAAAAATTCATATTGGCTATTGAGGGTAAGGCTGTTGTTAATTAAGGCTGAGATTAATGTTCAGAATGGAAGTAGCTCTTCCTGCATAAAAAAGCACAACATAACAATATATAAAGGCATAGTATCTACAACTTGACAGCATCACCTAAAATATTTGAGTCAGATGCTCCTTACAACATTTATTTATTCATTCTTCCTCCCACCCTTCTGATCCCACCCACATCAATATCCCCAATATTACACAGCTCTTGTTTTTTTATTAAGGCGAAAAGGTTTTCAAGTAACAACAGAAGAATGGATTTCAAAATAGCAACAATAATCTAGGCAAACTCAGGTTCTTTCAAAGCCTAGTAATCTCTCAACTTGTGTTTGGGAGACTTCCATGGAGATCAGGGCTGCACTCAGCTGTAGAAAGCCTACCCACCTCAAAGAGGGTTCCAAACAATGCCCCTACATTTTCTGCTGTAACTTTTTATTTTCTAAAAAGAGGTGCATGCACTTTTTATTTGTGGAAATATAAGTCAGAACATACAAGCAGTCTTCTACCCAACTGTTCACTAAGTAAGCTTGATCTTGCCTTCCAGAGTTTTGTCCAATGCCTGCAAAGGTATTGGGATTAGCGAGCAATAGGCCCTTTATTTTAACTTTCATAAAGCGGAAATATTACTTGAGCCATCTATGTCCAAGCTGCTCCATCACCTTAGGCTGCCTTTTCACAGCATTTCTGGGCTGGCTACAGGCTTGCAGAAAATGAAGGTTAGATGTGTGGAGTCTCATATCTCCAAATTTAGATTTCCCAATATACCTGCAGTACCAGTCTTTTATTTCTGTTTTTGCAGTTATTTAGATTCTAAGGGGTCAGAGCTAAATACTTGCCCAAGTGCAGCCAGTTATATATATGCATTTTCCATCACATATTTGGTTAAGAAACAATCTACCATTTACAGTGCAATCTTAAACAGAGTTACTCCCGTCTAAGCCCATTGATTTTAATGGGTTTAGACTGGAGTAACTCTGCTTAGGACTGCACTTTTAGAGGTGCAAGTAGTTTCACTGGAAGCCAAGAACAGGTATAAAGGTTTTGCTTATTACGCAGAAGGAGCTTTGGTTGTCTAAACTGCCTTTCAAACCATTCTGTCCACTACATTTTATTTTTTTTAATTATATTTTATTCAACTTTTTCAATAATATTTTTAAAACAACAAGAACCAATTAACAACATAGTATATTACATACAACAATCAGAAAAGTGCACCTCCTGTTACATGGTTCAATAATATTCAGTTATTTGAGTGGCTGCTGTGTAACAAAAATATATAGGAAAAGCTCTGTTAAACAAAATTTTTCCAGGTTTGGTTACTGCTTAGTGGTGATCCTATTAATGTGCCAACTGGTATCATAAATATGCTAGGGAATAGTAGAGGTCATGTTTCCTGCTTGCATTTGTCATATTTTCATCTTTTGTTAAGTAATCTAGAATTGGGGACCATTGCTCCAGAAGGTGGGATTTATAGTTTTGGTTTTCCCTTTGGGCAAGTTGATCTGAAAGTTTTTCCATTATAAAATGGTCCCAAATTCGGGCTTGCCAATTAGAGATTGTCGGTGTGGATTTTTGTTTCCAATTAGAAGCTATAATTAGTTTTGCAATCGCTAATAATGTGAGCATTAGATTTATTCTGATTTTTGGAATCCTTGGATCTTTCCAGTGGATCAATAAAATTACTTCGTATGTTCTAGGTATTACATATCCAAAAATAAACTCTATTTCCTTAATTACTTTAACCCAGAATGCTTTTACATATTTGCACTCCCACCAGCAGTGGAGAAAGGTCCCCAGCTCGCCACAATTCTTCCAACATTTCGGAGAAATAGCATGGTTTACATGATTGAGTTTGACTGGCATCAGATACCAGTGAGAGTTTTTTTTTACAGTCTGCATTTTGATATTTATAGTTCTAGAAGTATAGATGTGAGATTTCCAGATTTCCTTCCAGTTGTCATTGGAAGGATCTATGTTACATTCTTTTTGCCATATTCTTTGATAGGACAGCAATTTGTTTCCCTGCTTTACATTAATAAGGATATGGTAAATTTTAGAAATTAGCCCATTTTGTTTATCTGTATCATTTCTTAACAATTGTTCAAATTCTGTGAGGGTTTTTTTTAGAGCTTGTTTAATTTCTTTATCTTCTGTGAGATGTTTGATTTGTAAATATTCAAACCACGGAATATGTGTTTGGGTGCCCAGCTCCAGTTTCGCTTTGTCCTGCATTAGGCCTTTTGATGTCACATCAATAAGTCTGGATTTGTCATTTTGCCTACACCACTTAAAAGAGTTAGAACTTAATGCCGGGCAAAACCAAGTTTGCCCAGTGAAGGGAGAAATAATAGATATATCTGGTAAGAGTTTGCCTCTAAGTTTGTCCCATATTTTGATATCGCTATTTAAAAAATGATTTTGTGGTATGTTTGTAGTATTCCTAGTGTCTTTATTCCAAATGCTTTCTGGTACAGATATTCCCTCCTTGTTGTTTAATTCAATATCTTTCCAGTCCATGACTACTGATTTATTCAATAGCAGTAATATGTTTCTAAGGTGAGTGGCCTCATAATATGCTCTAAAGTCTGGTACGTCAAGCCCTCCTCTCTTTGAGGTTCTTTTCATGGTTTCATAAGATATTCTTGGTTTTTTGTTCTGCCCACTACATTTTAGAAACTGTATTGTCAAGTTGCATGGCAGCTTTTTAAAAGGTGTTTTGCAACAACAATATTATTTCTCTACTCATAAATCCAAGTTGCCTGATACTTAATGCAAATATGTCATGAAAGAAGAAAGATAGACGAGTCACTTGACCTTAGTCACATTATGCAGACGGACATGCAGTAGATTTCGTTTTCATATAACATGTTTGGAGTCAGCATTAACGAATACAGAATTGTGCAAAAGACAAACAAGACTATATTTTAATATAATCAAAAAGAGTCCAGTAGCACCTTTAAGACTAACCAACTTTATTGTAGCATAAGCTTTCAAGAATCACAGTTCTCTTCGTCAGATGCATGGAGGGCAAGAAGAAACTGGTCAGATATATAGGTGGAGAGGAGAGTTTCTGACCAGTTTCTTCTTGCCCTCTCTCTTCGTCAAATGCATGGAGGGCAAGAAGAAACTGGTCAGATATATAGGTGGAGAGGAGAGTTTCTGACCAGTTTCTTCTTGCCCTCCATGCATTTGACGAAGAGAACTGTGATTCTCGAAAGCTTATGCTACAATAAAGTTGGTTAGTCTTAAAGGTGCTACTGGACTCTTTGATTCTGCTACTACAGACTAACACGGCTAACTCCTTTGCATATTTTAATATAAGATAGCTTCCAACAAAAGAGGCCTCTCTAAATAAATTATAACTTGCACAGGGTTTGCCTTTATAAACACGTATACACCTGGACGTTACAATGGACAAGAAGGCTTCTGGTTGGCCATGTTTTGCATTTAGTTTACTATACCTGGGACACACTGCTACAGGCAGCCTGAATTTTTTAAGGCTGCTGCTATCACACAAGTGTGTGCAATTACCTTTGGGAATAAATAAAGTGGATAATATTGGGAAATAACACATACAATCTATCTGTGCATAATCAAGCAGAGTGCAGTTACTTCAGGATAATATAGACAAAAAAAAAACCCTACACACAGTGTGTGAATTAAAGGCTGATGATCAAATGGAAGACAAAAGAGACTTGCAACCCAGATGACAGAAAGCATTCATTTGAAATCTAACAATATAGATGCAGTTTTAGATGCATGCAGAGATACATCAGAGTGGAATATAGTTTTTGTAAAGTGCTAAGATGTGCTATTACTAGAACAAAGTAACTTTACCATGTCTTTGGGCACTATGCACACAAAAGTAGGGAGGAGAATACAGGAAGCATACGTTTCTTTACCCTTTTCTGTTCTGAGTTTTTGAACTTTGGCAGTTTTGGTTTTGGCAGTTTTGCTGTTCCTCTGTTTACAGGGGTTGAATGATCCTTGTCTCGACATGCTAGGCACATCAAAACAAGCATCCCTATCATTCAGAACTCCCAGCTGGCATAGCCTTGCCACTTCCCACCAGATACACATTCTTTGCTTAAGCCTTCCTGTCCAGGTACCTGCCCACACCATTCATCAAAGAAAAGGGGGCGCTTGCCGGTTCAAGATTTCACTATTACCTCTTAGAACAGAGTTATGGTTCACTGACAAACAAAGCACAGGCAACACAAAGTGGTTCTGAGGTAATGGTAAAGTAAGCACTACAAAAACCTATTAAGGGAATGCATATGCAACAAACTAGCACAATGCTCTAATGACCACTAGAGTTATCCAAACCATTGTCTGGAAACCCCATGGCAAAGGATAGGTGCATTTAGCTGTTCCAAGACAGAAAATAATTGTAAGAGCCCAAGACTTTTTCTTTAGGAGCGTTTGAAAGATTTAATATAATTCAACTGTTGAGTTAGACCACAGATTATGTAATCCCATTATATAGAATGGAATGGAAACTTGGAATGTAAGGCTCTTCTTGGCTCTGTATAAATGACTTCAATTACAGTTTCATGACTAAACAGGTGTTTGCCCAAGGAAGTGCATGCAGGTGAAATCCGTGAGTCTCACTGTGTCACACAGGACTCTTGTTCTAGTTACCTTTGAAATCTCTCCAACCTGTGTAATTAATGGTTTTATTCACATCACGATTTATATTTGCCTGCTATGCTATTTTGAAGGTTGATCTACTTGCTATTGTTTCTGGAGGTGTAACAAGAGGACTAAATCTGAACTGTAGTCTTATTCTTAAACTGATTGATATGAAATAGGGCCAGAGACTTAAAGCACATCCTTGTCTCTGCTTCCCTCTCCTATGTTGCAGTCCTCTTAAGACTTCTATATATTGTATTTTTAAAAGGACGCTCAAGTCTTCAACTTGTAGTAAACTTCAGAATTGCAATTTATATTTCTGCTACATGAACTTCTAAAGAAGAACATCACATCTTTCATAACTTTTCATAATTCAGCTAAAATGTAGGTGCTTCTAGTTTTCAGTCCCACATGAAAGAGGCAGAACTTTACTTTCATATATTTCATTCCCTGCTGCAGTTCAAAGAAAGAAGCATTTTAACAATGCAAATTACTATACTGCTGGCTCAGAATGGGTTCACACTGTGAATTTCCCACAAAGAATAACTTTGCTCTTACTTCCTAACTAGATGGCTGAGTGAAACAATAATGCCATATCTTTACAGGTAGCTTTAAGGAGGAAGGCAGGAATGCCCATCCTAAAACTGCTTGCCCGCTCGTTTGTCAAACTCATCTGAATGTGAAATGTAAACTTGCTTCTGTGTGGGTAGATTATAATCATGAAAGAGCTTCCTTACATTGATCCTTCTTTACCACCCCATTTCCACAGATCTTCCTAGTAGAGGTGGGCACGGACCAAAAAATGGACCAAAATTTTACACAGACCGGGCTGGTTCAGCGTTCGTGAGCCAGTGGGTCATGGGCCATGGCTTTTTTCACGGACGTGATGAACTTTGGCTGGTCTGTCAGTCCATTGGTCCATGAAACCAGACATCCCAGCACTGAGCAATCAATTCCCTAGGCAATGTAGGAGCTGTCTGCAGACCTGCTGCTGCCCTTAAAAAACACCAATCTTACCCTGAAAACCTTGAAAGGCAGCTCTGGCTGCCAACCAGAGAGTTCCCAATATTCTCTATGTGAGCCTTTAGTATATAAGACACAGCAC
The DNA here is from genome assembly GCF_028583425.1 of Eublepharis macularius. Classification (NCBI taxonomy): domain Eukaryota; kingdom Metazoa; phylum Chordata; class Lepidosauria; order Squamata; family Eublepharidae; genus Eublepharis; species Eublepharis macularius. Next base: position 75,346,607 of record NC_072794.1, read on the forward strand.
AGAGGCGCGGTTTCACTTTCCAGCAGGTTACCACCTCAGAGGAACTGCTTGTTGTGGGAGTTTTTTTGGATTGCGCCAGAGGGAGGCTTGGGGCTTGTGCTGCAGCAAGGCTCTAGGTGGGAGCAAGCTTACTGGGATTCCTTGGCTGAGGGCTCATTCTTGTTTCTCCTTTTTTCCCTTTCAATTCTTATATGCTTGTGGGGCAGTGGGATAGCCTAGGGTTGTGCTCCAACCCAGTCTCAGAGCTGCAGTCAAGCTTTGGGTACAAGCTTATTAGTCTCCTTGAGGGCTCATTTTCCCCCCTTTCAATTCTTATTTGATTGTGGGGTGTTGAGCTAGCCTAGGGCTCTGCCAATTGCTGCAAGCAAATGCAAATCAATTAGCATTTGAGGCTTCTATTCTATGTACTGGAAGTTTCCTGGGGCAGCTGGTTTGGGGGTCTGTAACTTGGATGTCTGAAATGCAATCTTGGCCAAACTTATAGGGTGGCTGGATGAGAGCCTGCTGAAGACATGCTACAATTTTGGTACCTCTGAATGTGAATGGGGAAGAGCTAGGGCCCCAGAAGTGACGGACCATGGACCAACAAACTGGTCCATGAACTGGGGTGGGTTCATGAATGGTTCATGGTTCGTAGTCCGTGAAACATGATGGTCCATGGTCCGACGGTCCATGACTTTTTCCTGGTCCATACCCATGTCTACTTCCTAGTGATAAACATAGGCTCTTTAAAAATTATTTCAAATCAAAACTTTTCTGTAAAATGACAGGATGCACAGGCCGAAGCTGAATCCTTCCGGAAAAAAAAGAGGTCATGCTGGTCAGAAAGTGAGGGTTTGGAGAGATCTGTCATAGTCTTAGACAGTAGGCAGCAGGGGCAGCTGCCCCAGGCCCCATTCAGTGGATACAGTGCAGTGTGATGTGGTAGCTAAAAAGGCAAATGCGGTTTTGGGCTGTATCAACAGAAGCATAGTGTCCAAATCACAGGAAGTGATGGTATTGCTCTACTCTGCTCTGGTTAGACCTTACCTACAGTATTTTGTTCAGTTTTGGGCACCACAATTTAAGATGGATATAGTCAAGCTGGAATGTGTCCAAAGGAGGGCAACAAAGATGGTGAGGTGTCTGGAGACCAAGTCCTATGAGGAAAGGTTGCTCGGAATGTTTAGCCTGGAGAGGAGACAACTGAGAGGTGATATGATAACCATCTTCAAGTACTTAAAGGACTGCAATATAGAGGATGGTGCGGAGTTGTTTTCCACTGCCCCAGAAGCTTGGACCAGTACCAACGGCTTGAAATTAAATCAAAAGAGCTTTTGGCTAAACATTAGGAAGAACTTCCTGACAGTTAGAGTGGTCCCTCAGTAGAACAAGCTTCCTCGGGAGGTGGTGGGCTCTCCTTCTTTGGAGGTTTTTAAGCAGAGGCTAGATGACCATATGACAGCAATGCTGATTCTGTGAACCTGGGCAGATTGTGAGGGGAAGGGCAGAAGGGGTTGCATCAGTGCTTGGTTTTCGTGGCCCTTCTTACATGCCCAGGGTAATGCTGATCGCCACCTTGGGATCAGGTAGAAATTTTCCACAGACTAGTTTGGCTAGGGATACTGGAGGTGTTTTGCCATCTTCTGGGCATGGAGCAGGTGTCACTGGGACAGCTGGGCAGGTAGTTGTGAAGCTCCTGCATTGTGCAGGAGGTTGGACTAGATGACTCTAGAGGTACCTTCCAACCCTATGATTTTATGATTCTATGACACTATGCTTTGTTTATACAGCCCCAAACTGCATTTGCCTTTTTAGCTACCACATCATGCTGCTGAGTGACTCATGTTCAGTGTATGGCCTACTAAAAGAATCCTAAAAGAAACATGTAAAAACATAATTCCTCTGTCCCTCCTTCTGTACATGCCTAACTTAGATCTTCCATTAAGGCAGGCTATCTTAGAAAGTTCCATCTTGAGAAATTCCCATCCTTTTCAGTTGTGGTTCAGGCCTCCACCTCCACATGGTCAATTAGGATTTCCAGGTATCTATATCCTCCCAGTGCGAAGTGGGGACCCTAGCAGTTTGAAACTCACACGTGCACAATGACGATGCAATGACATCACTTCCAGGAAGTGACATCATCACACCAGCAATGGGCATGCTCCTGTGCTTTGCGTGGTGTCAATTCAGCCCACTGGGGGCCAAAATTGGCTCTTCAGAAGTGCAGGAGCATGCCCACTGCCCACATGTTGTCACTTGAGGAAGTGACATTTGTCAGGGCTTGTCGCTGCCACTGCTGGGCGGGGCACCGGCTGGTCCAGCCCTGACGTCAGAGGGGCGCCAGGGATGCTGCAGGACCCTGCTCTGTGGAAGGAGGGGTGGTATACATCACCCAGACTCCCTCTCAGTCCACTCGCTGGCCTGCTCAACCTGGCCTGCTCACCCCCTGCATCCTCCATCATCTCCTCCTCCCAGAACTCTCCTCCAAGCCTCCACTCTCGCACTGCTCTGATCTCACTCCACGCCATCACTCCTTACTCACACCCACCACCTCAGAGCTCTTCCTAGCCACCCTTTATAGGGTTTCCTTTCTCCGCCCCACCCTCCTTCCAGGCTTGTTCCCTCTCCTGACTTGGCCCAGCTGTGCCTCCCGTCAGGTGTTTCCCTCCTATCACTAATCCCTTCTAGGCTTCCTTGCATTGCTGGCAGGGTGGGGTTGAATGCGAGCCATCCCCAGCTGAGGTCTCCTTGGCCTTGCTCATGAGGAGCTGCCCCAGTAGGCCTTTGAGCTGCTGAGCTTGCCTGGCCTTGCTTGCAAGGAGCTACCCCAGCCAGCTTCTGTGCTGCTGAGCTTCCCTGGCCTTGCTTGCGAGGAGCTGTCCCAGCTGGCTTCTGTGCTGCTGAGCTTCCCTGGCCTTGCTCGCGAGGAATTGCCCTGGCCAGCTTCTGGGCTGCCTGCTCATTGATGCTGGGTGGGGCTAGTCATCTTCTCCCCCAGAATGCCTGTGGCAGCTCCACCTGGAGGGGCTTGTATCCTAGCAACTCCTGAGCCAGGCTACTGTCCTCTAGCCGGGGTGTGGCTCTGGGCTGTAGTGGCTGCTTCTCCTCCTTGGCTGGTAAGGGCTCTGTTTGGGCTGCTGCTGGGTCCCTATTCCCCCTGCCTTAGCCCTCTTCCTCTGGCCTGCTTAGCCCCCTCTCCTCCCCCTGGAGGATGGGACTAGCTGGTCTCTCCCTGCTCCCTCCAGCCCTCCGAGGCTTTGGCCTTTCGCCGCTTCCCCCTGTAGGCAGGTTCTGGACCTGGTTGCTGGCTGGGGTGGCAAGGCCGCTGCCTCCCGGTTGCCTCCCACTGTTCCCTCCTGGCAAGTCTGGGGGCTAGGACTCAGACCCCGGACAACATTGTTCCACCCCACTGGAAGCCTGCCTGCTGCATGCTTGCCTGGGTTGCCTGCTGGTAACAATCCTGGGCAAGTCTTCCCTCCTCCACTGGGCAGATCAGAGCGGCTTTTCCTTGGCTCCAGGAAAATACCTCTCTGGCAATTTAGACCTCCAAATCTCTGTCTCTGCTCTCTCCCACCTGGAAGGGTTGGCTTTTAGCATGATGTTTTCTGGCCTTTGAGCAGGTGAGGCATCTGCATGACTAAAGACCCTGGTATGGCTTTGAAAGCATTTTCGTCTCCCCATCCACCTTGTCAGCTAAGAGGGAGAAAACACTTTTTAAATCTACAGGTATGAAGATTTTGGAACGGTCCAAACCTACAAATAAAAGTATTTCTCCGCAGAAATCACTGTCTACTTGAAGGGATTTAAAAGTTATTCAAAAGACTGTTCTTAAAACATGAACTCCAATAAAATTAGCTACAATGTTGGCAACAGTAGTAAACAGTAACACTGTCAGATATTAGCTTCAGCAGTAAAAGCAGTAATCTCCACTCAGCTTCCAGCTAAAGCTTTCAAAAACAATAAAATTATTACTTGACAGCAGAGAGACTTCAGGGAACTAAACAGAAGGATCTTCTTTGGGAGAGTTTTCATTGTATGGGTGCAGTGGTGGGAAGAGTTCTGTTCCATGACCTCTGTTTTTGAGTGAACAATAGAATACACAGAAGAACTTCCCCTTCAGATCTCAAAGAATGGGAAGCGATCAGGATTGCCCAATCTGTTTTGGGCTGAAATCACTCTTGCTGCCAGGGCTATGACATCATTTCAGTAAATGACATTGTCATGTCTGGCCTGGAGCATGCACACTGCATGTTTGTCCAGTTTGCCTGCCAGTGGCAGGTGACAGCCGGATGGCTTGTCTCCTCCAGCGATTGGCATGCAAAGGGGCAAACCGCCAGGAATTTGCCCGCCACCAGTGGACACCTGGGAACCGTAGTAGAGATGTAGGGGGTGTAGAAATGTAGATTTAATCACCCCTATGAATTGGTGGTGGAGAGTGCCCTCAAGTCATAGCTGACTTATAGCGACCCCTAGTGAGGTTTTCATGGCAAGAGACTAACAGAGGTGGTTTGCCATTGACCGCCTCTGCAACCATGGTCTTTGTTGGAGCTCTCCCATCCAATTACTAACCAAGACTGACGAGATCTGATGAAATCAGGCTTATCTTGGCCTTTCCAGGTCAGGGTACCCCTATGAATTAGTGACCTCAAAAATGTTATTTAATTAACAGCCCTACTTAGATCATGCTAACGAAAGGCCATGCTTCCTTTATTGAATCATTTTGGGTCTTCCTCTTTTTTTACTGCCTTCAAGTATTCCTATCATTATTGACTTTTCCAGTGAGTCTTATCTTCTCATGATGTGACCAAAGTATAATAGCCTCAGTTTCATCATTTTAACTTCTAGGGTGAATTAATACTTGATTTGATCTAGAACCCACTTATTTGACTTTTTGCCTTTCTATGGTATCTCTAAATCTCTTGTCTAGCACCACATTTCAAATCAATCCGTTTTCTTCCTGTCAGCTTTCTTCATTGTCCAGCTTTTACATCCATAAGTAGTTTTGGGGAATATCACAGAATAATGTATCATAATCTTGGTACCCCATGACACATCCTTATCCTTAAGAATCTTTTCTAGGTCATTCATGGCTACCCCTCCAACTCTCAATCTCCTTCTGATTTCTTGGCTGCAGCCTCCCTTTTGGATGGTGCATGAGCCAAGAAGTAGAAAATCTTTTAACAATTTCAGTTTTCTAAGTGTCAACAACTCGGTAATCTCTCAATAGTCATTACTTTTATCTTCTTGAGGTTCAGCTGTAATCCTGCTGTGGCACTTTCTCCCTTAACCTTCATCAATAGTCGTTTCAAGTCTTCATTATTTTCTGCCAGTAATGTGGTGGTGTCTCAAATTGTTAATGTTCCTTCCACCAGTTTCCATACGCTCTTCATTTAAATCCAGCTTTCCTCATGATTTGAGATGGGCACAAACCACAAAAAAAACAAACCATGAGATTCGTGGTTCGTGAGTTTTCACGAACCAGGGACCAGGAACTGGCACGAACTGGGGTAAGTTTACGAACCAGTTCGTGGTTCATGGGGTTTAAATGCCCCTTTCCGCCCACTTAGCAGAGGCAGGGAAAGGGGCATTTGACAGTTTAAAGGGCCCTTTCCTGCCCTGCAAGTGGCAGGTCCCTTTAAACTATCAGCTGGCAGGTGGCAGGGTGGGATCCGCTGCAGCCATTTGAGGGGCAGGGAGGCTGTTTTTGGCCTCCTCCTCTGCCCAGCGGGCCCACATGGCGGTGGAGGAGGCCAAAAACGGCCTTCCCACCCCTCAAATGGCTGCCACAACGGCCATTTGAGGGGCAGGGAGACCATTTTTGGTGGTGGAGGAAGCTGAAAATGGCCTTCCTGCCGCAGCAGCCATTTGAGGGGCAGGGAGGCCGTTTTCAGCCTCCTCCTCTGCCCTGCAGGCCCACATGGCAGTGGAGGAGGCCAAAAACGGCCCTCCTGCCCCTCAAATGGCTGCCACGGCGGCCATTTGAGGGGCAAGGAGGCCATTTTTGGTGGCGGAGGAAGCTGAAAACGGCCTTCCTGCCCCTCAAATGACTGCTGCAGCAGCCATTTGAGGGGCAGGGAGGCCGTTTTCAGCCTCCTCCACTGCCCTGCAGGCCCACACAGTGGCTGAAGAGGCCAAAAATGGCCTTCCTGCCCCTCGTGGGAGGATGCCGTGGGCCTGCAGGGCAAGGTTAAGTGTGGGGCTGGGGCTGGGGGCTGGGGATTGGGCAGTTTAAAGGGCCCTGTGGCTTGCAAGTGGCAGGTCCCTTTAAACTATAAGTTGGCAGGTGGCAAGGGGGTATCCCTGCCCCTGCTGCTGCCAGCTGATATTTTAAAGGGACCTGCCACTTGCAAGCCGCAGGAAAAGTTTATATGGTCATTTCCCTAGGGAAATGGCCATTTAAACTGCACCTTTATGACCCAAACAAACAGTAGACCAGTTCATGGAAGTTTGTGGAAACAAGCTTCCACGAACCACTGGTTCATGAACCACAAATTAGCCTGGTTCATGCGTTTTTTCGGGTTGTAATTCGATTCGTGCCCATCTCTACTCATGATATGCTGTAAATACCAGTTAAACAGGGAGACAATATACATCCTTGTCTGACACCTTTGCCAAGTGAACACCATTCTGTTTCCCCATATTCCATCCTAACAGTAGCCTCTTGTCCAGAGTACAGGTTGCACATCAACACAATTTCTTTTAACACCATCCATCACTGAGCTCGATCAAAGCAGAACATTTTTTTAAACACAAGCTTAGTTGTCTGTTTTAAACTTATGCCAGTAGAAAGCTCAAACCTAAAGCTTTTCAGGCAAATTTTTTAGAAGATTCTTGGAGACAAAATTTTCACAGATTAAACAGTCCTACATTCTGATAGGCAGACACTTTCTCCAAGGTGGAATAACTTGATAAAATACTAAATTTGTACTAAATAATAAATATCAAGGCAGAATACTAAATTTCTAGTCTCCACACTACATTTTAAAAATCATCTTTAAATGCTTTCTGTTCTCTTTGAAAAACTGGGTTTCCTTCAGTGAACCTGAAAAAGCTACAAGCAGCAGCTGAGCTAAGATTTAATAGGCTTCACTTCCTTTGGAAAGTGACTTTTAGAGGCAACCTGTATGCTTCTTTTTGGCAGACTGCTGAAGAGTCCCAATGAATTCTTATTCTGGTTTTGCACCATGTTAATCTTCCAAAAACATTTAGTATTTTATAATCAGTACTATTCCAACTAAAAAGAGATCCAAACTATGACCCTCCAATTTCCAATAGATTTAATATGGCTTCTGGCACATGACATGACACCTCTGTACACATGACAAACCTTTTTTCCAGATTTAGGTTATCAACCTTAGATTTAAAAAGGTACCTGGTTGAAGGTCCCAGGAAAGGCAGGCATAGGGTCACACAGGGAAGAGGCTGTGAGAGCAATCCCTACATAATGCCACTGCCATACTGCCATGTAGCTGAACCTCTAACTACTCTCATCCCTCAAAAGTTATCCTCTCAAGTTATGCTAAAAAAAAAGCAGTCACATGAAACCTGCTGTCTCAAATGCAGCAGAACAGGAAATGGTGCACTGCAGCTGAGGTCAGTCAACCCAGTGCCTCAATGCACACATGTTGGCTACACATTTCCACCACACAAGCAAAGTGAAAATAATTTTATTCAAAATTCTGGGGCAGTTAGGCCAAATTCCCTGACCACGTTAAAAGGGAGGAGTAGCAAGAATGCAAAATTATTCATTCTTGCTCACTGACAACTGTCCGTGTTAGCACCACTCCCCCCCTAGAATGTAGCCAACAATATTATAAAAGCCTACCATTTCACTATTATTTATTCCTTGGCACTTTTCTCCTTCCAATACAAAAGCACACGGTGCAATGTTTTTAAAAAAACTATGACAAAAATTACATCTCATGATTAAAAGTAAATAAAGATTTGGTTCTCTTTTTTTAAGCCATAAAATGAAACATGAAGAGGCAGCAGTAGCACTCTGACCAGCAGTTCAGGCAATAGGAAAAGTCTTTCAGAATGTCAGAGTTTTCACATGCTATCAGAAAAAAACTACTCAGCCACTCAAAACAGAGGTTCAGAGAGCAGGTACCACTTGTCATGGCCCAGCCTGGGCTCAGTGAGAGCGAGGACTCCTCCTCAGGAGGAGAGGGGCTTCGTGTAGCCAGCCAGGACTCCTCAGGAGAAGAGGAGCTCCATGCAGCCAGCCCTGACTCAGCAGAGGCTGGTAATCAGGAGCCACAGCTGTTGGCTAATCGGAGCCTACAGCCAGCAGCTGAAGCAGAGCCATCAGTACTCTCCAGCCCCAGCACCACAGGGGAAGTGCAGCCAGGGACTTCCACAGGGGAAGCTCAGTCAGGGACTGCCAGCACCACAGGGGAAGCCCAGCCAGAGGCTTCCACCCCCCCAGGTTCACCCACACCCAGAGAACGCCGCAGACAGCGCCAGAGACTGGAGCTGCAGGAGAGACGGCGCAGTGCTCATTTCCTGAGCCAACGCCAGCTGCTGGAGAGTGATGATGAGTAGCTTCAGGATGGAGCCCCAGCAGCTGGCTGAAAACCATGCCTGGCTATAAAAGCCAGTCAGGAGCAACAGCCAGGTGTGGAAGCAACGTCTCTACTGCCTGCAACCACTCTGTGCTCCGTGAACCTTGCCCGTGCCTACTGTTGGACCTGACACTACCGGTAACTGACCTTGGACTGTGCCTGACCTTGCTCTTGGACTCTGGACTCAACTCTGGCATTAGCTTGTGCTCTGACCACTGCTTTAACTTGGCTTTTGGCTCCTGAAACTCCCTCTGGACTTGGTATCAAGGTTTGGACCTGCACCACCCTGCTTGGGCTGGCCCAGCCCGTGACACCACTACTGAGAGGACCTTACTCTGTGCCCAAACTTTAGTTGTGTGTAATGAGCAAAAGAATACTAAACAGTAAACATGTATGGTAGAAGATGTCCTGACACATCTTTGGCGTTTATTCTTTGGGCTATAAAGACAATAGTTAAAACTTTGAAATAGCTGCATTACAATTCACAGCCAATAATACCTTTTGCTTAACTGTCTGCTATAAGAAACCTACTTGGAATATCAGCTCTGTTTGGTCCTGCAGACTCTGACCCATCTTGTTTTTTAAAAGCTTTACTGCATCAAAGGTGCCATCAATATCTCTGGACATAAAGTTTTTTTCAAAAGGAACACTTCTGCTCCCTTCCATTTAATCCAAGAGGCAATTACATAGCATTGTAGTAGACTAACTGAAAAGATTCAGCATTGTGCTATGTTGATCTCTGACCTCTTCCTATCCTCCTGGTCTTAAAACAAAAGGATAAGAAAGGAAGATGATGCCCCCGGTCCCGAACTTACCAGAGCCGGAGTTTGCAGGCCTGCTTGGCCAGGAAGAAACAGGAACAGCATTTCACTGGGTTGGCTCCGTATCGGCGTGAAGGGCTGCAAGCCGCGCCACACGGTTTGAATTACCCAGCCAGCCAATCAGGGCGGCCGGCTGAGATGCAGGAGGGTGGGAACCGTTGCTGGACCTGAGAGGCGAAGTTTTCCCTCAGGTCCTCCCACCCTCTATATAGCTGGGGACAGCCCGGGAACCCAGCAGTTGGCTCTGGTGCAGCGATCTCTGCCCACCCTCCACGTTATTTAATGTTTACTGATGTTCATCCTGTGGTTTGAGCATGCATGTTAGTTTAGCCTGGTGTTCTGTATTAGAATAGCATTTTGCTTGTGTTGTTAACTTTCAAGTGTTACTGTGCATATTAAATTATGGTGGAGCAATGGAGACAGCTCCTTGTTGAATTTAGTTGTTGGTCTGTCACAACTTTGGAGTTGACGGTTTGGGCATTGGGCACCAATCCTTTGGGCAGGGAGGGAAACAGGGGCTGTGTGCACTGTTTTCCCACAGATGAGGATCCCCATAAGGGATCTTGGACCAGGCATGGCAGTGGTAAGCCCAGCTCGGGGGCTGATGGAGCATGCCTGCCTGCAGGTGACAGGGGAGCCACACAGAGGCTACTGCCCAGTGTGGCTCCCTCAACCGTCATCCCACGGTTTCCCCTTTCAGCAGGTGGGCAGAAGGGGTGAGGGGTCATCGGTGGGCAGGTGGGTCAGCCAATGCTAGGATCTGTGCCCTATGCAACCATCTCGACTTCTATTCTGTAAACAATAAAGTTGTGGCCTGTTTTTCTCCAAAAGAAGCATCAGCGTGTTTATTTCCTGCACAGTGATCCAGGCCGATTAAGCTGGCACTGCAAACAAGCAGCTACCATAATATGATATTTAATTTCATTCAACAGAGAAAGGACTTGCTCTCAAGGAAGAACCTGTTTTAGGCAGGCATTATTGAGCACTGCTCTACAGTAGCTTTTCTTAAAATGCACTTTTTTCAACTTAAGTAGAGAATGGAAACCTTAATGCATACCAACAGCAATTAAGCAAAGTTTTTAAATAATAAAAAAGGATTTCTCTTCTGGTATGACTGCACAAGAATTAGAAATATTCCCTCTATGTAGTGCTTCTATTGAAGGGTCATCAGATTTTCATCACACCACAGTAGTTTGCCAATGAGAATATGAAAATGTTGCCTTATAATCAGTAGGCCCATTCTAGTTGTGAGGACTGTGCACAAGGAGGTTGTGCAAATGTCCTGCTCCTATGACACCCCTATCAATATGGGATATAACGCTCCTCCCTACACCAATATGATTTGTTATTTCCCCGCACAATATATTTAATATTTTAATAAATATAATTTGAGAGGGTTTTTAATGGCGATCAAGTTGCAGACATTTTCTTGAGAATGGGGGTTGAAGTAATAAGGGGTTCAATGTATTTTATATGCTTTTAATTTTGAAACTGTAAGGGAAAGGCAAGGTATAAATATTTTAATCAATAAATGAATGCATTCTTTGTAATCGGAGGACTTACCTGCTATACAATTAAACATTGGGATGCCCAAAACATCCCTTTTCTTTGGGGCTCATTTACCAAGAACACAATTCCATTATCTATAGTACATTTGAAATCCAAGAGTTTTTCTGTCCATCTCATTCTCCTTACCCCCAAGGCTGCAAACATAAGCACAACTTCCCATTCAGCAAGGCAACTTACATAATTTATATTCAAAACCACGGGTGCAAATAATACTATGCTACTGGTCTAGGATCAGCATGAACATATGGTAACAATGTTCTTTTAAAGGCCATTTCTAAGATACTCTTTCTTGTGACCGCTCTTTTACCAACAGTGCAATCCAAAACAGAGTTATACACTTCTAGGGCCTTTAATATCAGTGGATTTGGCATGGTGCAATTCTGCACAGGATTGCAGCATAGGGAACTCAAAGTAGTCCCATTCCAACACAGTTAGTTGCCCTTTATCCTACTGATTTCAACTGTATGTGAGATTGTGGCTGCTGATGTTCAGAAATTAGCTTATTTATGACCAGAGGTTTCTAAGCAGTATTTGGCACAGTTATCCTGGTGGTGGTGGGGAGCTTGTTTTAAAAGGCAATTTGCTTTGTATCATTTGCATAATATTGGAATGGGCATTCTTGTATTTTGTCTAAGTAAATCATATAATTTTACTGAGATGTTAAATATATCAGCCTACAAATGAATAGAAGAAAAGAAATCCCTCCTGAATTGGCATTGTAATTTCCCCCCGCCCCAGTTCCTTTCTTAAGGCAAGTCCAGTAACACCTTACAGACCAACAGGGAGCTTGACTCTCAAAAGCTTATACCCTGGAAATCTTGTTCTTCTGGTGTTTAAGATGCAACTGGGCTCAAATCTGGGACTAATGGACAGACAGCTAGAAAACAGACATGGTGTTTTATTCTTATATATGACAATGGCGGCAAGGCTACTATATGCTCAAAAATAGAAAAGTCCAATATTGCCTACAATGGACTGTGAAGATGATGGAGTTAGCCGCGATGGCTAAACTTATGACTTTGATCAGAGAGAAGACAATGTCCACATTTATAGTGAACTGGAAGCCCCTTATTAACTTCCTGTGTGAAATGGAAAAGAAATGAACTGATGATTTGTGGTTTCAAAATGCAAGAGGAGGGGAAGGGGGAAAAAGGACTATGGAAAAAATGAGAAGCTTTATGCTGATGATAATAGTACAAGTGGGAGTTTTGTAATTAGGCCAATATCTGCCATAGAGAAAACTGAAAAATCCTATATATTTCTTCTTCTCTTTTTTCTTTTTTGTTTCTCTTTTCTATTCTATATTTTTAATTTGTATTCATTTTTAAAATATTCAATAAAATGTATGTAAAAATAAGCAACTGGGCTCAAAACCTGCTGTTCTGCTGCTGACCAACATGGCTACCCACTTGAAACTTAAGGAAAGATTCTCTCTCAATTAACCATTTTGGCCTAAAAATAATGATTTAGAGGTTTACAGCCATTATGGCCTTAATAATAACCATCATTGCTTTTAAATTTTGTTTTCACATATTCTTTTCCAGATAATTCCCCACAGATGGGAAAGGCTTTAACAAACGTTTAAGAAGCCATCTTTGGGAGAATAAGAGGAGCAAGCAGATACTGACCACAGCTTGAGACAGTAACAGCAGTAAATTGTAAATGAAATAGAACCAATTAGCATTTCACCTATTTTTCAGTTTTAATCTATAATTTTAAATAACAGCTGGTTAATTTGTTGCAAATACTACATAACTGTTTCATGAGGGCAATCTCAAACCACTTGATTACATTTTTAAATGATATGACCACATTTCATTGCTGTTTTCTTTACCCTCTCACCCATGCTAGATTCCTGCTCCCATTATCTGGGTTCTACACAGCAGTATCATATGGTTTAAAGGCCATATGACTGGCATGAGGTTTATTCTTTTAGATATGGACACAGAGTTCATATACCAGGAAGACTGTTTTGTATATTACATTAGACTTACTTTCATTCTTATCAGGGCACGAGCTGGTATCTTTTCTTTCCTTGTTGCACTGAGTTGTGCTATTGTGCAATGTTGCAGTTGACTCCATCACTTCCATGGGCTTTGCAGACAAATAATTTATAGGATAGGCCATTGCCCCCTGAATCTTTTTAGATGCTAGGTGGTGCCTTGAACTTCCTCAGATTCCATCTTCCCCCATTTGTTGTTCCTTAAACTGAGAGGAAGATCCGTCCTTCCTGAGCTAAGAAGCACCATAGTAACCATGTGGTAGGTAGTGATGCCTTAGAATTCTATTATGACTGAAAGGGTTTGCCAACAATAAATAAGGCTCATAGTAAAGCTAGAGGGCAAGATTTCCCTACCTCAAGTCTCCAAGGGTCAATTTAGACATTACTTTTTTGTAAGGGGAAATAAGCCTCCTTGTCCATATAACAAGCTTCAGGGAGAATGGAGCAGGCTCCCTTCGGCTGCCAGCCAACATAAGCAGCATTGGCTGGACATCAGCTGGGTTTGCCAGCCTGCAGGTGGGGCCTGGAGATCTCCTGGAATTACAACTGATCCCCAGAGAACACAGATCAGTTCCCTTGGAGAAAAGGGCTGCTCCGGAGGGTGGACTCTATGGCATTATACTCTGCTGAGCTCCAGCCCCTCCCCAGGTTCCACCCCCCCAAATCTCCTGGTATGCAATATGGAGCTGGCAGCACTAACATCATTTCTCATCTTAACTTTGGCCTTCTGGCTTGAAGATATTCTCTTTTTATTTCTCATCCCAAAAGGCCAACATAGGCAAAAGGAAATAAAATGTGAATTGGCTCCAACAAGTCACAACACTAAAAAAAAAAAAAGAATAAAGTCTCCAATACTGAAGTGTGAGATTGGAGTGGTGCTAAGATGAACAATTCCAAATTGTTTACCTCCTACTAGGGCTACCAACCTACAGGTGGAGCCTGGAGATCTCCTGGAATTACAACTGATCTCTAAACTACAGAGATCAGTTCCTCTGGAGAAAATGGCTGCTTTAGAGGGTGGGCTTTATGGCATCATATCCTGCTGAGGTCCCTCCCCTCTCCATACTCCAGCCCACTCATGGGCAGCAGGAGAACGGGGCTATGACTTTCACATGCCCTGTGCCAGTTTCAGCCAATTGGCTGAACCCAGTATGGGACATTTAAAACAGACACCCCCCTTCTCCTGCCGTTCATCCAATACTCCAAGGGGTTGGAGTGGGGGGGGGGTTCGGTGGGCTCCGCAAGGTACTCTTGCACCATAGCCCCTGCCGAGTACTCGACTGCGAGAGATGTGCCCATTGTGCTGCGGCCAACCACACAGCCCACTGATGAAGCCCAGAGATCAAGTGGGGCCGTTTGGGTGGGTGTCTCCTGGCGTGGCTCTCTTCCCAACACCCCCTCTTCCTCCTCCTCCTCCGCTGCCGCGTGCCCCTCACCCCTGCTCAGTTCCCTCAGGCCTGCCTTCTCTTTCTGAAAATGGACCACTGCTGTGTGGAGCTCCTTTTTCCAACACCGCATCTGACCCGCCAGCATGGCGATGCTGCCCTTGATCTGGGGGTCACAGAGGGAGGATATTTGGTATGGCACCTCATGGTGCATAAGATGCAAGCACTTGGCCATGCATGACTGGATCCTCCTCACAAAGTCCCAGACCCTGGGAAGCAGCTCTTTCTCATGCTCGAGCTCCTTGGCTAGGAACTGGTCGAGCCCGTGAATCAGGGGGATGACTTGACCCAGGCTGGCCTCATAGGAGAACAAGAGCTCAGTGGCCTCCTTAAAGGGTTTAAGCATCCAGGACATCTGGCCAAGGACTCTCCATTCCATGGAGCTGAGGCTCATTTCTTCTCCCCCCCTCAGAACATCCGTGGATGACAGGATGTCCTGCAATGGGCCCCTCTACTCCAACAGACAACATATCATGTAATAGGTAGAGTTCCAGTGGGTGGGCAGGTCCTGAAAGAGTTGGTGCTTGGGGTCCCCCCTGCTTCTGGAACAGCTTGTGGGAAAGAGTTGATGCTATGGGAGAAGTGGGAAGTGATGCGTTGGCAGCTGTACAGCAGATTGCTTGACCACAATGTTCCCTCGCCCCAGCTGTCCCTTGGCTTGCTCCCCAGCCTGAGCACGTCCCTCATCACCAGGTGCACCTTGTGCACCATGCACACCAGGCCCAGGAGGGATGCCTCTTTCAGGGCTGCCAACATGTTGCTTCCCGCGTCCGTCACCATGAAGCCACGGACAAACCCTTCCCCCCGGCCGTTCACTCCCTCAGTTCCGCCTTTATGGTGGTGGCAATGTTCTTCCCAGTATGGACATCATCCATCCCCTGGGCCTGGAGAAGAACTACCCTGTAGCCCGGTGTCAATGAGGGCACCTTTTTCCGGGAGCCAGTTCTTGGCCTGGGGTGGCGGAGGTCCTCTGGTTGCCACCAATGGGCAGTGATGACAAGGTAGCCGTGATTGCAGCCGCTCCAGAGGTCAGCCGTGAAGTGTGCTGTATGGCCTTTGGCAGCTGATAGCTCCCTGAGAACCATGTCTCACATGGACTGGTAGAGGGCAGGCAGGACTCGACGCCCAATGGTGTGCCATGATGGCATGGAGAACCAGGGCGCAAAGTGCTGAAGCAGGCTTTGGAAGCCCACACCCTCCATGACGGACAGGGGGAATCCTTGCAGGGCAATCATCTCTGCCACAACATAAATGCCCGCCTCCTGAGCCCTTGACCTCAACCTTTTCAATGGCAGTATCCCAGAGGGAACAACCTCCCCAAGGGCGGCCTGCCTGACCATTCTGCTCATACCGGCAGCACCCTCGTGGCAAGGCTTCTTGCTCAGGGTGGATTTCGGTGACCCTCCCACTGATCCCAGCTCAGAGGAGCTGGTAGCCCTCTGTCTCCCCCCAACGGATGTTTCGCTGCCCAAGGATGGAGACCAGAGGTTCAGGCAGCATGTCTTCAGGTGCCTAGTCACGACCATCGATGACAGGTGCTTCGGGTCATTGCCCCTGAGCACCAGGCCATCACAGACACGGCACCGCACCACAGAGGGGTCATTCGGAAGGGCCCGAAAGTGCCTCCATACAGAGAGTTTGAACCGTGGCCCGCTAACTCTTCCAGGGGAGGGAAGATGGTTACTGGCTATGCCACAGAGATGGCAACAGAACACAGAGTGAGGGGTGGGCTGCAGGCAGGGACAGCACCAGGAGTGGGATAGGGAAGGATGTTTCGTCGAACCCCAATCATTCCTCCATGGATCCCTCACCCTCCTCCTCCTCAAACAGTTTAAAGAGTTCCTCTTCCCCCAGCAGTAAGAGCACTTTGGCCTCCTCCACAGCCCGCACAGGTGATTTTTGGGGAGCAGGAGTCTCTGCTGCCCCAGAGCCCTGCCCAGTACTGCTTCCCATGGAGCAACCAGGACAATCTTTGCACTTCCCCCCACGACCACTTTTGGCCTCCGGCCACAGCCTCATTGTGCCAGCAAACAAGAATTATGGAAGAAAGAAAAGGAGAGAACATTGTGAGCCCTCAGCCAAGGTGCCCACTGAGCTTGGCCCCAGGGCCCCAGGGCTGCCTGGCAACAGCCCTGGAACTAGAGGGAGGGGCTAGAGCCCTAGCCCAGCACTCCCAGAGGCCTGACCAGATCAGGCACTAACAATAAGGGTGAGCCCTCAGCCAAGGTGCCCACTGAGCTTGGCCCCAGGTCCTGGCAGCAGCCCTGGAACCAGAGGGAGGGGGTAGAGCCCTAGCCCAGCACTCAAAGAATCCTGACCAGATCAGGCACTAATAATCATGGTGAGCCCTCAGCCGAGGTGCCCACTGAGCTTGGCCCCAGAGCCTGGCAGCAGCCCTGGAACCAGAGAAGATAGATCCCTATCCCACCCATCACACAGAGAAAAAATCCCAGCTCCAATGCACTCTGCCTGCTGAAACTGAAAGCCAGAACTGCGAGCACAGTGCCCTTTTATAACCAGAAGTCTCATAGAGAAAAGCAGGAGGTCTGTGGTTGGCAGTCAGAACTGCATAACAGGGTTTGTAGGGATGAGATTGGAGTGCCCATGGCTAGAGAACACCACCCTTCCCCCCTCCCCCACTGGTCTCTGGTCCCATGTAACCAATTGTAACCAATTTGGAGCTCCATACTCGGAAGGAAGACCTGCCCATCAAGCTAAGTTGGGCTTAGATTGGGGTTTCCAGGGTGACAGAAGGAGTGCAGACAGAGTTCAGATTGGGGTTTCCAGGGTGACAGAAGGAGTGCAGACAGAGTTCAGGCAGTCCTTGCCTCCGTTGCCAAGGGAATTCATTGAAGGTGCCTGACTGTCTGGCTTCACGAACAGCGGATGAACGCAACGAACCAGGCTTGCAACGACCACTTGTTCATTTATAATGGTGCCTCATGAACGGCTAGTTTGAGAACAGACCAATGGGCTGTTCGTGGGTTTTTTGCATTCGTAATGCCGTTCGTGCCCATGTCTACTTGTGATAGCTCTAAGGCATGGCACAGCACAGTAACAATAACAGGTCTCTCAATCTCTTTTAAACTGGACAGTGGAGCTGAAGGAAACATCATCTCTGCTACAATGGCTAAAGCTTTGATAGGAAAACTGCCCCTTATGCAAACACCAGTCAAGCTTGTTGCTTTTGGAGGTGTCCACATAAAACCATTAGGGGTAATTGTGTTCAACTGCAGGGCAGGTCCCAATAAAGCCCAGCTGGCCCTTTATGTGATTGATAATGAGGATTCTCCCTTGCTTGGAAGAGATGCCTGCTTGAGTCTGGATCTCCTCAGGCAAGTCCAATCGTTACCCCATATGGTGCCTAAACCAAGAGATGACCTTAAATGGACAGTACTTGGATGTTTTTGAAGGCTTAGGTCAATTTCCTGGCACTCACCACATCTTTCTGGCCTCGAAAATCCCTCCAGTTGTCCATGGGTATAGAAAGATCCCCTACTCCATTTTGAACAAGTTGAAAGACACAATTCACCAAATGGAAGCACAAGGCATCATCACAAAAATTACAAAGCTCACTCCTTGGGTCAGTAGCCTAGTGATCACACAAAAGAAAAATGGTTCACTATGGATTTCTCTTGATCTGCATGATCTTGATAAGCTATACACAATGGAAGCTATCAACAAAATGTCCCCACTGGTGGACAAGAAGGGCTTTCAAAGACTCTTAGGTACTATACAATACCTGGCCCAACCAAATGAATCATCTGACTGCACTTCTGCATGCAGTACATCATTGAGAAATGATGTACTGTGGCAATGGGGGCCTGAACAGCAGGAAGCCTTAAGCAGTCTCAAACAAGCCATCATGACTGTCCCAGTACAATATTTTGATTCAGGAGAACAACTGGCGGTACAAGAAGATGTATCTAAAGATAGATCAGGCATATGCATGTTTCAACAGAATTGACCTATTGCTTATGCTTCAAGAGCATTGACACAGGCCAAGCAAAACTATGCACAAATCGAAAAGGAAATTCTAGCAATTCTCTTTGTCATGACTAAATTCCACAAGTACATGTTTTTTTATAACTGACAATAGCATAGTTACACCTTCATTGATTTATTTCCCCCCGTTCTAGCTGAGTAGTGCCATTACACCATGATAGCACTAGAGATGTAAAACTTTTGGAAATTTTGAAGCCATCAAAAAAATAATTGCCCCCTACCATTTGAGGGGGGGGGGGTTGAAATATATGCAATACTAATTTTCTTATCAAACCTAAACTTATTTTGCTGCTTTAACAAAATTAAATGCATAACTTATAACTAAATTAGCATATAAAATTGTATTAATTAACACATATATAGAATTAAAAATATAAATACCTTCTACAATATAAATATAAATATATAATAAATAAATATAAAAATATAAAAAATAAAAATATAAATACCTTCTACAAGCAAATATTCAAATACATCCAGTACTAAAACAAGAGAAGACTGCTATTTTAGCCCATTTTGTTTAATCTCAACATCAGAAAATGTGTTTCATAGCAATTTTCAGTGTTCTCTCACATTTCCCCATGGAAAAACAGAAAAAGACTTTTTCATGCTATATTTTTGAGTGAATTAAACATTGTTTTAAAAAGCATTTCACTCATTTCAAATAAAAAAATCCTTCACAGGAATTTTTTCAATACTCCCCAAATTCCTCTAATTTTACCATCAGAAAAACTGAAAACACATCTTCAGAACAGATTTTTTTTTTAATCTCCCCCCACCCCCGCTCCCTCCCCAGGCCATCACATTTCTAGATGGCATATTACTATGCCATTGCAGTACTTTGTTGTCTTGCCAAATATCAAGGAGAACAAAAACCTTGTCCCACTAACACATCTGCCCCCTTCCCAAGACACCACCACCCCTAATAGCAGAAATGGTGACACTTCAAAATAGTTGTATTATCTAGGGTTGCCAACTCTAGACTGGGAAATTCCTGGAGATTTTGAGGTAAAATTTGGAGAGGGCAAGTTTAGGGAGAGAAGGGGTCTCAGCAGAGATGTGATGCTATAGATTCCACCCTCTAAAGCTGCCATTTTTAAAACATGAACTGATCTCTGTAGACTGACCAGTATATCTGTATATCTGACCAGTTTCTTCTTACCCTCCATGCATCTGAAGAAGAGAACTGTGATTCTCGAAAGCTTATGCTACAGTAAAGTTAGTTAGTCTTAAAGGTGCTACTAGACCCTTTTCTATTTCTCTGTAGACTGGAGATGAATTGTAATTCTGGGAGATCCAGAACCATCCTCTGATACATCATAACATACATCTTGAGAACATGGCAAAATAGCATCACGAAGATCACCCACACACCATAGACACTGTGCTTCTTTTCTCCACAAAAGGAAAAATAATCACAACAAATAGCTCAGAGAAAAACTGGAACCATGATAGGGAAAGAACAAGAAAAAAAAAAGAAAGGGTACAAAGGTACCAGAGGTCTATAATAAATATATGTAAGGAAGAGAACAAACGACCATATAATAAAAGAAAGAACAACAGATAGATGATGATGATGATGATGATGATGATGATGATGATGATGATGATGATGTCAACAGGTACATCCATGATATGGTTGCCAACCTCCAGGTGGTTGCTGGAGATCTCCTAAAATTACAACTGATCTTAAGACCACAAATATGAGTTCTGGAGAAAATGACTGCTTTGGCAGGTAGACTTTATAGCATTATACCCCACTGAAGCCCTTCCACTGAAGTCCCTCCCCTCCCCAAATCCCATCCTCTCCATGCTCTACTTCCAAAATCTCCAGGAATTTCCCAACCTTCAGCTGGTACCCCTGTGCACGGTGTGGTAATTGCAGTACATTTGACTAGTGTGAAACCACCCATACACCCAAAGCGGCCTAGATTACACAATCTGTAGACTGTATTTGGTGATATGTTGACCACATTTGTATAGCAGCTTAAGCATTTCAAGGCTCAAAAGCACACAACACAAGTATAAACTGTGCATCTGTTCTCCACTAAATAAATGGTATGAATTGCACTAACCAGAAACACCATGTAGGCCCCTGAACAAATGTGACTTCCAAGAACGCCAGGCACAGGGAAGAGCTGGCTGACAAGGTCTCAATAGTTCATGACATGTAGAAAATGAATGTCAGCAAAAGATACATGTATGGGAGTTTCAAACCTAATGAGAGACTTTCAAAATAAAGTGTTTAAATGACTGTGTATGCATTTTTCAACCTTTGCTGAGTTTTCTCAGCCATTTAGGATGGTCACACAATTCCTGCCTCTTAAATCACTCATACTGCATTCTCCATGAAATCTGAACAAAATGTTCGACATGTGCATTTGTCCAAAAGACCTGCCAGCAGTATACTATAGTCTTTTCCTATCCTCCTCAAAAGAAGCTTTTAATGCAATGAAGCATGGATACACCCTGAAGTCATGAATGGGGATAGTTCATTCCTATAAACCAGTGGCCTGTGCCTTATACCATTTGCTTTTCAAACTTTATAATTTTAGCAAAGGATATTGTTATTACCCAATACGTGTTTGAGGGAAGCCTGATTCATTGATTATTACCCCATCTTGCCCTTGGATTTCCTAAAAGGAAATAAACTGTAACATTTAGCAACATTTTGCTAATAAACACACTGTACAACACAAAGTATTAATAACAAATATCTCCCCATATGTACCCTGGAGGATGCTTCAATCAGAAACAACTGTTGGTGGTCCCTGGCTCCAGAGCAGCCTGCCTGACCTCAACCAGAGCCAGGGCTTTTCCAGTCCTGGCTCCAGCCTGGTGGAACTCTCTGTCTAATGAGACCAGGGTCCAGCAGGACTTACTATCTTTCCGCCAGGCCTGTAAGACAGAGATATTCCGCCAGGCCTTTGGTTGAGGCTAGGCTAGGCCTCCATAGGCCTGGACACAGGAGAAGAGAAGATCTAAGTCCTCCCTATCAGAGTCATCCACCATCTAGCCTTTAGCGAACTGATTGCTACTGTCTTGTATATTATCTTTTATAGTGCACTGTTGTGATGTTTGTTTGAATGTCTGAATTTTTATACTGTTTTATTGCTTTTATGATGAAAGTGTATGAATGTTTTTTAACTGATGTAATCCGCCCTGGGCCTGCTCGCAGGGAGGGCGGAATAAAAGTCTAAAATAAATGAGTAAGTAAGTAAGTAAGTAAGTAAGTAAGTAAGTAAGTAAGTAAGTAAAAGCTATAATGTCAGTAGCTCTAAACTAAAAGTCATTGTTTACTAGAAAATTATAGACCACAATAGATAGATAAAATTTCCTTAAGACTGGAGTCACAACTAAAACGGGTGGCCATGCTGTATCCCAAATCCCCAACTTATTCATGTAAACAGAATAGATGTAACCCCCAAAGAGTGTCTACTAGAGATGGGCACGATCCAAAAAAAATCAATGATCCATCTGATCGTGGATCGGCGCTGGCGACGATCCCGAATTAACGATCCACACCAATCATCTCCCGTTCCCGAGCTGTGGATCATGGATCGTGGAGGCCAAAGTGGGGTGTGCTGCTATTCCCAGCTATGTGGGAAGGTGGGTGGTGGTGGCGGCCGCCGAGCCTGGCGGGCAGGGGGGGCAGTGACAATCTGCCTCCCCTCAGGGGGCGGGGGGTCTGGCCACTCGTCTGTGTTTGGCCATCAGAGCTGCCTATCAGGGTTTGCAGGGATGAGATTGGAGTGCCCATGGCTACAGAACACCCCCTTCCCCCTCCCTCCCCTGGGTGTCTTCTTCCAACTTGTGACTGCTTTGCTGCTCCGTGGTTGGAAGGAAGCCCTGCTGATCAAGGAAAGCTGGGCTTCCATTCGGGTTTCCAGGGCGACAGAAGGAGGGCAAACAGAGCTCAGGCTTTCCCCTGGCTCCGTTGCCAGGGGAATAGATTGCTGGCGCCTGAGTGTCTGGATCCCGATCCGAGCCCAAACGCAACGATCCAGGCCTCTCCCGATCGCTGGATCGTTGGCCGTGGACAATCACGATCCGCCGGGTCACAATCGCACGATTGCCTTTATTGTGGGGTTTTTTCGATCGTAATGTGGATCGTGCCCATCTCTAGTCTCTACTAAAGAATAGTTCACATTAACTCCCATGTGCATGGTAAAATGATACGGTTTACTTTGAAAAAGCTGGCCTTGTCTTTGTATGCAATGTAAATGTGATTTCTAGTACAAATTAAGGGAACAAATAGGATTTTTAAAAAGTCTCTTGAAATATATAGAACATTATAATATAACCCCTTGTCCATCAAGCAAGTAAGTCATATTTGGGAGGAAAGATTTTGAAAGGGAACTTGAGTAATTTGTAAATGCTTTGAGATACTGCAGTTAGACTTTGCTTTAAATATCAGCCTCTGAAAGATGCAAGCTGTTACAGTTAGGAATTATGGTTAATATGAGTGATATGTTTTTTAACTTGTTAAAATTAAGAAAATTAGATAATGATGTTATCTTGTTTGATTGAGCTCCCTTAAGGTCCAAAGGCAAGATATCTCTACAGATAGCATCTGGAAGGGGTGTTGGATGAATCTTGCCCTCTTATTGCTGTAAATTGGCCCTCTAGTGATGCCATATGCTCTAGGAAAAAAAACATACATTTCCCCATATTTTATCCTATTGGGGTATATAGCACCCCCACGAGGGCAATTTATATTAGGGAATGGACACAGGAGAAGATTTAAAAATCTATCCATTGCCTGGGGTTGCCAGATCCCCTTACCCTCCCAGAGAGGGGGAGCCTGCATTTACCTCCTCAATCCCCTTCCAGGAATCATATCGCAGAGACCCTAGGAGTACTCCCATGAATTGCACTGAGCTGATTTGAGCCACAAAAGGGTTAGGCCTGTGCAATGACGTCCCTCCAGGGAGTGATGTCGCACCGCACCAGGAGCATATCCTGAGAGTCCTGTTCTCTCGCTTTCCCCTCCTGCCAGCTAGGTGAGTGGGGTGAAGGGTGAGGGGGTGGAGGTCCCCCACTGGGGGACCCAACCTTACCATTACCCCATGACTGCCATGGTCCTCCTGATACAAACAGGAGGCTCCCACAATTAACTTGTACAAATTTAAAGATATGGGAGATGTGATCAAGGATATCCAACATCTCATATATTTTGGCCCTGAGAGACATTATGGCAGTTAAAGAGTTTGATAAGCAGTTGACTACACAGCCCAAAAGTACTGTACCTTAAGGCAAATTATTGTGGTTTTTTCCTGTACAAAGCAAAACTTAACTGAAATGGCATTTTTATTGTTTTAGAAATTAAAGCTATTAACCTCAGTGGCACCTGCAAATTTCTAATACTACAAACCATAAACTCAGCAGTTGTCTGTCTTTTATTCACATGCTAAATTAAGCATAATTGTTGTGCAGAATATTATACATTAGTGACTGTGAATATACAAGAAATAAAAATCAAATCAATACTACATGTTAGTGAGGCATGATCTCCAAAATTCACTTAAAATTACAAAGACTCAGATAAAACCTAGCACATGCAACCATTTTTATTGCATGAAATATTCTTGCAAACTTTGCAACTTAAAAAAAAATCAGATGGGCCATAAAGAGCAATTCATATATGATTACTCAGGACTTTCAGCTCTATAGACAGCAGATCTTCTTATAAAAGAGGCTCTGATTAATTTCAAGAAATGGTCATTTTTTAAAACCTTTAGATAACTCATTTCAGTCTTTTCCAGGGGTCAAGAACAGGCTGTGAAATGCATCTATAGTAAGCAGACAACTCATAGCAAGCTATTGGAAGAGGTGGGGGTGGGGGGGGAGGAATAACATGCAAATAACTATTTGGATCACAGTAGAGTTTTTTTTAGGTTTGATTATGAATCTTTATTCAAACATGCAACATTAATGCTATTCACTCTAATGTTATATACTGTACAAACGTTCATTATCTGTGTACTGGATTCAAAAATGTGCAGCTACTATTTTCAAAAAGCTATCTCTGCACCATTGCATAGTATGAAAGCCAGAAGAAATCCAGCTACAATACACCTGGTTTGAATGCACTAAACCTCACTGCCCATTCTGCCATTGTCACAGAAAATATAATACAATTAAGAATATGATGCTATTACTCCAAATAAGTTACTGTTATAGAAGCAGGGAAGATACCTTTACCTCAGGAGTTCAGAACTGGTAAAATAAAAATTAGCATTCAAGATGGTTAAATTCACTCCCCACTCCAATTCCGCCCCCCTACTGAAAACCTGTCAGACCTGATCATCTTCTGCATTTTGACTATACATGTTTACATGTGCACATTTTAACATAATGCAATGACTGTCCTGTGCTGCTCAGCAGGCCATATTGCTTTACAGGAAGATGCCTCTATTTGGTTCGTGTGCAGAATTTAACAGCCTAACATACTATCATAATTGCTGCAAATTACAGCAGTGTAGGATTGTCATGTTACAGCCTCAAATCACAAGTGTTACGTGGAGGGATTTAAAAAAGAGAGGGGGGAGGGAGAGAGAAAGATCTGCTTTTTTTCCATTTCAGTATATTCCAATCCTTCAAAAACCTCAGGTACATGCAGAAAAATCCTTATGCTACAGAATAAATGAAATCATTCCTCAATGAAGGTTTACAGCAAATACGATGTGAAATTTTTTTATAGTATTCTTTCTAGAAAAATAAAAATGGTAGTGATTCTTCTAGAGTGCAGCAGGACTTAATTAAAATATATTTCTTAATGGAAAAATGCTTCATGTCTGTTGTGCATATGCTTCTCTTACCCTCTTTATCTGACTAATAACATTTCTATATGCCACTAAGGGCTTACATTTCCCCAATAAAAACAGACCTATGTGAATTAAAAACATGTACACATCCTTAGCCGCATCCACAGTATGTAGAATTTGATCACTGGAGATGCCAAGCAGCATGGTGATTATTTGCACCACCCCAACTGGCCTTTTTATTTTTAATCCTATATTCATAATTTAGAATGAATTATACAGCATTAAGGAACAATATCATTTGCCCCCTAGTCACAGCTATAAACAAACCACAAGAGAAATATTAAGGAATAACCAGAACAGAACCTACCTTCCATCATGGTGGCAGAATTGCATTCCTCAGTTTCCAAGGAGCTTGAAAAAAATACAGGAAATACGATTCCAGTTACCAGATGCTTAATGTAAGTCCTTAAAACCAGTCACTCGGATTCATAATCGGTACAGCTGCCAGAGCAAAATTTTAAAATACAAAAAAGAGGAGAGAAATGATTGTGTGCTAAGGCAAAAGACAGGCCATGGATGCTGCTATAGCTGTATCACCTACGGGATCAGAGAAGGATGCTGAGAGAGACAGAGAGAGAGAGAAAGAGAGGGGTGGAGGGAGCTGGCTTAGCTCACACGCCTGCTAGTATCTCAACCAATCCCTCCAGTTTTCTATCTCGTCACATGGTAGCTTGCTTGCATCTCCTGACACAATACCCCTGGAGAACACAGGAACCTATTCCCCCCTCATTTCTTAACCTCTCTCTCTCTCTCTCTCTCTCTCTCTCACACACACACACACACACACACACACACACAAATAGACACACAAACCCCTTTCTATACATTGCGGTGTATTTCCCTTCTCAATAATCTTGTTGCAGCAGCTGGAGGGATGAGATTAATTATCAAGCGCTGTCAGATTTACAGAGAGCTCTGCTGTGAAAGCTGCATGTAAACAGGCTTCTAAGGGGGAAATTGATTTTTGCATTTAAAAAAAATTCAAGTTTAATCAAAACAGCTAGGAATTTTACGGGCCTGGCATTTTACAAAGGGAGCGGTGGCTGCATTCTGATGGCATTTGTGTATCCAGCATGTCAGTTTTTGTAGATCTCATAACACAGAGAAGCTGTAAGCTTGACTTCACATTTGTGTCACTGATCTCCTCCTTTCCCCCTCTGTCCCCACTCTCTCCCTCAGCCATTCAAGAAAAAAAATCAATTGGCCTGACGTCACATCATAAACAATTATCTTCAGGAGGAGGATGCAACCAGACCACCTTCCAAGAATGCCCAGGAATTAATTTTGCTTGAAGAGCATCTATGCCAAAGGGCTGGAAATTGCCATTAAAAATGGAGAGGAAACAAAAGGCACACAGACAGGACTCTCAAACCAGGCTAGAAACACCTGAGTGTTTGGAGAGAGAAAAGAACCCCAAAGCTGTGGAAGTGGGGGCTACAGTTGTTCACTAGGCACAACTTTTTAAAAACAAAACTGGCATACTGACAACACCTAGTCACCATCACCATTGTCACTTGTTACTTGAAGAGGTCTTAACATGACACACAACCATGACAGAATGATATTTTCACCACTCAAGGCTAAATGTTGAAAAAGCAGAGTGCAGCTGCTTATCGCCATCTCCTTGCTCTGCCCTCTCTTTGCACAGCCATTTATATTTAATGAAGCTCAGGTAACTTGTTTGTAGCTATTGACATTGCTAAAACATTTCATACAGTTGTAGTATTGGATGGGGGGACATTAATCAGAGCCAAGTAAAACAGAAGAAATCATGGAAAAAGTAAAAGCTGAGATAGAGGTCCTTGTTGGTCCTTGGAAAAATAAATAACTTGGTCCTTGGAAAAATAAATAAATAAATAAAAATAAATAACGTGTCTTTCATGTTCTTTTATTCTTGTCTGGATGCTACGCTTTGTGGTCCCGATGTACACTTGTCCACAGCTGCAGGGTATACGGTATACTCCTGCAGAGGTGAGGGGGTCTCTACTGTGGACAAGTGTACATCGGGACCACAAAGCGTAGCATCCAGACAAGAATAAAAGAACATGAAAGACACTGCAGACTTGGACAACCTGAAAAATCAGCCGTGGCTGAACATAGCCTAACTCAAACAGGGCACAGTATCTTATTCCAGGACACCAAAATACTGGACAACACTTCCAACTACTTTGTCAGACTGCACAGGGAAGCCATTGAAATTCACAAGCATAAGCAAAACTTCAACAGGAAAGAAGAAACCTTAAGAATGAACAGAGCATGGTTTCCAGTTCTGAAAAACACCAGGCTAACAAAACACTCTACACCCGACAATAGCCCTGCAGAGAAGATTAGCACACCAAGCACCAATCTATATGCAAAAGAACCTCCTCAGGATACAGTGAAGCCTCCCGCCATTAGCACTCCACACCCTGGGAAATTCTTACAGGATGACTCAGCTCAACCCCACCCCTCCTGAGTAGATATAAATGACCTGCCCACACCTTTTCCACACTGTGACACTGAGAGATCTCTGTCTTTTGGTGCTACACCTCTGAAGATGCCAGCCACAGCTGCTGGCGAAACGTCAGGGACTACAATGCCAAGACCATGGCAATACAGCCCGGAAAACCCACAACAACCATCGTTCTCCGGCCGTGAAAGCCTTCGACAATAGTTCCTAATTTGATTTTAATTTGCAATGAGGTCAAAATATTCTACCATCTGGGAGTGTAATACATGCAATGAAAGGGTAAATCTGCACGAGCTGTTCCATTGCATACACGGTATTAGCGTTGCCAGCCTCCAGGCAGTGGCTGGAGATCTCCCAGAATTACAACTGGTCTCCAGGCCACAGAGATCAGTTCACCTGGAGAAAATGGCTACTTTGGGGGGTAGACTGTATGGAATTATGCCATGCCAAGGCCCTTTCCCTCCCCAACCCCACTTTCTCCAGGTTTCTCCAGGTTTCACCCCTCAGATCTCCAGGAATTTCCCAACTTGGAGCTGACAACCCTACACGGTATATTGTGCGATGCAGGCCATGTGTGCACATTTTCAGAGGCACATATAGCATTCACCTGTTCTTTTGGCCTTTTCTTTAAGATGAAAAGAGTGGGCTTTATGTCACTGACTTACAGAGGTCTCATTGCTGTGCTGTGTACTAAAATGTTGTTTATAGATCAGGTAAACCAGTCTTTGACATGGCTATTGAATATAATTTTCTATCCACATTGGATGGGGGTGGGGATGGGGAATGAAGAAATATGAAGTCAACATGTACTAAGACCTCAAGACCCAACATTTATATCAGTGTTTGGGATAGGGAAGCTGGCAAAAAAATTTCAAGCAAGGGTTTCTTTATGTTCAGATGGTTTATTACAGGATACTAAATACATAAAAGCTAATAAATTCTTGGCTCCAATCTTTTGTTAATCTTTTGCATGCCCAACAGATTGAAGATGGAGACTATCTTTTGAAGAGGTATGCGTATAAATTTTTCTCTTTCTTTGTAGATTCACTCTCACTTAGGCCACCAAGCCCAATGGATTCTGATCTTATGATAGCCCCCTGTGGAGACAGGCAGGGATTCTTCACTCAAATGAAAAGCCCAGAAGTATTTTAATGTGAACAAGAGGCTCAGATGATGATGTTTAAACAGAAAATGAAAGTAGTCTTGAAAAAGCACTGATAGCTTAGAAAGCACCAGTGCAGCCATTTCATAGAATCATAGAATCATAGAGTTGGAAGGGGCCATACAGACCATCTAGTCCAACCCCCTGCCCAGTGCAGGATCAGCCTAAAGCATCTCTGACAAGTATTCATCCAGCCTCTTCTTGAAAACTGCCAATGAGGGGGAGCTCACCACCTCCCTAGGCAGCTGATTTCACTTTTGAACTACTCTGACGGTGAAAAAGTTTTTCCTAATATCCAGTCGGTACCTTTGTGCATGTAGTTTTAGCCCATTGCTTCGCGTCCTACCCTCTGCTGCCAACTGGAACAGCTCTTTGCCCTCCTCAAAATGACAGCCTTTCAAATATTTAAAGAGAGCAATCATGTCCCCCCTCAACCTCCTCTTCTCCAAACTAAACATTCCCAAGGCCCTCAGCCTTTCCTCGTAGGGCTCAGTCTCCAGACCCCTGATCATCCTCGTCGCTCTCCTCTGCACCCTCTCGATTTTGTCCACATTCTTTTTGAAGTGAGGCCTCCAGAACTGCACACAATACTCCAGGTGTGGCCTGACCAAGGCAGTATAGAGAGGGGCTATGACCTCCTGCAATTTCAATGCTATGGCCCCTTTGATACAACCCAGGATTGAATTAGCCTTTTTTGCCACCGTATCACACTGACTGCTCATATTCAGTTTACAGTCCACTCTTACCCCAAGATCCCTTTCACATATACTACTGCCCAGAAGTGTATCCCCCATCCAGTATTTGTGCTTCTCATTTTTGTGGCCCAGATGTAATACTGTGCACTTGTCTTTGTTGAATTGCATCCTATTCACAGCTGCCCACTTCTCCAGAGTATTCAGGTCTTGTTGAATTTTAATTCTATCTTCTTGGGTGTTTGGTACCCCTCCCAATTTGGTATCATCAGCAAATTTAATGAGCAGCCCTTCCACTCCTTCATCCAGATCATTGATAAAAATATTGAAAAGTACCGGGCCCAAAACCGAGCCCTGCGGCACCCCACTGGACACCTCCCTCCAATCTGATGAAACGCTGTTGACCACCACTCTTTGAGTGCGGTCCTCCAACCAGTTCCCTATCCACCGAACTGTCCTATAGTCTACTCCACAGTCTTCCAGTTTGCCCATCAGAATGTCATGGGGGACCTTATCAAAAGCTTTACTGAAATCCAGATAAATCACGTCAACAGAGTTCCCCTGATCCATTAAGCTGGTCACTCAATCAAAGAAGGAAACCAGGTTGGTCTGGCAGGATCTGTTAGGAACAAAACCATGCTGAAAGTCCACCAAAACATTCCACGGGAGTAGACAAGTTTGGCTATTTTTCATCTGTTGCTTAGCTTGAATTTTCTTAGATAATATTTTACAAGTTTTGAAAACATTTAGTGTGAACAGAAACACTGACTTATTTGAACTGTATTAGATGGAAACCATTAAATGAAAGAAAGTCTTGGAAGTTTAACAATAAGGTTAGCACATCCTGATCTGTTCCATATTTTATAATTTCTGTTAAAATTTGACATAGGAGGTGCATTCATCTTAAAAAATATGAAGGTACAATCAGTTCCATCCCTTTACCTTTCATACATCACATTTTAAATAGGGCAGGACACAAGAGAAGATGTGACTCATTTTATTCATACCATTGCCTAAAAACTCACAACCATAAAAAGTTAAAGTCTGGTTAGTGTTTGCAAGCTCAGGAATTTCATGTCCACCTTAGGAGGCAAGCCTAGGGTTGCTAGGAAATGCCAGCCTCAGGTTGCACAGCAACCAGTGGGTAGGGTTATGGGGGGGAGCATGATGCTGGCTGAATCATATCACTTCTGGTAAAAAAACCTGTGACAGAGGTAGCTCTAGGAATCAATGGAGATGCTGTAGTAATCATAGTTTCCAGGGATTCCTAGAGCTATCCTATGTCACTTTCAGTTTTTACTGGAAGTGATGTATTACTGCACACAATGCTGCATTTTTAAAAATTTTCTCCTGCCACTGCTCTGAATGGTGGCAGGCAACAGTAACAGGAGGTGAGAATCCCATCAGTGTTTTGGGCCTCCCCTGTTCTCATTGCCCAGGAAACCAAGGATTACCAAACTCGGCTAGTGATGACTTCATCACATTATGATGGGAACCAGCCTTGTAAAATTCTTTGCATAGGACTGAGGTTTTTCTCTTAATTAATGGGGCACTAAGATACTGGGAGATAATGCTCCAAGCAAAACAAAAGCAATCAAGAAATATTCTTAAATATCCTTCACAGTTTAGAAATGTAATGATAAAGAAGAGGGAAGTGTGAGAGTGGGGAACTGGGGTTCATTGCCGTTTGAATTGCTATGAAATATTCATTTTGAAATCTATTTTATTCTACCTGCTTTACCTTTGTTTGGCAGATTTGTTTAATAAATCGATAATGTAATAGGCCCTAAAATTTTTGAGACAGAATTTTGAGTATATATAATATCACAATATATATCTAAATGCATCTGTACTCCCCCCGCCCCGCATTTCCAGCAGTATATCTAAAACAAAATAAAAAGAAGTATGACTTTCCCTACCAAACCATTTCCCTTGCAGGGTAATAGCATCACATGAGCAGTGGAAGAGGACTAGACACGTTTGTCACTATTTCAATAAGGTGCAGAAATGACCATGGCATATTGCTATTTATCATGCCAATTTCTCTTGGGGCGTGGGTGGGGGGAAGGTCATTGATGGCTTCTTAACACCTGAAGCTAAATCAACTTCCTTAGAGATATTGGTCTATTTTTCTAAACTCTATTCAGCCATCTTGCAGAATTCCATTACAATGTAAAAAATAGACTTCTTTCCATTGTGTCTTCTTGGATTTTAATCTAAATCTTTAAGTTTGATTTGCTTTGGCAACCTAATGACACAAAAACATCTTATATGGATACATTAAAAATGAAATGAATTAATCACAGCTGAAACTGAAGTCATGCTTTATCTCCTATGAGAGGCTCCTACTGGAGCAGATGTATCCCGTAGATATTAACTCCAGGAGCTCCTTCCTATGTGGATTTCTAGACAAGGTGCCTTCTGGGCACTGCTTGCCAAATGCAAGGAGCTTTAGATTCTGATGGTGAGGGATTTGCTAAATAAAGCTCAAATCCTCCAGCTTCATCCCCAGCAATAAATACAGCAGCAGTAAATACTGTAGCAAAAATGGAAACACCAGGACAACCCAGACTTTTTGTTTACATGTTAATGTGTATGGTTTTACAGCCATTTCACTAATCCATCAAGAACATAATAGTACCATATTAGCAACAAGCATATTCAGTCCAGCAATAGTTATTTAAAAATGACAGAAATAATTTTTCCTTGCAATAATACATATGGTTATTAAATGAAGTAACATTTCTACACAACATGAGAAAGGTTATAACACTTAATCCTAATTACCTTGGTGTTATATTTATCCTTTACTAGTATCGTGGATCTCAGAGTTCATACTTCACAGTGTGCACATATTAATTGCACACATATATGCAGATAGTATAAGATGCTGGATTTTCTTAAGAGCTTATGAAAATCAGATCTGACAGATACCAGTTGACAATGCCTGTAGTTCATCCCTGTACATCAGTTAGTGCAGATTAATTGACTTTTGAGCAGACCATGGGAATATTCATTTCCAGTTTGTATACTGTATTTTCTTCTAAGTCAACACTGAGATAAACAAATGCCCAAGTCTTCCCCTTTTCACTATTTGTTACTGTTGGATAAAACCACTTCTGGATTTACAAACTAAAGGATTGGTGGGGAAACAAGAAAAACCAGCTGTGGTTTGAAGGTACTTTATATTTTGGTTCATAGAACCTCCCATTCAGCCCTTCCAAGCTTTTCCATGACAGTCAGAACAAGATATTGCCCCCCCCCAGTTGGAATAAAGGGGCAGACGCAAGGCTTGGGTAATAAAGGGCCACTGTTTATTTTGGCAACAACATTAACTGCAACAACTAAAACCTGGCAGCTGTACAGGTCAAGCCCTGGGGTCACTACTCCTGGACCCTGCCTTGACCTGTGTGGGCAAGACCCGCTGCCCCAGATGCGAGCCATCCAAATGCATGGCAGGGATCCGGTTGGCCTGGCCAATGGTTTCCCCCTTAAAGCTCCAAGCACTACTACTGTGGAGCATGAGGGAAGGACCCCACCAGGCAGCCTGCCCTCTCAAATGGCCACCGTAAAATATGCCAGCCGATCCTGACAGGTCCCTAATATCCCCACCAATGGGGATGTGCCAAGGTGTCATAGTGCAGCCAGGGCTTGACAATTCCTCAGAGGAGGAGCAGCTGGCACAGCCAAGGCTTGCTGACATCCTTGCTTCTCCTGAGGAGGAGCAGCCTGTCACCCATCAGCCGACCACAGCTGAACTGTCAGATGCCGAATCCCAGCCAGAAGCTCCCCTTCCCCATCCAGAGCCATCAGCCTAGATGCAGCCAGCTTCCTTATCCCCTCCAACATCTCTAGACCCCCAAGAGCAACGTCAATGCAGCAGGCACAGAAGAGACTTACAGACCCGACGTCAATCAGCATGCCTCCAAGCTCTGAACAGGCCAGCCTTCTCAGAGGAAGGAGGGGCTTCAGAAGAGGAGACTTGAAGCAGCTGTGCCAGCTGCCATAACGCTCCCAGAGTGTAAGAGCATGAGGGAGGGGCCCTTTCAGCGTGGCTTCAACGAGTTCAATGTACTGCTATGGGGGGGGGCAGGGCAGCCTTTTAAGGCACCTAGCCCAGCCCCCACCCATGTGACCCTATGAGACCAGGGACCGCTGCCGCTTATCCTCCACAGCGGCAAATGCGGCCCCTGGCCTTAAGCCTTTGACTGCTGGCTGGGCGTGGGCCGTATTTCAAGTATATAATGACAAAATCTGACACTAAATCAAGACTAGGGGCCAACCTATTTTGGTACCAACTGTGTAACATCTAGGTGGTGGATGTGGCAGCTCCCTTTCACACAATAACTATTGGCACAACCCATCATGAGTTCTCTTGTAGAAACTTCTAAACATTAACAGGAGCAATATGAAATCATGACTGTGGTCTTGCCGGCCCCATTTATTTCAGTGAAGCTTGGACTATTTCCTGGTGGACTGTGCTGTGGAGGTCAGATCTATCTGTCTCTCCTTCTGCCATCCTTAAGGGCTTTCCATATCCACCATCTGATAAAATTTTGCCTCATGGTAGGCTTCTTCTGTGCCAGATAACCATTTGGTGGTAATCTTCAGTCATTTTGCACTGTGTGTACTCAACTGATCCTGTTAAATAAGTAAAATCCTATGTAGTTTTACTTTGCCATATGACTATATGTGACACCTATTTGGGTGATTCCGCACATGTTGGATAATGCATTTCCAATTCTCTTTATAGATCATTTGGAACGGATTCTTTTGTGCGGAACAAAAAATCCACCTCAAACGACTGATAAAGTGCATTGAAAGTGCATTATCCAACGTGTGCGGAATCAGCCACTGTTATTGATCTGCCACTGACTGAAAGAGGTTGGTGTGATCGTTAATAGCTAACTGTCAGGCTCCTTCTGTACTCCTTACTGTAAATAAATAAATATATTTTATTCTAAAAACCAGACTTTTATAACATTACTATAGGTTCACTGCTCAAGAAACAATTTAAAGGGGACGGGGGATGACAGATACTAGCTTCAGAACTAAAAAAAATTAGACAAATCTTTTAGCTAAGTGGGCTGTATAACAACAACAACTACTAACTACTACATTTGATTTATACACCACCCTTCAGGACAACTTAACACCCACTCAGAGCGGTTTACAAAGTACATTATTATTATCACCATAAGGATCATCCTGTGACTAACTCAAGGTCACCCAGCTGGCTTCAGGTAGAAGAGTGGAGAATCAAACCTGGCTCTCCAGATTAGAGTCCCGTTGCTCTTAACCACTACACCAAAGTAAGCTGTATACTTGCATAATCTTATTACTCCTACTTACTGCTACTATTACTACCATTTTTCCTATGACAATGTTAATTTCATTGCAGAGTCTAGTCAGTCCAGGATGTAAACATGCTGAGATCAAATTTCTCATGTCCAACAGAAAGGTCTGTTCTTTTCACATGGTACAATCAAAGAACATTTAAGAGTATTTGCATTTCAGAGTGTGTTCTTTATCACAGCCTACACAGAGTATGCTGACTGCACTGACTCTGTATTAAACCTGCAGCCTTAACATGAAGCTCATATAATATTTGACTATAGGTGATTATTTGCAATAATGCAGAAGAGGGAATTTCAATAGATGCAGCTTTTCTAACCTTCACATAATACACTATTTGTCAAAACAACTATTGGATATTAGTATGATTTGCAACTGATTACTGGTGGGCCAAAAGTGCTTCCATCAGATCTACATGTTAATTTGGAGTCTTGTGGCCATTTCGTCATTTGTTGCTATGAAAATCAGAGATCTACAGATATATCTGAAGTTCAGTCTTTCGATACAACATTTATAGGTTTCCTCAGAGTAGTATGTAATACACACAACGAAAAACTTGATAAGTGCTGCACAGCCTGCCTGTTAATCACCATGTAAGTAGAGAAAATTAACTTCTGACTTCAGATATGGAGAGTAGTACAGGCCATGCATATAGGATTGCTAGGCCTGCAAGAATGGAGTGGGGTGCTATTAACACAATGGTGTTATGTTGCTTCCTGGGAAAACTCACAAGTGACATGACTCCATTCTAGGAGTCTCTAGAAAATCTATGGCAAGTGTATCAAACATGCAGAGTGTGGGCCAGATCTGGCCCCTCCGGGACTCCTATCCAACCCACAAGCAACTGGAGAAAAAGGCAGGAGGCTGGAGACTGCTTCAGGGTGCAAGCAACTTGCGCTCAGTGAAGGTGTGGAGCTCACTAGTGGAGGCTTCTAGCTTCCAACCCAGACACCCAATCCAGATTGACATTGGGCTGGCTGGAGTTGGGGGAGTGATGCAGGCTTCCCTCTGGTTCACTGCAAAAGAGCATACCTACTTTTCTGGCTTTTTTTGCTCACCAGAAAACCATTAGTGTCACTCTCCTTTACAGCATCTGGAAATGGCTGCAACCTCTGATAGTGACAGAGGCTGGGATGTGGTGGGCTTTCAGACCACACAGATCTCTTCTGGCCCTCCGTGCACTGCATGCCTTTGCATGTGTGTGATTTGGAACATTAAGACATTGGCTATCATGGTATTAGCAAAGAAGGCAAACAAATTGGCCTGATTTGTACACACCTTTTTTGAAAGTTTCAATCAAGTGAGAAAAGCTGCAGTTAAGGCAAGGTATATTATCACCCATGAACTAGCTGTGTCATCAAAACCCTTTTCAGAGGGGGAATTTGTTAAGATATGTATGATTGTGGCTGCAGAACTAGTCTGCCCAGAGCAGCATTGGGCTTTTGCAAATATAAATCTCTCAAGAAACACAGCTGCAGAGAATATATGATTTATCTGAGAATCTTAATAGGAAACTTACAGAAAAAGCTAAGTCCTTCACTGCTTTTTCAATTGCAATATACGAAATTACAGATGTTACTGATTTAGCACAGCTTGCAATTTTTATTTGTGGAATTGATGAAAAGGTGCATGTTACAGAATTTGTAGAAATAATTTCAATGAAAGACAGAAACACAGATGATGACATCTTCAAGAACATGGTGGGAGCTCTGGATAAAATAGGTACTAACCAGCTGGGCAAAAGCAGTGAGTCTGGCCACAGATGGAGCACCACAAATGGTAGGAGGAATAGCTGGAGTTGCTGCAAAACTCAGGGAAAAAATGGTGGCTGCAAGTCCATGTCATCAGTTTTTCAATTTCCATTGCATTTTGCAACAGGAAACTCTGTGTAATAAAACATTGAAGATGGATAATATGATGGATGTGGTCATAAAAAACTGTTAATTTTATTCAAGCCAGAAGTCTCAACCAATAGCAATTTAACAGTCTTCTGGACGAACACATGATCAGACATGGGGTACCATACCATACTGAAAAACAGTGGTTAAGTTGTGGCTTCTATGAACTACAAAGTAAAATATAGATATTTATGGATAAGAAATGGAAGGTTGTCCCTGAATTACAAGATAATTAATGGCTTCAAGGTCTTGCTTTTATGATGGATATTACAGAATACCTGAACTGTCTCAACACAAAGATGCAGGTTCGAAACAAAGTTGTGACAGAGTTTCACGTCAGCATTTGTGCCTTTGAGATGAAGCTTCAGCTTTGGGAAAAGGAACTTTAAGAAAATAATTTGGTATACTTTCCATCATGAAACCTCTGTCTAGTAATCATATATCCACATAAAAGTACAGGAGAAAAATCTATAAACTAAAAAAATGAATTCCAAGAGAGATTTTCTGCCTTCAGCAATGCTACCGAAACACTCCAAAATCCTCCCTCTCCCTTTCCAAATTCCAGTGCTGCAATCCCTTCTTCTCTCTCAGCTGACTGGAAAGTGCAACCATGAAACTGAGAGCTGGGACTTGGGAGTTATATACTCCTTGGTCTCATAGAGCAGAATGAGAGCGCTCTGGTTGGCAGCTAGAACTGCCTATCAAGGTTTGAGGACTAAGATTGGTGTTCCCAGGGTTGCAGAAGGTCTGCAGATGTCCAGCCCCTCCGTTGCCTAGGGAATTAATCCTTGTTCCTTGCTCTCATAGAGCAGAATGAGAGCACTCTGGATGGCAGCTAGAGCTGCCTATCAAGGTTTTGAGGACTAAGATTGGTGTTCCCAGGGCTGCAGTAGGTCTGCAGATGTCCAGCCTCTTCATTGCCTAGGGGATTGAAAGATCGGTGCCAGGCTGTCTGGCTTCAAAAACCCAATACGAACTGAATGAACCGGCCCCAAATTTGCCACTGTTCATGAAAGTTGGGGTCTCATGAACTGACAGTTTGCAAACGCTGAACCGGCCCCGTTTGTGCTGAACTTTGGTTCATATTTCAGTTCATGCCCACCTCTAGTCATGAGGTTCCAGAGGAGCTCCAGATGGGGACAGAGGGTGGTGCTGGGGGAAGAATTGTCATCCTGCTGCCCACTGGTCTGCAGTGTGCCGCATGGGGCGGTGCATTCCCCATTATTGTTTAACATTTATATGTGTCCCCCTCGCCCAGTTGGTGCGAAGTTTTGGACTTGGGTGTCATCAGTATGCAGACGACACCCAGTTATATCTGCTGATGGATGGATGGCCTGGCTTGGCCCCAGATGTCCTGGAGCATGCTTTTGAGACCGTGACTGGATAGTTGAAGCAGAGTCAGCTAAGTTAAATCCCATGAAGACGCAGATCCTTTACTTGAGTCACAGGAATGTAGATCTGGGACCCTGACTTCCTACTCTTGATAGGGCGGTGCTTACACCAACTCCAAGGGTGAAGAATTTGTGGGTGATCCTGGATGTCTCCCGGAAAATGGAGGCCCAGGTCGCTGTGGTTGCCAGGTCCTCGTTTTTCCATCTTTTTTTTTTAAGTTTTTTTTTTAATTACTAACAATACAAGGGAAAGGAGGGGGGCAGAGGGAAGGAAAGAAAAAAAAACACATAACAACACTACAAATAATGCTTTCCCTTCATACTGCCATTGTTTAAAATTAAAACTTTGTAAAATACTGTTAGATTGGTAGACCTTGCAAAATACAGATTATAATCAAAATTAAGTCTTCCTCCCCCCCCCCCCCGGGCCTCGGACGCAGTTCTCTCTGAACAGCTGCAGTCGCCGCGCTCGTTCCTTCCTCCCCCTTCAGACTTGGAACCCTTCTCTTCTTGCTGCAAATCCTGCTGGAACTCTGGATGCTGACCCTCAAAGTCCCTTAGTTGATCTTCTGATGTTATCTTGTAAGTGTGATCTTTGTAATTAAACCAGATACCTTCCGGAAATAACCATTTGAACTTTATTTCACGTTTCCTCAAAAGAGCCACAAACCCTTTGTATTTAAATCTTCTTTTCCGAGCTAAAAATGGAACGTCCTTCAATATCTTAACCTTATTGCCCAAAAAGTCCAGATCCACATTGTATGTATTATATAGGATAGTGTCCCGAATCCTCTTAGATGAGAAATCAACGATGATCTCGCGAGGCAGCTGACGCTTCGTTGCATATTTTGAAGAAGCCCGATGGACTTCCAAAATGGCGCTTTTTAACTCTTCTTTAGTTGCCCTCGCGGGTGTCGCTAAAAGTTCCGAGACCAGATCCCGCAAATTCTCATTTTCTTTCATGTTCTGGAGACGCAAAATTGTCTGTGCTCGTTCCACTTGTAACCCGATCAGCTGGTTCTCCACCAGCTTTAATTCTTTGTTTGTTGCCCTCACGAGTAATGCATTTTCCCGAGCAGACTTCTCTGCCCCCCCCGCTGTTTCCTTAATGGTATTCACTTCGCTCTCAATTAAGCTGACCCTTTGATCCGTTTCATTCAGCTTGTCAACAAAGGGCTTTATGGCTTCAGTCACCGACCGCTTCACCAAGTCCTCGAGAGATTCCCCTTTACCCTGCAGGGCAGCTGAAATTAACTTGCCCAAAGCGGGACTCTGCTTTTTCGTCGCCATTTTAGGGGGGGGGGAACCGCCAACCAAGTTCTGAAACTCAGTGAGGGGGAAGAAACCCAAGCCTTCTTAGCTTCAGATCCCACCAATCCTTCACGTACGCTTGTAATACAGAAGGGATTCGCTTACTTACAGGCATTCGCCTAGTTCTGCTCTTTGCCGTTTTCCATGGCCCGGCTGCACGCGATGTGCTGAGCAAGTCTGCTGGCCTCCATTGGAGCAAACGGGCAATTTACCCCCTGCATCGCATTTAGGGGGCTCTTCCCACAGTGCCCCGGACCCTCACTCCCTCACTGGGAGTCCTGGGGGTTAACCCTCGTGGGTCAACCGCCCGGTCAGGCTGCTCAGACGTTTCCTCCCGGACCAGCAGAGAGGAGTGTCTGACATGGCCGGGAAAACGAAAACGAATCTCCTCGTTTTTCCATCTTTGTCAGACTAGGCAGCTTGCTCCCTATCTGTAGACCCGTGATTTAACTACAGTGATCCAAGCAATGGTCACCTCTAGGTTAGACTACTGTAACACGCTCTACGCAGGGCTTCCCTTGAGTCTGATTCAGCGGTTGCAACTGGTCCAAAATGCAGCAGCACGGGTCATCACCGGAGTGCCGGAAATGCATATTATATGTAACACTGGTATTGTGCCAGCTGCATTGGTTACCAGTGGAGTACCGAATCAGGTTCAAGGTTCTGGTTTTAACCTATAAAGCCCTATGCAAATCAGGACCAGCATATCTGCGGGACCGCTTCTCCCCAAATGAACCCCGGAGAACGCTTTGTTCTAGTGAAAAACAGCTATTAGTGGTCCCTGGCCTCACAGAGGCCCACCTAGCACCGACTAGAGCCAGGGCCTTTTCTGTTCTGGCTCCAACCTGGTGGAATGCTCTGTCTAATGAGACCAGGGCCCAGCAGGACTTGCTATCCTTCTGCCGGGCCTGTAAGACAGAGCTGTTCCACCACGCATATGGTTGATGCTGGGCAGGGTCCCCCATCAGTCAAATAGAGGGGACCATCCCTCCCTATCAGGAAATAGCCACCATCCAACCCTTTTGTGGTATCTCTTTTAGGGACAGTTGGATGATGGATCATATGAATTGTGTTCTGTGCTGTTGCTTTTTGTACTTGTATTTTAGATTTTAAATTATTTATTATTGTTTATTGATTTTAAAGTTGAAATGTCAACGTCTTTTTATAACGTATATAATGTAATCCGCCCTGAGCCCGCTGATGCAGGAAGGGTGGAATATAAATCAAATATAAATAAAATAAAATAAATAAAAATAGTTGATCTGTAGTCTGATGCTGTGCTCAGGAATAAGCTTTCTGAAGGTTGACATCAGCAAATTTTACCAATTTTGAGGTCTGAATTACCCCCAACTTAAGGCCTTTGCTTCTAAAATTCTATCTATGTTTGGGACAGTGGGGAGGAGTTCAAGATGGGGGAAGGAGTCCAAGATGGCAACTGCTGCCACTGCTTTGTAACCTTGCTCCTTTTAATTTGTTCATTTTTAATCTGTTTGAATAATAAATTTCCTCCCAGAACAAGTAAGAGACTGTGTCCGGAAGTCGGGGCGGGGGAGGGGAGTTATGCTCTGTTTTTAACTTGTTATGCTTTGTTTTTAAATTCTTATCTCCAGAGCTTCTGTGGAAATTTAATTGAAATGAGTGTTATGAAGACTTGGATATCTCTGGCAATGAATAAGGATGCTTGCCTTAACCTTACCTGCCTGCTTGCTGAGAGGAAGCCTTAATTGAATTTTGCAGAATAAACTGAAGAACTGAAGAGCTTTATTGCTGCCATTGCTGGGACTTTTGGGTTCTATCTTGAAGATGGTGGATGCTTAAGTTTAGAGCTCTTCTCTCAGGAATATTTAAGTCTGCAATACCAACAAGTGAATGAAGAAGAGATATCAGCTAAAAGGTAAGGGTCAGCTGGAAGTGCCTCAGCTGAAAAAGCAACTCTCTTATCTACTCTGTTGGAAGTTTGGCAAACTATGATGCTCCTTTCAGTGTGAGCAACTGAAACAATTGTTGGTTTAACTGGACAGAGTAAGTTTAGTAGATTGCTCCATTTTGAAGGATTGTTGTGTAGACTGAACTGTGTATGACTTGCTGGGGCTGGCCATGCTGTTTATGAGCTCAAGAGGAGGAGTTTTGGAATTGCAACTGACATACATCTGAATTCTACCATTCTTGAGCTTTATATCATGAAGAAGCAACTTGTTGGAGAGCTGTGCAAGATAAAACTCTGTTAACAAGACATCTTGCAATTGATTTATGTTTGTGTAATTGGTGACTGATATGCTTCACAAACAGATGAAAAGATCTAGACCATTTAATGAGTCTCCTAATGGCAGCCCTCCTCCTCTAAAGCAATCTAAGTTGAAGAAGTCTCTGCCTTTTTCTTCTTCTTTTGTCACTGACCTTTGCATTATTTCGCTCGGGGTGGCATCAGGGTCTCTTCCCAGGTCAGATAAGCTTTCATCTGCAGGGTGTGTTGACTCTGTAGAAGGGGAGAGCAAGACAAACAGGTTATTCTGCAAGTTGGCTGAGATGCAATGCCCACTAACCCAACAGCACCCCTCACCCTGCCCTGACTCAGCTCACCTATTGGGAATGGTGTGGAGGTCCTTA
Source organism: Eublepharis macularius (assembly GCF_028583425.1). Taxonomy (NCBI): domain Eukaryota; kingdom Metazoa; phylum Chordata; class Lepidosauria; order Squamata; family Eublepharidae; genus Eublepharis; species Eublepharis macularius. The sequence continues at coordinate 75,388,687 of NC_072794.1, forward strand.
GATGGTCCGCATTGATAGTCATTAGGTCATGCATGAAAAGCTCCTCTGAGCCTTACTGTATCTTAACTATCCTCATTTGACCCTCTACCTCCAGCACAATACTTCTTGCCACGCATTTGGGGTTCACGCTGGCATCTCCCCTCAGGTTGCTGTCCAGCTCCCTGAAGTAGGGGCATGTCGTTGGAGCGTTGCTGGAGCAGTTGTTGTGCACCACAACCGTCTTGTACTCCAAGTGCATGGTCTTCGTCTTCAATCGACACTCTGTTGCCGATCTTCTGTGGTCTCATGCAGCCATTTGTTGAGATATTTTCTCAAAGTAGTCCAAATTTCTGTGTGTGCTGCGTAAAGCCTCCTGTATTTTCTCCTCTCCCCAGAAATACAAGAGATCCAAAATCTCCCTATGCTGCCACAATCCCCCCTTTCCCAGCAACTCTGCCTCTGCTAGCCATGGTGGAAGAGACACCTGTGAACGCAGTTGTGTTATTCCCTCTCTTGGTAAAATGGCGTCTCACTTAGAATGCGGACTTCTGGCCCAGATTTACTCTAATCATAGAGCCCCATTGATTAGGTCAAGAGTCAGCAGGTTGGGGCATTTCGGGATTCTTGGTCACAAAATGGTGGAGATTCTCTGAATCACTACCCACCCCTATTCTCAGCACACAAAAGGAGTTTGGCGCAAATGCGCTTCTGCGTAGAGAAAAGTCAGGTACGAAAGTGGCAGTCAGTTATCAACAGAAATGCAGAAGCAACTGCCTTCATTAAACACGCAGTTCCCATCATTGATCCCTTTTCCCACATCCTATCAAGTGGCAGACCCCCCCCCCCGCCAAAATTGAGGAGGCTTGTTCCTAGCGCAGATAGATGGTGGTCACGCGAAGCTATTAACCAGCAGGGCCTCTGCAGAATGGCAGGGCTCCGCCATTTTGCGGGCACCCAGGGAAGCTCTCAAGATCTGAGACTCCATCTTTCCCTTGGTGCTTAAATCATTCATTGTCCAGAAATGGGTGACTGGCAACCCCCAGAGAAACATCGCAAATGCGCAAAGCACTTATTTCAGCAAAAAAAAAAAGCCAGTAAGCATAGACTGGTTGGCACACACTGGCGGAACTCCGCTGTTTTGCGGGCACCCAGGGAAACTTTCTAGAGCAGAGAGCCTGTCTTTTTGTTGCTTGATTCGCATCATTCATTGATCAGGAACTGGTGACCAGCAGCCCCTATGGAAAAGTCATAACCAGGCAAACTGATCCTTTCATTTTTTTAAAAAAAAGTGCCGACCAGGACAGACTGGAGGGACTCCACCATTTGCCAGGCACCCAGGGAAACTCTTAAGAAAACATAGGTGCTCTGTCTGTCAATGCATAAATCAGGCAAATGGATTACATGCCGAACCAGAAAATCCCTCCATTGAAACATTGTGATTGCGCAAAAGCCATTTTTTTTAACAAAAGGGCTGTACAAGCTGCCAGCCCAGAGCGGAAAAGGAAAAGGGGGATGGGCTTCCCCAATGGTGAAGTGTCACAAATCGTTCAGAATCGTCTTCAGAAGTTCCCACGAAATGCCTAAAAAGCATCATGAAGCGGAATAAATGGAAGCGGGATAAGACAGGTATTGTCGGGTTTTAGCGGTAGAACAGCTGTTAGTATGCGCAGTTTCACACTATATTTAGGACTGTATGGAAACAGCCATGGTTTGGCAGTGAATGCATAAATAAGAAAAAGGAACTTAGGTGCACTCTTAGAAAGTATACGCAGGCTCCAAATAACTGTTTACCAAAATCTTTTTTTTGAACTTTATAATAATTATAAACTACTTCTTAGGAGGAAAAACCTTGCTTCACAGAAAGAATCATAGTAGGAACTTGTCTTGGCATTGGCTCAGAAGGATATGTCAAAGTTTTCGTGCTTCCCTGCAAATTTGGATGGAAAAAGAGTTTGTTGTGATCAGGATTGGCCTGCCCATTGAGGCGAGCCTGGCAGCCACCTCAGGGCGCTAAGGCACTGGAGGGGGTGCTGGCCCAGGGGCAAGGGCGTGCACTACGGAGCTGCCGCCACCGCCGCCACAAGCCAGGCATGTGTGCTGGCAGCGGCAGCGTGGGGCAGCTAAGCAGGCAGCCTCCCGTTCAGTCGCTCTGCAGGCCAGGCACAGCCAGTGGCCAGGGCGTCCGGCTGCACCTGGCCCACAGACCGAATGAACAGGAGGGTTGGAAGGCCCCCCTGTGCGTGCACCCAGCCCTACGTGATGATGTCACATACAGGTCATTCAACCTTAGACTGTTGCTTCTTATTGTAGCATTTTATTAATATGTGAATGGGTTATCTTGGCAATTTTATGTTGCATTCATTGATCTTAAAGCTGCTTTTGATTCTATTCCAAGGCAGCGCCTATGGGATAAATTAAGTAAATTAAATATTAATAATAGGCTATTGGAGCACATTAAAACTCTTTATATTAATCCCAGTCTTAAAGTTAAACTAGGTATTTATTGTTCAATGCAGTTGTAACTTCAAAAGCTGTGTGCCAGGGATGTATTTTGACTCCTTTACTTTTCAACCTGTTTATAAACAATATGGCTGAATATTTGTCAGGAGCACATTTTTTCCCAGTGAGACTTGGAGGGAAGGCCATCTCAATACTTCTTTACACTGATGATACATTACTTATATCCCATACATAAGTTGGCCTTAGAAGGCACTTTAAATAGAGATGGGCACGATCTGCATTACGATAAAAAAACCCCATGATAATGGTGATCGCGCGATCGGGACCCAGCGGATCATGCTCGGGCACAGCCAACAATCCAGCGGTTGGGAGGGGGGCTGTATCAGGGCTTGATCGGGGCGATCGTGCTCGGATCGGGAAGCCAGACACTCAGGCGCCAGCAATCTATTCCCCTGGCAACGGAGCCAGTGGAATGCCTGAGCTGTGTTTGCCCTCCTTCTGTCACCCTGGAAACCCAAATGGAAGCCCAGCTTTCCTTGATCAGCAGGGCTTCCTTCCAACCATGGAGCAGCAAAGCAGTCACCAGCTGGGAGAAGACACCAAAGGGAGGGAGGGGGTGTTCTGTAGCCATGGGCACTCCAATCTCATCCCTGCAAACCTTGATAGGCAGCTCTGACGGCCAAACACAGACAGCCAAACACAAACACAGATGCCGCCGGCATTAGCCACCGTTCCTGTATCGCTGGGAACAGCGGGGCACCCCTCTGCTTTTGCCTTCATGATCCACGATCCACGATCCATGGATCGGAAATGGGAGATAACCAGTGTGGATCGTTAATTTGGGAACGACGCCAGCACCGATCCACGATCAGCTTGATTGGTATTTTCTTTTGGATCGTGCCCACCTCTAATTTTAAAATAGTTTCATTTTTATTGTAAAGATAATTTACTAAATATTAACTATCATAAAACAAAGATTATAATTTAAAGTAAAAGGATCCACCGTCAGAAGTGGACAATGGATGGGAATTCACTAGAGCAAATGATCTCTTTTAAATAGCTTGGGATAGTCATTCATAATTCTGGTTCCTGGCCAGCACATGTTGAACATGCAAAGTGGGATTTTGAAAAGGTTGTGTTTGACATTCTTAGATTTTACAGGGGAGGCTGTTTGTTGTTCCCAATACTAGAAATCTATAGAATAAAGGTATTGCCACAGATATTATATGGAGCCTCAATTTGGGAGTTTGGAGATTTATGACTATTAGAAGTGATTCAAAATAAATTTGCTCTGTTCCTAACTCAATACCAGCAGTTAGATCTGAGCTGGCTCTGCTTCCACTATTGTCTCCAGTCCATAAAGCTGCTATTAAGTTTTGGTTGAAAATTCTCTTTGGTCCAAGTCCAGGGTTCTTAACTTTGGCTTATGAGAATTGAAAGCTGTCTCATGGCAAAGTCAAATACTAAATCTAGTAACCAAACTTGGATTTTCAGAGGATTATTTAGGAAAGCTTGACTTGCAGTGAAACAATTAATAAAACAAAGACTGATGAATATAAATGTTCAGATGGATGCTACATTGTTGTGTACCCTGAGAAAAAGCTTCTCTCTAGAGGTAGCTTGCATTCTCCCCTTTAATCCTTCCATCTTATTGTACTGATCTATTAAATTTCAAACATAGGAAAGCATTCACCAAAGCATGTTTGGATATTTTACAATTGACAAAGTTAAGAGGTTGTTATAATAGGACCAGAAATCTATTGCCCCTGTGAACATGAATCTATTGAGGACCTAGCCCATGTGGTCTTCCAGTGCCCAAGATTTGTAGCAGAATGTGAATTATTTATTTATTTATATTTCAATTTATATACTGCCCATCCCCAGGGGCTCTGGGCGGTGAACAGTTAAAATCGATAAAAACAAGAACTAAAATCAATATACAAACAATAAAACAAATTATCAAAGTGCAGTGGTGGGGAGAACCCTCCCCCACCCCAAAGGTGGGAGGCCAACATGGCACCGCCCCCTTCAATCACCGAATGCCTGGTGGAACAGCTTTGTCTTACAGGCCCGGCGGAACGATAATATGTCCCGCTGGGCCCGGGTTTCCATTGACAGAGCGTTCCACCAGGCTGGGGCCAGGACTGAAAAGGCCCTGGCCCTGGTTGAAGTGAGGTGGGCTTCCTTAGGGCCAGGGACCACAAGTAAATATTTATTCGCTGATTGAAGCGATCTCCGGGGAACGTACAGGGAGAGGCGGTCCCAACCCACTCAGGGCTTTAAAGGTAAGAACCAACACTTTGAACCTGATTCGGAATTCAACCAGAAGCCAGTGCAGCTGGCGCAGGACAGGTGTGATGTGTGACTGGTAAGGTATACTAGTCAGGACCCATGCTGCTGCATTCTGGACCAGTTGTAGTTTCTGGATCAGGCCCAGGGGTAGCCCAGCATAGTGTGAGTTACAGTAATCGAGCCTGGAGGTGACCGATGCATGGATCACTGTAGCCAGGTCCTGGGGCGTCAGGTAGGGGGCAAGTTGCCTGATCTGACGAAGATGGAAAAATGCAGACTTGGCAACTGCCTGACACATAGACAACCAGCCCCTGACACCCCCACCACCTACAGAGAAGGCTGGCCAGATTCTTTGATGTGTAGTGAATTGTGTAGTCCTTTTGTGTGGGGGACAATTAGTGTGATTTGACATGATTTGTTGACCTGTTGTACTTTAAAAGTGAGAAAATAAAGTTTTTTTAAACTTGAGTCATTGTGCGTGTCCTTCCTTCTTTGATGTGAGGTTGGTTCAGCTCAGCATTGGGAACAATGGGGCAGGCTGGCCAGCCTTCTCTGTAGGTGATGGGGGTGTCAGGGGGTGGTTGTCCGTGTGTCAGGTCAGGTGCTCTTTCCCAGGGACAAGTTGGCACTCAGAAGTTTGCCCACCATTGTGGCACCCCTGGGCTGTGCGGAATTGCCCTGGGAAAGAGAGTTTAGAAGTTCCCAAAGGGGGAGGGCTGGCCAGCCTGTTCCTGGGGTTATGGCGGGTGTGGGGTGCAGGGGGTGGATTTGGGTCTGTGAGGGGCTAATGTGGGGATTTCGGTCTGTGTGTGGCAGCTGGGGGGGAATTGGGTTTGTGTGGGGCAGTAGGGGGTGGACTTTGGGGACTGAGATCACCTACTTGGGGAGGCCATGAAATGCCCCCCCAAGTGGGAGCAGGCTGAGCCTTGATGGGGGGGTGGGAGTAGAGGTGGGTGAAGGGCCCCTGACGGTTTGGGGTATTTTGCATGCAAAATGCCACCCCTGGCAAGACAAGCCTCCCCCAGCTGTCAGTAGTGGAAAAAAGGTCACCTAATTGGGGAGGCCATGAAATGGGCCCCCCAAGTGGGAGCAGGCTGAGCCTTGGTGGGGGGTGGGAGAAAAGGTGGGAGAAGGGCCCCTGAGGGTTGGGGGGCATTTTGTCTGTCCATGGAAAAGCTGCATAGTGGCCAGAGTGACTACTCATGTTGGCAAATCTGGTGCAGATGGTCAGGAAAAACAATTGCAGCTTGGGAACTGAACCTGTGAAATAGATCCATGCTGACTTGTCTTGATTCTGACACTCTAACCGCTACATATATTAGCAACAACTATTTTTATTCTTATGAAAATTTAGATGAAGCTAAATATTTTTTCCAGAACAACTGATTCTACACTCATGATCCTTAACACAATTTTAAACAACTTTCACATACAGACCTATATAAATTTTTTAAAAAACCACTTAGAAAATACCCTATAGTTACTATAAAGAAATTTAGGTGACTCGTATGCCTCATTGCTTCATTTGTCTTTAACAAAACATAGTGGCGAGAAAAATAATAAGCCCCTATTGCTGTCCCCTAGATAATTAGGTTATAAATAATCTTGCCGGTTCAAATGCTTTCTTCTTTGGGTCTTGTTAAATTTATCAAGCTTATTCCTTTGAATAATTGCTTTTTTAGTTCCATAATTTAGCTTTCTACTCAGAGCCAAGCTACAAGAGATGAATTACACGAGGAGGAACATGTGAAGGGAGTCGCAATGTTAGCTGGGAAGCTGAGTTTTAAAAGAGATCAGAAGGCTTTGTTAATTTCCCCTCTTTACAGAGCCAGGGAGATGCTGCTCAGAGGGTTTGTTAATTTCCTCTTTGCCTCCTGAAGGCTCTGTCAGTTTTACCTCTCCTTCTAAGAGGGAAAGAGGCAGTACACAAACCCTCTGAGTAGAGATCTCCCTGGCTCTATAGAGAGGGGAAATTGACAAAGCCTTCTGATCCCTTTTAAAACTCAGCTTCCTGGCTAACATTGCGACTCCCTTCATGTTCTCCTCCTCGTGTAATTCGTCTCTTGTAGCTTAGCTCTCAGACACAGGCATCTTGTGCTACTTTAGGCTTTTCCTCTCCTACATAAGGAAGTTCTTCCCTAAATGTAAATAAGTTACCTCAGGGAAGACATTTCACAATGACTGAAAGCACATAAGAAAAAAGAGGACAAGAGCAAAAAAACAGCCTCAACAGGGATGAAAATACCATTCAAACAGCCACATTTTAAAAAAGTTAGCAGCTTCTGTTTCTCCAAATTGCAGCATCCCCAGTTATCCTTTCCTGCAGACTTGATCTACTCTGCCTTCTCTAAGTTCTTTCAAACACTCAGAGGTTTCTCAGTCACATGCATAAACTGTAGCTTGTTAGAAGTATCTAAAATCTTCAGGGCTCATCAGTTATTTCTCCATGTTCCATACATTTTTTATAATGTTCAAGGTAGGTGATATGTGGAAGTCAGAGTCAACCATTTGTGATGTAACAATTCTCTACAACATGATTTGGGACAGAAAAACACATACAGCAGTTTTCTAATTAGGAAATGATTGCCTAATTGTTTTTCTTTACTTTTTTACCACATCAAGAATGAAAACAGTGGATAAAACCTTTAACAGAGATCTAATTACAGGGAGGAAAATTAAACTGAAATGAAGATAACTGGCTGGTTTGAATTTGTTCACGGACTATTAAACCCTAGTTTCAATCAGAGATTTTTTCTTGCTTATATTTGAGGAATTATACAAAATGCATTTTAAATATATTTAGGCAAGATTTTGCCCTGACTTGGATAGCCCAGGTGAGCCTGATCTTGTCAGTTCTCAAAAGCTAAGCAAGGTCGGCCTTGGTTAGTAATTGGATGGGAGACCTCCAACAAAGACCAGGGCTGCACAGGCAGGCAATGGCAAACCACCTCTGTTAGTCTCTTGCCATGAAAACCCCACCAGGGGTCACTGTCAGCTATGACTTGAGGGCACTCTCTACCACAGGCAAGATTGTAACCTATATAGTATGGGACTAAGCGTGTTTGCTCAGAAGCCATCCCTTTATATTCAATGGTACTTATATCCAAATTTGGCTGCCTAGCTTCTTATGAATAAGTCCCATTGAAGTCAGTTTACTTTAAAGTATATGCATTAGAACCACACTACAAATGATTATAAGACTGCAACCTTAGAGCCAGTTTGATTCTCATACCTCCATTTGTCTTTTATAGACACAGGTTAAGTTAATAGATATGTGCAAGATATTTAGTATAATAGGATGGTGTATACGGAATGCATATACAAATCCTTTTGATCCATACATTAGATATCAAGAACTATTCAAACACCACCTTCTCCCCACACCCCATACACATATTTTGAGAGCACTCACTGAGGTTGACTGTCACTGAGGCATTCACTGTCTACAAGGTTACTGTTCCAGGTATCAAAGCCTTTACAGTTAAGGCACCCTAAGAGACACCAGACACAAGGACAAATAGAGGTCCTTTATCTTTATGCAGCTAGGGAAACTGGCAGCACAGCCAATGCAATTATCTCATCCTTGAAGCATTATTTCAGGCCAAGTTGCACCTGGCAAGGCTGCAGTGTCTACACAGCTACTAAAGTTGTAGGAGCTCTACCCTCTCTTACACATGGTTATATAGGCCTTCCAGATTTTTGCATTATTGAAGTATTCCAAAGGGCAGTGTGGAAGTCTTTATGTAGTTTTTATTTTATTTTATTTTTAAAATCTTGCATAACATGATTAAAAGTGTTACTCTGTTCAGTAAAGTACTTTGAAACCTGTGGGAGGTGATCTTACTGCTTACATTTCATTAGTTCACAAAAATGCAACATACCGTAATTCCCTGAAATGAGGCATAGAGAACGCAAAGAGTGTATATCAGCTGGAAAAGGTCCGAGATATTCAAACCATATTATCTTGCGGTTGGGTTTTTACTGCTTCCATTAATTGTTCACTATTTCTTCAGCTTGAGAAGGCAATATAACAACGTTTGCTTATAAGGTACTTCTAAAGTACCTTGTAATGTCTACAAAGAAGACAGGAACAGTCCCATTAATTTGTTTTAAATGAGACTGATGTGTTTTCCAGGCTTCAAATGATATTTTTTTAAAAAATAAATGCAATGCATAACAGGAAGCTGCCTTCGGATCGGATCGAATAAGTGATCTAGCATGCTGTTTCCAGCAGTGGTCCTGCAGATGTTTCTGAAAGTTCACAAGCAGGACATGAACCCTGCACAGCCTCACAATGTTTATCACCAGCATCTAGTAAGAATATATTATATTTGAACATGGAGGCATTGTTTAGCTGTAATATATAATCTGTGGCAATATGATGCAGGCTGCAAATGTAGCACCTCCTAGTTCTCACAATGGCTTGGAAATATCACTTAACTGAGTTTAATGGGTCTTCCTTCAAGTGTTCATTGGTCTGCAGCCTCAGAAGGAGACTGGGCAGTTTCCAAGAGCCATGAGTGCGATTCAGATCTAGCCAGGAGTAAGATTCATAACTGACTTCACTTTAGAATACTTGATATAAGATACTGTCAAAGCTCACGATAAGGCAAAGACAGTGTTGGTGGCAATGAATCTAGTCTTGAAGGAAAGTAATGACAGGATTATGAGGGAACTCTGTGTGGCATCTTAAAAAAAAGTCCCTCAAAATTTCCCCTACAAGAAACATCCCTTCCCCAAGAAACATCTGTTCACTGTGTAGTGGAGTGGTAGCACATTACATGAGAAAGACCTGGGTACACTGTTATTCCACCTTTAGGCTAGTGAAGACATATGCATGGCACTGGGGAGAAAAGAGATAATTTCATGTGTTTTGTAACAGCTTTCTTGGCCTTTTTAGGAAGTCTTCTCTAATAATTTGAGATTAGTTAGTCAGGAGACCATTACTAAAGATATCACTTTGATAGACTGCACTCAGCAATAGTAGAGTCTTTCTCAAATAAGGACAGACTGAGGAAGCCACCCATTCCCATTATTAGTCAAAAGATCAGCCCTTTTTATGTGGAATAATAATCAAATGTGGTTGCATCTTTAAAATCATTAGCTCTATTCCATAAAAAATGTTTTTCATACTATAACCTATGCAAGTTTCCTTATTCTCTTCAGATCTGACGAAGAGAACTGTGATTCTCGAAAGCTTATGCTACAATAAAATTGGTTAGTCTTAAAGGTGCTACTGGACTCTTTTTGATTTCGCTTCTACAGACTAACATGGCTAACTCCTCTGGATCAAATAAGTAATGACAGCATAACAATTTTTGAGTGCTTGTGATTAAAGAGTTCCTTGTTAAAAATTATGTAATAGGACAATTTTAAGGTAATTTACAAAATTTGAAGAAATAACAATTCAAGAACAAGGACATATATTTTCTAAAATATATGAAATGTTGAATATACTTCCACTTAAATGAAGAAAAGATCTAGGTTATAAAATCTCTGAAGAGGTTTGGAAATTTATACTTACCCAGGGCTCATCCTTCTCAGTTAGTCTTTCATTTTAAGAGAATTTAATGAAAATAGTAATTAGGTGTATTTAACACCACAGAAACTGGAAAAACTGTATAAAACTCGCAAAAATATATGTTTCCCATTGTTATACTGCAGGTCTCCTAATGCTGACTCCATGCATACGTGGTAGTGATGTGCAGAGTCCCACCCCACCGATGCAGTTGTCTATACGTATGATATTTATATGTATGATGAAGCATGGATTAAGATTTCCCCCTTAGAAAAGAGAGTTTGTTACTAAATTCCATACCAGATTTCCCTAAGAATCTTCCTAGTATTGTTCTGTATTTGGTTACTTCAGCTAGAATTGCCTTTGTGAGACGTTGGTAACAGAATATACTTCCTAAAGCCCAGGGAAAGGATTGATAAAACCAAATATATATATATATATATATATATATATATATATATATATTGTTTGATAGGTTATATATCTTTATAGTTTGATTATTTAGTTTTGATATGCTATGATTGTAAGTATAATTAACAGGCCTAGACTGGAGTACCTGTGCATAGGATTGCCCTGTAAATGTTAAAAAAGGATAGCTTTTGCTGCGTGCAAAGCTGGTTCAGGCTCTGAGATGCTGTACTTTGTAATTCTTCTATTCTAGTTCTTCATGGGCAATCCATTATTTATCAAAAAATATTTCAGGGACAAATAATTCAGTTTCATATGAAAAGGGCATATTCTCAGTTACTCAGCTTTTAAAAATTAATTTTTGTCTCCAGGAAAAGGCTGTTGCATGAATGTTTCTTTGCAAAAAGGAAAGACATAATCTTCTGTACAGTTACAAACTAGATAAATGCAGGAGATTGTGCCCTAAAGCTCCGTATGTCAGTTACTATCTTCTGCATTTTTCTAGTTTGTATAATATCTACTTGTCTTCAGCAACTGACAAAAATAGGGAAAGTGAGAAGAGCAGTGAATTAGTCACACACAGCCATATAATCTGTTGCAACATGACTAAAATCCAAAATAATTATTTCCATTCAATACACCACCCCCATAACCTGGGAGACTGCTTTTAACAGTTTTCTTTCGGTCATGATTGGTATTAGTCCCTGTCCGAAACTGCAAGTCATCTCTTCTAGTGTTCCATGGTGGCTCCATTTCTCTAACTGCCAAGTGGATCCTATTTCTCTGTAGGGAAAGGTTGCCTTTTTTGTGGGCAAGAGAAGTTGGGATGTCAGCAAAATAAGATTAACAAAATGATATTTACAACAACAGAAAGAGGATAATGCCATTTAACTTGTTTAGAATGCACATGAAGTCATTTTGAGGGATGGAATGTTTCATTTCCAAGTTCATATATATGTTAACAGACAGTAGGCTCTCTTTAAAAGTACAGCTTGAATGCTAAATTTTGTCTGAAATGTCAATAGCGACACCTGCTGTTAGTATGTTTGGTTGCTATCAAAGGCTCATGAGCAAAGCTTGAAAAATAGGAAATTTAGGGAATTTAGGGAATATTTTGTACTTACAATTGTCTATCAAGGATGACATATCCCTTGAGGATGGTTTTCTCATTGAAGAATTGTGGTGAGTTCCCAAAAAGTTCAGGTTTCCCCAGTGAATAGTTTGAAAATCACTGGTATAGCATAACAGACTTTTAATGGTTGGCATGAAATAATATTTATTTGACAATATTTTATAATTGTTATGTAAAATATTTTTTTTAAAAAAAATTGTTAGCATTTTGGTAAATGGTCATATTCTGCTCCACCACTGGAGTACAGTGAGGTGTAAGTAGTTGGCCCCAGACTCTGCCATATTTAATAGCTGCTTGATAGCCACCTGTGATATAAAAATCTCAGGGCCCCTGGATTAATGTAGCCTGATCTGCAGCAGGGAGCATTCCAGCCAGAGTTGCTGAGTCCTGCCTGGGAGATCAAGTTTGAATAGGACATACATGCAAATGCAGAGTGACCATGGTGATTGTATTTACTGCCTTCCCAGATGATGGCATGAACTGTGATAAGAAAGGGTCTTGTTGTGTCACCCCACTTAGCACATTTCCATACCCTCCTTCCGTGATGAAATCCCTACCCTAAGATCGAGGATCAATCAACCAACATTGATAAGTTTAATTTATCTCTGGAAACATGCATTTTCATATCTAAATTCATCAACCCAGCTCTGGGGAGATTCATTAGCAAACTGCCCCTTTGTAAGGCAGCAGGAGAGACTTTGCATTTCCTTTCATACACCCAGGCAGCATGTAATCAAGATAATCAAACTTTTGTAATTCCCAGAGACTGACCTTTATGGTCTTTGTTCCAATGGCTGAGGGAGCTCCTCAGCCTCAGGCCTTCAGATAGTCTTGTGTTGACCGAGGATATGCTCTCTCTAAATCCATGAAATCCAGATTCTCATGTGTTCTGCAAAAGCCCAAATTATTACTCCTGAATTCCATTTCCCAGGTATCCTTTCTCCAGTCAGCTTTTGTTGGTGAGCATGCTTGTAATAATTGTCCTAATTCAGTTTCTTCTTGAGTAGCTTGATTGCTTTGTTGAATTTCTTCTCTTGATCCAATAAAAATCCTTGCATGATCTGGTCACTTTGTTGTAGTTGGATAGATGAATTGATGAATTGATTCGATGGATTCTTATCTTCCAAAACCGGTTCTTGAATCTCCTCATCCACTCGCTGCATCTGGATTATGGCCATTTTATACTCTCGCTTTATTTCTTTAAACAAAATTTCCATTTTACTTGAGAGAGGCAATATAATTTTTTGAGCTATTATGCCTGTGACATCTTCTGGAGTTGGTTCAGCTTTGGCCCTTATTATTACATCCATATTGTTCACTTTAATTCCTCTTCACCTAAATACGTCAAAAAGTCTGCTATTAGAATAACTGAATAATATAAGATAAAAGTCAGTTCTTTCTTCAGCCTGGTAGGTGGTGATTGAGTAGCGAAACTATCATTCTCAGTCAACTTATAAGGTCAAAGTTTAGTCTACCTGGACAACAAGATTGCAAAACATTCAGTGTTCGGCCATTCCCGCCCCCCTGCCGCCGCTTCTCATAAAAAGGGATTGGTTCAGTAATGAAGAAAAAAATTAAAAACATAAAGCAATTATTCTAATTCAGCAATATATATTTAAAAGCAAGATGAACTGATAGTTAAATTCAGGTTGGAAAATGGTCTTTATTGCTATGATTTGGATCCTTTCTTTCTTATAAATATTTTATAATCCAAAATTAATCCAGTAATCAAATATTTCAAACAGTTTAGAAAGCAATTCCATCTTTGTTTCTTCTCAGAAAAGGTAAATGAAGATGAAACAGGTCATAGATTAAAGTCAAAAGAAGGAAGAAAACAGATAACGCTCGAAGCTTGCTAGTTTCCCAGATACAATTAAAATAGTTCCGTAAATATTCTTACTTTTTGTAGAAAAATGGAGAGTTTTTTCAACAGATGTTATTCATCTAGAGAACAGAAGTAGAAAGCAGTTCACAATTCCTTTAAACAGAGAGGTGATTTTTTAAAGCAATGTGGATAATCCAGACAGGAAAAAATAATCACATTTCAAAGCTTCCTTTTAAAGAAGGTTGAAGAAAAAAATTAAAAGAAAAGAAAAAAAGGTCCTAGCACAATGAGAAAGATATTTACATAGTCCCAGGTCGGCTTCCTTGGTATTCCAGCCACGTACGGGTCTGCCTCTGCAAAGATGTTTCTGCGTCGGTGGGAGTCAGGGAGAATTCAACTCTTTAATTAAAAGAGCCAAATAATCCCCAGATCATCCCTGTATCGCTTGCTTGGGAGTCTCTTATGAGATACAGAGATATCAACCCACCTGGCTATAAAAAGCCCAAGAGGCAGAAAACCAGCACGAGAGCCCACAGATGTGAGCCTCCCATGTTGGGAGTCTCCTTGATGACCATCCTTGTCCACCGGTGAGCTTGGCTGTAGGTGGCATGGTCTGCCAGCTTGTCTGAGGGATATGGAGTCAAGAGGTATGGGAGGAGTGGGCAGCCTCAGACACCTGCACAAGAAGGTAAGGTGACAGGGGTCAGTGCCCCTTCTCTGAGACAAGCCTCCCCCTAGGGCAACCTACCCAGCAGCCAGCCCTTGTCCTTTAGCCATGTGGCAAGGAGACAGTTCAGGCTGGGGACCATGAAGATCTGGGTATTGTGAACACTCCCAGGGAACGTGGCCACCAGGTCCATGAAGATGCCCTTGTGGAGGCCTGGACATCGATGTTGTAGAAGTAGTGGTGGTTCCAGTATACCTGGGGCTCCTCACAGGGAGTGCATAGAGCAACGTGCACACAGTCCACAGTGCCCACAACATTTGGGAACCCTTTCTTTCTTTATAACAGTCAACAGCCAAAGAGAAATGAGATAAAAAGCAACCAGAATAACGTATATAACATATGTTTTTCTGCTGCCCTTTCTACAATGTGATCTGCGGTGCACATATCCTTCCACTACTTGAACATTCTACAGACATTTCTGATTTGGTTAACATTTGGGAACTCTGCAGGGGGCATACCTGGCCAGATGGGGGGCAGCTTGGCCTTCTTGGTGGGGAAACATACATGCTCCTGGAAATGGCCAAGCCCAGCATCCAGAGAACATGGAGGTAAAGGCTCACAGATTATTTAGATACCTCCAGGACCTTGGCCACTTGGAAGGATCTGGTGACCAGGAACCAGCACCTTCTGTAATATGGGGATGGCCCTGGGGATGGGAGCATAGCCTGGAGCACTGGCCTGAGCTACTTGCAGAGGTCCTGGATGGCTGCACTGTCCAAGTAGAAGCAGTCTGGATATTTGCTGTCTGGAATCTGGAGGGTGCTGATGCACTCGTGGAATTGCCTGGCCTGATGCCTCCTCTGATGCTGATGTGCCACCGACATGGACAGTGCTGGCAGGAAGTGGATCAGGCAGACCCCCAGGCTTGGTGGCGGCAGAAACAGGTAGCAGGTGAGGACAGCTGATCCAGGGGCTGCAAGGCACGGGGCAACATTAGTGGGGATATGGGACAGGGAAGGGCAGCCCACATGAAGCCTCGCACGGCAACCATCACTCTGGGCCTGAGATCCATGAGCAGATTCTGTCTGCACAGCTTCCATTCTGTGTGATGGTTGTCTGGGGTGGAGGGAGTGCCTCTCTCATGAGCTTTCCCCATACTACTTGGCCTCATCTCTGCATCCATTGCATGGCTGCAAAGAGCTCCAGAGAGAGAGGTGGCCAGCAGACACTAAACTGCCCTGCATCTTCAGCTATATAGTTATACACCACCTTTCTCTAGCATGGGATTTAAAGAAGCTTACATAATTCTCCTGCCCTTCATTTTATCCTCACAACAACTCTGTAAAGTAATTTAAGCTGAAAATGACCCCTTCAGCTACCACATCAGAATACTGATTCAGACCCAGATCCTCGGCTGAAACACTAACCACTACAACACACTGTTTTTTGTGGGGTGGCTGCTATTGAACAGCAGCAAGCAGTTAAGCCTGGGTGAGTCATGCAAGTTGGGCAGGGTTACCAGGTCCTCCTACCTTAATTCTGGGGAACAGGGGGTATGGCAGGTGAGAAGGAGAGCACTAGTTCCTCCTCCATACATATGTGCTAAGTGTGCATGTTCTCTTCCAGGCTTGAAACAATGTCAGTTCCAGTTCAAAATGGTGTCTCAGGGAGGTCAATTCTTTAGGACTCGGCCAAAAGTTGGGCTAATTCATAAAAAAACAGCCCCTCTGATATACCATTGCTTCCATTATGTACTATAGTTTCAAACCCTGTGGAGCTCACGCACACCATTTTGTCATGTTATTTACCTGTCTTCTCATACTTTCCCCCCTACCAGCCAGGTGAGTGGTGGTTGTGGGCAGTAGCGACTGGCAACCCTAAAGTTGGATGGTATCAAGTCACAGAGTGGTTGCTGCCAGGGCTGGCCTGGATGAGTCCTTTCTCAAAGATCACAAGAGCCTTCTCCCTCCCCTACCTTTTAGTGATAAAAAACAAGGCTTGAAGGCTAGCAATACTGTTGTAGGGATTTTAAACCCACCAGTGTATTTTCTTTTTATGATTTCCAATTTTTCTGCAAACCTGGAGTTGTTTTCAGGTTTGTAGAAAGATCAGTATTGGCTATTCATGTCTCTAGCCTCTGGATTTAAGTATCCACAGATGGAGCAATGTTCAGAATAAGATATATTGATTTGTGTGATTTTGTGAACCGAGGCAGATCATGAGAGAGAGGGCAGGAAGGATTACATCAGTGCTTGGTTCTTGTGGCCCTCTCTTGCGTGCCTGGGGTGGTGTCAGTCACCACTTTGGGGTCAGGAAGCAATTTTCTCCCGGCCAGTTTGACTAGGGATCCTAGAGGTGTTTTGCCATTTTCTGGGCATGGAACAGGGGTTACTGGGTATATGTTAGGGGGAAGTAGTTGTGAATTTCCTGAATTGTGCAGGGGGTGGGACTAGATGACCCTGAAAGTCCTGTTCAACTCTATGATTCTATGATTTGTTAACAGTCACACCTGCCCTCACAATATTTAGAAGGCTTATAAGTATGGCAATATCATAAGCCCCTCTTCGTATGTGTTTTAAACATAGAAACACAGCCTAGCCAGGCAGAAAATGGATGCCAGATCCCAACTGGGAGCTGGAAAATTACTAGCATGTGAGATGCCAGGCAAGACCAGCTTTCAGCCCCCACACCCCAGAGATGTGCAAAGATCCTAAGAAAATAGGGTCTTCCTGACTTAATCTTCTTAACACACCCTACCAATCCTCCCTTATCCACTCTCTCATTTTGGGCTATTCAGGGCTCTGATAGCCTTACTCACCCAACCATCGTGGGTCATCAATCATCATTGTTAACTTTAGTTTCACCTAGGAAGGCTTTATCAAACCTTCTCAGTTTCATTATCTCACCCTGGAGACAGCCATTAAGCTATTGTTTTGGAGGCAGAAGATATAATCTTGCCCCAGAGTACATTCCACGGTATAATCAGATTGCGTCTCCTGCATAGTTGTGTACATGCTCTCAGATCCAGCATCGTCCCTCAGACTTCCATCTGAGCTCTTCCTGAATTGACACACTGGCCACTCAATGCTCTCTTTCACAGACGCCTTCTTCAAGACTGGTAACTATCACTCAATCCCTCAACTCTATCCAATTTTCCAATTTAACCCCCATTTAGGGTAACAGATTCAGTATTACATATTTGATCCTCTCTATATACCTTATCAAATTAATATTGGAAGAAATGCCACACTTTAAATGGTCTGGAAGTTGTTCATAACAGTGACCGTTTTGGAAAACCAAGACTTTTGCAGGATGTTTAAATAGCTTCCTGACCAATATGTTTAAACTATATTTCCCACTTCAACAAAAATAGTTGGAAATGCCAAGGAAGGGCCTGTTTGCCTCCAATATTTAAACTACTGCTCAGCCATTTTTAATAATCTGGTAATTCTAAAATCTGGGCAGCTTGCATAAAGAGATCTCTTGTGCCAAATTTCATATTAATAAACCTAAACATCTTGATTTTATAAGTATTAAAATTGTCATGATTTTTTAAGAAGACAACTCATGGCTAAAATAATAGAACCTCTTGTATGATACCAAAATAAGGCAGTTGGACGCCGACCGCTCGGGGGTCGCATAACTAGTTAGCATGCCAGAGTCTTAGTTGGTGGAGCGATTTGTCTGGTTAATTCCGATAACGAACGAGACTCTGGCATGCAAAATAAGGCAGACATTTTAAAGGTTTGAAATAATTGTACTTTTCTTCCACCAGATGGTGCTAAAAATCTTTGAATATACCCACACTGTCAGAAGAACTGTTTTAGTCCATGCTGGGGAAATAAAAACACTTCATTTAAACACATACTTAGGAACAGAGAAATGAACTAAGATGAAGTACTGAGAGCTGGTGAAATATAGTGGCTAAAAGACTAAGGTGTCCAATCTAACCCCCCTCCTCGATCTATTTGGTTGCTTTAGACAAATTACACTTTGCCAACACCTCTATCTGCAATGTAGGTACTATATAATATGGTTTACTAGTCTGCCTTACAACGTTATTGCAAGAAATTACACGAAAATGCATGTGAAATGTTTGGACACTGAGGAGGACAGTATACATGCTAGCTTGGATACACAGAAGAGTTTCCACACAGAGAACAGTTTCTGCTGCAGAGTGCCTGGTTTGCATAGGATTGCCAACTTCTAGGTTGGACCTGCAATTCTCCCAGAATTACAACTCATCTCCAGACTAAATAGATACATTCCCTGGGAGAAAATGGCAGTTTGGTGGGTGGACTACGTGCCATTACATCTTTATTGAGCTCCTCCCTACCCAAATCCTGCCTTCCCCAAGCTCTGCACATAAATCTACAGGGATTTTCCAACCCAGAGTTGGCAAGCCTAGGAGTGCAATTTCCCTTTTCCCTTCCAGCTGCATCTCAAGATGCCCTGCAGGAACAGCATTTGGAGGGCATCTTGGGGTGCAGCAGGGAGAGGAGACAAGAAGGTTATGCTCCCTGGGTGGAAGCCATTCCATCTACAGAAACACTCAGATTAAGGATCCCAGGTCCTCTGTGGGGGCAGGGGATCCACTGCTCCCAGCCTCTGACCCCCCCATTCACTTGGCCAGCAGAGGTGGGGAGGAAAGGCAGGGGAATAGGCCTCCCATTTGGGGCCCAAATCAGTCTACTGCAGAGTACAGGAGTACTCCTGGCCCCTGTGTGATGATGTCACTTCTAGAAGACATTGAAAAAGGTGAGTGCCTGGTCCTCCTTCCCACCAGGGGATCTAAGCCACAAAATATTAAGTAACAAAATCATTGATCTCAATGTATTGCCAAGACCACAGTGATACAGCCTGGAAAATCCACAACAACCATCATTGATCTCAATTTGTGAAAGGTGAGTTTCAGGCACAGCTGTGATTTGGATATGGACTGTGTTGGGGGAGGAAGGCATTTCACCTTTCAGCCCTATCCCCCCAATCATATTTACTAATCAAAAATGGGCTCCCCATGCTTTTATTGTGATCATAGGGAGGAGGTAGAAGGCAAAGGGAGGTATACAAGCCACACAGAAGCATTCCTAGAATTAAAACACAGCCACAAACTTATTGATTAGAGCCATTGGAGCCTTGGTGAAGCATAGGTCATGGATCCAGGTATCAGGGGGCTCATCTGTTGGCTGATGGCAATCCTCACCCAGCATATAGGCTTGGGAAAACCCAGAGGATGGGATTTCTTGCATAGGTACATGCTGCTTTGTGGTTCCCCTATTGCTTGGGAGTGAAGCAGGATAACTGCCCCCCACATAAGCATGCTTTTGACTGGCTCCAATCCTAGATCCCTTAAGAGGATCACCAAAATGAGGAAGATGGGTGCACCAGAACTGCTTCCTATCATTGGCTTACTCCTACTTTAAAGCTGCCTGTGTTAGTGGCTGTCACTATATCCCATGTAAGAACATAATCATTCTAACCATTGCAACACCATTTTCAAATAGCTCCAGCAGATTTGACTTCCCAGGCACTATTCAAAGTTCAATCACTGAGACAGCTTTGAGTATTCCTTACTACAGTCCCCAGTGTTGATAAAAACAAAGCATTTAAACAAGAATCCAATACAAAGTTAAGCATTTTTACACTGAATGAGTTTAAGATAACTTAGTTATGTATTATATTGTGTTTTGAGGTTTTGAGAGCCCAACTTTGTATGGAATTTGGCCAATAACACAATTCCTCAGTCCATGGTGAATTCATTAAAAAGGTTGTCCTAAGTGTGGCAAACATTGCCACTCCAGACGGAAAGAAGTGACGACACAAGTATTAGGAACTAAATAGGCCATTTTATTTTGGCAACAGCATATAACCAAACATATATACACAGCAAGGGCCTAACTAGCGGTACAGGTCAGGCCCTGGGGTCACTCTGGACCTCCGCCCTGACCTGTCTGTGCGAGCCCCGCTGCCCCGAGCGTGATCCAACCACATGCATGGCTGGGACCCAGCCAGCCAAGCAAATGGCTCCCCACTATAACACCTATAGCACCTCACTATATAGCAGGAGGGCCGTACTTGTCTAGGGGCGCCACATGCCAGTCAGCCCTCTCAGCTGGCAGCCAGAAAGCAGTACCAGTGATCCTGACAGACCCCAATTCCCCCCAAATGGGGATGTGGCAAGGGTGCTCACCATCCTGCTCATTTCTCCCCTCCTAATCCTGCCACCGCTGGGGCCAAGCCTCTGCTTTGGGCCCCGTGCCCCACAGCTGGCCTATTGACAGCCTAAGCCCTTGCTGTTGCCCTTCACCAAAAGGTGGACCCCATCCCCTCTGTAGAGGTCCATGAACTCAGCCCATATACGCAGATGGGGCAAATAAACTCCTAGCCCACCCACCAAGGACTTATACAGGGCACTATTAGCCTTCTGCCTGGCCCATTCAATAGCCCTGTGGTCCCAAGCTTCCTGCCACACATGACGCGGAAGCATCACAGACCATATAATCAAAATCCCAGGCCACCACCTGCCTATCAGCTGCAGGTCGGCACTGTCCTGGACAGACAGGGCTTTTCCCCGTACCAACTCCAGGTCATTCCCCCCCAGGTGTATAACCAAAATGTGAGGCTGAGGACCTGTCCTCCCCTCAAACAGCAAAGGCAACAAACCAGGCCATCTCAAACCTCATTGGCCTTGCCATTCCACGGTAGCTCTTGCACTAAGACCAAGTTGGGACCCCATCTGCGTTCGCTTGGCTTGGTGGGTTGCCCAGAGAATCATGCTGTGTCCACAGATGAGAATCCATAGCCTCTCGTGGCGGAACACAGCACTTAAGAAAAACAGATGAGTAATGTACTTACAAGTGCATGGGCCAAACATAGGTCTGATAAGCAGCTGACTGCCACCTACCAACCTTCTGTATATCCTGCCCAGAAAAACCCATAGCAGCTGCTGTCGAGGCAGCCCCAATTCTAAAGGAATGGGTGCCAAATTTAACCCCAGCTAAACTTAACCTAGAAAGGGCCCTGTAACTGCCCAGAACTGGTACTTAGTGAGTGGTGCACCATTAGCATGGTGAAAGAACAAACCGGCACCCTCTTCCCGAACTTCCACATACCTACGTAAGGCCCTTACTGGGCATAGATCCTGATCACCAAAAGGGCCTATTTCTAACATTGCACCCCTCCGTTTCTGATCCGATTTGGAGCTCCATACACGAATTGTGACCTTGTCCCCAACAAATTTCACA
Organism: Eublepharis macularius; assembly: GCF_028583425.1. Classification (NCBI taxonomy): domain Eukaryota; kingdom Metazoa; phylum Chordata; class Lepidosauria; order Squamata; family Eublepharidae; genus Eublepharis; species Eublepharis macularius. The sequence goes on from NC_072794.1 coordinate 75,410,212, forward strand.
TCCTCCACAGACAAAGCCTTCCCTGACCCATCCTTAAGGGACTGGGCCACCAACTCACTCGCCCGTAGAGCTCCAAAAAAAGGCCGTTAGAGAGACTGAAATAGCAACTCTTCAAAACCAGAGCTGCAAACAGCAGCCCAGGTCTCTCCCAGCTCCCTCAAGATAGCAGGTGAAATGGGCTGCTGTTGGTCCCTAGCAGTTCCACACTCCTGGGACCACCCCTCCAACATTTTTTGGAGCCTAAAGTCCCCAGTGAGCTCCCGCATACCCTGGGCCTTACTTGTGAAAGCTAAAGCCGCAAGTTGAGACCTTATGGTCTTTGCTGATAGGCCCCTGCTTCTGAAATACACACAGAACTGCATCATGTGTTCCACCAGAACCAGCCATGTTTGCTGCAGTCCTGCTGCCTGCCTAAAGCCGGAGAATTGACAGACCACGCGATCATATGACCTGTGGGTGCTTGGAGCAATGGCTAATAGCATTGCCCTGTATGCTGCCGCCTGCCAAGCTTCCACAACTCCTGGGGCATCTGGGCTGGCAGGAAGTCAGCCTCGGAAGCAAGCTATTGAAAATGCTCCATCTGTTGGTGAGACAATGCATTCACCACCACTCCATTGTCAACCCCTGGAACGTGCCTGGCCTTGAACCAAATGTTCAACTGCAGGCAACGGAGTGTAAACAGCCTGACTAGTCCCATAACACAGGGTGACCTAGAGGAGAGGAAATTAATTACATGGACCACCACCTGATTGTCACACCAAAAGTGGACAATGCAGTTAGCCAATTCCTCTCCTCACAGGTAAACTGCCACTAAGATGGGAAAGAATTCTAAAAAGGTCAAATCAGTGGTGAGACCTTCTGTAACCCAAGACGCTGGCCACAGGTCAGCACGCTAGTGGCCCCTGAAGTACACCCCCAAACCCTTAGAACCCGAGGCATCAGAAGTCACCTGAAGCTCAGCTTCAAGCAACAAATCCTCCCTCCAGAAGGAGACCCCATTAAAGGAGTCAAGGAACTCCTCCCAAACCGAGAGATCCTCCCTCATGCCTGTATTAATGCATAACTTACAGTGCGGCAGCCGCAGCAGCCCCATACCATCACAAAGCCACCTTAAAAAAGCTCTCCCCGGTGCCACTACCCTACAAGCAAAATTTAAGTGTCCAACTAACTGCTGCAATTCCAAAAGGGAATTTTTTTTCTTACCCTTTACCACTGCCAGGCGATCTCTGAGATCCCCCAGCTTAGCTTCTGGCAAACATGATGCTTGTCAGATGGAGTCCAACTCAATTCCCAAGAAGTTGAGGACAGCCATTGGGCCCTCTGTCTTCTCATGAGCCAAAGGGACCCCCAACTCCTCAGCTAACTTCACAAAGCCATCCAACAGCCTGGCACATTACCAGTTCATGCAGGGCCCACCAGAAGGAAGTCATCCAGATAATGGGCAGTGTTCTGGCAACAAAGCCGGTGATGCAGGGCCCATTCGAGGAAGGAGTTAAAGCATTCAAAGGCAGCACAGGAAATGGAGCACCCCATGGGAAGTGCCCGATCCATGTAAAACTGCCCTTCAAAAGAGAAACCCAAAAGCTCAAAGTCCTCGGGATGCACGGGCAAAAGACGAAATGCGGACTTGATGTCACATTTGGCCAATTCCTCTCTGACTGCACAGCGGCGAACCACTTTAACAGCTTGGTCAAAAGATGTATAGCGGACAGAGCATAAGTGCTCTGGGATGGCATCATTGACCAAATCTGTGTAACCTATGGACATATATACGCTGTAGTTATGATTTCTCATTAAAAAAACCTTGACTCAAGAGAGCTTGGATTTCTTGCTGCAAGGGGGGGGAGTCGGCTCCAACGTATCCTGTTCTCCATAGACTGACACAACCAGTTGGCCCAGGTCTGGTCCACTTTCCTGCACTTTAAACATTCTTTATCCCTGTCATCTAGGTCTTCCTTATCCTTCTCAAGTTCCCTGAATAGAAGGGTGAAGAAGTCCACATACTCGCCCCTGAGGATTTTGTCGCAAGTGGCTTCTGTCAGATGATCACGCAGTGGCAGGGCAGTATCACCAAATGGCAAAGCCTTAAAGGGAACAGCCCCGTAAAAGGCTGGTCCACCCTGAGGAGCTGACGAACCATCCCACAGAAACGAGTACCAGGGGGCCAGTGTCCCATGGCTAGGTGTAGCTGTCCCTCCCTGTCCTGATATGGCTGGGGAAGAGGATTGGGAATGCAACCCATAAGAGCTTCTCAGGGCTGTCTGCCCCCAATAGGGCCATACTGAAGCCTGAGGGTTGCCTTGCAAGGTGCTAGCTAGTGGCTCTGTCATCTTTACTGAACCATAGAGCCCAGATGTGGCGGGCTGCCCACAAGGACCCCATGGCCATGCATATCCCTGCTGAGGCCAGCTCACCTTACCTTCCGCGTCCCCCTGTTCAATGGACACTGCTATAGGCGCTGGCACTGCCAGTTCCTCCAGCACATCCATCGCCGCACCTTCCACCATCTGGTTCCCACTGGCACATCCTGCATTGCCGCCTGATGAACCTTCCAAAGCAGCAAGATAAAATATCACACTGAAAAGTGAGTCCAGAAGTAGGCTTAGCAGCCTTCTGCCTAGGCCTGCTGCCTGACCCAGAAGCTGCAAGCCCTGCAAGCCGCTATCCGGTCCAGTATTTCCTGCCTGCTCAGTGTCTCCTCTTCATCTGTGGAGGACAATACTGGTACAGCTCTCTTGGGGGCAGGCAGCTTAGCAGGCTGCTTCCCCTTAGACCTACCTCCCCCTTTTTTGGGTGGCATGGCTTCTATGTCTCAAAACTAGCAACCCCAAAATGGCCGCCAAATAAGACTGATTCCCCCCCCGAAAAAGGGGCAGCTCAACACTGCTGTTTTTAAAATGGCTGTCTAGTACCTTAAAATGGCCACCGTCACCCAAAACCAAAATGGTCAACAAACCAACAATATGGTCCCCAATACTAGTCACCTCCAACAACAAAGATGCCAACCATTAACTGCAAGGGCCTAGCCCTCTGAAGAGCTGAGCCCGGCCTCCCTATGAAGGCTGCTATAATAAAGTTAACTAAACCTTATGCAGGGCTCACTAATGGCCAGAAGGGATAGTTAACCCACCCAGAAGCTCTCTTAACAAAATTGCGGAGGAAAATTTAAAAAGGGGGGTGGCGGAACTGCCCCCCAACTAGCCTGTATAATGCTCTTGAGCCTCTTAGCCCAGAACACCCCAGCCCGGGAGAAAGCTGACTAGCCCCCCACAGGCCCCTCACAAGCCTGCGTGAGCCACCTTCGGCCCCACTGCTCCTCAGCCCTGGCCTCCAATGCTCCGTGCCGCCTCAATTGCTCCATGTCATCAGCCTCTTGGACCTCACAGCACCCGCTGCGACATCGCGGCCTTCGCTGGCCTCCTGGCCCTGAGCCACACGCAGCAGCACGATGCCACCAGCTTCCTGGGCCACAAGCCTGGCATCACTTGCTGCAGAAAGATGCTGACACTCCCCGCGTGGCCGCTGCTGCCACTCTCGCCATCCGCTGCCTCAGATGTCGCGGGCGACTCCACCCCAGCTGCTCCCAGCAGCCATGCCTATTTTGCTCGGGAGAAAACCTCCTCTCCGTCCCTGAGCGAAAATAGACTGCGGAGGCTCAAGGGGTGGAGCTGCCTTAAATAAGTGCTGTCTCTGCCTCGCCTGAATTCCCCATATGTGGTGAAAGTCTGTCGCTCATCTTCCTACAGAGTGGCAAAATGCGCCCCCCCCCCAACTTTATTGCAGGTATGCTGCTAGTTGGGATGGCCGTATTCCCAAAGTCTTGCCTATCCTCCAAAGCTCTGAACCAGTCCTTATGATTTAAGCCTTATGCAAATCCCAGAGACTGCCAGCCAATCAGAGAATCTGGAACTCCACTGGATGGGAGGAGGTGAGCCAGCCTCAGTTTAAGGAGGGAAAAAAAGATATTTTCCCCCTGAAACAAGGATATGGGGGACACTGGGTAACAGTGTAAGCTTAATCAGGCTGTTTATTTTGGCTTTTAGTTAGAATTTGGGGTCAGGTTAGGAAAGGAAATTTGTTTTAGGGAAAAAAAATAAGAACCCTGTTAAGGGCCCATCAAACCTAACTTTTGGGTACAGACATGAGTTAAAGGAGCGGTGTGGAATTTTAGTAGTAAGCCTATTAGGTGTAGTAAAAAGGTTATAGTTGAATTCTGAGGAACCCTTTCTGGAGAAAAAGGAATCAAATCTCCCTTCAGTGTTTGTGAACGGTATCTATGCTATGTTTCAAAATGTTAATCCCTGGAGGGAAAAGCTTATACCCTTTGGGAGTACAGTTGAGAGCCAGTTGCACACTCCACGCTGATTATTCCACACTAAACCTTATTTTTGGTAAATCAATTTTTGTTGTTTACTTTCACTTGTGTCTTGTCAAGTCGAAATAGCTGTGTGAAAGAGGTTATACTTACCTCACAATTAAGTCATCAGAACTCTTCCACTGTTGAAATCACAGGAACTCTATCCCAGTAGTTTGTTCTCCCTCTTTGGTCTCTAGCTTCCCCCATAGGAATCCCCAATTAGGCACTAGTGCCGAACAATGCAATTAGGATTGTTCACATTTACAAGGTTGATTTGGTCACAATATACATCTGTCATATTGCAACATTGTCTCATTTTGCTTTCCACTGATGTTTCATATTTCAGTACTGTATATAGATAGGAAAATAAATGTTATTAAGTATTTCTTTTGACTTTCAGTTTTTAACTGAGAATACTGTGCTAGATTGGAGCCTATATATACAATAGACTGGACAGTCCCAGGTATTTGCCCTAGAATATATATATGATTCTACACATGTAGAGGATGCTCCACATATGACAGGCCACATATGACACAGGGAATGATCTGGATAACACAGTCAATGAAGCTAAAGGAGACTAAAAAATAAAGAAAAATCAGAACAGCCCAGTCTAAGTCATGCTTTCATTTATTCACTTCATATAAAAATCTCTTAAGAATGCATCTGAACACAATATATAATACTATAACAACATACATTGTGTGAAACTTTTAAACAATAAAATAACTACCTGAAACATTGCAGTATTCAACAGACATACAAACCCATTGATCATGCACAACTGTGCTATTTTCATCAACTATTTAGTCACAAGTTGGACTGAAAGCTTGAAACGTAGTTTTACAAACTGAGATTGGCACTGTATACATGCCTAACAAGCTTTGTTGGAAGAAGTTTCACAGCACAATTATAACATCGGTTCACATTTTGTCATAGAAATTCACATTGGTTGTTCATAAACCAGAAAATGACACTTAATGTTTTGTGGCATATATTAGGGTTTCTTTTTCAGTTTCAGTAGTTTTGCATCATTCAGACAGACCAGTCTAAATCTTTTCCAATCACTGCTGAGGATGATTTCCCAAATCATAATGAAAATGAAACCTCTACAAGCCAATGTCACCTAAATGCCCTCTCTGGGTCCATATGTCTCTTTGAAGCTATGTTCAGGTTCTTCTATTTTATTCAATACAAAAGGTTACAAGAAAGGGCAACTCTTATCTAGAGTCTTCTACACAAGTAACATCACCACTGACAGGCAATGTTAATTTATATAAATTAATACTTACAAAACATTACATTATATACATTACGTAATAAATACACTGTTATAAACAGTAATGGACATGTTAGAGCTCAAGGCAAGTGCAGAAGGAAAAAAGGAGAGACTTGATCTACTGGACATGAACTTTGTGTGTGGAGGAAGAGAACACAAAGGACCATGCATGCGAATTCCACTGCATAAGGAAACCAATAAGGAGAGAAAGCATGTTACATGACCTCAGTATGCTGGTTTTTACATGTGCCATATTGTGCTACCAGAACACAAAGCTACATAATATCCTGTGCGCAAAAAAGTGAAAAAACAATAGAATGAAAAATACTGTTTTCCAGTAGCAAACAGCAGAGGATACGCACAGGTTTTTTAGGACTTGATAACATAACCAATGGTGCAGTAACACAAATAGGAGGGCACCCTGCTTTGTTTATCTAGTCAAAGAGATTAAACTGCAATAAAGGAACAAGTATTGCCCATAAAAAGGAAGACCTCTTCTTTTAAAACAGGAATAATAATAAAAATATACATCAATATCAAACGCGCTTGGTTGCGCATTTAATAGGTTTCTTGAAAAGACATGAAAGTGTTTATAAAAAAGGCACACGGGTCTGCAGACAGGTGGACACATTTTAAATGTAGTTACTAATCAGTAGTTTTAGCTGTCAGACATCTAGATTTTAAAATCTATTAAGAATAAAAAGTATTTCAGTTGTGTGTCATTCACTGTCAGGCTTGTTCAGTAACTAATTCACACTGGCTTCAGACCACCACAATGAATTTTTTTTTGGCTGACAAAGCTTAAGCTGCTATATAAATCATCTCTTAATTTCCTGAGCAGACAGTACACACTCGTTAACCCTGACTCCCATCTCAAGTAGCTGGAAAGGTCTTTTAGCCAATGGTAGATGTTGGCCTTAGACCTAGACTGTCGGCTGGTCAGCACGACAACCTGCATGTGCACAAAGTATTAAATCACCCAGAGAGACAGACACAGTACATTATGTGTCAACCGGCAACATATCTTCTGTCATAATTTCTATGTTCGGTTCCCTTTGGGAATCTCTTTTTCCCGGATCAATCACACAGAGTGTCTTTGTACTGCTGAAATAGCTGATACTGTCACTCTCTTTTTCAGGCCCATCAGAGTCCTCTTCTTCAAGGGTCAGCTCAAACTGGAACTTCTCCATCAGGCCCTGACAGTCTCTGTTGCGTTCATCAAGAGGAGGGGAGGGGCTCTGAGGGATCATACTCTGATACCAATTTCTGTTGTCTTCTAGAGTGTCTAGGATGTCTTGGGCATCAGGTTGCACTAAGTCTGCCCATGTCTCCCAAAGGGGGTGAACGATGTAATCAATGAACCCAACCTGCAAAGCAACAACAAAAGATAACTGTCACAACTCTCAGTTTGTAAAAGAAAGAAGAAACGTCTGTAACTAAAGTCTCAACAAAAATATGGCACTGGTTAAGATTTCAAATATCTCCTTCATGGAATTTTATGATAATCTAGGGGCCATTCAGATAATGCCTCCATCATACAACAAGTATGTCTCGTTACTCAATTATTGCAGAGGATCCAGATGGGTAGAGGAAAGCACAAAAGTTCATCAATAAACCATACTAATTTCTGATCTTACCCCCGCCCCTCCACACAGGAAAAATAATTAGGGTATACCTGTTACAGTTTGTAGCATTGCAATTTACATGAACACTTGTTTGCTAATACCTGGTGACAAGTTGATACACTCCTGCTCCTCAGGTCTGAGCCACCTTGAGTACTTTTAAAATAATTTAATCTCCTTTACAGTTTTAATCTCCTGTAAATAGGACCATTGTTCTATTAAAAAGGGAATTAAAAGATTGAAGGGAAAAATATTCCCTTCATGGAACTTTATGATAACGGATATGGATGAAATGTGCAACATCTCTATAATTTCATGAACTGGTTGTCTCTTATCTTGCTTCTCCCTTTTAGTCCTAGGCTGTGTGATCCTGTTTTCGGGATGAATGCCACATAGCATGAGTTTCTTTGCTCAGCAGGCTACCCCATCACCTGCATGTGAACAGGATAGTGTACTGCTAGCACCAAATGTGGACTAATGCTATTTCAATGATGAGATGGAGAACTGGGAATTTACTAAACTTTGGAGGAGGCAATAAGGGTGTAAATATGTAACTTGATGCTTTTAAAAAAGTTCTGTATGGCAGCTTTAACCACATGGAGAGACAGAGGTCTATGGGCCCAAGATACAGGGTGAGGTAGACATTACCCACATTTCTGCCGTGGTGGGAAAATGCCTGTGAAAACCTTTAGTCCTTGGCCTGCACCTATAGACTCCCTATGTATGGGACATTATTTATTTTTCAGATTAATAATCGATTATCAGTTATAAACAGCTTCAAGCTGGCCTCAAGCAGGGAGCCTTCCAGCAAATTATCTGTTGGTTTCACTCAAAGCCTTTGAGGGAATCGAAGCATGTTGTTAATTAATTTGCTTAGGTAATACTGAGATACTTCTAAAAATAACAGTACTTGAAGACCAAAGGTCCAAGAGGCTGATCTGCTTCATCAGTACCCTAGGACAGAGGACCTGACATTTTTGAGCCTGTGCATATCTTTGGAATTCTGACACAGGGTGGTGGGCACATCCACAAAATGGCCATCATGAGAGGTGGAGCCACAGACACACATTCAGATGAAGCCCAAATACAGGGGGCAGGAGGACTAATTTTAAAAAATATACTAGGAAAGAGTAATAGCGAGAATAAAACCAATATTGTGGTGGCAGCTGCTACTGAAGCAATGTTATTATAATATGCATAGACAATCAGACCCCCAATGGCCAATCAGAAGCCCTGTTGGACAAAGCTCACCTGGCCCCCACCTACTTTCTAAAAATACTTGGGCTGTTTCCACACATACTGGCATAGCGCTAACCTCTTGCAACAAGGGCGTCTTCCTGGCGCGATTTCTGATGTCATCACACCATGAAAATGGGATCGTCGTGCGATGAGGTCAGAAATTGCACCAGGAAGATGCCCTTGTTGCGAGAGGTTAGCGCTATGCTGGTACGTGTGGAAATGGCCTTGGTAGGTGAAAGGAAAGGTGTTGGAGGGTGTAATGGCACCCATAGGCACCACAATGGAAAACCCTGTTCTAGATGGCCAAAACCATATGCAGAAGATTCAGTTTATAGCCTACTAGTGCATAATTATTTAGAAAAAAGTTTTCATTTTTTATATTTTCAGACAATTATAGCCAGGATTGGGTTTTGTAGTATTTATTGCTGCTTGTGAACTGTCTTCTGGGAGTCCTTGGACTGTAAAGCATCCTTAAAACATGAAAAGTGAACCGTAATCCTGATGACTTACCTCTTATCCTGGTGCAGGCGCACTGAGAATTCTGTGGTGCATTTGTGCCAGGTTAAAAGGAAAGTTGTCAGCGGCAGGCGTGCTGCACCTCCCTGCCGCCTCCGTGGCCCCTCAAAGGCTTGTCTGTGGAGCCAGCAGGGAGATGCAGCATGGGGGATCCCCCCTGTGGCCTTCTCTCTGTCTCCACAGCGGCTACGGGGCTGTGGAGCTGGTGGGGACTGAGGTACAGTGCGGGGGAACCCCCCCCCCCATGGTCTTCCCGTCACCTCCATAGCAGCAGCTGGGCCTTGGCCCCGCTGCTAGAGCCCATTGTATTTATTTTTACAGCAGGCTTTGTAGCTAGTATATAATATCACTGCTAAAAAGTGACTCATTAGCAAATAATGAATTTGGCTACTGTAAAGGTAACCAATGTTGGTTATTTAGAGAGGAAGTTTTTATTCAGTGGAGCTGTCATTTTAGTAACTCCTACAAGCAACCAGGCCACCTGCAGAGGAAGGCTGGGATTGGGACTTTTAACATCTTTGTTTCTCCAGCAGAGCCCCAAAGGTGAAGTGAAACAGCTTGGGGTCCTTGCTTCAACTCAAAAGTTTCAAGTAACATTTAAAAGGTGGTCGTAGCATGGGCTCTCTTTTTGGGAGGTTTTTAAGCACAGGCCGGATGGCCATCTAACAGCAATGCCTATTCTGTGAACCTAGGCAGATCATGAGAGAGAAGGCAGGAAGGGTTACATCAGCGCTTAGTTCTTGTGGTTCCTTCTTACATGCCCAGGGTAAGGTCAATCACCATCTTGGGGTCCGGTAGCAATTTTCCCCATGCCAGTTTGTCTAGGGATCCTGATGCTGTTTTTTCATCTTCTGGGCATGGAGTAAGGGTCACTGGGTGTGTATATGTGGGGGAGGGAGGTATTTGTGAATTTCCTGCATTGTACAGGGGGTTGGACTAGATGACCCTAGAGATCCATTCCAACCCTATGATTCTTATGATTCTAAAATGTTATTCCTTAGTTTTAAACTACTTTTATAGAGTTGCAGCCATTTTGGGTGCCACTAATGGCAGAAAGATACTCTGTACAAATAAATAGATAAATATTGCCGGAGAGGGAAGAATGCTAGCCTTTTCAGCATAATTTGAGTGAAAAGTAGGTGCTGGTATTTCTTTAAAGATACTGTGACATTTTGATGAAGTTCTCATTTGGCTGACAGTTTTGGAATTGGCAGTCTTTATAGGCCACTTCCAGTCATGATTCCTGGGGATGCAACTGTTTTTCTGGAATTAATTGGTTGTTTCTGGAAATATTTTTTTCAATGCACAAGGTTTTATAAACAGCACAGAAAGAGAAAGGAGGCATTCACTTTTAAATTCACATGCTTGATACTCAGTGTGGGAATACCGAATTGTAATGTGGAAATGGTGTGTCATTGTGAGGAAATTACAAAGGTTTACATGTTATTTGGTGAATATACTCTAAACTGGATTATTTCTTAGTTGCTTCACAAACAGGAAGTTCAGGATACCAAAACTAAAGGGCTATAAAATTGACTGGAAAGTCTTCCATCTTGGCAGAGTTTGTCAAAACTCCAAAAGCTGTTGGACAGAAATTCTATAGGGCAGGAAAACAGCTCTCAATGGAGTCCCTCTCAGTGCTTGGATGTTTGGTTTGGAAGTCACACTTGCCTCCTTCAGACACAACAGGATGTTGAGTGAGCCATTATAATTCTATTGTAACTGCTGAAGCTGCTTAAGCCAAAAGGTGATGAAAACTTCCTGTAAAAAAGAGTGCTCAGTAGAGACTTAAATTAAATGACCTTGTCTGGTCTTGGAAAGTAAGGCTCTTAAAAGTTCTCCATATTCATAAAGAAATATTAACAGAAATGTTTCCAGTTTTTTAAACTAAGCTAAAAATTATGTTTCTAGGCAGATATCTCCAACCAGAAAAACTGGCAAATGTTTATGTTACTCTTTCCTGAATTGTAAAGAAACATAAAAATTGGAACGATGATTTCCTTCTAAGTGAGGAGAAGGTAGTAGAAGTTGTGTCTGAAGGAGGCAAGTGTGACTTCCAAACCAAACATCCAAGCACTGAGAGATACTCCACTGAGAGCTGTTTTCCTGCCCTATAGAATTTCTGTCCAACAGCTTTTGGAGTTTTGATATAGACACTATCTTTAGTTAGTGTCTATATCCGTAAAGGTAGCAGAGGCATCTAGGCCTTTGAGTCAATATTCAGCACCACATATAAGCAGTTTTTGACATTTACTAATAAATGTAAATAACATGAAACAGAAAATTAGGACACGCACACTATTCATTTAAAAAAAACACCCAGTAATCATCAGTATAAATATTTGGAATGGAATTACAACAAGGATGAACTAGAGGAATATTGCCAGTTGGACATGGGGAGATCAGCATAAAGTTCATTACCTGTGACTTCTCTACAGATGCTGTATGTTTGTCACACATTGGGCTAATTTCCATTCCTCTCTCCCTTTCTTTGTCCCCCTGTTGAAAAAATTCCTCCATGATCCTGTCTGTCCACTGCCGATAGAGTTCAAGGGACTTTGTGGGATTACTCAAATCAGCACAATGAACCATATTTCGGAGAACCTGTCATTGAAAAAGCTGTTGTAATTTGAAAGCTCGCATAATCAGGCAGAACAGAACAACATTTCAGTCTGTGCTTGCTAGTACATTCAGTACAATTTCACATTAAAAAGGAGAACATTTTGATCACAAAAATACACTTTTCTTTGGAATATGTTATGAGAAGGTAACTTCATTAGAGTACATTTCTACCCAGTCATGATTCATATTATTTGGAAAGATCCATTGTAGACCAAAGAGGTCAAACAATACCAGCCTAATTTCACTGTGGATTTACAGAACAGAAAAGCAATATTAGCTGGCTAATCTGTGCAAATTATACAGGACCTCTCCTGATTACAGATGCTTCCTTCCATTCACTTACAAAAATGTTTGTGAACACAGTTTCATTCTTTTTATGGTTTCTCCCAGAACATTCATAGATGTGACTATACTGTGTAGTAGATGTCATCCCTTAGCCAAACTTAGGGAAATGGTAGCGCTTTCTAGAGCATGATCAAATGAATGCAGAGCTGAACATAAAATTGGCCGCTATCTCCATGCAAGATGGAGAAAACACAAGGTTGGAAGAAGCTATAAAGATAATGAGCAAGAAGACACTTAAACTTCCTGATGGATGCCTGTTCACACCAAGAGTCATTCCCCTAAAGCCTCTGTTATCAGCATGCTAGCACATGCCCCGTGACAGTAGTGAAAGGACACAATTTGAATTGGGCTAGGGTCAGGTTGTAGCACAATTCTGCTGCCAATGCAGGTTTATAACTCTTAAACTGAATAATTTACTACATTAGTGCATAAAATAGGAAGTATTCAAAGGGCGATGGATTGTCTGTGAAGGAGGCTATGCATTCCTCAGGCCCTCCAAAGGAGGATCTGAATAATTGTAAGATAAAAGGATTTAGCAGAGACAAAGGAAGGGATAATAAGCATTTTCTACTAATTTTATTTTGAAAAGACACAGATATTTCTCTCTTGATCCTGGAAAACACTGAAATTTCAATGCGTGTTCTGAAAAGAGAGAAATGGTTGAAGTAGACTCCTTGCCTTTAATGAAGAAAAGCTTTCTCTCAATATTTTTAACCATCTATGACAAGACTTAATCCTCAGAGTTCATAAACATCCAAAGAACAAACTTGAAGATTGCACAATACTCAACTGTACTACTAATCCAAAGAACACTAAACTAGTTATGTTCGTTATGACTGTGGGATCCTGTCTTCTCCAAGTGGGTTGGAGGGAAGAAGAATTCAGGAAACCACAAACCACCAAATTCCTGTCTTGTGGAAAGGTTTATGTGCTTACGTGCACAAATGTGCTTATCGTTCCAGCCCTGTCCCCAACTGCATTTATGACACAAGCAGAAGTTTTTGCTGGAACACCTACAGTGGTTTCTGTATAATTCTGCCCCACGTCCTCTGAACCATTTGCACCATTTTTTCTGATGCCTCATCTCATAGCCATTAGTTTGCCATGCTAGGGGCTGCAGATGGCTTTGCATCCTTTCCTTGGAAAAGCTCCCTGTAAAAAACACATTGATTTGCTTGGGCCTTTCACAGGTACCTCAGACCAGGGAAGCAGATTAGTTACCTACACTTACACAAGGGAGCAAGGGATCAGTAGTTTCTAAACAGACTCCAAAATTATGGAGTCTGTTTAGAACCCAGGATGGGATGAGACACATCTGCTCCTCTATTTGTCAAGGGTTTAGGGACCGAACTGTTCACTTTTGCAGCCCTGATCCTTGAGGGTTGACACTGATTGAAATGCATGATAGACAAAAACAAACAGCATGCAATATGCTTTAAGAAAAAGTAGCAGCATAATAAGGAACTCTCCCATACAGACCTGTATTCTGTCTGTGTAGTTATCGAGAAGGAGAACACCAGAACTTGTCACTTTCTTAGTCTCCACCATGGTCTTTAAGTCTGCCAGAAGGGACATGTGTTTGGACATATCAGTTGCCAAGACCTTCACGAATGGAAAAAGAATTCTTAGTAAATACAAAGAAAGTAGAAATGTGAGTTTCTGAACTGGTACAGCAGCAGAAAGAGCAGTAACAAAATTAGGACATACTACATTCTTACCATGTCTATCACCATTTTCCTGAGAGTTTGACGCTGTTTCTTGGTCAGATTCTGGAAGATGTCACAGTGCTCTTCTTGTAGCAGCTTGAAACCCACAGCAAGGTGGTGATTTTCCAAGACAGATTCATCATTGTACATTAGAGCAAGTTCAGAATCTGGCAAAACAGGTCAAAGGAAACTACATTATTTCACACAGAAAATCCATCTTCAAAGAGAACATTAAGCAAGAACTAGCATGGCAACACTTCTATCTTTCTGGGCACTCTTTTGAATAACACACACACACACACACACAAATATATATACATATATTGATATATATGCCCTGACTTGGATAGCCCAGGTGAGCCTGATCTCATCAGATCTCAGAAGCTAAGCAGGGTCTACCTTGGTTAGTAATTGGATAGGGGACCTCCAACAAAGACCAGAGTTGCAGAGGCAGGAAATGGCAAACTACCTCTGTTAGTGTCATGTCTGTACCCCCTATATCCATGCCATTGTTCTATGTGCTGAACCATTGCTAATGCTGTACCCTGATTTCATTTTGCAGATGTTCTAACCATCACTTTCGTTTCTCCCTCTCACAGTCTGAGAATGTAGCTGTCTTATCTGTTCTTTCTTTGAAGCTCACAGAAGTGACCTTGCACTGTCTGAAATGTTACAGTTTACTCCCATGCATTCCCAGACCCTTTTCCCGGGCAAACCTGTGGTCTAGCTGGGAGGGGGGAAATGAGTGGGTATTTAGAGTTGTACTTTCCTCAACTCTCTATTCCTATGAAGGAAGTACATACTGCTGAGATGCTTTCTTGCCTCTGAGTAACTCTATGGAAATATATATGGAAAAGATTGGATTTCTGAATAAAACCATTTAACCAAGAGCTTGGACTTCTTGTTGCAATGGTGCAGGACCTGTCTACCATATCCCTGTCATCCATAGCCTGACAGTTAGTCTCTTGCCATGAAAACCCCACCATGGGGGGTGGCTTATGGCACTCTCCACCACGCATTAATATATATATACATATGTTGACTAATGTATATACATACAAAGAATCTGAAAGGACAGTCATAACAAAGCATTTCAGAACTCAACAATATGGGCATTTTGCATCCCCCCCCCCCATCTTAATTCTCCTCTGGTTCATTTAATTTAAGAAGGGTTCTGAAAGATCAGACTAAGGATCCATCTTGTCCAGCATCCTGTTTACTAGCCAGATGGTTTCAGAAAGCCCACAAACAAGACTTGGATGAATAGTCCCTTTGAGCTGTTTACATCCCAGCAACTAGTAACCGGAAATCTATAGCCTGTGAACCAGGAAAGTTAAATTTATTTATCCCCTAAATTTCTTTAAGCCATATTAAGCCATACCTATTATCCTATCACTAAGTATACTGATTTAGCATGTCTGATGCTATTTTTATGTGAATTTTATAAGAACTTTATAGTGCCATAACATACCATTAAATAGTAAACTGGGACATTTGTATACTGCACACTCTACAGTCCCTAGGAACATAATGACAATGGTGAGGATATATGTATCTCGTTTTGCTAAACAAAACTCACTTGTATTAATAAGGAACTGATTGGAGACACCAGGATGATCCACATCATGAATTGCTGCTGCAAAAATTGCTGCAAGAATTTCCAGATCAGTGAAAACAGCCTAGAAGAAAAAATAGCATATACACAAGCCATTATTACAAATTCACTATCTGGTCTACCAGTGGTACAACCCAAATTATTAGTGTGTATTAAAACAAGCCTTTACAAAACAAAAACTTCCTAGCTACAAGAAAATTCTTCAAATGGCACATGTGTCTCCTTTCCCAGGAAGGCCTGCTTGTCTTCCTCAATCCTGACAGATCTTTCTGTGCCACTTTATCTCCAGTTCTCCTTACAGAAAAGTAAGATAACTGTATACAAATAAAACAATCACATTCAGATTTCAGGGCTTTTGTTTCCCCCAACAGAAGAATAAAACACTGGGTACTATAATTCCATCTCAGAAATGAAGGTCAAATTACTGACAATACAGTCAAATTAAAACTGACTCTAGCACATTCTTGACAGACTATCATTGCAATCCTGAACCGTTACTCCACACTAAACCCATTCAACTCAATGGGTTTAGAATGGAGTAACTCTGCTTAGGATTGCACTGTAAGTAGCCAATAAGCCTTGATGACAGGTTTTTGTACTGAAGACAAAATAGTGAGAAATAAGAATTTAAAGTATATGAATCTACCATGACCCCCACTTGTCAAGTAACAGGATATACAGAAAAGAATGGCTGAGTATCATAAACAACTAGTATGTTCTAGCAAAACAAATTCATAATTCCAACATGAATAATTGTATTTGTGTGGGGGAAACACTACTTACATCCAAGGCTGGTGTGGACAGAAGAACATGTGTTGATTGGGCTACATCAGCTGCATGCAGACTGTTATGGTAGGCTACATCGGAATGGTAGTGGTCTTCCAAAGTCATCATATAAGCTATAAACGTGTCTGATGAGATTTTGAATGTCTTCAATAGATCTCTCTCCTATTTAAGGAAATTTAAATCATATAAGGTGACATGGATTTATCATGGGGAGTGGTGATTAGAGATGGGCACGATCCAAAAAAAAATACCCATTAAGCCGTTCGTGGATCTGGGCCGCTGCTGAACCCAGGCCACCGATTCTAACCGATCAAGTCCCATTTCTGATCTGTAATCAGGAAGGCCAAAGCGGGAGGGCGCCCCGCTGTTTCCAGCAATATAGGAGTGGTGGTTGGTGGCAGTGGCCGCCAGGCCCGACGGGCAGGGAGGCGGGGATGAGCCGCCTCCCTTCAGGGAGGGAGGGGACATTCACACACACACACACACACGCGCGCGCGCGCGCGCGCACACACACACTTAGAGTAGAGGGGGGGAGTTTTTAACCCGGCAATGAGCCGCCTCCCCTCAGGGAGGGGACATTCCCAGGGCTGGATCTACGGTTGCCAGCGCCCAGGGCAACTGTAGTCAGGCTCTTGCGAGCACACGCGCGCTCCTGGGTCGCACCCCCCACCCATGCAGCAAGCCAGCTGTCCCGGTGCGCTGTGGAGCTGGCGGCAGCGTGAGTGGCTCGGCAGCTGCCCGCGCCGTTCACCTGCCCCTCAAGACAAGGGGCGGCCAGCTTTCCCGCGTGCCCCTTGTCCTGGGGAAAGGTGAACGGCGCAGGCGGCCTCCCAGCCTCCCACGCTGCCTTTTGCCTTTCCCCAGGACAAGGGGCGGCTAGCTTGCCCACGCACCCCTTGTCCTGGGGAAAGACGAACGGTGCAGGCGACCTCCCAGCCTCCCGCACTGCCTTTTGTCTTTCCTTTGTGCCCATGGCTTCAGAACACCCCCTTCCCCCTCCCTCCCCTGGGTTGCTGCTCCGTGGTTGGAAGGAAGCCTGCTAATCAAGGAAAGCTGGGCTTCCATTCGTGTTTTGAGGGAGACAGAAGGAGGGCAAACACAGCTCATTCCCCTGGCTCCGTTGCCCCTGGAATAAATTACTGGCGCCAAAGTGTCTGCAATTCCGAACAGAAACCGATATATCCGATCAAGTCCCAAACAAGCAAACCCCTGACTGCTGGATCGGTTGCCGTGGACGGAACCAATTAGCTGAGTCACGATGGCGCAAACACCAAAATCGGGTTTTTTTTGAAATCGTAATTCAGATCATGCCCATGTCTAGTGGTGATGAGTACTCTTTTTAAAAGGTAACCACCAAGAAATTGCAACAACAGTTCATGAAATTACCAACCTGAAAAATGGCATACATAATGCAGGTGAGAGGTCTATTGTGTGAATATCTTGCAACATTAAATATATTCAGACCCCACTTATTCAGATCATCTAGCTCCTATAGGAAAACAACAATAAAAAGGTTATTGCATACCTAGTCTCACCAAATTTTGGATGAGTCTGTATACATGCTATTATTATATTTATAAGCTCAATCAAATATTTTTTTACCATTTCCTAAAAACTTGATAATAAATGCTAACTACATAGTTATCAAGAGAACACTGTATGCAAAAGGAGCAAGAGGGAATTTATATCAAATATTTAATAAGTATCGAGCACATTAAAGGAGAGAGATAATTATTTGAAGTACAGTATGTCTCACTGCAGGCTGAAGGAAAGAGAATAGGAAATGGCAAATGGTACTATTATTTATTCCAAAATACAGGCAGGCTTTTAATGTTACGTAAATTTCAAAAATGGGCTTTGTTTTAAGTTAGTACAAAAATTAGTACCAGTACTGGATTATAGCCACATGAGATTAAAGCCAGTTTGTCTTACTTTCTTCTCAGAGAATTCTGGGAATTAATTAAACTCTGAAGACAAAGAGTTTAACAAAGAATCATTCCCCAAGAGAAGCCATGACAATTCAAATGAAGTAAAATGGATATAAGTGCATAGTGTAAATGGGTTCCTGCAGTAGTGGGCTGGTAATGCAGTTCTTATACATAATGACACTATTCCTGAGTTATAGACCATCTTATCTCTGAGCATGGCTACCCCAGCACATAATTCTAAGCAGTTCACTCATATCAATCATTTTGATTGCTCTAGAATTAGAAATATCCTTTCTAAAAGCATCTAAATAGAGAAAGACTGATGCTGCTTTTTTCTCCAGAACTATTGTTAGTATGTCACTGAACAAGGTTGTTGGGGGGAGGCACTGCCATCATGCTGTGGCAGAGCATTCCAAAGACCAACTGTGTGCCTGGGAGGAAAAGCAGAGGAGGAATGAGCCTCTCATAGCAATTAATTCTTTTCAACATTGGTTATTTCAGAGACAAAGTCCATATCGATATACCCTTCACATGAAATTGGCACCAACAATTTCTAATCCATGAAAGGTCAGATTAAGTGACAACTTCAAGTTTGAAACACCACAGACAAAAAATACTTCAGTTTGCTGTGTGCTGAAGCCACTGTTTATATTATCTCTCCTTTATTTCCACTTCTATAAAAAGACTCAGTGCTTTTTTTTTTAATACAAAGGTGCCAGTATAAGTAAGGTTGCACTGAATTCCACCAGCTGAGCCCTCGGGACATGGGGAGCTCCCCCAAAGTTGCTGGTACTCAGTACCAGTGAGTACACAATACCACAAAAAAAAAGTCTCGAAAAGACTGATACAACTGAAGTGATAAGTCAGCAATAGAGTCTCACACACACCTTGGCTAGATGGTCTTCTTTTTCTGTTTTCACACCAAATCGTGAAATACTTGTATTATTCAAGCTTGAGCTATGCATTAGCTTTTTCACTCCACTGATCTGTGTCATGAGTTGCTGTTTTTTCTTTTTCTCTCTGTCCTTCTGAGTAGGAGAAGGAATCTCCACATCATTCTGTTTGTCTGTGTAAGAAAAAAGAGAAAGGTATATGCAGCCTTCCAACATTTTGAATAAGCATTCTCTTTGTTTAGTGTTACATATTTATTCTACTGCTTGTTTATTCAAAATAGTTTAGCAGTGGGTATAGAAGAGAGTAACACTGCATAGGATTGTACTGTGAATATCTGAAAGTTAATCTGCAGATACTTAAATTCAGAGGACAGACAAAACAGATTTTTCTACAAATATGAAAAATGACCCAGGTTGGGGGGGAAAAAACTGAAATCTGGGGGGGGCGGGGGCGGTGTTAAAATCAGCCAAAATAATAGAAGCAGCACCTGTAGCTTTAAGAAATAAATGCCCTCAGTGGCCATTGTTAGGAAACCACATGGTAGCTTTCAAGACTTGGTTTCTGCCAGTGGGTGGGGGAGGGGGGAGAGGCAGCGTCCTTTCCATGATTTGAGGGAGGACTTACCAGGGGCAGGCCCAGCAGCAACCACTGGGCAACTTGCTACCATGTGACGTGTATTACTCACCCAGAACTGGCTGTTTCTACAATGCAACAGCAGTCCTCCATCAAGGCAGTGTGGTGCAGCAGTTAGAGTGTCACACTAGGATCTGGAAGACCCAGGATCAAATCATCACTCTCCCATGGAAGCTCACTGGGTGACCTTGGGCCAGTTACGCATTCTCAGGCTAACTTACCTCACAGGGTAGTTGTGAGGATAAAATGGGAGGAGAGGAGAATGATGTAAGCTGCTTTGTGTCCCAATTGCAGAGAAAGGCAGGTATAAATGAAGTAAATAAATAATATTTTTAGCCAAGGGGGAGGGAGATAAAAGCTAGGAAGGAAGCAGGGAAAGGAGGAGAGAAAGAGGAAATAGTGGGATTAGGTGCCCCTCACAAGTCCTTGTGGGTTCTCATTATGCAGATGAGCCCTGCTTAGCCAGCACTGTGCAACTCAGCCAATGTTTTCTCAGGGAGAGGCTATCAGGGGGAGGGTGGGGAGATAAAGGAAGGTTGGCTGTTGGGAGGGAAGGAAGCAAGAATAGGGGAGAGGTAATGAGGTCTTTCAGGCAAGGGAAAGAGGAAAGAGTGGAGGAAGGGGAAATGAGATGCTCCCTTGCCAGGTCTTGCAGGTTCCCTACTTGAAATTATTCAATGCTACTATTTTCAAAACAATTGTGATAGATTATATAATGGGTTGAGTTATATAATGGATGAATTCAATGAAAGGCCTACCCATTTGCTAATATCATGACGGTCTTGCATCTGCATATATCAGTCAGAGTCACGGTGCCCACACTTGTTAGCATATAGTGGCCATTTTATTACCCATAGAAACATCTACTAAAATTTTGAGCTAGAAGGCTGCCAGATGATTAGGGTTGAACTACAGCTGACTTCTTCAGATGCGGAGCCTTTATTGGCCTTTAAGGTGCCACAAGAACCATCATCTTTGTTTTTTGCTACAACAGAAAAGCACAGCTACTCCTCTGATGTTTTTAAAATAAATCCATCTCCCAGAATTTGATACTGGTTAAAAATTGCAAGTTATCATTCTATTGAATTGCATATTTGCAGTTGATTGGTAGATCATTTTAGTAAGCTTTTCTGGATGATCTTTCTTGCTTTTCTAGTTCTGATCATGCTTAGAGATTAATTATGGCCCGCTTTTCTTAATCTACTAAAATGAAAATAATTGCAATAGAAAGTAATTGAATTGCGCTACAAGAATATGTCCTCAATCCTATAAAATGGATCATTGGTAAATTACACGGATTCCTGCCCTGAACCATTTCCCAGTTATGTAAGGCGTGCTTCACGAAGCATTAGGGGCCAGTTTAAAGACACATCACCTTTTTACTTAGAGTTAACAGGGTGATGTGTACTATTATTTTCAAGATGCTTTAAATTTCTCAGTGAACCTGTTTGGCAAGCACTTTGTTCAACAGTCATGAACAAACTGTCAGCTAAACAGGGATATGTTTAGATTGCGTCAACTAAAATTTCCCTAGCAGGAGATCAGAAGCTGACTCCCATTTGATCCCTCATGAGCTGGGCATCAGCTTCTGATGGCTGCAAGCAGCCTGTCCTTGAGAATGCATCTGAACGTGTTGGGAATAGCAGGGCAGCCTGATGATTAACTGGCTGCATTCTCACTTTGGGTGAATGGGAAGTGATACAAACTGAAAGTTGTTCAAACGTCCCTATTTTAGATTGCAATTGCATTTTTTTCACATTCAAAAGTTTATAATGGACATTCTCTCTATAGAAGACAATGCCTAGATTTATTTCACCTAACACAAGTTATACTAAATATTATATCTCACCTTTGTTTCACAAAATCCTAGGAGGTATATCTGGGGTTTCCAGGTCTCCAGTCCAGGTATTGGATAGACCCAGATTTACTTAGGTTCTGCAAGGCTGCTGAGCTTATTTTCTGTTGCAGATGGTTATAAGTGTTTGTAGAACATAACACCCATAGGCAAGGAATATACCAATTCTTTGTGCTAATTCCCCTAGCTGTTTTCAACAAATAAAAATAATTTTGAATAAGCAGTAGCAATGAAACTGGGCCTGTGGTAAATGTTGTAATTTCCAAGTTTGCAACAAGCCAGGGCAAATATCCCTAGGCTCAAATGAAGTCCTCAAGAATCACAAAGGTTGTTGCTGAACTGCCACAATGTACCCCCCAACTAGGAAAAGTCTTTGAAAGCATGTAAGTTGTTAAGTGACTGCTTTCAAGATTACATTTCCCTCTTCTGATCCAGAGGAGTTAGCTGTGTTAGTCTGCAGTAGCAAAACAGCAAAGAGTCCAGTAGCACCAACTTTATTGTAGCATAAGATTTTGAGAGCCACAGGTCTCTTCGTCACATGCATCTGATGAAGAGAGCTGTGGCTCTCAAAAGCTTATGCTATAATAAAGTTGGTGAGTCTTAAAGGTGCTACTGGACTCTTTGCTATTTCCCTTTTCTGCTAGTTCCATCTAGGGTTGCCAGTCCCCAGTGGGGGCGGGAGATTTCCCTGCTCCCACCCTCCGTCCTCCACTACCACTCATCTGGCTGATGGGAGGAAAAGATGGGTCTCTCAGGGGAGCATGACAAGATCACTCCCAGGAGTAATCACTCCCATCATGCAAGCCCTGGGAATGCTGTGCCAATTCGGGCCCCAAATGGGTCAATTCTTTAAGAATCGGCCAAGTGCAAAGTGTGGGAGTGCTCCTGGGACCTGCATGATTACATCACTCCTGGAAGTGATATCACAGTGTTGCTGTGTTGTGCTTGTGCTTTGCGTACGCAAAGATCTCCTCAAGGTGAGTGCTGGGTCATCCTCTTCCTGCTGGGAGGGTAAGGGGACCTGGCAACCCTAGTTCCATCCTATACTTCTAGATTTTACTAGTAAGATTGTTTTCTCCTCAGAAGTAACATTAGTAAAAAATTCCTGTCCTCTACATATCTCATAGTTTTATCTGTTACCCCAGACCAGACTAAGCCTATCCCATTTTTCGAAGCAGGGAGTAACTCTGACATGGGATCTAATCAGTAGTATTCATTCTATGTTTTGGTGTGTACCAGATCTTCCTCAATTTCCTTTCCAAACTGCTGCATTTACTATACTGTTGATAGTTTCCTAAAGTCCCCTGTAATTTGGACATCGGCACAATAGACATTTGACACAATGTAGCAACCAGAAACACCATGCAGGCACCTTGGATCCTAGCCATGGCTGTTAAAATCCTACTCTCATAGAAGAGTGGTATAGCATAACTTACCTAGGAAAGTATTTGAAATATATTCAGAAACTTGGTTCCCTGATCGGCTCATTTCGGATAGGTGAGTCAGCTCCCGGTTCAACATTCTCTTGAACTATTGTTTTTTAAAAAAAATAGTTTGTCAGCTCCTCTGGATAATGAATGTAAAGTACATTAAATCTGGTATTAACTACTAGTAGGCACAGAAATATCTTTAAACTATATTCATAAACAAATACTTTAGGTTGTAGCCAAAAGTTCTGTTACATAAATAGTGGAACATTGAAATAACAAAAGGTGTCTTCCACTAATGAAGAGTGTTGCACAAAGCCTTGCTTTAGCAGTAGGGGCGTGTCCCACTGATGGAACATGTGCCTTCCACCAGAGCAAGTGTCCTTGTGCTGATAGGATACAACTTGCAACAGGCAACAGCTTCTGTAACAACAACAAAAATAATTTTAGGGTCTAACCTCTTATGTTTGAATAAGATTATAATTCTGGCAGATTTTTAAAAAAATCCTAATTGTTAAATCATACAATCATATATATATATAATATAAATCATACAATCATACAATCATATATATATATATATATATATAAAGCAAGTATATGTTACAGCAATTTTTGATTTCAGATCTTTCCTCAATTTTAATCACATATTAAACAGGTTTTTCCCCCAAAACAAATTAAAATGCAATTCCATTTTACGGAAATATCTGACAAAAGAAAAATATAACCATCTCAATGTTTGGTAGACTATTATGCTGCTATACGACTTAAATCTATTTAATGTTAGTTCCCATAAAGTGATGTTAGTAGTTTTCATGCCATGCTGTTTTATTTTAGTGTTGATGCATGCTAAATTACCAGCATGTATTCATACACTATGCTTCAGGAATATAAATACCAGTTGGATACATACTTTTATCCTAAACACACAGAAACCACAGTTGGCATTCATTATCTGCATTTAATGATTGAAACCCACCTTGATGTAACCCCAAGATACAGATAACAAGTAATTTGCCTCAGGCATTTTTGGAAGACGGCACACCACAAACAACAAATCCCTTATGAAGAATCTGCAGATCTAAGGGAGGAATTCCTCAAGAATCAGGATGCCCCAATTTTCCAATCAATGAAAAGATTAGTATTTGTTTTAAAAAGCAACAGTTCCAGTAATCACAGTTATTTGCTAAGCCAAAACAACACCAAGGTTTGTATTCCAGTTTTGCAAAAAGGCTGTATTGTTTTTGTTGGCAGAAGACAAAAATCACATGAAGGATCTAGCTCAAATATTTCCAGCAAGCTGCCTTGAAGCACTTATGAATTATGAATCATCCTGACTGCTTAGTTGGTTGAATGGGATCTCTCCTTCCAGATCATTATTCCTTCGCTGAATGGAGCAAGGAAGAAATGACGACGGCTTTTGTAGGTATTGCCGGCTTACAGCCATCTTTTCAAAAGGAAGATTAAAATGGAGGAAGCCCTGTGCATATTTAAATATGTCAAAAGGATGCACGCAGCCCTCCTCCTCCCACTCACAACCACTGCATTCCCCTTTCACTCTCCAAGATTTTTAAGGCAAACTTGTGCATGCAGATTTCCCATTAAATTGGTTTTGTACTCCTTTGCATGTTAAAATATATAGAAAAAATATATTATAATATACAACAAATCTGAAGTATTCTAAACATTTAACTGAGCCACATTTAGTAGCTTTCACCTCGGCTATAGTTTGTAAGCTTATAGGCTGAGCAAAGTATAAAATTATTTCCATATCCTGTACACTAAAAGAAGTTATTTCAGAAGCCCCATTTTATTCAGGATGTTGGACGTTCATTTGCAATTCACGCAGCAAAGTAACTAGGTCATACCAAACCCTATTCTTATGTCAATACAAGAATCCAAACAAAAATTTTAAAATACAATTGAAGTGAAATAAATGATATTTCATCATCACTGCCAATTAAAACACTGCTTTAGTCTCTCTCTCTCTCTCTCTCTCTCTCTCTCTCTCTCTCTCTCTCTCTCTCTCTCATACACACACACACACACACACACACACACACAGAGAGAGAGAGAGAGAGAGAGAGAGAGAGAGAGAGAGAGAGAGAGAGAGAGAGAGATTTAGAGTGTTATCCTGTCAGGAAATTCCAAATGATAAAGGTGAGTTTATAATTATCTCTATTTCCTGATACGAAGGAGCAGTATTGTTTTATAATATAAAGCTACCCTCCTCTCTATCCTCTTTTTGAGAGTTCATATATTGATGGTCAAAAGAATACCCAGGTACCATGGCAACAGTATCACATGGCTATCAGCCTCTTTTACTGTAAATCTCCCTTCAGATTACTGTCATGCAGTAACAGGAATTCCTACTTTAAGCTTTGAATCTTATTTTCAATATCTGAAGAGAATTACGGCCTCATAGTATAGAATGTTTATGACAGTATGGAATATTTAATCCACTTCTGAAAAATTAATCAGCATTTTAGGTCACAAAAATATGACAACATGATTTTTATCATGAATGAGTAACAAATATAAAGTGTGACATACATTTGCATCAGATTCAAAAGTGGTTTAGGGTTCATGATCATTAAATAACAGAGGACTATTAGAATAATTTCTTTTTCAATCACATAAATACATATCCAAGTCTGTTGACCAGTTTATGATTACCTTAATCCACTGATCTTAAATTAGGGCCACAGATGTGACCCCTTTCTAAAACTTCTCCTAATTGTAGGTCTGTCTCCTTTCATCATATAAATCAAAAGGGAGGACAGTGGAACGGCTATGGCTTAGTGACAGAGCATTTGCTTGGCATGTACAAGGTCCCAGGTTCAGTCCCCAGGATCTCCAATTAAAATGATCAAGTAGCAGGTGATGTGAAAGACTGACCTTAATGGACAAATGGTCTGATTCAGTATAGGACAGCTCCATGTGTTCAAATGCTTCAAAATCACAACATATAGGCAGTCTTCATCTTTCTCCAGTATGGCCAATAGAGCTGAGCGTGGGATTTTAATTGTAAAAAGAAGCATGCCCCCACACATTGCTATTTAACAATAAAAATGCTCAAGAGATTCATTCACAAAGTTTCCAGAATCTCTCATCTAGTTTGGCATCAAAGCTATCGAGCAGTGACAGAATACATTCTGTATCTCTGGGATTGGCCTATCTTTCTTTCCTTTTTTTTTTTTGATTTCCTTATGGAAATGCAAGAATGTGTGGTCCCACTCTCTCTCACACAGAGTTGCCTAATAACAAAAGTGTCAGTTTACAGTTCCAAAAATCAAGGACTTACCTGACCCTAGGCTGAGTGATCCATAGAAACTTCATTCCACTTCCTATTGTCATAGAGTTGCCAACCCCCAGGTGGTGTTTGGAGATCTCATGGAATTTCAATTGATCTCCAGGCCTCAGAGATCAGTTCCCCTGGAGAAAATGGCTGCTTTGGGGAATGGACTCTATTGGCATTATACCCTTCTGAGGTGCCCCCTCCTAATCCCACTCTTTCCCACAAATCTCCAGGAATTTTATACCAATAATTGCTTGGAGAAGTGCTTGATCAGTAAAGCAAGTGTATTTTTTTGTTTTCCATTAGTAAATAGATCATATTTGTAGTGGTTAAGAAGTTGGGCTGTGATGCAGCACTTAGCTAGTTTGAATCTTGCTACTGGCATTGTAACCTCCGTGAGCTAATTGGTTTAGCCCAGTAGGGTGGAGTCAGTATCTGGAGCCAGGCAACTGATGATGAGGCTGGTTGTTGGAGAGCTAGCACTCGTGGAATCTGAAAAGTTGGACCTTGCTTACCTTCAAGTGATTTCAAAAGTTAACCATCTGCTTGTAGGGTTTGTATTATTTGTGTCTAGGTTCTGAACATACAAACAATCCAAAATGTGAAAGGCTTGAAGAGGTAATGCTAATGATTACCTAAAACAACTATACAAGCTATGTGGTTTCAAATGCAATATAAACTATAACATGCCTGTAAAATCTGTCTTTCCTTTGGCAAGCTGAGGGCCAAATAGCTGATTACTAGCCCAGACAGACTGTGAAGAAGATCTCTTCAGCACATGCAGAACTAGACCCTGCATATAGCCTGTTAGCATTCTGTGTTTCAAAGGGGATGGCTGGAGGAGGAGCATCACATGGCCAGAGCAGCTTCTCTTGTGCGTCACTCTCTTCCTGGCACATGATGGGTTTACTCAGGAGTATGTCATAAGATATGGGCAAAGGAAGGTGTGAATGATGCTTGGAGTTAAGGTCAAGAATCCCAGCCATTTGGGCACGTAGGCTTTGAGCTCCTGATCTCACTTCAGGCTGGCATCAATGGACTGATGTGACAACAAAACCAAGGGATACCAGGTCCAAATGAAAGAATATTAGGCTTTTGATGAAGCAAGCAAAAGAAAAACAAGTAAGCAACCCTCTGCCCCACATAATTTTACCTAGATAATCATAGAAATTCAACTTAAAATATGGACAAAGCCATTTGAATTAGGTATTTATTTATATGGTTTATTTTGACCATGCCTTAATGAGTACTGAAATTGGTTTATATCCTGTTCCTCTCCTGTATTTTATCCTCACAACAACCCTGTGGGGTATGTTGGGCTGAGAAGATATGAATGGCCCAAGGACATCTAGTGAACTTCTATGGCAGAGTGGGGATTCAAACCTGAGCCTTCAGGAGCCTAATCAGATTCACTAATGCTACACCACATTAGTTCTAATAAACAGTAGACAGGAACTTTCTTTTTGATGACTGTTGTCTAGAACATGGGTCTGTCTATGGTACCATTCTGAGACCTTAGCTCGCTATGATTTAAAAGCTGCCCCTGAGATTTCCATGACAGCAGCCTAATTAGTTACTTCCCAAGGGGGAAAAGCAGAGGCTGTCTCTTCATTGTCCCTTCTCTCACAGTACACTTCCAGCCTTACAGATGCTGAATTTAGCAGTGATCTATACCATCTATGAGATAGTTAATCTTTTCCTGCCCCATCACCTTTAGTAGTGAACAATGCACCACAAAGGTGCAGCTTCAAAGCTAAGTTTAGGCCTATCTAGTTCTGCACTGTTTTCAGCATTAACATTAAGCACTGGCTACCCAGGCTTCCTTATCAAGAAAACCAAAACAAAATCTGTCTTCTTAAGGGTCCTTTTAAATATAAAAAAAGCTTTTTTTTTTCCTTAGGGGGAGGTAAGAAATCAATTATCTTGTGGGATTGTTGTGCATCATGGTTCTAATTCAGGCATTAATACAATGATACTGATTTTTGACCCTAATAACCAAGTTCAAGGTTGGTTCGTATAAATATTGAGGTGAAACAAAGTTATCTTTTCCTTGGGTTTCAGTTTTCTAATTTCCCTGTCCTAGCTAAAGCCTTTATTTTTCTGCACATACCACTAAACATGCATTGCTGTTTTAAATGATCTCTGACAGAGTGGTTCTGTACGCTGAATAATAATTCCTGTAGTAAATCTTAGAGAATGGGATTTTAGTACAAACTCACAACACACTGACTGGGTAAAGCTCCCATAAGGTTTGGGGTGAGGTCTACCTAGTTCTGCATCATTTCCAGCACTGAAAACCGAGTGCCAGATTCCTCTGCAAAGTGCAAAATCAGAGTATGAAGCTAATAACCTTTTCAGTAACTTGTATTCAGAGGTACATTGCCTCCAAACATGGAATTTCTATTTAACTATCATACCTAGAAGTCAGGATGTGTACTCAGATATACCTGATTTAAAAATATATCCCAAAATACCTTATTGGTATTTTCTAGGTATATACAGGAATTCTGATTGATATCTGAGATTCTCAGATATACTTCCTAATATTCCTATCCCCATTAATTCCCCAAATATTAAGAAATAATGGGGGCACCATTATAAAGGTCACAGCAGCTTGTTTTTCTTGCTTTTGTGGGTTTCCCCTGTAAAAGGGGGGGGGGAGTTCTCACAGGCAAATTGCACCACATATTATGGGGAGCTCAACTGTCTGTTCAGTCACAGTGATTCTCTCATAGCTCACAAGCTAGCCTCCTGGCTGAAGCTTCAGGGCAAAATGTTTTGGAGTGCTTGCTTTTGGCTGCTCTGTGCCTTACTTCTTGCTGCCAAATTGGTTCTGGGATTCTCTGGTTTGGCATTGGTTCTGTTGGGCTTCGTTGATTATTTCTGCATTAGGATGCTTTTGGTCAGAGGTTGCTTCTGTGTATTTGGCTAAGGCTTCTGTGCCCAAGAGAAAGCACTGGATTCCCTTCACTATAGGAAATAATATAAAATGGCCAGGGGCACCATATTCAGGGGCCTGTAGAATTAGATCCCTTGGCCCAGTCTGCTTGAAACTTGTGTGTGTGTTGGGGGGCAGGGGGGCGGCTTTAGAGGAAAGGCAATCCTCATTCTGCTGCAATGTTGGTGTAATTTGCATGAAAATCTTCCAGCCTCCCAGAAATATTCCCCCATGGAATAATAGACCAGGTTAATTTCAGAATCCTCCCAAAAACTTGGCTCTAAATAGATAATTGGTATGGGAGGACCCAAACATTGAGAATACTCATATTTTTGGTCTTCCTGATACCTGAATCCAAAATACGCCATTTTTTTAAGGCATATCCCAAGCCAGTAGCTATTGATAGACTCTCGTGGTGGAGGAAAGTGCTCTCAAGTCATAGCTGACTTATGGTGACCTCTGCTGGGGTTTTTAGGGCAAGAGATTAACAAAGGTGATTTGCCATTGGCTGGCTAGCAATCCTGGTCTTCCTTAGAGTACTCCCATTCAATTACTAAGCAAGGCAAACCCTGCTTAGCTTCTGAGATCTGACAAGATGAGGCTTGCCTGGACTATCCAGGTCAAAGCATTGAGAGACCCTGTCCTCTAGTCCCCTTTTATACCCATCTGCCAGAGAACATTATCACATCTTGGCAGTGAACTCCATAGATGAATTATGAGTACTTTCATCTGTCTGTCCTGAATCAATGGCCAATTTTATTGCCTGACCCGGTGTTATACTGTTATAAACAAGGCTGAAAAAAATCAATTGCCTGCACATATTTATTATTGAATAAATCTTGACTATATTCTATCTTTGTCATCTTTTTTTCTAAATTAAAATCTGAGGCAATTTTGTCTTTTATCATTGCGAAGGTGCCCCACCCCACCCCTTGATCATCTTGTCCCTATCAGTACCTTTTTGCCATAGAGTTTTTGTGAATCCTAGAGCATCTCATGGCATTCAATTGTTTCATCTTGTGTTCTAACGTTATAAGCAAGGTTGGAAAAAACAATCAGTTCTCTTGTTTTCACCAGAAGTCATGTTAGCCTGTTGTTATGATGGGTACAGTGCTCCTGTACCCACCTTTAATTTCTCCCAGAACAACCTGGCAACCCTAGCATGTAGCCACGTTTCTGAATATGCAGAGGGATGTGCAGGGATACCAAGTTCCCACCAGAGGTAGGGATCACCTGCCTCCCAGCTCTTGTTTCCTGCTACTGCTCTGGCAGCTCCATGAGAGAGAAAAATCTGCATCAGGCAGCAGTGTGATATCACTTCTGGGGAAACTGGCCAGGTGGAGAGCAGAGGCTGGGAGCAGAGGATTCCCCCACTGAAGGACTGGCAGCCCTAGATGAAGTTGGTAGATAACACATTTCAAAAAATACATGAATTTAAATTATAATAATTTTATCTTCCCGTAGAATTGGATTAAATTGCATGATCTTAACTATGATCATAACATTTTATGTACATATAACATGTACAAAAATGTTTTACACGTTGGAATAAATGATTAAACTTTAATCCCATGATCTTATCTTCTTAACAATGGTTGACAACATATGCAGAGCTATGAAAAACAGATCCCAATTGTGAAGTTTTCCTGTTATTTCTGTTTGCAAACTACTGTAAAAGCCATTATGAGCTAATTAATTCAGCCAGACACTGAGTCATTCTTCAGCTAATAGACTCGTTTTTTGGAAGACTCCTTCAACTTTGTTTTGTTTTGTTTAAAACATTGTGATTGCAATTCCTTTCAAGTATTTGGGATTTACATTAGATTATATTCCACTTCAATTTTAAATGCAGTTTTCATTCCTTATCTGTACAATTGTGTTAATGTTTATGTTCTGCATTTACAGTAATAGGTTTTTCATCTCTGACCTTCACTTTAAAAAGTAACAATTTGACCAAAAGCATGGTGGCTCCCTAAAGAAAGAAAATGAAAGCTTACCATGCTTTCTCCCTCTCAATTTTGCTCACCTAAGAGGCCAGTGGTCACTGCACATGTTAACTTCTTCATTAAGGCCCCAGGTGTAAAGACCCTCTTTGGCTGTACAGTCTCCAAAAGAAGGTAGGTAGGTAAAAGTAGTCTCCTGTGCAAGCACCGAGTCATTAGGGGGATGTCGCATCACGACGTTTTCTTGGCAGACTTTTTTTTATGGGGTGGTCTGTCATTGCCTTCCCCAGTCATCTATACTTTACCCCCAGGAAACTAGGTACTCATTTTACTGACCTCGGAAGGATGGAAGGTTGAGTCAACCTTGAGCCAGCTATCTGAACCCAGCTTCCACCAGGTTGTGTGAGCAGAGCTTGGGCTGCAGTACTGCAGCTTACCACTCTGTGCCACGGGGCTCCTTTGTCTCCAAAAGAAAGGAGGGGCCAAAACAAGCAATCATTATCTGAAAGCAGTTCTGGTGCTTGTTTTTCTCTTTTATGGGTTTATGTTTTGCTGTCCATCGCTACAATTTCTTGTCCTTCCTTTCCCAACAACAGGATATTTCTGGTAGTGATGTAATAAACCTGTATCACTTAACCTTATTATGACCTTGTTCAGAATACAAATTCATAATACAAATTAAGTGCCATTTACTCGAGATGTTCTTTCCTTGGTTTGGAATGTAAAATGGGACTCTGCACATGAGTTGTCAGTATTTATGCTAACCAGACTACTTTGTAGGCCCATATGTCAGAAGCTTTCTTTGTGCTAATCACACAAAAGTTTATTGCCTTTTAATCCAATTAGAAATTTATTCTTTTTAAAAGTTCAGTTTTCGAGGATCCAGAGAACTGTGAAGTCTTCTCACTAGTAAATAAGACAGTTCTGGAGAACTAATAAGCCTTGGGAGCCACAGAATTGGATAGACCCTGAGCTACTGGCTTCCTGTTCAAAGTTCAAGGAAGTTCTCTGGACAGATAGGCTGTGCAGTCTCTGAGGTTGTCTGATCATGGGAAGCTCCCAGACCGAAATGAGTTTAGTTAACACAAGAGTGTCTTTGTATAGTCTGTGTAAGCCCTGTCCTTATCTCATGTGACTAGTAGACTTGCTGATGGGCCCCTGGCCCCAGGGAGGTCCGCCTGGCCTCTACCAGAGCCAGGGCATTTTCGGTCCTGGCTCTGACCTGGTGGAACTCTCTGTTTGAGAAAACTAGGGCCCAGCAGGATTTGTTATCTTTCCACTGGGCCTGCAAGACAGAGATGTTCCACTAGGCATTTGGTGGGGGCTAGGCTGTCCTCTCGCCGGCGATACCACTGAAGACTATCCACCACCCATGCAGGAGCTCATAAGTGTGATGCAGGGCATGATGCAAGAGCCAAGCCCTGCGTCTAAAATGCTGTATTTTAATATTTATATCCGCCAATTGAGAAATTTTAATTGTATATGGAATAGTGTTTTAATGTTTTATAATGTTTTATTGTTTTTAAACTTTATGTAAAAATTGGATGTTGTTACACTGCCCTGAGACTGTCTGACAGGGAGGGCGGTCTAGAAATGTAAAAATAAACAAATAAACAAATAAACAAATAAACAAATAAACAAATAAACAATAACAATAGCGATGGTTGTTGTGGGTTTTCCGGGCTGTATTGCCGTGGTCTTGGCATTGCAGTTCCTGACGTTTCGCCAGCAGCTGTGGCTGGCATCTTCAGAGGTGTAGCACCAAAAGACAGAGATCTCTCAGTGTCACAGTGTGGAAAAGATGTAGGTCATTTGTATCTACTCAGGAGGGGTGGGGTTGAGCTGAGTCATCCTGTAAGAGTTTCCCAGGGTGTGGAATGCTAATGGCGGGAGGCTTCACTGTATCCTGAGGAGGTTCTTTTGCATATGGATTGGTACTTGATGTGCTAATCTTCTCTGCAGGGCTATTGTCGGGTGTGGAGTGTTTTGTTAGCCTGGTGTTTTTCAGAACTGGAATCCCCTCCTGAGTAGATACAAATGACCTACATCTTTTCCACACTGTGACACTGAGAGATCTCTGTCTTTTGGTGCTACACCTCTGAAGATGCCAGCCACAGCTGCTGGCGAAACGTCAGGAACTGCAATGCCAAGACCACGGCAATACAGCCCGGAAAACCCACAACAACCATCGTTCTCCGGCCGTGAAAGCCTTCGACAATACAACAATAACAATAACAATAACAATAACAATAACAATAACAATAACAATAACAATAACAATAACAATAACAATAACAATAACAATAACAATAACAATAACAATAACAATAACAATAACAATAACAATAATAGAATCCTGTCCTAGTTCTGCTTCCATATATTTTGGCATTATAAGCTAGGAAAGCTTTCAGAACAAGGCGAACTTCATTTCCAGGGAGTTCTCAGCAAGTTCGTAACTGCAGAGCCAATTTTAAATTAAGCTCCATGGAGTTTTCCCATTACCAAACCATAGCATTAGCTTTCCATGAGATATTACCAGAATAAATGAGAAACAGAGAGAAAGACATCTAGCTGCTGTAGGTGATTAAATGCTATCCCTAGAAAGAGCTATGGTAGCCAACTTGGGGTTGGGAAATTCCTGGAGATTTTGCTGGTGGGGCCTAGGGAGGGCAGGGTTTGGAAAGGGACCTCAGAAGGGTGTAATGCCATACAGTCCATGATCCAAAGCAGCCATTTTTTGAGGGAACTTGTTCTCTGTCTTCTAGAGATCAATTGTTATCCTGAGCCCACCTGGAGGTTTGCCTGCCTCTGCATAATGATCCTGTTCTTCCTTGGTGGTCTCCCACCCAAAGACTAAAAAAGGCTGATGCTGCTTAGCTTTCAAGATCTGATGAGATTGGACTACCCTGGGCCATCTAGGGCATGGCAGGCCAAAACCAATTTGTATACATGTAGCTTCATTATGGCAAGAATGTGTGAACCTACCCAAAGCAGGTATGATTATACTTTATATAGGAGAAAATCCAACTAACTTTGAAAAAAGCATTGTAAAATTGTAGGTCACAGTAGCAGAGGCAAATATTCCTGCACACACAAAATTAGTCCTGTTAAACATTGCAAGAAAATAATATGCAAAGCACTGAGCGCACATGTTGGGCAGTATTTACGTCAGAAAAGTTAAGCAAGGACTTGCCAATTGCACACATCTTTATTATTTTCCAACCTAGAACTTGCTCTACTAGTAATCCTTAGATAATTATTTATCTAAGAACTATAGTGTGTTGGAAGAGCTTGTGCAATTTATAGTCAAAGGCATGATCCTTGCCCCAAGGGGCTGAAAGAAAATGTTAATAAGTTCACAGTAGTTCAGAGACAAGTGCATACATCGTAAACCCTGTGCTTTGATGTTTACAAAGAAAGTGATTTTCCTCCTCCTTAAGTCACTCAGTCCACCATTTCTTAGAATCCCACAGTGGGATCTTGTTTTTGAGATGTCTGTATAGCTAAATAATTGTAGTTTTTCCTCAATACATAGAAAGACCCAGGTGCAAAATGCTGCTAATCACATTTTTGTAAATGGAGCACAGAAGACTATTATGTTGAAGAAGAAAAAAAAACATTTATTTGCATTTACGTAAACAAAGGTTATTAAGGCAAATCTGCACAGAAATAAGCTATCGCTACATGCCTGCACCTGACTGAATAAATATCGATGAGCATATGGAATAGGATTCACCAGAAATCTATTCTGTACAAAGAGACAAGCAAAGCCAAGGGATTGTACCGTTTCCATTTACTTCAAGGAGATACTCACAAAAAGAATTCCTGGTGTATTCTGGCTATAGGATTGCCAGCCCCCCATGGGGTGTGGGAGCCTCACCAAGCTGGTATTTCCCAACACTGCTTAAAACAGTGGTATGACATCACTTGGGAAAACCTAGAAATGATATCTCAACTTTCTATGAATCTATGGTTTTAACATAGTGGTTTGGCCAATTCCTAGAGAGGTGTGATATCGCTTCTGGATTTTCCTGGAAGTGATGTCATGCTGCAAGCCAATGCAAAATGTAAAACCAGTTCATAATCTCCCACAATTCTATAAGAATGTGCATAATGCATAAAGTATTTAGTTGATAAAGCAATTAATCTTCAAAGCCCTATACAGTTTGGGACCAGCAGACCTTAAGGACCATCTTCTCCCATATGAACCTACCCATCCATTATCCTCATGTTTGGAGACCCTGCTTTGGGTGCCCCCGTCATCTGAAGCGATGTATGGGTGGTAACCCAAGAAAGGACTTTCTTGGTCATGGCACCAAAACTTTGGAACTCCCACCCCAGGGAGATGTGTCTGTCTTCTAACTTTGTCTTCCGCCAGCAGGTAAAGACTTTTTTCTTTTCTTTGGTATAACCCCAATAATGTTATTGGCCCCCTCCCTGGTTTTGATGTTGTTTATGTGTTTATATGTTTTACTGAATAACAATAACAACAATTTTATTATTAATATAATATGTTCAATCTGGGTTTAATGTTCAAATGTTTTTATGTTTGCCACATTGGGGACCCTATATGGATGGGATGGTGGCATTAAAATGTTTTAAATAAATAAATATGAATGTTGGAACTATTTGAACAGGTCTAGCATTAGATTATAAAAAAAATTGGTTACCCAACTTACATCTAGCCATGGAATGTGCTATTGCCATAATGTAGAATGGATGGATGCGGAGAGAGATACAGCCATAAACTAAGTGCTATATAAAAAGAAAGTAACAAAAATCAATCCTCTCTGAAAATAAGACCATGCTGGCACATCAACCAGTCCATGTTATGTGATACCATAAAGGGCACCCTCTGCTTAAAATGGAACTGATCACACATACCTAGCTCTTAGAACAGAGTAATAGCTAGATCTTCCTAAAATTTGCTCATTCTTTCAGGAATACAGGTCACGATGACTTTCACAAAAATGAATATTTTTTAGAAACATAGAGCTGGAAGGGTCCCCCAAGGCCATCTGGTCCAGCCCCCTGCAAAACACAGGAAATTCACAGCTATCTTCCCCCAGCCTCCCTCAGTGACCCCTGCTCTATGCCCAGAGGAAAGCAAAAAACCTCCAGGATCCCTGGGGAATCTTCCTGGAGGAAAATTCCTTCTGACCCAAAAGCAGGTAACAAACAGTGACAAGAATGGATCCAAAACATACTGTTGTATGATCAGAACTACAAGAAATTTCAAGAGGGGAAAACTATTTGGACCCCCCCTCCCCGATCTTACCCCGTAGGATCCACCATTTTCCCTGCCTCTCCCTTTAACTGGCTTTTGACATTTTGTCTCCTAAGTATATTCAGTTCTCATCATGCTGCTGGGGGGTGGGGCTGTCCTTTGGTTAATTTACAGTCATATTTTTTTCTAGAAATAGGAAGTCCCCTGAGTATGTAGAGGGCATTTATTTGACCTGCGGGTGGCCTGGTTTTTCTGCTTTCATCACTGGCATGGACTACAGCCTCTTTAGACATCGTGATGCAGAGTACATGGCAGAACTAATATGGCTCATTCTTGGATAGCCTAGCTTGGATCCAAAGATAGGTACTTCTAGGTCAGGTACTTCTGCTCACATGTTGGAGTAGAACACTTCCCCACCCCCACCCCCCACATGCCAGTATCCCTAACATCATCACTCTCTGAAAAGCCACTTCGAAGGCAGACATGACATGAGGAGAACTGATGATGCCATCCAGATCAGATGTGTCTTCTGTTCATGTGGCTGGATCTTTAGAGCCAAGCCCCTGTTTCAGAAATAGCTGCCTTGATTCCTTCCACTTCTGTTTTATCAGAATAATTCTACTCCTCTCTATCTGAAAACTCCTACCAGTTTATACACTGTTTTGTATTTGTTTATCTGGCTCAGTAACAACTTCTATAAACCTTAGACAAGTAGTATGATTCCCATGAACCATGCCAATGTAACTTGCTGTGAAATAAAGCAACACAGATTGTGTCATTTATTTTACCATCTTGTGGTCATGATTAGACATGGGCACGAACCAAAAAAAAATTAATGAACCAGCGGTTCGAGGTTCAGTGCCGATGACAAATCCGAGATTGCGAACCGCAACGAACATTTCCCATTGCCAAACCGGTTTGTGGTTCGCAGTTTGTGGGGCACGGAACGGCTCCCGTTGGCACTTACACAGCCCATATTCCCGGGGAGTCTTTTGCATGCTCTCCTACAGCCATCACCCAAGTTTGGACAAGATTGCAAAAGGGATCTTGGAGTTATACCTTCTCCAATCCAAGGCCCCAGGAAACTCCCACTTGATACAATTAGAGCAACCGGTTGACATTGGCCCAGTGTACAAAAGGTGGGTGTTGACGGTGGCCGTCGGGCCTGGCGAGCACGGGGAGATGGCGACAACCCGCCTCCCATCAGGGGGCGGGGGGGTATGGCCACTTGCCATAGGCACCCCCCATGTGCCCGCCCACCAGGCCAAAAAGGAGCACGCTGGTATTCCCTGCGATGGCAGGAATGTGGCACCCCCCAGGATGGCACCCCCCATGTACCCGCTCGCCAGGCAAAAGAAGAGCGTGCTGGTATTCCCTGTGATGGCGTCGAGCCACCTCCCCTCAGGGGGCAGGGGGTCTGGCCGCTCACCGGTGACACCCCCCATGTGCCCACCCGCCAGGCCAAAAAGGAGCACGCTGGTATTCCCGGCGCAGGCTGGAAGTGTGTGCTGGGGGCAGCTGCCGGGCCTGGTGGGTATGGAGAGACGGCAATGAGTCGCCTCCCCTCAGGGGGCGGGGGGTCTGGCTGCTCGCTGGCGGCACCCCCCATGTACCCAACCACCAGGCCAAAAAGGAGTGCGCTGGTATTCCCAGTGCAGGCCGGAATGTGTGTACTGGGGGCGGCCACCGGGCCTGGTGGGCACGGGGAGAAAGCAATGAGCTGCCTCCCCTCAGGGGGTGGGGGGTCTGGCCACTTGCCGTCGGCACCCCCCATGTGCCCGCATGCCAGGCCAAAAAGGAGTGCGCTGGTATTTCCAGAGTGGGTGGGAGAGGACCTGTCATCATGAGGAGGGGGAGGGGGAATATCCCCCAGCATCCATGGCTCCTCACCTGAGGGTCCCACCAAGGAACAGTGTGGCGGAAGCAGCCAACAGTACACCTTCCTGCTTTGCCAGAAAAGATGGGAGGGAGAGGACATGTCATCAAGAGGAGGGGGAGGGAGAATATCCCTCAGCATCCGTGGGTCCTCACCTGAGGGTCCCACTGAGGAACAGTGCGGAAGCGGCAGCCAGCAGCTCACACCTTTCTGCCTTGCTGGAAAGGATGGGAGGGAGAGGACCTGTCATGTGGGGGGTAAGTGTGAAGGTCCCACTCCAACCTCCAGGCCAAAGAGGAGTGCGCTGGTATTCCCGGAGTGGGTGAGAGAGGATGTGTCATTCGGACCAGGGGCCTGATCCCCCAGCCACTGCGGGTCCTCAACTGAGGGTCCCACTGAGGAATAGTGTGGCGGCGGCAGCCAGCTGAAAGAGGTCCCGTCGGTCCCGTTGACGGGTGCCGCCACATTGTCAACCGACTGTATCCGTACACAATACAATCGGCAGCATGAGCACAACCGAGCTGTGTAACCAAGGAGGGAGCAGTAACAGGATAGTCCCTCATGAAGCAGGGGCTGACCTGATCCGCCGTCCTGCCTTTGTGGAAAGTAGGGGATGGGCAGGACAGGAGGCACTGCTTGGACGGGTCAGAGTGGTTCCTGAGAGGGGGAGACGGAAATGGGACAGCAGCAGTAGCACCAGCTGACATAGGCCACCTTCCTGCCTTTGCGGGAAGGACATCAGTCGAGCGATCCATCCCCCCCGCGCTCAGAGGGCTCCGCGTTTGCAATGGATGGGGGCACCATGCAGCTGTGCAACAGTTCCTGAGCTCCTGCGCAGGTGCCCAAAGGAGGCTGCCATCAGCAGCATCACCCACCTTCCTGCCTTGCCAGAAAGGATGGGAGGGAGAGGACATGTCATGTGGGGGGTAAGTGGGAAGATCCGCCCCCGCAACCGCCAGGCCAAAGAGAAGTGCACTGGTATTCCTGGAGTGAGGACGTGTCATTCGGACTGAGGGGTTTATCCCCCAGCCACCACAGGTCCTCACCCGAGGGTCCCACTGAGGAACAGTGCGGCGGCAGCCGCCTCCTGAGCCATCAGCCTCGAGGTTGTAAGCGGCGCTGTCCCAGACCCCAAGGCGACAACCTCCACCAGCGCAGCCTGCTGGAGCACTCTGCTCTCACCAGCATCACCCTCAGGGCAAAGTGATCCTCCCACTGACCCCCGCTCAAAAGAGCTGGTGGCCCCCTTTCTCCCCCCAATGGATGTTTCACTGGGTGAAGAGGGAGACAGGCTCGGGTGGTGCCTCTTTAGGTACCGTCAGGGCTGTCAAAGACAGGTGCTTTGGGTTTTTGCCCCTGCGCACCAGGACATCACAGGCATGGCACCGCACCACACGAGGGTCATCAGGAAGGGCCTAAAAGTGCCTGGGACAGCCACTAACTGTCCCAGGGAACAGTGCCTTTCCCTGGGACAGCCACTAACTGTCCAGGGAAAGGAGGATGAACAGTTACAGGCTGCGCTGTGGGGCTGGACACGGATGATGGGGTGAGGGGAGGAC
Organism: Eublepharis macularius; assembly: GCF_028583425.1. Lineage (NCBI taxonomy): Eukaryota > Metazoa > Chordata > Lepidosauria > Squamata > Eublepharidae > Eublepharis > Eublepharis macularius. Next base: position 75,449,877 of record NC_072794.1, read on the forward strand.
TGCGGGACGGGACACCACTGAGAATTTGGGATGGGGATGGTTACAGGCTGCGCTGCGGGGCTGGACACGGATGATGGGGTGAGGGGAGGACTGCGGGACGGGACACCACTGAGAATTTGGGATGGGGATGAGAGGGATCTTTCATAACACACATACCATTCCTCCAGGGATCCATTGCCCACCCACCCCTCCTCAAAATGTTGAGAGAGATTCTCTCCCTCCTGCGCAAAGTCCTCTTGGGCCTCCACAGCCCACATAGGTGAATTGGGGGGAGCAGGAGGACTCCCTGCAGCCCCCAAGCCACACACAAAACTGCTTTCCACAACTGAACCAGGAGGACTGCCATCGCACTTCACCCCACAACCACCCTTGGCAGCCAACACAAAAGGAAGACTCATTGTGCCACCAAACTAGAATTAAGGAGGACAGGAAAGGAGATGACTCTCTGTGCCCTCCGCCGCGGTGCCTACTGAGCTTGGCTCCAGGGCCTGGCAGCAGCCCTGGCACCAGAGGGAGGGAGGGACTAGAGCCCTAGCCCACCACACCCACAGATCTGAACAGAACAGGCACTAATAACACCGTGTGAGCCCTCAGTTGAGGTGCCCACTGAGCTTGGCCCCAGGGCCTGGCAGCAGCACTAGAACCAGAGGCCCCACTACAGCCATAGCCCAGCACACCAAGATGCCTGGGCAGAACAGGCATAGTGACTAAGAATAATAATAGTAATAATAAGAATCACAATTAAAAGGATTAGGATTGTGATAATAATACGAATCATTTGGTGAGCCCTCAGCTGAGGTACCCACTGAGCTTGGCCCCAGGGCCTGGCAGCAGCCCTGGCACCAGAGGGAGGGAGGGACTAGAGCCCTAGCCCTCCACTCCCACAGACCTGACCCAATCAGGCTCTGCTCAATAATCAATGTGAGCCCTCAGCCCTGGAACCAGAGGAGATAGATCCCTATCCCCCAAAGCCAAGCTCAATTGTACTCTGAGTCTCTCTCCCCAAAGGCTAGCAAGTGGCAAGCAAGAGCTCTGTCCCACTCCACTGCTCGCATAAAGTGAAACCGAGCCTGGGAGCCCACGGCTATTTATAAGCATGGGTCCCATTCAGCAACACAGGAGGTCTATGTTTGGCTATCAGAGCTGCCTATCAGGGTTTGCAGGGATGAGATTGGAGTGCCCATGGCTACAGAACACCCCCTTCCCCCTCCTCCCCTGCGTGTCTTCTCCGAACTTGTAACTACTTTGCAGCTCCGTGGTTGGAAGGAAGCCCTGCTGATCAAGGAAAGCTGGGCTTCCATTTGTGTTTCCAGGGCGATAGAAGGAGGGCAGACAGAATTCAGGCATTCCCCTGGCTCCGTTGCCAGGGGAATAGATTGCTGGTGCCTGACTGTCTGGCTTCCCGAACCGTGCTCAAATGCAACAAACCAGGTTTCTTCCGAACGCTGGTTCATTGGCCATGGACAATCACAAACTGCCGGGTCACGATTGCGCGATCGCCATTTTCGTGTTTTTTTGAGGTTCGTAATGCGGTTCGTGCCCATCTCTAGTCATGATTTAGCAGAAGCAAAGCACTTTTATAGTCCTATCGGTTTTTTCTATGAGACTTAAGAATAATAATAGTAATAATAAGAATCACAATTTAAAGGATTAGGATTGTGATAATAATATGAATCATTTGGTGAGCCCTCAGCCGAGGTACCCACCGAGCTTGGCCCCAGGGCCTGGCCATTTTAAATTCACTCCTATTGGAACCAGTTGGACTTCATGGTGCATTAAATTCTGGCTGGATTGTGTGAACCTTTAGGTTTTTTTAAAAAACCCTGTGTAATAATGCAGAGTAGACTACATTTTAATTTCAGATGGTGCTTTTAACATGAATGATGTTGAAATCAGAAAAGCAAAAGCAGGAATGTAAAGAAATACTAGGACCAGTCTGAACTAGAAGCAGGAGTGAAATCATAATCAGGTCACACACGTAAGGCATTTGTTAAAGAAGTTCCTGATTTGTCTGAGTCAATTAAAACAGAAAATGAGAACACAAGATTGCAAATCCAGAGGAAACTCTTGAATTAACATCTACTATGTAAAATGCATGAAGGTCACCGAGTGCTTGCTATTGCCCTCCCCCCCCCAACCCCTCAGAATATCTCTTTATGGAGAATGAGAATATGAATTTATTCTGAATGGTGCAGGTTAAACCACATGAAATACTCATGAATGAAGGGTCTGTTTTAGTAAAGTGGTTGTATTTGATTATCTTTTCCACTCTTCCCAGCCCTATAATGATGGCCCTCTAACAGGGCCATCACTAGCACAGGCTTTAAAGGACTTAGAAGAGTGCATGTAAGTCTGCTTAGGAAGGTAACTTCTTGCACCAGGTATGAGAACCTCCAGCTGATGGGCCATGCTATGATGCTGTGGGATCAGACCCCCAATTTGAGCATAGCTCTAAGAAAGGGGTACATATGCTGATTTCATGATCAAAGTATCATAAAGAAGCTCCTTTTACTTTTCTTCAAAATAATTTTTGGGACCTGGGAAGGAGTGACTTTTTCCGTTTTAAAGACTAACTTTGAGCTGTGAAGTATTTAAAAGAAAACAAACAGGAATTATTTGTTTAATGAAAGTGCAGAAATTTGCTTACTGTGGTTATCCTAAATTGTGGTCTGAGGATGCTGTTAGCAGGGATAGAGACTGGAGAACGAGAGAGATTTCTGGGTTAGGAAGAGAGAAGTGGGTCTAACTAAATAAATACACCACTGCTTTTGCTTTATGGCCTCCTGTCTGTCTTATAAGCTTTACTGCCCCACCCCTCATTCTATATGTCACCTAGAATGTGCCCAGATGGATTCTTTTATATTTGAAAGGAAGAAGGGAACCTTAGAGCCTATTGTGTATTGTGATGGTGTAACTGATAATCATGTCAGAGCAACACACCTATTTTTAAGGTAACTGCACAGTTTGCATTGCAACAAACCTAATGGGAACATAATCCTTTGCTAATTTAGCAGCAGTCTTTAAATGCATGTCCTAATAAAAGACATGCTGCAGAAGATTCACATGAGAAGAAACACAAAGAAGAGAAAACTTGTTGGCATTGTCTGGTGACATGATGGTGAAATAACTCTTGCAAATCCCACTAAATTCCATATTTGGACCATACATACTCAAACTTCAACAAAACACTGTAAGTTGCACTTATTTCCAATAAGGTGAGATGTGCATGTATGCTCATTATGGACAGCTTTTACTGAAGAATCCTGACTCAAAACCAAAGTGTTCCAAAAAAGGTACATTTCCCTGAATAACTTACTCCAAGATAACACTCAGTTTTGCTGCTGAAAAATCTGACCTTATGGAAATCTAGATCAAACCCATATAAACAAAACTCATATTTTGCCTACATTTCTTTCATGTATGTAAAAAAAAATGGGGCAACTGGGGTTTTTGCTGAGGCCTTATGATATACAAGCTATTCCTACTTGGTCAAGCATGCAACTGGTGAATCCTTCGCATAAAACAATATCCAGGAGTGGTGGTCATATCTGAGCAACAAAGGTCTTGGCATATTATTTATTAATTTATTTAATGCATTTTATCTTGCCCTTAAAAATCTCAGGGCAGCATATATCATTCTTCCTCCATCTCATCTTCAGAATAACCCACTGAAGTAGGTTAGGCTGAGAGAGAATGACTGGTCCAAGGTCACCCACTGAATTTTATGGTGAGCTGGAATTTGCACCTGGGTCTCCCCAGGCCTCCTCTGAAATTTTAACCATTATGCCTCTCTGGATTTTCTTATCGAATTGCATGGCATGTCAGCCAACTAGCAGTGTACAGGCCATGTGCACAATGTCTCTAAGCCTGTGTAGCTAGCAAGCCATAGGCTATTAAAAGAAACCAACAAGTTAGTTAAGGCAATTTTCACTGTAATTTGGAAGGGTAACAGTAACACAGAAGACCAAAACTAAACAGAGGTGATGGGGGAAATCTGTACAACTAGAGCTTCCAGCCTCCACATGGTGGCTGGAGATCTCCCCAAATTGATCTCTACAGGCAACAGAGATCAATTTCCTTGGAAGGTGGATTCTATGGTATTATGCCCAGCTGAAGTTCACCCTCTCCCCAAACCCTGCCTTCTCCACCACCCCCCAACATATCTTTAAGAATTTCCCAACCAGGAACTGGCAATGCTTTCTAAAACAGAGAATGCTTGTGGGGGTGCATTTTCATGGTCTGTTTTCAACCACTTAACATTTCATAATAATTATATTCACCAGTTTTATACCGACTTGTTTTTATGAGCATCACCAAATACTTCCCAGTGTGGTTCCACGTTCTCTCATATTATTAATAATTGTACCAAGTATTCCTTTCATTTAAAAAGTGGCTTGTTGCCCATTAAAAACAAATTAAGGTAATTAAGATGTTATCAGCCAGACTGTTCCGAATCCTTAGCATAAAATACCTTCATAAATTCTCACATTGCATTTAGTAATAATAATTTAAACATCTCTTTCAAGTAGTGTAATTCTCAGAGTCACTAAATCTCTGCAGTGTACCTCAGATTATTATATGCCTGTTAGGCATTTAAGAAATCAGTTGATAATTACAGAGCAGTTCTGATTACTGACTTCCAGTGTAATCCTAAACAGAGTTACTCCCCTCCAAGTCCATTGACTTCAACGGACCTAGAAGAGTGTAACTTTGCTTAGGATTGCACTGTAAGTTAGACATTCTTTCCTGTGGTAATTTTGCCCAGCTGCTGAGTTGCAAGTTACGCAGCAGAATGGACAGTCGACAGCTGCAGCCCATCATGAGAGGGGAATACCAAACAGAAGGTCATAAACTGGGGGATGGAATTCCGTGATTCATACCTATTAAACTCTACTGTTTAAAAACAATAACAACAAAGGGACTTAAAGTGATAGTAGGTTTTCTGGTTAACTGTCCAACTGCTAATCCAGCCAGTTTTTGCAAGACATATGGCTATTCTGGAATGTATACTAAACAAAGGAAGTTACAGTAAACTAAAGAGAAAAGAACAGTTAGGCACACCTCAAGGGAAACATCACGTACCAAGTGAACAAGATTAAGAGGAGTTGGCAGCCTCACAATAAGATCCCCCTCCTTTCACAACATGGACATTGTGCAGAGAAGCACATAGACCGCTGGCAGCCTGCCAGGAGTTACCCCCAGAGTTTACACTAGTGTCCTCATGTTTACTTAGTCTCCTAAAACTGAGGCATGACCCTGCATGTCTTATGTGATTAAAACTCCTTTTAAAACATTGAATTGAGACTTTTGTGTACACCAATAGATTTTAGTTTACAGATAACAAAGACAAAAGCCTAATATGTGAATTTGCTAACAAAAGTGAGAGGTGCCATGGTAGAACAATTCAGTAGAGCCTACGTGATGTAGTGCCTACGTGGATGTACGTGGTTCTAAATACACACATACACTGTTTATATATTGTGAAGACCAGTGTTTCAAAACACAGTTCCACAAAAGTCATATTATCTTGTGTCTCTCCCCCTTGTTGAGGAATACCTTTTCAGTGTGGTTGTGTTGTTCAGATCATATGTGGTTATTCCTAAACTCGGAAAAACTTCACATTGTTATAGTTATGTGATCACTTTTTTACTGACCATTAGTGCTGCCATATGAAGGGAAATTGGGCTATTTAACATTCCCCCTCACCCTCATTCCCAAAGAAAATTGCCACCCCCAACTGATTTCTACACCACAGTGTGAAACCTACAAGTGTACGTATGTTCCCTATACCAAAGGAAATGCCATTCAAGGAGGGGCTGCATTGCAATGGGAAATTAGTAGTCCCTTTTACTCTATATTGACTTTTCCCTTTAAATTTTATCTTATTATTTATATTGTATAAAATAAATTTGAAAAACTCAAAAGATAAAGGATGATTAACCTAAAAGTATGGACCTAAAAGTACCTTTAAAATTACTATTTCTGTACACCATTTTTATAAACATTTATATATATAAATGAGTTCAACATGACAAAGGCATTAATCTGCTTGCATTTTGAAAAAAATAATTGTATGATCTATGTAAATATATAGTTATAGTTATTATACAAAATGATCATACCTAACGCTCTTAAAATACAACACTTTTGGCAATTTACTATCTACTATATCTATGAACAGGCTTTCCAATACAGCTAAAATTGTCACTCTACCTACTGAAATATCCTTGTTTCCTCCTCTTACTGGTATGATGCTTATATGCTTACTAGCACCAGAGCCCATTGTGAAATAATACAATGGGCTCTAGCAGCAGGTGCCTGGCCTAGCCATCCCACCCCACAGCAGGCTGGGAAGCCCTGTGCCACAACAGGCCAGGCAGCCCCATACAGCCCCACACTGCAGTGGCCTGGACAGCCCCGTGCCCCAGCAGGTCACTGGGCCGGGCAGTCTGGCACTGCAGTGAGCTGGGCAGCCCTGTGCCACAGCAGGCCACTGGGCCGGGCAGTCTGGCATTGCTGTGAGCTGGGCAGCCCTGTCCCACAGCAGGCTGCTGGGCCGGGCTGCCCTGTGCTGCAGAGAGCCGCCGGGCCAGGCAACCCCACACTGCAGCAGCCTGGCAGCCCCACACTGCAGCAGCCTGGACAGCCCTATGCCCCAGTGGGCCACTGGGCCAGGCAGTTTGGCATTGCAGTGAGCTGGGCAGCCCCGTGCCATAGCAGGCTGCCAGGCTGCCCTGTGCTGCAGTGAGCTGCCCAGCCAAGCAACCCTGCACTGCAGCAGCCCGGCAGCCCCGCACTGCAGAGGCCTAGGCAGCCCCACACTGCAGCGGCCTGCATCGCAGCAAGCTCCACACTGCAGCAGCCTGGCATCGCAGCAAACCAGGAAGCCCCGCACCACAGCAGGCCACCAGGCTGGGCTGCCCCACGCAGCAGTGGGCTGCCAGGTCAGGCAGCCCTGCGCTGGAGCAGGCCACTGGGCTGGGCTGCACAACCACACTGGGCTCCAAGATGGCAGGAAGGCCCGGGGCTGTGGTGCCATATCTTCCCGCTGCCGCATTGGTCCTTCTTAGGCCTCCAGAAGCCCTAAGGCAGTGGGAAGCCCCGGTGACATGGTGCAATGTCTTCCTATCACTGGGCCAGGGCTTTCTGGGCCTCTAGAAGCCTCAAGTCAGTGGGAAGGCCCGGCGCCGCAGCGCCAGGCCTTCCTGCAGCCACGCTGGGCTGCAGGAGGTCCCAAGGAGGCAGTGGGGAGGCAATCTGTTTTGCCCCCAATTCTTTTCTTATCCCTGCGTATTGTACATGTGCGAGAATAAGTAGTGAGTCATCGGGAACATGTTTTGCCTTTTATGTTAGGATACCATGAAGATATAATGAACATCTATCTCCTTTATGGAAGTCTTCTTGCTATATTATGTAACAGGGCAACAGGGGTCTGTGATTCTATTTCTAGGAATGATGAGGAAATAGTCATCTGCCCAAAGCCTATGTCAGCCATATGATTCCTTCAAACAACATTTCTGTATAAAGAGTTTCCAAAGTATCAGCTAAACTAAAAAACTAAATAACTAAAAAAAACAATTCAAAGTTCATATTAGAAACTGATTCAATGCACAGCACTGCATAAGAAGTACATCATACATCAGCAACCATCAGGAACCAACAAACATGCTGATGTACATATATTCCATGCATGGCATTAACAATGATTTGTGTATCATTTTCATAGAACTAGTCCATCCAAATATATTGTGGTGGATCTTACCAACTTTTCTAATAGTGAAAGCAGGAAAAAAAGCCAAAAAAGATACACCACCGATTGGGGAACCTGCATGGGCAAAACTCCAAACAGAATACGGGCAATGGAGAGAAGGGAATCAAGAAAGTTCACCATTTCTTCTTGTACTAGCAAAAATGTCAGTAGGATCTAGTGCAGTCTGCAGTCATACTGGTAAGTTTTGGTCTTTGTCCTTAGTTTAAGGAACCTCTGGACTGTGAAGCTGTAAGCTTTGGCACAATTCAGACCCATTCACTAGTGACTATAGCCCTTTTCAGATGTTGTGTTTTTGAAGCTGTGACCACGTGCACAGAATATATGGAATCCTCCTGATATACATGGTCACCATTTCTTCTGAAAGGGATGCATGGATTTTCTGCCTTAGTACATGGATAACAGACCCCAGATTAACTTGTGATCTTGTACACTTGTTCAGAAGCTGGAATATATCCACATTGTCACTTCCAGAAGAAATGACAATCACCTGTATCAGGAGGATTGTGTGCAGTGTATTTGTCCCGTATATATGGTCTAATGTAACTAATGAATAGTGCTTACCAAACATCAAATCCCACATATCCCTGACAAATTATTTCATTTGGAAAATGTATGCATCTGATTTACTTGAATAATTTCACCAGGTTCTTTTGCCTACCATCAAATTATCCACAAATTACTTTTTGTAAGAGTTCTTCTGATAAAGACATGGGTAGGGAGTCCTCCCTTCTTTGTCTACTGTTGTTGCAATGCTGTACTTTCAAAACTACGTCTGTCAGGAAGGAGACAGGAAATTCGAGTCACACTTACAACAGCTGTGCCATGCCCACTATCATTCTCAAATGACGTAGTTTGGCTTCTGTGGCTCAGGGCCAGGAATTTAGCAATAGCAGAGGTCAGGAAGATAGGTCACTGTTTATACAGCTCTTGCACTTGGGATCATGCAGGGTCTATTTGCTTTCTTCCTTTCTCTACTGTTTCTCTTTCCGTTCTTCTTTACTAACAGGGACTTGAAGCATCCTGTTTTCAAAACATTAGACTGTTTTGCTGTTAGCAAATCTCTGGGCAGAAGCCTTTAACGGAAGGAAGGCAGATTATTCAGATACTTCACAGATGCAGAAAAACTGGCAATAAATTAATTAACAAACATCTGTAAGGAGCTTTCTTAACAGCCTCCTGTCACACTTACTTTCATCCATAAGTGTTTGTCAAGCTGTATGAATCACCTGAGTTACTTCCAGTACTGCAAAAGCAGCCAGATACATTCATCTGCAATTCCTTTACATCTCTGTTACCATAATGTGATCCAAAGGGAAAAGACAAAATGAGAGCAAGCTTTCAGCATAAGGGACATCACAACCTCTTGCAGGAGATTTTGGTTTTACAGGAATTTAGTTTGTTTCTTGCTGATCAGCACCCCAACATCACTTACTTTCTATTGAATCCTATTAAATCTTTATTGCTGCCTATTAAATCTTTATTGCTTAAAAATTGTCATTTGCTAATAGAGAGGCAGAAGTTTAGGTGGCACACCATGCAATATTCAATTGTTTAATTGTTTTTGAACTTGCTTACTGTTTATATAGCACTTACAAGTGTATGAAATATTGTATTTAATATTAATTTTCCTCATGACAACACTGTGAAGATGCGTAGGAGCCCCCCTTTTTAACCATGGGAAACAAGGCTCAAGAAAATGATCTGCCCAAGGCTAAGATGAATTTGTAAATTCCATCCTTTGATCCACTTCAGAGGCATTTCTGTTCTCTGACACATACTCTTCAGTAGTAACTATTTTAAACATAAGGAAGATAAATACACCATTGTATTGAATGGAGCTACAAATTGATGCCTAATATGAGAGATATTGAAAAGAACACAAGAAACCTGATACCATTGGTTACTGAGGCTAAAGCACAATTTATGGTTCACAGGTAAGACCACAGTTATAGGTGTTAATAATTGCACCAGCAGAAAATCATACACTTTGGGATAGCTCAGTTAATCAGAGGGCAGAGCAGGAAGGTTCTCCATTATGACTTCAGGAGAACTCAATTGACTCCTGAAACAGACGTGAGCCACATGTTCCACTGGGCAGAGCCTGGGATCAGAGCAGAGGTGGTGCCTACAGCCCCAGGGAAGAGCATGTGCCTTTTGTCAATCAATTCAATATTCAGGCCACTGTCCAGTTACGAAATGGCTCTGATATGAATATAACCTGAAGCATACATTTTTAGGCACAGAATGGAAGCCCCATATGTAAGGAGTTTCAGGAGCAGTGGAATTTCTTTAGAGAGGAAATTTACAGTTCATCCCTACATTTGACATATAAAGTGTAAATAGTTTTGATTAGGAATCACCTAGGGGTGTGCAAGCCAAAAATTTTCAGCTATAGCCGAAAGTAGAAAGCCGAAAGAAAATTCTCTATCGTTAAAGCTGAAAGCCGAAACAAGAATCTCTTTCGGGATTCGGGATTCGGGATTCTTTCGGCATTATTTCGGCATTCTTTCGGCTTTTTTCTATGGGAAAATGCCTCCGTCTTCCAGGACGCCTGGAGGAGGCATTTTCCCACCGAATAAGCCCAAAATTGGTGGGGACCTTCCTCTAACCCTTCTCTAACAACCACCCAAGTTTCAGACAGATTGGACTTTGGGGGGCCATGTTATGGCCCCCCAAAGCAGGTCCCCCATCCTCCCATAAAGGAGCATCTTCTTCATTATTTCCTATGGGGAAAAAATGAAGAAGCAGGCTTCCTTTGCCAGGGGTGGCATTTTGCATGCAAAATGCCCCCTTACCCTCAGGGGCCCTTCTCCCACCCCTCCTCCCACCCCCCACCAAGGCTCAGCCTGCTCCCACTTGGGGGGGCCATTTCATGGCCTCCCCAAGTAGGTGCTCTAATCTCTACCAATGACAGCTGGGGGAGGCTTGTGTTGCCAGGGGTGGCATTTTGCATGCAAAATGCCCCCCAGCCCTCTGGGGCCCTTCTCCCACCCTTCCTCCCACCCCACACCAAGGCTCAGACTGCTCCCACTTGGGGGGGCCATTTCATGGCCTCCCCAAGTAGGTCCTCTCAGCCCCTAAAGTCCACCCCTTACAGCCCCACACAAACCCAATTCCCCCCCAGCTGCCGCACACAGACCCAAATCCCCACATTAGCCCCTCACAGACCCAAATCCACCCCCACCTGCCCCACACCCATAACCCCAGGAACAGGCTGGCAAAGGCCAGCCCTCTCCCTTTGTTCCCTATGCTGGGAACTTCTAAACTCTCTTTCCCTGGGCAATTCTGCACAGCCCAGGGGTGCCACAATGGTGGGCACACTTCTGAGTGCCAGCTGGTCCCTGTGAAAGAACACCTGAACCACAGACACCCTCCCTCAAATTCCCCCACCACCTACAGAGATAGCTGGCCAGCCAGCCCCATTGTTCCCTATGATGGGAACCAACTGCACAACAAAGAATAAAACAAGAACAACACAAAATAAAGTTTTTAAAAAATTATTTTCTCCCTTCCAAAGTACAAGTAGGCAAAGCATTATGACACATTACACCAGCAGTCCCCCACACAGAAAAATAACACAACTCACTTAACATCAGAGAATCACAAAGCACGATTCCTGTCAAAAACACTTTATTTCTTGAACAGCTTTAGGTTACACAGCAGGGGGGAACACCAAAGGGCTTGGCAGCAGTATCTTACACAAAAATAACACAACTCACTTAACATCAGAGAATCACAAAAGCACAATTCCTGTCAAAAACACTTTATTTCTTGAACAGCTTTAGGCTACACAGCAGGGGGGGGACACCAAAGGGCATGGAAGCAGTATCTTACACAAAAATAACACAACTCACTTCACATTAAAGAATCACCCCAAAAAATTGCTGTCAAAAGCACTTTATTTCTGTAACTGCTTTAGGTTACACAGTAGGAAGGCACCACAGAGCAGGAAAGCAGTGTACTACACAAAAATAACACAACTCACTTCACATCAGAGAATCACACAAACACAATTGCTGTCAAAAACGGTGAAGTGGGTTGTATTATTTTTTGTAGTACATTGCTATCATGCCCTTTTGTGCCCTCCTACTGTGTAACCTAAAGCTGTTCAAGAAATAAAGTGTTTTTGCCAGGAATTGTGTTTTTGTGATTCTCTGATGTTAAGTGAGTTGTGTTATTTTTGTGTAAGATACTGCTTCCATGCCCTTTGGTGTTCCCCCCCTGCTGTGTAGCCTAAAGCTGTTCAAGAAATAAAGTGTTTTTGCCAGGAATTGTGTTTTTGTGATTCTCTGATGTTAAGTGAGTTGTGTTATTTTTGTGTAAGATACTGCTTCCATGCCCTTTGGTGTTCCCCCCCTGCTGTGTAGCCTAAAGCTGTTCAAGAAATAAAGTGTTTTTGACAGGAATTGTGCTTTTGTGATTCTCTGATGTTAAATGAGTTGTGTTATTTTTGTGTAAGATACTGCTGCCATGCCCTTTGGTGTTCCCCCCCTGCTGTGTAGCCTAAAGCTGTTCAAGAAATAAAGTGTTTTTGACAGGAATCGTGCTTTGTGATTCTCTGATGTTAAGTGAGTTGTGTTATTTTTCTGTGTGGGGGACTGCTGGTGTTATGTGTCATAATGCTTTGCCTACTTGTACTTTGGAAGGGAGAAAATAATTTTTAAAAAACTTTATTTTGTGTTGTTCTTGTTTTATTCTTTGTTGTGCAGTTGGTTCCCATCATAGGGAACAATGGGGCTGGCTGGCCAGCCATCTCTGTAGGTGGTGGGGGAATTTGAGGGAGGGTGTCTGTGGTTCAGGTGCTCTTTCACAGGGACCAGCTGGCACTCAGAAGTGTGCCCACCATTGTGGCACCCCTGGGCTGTGCAGAATTGCCCAGGGAAAGAGAGTTTAGAAGTTCCCAGCATAGGGAACAAAGGGAGAGGGCTGGCCTTTGCCAGCCTGTTCCTGGGGTTATGGGTGTGGGGCAGGTGGGGGTGGATTTGGGTCTGTGAGGGGCTAATGTGGGGATTTGGGTCTGTGTGTGGCAGCTGGGGGGAATTGGGTTTGTGTGGAGCTGTAAGGGGTGGAATTTAGGGGCTGAGAGGACCTACTTGGGGAGGCCATGAAATGCCCCCCCCAAGTGGGAGCAGGCTGAGCCTTGGTGGGGGGTGGGAGGAGGGGTGGGAGAAGGGCCCCAGAGGGTTGGGGGGCATTTTGCATGCAAAATGCCACCCCTGGCAACACAAGCCTCCCCCAGCTGTCAGTGGTAGAGATTAGAGCACCTACTTGGGGAGGCCATGAAATGCCCCCCCCAAGTGGGAGCAGGCTGAGCCTTGGTGGGGGGTGGGAGGAGGGGTGGGAGAAGGGCCCCTGAGGGTAAGGGGGCATTTTGCATGCAAAATGCCACCCCTGGCAAAGGAAGCCTGCTTCTTCATTTTTTCCCCATAGGAAATAATGAAGAAGATGCTCCTTTATGGGAGGATGGGGGGACCTGCTTTGGGGGGCCATAACATGGCCCCCCAAAGTCCAATCTGTCTGAAACTTGGGTGGTTGTTAGAGAAGGGTTAGAGGAAGGTCCCCACCAATTTTGGGCTTATTCGGTGGGAAGATGCCTCCCCCAGACGTCCGGGAAGACGGAGGCATTTTCCCATTGAAAAGCCGAATGAAAGACGAAAGAATCCCGAAACGTTTCGGCTTTTTTCTTTCGGCTACCCGAAACGTTTCGGGATTCCCCGAAACGTTTCGGCATTCCCTGAAAGAAGCCGAAACACTTTTGTTTCGGCATTCTTTCGGCATTCTGAATGCCGAAACGCACATCCCTAGAATCACCAGTTTTCAATTAAAGCACTTGCCATCATGATATTATTGGGCTATTCAAGTCTTTCACTCTATACCCGTTCCCCCAGCACACCTCTGGATTAATCAGTTTCGCTTACAATTGACTTAGTACACACTTTTTAAAAGATGCCTACCAATGGAATAGCTTTTTATATGGCTTGCTGACATTATAAATACATCTCTTGTATGCAAAAAACAAACCCATGAGGTACATACAGAAACTAATGCCATTTACAGTTCATTATAAGCAAACATTAAAGCTTGAAATTATGATCATGATAAGCAATGGTAATTACTGAATATTGTTGATAGTTATAGATCCTTGCAGGTTATCAGGTTGGCTGTACCTAACTGATTTTTAGTTTCTGATGCACATCGCTTGATTTCACTGCCTCATCATCATTATTCATACATATTTAATGTAACTATATTTATCCTGGAACAGATTTCATTGCATCAATATTTACAATAACCTGTTTCCCAAATTTACAGATCATTGGTTGGTACAGCTCTGTCATTTATCATTTTAAAATGTACTTAAAAAGTAATCACAATCATGCCAAAAGTAAAACTTGATTTCTTAGTGCAGCCATGTCCTGCTTGAGGACGTACAAAGTTTGATGATACTTATTTTCACTGCAGCAACAGTCAGATAGGAGTTTGCACCATTGAAACTCCACAGCTCCAAGGAGCTGGAGGTGGAGGTGGAAGAGGAGAAAACTTTTAACTTTTTCAGTAAACAGATCTGACCAGAAACCATACATGTTTTAAAATTGCTGCATATCATCTGCTTTCCCCCCTTTTGAAACAATCTTCACTGTTGTATATATATATACATTTAAAAGTCTTACCTTATTAGATGCCATCTCACTAACTGATCGGTAGGTTTGAATGGTTTCAAGTTGGTCTAAACACCAGTCCAATTCCTCCAGTGTTTCCATTGCTAATTTTTGATAAGATTCCTCTGCAAACACACACATAGACATGTAGTTAGGCTTGAGTGACTGCAGGCTTTCCATGGTGGAATCACTGACACAGTTCAGACCAACACTGCTATAGGTGCTACAATGCTCTTTCATCATGCGTTCTGGAGACTCCTGTTTTACTTTCAGTAGAACAAATCAATGCACGTCCTGCCTTTGAATGGCTGTTGCGGTTTGGTGGGTTTTTTTTTGTTTGTTCTTACTGGCTTTGAAGAAGCGATGTCAGTAATATATCAACAAACTTCCTCTAGAAAGGCGTGTAGGAGGAGGGACGCACTCTGACAGGCTCCTCATCTACATGTAAATGCACTCACAGAACAGATGTAGAAAAGCAGTTCTTCATAAGCAAAGGGTTTTTCTCTCTCTCCTCTTCAGTATTAATCACCCCTACTACACTTCTTGTGTAAAGTGATGACATTTTAAGAAGACTTGTCAAATGTCAGCACAAGAGATTAAGCAATCAAATTGTATGTCTTTTTTTCCCCTAAGAAAAAGTTTCAAACAAAAAGTAAAGAAAGGAATAACTGGAAGGAAGTCTGCAGGCTATGGAAACACTGATGGCTTTCTAAACCTGAGAAAGTTTATTCATCTACAGCTAAACGAAACTCTTTCCATAGTGCAGAGAGTTGTTTTCTGAAAAAACATTTATTCAATTGGGTGTTTTATGAGATGTCTCTGACAGGGAAATGAACAGAAACTATGGAAATGGGTTTTTTAAGTTGCAAAATGAAAATCCTGCTTCCGTTAACCAAATTAAAAATCCCTTTTAGTTCATGCTAAAGTTACCGGGAAATTCTGAAGTGGATTTTTAGGAGGAGTAGAAATACAACTCTTTTTTGTTGTTGTTGCTAACTGTCTTTACACATTTTGATTTGAGAAGCATAAATCTACCAAAAGATTTTCTAAAGAGACCTGGAGCAATCTACAAAGGTTCACAAGCAACTAGCATCTCAGATTAGGTCATAAAATGCCATAAAAAGATACACACCAGCATGTACATGCTTCCTGGCACATGGATTGTAGGATTTTGAATGATAAGGCTATAAAAGGGGGCAAGCATAATAGAAAAGAGCCCTAGAATGTTACAGGCACAGTCAACATTGTTACATGAAAAATATTATGGCTGCCAAATTCTTCTATTCTTTTCAATTATTTTAAAGCAAGTATTCAGAAGTAAGGATACACAATCACTCCTGCCCCCTTCCTCTGACTATACCTTCCATTCCATGCTTCACAGCATTTCACTATCAAAAAGAGTCCAGTAGCACCTTTAAGACTAACCAATTTTATTGTAGCGTAAGCTTTCGAGAATCAAGTTCTCTTCATCAGATGCATGATCCAAACTGGTCAAATACAGAAGAGGAGGGGAGATAGGGGAGAGAAGGAGACATCCTTCTCTCCCCTATCTCCCCTCCTCTTCTGTATTTGACCAGTTTGGATCATGCATCTGATGAAGAGAACTTGATTCTCGAAAGCTTACGCTACAATAAAATTGGTTAGTCTTAAAGGTGCTACTGGACTCTTTTTGATTTTGCTACTACAGACTAACACGGCTAACTCCTCTGGATCTATGAGCATTTCACTATGTTTTCTTATTTATGCTGAAGCTTGGGTGCAAGCCTAGGAGGCTCCAGCGGCTTGGCCTTATGCAGCACATTCCAGCATTTGAGTATAAACCTAAGAACCTCTTGTAAAGGCAATGTGCTAACATGTTTCACACATGTTTTAACAGCATTTTAAAAGGCTACATAGTTCATCAATACCTAAGTCTCTGAGAAAGTTTAGCAGGAAATTCAATAGTTCTATGGCAGGATGGTGCTATACTGTTTGAGGCAGAAGCATATATATAAGGCAATAGGATAGACTAAACCTGTTTCACTATTTGTACTTAATTGACTAATTTCTCATTTGCTGAAATTAGTGGCATCTCATTTGTGTTTTTAAACTGATTCATACTGACTAAACTTACATGGTTTTAACTTCACTTTTAAAATATCTATCTTCAAATTGCTGTTATTAGGATGTCAATGCAAACCTAAAGATTGACAGAATATCGGAGATGCCCTAATAATATTAGCTTTATTGCATCTGTCTGCTGAACAATGTATGATAAAGACACTTATAGAGTATGATTGGGATGTGATTGCCACAAAGGTATAAATCAGGAACCTTAAATTGTCCCCAGTACCAAAGTCCAATAAAACTATATCATCTGGGTCAGTAGTATTTTTATTTTAAGGTGCAATTGCTCGAGCCTAAAAGTCCTACCTGAAATCCTATAAGCATGAGACAGATTTATGGTTAATGTGTACTGAAATAATGAGCTCTTCACATGCCCAAAGACACCATCTTATCTATTATTACTTCATAGATTTCAATACTAGCAAAAATTGATATGAAAGAGATACTTAATCTTGTATGAATTATGGAAAGAACTCTGTAGAAGAAAAATACAGATGTAAATTCAGAAATTAAGTAAAATCTGAATCAAATTGCTTCTACTTCGAAATCTGCTGAATACAATCGCTAAAAACAATGACAATTAGTTTCCAGAAATGACCATTATCTTAGTGTGTTGCTGGGGTTTTTTTCACAGTTGCATAATATAAAGGTAGTGAGAGGATCTGCAATAGGAGCAAGAGATTCAGCAGATAATCTGACAGGGGCATCTTCCAACATAGTAATCAAGGAGGATCATACCCACATGCATTTCTGTTCACAGTGTTTCTGCCACTCGTTGCTCTGAGAGCTTTCTTGTTTCTATAATATATGAACAAAAATGGGCCCTTATTGTTTTGTTACTTGTTTTGGTGTGCATCTGCCTGCCTGCTCAGGGAAAACGTTTTGCTAATACTTTCCAAAGGTAGGTGCTGCAGATTCAGAGCAAGCTCACACCCAAGCAACCCATGCACCTGCTTGATGATCCATAATCTGGCAAAGGCACGGATATGCCACTACGGCTTGTTTAGTCCCCAGCTGAGTGTCGTATGGGACTTGCTTTCCAGAGTCTGTTGTCTTCCAGAGTTACATTGCTGCCCTTTGCATTTAAGGTAACCTCCAGAGGTGCTGGCAGTGCCACTGGAATTTGTTTTCTTTTTCTGGCAATTAGTGGCACAGGAAGATGGAGTGGGTATAGTGTGCTCTATAGCCATTTTTGCATCCCAGAACCATTCTGACACCAACCATATCCAAGACAAACTAAAAAAAAAATACCAGCAGCATTGCTGGAGCTCATATTCCTCTTAACTACTGGTGGTAAGGGAAGAGGTAGTGGGTACGACCATCATTGCCTCCTACAGCTGTGATGCCAGCAGCACTGCCAGTCTCCCTGGATTCTGGGGGCAGTCTTTCTCCTGGCAAAGGTGTTGTTGGATGACCACCAGTGGTAATGAGTGGAGTCTCTGTCTGTCACCTCAAAGAGCCATGCTGTCATCACCTGGGCAGCACAAACGAGGTTTGTCTTTCTCCTGTCTGCCAGTGGTATGAGAGGAGGCAATGGGCATAACTTATAGCCATCACTGCTCCTGGACTCTTTGTCATTTGTCTGGCTCATGTTAGCACTGCTGGAGTTCAGTTTAGATCCAAATCAAGCAATATATGGTACCTGCTTGAGGTATCATAAGAGCTTCAGTCACCTTGTGCAAACTAAAATGAGGGGGCATAGAAAGAGAGAAGGGACGAAATCTGAGCGTTTGAGCTGGCCCCAGACAAGGCGTGGAACTGTTTTTCCATCTGCTTGGTTTTCTACCGCTTATGAGGACTTTAAGAGAGGATATAAGATCTAATAACACAGAAGACACCACAGTGTGGCCGCATGTATCACGCCCCATTTCCTTGTGTGAGGTTATGGAACATCATCCCTGACAGTTCTCGAGGAAATGTACAATGTCATTGGGGGCCGATTATAACTTGGGGGAAACGTGGCGGAGTGGTGGAGGTCCTGCACTGTGTTTTCTTTATTTCGAGTGATTGATTCACCATAATTTCGATATTACAGTAATATAAAATTAAAAAAAAATTGGTTGAAAAGGAAGTTTCGCAAGTCCATTCTGAGGATGGATTCAGCACAAAATGATTTTTCAAAGTACCAGATTTGATTCATAAGCTGCTTAATCAATAAATCCAATGCTATGAAGTAAAAAACAGTCTTTTGCTGACTACGGAGCACTTGCCAGTTTAATCAGCCAATAGGAACTCTCGGAACGGCTGGAGAGACAGGAAGGGGGGTGGTTTTTAAAGAAACCACGTAAATTGCGCATTGGCCCGTTCACGGCCACCGTGAAACTCCCGTTGAAAACCTGTGACCACATATTCGGGAGAAATGCGAATGAAAGGCATCTGTTTAATGAGGTAATGTGCCTGGCACTCGGGATTGTGTGGGGAATGCGGGGAACATGCGACTTAGAATGAGTAATGTGGATTTGACCATTGTTGGTAACATCCAGAAGGAAGATTTGTTTCTCTGGACTCTTTACTGTTCCCGGTTTGGTCATGTTTGTAACATGCCTAACGAGTGGTTCTATGTTTAAAAATATATGTATTTAATTAAGTTTAGAAGCTATTACATAAATGTAGCACTGGGCACTCTGAAATAATTTTGATATCTTGTTCATACATGTGTGTATTCTCTCCTGTGAGTTTGACTCTGTTCCTTGTCGGTTCCATTACGGGAGTGGCCATTGGTATTTTTTCGTGTGGCAGAGGAAAGGGCAGGTTGCTTCTCCTCTTTGGAAAACAGGAGAACGTTTCTCCTTCTTCCTCACCATGAAAGACAAGGCCAAACCAAACAAAAGCAAGAGATCTATAAGGAGGGATCTGAGATCTGTGCATAAGAGATGAGAGGGACAGAATTTCTCATTTCTCAGTGTCTTTTATGTAAAAGCACTCAAGACATTCTCTCAGCCCCCAGCCCCCAGCCTCAATTGTTATTAGGCCTGATAGGGGTGGGTGGGAGAGCAGCACCTCCTACTCATTTGTAAAGGAAGTGAGGGAGCAATTCTGTCCCCTCCCATTACTTACTCCAGTTTTGAAACATTCTCCCCCCCACCCCGTTCCAATTCGTGAAATCAGCAGGCTGTACAAAAAAGCTGAAATCAACTGAGTGTAGAGAGGTAAAGCAGTAGCAGGGTGTGTGTGTGTGGGGAGGGGGGAGTGTTTAGCTACTTTTCTGTCTGCATGCTCTGTTTTATTTAAAAATAGTACACCCAATACAATCTTGAGAAAGGAGGAGAAAATGTGGGTCAGGGTGTTGGTGGGGTGTTTTTTTGCTGATAGTAAATTCACAATCTATCTCTTTAAAGATCTGATACGTTTAAAAGGCACTATATAAATTATTTCATTTATATTTGACTTTGGATAATCTGTAACAAATATTTGCCTAGATGACAGCATCATTGACTGGCAAAGTTATCCCCCTACAGTTAAGAAAGGGTGGGAGACCATGATCAAACACTTTTGTTTCAGTTAGGAAAGTTGCTTAAACAGTCTCATTCTGCCCTCATTAAAAGAGGTTGGTCTAAGACATTGTGGTGCCTAAGGCAGAAAAACAAAGGTTACCCTTCAGCACATTTAACATTGCCTAAGACCAATGTACATGGAACTTTACAGAGAGAGAGAGAGAGAGAGAGAGAGAGAGAGAGAGAGAGAGAGAGAGAGAGAGAGAGAGAGAGAGAGAGAGAGAGAGAGAGAGAGAGAGAGAGAGTTTGCAGTCTAAATGTCAGTGAAGAGAGAGAAGAATGTGAACAACGTAGGAACCCATGATTAGGGTTCATTTTGGCTGAGATGGTGACTATCAGTTAAGGCCGAAGACCTACCAGATATCTTATATAGTGCATCATGCTATTACAATGCTGGAAAGTTGCAGCTGAAATCTTCATCTCTTTTTCCTTGCTCTGTAAAATTCATGAAAATTACAGCTTTTCAATTCAGTTCATTAAAGGGGAACAGGGCTGACTACCTGGAGCTGAGATTCTCTCTGCGTGGGCTACCAAGTGCATGTTCACCACTTGCTGACTATAGTATCAACAGATTCTTGCCATGTATGAATGAGCAATTAAAATTAATACAGGTGTAATGCCTTCCAAGTCAATTGGGGCACATGTGTCATTTGAAAAAAAAAGTTAGTTGGGGCATAGGTGCCATTGACTTGAATTCTTTAACGTTGGTAGTAAAGCTAGTCATTTCCATTAGTATCAGTAGGGAAATATTTCTGGGTATAACCCCTTACCTTAATTGGAAGAGCAAGATTCTAGTTGAGTAGCACTTTAGAGATCAACCAGATTTCCAGACTGTGAACTTTCAAGAGTCAAAGGGAGCTTTGACTCTCAAAAGTTCACAGCCTGGAAATCTAGTTGGTCTCCAACATGCTACTCGACCCAAATCTTGTTCTTTTACTACAGACCAACATGGCTACTCACTTGAAACTACCTAATTGGAAGCAAATGGGACTGAACTTTCACCCCCTTCCAAATTTTAGGCAAAGAGGGTAAGACTTCTGCATTCCATAGGGAATTAGAATACTCACTTGTGAAGAACATACAAGCAGATATGAATTGGCATGAGTGAACTTTCTGCTCCTTTTCTGGGAGCCCCCCTCCAACCATGTGGCCAAGGTGCACACAAGTTATTATTATTTTTACAAAAATTGTAGGCAAAGCATCTAAACCCTTTGCATCCCCTCCTACCTTACTTTGCTATGCTCCATTTGATGTGCTTTAAATATTTTTTCTCCCATCTTTTGGATCTTAGCCAGGAGAAATATACGGAAGACTAGCAGCACCTTAAAGATTAATAGGCTTTATTTAAATACGGGCTTTCATGCAAATGGCATGTGATGAAGTGGGCTCTAGTCTATGAAAGCTGATGCTAGAATAAAACCTTGTTGTTCTTTAAGGTGCCACTATACTTGGGTTTACTTTGGCTAGTAGAAAAATGCTACCAAAGTAAGATGCAGGACAAGGTAGGGTACAGTTCCTCTGATTTGGAAAATCCATTTTCTTTAAAAAAAAAATAGAACCTTCCCCCCCCCCCGGTCCCTTTTACATGCAAATGGGTGGAATCATTCATATCAATATCCCAAAGCAATCTGATTTGGTTCTTACATGAAGCCCCTTCTACACAGCAGCTAAATTTAATTTATTATTTATAAACAGTGAGTGCCCAATAACAATCTGGCTGTGTTGGCCTGGGACTCACACATTGCAAGAAGAGGAGGAATGCTGTTCCTTACTCAGGTTTCAGAGGGGGACAAACCAAAGAGTAAGAAAGATGTGTAGAAAGGTCACCTTTGCCCTTTGCTACCCTGGTAATATCATTTGATGTGTAGAATGCTATTCTCAGAGACTTCCTCTTTGTGATACCTCATCTTCCTCTCTGTCACACTCTCTTCTTTCTTCATCTTGGCATCATGGATGCAGGACAGCCCATCTTGCCATCCACTGGCACCCTTAGACTAGCTAGCTAGAGAACTATCATCTTTTCTATCATGTATGGAGTTCCTACAATAAAGAACTCATATTTCTTTTCTACATCAAGGCTCTGAGTATAAGTTTGTTTCTCTCTCCCATATACTCTCATGCAACACAGGCTCCAACACCTTACATTTCTCTGCTTACTATGTATCTTTGCTAACATGGGTTTGGCACAGTCTTCATAGTTACACATAAATCCTTCGATGAAACCACAGCAGAAATTGCTCTGCAGTGGTAGAAAATCAGTGATGTATTTCCATTCAAGGAATCCTAAGTAGTGGCACAATAGGTATTAAAATACTGCATAAAACATTTATATGTGAATATTCTTCAGTATTTTCTGCCATGGTTGTTTAAGCATGATATGATCGCTCTGGGATACTAGTACAAAAAAGCTGCCTGTAAATTGAAGATTAAAAGTCCTGATCCAACTGACATAATATTTAGTTATAGTCAGCTCATGATTTTACAGAATAGTAACCACGTGCATGAAAATCACGTTGGAAATTACAAAGGTGATTGAGAAACAGAAAGGATGACCCACAACAGTTGACAGCACAGACATTTGGGCAGGGTTTAGCTGATTATTCATTAATCTCAAATTAAACATATATGCAAGAAACACCCTTTGTTTAACTTTCCCATGTAGTAGAGCCACATTTTATTCTGACATGCCAAAACATGATAAATCTACTTTCTGTGTAGAATAGCCAGTAGTAATTCTTGGCTATTCACAGTCATCAGGGGTGTTGCTGAGACTGTGAATTTACACATATAAATTTATATTAAAAAGTGCTGAATGAATAACTCACAATGAATCGTTTACTTTTTAAAAAATTAAGCTTCATAACCTGCAGCCCTAAACACATTTAATTGGGAGTAAGCCCTAGTGATAAGCATCACAGTTTAGCCCTTTTATGGAATGCTATTTGGTACATAATAGCTTATTTAACCCTAAGTTTGGTTCTAATTGATAAATATTTTGCACAATAAAATATTCAGTGGATTGATTTTGAATAGACATGTGGTCAATTTTTATTGTTCAAATTGCACACATATTTCTAATGGTGTATGACTTGTGGCAAGATTCTGGCCTGCAACAAATGCTAGATAAGATCCCAATAGATGCAGTACATTATATGAGCCCTTCTTACCACATC
The DNA here is from genome assembly GCF_028583425.1 of Eublepharis macularius. Taxonomy (NCBI): domain Eukaryota; kingdom Metazoa; phylum Chordata; class Lepidosauria; order Squamata; family Eublepharidae; genus Eublepharis; species Eublepharis macularius. The sequence continues at coordinate 75,473,080 of NC_072794.1, forward strand.
ACCACCTGAATGGGAGGAAGGGCACCTAGTCAGTGGTAAAAACTGATAGGAACCCCCCCCACACACACACAACATGTGGTTCCAGTAGTCATATGCATACCATAAAAATGTGAGCTCTCACTATAGTTCCCATAACATGAAAGGTGCATGAGACTGAGTCCACATAAATAATGGGTTTGGTGAGAGTTCTTTCATGTGCAACATATTTTTTCTAAGCATTGCTGTAAAGTGGAAAGCACATAGGTCAGAATAATTGTTCCATAATAAATAAAAATTGCAAGCATACTATGTAATTAATAAAAACATAGAAGAGATACAAAAATATTTTTTTACATCTAGAAATAAGGTCTGGCAAGCTGTGGAATGCAAAAAGGTTATGTTTGAACCTAATGTAGATATTTCTATATACTCCATATTCATGTTAATCTACAAAGGTGATCTCTGTTACAAAATGAGTGTCAATTCCCTTAATGAAATCAGTGAGTAGACCATTCCTGCTCAAGGACCATTTGGAAACCCCTACAGCCAGAACAAGTTGGGTAAACACTCCATAAAAATAAGCAAAACATATCTTCTCAAACTTTTGCTCTTGAGGCAGTTCTGGCCCTCCTGACGCTTTCATAAGTCTAAGGAGAATTCAAAAGGAAAAGATATATAGTAGAATTTGAGTCCAGTGTCATCTTAGAGACCAACAAAAATTTCAGGGTATAAGTTTTTAAGTGTCAGAGCTCCCTGTCCCATGTCTGAAGAAGGGAGCTCTGATTCTTGAAAGCTTATACCCTAAAAATCTTGTTGGTCTCTAAGGTGCCACTGGACTCAAATCCTAATGTAACAGAGTTTCTTACACAAGTTTTTTTCAAATCTGTCCCTGGCAGCTCCATTCTCATTCTCAATAACCAGTTTCCATGTCACTACTACACCACATCTGGTGATGGTGACTGTTATTGAAGATATAGCATCAACTCATATTGTAGTTGTACATCATCTTGGGTATGTAATATTAATTTAACACCACAAATTGACTTTGTGCTACTACAATAATCATGTTGAATGATCTGAGCTACTTTTCTGCAGATGCAGTGGCTCCTAGCCAAATTTGCACACATTTCAGAATATTTTTTTATAAGAAGTTTCATGTCAATTTTTTCTAGAGCAAGGTTCGGGTCCAGTAACCCCTTAGAGACCAACTAGATTTTCGGGGTTTGAGTTTCCGAGAATCAAAGCTCCCTAGCTTTGACTCTTGAAAAGGAGTGTATCTGACAAAGAGATCTTTGACTCTCGAAAGCTCATACACTGGAAATCTAGTTGGTCTTTAAGGTGATACTGGAACTGAATCTTGCTCTTCTACAACAGACCAACATGGCTACCCACCTAAAACATTTTTTCAAGAGTTATCCATCTTTAGATAATCTCTGGTTTGATTTTATGACATATATTAATGTCAGGTTCTGCCTTGGGTGTCGTCCTGTGAGGCGCCAGCATGCCTGACTTTGGACCAGGGGTACCATCAGGGATTATGAGGGCTCCTGCTCTGTACAAGGAGGGGGTATACCTCACCCTCACACCCTCTCAATCCGCTCGCAGGCCCACTCAACCTGACAGAGTCCCAGCTGCCTTCCATGACAGCTGGCCCCTTCCGTCCTCCGGACTTACTCTTCCTTCTCCCCTTCATCTTCCTTCTGCTCAGTCTCTGTCTGTCTGTCTGTCTGTCTGTCTGTCTGTCTGTCTGTCTGTCTGTCTGTCTGTCTGTCTGTCTGTCTGTCTGTCTGTCTGTCTGTCTGTCTGTCTCGCGCTTGCTCTCCTAAACTCCTCCACACTCCTCCACACCCCACCCTGCCCTGTGGGTGGATTTCCCTTTTATCCCTTCATCCATTCCCTGCTCCACCTGTCAGCCATGCCCCCCTCCTGCACTCTAGCCATGGCCTTGGCTGACTCAGGCAGCTGTACCTGGGTTTGCTCTGCTGGCTGCCCTGGGCAGCCACACCTGTGCCTCCTTGACTAGCTGCCAAGCTTTCTCTACTGAGCTGGCTGCTTGGGGCTGGCACACCTGTGCCTCCTTGGCTGGCTGCCAAGCTTTTCCTGTAGAGTGCCTCAGGCAGCCCCACCTGGGGTTGTTTTGCTCCCAGCTTTGCCTGGACCAGGCTACTGCCTTCTAGCTGGCCTGCAGGCTGGGGCGTGGCCCTGTGCTGCTTTGGCTGCCTCTCCTCCCTGGCTGGTAAGGTTGCTGGCTAACTGCCCTTGCTTCCTGCGCCTCCTCCCTCAGGTCTACTCCTCTCCTGGGGGACCTCACTCTCCCAGCCTGGCCCCCTGGCCTCCCACTGGAGGGTGGGGCTAGCTGGCTTCCACCTGCCTTGCCTGACTCTCTGAGGCTTGTGTGCTTCTGCCATCCTGTGGCTGGGATGCCTCCTTCCCCCCTTCAGTTGTTGGTGTGTTCTGGTCCTGGGTGCCCACTGGGGTGGCTGGGTAGCTGTCCCCCAACTGCCTCATGTCCCCTCCTCCTTGTAAGTCTGGGGGCTGGGCCTCATATCCCAGACAATTAAAATTAACAAATGCATGCAATCAACTTTTTCAAAGAAGGTGTGGAAAAACACTTATAAAGCCAAGTGATGCATTTCTGAGTTCCAAAATCAGAGTTATAACTATGGCTAAGAATGGTGCCATGCACTTCAGCACCAATTCCCCAGCCATGCTGCCCACAACCACCATTCGTCACATGTATCAGCTTTTTTAACAAATTGACAATATCTACATTGCAATAGTATTATAACAATCTATCTGTTAGGTCCTAAACATTCCAAGCTTTCATTTTTTTAAAAAAGTAAGTCTCTAGGGTGTTTTTTGTTGCTGAGAAAACCTCTTCCCTTCTATCCCTGTAATGAAGGGGGTAGAAACTTCTGTTGGTGCATGGAGCTCCTATTGGTGCATGGTGATGGTGGTGTTTGTGAATAAATGTGGAAGGAAAAGTGCAAGGAAACCCACCACCTGGAAGCCCCATTTCTTTTATGCTGAATTGGTAGCACCAGTGGCAACAGGAAAACTACACAGAGTCATTGTCATATGGCAGATCCAACATGGCAAGCATAGCCTTACGCTGATCATAGCTTGGTTTTTGAGTCTTCTATACATCATACAAACATATTGTAAAGTCCTATAAAATCAGTAGAAGTCTGCCAATAGCACTTTGAGGTTTTGGGATCAACCGTTTAAATAGTTTCATGCTGTCTTTTCCAGTCATTCAGCTAACAATGGATTAAGTAATACAATTCATGTAATAACGTGAATAGATTCAATTTAAACACATTTCTTTATCATCTTCCATTTTGTCTTGTGAAACACATTCTAAAGCCATTTACTTGATTTGGAAATATTATCTCAAAAGATGTACTTGGTAACTCTCAGGATTCTTCCTCCAAGTTGAGAGGGACATAAAAATTTAAAGCTGTTTCTATCTTGTTAGTATTGACATAAGAGGGTTTCTTAATAGTCATTTGCTCACTTATTCAGCAATGCATGCAAGAACATGAAGAGTAAGAATGCACTAAACAACCCAGATTTGCTCTTGGAGATAGAGCTGTGCAATCTTCCCTTTTCATTCAACAGCCCAAGATAAGTCTCTCTCCACTGCAGTGCTTGCTGCTTCTTTGTATCCATTAATGGTGGTATTTCTAGTATGCAAGCAAATTCAGTTCCCCAGTTCCGTTATGACATCATTGCTAAGTGACACTTGAAAAAATGTTTCCTGCATTTTGCTACTTCCATTTGGCACCAGCCAAGTGCTGTCATTATTCTTTATGATTTGTAGCAGACGTGGCATATTGTCTACAGTACTTGACCCAAAGAGCCTGCAGAACCTAATGCCAGAATAAGAATTAGATTGCGGCATTAATGCTTTGTAACAAAAAGGAAATGCTGCCTCTCTTTTCAGTCCCTTCTTACTTAGTATTTGGGTTGAAATGTTTCAAAATATAGAAATTCTTGAGATGGGATAACTCAATACGAAGTTTCAAAAGTGGATGTTTTTTAAAGAATCTCAAACATATATGTAACAAAAGACAGCACATGATTGAATACTTTTTCAATAAAACAGCAAAATGGGTCTGCTGAAAGACAAGACAGAGCTCTCTGTATACTCTGTGAACTCCCTAGGTATACAAATGTTTTTTTAAAAATTACTTTAGAAATCAGGAAAAAGATCCATACAGTCCCCTTCCCACAGACTGATGAGACTGAACATGCTCATTGGCACCAAGGAGGTGGAAAATGTTCAGAGCAGTGGAATGTCAGGAAGAAGAGGGGTGGTTGGGTGGGAGAATTGGACTGCTGAAGCCTCTGAGAGTTTCTTGCATCTTGGACGGGAAAATCTGGATAATGAAGACATGTTCCCAACATTTATTGTTCCTGTGATTTTTTGCAGGCTCCCAATCAGTATCTTCTTAATGGTGTTTGCTAAAGGATTATATTAAAATTGCTGATTTTGAGGACTTTTTAATACTACTATTGTGATGCATATATTTCTATATTGTGACCAACCTAGCTTTATCAGCAAGGCAAACAGCAGCAAAGGAGCCGACCATTCATAAGTGTCACCCTCAACTCAAATACACACCCTCTTGCACAGACCTAACAAAAAGAGCTTGTAAGTTCATATGATGGATACATATCTTGCATCAGCATCATATCTTTTTGGGTGGTCGTGTGTATAATAAGAATAAATTATAATAATATACTTAGCTTCTAGTCTTACAACTAGTCTTACAACATGCTGTAGTTCTGTAATAGAAAACACAATGTAATAAACTACAGCCAGCAGCTCAAAAATTAAAAGACATCCTTAAAAACCAAAAACTTCAGAGAGTTTATTCCATTAAATAATTTCAGTGTCTTTGACTAATGAAGCCATGTTTATGGACTGTATTTTTCTCATGAAGTCAAAATTAGTTTCTAAAATTGTTGTTAAGTAGACGAAACAAAGAAAGAGTGATGGAAGAAGACTAAAACAATCTTTTTAAAAACACATTTTTTCCTAATGTCACAATATTCAGATTAACCCTCCTTCATTCTACTGTTATTTTCTTAGCAGGAGAATATTATGGCAATTTTCTGCAAGATTTTTTAAAATTATTATCCACTAGACTTCCAGCATATGACTTAGGTAGAAAGCATATCTGCATTTTTCTCTTCCTGCAGGAGATAAGTAATTTTAGGCATGACACATTATTCAATTACATACAACTAAGTGTATTTAGTTTCTTTCTTGTTGGCTTTGACTGCAATCCAGAGAATTGCACAACTCAAGGCTGGACAATAAACTTACCCAACCAAGCTATTGACTTCACATGTTGAATAACGGGTGCACATGCCCCAAACGACTGCACAATATTTGACCTGAGCCAGGGCTTTCCATAAGTGGGCCTATATGTGTGAATTTCACAATCATTGCTCCCCTCAAAGGGGGAAATAATATGTAGCAATGTATGTATGTAAGATCCTGGATCCCTGTTGAACCAATTGAGGATCCAACCTATGGTCACCTACACCATTTTCAAGGTGAATATAGTAGTTTAAAAACTGCTGCAAGAGCCCTGTCCTAATCAGTCCTGTGGTACAGTGGCACTATGTGATCATGTCACCACTCCTGTACCTTTTTGAGTGCCTAAATAATTGGGAGCTACTTTTTCAGCACTTGAAAAGGCGGTGTGGGCTCAAGATCCCGTGATCAATCAGGTGCTTGCAGCAACTTTTAAATGGCTAAATTTCCCTCTAAAATGGCATTGGCAGCCATAGGTAGGATCCATGGCTGTTGTAGCATGTAGGGTTACCAGGTCCCTATACCCTCAGGGGGGGGCACCTGGAACTTACCTCATGCTGGCAGCATGGTGTGCCCTCACACATGTGCTCTAGCACCTGCATGACAAAGTCACTCCTGGAAGTGACATTGTCACACTGGTCACAGGATCACTTCCACACTCTGTGCAAGACTGATTCAGCCCATTTGGGTCCAAAATTGGCCCCAAACGATGCACAGGAGCGCTTCTGTGGCCGGCGCAACATCGCTTCTGGGAGTGATGTTATCACACACGTGCTGAGTGTGTGCACTATGCATGTTCCTGGGGTGCCTGCCAGTGGTGGGTGACCTCTGGTGGGTTTGCCATCTCCCGCTGATCGCTGGCAGATTGGCAGGCAAGGGTGCAAATCCTCAGGAGTTTGCCTGCCACCAGTGGGCACCTGGGAATCCTAGCAGCATGTCATTTGGCCCTTATACTGCTTATTCGTACATTCTTTTTTTAAAAAAGGCCAGGCACACCTGTTAATCTCCCACAATTTAGGCTTTTAATGTGATGTTTAATGTTTGAGTTTGACTCTGTTCTAGGGGCTTGACATAGGACAGTGTGCCAGAGCCCTTAACAAACAGAACATTTTTAAATCGATGGTTGTTGTGGGTTTTCCGGGCTGTAGAGGTGGCTACACCTCTGAAGATGCCAGCCACAGCTGCTGGCGAAACGTCAGGAACTACAATGCCAAGACCACGGCAATACAGCCCGGAAAACCCACAACAACCATCGTTCTCCGGCCGTGAAAGCCTTCGACAATACATTTTTAAATCATTTTCAATATCTCCTCGATTGACCTGAAGTGTTAGGAAATGGCTCTATCCATCAGAGCCTGGAGGAGTTGACAGCCCCTCCCAGTTGAAGGGAGGAGACAGGTGATTGTGGCCTTTTCTACATGGATGATGGGGTTGACCCCACACCGCTCCAGGTCTTCTGAATTCTACATGCTTAACTGCCTCTTCAGATCTTAGTGCAGTGTTTTCAAGATTTCTCTTTGAATTTTCTGCATACTCTTATTCTCTGACATTTTTCTCAATGCAGTTTTGAGTTGGCTTTTTCAATCATGTAGAATGTTTCTTTCAGTTTTTTCCCCTCTGCTCTCTATTGCATTGTGCAAGTTTGCCCCCCTGGTGCCAGCCCCTGCCTCCCAGCTCTGGGACAGCCTAGGTGGGGTTCTCCAGTTTGGACCACAGGTATGTGTGTGTGTGTGTGTCATAAGTCCTGAACAAAAATGTCTACTTGGAGCATGGCTGTCATATATTGGGGATTTTTTTTTAAGCTGACAATTACAGTATTATTAGCTTGGCAGTTGTTTCAGAGGAGATGAGTTAATTAACACAAATGTCAACATAGAGTCATGTGTTATGTTTTTATATAAAGAGACTAATTTCCATGTAGGGAAAAAATAATTTTGTATCCTCTGAAACATGGCATGAATGTAATTCTGCTGTGGGTAAATGGACCCATTAAAAAAGATGAAGTATCCAAAAGCATCCAAAATTAAGGTGCAATGTGTCCCTCGAAATATACAGGTCCAACCAAAATGCTAATCTTTAGTCCAATGTTTCTGTGTGCTAGCAAGATACTGTATCAGGCTAAGGGATGTAGGAGGCTTTTATCTGGTTTTAATGTTATTATCACATTGACTTTGCTGCTGCAGTCTTTATTGTAGCTGGTTGCACATTTTACAGTTGGCTTTAATATAACTGTATTTATCTTGCAGTTAAAATGTGAGGTCTCAAGGCAGTCCCTTTGGAATGGAAAAGCATTTAAATGAAAATAAAATCTCATATCTAGAAGTAAAGCAAGGCCAAGGAATTCACTGGAAAAAAGAGCACTTCTGGCCTCTCACATCTTTTATTTGTCTTTTGTAAGAGCCAGAAGTAAAGTTTTTATGTAACTCTGACTCATGAAGTGGTTTTTACTCCCTCCTCCCATTTTTCTGACTGGCATTGACTTTAGCAGGAGCTGTCTAAGTGGTCCAAGCCCCCTCCCTCCCTCCAACAGCAAGGGTTAATGGAAGAAGCAAGGAGTAATGCTTTCTTCAGGCTTGAGGGATTCCTCAGCAGCAGCTTTCATGATTTAAACACACTCGGCTCCCAAAGATAAATATATTTTGAATTTCCTTTCATACAACTGAAAGTTTGCTTTACGAACTAGTCAGCCTGTGCAAATCCTTCCCCATACCACACACACAGTATACAAGCACTCCTTCTTTGCTATGCCTTTGGATTAAATCCTTCCTAATTCCCAGCAGGCATAACAGGATCTGTGAAGTCAGTACAACAAGGTACAGGGACGGTGACTGTTCAAGGACCTTTGGCACACAGTTGACTGACCATTCTAGTTGGGCGTGGAATTGGGAAGGAAAATGGAAGACTTCGAGTCACCACTGAAGTCATGTAATTTCAACTTTTAAAAAAATGTCACTGCAACATCATTTCTCTCCATAAAACATAAGATAAAGCAAATTTAATTAACTTGTGTTTTCACCTCTGACTACATTCTTAGCTGTTTTGTTGTTGTTGTTCAAGTTTCAGTTTGTCTGCATTTGGGCTCTAGACAAGTGTTTAAAACTCAAAATTCAACTAGAGTGGCTTAAAACACAGAGAATGAGAAGTGACACTGGGAACCCTCCTGCTTCCACTGCCCAATATTATGAAAGGGCTGCCAGAATCAGAAAGGCAAACTCCTCCTAACACAGAAAGAAAGCAGAGAGTGATTAGGCAGGGCGGATCACAAACAAAGCAAAGGCTTAGTATCTAGAAGGCACTTGAAATTAATCTTGTGCTTTTGTCGCAAACATACCTGATTGTTCCATCAAAGGATAAGCTCTTCCTCCACATGCTTAGGGGTGCCATATATCCTCAAAAACTGTGCAATTTAGAATGCCTTTTTAAAGAAACCCCTTGCCTATCAGATCCATTCTGTCTGAGAGAGCTGCATATCCTGCACTGTGCACCTAAAGAAGATGGGACCTGTAGGATGTACGTATTATACCCTAGTTAACCTAATGAATGAATCTGTCAGTCACTCAGTCTTGGAAGAGTGCTAACCTCTCCTCCCCCACATGCTGGAACCTCAGAAGGGTTCCTTGACTACGCTCGGGGAGTCCCACTGACATCATTGCTACTTGCTCAGCTGCCCTAGATGGCAGTTGGATTGGATGGAATGACAGAATGCATGATGGGGGTAGCACGTGTGGAATGCCTAACATGAGAGTCCACAGGTGTAGCTGACTGGGAACAGTTTATATTGGTTGCTATGGGATCCTGATTGGCTTACACATCTTCAGAGCCCACAGGAGGCTGCTAAGGAGAAATTGCAGCTATTTTTTAATAGACACCATGAAATCAATCCCTGAAGAACGTCTGGAGTTAAAGGCTAAAAAGGTTTGGCTGACTAATGTTACATGATATATGTAAGTAAGTCTGGCTATGAAAAATTAGTGTCGCTTTTCAGCTGGAGCTGATCACAAGAAACTACTACTTGATCACTCTTTTAAAGTTGTTTATATCTAGTAACAGGATAGCAACAAATCAGTGAGAACGCCATGGCTATCATGCCGAGAAAAAATAATTGAAGTTTTAAAAAGAGAGGGGAGAATATTGTGAGGCACGGAGATCCTGAAAGGAAGAAACTTCCCCCCTGATTTTCTCCAACTGCTAAAAGAAAACCTGATGTTCTTCTTTTAAAACGTGTCTGCCTCTAGGTCTTTGGCATAAGCTTACTGTTGGGAGGGCCAGCAATCTATTTAATGACTACATTGACGTCAATAGCATAACTGAAATACTTACTAAGATGCATGATTCCAACTTTCAGGGGGTGTGTGTGTTTCTAAGCAATAGGAAAATGAGAAGTGGATTCTCTGTGGGAACGAACTACAGGAAATGAAATGAACGTTATAAGAGATATCATTTGAACATCAGTCCATGACGCAGTCACTAAAATTTTCAAAAAGAATTTTAAGATTCACCTGTCGCAAACTACACAACTGTTTCATTTTTGGCAATTCCAGGATAATTCATTTTTTCAACAGACTTTGTATTTTAAAGACCACTCCAATTTCTAACACAAACTATGTGATGGAGGTAGAAAACATTTTCATGCATTTGCTCATTTTTTAAGCTTTTAAGCATGAAACAACAACAGAAGCTGTGGCAAAAGAACATACTATGTTTTGAGTTTCTGACTTCCTCTATTGGGCAATTTGGGGTTTTCAGAGAAAGAGCATTATTGTGGATCGTTAAAGCCTCTATATACTATTTCCTCAATACCTTTGTATTTTTATGAGAGGACTGTCTTATATTGTACTAAAATGTATTTTTCAATACAGTTCAGTAGCAAGAGAGTACAATTTAAGAATGGAAGATTTAAGTTCAAGTTTTACACAGATTTATTTTGTGGCCTCAGGAAAACAAGTACTTCTCTGCCTCAGTTGCATTTATTTACGCCTACCTGATAGGATTATTGCAAGGGAACACCACAATGCAATTAAAACAAACTTCACAACCAAAGACATAAAATTTGGAATGGAATGTTATTGTATTGCAATCAGTTGTGAATGATCCACCCTGAGCCCACTCGCGGGGAGGGTGGAATAGAAATGTGAAATAAATAAAAAACAAAAAAGTTCTATACACAGTAATAGAACTGCATGAATGAAAAGTGCTATTTTATTTTTATCCCACTGTTTGTCCAAGGAGCTGAGAGCAGTGTATCATTCTCCCCTCCTCCATCTACTTTATTCTCACAACAGCCTAGTGCAGGGGTGGGCAATTGTTTTGGCTCGGGGGCCACTTTGTGGGAGCGGAGGTTAGCGGAGGGCCGCACCTTTTAAAATGATTGCATTCATTAGTTAACTTTGCATTTCAGAAAAGGTATAAATTGTATCATAAAAATCAATAAATATAAATTAAATAAAATAGTGGTAGTTTTATTCAATTTATTTATTGTGCTAATTTCATATCATCTATAACTCGGTTCAAGGCGGATTTTTCTGACTGTCTTGGCGGGCCACAAAAAACTCTGTAGCGGGCCGCATGTGGCCCGCGGGCCGCATGTTGCCCACCCCTGGCCTAGTGAATGGTGAATGGCCCAAGAGTATTCAGTAAGTTTTATAGCTGAGTGGGGATTTGAACCCATGTCTCCCCAGTCCAATTCTAACCACTAAACCACACTGTGCAGAAATTTGTCAAGTTAATGAGCTACTATACTCTGTACAGCCTTTGATAGTTTTAGGAGCCTCCCTACCCGTCTCCTGCTGGGGGGGGGATGAAATCATTGCCCCCTATGAATGCAGTCACTAAAATATTACTAACTGTGCCCCCCTTGTGTTTACATTATGATTGGGGAAATTGGAGGGGGCCACCATTTTGAGATGCTGTTCTATGTATTCATGTTTTTGGATTTTTAAATGTATTTATATGTTTTTAAATATTACTGAGCATTTTATTGTACCCCACCCTGAGCCCATCCATAGGGAGGGCAGGCTAAAAATTGAATTAAATAAATAAATAAATAAATAAATAAATAACAGAACATCTTCAGTGCTCTTCAGGAGATGTGCGGCCCTGGCAGTTGATTCAAACCCATTCTGAGTCAGCATGGATTAAAATAAACTCCTAAACTGACCTACATTAGTTAACTGATTGCCTAACTACATTTGTTTTTCTTTTTGATCAATTATACACAAAAACATTCCCACATGAAAAATAAACATGTATACATTTGATTGGTTTATAGGCCAGGCAAGCAAAAGCACTAAGTAAGGGAAAATGCCATTTCACACCCTTCTTCTTACAGTGGAATTTTTACAATACTTTAATCCTATGAGCCCTGGGAAGTGCAATGTGATTTTCTAAACACAGCCATAGCCCAATGTTGCAAAGTGTAACAGCCAGCTATTGTATTGCTGGGTATGTAATTCATTATAAAAGCTGCATTTATCTTTCCCCCCCAAATTCTTAAGGGCTGTTCTGTTGGGGAACTTTCTGCAATCATTCCGTGTTTTAATAAAATGATTTCATACTTTATGCTAGCTCCCATTAGGTTCAAGCAGTATATTTAATCGTGTAAACTAATCTGTCACATGACAATCTCGAAGAGAATGACCATTTCAGCTGAAGTAAAATTCATTACTGGTTGAAAATATGTCATGTCAGCTTTTACCAAAAGGTATTATTTTATTTCCTATATTATTACAATATGAAATAGGGTTGCCAGGTCTCCTCACCCTCCAGGCAGGAAGTGGGAGACCTGGCACTTACCTCTGTTGCCTTTTTTGCATGCACGCAAAACGTGTATGTGCTCCTGGGCTGTGTGATGACATCACTTCTGGGAAGTGACATCATTGTGCAGGGTCTCATGCTGCCCCTGGAAGCACTCCGTGCTCTGCAGTGGGCCAATTTCAGCCCATTTGGGGCTGAATTGGACCTGTCTGGGGCTTAAATTGGCCAGCTGTAAAGTGCAAGAGCTCTCCAGGGCCCTCCCAGCAGCACACCTGTGCTCCACAGTGGGCTGAATCGGGCCCAGGCTGAAAATGTCCCATTGTGGAGATGCTGCAGAGTGTGGGAGTGCAGCTGGGGTGGCACAATGGGCCCTTGAGTGGTCCTCTGCTTTGCAGCAGGCTGTTTTTGGCCCCAAATGTGCCCAATTTGACCTGTTGCGGAACACAGGAGCACTGCCGGGAGGGACCCAGGAGTGTTCCATACCACCTGGGGGCACACCCTGGGGGGGTGCGTCCCCCCACCTTTCCCCCTGCCGGCCAGGTAAGTGGGGCCGGGGGATGGAGGATGAATGGTGGGAGCAAGTAGGACTGGCAACCCTAATATGAAAGCAAACAGCTTTACAAATTATTTGATAAATCCCAGTCTTAATTACACTAATACAGATGTACACAAATACTATATAGTTGGGAATCAGCCATAAAAAGTTGGAACATATACCCAGAGAGTTTATAATATATATTGTTGAGAATTTAGTTAACTCAATTAGCACAGATAAGTTGAGGCAATAGTTTTGCCTGACAAACTCGATTGTTTAAGAGTAAGTAAAAAATGGTAATTAATGATATTTATTGGAGCAATCCTAAGCAGATCTACCCAGAAGTAAGTCCAATGTTATTCAAGGGAAGTGTCCTTTGAATTGCATCCTATTGGAGGGCAGGGTTTGGGAAGGGGAGAGACTTCAGCAAGGTATAATGCCATAAAGTCTACCCTCCAAAGCAGCCATTTTCTCAAGGTGATCTGATCTCTGTAGTCTGAAGATCAATTGTAATTCTGAGAGACTGCCAGGCCCCACCTTGGGTTTGGCAGCCTTAGTGCCAGTCCTCACCACCTGAATGTTCCTGGAGTTTGCCAGCTGTGGCCTGGCAACCATAGCCTGGGAATTCGTTCTTAGCCCAGAACTCTTAGAGGACATGTGGTTGACAAGATTGAGACAGACACACAGGGGACAAAATATGTGATAAGCCCATTAGATCTTTGAGTATCTTGCTGGACATCTCTTGAATGGAAATAGCCTGGGGGCTGTAAATGTCTATGATGTTGTTTTGGAGGAGTCTGAAAGAAGATTGTCTTAGATTGTTAATGTTTAGCCTGGCTTTCCTCCAATGAGCTGAGAGTGGCATATTGCCATTCCTAACAAACCTGTAATGTAGATCAGGATGAGAGATAGTGACTGGCCCAAGGTCACTCAGCGAGCTGATCTGAGACTTGAACTCAGATCTTCCCAGTCCTCACCTGGAGCTATAATCACATAGCAATTGTGCTGCTTCTTGTAAGCATAGGTACTTATGTTAAAATGACATCACTTTCCAATGAACTGTTATCCAAAGGTAACAGACAGGGCCAGATCGAAGGGGGCAGGGGGGTAGTCTGCCCCTGGTGCTGCCAAGGAGGGGCGTTGGGTGCAGCTGCCAGCCACCGGGAGCGCGCGGACGGCAGCACAGGCAGCCTTCCAGCCCCCTGCGCTGCCTTTCACCTGCCCCGCAGGACAGGGGGCAGCTGGCTTGCCGTGCACCCCCTGTCCTGTGGGGCAGGCAAAAGGCAGCGCAGAGGGCTGGGAGGCCGCCTGCGCCATTTGCCTGCCCTGCAGGACAGGGGGTGGGTGGCCGCCCCCTGTCCTGCGGGGCAGGTGAATGGCGTGGGCAGCTTCCCAGCCCCCCATACTGCCTCTGCCAACTCCGTGGCATGCTGGGGCACCCAGCTTGCCACACGGGTGGCACCTTCCACCCTGCGTGATGACATCATAGAAGTGATGTCATCACACAGTGCCAGGAGCATGCATGCGCTGCTCACGCATGCAAAGGGCCAGACTTGGGTTGCCCTAGATGCCAGCAACCCTAGATCCGGCCCTGGTAACAGAACCCCAGTAGCATTACTACTGGACTGCTCTGTGCTTGGGGAAATGGTGAAGAATATATCATACAGAGTAAGGGAGATTCTGAAGATAAAGCACAAGCAGAGGGGGCGGGGAGTAGGTCCTGCTGTTCAAAGTGTAATTTAAGACACAGAGGAAATGACAAAGCTGAATGTAAGAGAAAGACATTATGTGGCTGTGTTATGAGCAACAGAGGACATACAGAGGAGAAGGGGGAGAAATGAAAAGATTACGCAAAATTTTAAAAGAAAAAAATGAGTTTCATATAGGAAGCAGATGGAGACTGAGGAATATAGAATGAGAAAGAACAGCAACCAACGGCCAAAAGGCAAACATATTAGTGCAGCTTGATCCAGGAGCAGACTGAGAAGTGAAAACAGCCCTGGAGCAAGTCAAGCTGAGAAGCCAGCATTGCAGGGTTCCTCAGCTCAGTAGGGTCGACAATGAGCTTAGCTAATCCACTGAATCATCCCGCCCAACTGGAAACAGTGCAGGAAGACATGGTGAGCTGACATAAACTGCTGTAACTGATCAGGGGTCTGGGGCAAGCAGCCCCTGAGGCTCGGGCAGATTTGCTAGGGACTTGGCTCTACTTGCTTCTGGCCCCCAGTGGCCTTCCAGCACAATGGCCCACCAGGAAATTTCTCTGTAAATTATATGGCCAGTCTGCCCCTAGCTTGAGCCCAGCCACGCATATTCATTCAACAATAAGTCCCTCTGATTTCAATGGCACTCACTACTGGTTAAGTGTGCATAAGATTGCAATCTTCACTAATAAAGAGAAAGAAGCAGAGAAACAAGAAGAGGAAGAAGAGCTCTTCGGTGAAGGTCAGAGAAAAAAGAAGGGGGAGGGACAGAAATCATCCCTATGAATACCAAGGTGTATTCATAGGGATGAATACCAGATGTAACTAGATCTTTTCCAGTGCCATCCTACTAGACTTGTTGAACTCCAAGTGGGATTCTCCTGGAATTACAACTGATCTCCAGGCTATAGATATCAGTACCCCTGGAGAAAATGTAAGTTTTAAAGGGGTGGACTCCACAGCATTGAGCCCCTCCTCACTGAGCCCCCCTCCCTAAACACTGTCTTCCCTTGACTCTGCTCCCAAAATCTCCAGGAATCTCCCCCAATCCTGGCCCCTTTCGCACTTGCGGTTTAAAGCGCCATTTCTCAGCAGTCGCTGCAATTGCAATTGCTTCGGCTTGGCACCCGCTCTGTTCATATTGTACATGGCAGTTTCAATTTGGTGTCTTGTTTTTCATTTTAGACTGGCTTTGAAGCCTCGGTGCAGTTTCTGGCTTTTGGGGCTTTGCAATAGACATCACACTTTTAAAAAAAACTTTGAGCATGCATATTAACGTTGCAATGTTAATATGCAATAACCCCTTCCTCCCCCCTTTTGCTGATTGGGCTGTCCCCTGCCTACTGGAGAGGCAATTGGTGGCAGAGTTCTGGGAAAACATGTATCACTATCATTTATTTTTTTAGAAGCCAAGCCAGGAAAGGGTTAAAATGCTGCTTCTTTACCTCACAGCCACTTTGATTTGCAACATTGGCAGAAGACACAGGGAGGGAGAAAAGCAGCCATTTAACCCTTATTTGGCTTTTAAAGCCAGTAGAAATTAGGAGTAATGTTACAACACTTTCTTAGCTTTAAAAAAAAAAAGTAAAAGAGTGTGCTCATACTACTGAGGGAGGAAGGGGGAAGCAGCCATTTAACCCTTCCCTGCCTTTTAAAGCTAGGAGGGAATACAGAGTTTCAACACAGCAAGGTTACAAATAATTCCTGGCTTTAATAAAAGAGGGGAGGGGAGGAAGGGAAAAGTAGCCGTTTTAAAGCCAGCAGAGAATAAGTAGCAAGGTTAGGAATCATTCCTGGCTTTGAAAAAATATATATATAAGAGAGTGTGTGCCTACCCGAGAGGAAGGAAGCCAACAGAGAAGTAGCCTTATAAGGAGTTCAGAGAGCTGGGGAGAGGGTGGTGAAGTGAAGCAAACATATTACTATTAACAGTACTTTCTTCTGCAATTGTGCAAAGATTCACAATGCTGAAATGTTACTATCCTATAAAGAACCCCCCCAAAAATTACAGGAAAAGTGGACGGGGTGATGAGGAGCGTGGACGCATGGCCGGCGCGCCCATGGAGGCCAGGTAGGCAGTGGCCTCGGGCACGTGGGCATTCGAGGGGCGCCGGAGGGGGTGTCGGGGGTGGAGGCGCGCGCAGCAAAGCTGGCATGACTGGGCTGCAGCTACTGCTGCAGCCAGCCAGCCAGCTCCGTGCTGCCGCCGCCACCACCACACACCCCAGCTGGGCGCAGCCTCCAGGCGCCGCCCCAGCAGCGGCTCGCGGCTTGTGTGCCCAGCTGGGGTGTGTGGTGGTGGCGGCATGGAGCTGGCTGGCTGGCTGGCTGGCTGGCTGCAGCAGCAGCAGCCCGCCACGCCAGCTCCGCTGCGTGCTCCTCCACCCCAGCTGGTCGCAGAAGCCATGAGCTGTTGCTGGGATGGCGCACAGAGCAGCCTCTGCGCGCCGCCCCAGCAGCAGCTTGAAGCTTCTGTGCTCGGGGCTCCGCGAGCTGCCCAGCCCCCCTGCGGTGCGTGATGACATCTATGATGATGTCATCACGCAGTCCATGGCGTGCGTGCTGGGGCCCTGTGTGGGTGTTATTAAATTCGCAGACTAATCAGCTCCAGTAAAAGGAGAGCAGGATGCTGAGAAGCAAGCAACCCAAATGTGATCGCACAGTCCAACACAATTGCATGAAAAGCATGTGGGATGCTGCTGAGGATGGGAGTGGTCAGATCCGCACTGACCAATCAATAACCAAGGAAGCAGAGAGGGAGGAGAAGAGAAGCAAAAAGGTGAAAGAAGCATTCATAATGACATTAATCGGGCCAAGCATGACTGGGCAGCTGATTTAAAAAAAAGTCATGGTATGTGTGCAGGGAGAAAAATCGGAGATGCTGCGGACAAAGAATGGAGCTGTCTCTCACACCTTGTTAGTGTGAAACCCCTGCAAACATGGGACATGAAACAGGTACTGGATGATTAAGTGTGAAAGGGCCCCCTGAGTTGGCAACCCTACATCCTAAGAAAAGTAACACGCTTCTAAGCCCACTGACTTCAATGGATTTAGAAGGCTATAGCTCTGCTTAGGAGTTCTCTGCTAGCTATCATTAAGAGATTGGAAGTACCCCCAAAGGCTCATACTCCTTCCCACTTCTGCTTCCTTCCTTAGGCATTCCCCCATCTTCTCCATTCAACATTAAAATTGTTCCAGGATTATGACCAAGGTAAATGCTAGTCATAGTTACCTTTAAAGCAAAATATAAAAGAAGTGTGTGAAGCTAGTTCCAAATTTCTAGTGTAAAGCTAACTATGATTAATATTTACCTCAGTGCAGGCTACTTTTGAACAAATTCCCTTTCATTTGTAAGGATCAGGCAACATTTCTTTAAAAAATCCTAACTGATATAGATTTGTATGTGTTAATACTGCTTCCTAACTCTGGTATAATGCTTCAAAAAGTACATGTAACTTAATAGAATATTACTGGATAGTTGCAGCGGTACACTTCGAATTTTGAGGTGGGAAAATTACAGGATGTAGAGATATAACATGTATTAATAACTATATTGATTGTATGCATGCTGTATTCATGCTGTTTCGAAATCATAGTTCACCATACAATTGTCAAACACATGTTTTCACAGACTAGATTTGTGTATTTGTCAAATACTTACCTTTTTATC
Source organism: Eublepharis macularius (assembly GCF_028583425.1). Taxonomy (NCBI): domain Eukaryota; kingdom Metazoa; phylum Chordata; class Lepidosauria; order Squamata; family Eublepharidae; genus Eublepharis; species Eublepharis macularius. The sequence goes on from NC_072794.1 coordinate 75,491,049, forward strand.
CCTTTAGGGTCTTTTTAAACTATGAAAACCATTTGGCGTGTTCCTGTAGTCTTAATTACAACAAAATAAAAGGAAAAATATCTTACAGAATTTTTGAGGGGTAAGGAAAACACAAGATGTATTCTTAGAACATGTCGTTCTTCATCACTGTGGTTTTAAATATGAAAAATGAAATGACGGGCAGCAGTATATAAAAAAACATAATCCTAATTATTCATTATGACATGGTATAATAATTATTTTCACCAGGAAACCCCAATTTGAATTTAGCTACAGATGCATTTGTTGTTGGTGGTAGACAAGCCAGTACTATCTCAGGATCAAACTATATGTTCAGATTTTTAAAGAGCTGGGTCTGGGTTCCCTAGACCCAACTCGGGTTCCCACAGCCACAGAACAGCTGTAGGGAATGGCTATTTTTTTAAAAAAAGGAGATCCTGAACAGCCTCAGAATGCCCTGTGGGTAGAGGAAGGGCTCCTTCTCTCCACTCAAACCATTTTCCAAATTAGCAAGCAGGGGTGTGTGTGTATGTCTTTGTGTTTGCTGCTCCATGTGCAGTATTCTGTGCAAGTGGAGCAGTAAAAACAGAGAAATACCCTCCCTGTATGCTATTTTGACATGGGGAAACGGGGGGAGGGGAAGGCGCGAGCTCCTCTTTTCCCTGCAGTAGCATTCTGAGACCACTTGACCTCTCCTTTATTTTTTAACAGCCATTCCCCACAGCTGCTGTGTGGCTGTAGGGAACCAGGACCCATCTCTAAAACCCTGCACATCTAGTTTGACCCTCAGTCTCAGTTCTCCTTCTAGGACATGTGGATAATATTGAACAACCTTGTCGGACTGTCATAAAGATTTTCCATGTACAGTATTTTGAAACAAAAATGCACTACATCCCACTCTTGGATAAAGTAATTCCTCTTACAAGTTTTTTGAAGAGACATAAGCTTCTGTCTAGTACCAGGAAATGTATTGTGTTAATTTCCATTGCAAACGTTGAATTAGGTGTATCTTCTTCACAAACAGAATTTCTTGCCATTCCTAGAGCTAACCGATGTCACTTCTGGGTTCTCTCTGGAAGTGATGTCATGGTACAGATGCTGTCAATTATTTTTCTTTTAAATTCTCCTGTTGCATCTTGGAATAGTGGTAGCATTGCCAGGAAACTAGCAGGAGACTGGGAAGTAGGCAGTACTTACTGGGTCACAGAGGGGCTTGCCAACAATGGCGTTATGTCACTGGTGACATACTGATGTCACCTCCCGTGCACCTGGAAGTGACATCAGCACAACATCAAGGGACTCCAGAAACGTTCTAGCATTTGGTGGAATGCTAGAGTGTCCCGTGGCATTGTACTGATGTCAATTTCAGGAGTATAAGGACTGATAGCAGCACATTAGGATGCTGACATTGTTCCCTCCCCATTCCCACTATTTCCTGCCAGCCAGCTGAGTGACAGCAGGAAGCTCCGGTCAGTGACTGGGGATCCCCTGTTCTGACTGGGGAATGGCAAGCTTAAGTAGTGGCAGGCAACAAGAGCTGCTGGCAGGCAACCTAAAAAAGAACAGCCCTAAAAGAGAACATGTTATTTTTCTAACTCAAACTGACTGACTTCAGTTGATTGTGTGGATTCTATAAATCAAGATATAATAATGGAAGATATAAATTGAGCACTTTCCTTTCTTGATAAGATACTAAATCCATTGTGATAGACAGCTACACTTTCTGATCCACCAGGAAGTACAGCTCAGGTACATTTCAGTACCTAGTTTTTCCTCCCATGCACAAAATAAAAATGTTTTATGTACAGTGGGCCACCACTATCTGGGTGTCTTCCCATCACTCCTCAGCCACCCTGTGAGGTGCCTGGGGAGGCCTTCCCTACTCCTGGTTCCTCCTCTTACCCTTGGGTAGTGGCTGTCAGTTCTTGCCAGCAGTTTCCAGTTTCTCCTCCCCAGCCTGTTCAGGAAGCCTCCACTGTACAGAGCATATTCTGCCCACCTCCCTCGCACAGACACCCTTACCATTCCTGCCCGTTTCCCCTTCCCTGAGCTCAGTGGAGGGGCTCAGCATTCCCTCAGAAGTGTCATCTGTCAGCGGGACCACAAGTGACGCCTGACACAGGTTGGACACTAGTCAGCTTCCCTCAAGTTTTGATGGGAAATGTAGGCATCCTGGTCTTGCAGCTTGACTCTCTGACTGTTGTCCAATGGACTTTTCAACTGTCACTTGTCCAACATTCCGCCAAGCTGCCTACATTTCCCATCAAAACTGGAGGGAAGCTGGCAAGTGTCCAACCTGTGTCAGGCGTCACTTGTGGTCCCGCTCTGTGTCTCACAGCTGCTGGGGCCGAGGGTGTCACCCCTGAGTCTGGGAGCAACACACATGTACTATGATAAAGGTTACTCTTGTCAAAGTGAGAAGGCAAAAGTAACATCAATCCTAAAACATTTAATTTAACATTTAACTTAAAAACAGAATCCTACTCATTGTTCAAATGAACACACATTTTGGTATGGCATTTTCTATATTCAGAGAAGTTAAATTTTGTGATTTATTTATTTTACTTGCTTCATTTATACACCACCTTTCTTCCCAATGGGACTTAAAGTGGCTTAGATCATTCTTCTTTCCTCTACTTCCTCCTCACACAAGTTGTGAGAGTGTTTGACCAGCCCAAGGTGGTCTAGTGAGCTTCCATAGTAGAGTGGAAAATTGATCCAGGGTCTTTGCAGTCCTAGTCTGACACGCTAGCTACTATGCCACAATTGTTTTGTAAAAAGGTTTTTAAAAGATCAATATTTTCTCTTTCAACCACTTGCAGGGACTAAGCCTTAACCTTTTAATTGAGAAAATATTTAGAAGCGTTCGAGAATATTTTCTTTGGTCAAAACCTTTGCAGTTGTATTCATACTCTGTATGTGCTGATAACCTAGGGAATGATAACCCAGAGTATTGTTGAAGCTGCACATGTCAGCCAGGCATAACACTGTCTTGGTTATTTATGTTTTCTCCCAACTTTGGCTAATGTCATATTTTTGAGAAGTTACATGAACATTGCTATAGGTCTCATGTAGATTATAGGTTAGGTTTTCTTTTCATTGCTTCTTTGAAAACATTTAGAACTTGACTTCCACAGCACACATTCAAATGGAAGTGCTAAGCAGCACATTTTAAAACAGGATTGCACTTACCTGTAATTGTTGTTCATTGAGTGATCTTCTGTGCAGGCACACATTGGGATTGTGCACACACAGGCCAGCCACCGAGGAGATTTCCAGAGCTTTCTAGAAGGCTAGGAGCACCCTTTCTCCCTTTGGCACTTTGCTGCCAAAAACATGACATGACAAGGAGGAGGGGCACTATTCCCTCAGTTCTATCCATGCAGCCACTAGAAACGCCCCAGAAACTAAAGTTCCAGAGAGTTCACAGCGGGAAGGGAGGGATGTGTGGCTGCACAGAAGACCACTCAATGAACAACAGCTACAATTAAGTGCAACCCTGATTTCATCTTTGTAGCTTCTGTGCAGTCCCACATTGGGAGAATAGGAAGCTCACTTACTGAAGGAGTTGGGTGTGAAGCTCTCAAAGGAAGAGACTAAGGAGGACCACCTTCCCAACAGACATTCACTCATAGGTGCTTGTAAAGAAGCAGGGAGCTCTCTAACACTGTCCCTGTCAAAGTACAAGCAGGAATGCAGCAAGGATAAAACAGCGCTCTGGTGGCAAAAGCCATGCTAGTTGACGGCCATTGAATAGTTATGCACTCAAGGGAGAGTATGATAGCCTCTACTAACCCACAAAGGAAGGGTCGTGTGAGGACATTGCCAGGTCTTTCTTAGAGTCTGACTGACTAATACAACTGATAGTGTTGTGAGATATGAGAGCTGAAAGCCAACCCCTGGTAGGGAATTCTGGCCAGGGCATTGGACCCATTAACATTGTGAAACTCTATGAAAGGGGGGCATCAGTTAGAAACTCACAGTTTCCTCATTCCACAGGTGGAAGTACTGGGAACGAAAAATGAAGTACCAGGAAGGTGCAAAATATTACCAAGGGGTTACACTCGTACTTTAAATGTCATCAGAGATCCAATAACGAAGAGGAAAGCTTAGAGTTTTTGAAGTCCCAAATATAGTAAGTAGAACAAGAAGAAGGGCCCAAGTCCTGCTATAGCCTTGGTAAACAATCTTACCCACTCAGAGCCAAAACAGACAAGATGGCTGATGCATGGAGGACATGCATTGGTTTCTCACAAGGTTCCATGAGAAGTGTAGTGAGAAAGAACCTCTGCCAGGGAGAAAAGGGATTATCTCCCTCTTCTCCCTCACAGAGTTCTTTCTCTAGGCATCTTGTCTAGTCCGCTCGGCTGCCAAGTACGTTTAGAGGAGCAAGGGGAGCACACTGCCCAGGGGCACTGGCAAGGCAAGAGGGACAAGAAGCTGATCGCTGCTGCCAGCTCCCTTTGACCACCACCCACACAATTGGCTCCCTCTTGCCACCGCTCACACACTCAGCTCCCTCTGGCTGTGGAGTGCTTTTAGGGGAGGAAGGAGAGCTGGCAGTAGCAAGAGGGCCAATACCCTTTATGCCCCAAGATGAGGTTAAAATATGTTTCATGCTCCTTTCGAAGGGGATGGTAAAAGGATCGTAATGATTTGCAGTTTAAAGGAAAACTTGCAGCAGGTGAATTCTGCTTCCCACATAGGCTAACAGCTTACAGCATTCACAGTTGACAGTGACTGAATTAGAGATGAGGTGCTATTTAATCTTCAGGCCATCAACAACAATAATGATAACACCTCAATGGAGTATAAATTTGCGACAGGATTGCAGCAGGGGCCCTGACAGCAGCCAATAAAAGTTTTTGTGTCAAGAACTTCTTGCCCTGGGCCACCCTTTCTCAGTAGAAACATAAAATGTCCTTTAAGAAGATGGACATGGAGTTTATCTAAACCTCAACTTTCAGTCCCAGTGGAGACTCAAAGTAGCTATATCATTTTATATCTTTCCATTCCATTCACACAGCAATCCTGCAAAACAAGCCAGGCTATTGTGATGGGCCCAAGGTCACAGGCAAGCCTTTCAGGCAGAATGGTAGATTTCTCAGATCCTAGCCCAATGCTTTAAGCACTTACAAAACTGGCACTTCTTAGAAGTGGTGTCATATAGGAATGACCTCAGAGAAAGGATGAACACAATCACAAGAACTCTCTCCTAGCAGTGGCAATTGTAATGCTGTGGAATCTGTTTCATGTTAGTCCCAGAATACTAAAACATGGAGTAGTTCCAGCCAAGGTTTTACTCATTTCTGTGTAAACTGACTTGGGACGGTTTGAGCTAGGTGTTGTGTTTATTTTGCTTCTGCTAAAAAAGTTACTCTGTGTTGACTAAAATAGACTCTCTGCACATTCCCAAATGCCTGCTGAATCTTATAGCAATGAGATCGAGAACCATGGGAAAAGCCAGCATCATTTCCTGATGGAGAGTGGACATACATGGAACGAACAGGAACAAACTGCCTTCAAAAAGCATTGGGCTGAGGGGCATGGCGTCAGTGAGGACCAATGCCTGAAGAGCAGGCTCCCTCTCAGCTTAGCCCCCAAACCTCATAAAACAGCCCCATAACATGTCAAAAGAATCTAATATTATGGGAAAGCAAGAAACAAATAACAAAACCCACAGTGCTAAAGTGGCAAGACGATTAAAGGATTATTTCGCGATGGTGCAGCTACTGGCAGCATCAGAAAACACAGCTAAGATGGTGATGGCAGGAGGCACGGTAGGTGTGCAAGAAGCTTTTTCTTCAGACCCTGTATTAAAAACATTACTAGCAAACATGGAAACCATCATTCTAGATAAAATTTCAAACTTAATAAAACCACTCTCCAACCAATTCAAGGAACTAAAAATAAATCTGACTAATGCAATACAAAAGACAGACTGTGTGACTGATGTAAGCAGAACTATGCAAGAGGAGATTCGTACACTGCAGAGTGAGAACAACCATCCTCAAAGCAGAATTTTAAATTTAGAACTCCAAGAAAGACAACAGAACATGAAATTCAGGGGCTTTGAGGAACAACAGCAACATTAAACCTTTCTATCTTTTTGGCTAACTGGCTGGCATCTATACTACGTCTAGAAAATGGAGTTTCCCCTTAATATCTAAGGCATACAGATTTGGCCCTTTATATCAAGAAAAAAGAATAGATCCCAGAGACATAATTACTTTTTTCCCAGACTGGAGAGCAAGGAAAAAAATCCTTGAAATAGCCAGAAATCAAAAAATGCTCTTGTACAATGAAGTGCATATCTCAGTATTCACAAATCTACCTAGAGAGAAAGGAAAGAGCACAAGCCAATTACCGAAGAACTGCAAAAAGCCAGATAGAATATCGCTGGATAAACCATACTAAGCTACAAGCAAAATACAAAGGTAAACTGTTCTACGCAATGGATCAAGAAACAGTAGGGTTGCCACGTCCTCTGGAAGGAGGTGGGGGCCTTTCTTCTGGGAAGTAAAGTCATTGCGCAGGTGGCAGCTGCCCCCAGGGTGCTGATTTGGGTGTGAATCGGACCGGATTGCTCCTGCACTATGCAGTGTCCTGATCCGGTCCAATTCAGGCCCAAATTGGGACCAAATTGGCCCGGATCAGACCCAAAATGGCCTAGAACGGGCTACTGCAGGGCATGGGAACATTCCTGCGCTCCACAGTGCCCAAATCAGCCTGGAACAGGCCGCTGCAGAGCACGAGAGCTCTCCCGCACTCCGCAGCAACCTGATCCAGGCTGATTCAGACCCAATCCAGACTGATTCAGGCCCAGTGTCATGAGTCAGCCAGGGCTCAGTGATAGTGAAGACTCCTCAGGAGAAGGGGAGCTAACAGAAGCTGATCAGCAGGGTGCTGGTCAGCAGGGACAACCAACAGCTGAAGCAGAACCAACACCCTCTAGCTCTGATCCAACAGATGAAACAGCTGAAGCAGAGCCGACACCTTCTAGCTCTGATCCAGCAAGTGAAACTCAGTTAGTTGACCCCAACCCTCCAGCTTCACCTCCACTTGTAGAGCGCAGAAGAAGGAAGCTGAGAATGGAACTACAGGCAAGGAGGCAAAGTGCACGCCTCCTGAGCCGGCACCAGCTGCCCCCTGATGATGAGAAAGAGTAAGTGCAGGATCCTTTCCTAAGCAATTGGATGCACTCATGGCCCTTAGCCCTGGGGCGATAAAACCAGTTAAGAGAGGCTGCTGGGTGTGGATGCAATGTGTACAATCACTGTAAAGTCATTCACTCTGCCTTACCTTGCCTGATCTGCGAAAGCCTGACTACTGGACCTCTGACTTTGGATTGCCTGACCTTGCCTAGCCTGCCTGCTGGAACCCTGATCTTGGACTGCCTGGCCTTGCCTAGCCTGACTGATTGGAACTCTGACCTTGGACTGCCTGACTTGGCCTAGCCTGCCTGCTGGAACCCTGACCTTAGACTGAATGACCATGCCTTGCCTAGCCCCTAGAGTCTCAGCCTTGGACTGCGTATTGGAACCAGCCCGCCTCCCAGCACCAGTACTGGGAACCTGCAGGCCAGTACACCCAGATTGGGCTGCTGTAGAGTGTGGGAGCTCTCCCACACTCTGCAGCAGCCTGTTCCAGGCTGATTCATGCCCGATTCGAGCCCAGATCAGGCCCACAGGAGCACACCATGCCACCTGGGAGCGCATTCCCAGGAAGCCTATGCCTCCCCCACCAGCCAGGTATGTGGGGGCAGGGAGTGGAGAGTGGGACATCCCCCACCCCTAGTAGGGAAATGGCAACCCTAAGAAACAGGATGTCTTTTACTACAAAATATTTCCATTCCAGTACCTATGGAAGCGGAGAGAATGTCTCAGAAAAAAAAACGGAGTCAACCTTCAGCATCACAAAAAGGAAGTAAAATCCCAATTTGTGCTAACTGCTGAAAAGTGAAATATCGAAAAAAGAATAGAAAAACGCTTCTCAAATATTAGAAATTATAATGTTATGGTTAAGAATATATCTCTGTAGTTAAAAACAATCATGAGGCTTTTTGGGGGGAGGGGCTGATGACAATATGTCTAATAGCCCTTATTGAAGACAGCCCTTCATACTGTTTTTATTACAATAACCCAAATGAGGACTAGCCTCATAGGGTTATAGAGTATTTGTAAGCTAGTTTGTTTATTTTAAGTGTATTCGATGTTATCTTCTTCTACAAATCATAGGTATTGTTTATATTTGGTTTCACTATATAAAAGGAGGGAAAGGGGGAATAAAAATATCTATTGTTGTATTTACTGTTAAAAACAGTACTGACCTGACCACTTTGCAATTAGATAAGGGAGATACTGCTACTTAGGGAACATAGTTGATAGGTATTATACTGGTTGATTTAATTGTATAACTGTTAAAGATTTAAAAAGCTTAAATTCCCCCCCAAAATCCTATTTTATTATCTTTGTAATTGTTAATAATAGGCAAAAAAAACCAAAACCATATCGTTTATTGCTTGTTTATTGCTACTTAAATTTGTGGCATTGTGAAATAAGAGAAGACCACAAAAAAGCAGGTGGGAAGGGGGAGGAAAAGAAAAAAGAGAGTTGAGCTCTATACTTTGTTATTTAATACACATTTCAAAACACAAGGAAAATGCAAACACAATCAAAACTAAATATAATATCCCATAACACCCAAGGTGTTAACAATTTAATCAAAAGCAAAAACTACTATAGTGTAAAGGTGGAAATCTCAGCTTCCACCCAATCTGAACACATGGTTTAGAAAGATATAGGAACAACTCATAACAGAAAAGATAATGAACAGATTACAACAATCAAACTATCCTAAAACAACAAATTTTCTAAAGAAATGGTACTCGTTTTTAGAATATATTGGGTCTTTGGGAAAAGCCTCTCAGTTCTAGATTTCCGGCCTCTGTTAAGTTACACCTCCAGGTTTCTCCCCTCAGAGTCAACATCCAAGGGAGAGGAGGGGCCTATCAGGCTGGCAGGCATCCAAAGCCTTTAGAAAAAAAGCCTCTTAGCCTCCAAAGGGAGAGATCTGTTATGTTACATCTCCAGGTGTCTCCCCTCAGGGCTGACACAATGGAGTGGAGGGCCCTTTATCCAGGCAGGCATACAGACAAAGCCTCTGGGAAAGAGTCTTGGAATTGAGGGGTCTGTCAGGCCACATTTCCAGGTGTTTCCCCTCAGAACTGATGGAATAGGCAACTCAGCCTGCCAGCGGCAGGGCCTTTTAAACTGCCCAAACCCCAGCCTCCAGGCCCACACTTAACTTGCCCTGTGGGCCTGCAGCGTCCTCCCCCTCCTCCTGCAAGGGGTGGGAAGGCCATTTTTGGCCTCTTCCGCCACTGCATGGGCCCGCAGGGTGGTGGAGGAGGCCGAAAAAGGCCTTCCTGCCCCTTGCAGGAGAAGGGGAAAGCCACGGGCCCATAGCGCAAGGTAAGTGTGGGGCTGGGGCTGGGGCTTTGGCTTTAACTGGGTGGCTGGGGGCTGGGTTTGGGCAGTTTAAAGGTCCCTGCAGCTTGCAAGCGGCAGGTTCCTTTAAACTATCAGCTGGCAGGCAGCAAGGGGGGGATCCCCCTGCCACCTGCCAGCTGATAGCTTAAAGGAACCTGCCGCATGCAAGCCGCAGGAAAAGTTTATATGGCCATTTCCCCAGGGAAATGGCCATTTAAACTGACCCTTTACGACCCAAACAAACCAGTAGACCAGTTTGTGGAAGTTCGTGGAAACGAGCTTCCACGAACCACTGGTTCACGAACCATGAATCGGCCTGGTTCGTGCATTTTTTGGGGTCGTAATTCGATTCGTGCCCATCTCTAGTCGTGGTATTTATAGGGAAAGTGACTCTTTAGAGTGGGATTCTTTCTTTCTATTCCAATATATTGCCATGAATGGAATCTACCTCAATAAACTGTAAGTTCTATTTTTCTACAGTTTGATTTCCTGAGGATTAATTACTGCACTTTGGGGAAAGTGCTCTGGCTAAGTAACTCTGCTACCAAACGAAATATAACTATTTCTAATAGGAACTGTGGGTGCACGTGTCTGCAGCTGCAGCCTTGAAGCAAGAGCCATTGTGAAAAGGCTCTGACTGGCTGCACGTCTGGACTTAGCCCTTGGTAATCAAAGGTGCCAGGGAGGGAAAAGGTACCTTTAATCAAACTGGTGTTTTCCAGCATCTTGAAGAAGCTTCTCTTGAGCCATAAGGATGAAGAGAAAGATAGAGACTTTTCTTCTTTGATTGTAGTTGCATTCTTCACTAGAATGTCTATTGACAGTTAAAAACTTTAAAAAGAAATAATTCTCCTTAGTCTCAATGATGAGGTGAGGGAAAAAGCAGAGCATAGCAACAGAGATCCTCTCTCTGTGGCAGCAATAAGAGAACTGAGGAATAGCTCCTCTCCTTCTGGTCATGTGATGTTTTGGCAGGAAAGCACCAAAGGGAGGAGGGGCACTCCTAGTCTTCTAGAAAGCTCTGAAAATCTCCGTGGCTGGCCTGCACATGCGCAGTCCCAATGCAGGACTGCACAGAAGCTACAAAGGTGAATAACAGTAACAACTCCTGCATTATTTTTTAATGTAATAATGTTTTATGATTCCTTATCTTGTTCTAACATATTACTACATGAATAGCTATTCTTTAATCATTTTATATCATATTAGAATTTCACATTCTTTTCAGGACTTAATTGATGGAAAGGGGGGGGTTGCTCCGAACAGTCCAATCCTCTGCAAGAGTTACTCCAGTCTAATCCCACTGATTTCATTGGATTTACTCTGCATAGAATTGCACGATAAAGCTGTGAATCAACTACTTGCAGATAATCTGAAGTGAGTCCATGGGTGAATAGAGATGATTTTGAGATGTATTGTCGAAGGCTTTCACAGCCGGAGAACGATGGTTGTTGTGGGTTTCCCGGGCTGTATTGCCGTGGTCTTGGCATTGTAGTTCCTGACGTTTCGCCAGCAGCTGTGGCTGGCATCTTCAGAGGTGTAGCACCAAAGGACAGAGATCTCTCAGTGTCACTGTGACACTGAGAGATCTCTGTCTTTTGGTGCTACACCTCTGAAGATGCCAGCCACAGCTGCTGGCGAAACGTCAGGAACTACAATGCCAAGACCACGGCAATACAGCCCGGGAAACCCACAACAACCATGATTTTGAGATTTTGTTAATTTGAATCACTGGAAACTGGATCATTGATGTCCAGTGAAATTATTTCCTTCTTAATTTAAAATATTGTGTGTGTTTTACTAGTCTTTTGCAGGCACAGAGCTGCCTCCCCACTGAATTAGATGAAGAAGACACTGAGGGGAGCATCAAGTGAATGTCAAACACCTCAAGCTGCAAGAGTGGGCACATACTTAACAGTCAGCATTACTTCTGCCTTCAAAATTAAATTTTGGTAAACAATTACCTTTAAAATTAAAGGAAGTATTAAGAACTGTATTGTATTAAGAACTGAAATCAAAAATTTTAATTGTACCTTTTGTTATACATAAAGTTCAATAATCTATATTTTTTTCAGTAGTAAGGCCAGTTTACACTTTAGAAATGTGAGATCTGCAACTGCAAGTCCAGATCTTTTTCTATTAATTAAAATGTAGTCACGGGGAGCTGCCATTTTTTCAGAGGTTATAATATCATAAGGAATATTTAACCTTACAAAAACTGAACCACTGCACTCTACCTATCAAGAATGCAGTAAAAAAAAGCTGAGAGAAATGAGTGAACTATGTGGAAAATAATTGTGGATGTGTTGCTCATAAAAACCCAACAACCCTGCTTGTGTCAAAAGATTGTACAGAACGGATTTTTGGGGGGGGGGGTACAAACTGTTGCTCACAATTCTTGTTAATTGTGTATCTTTACGGTTACAGTCTTCCCATGTTTCATCACTGAATCATTTCCTTCACCCTCTTCCTATCTACCAAAGCTTCTCTTCTTCCTCCAGCCAACATTGCTTACATATCTTGCTATCTGCTACAGTTTTTTCAATGACCCTCTTTAGTCATTGTCCTTTCCACCATAACCTCTCCCTATGCACAAAATGCAAAGTTAAAGGCTTTTTAAAACATGTGCTTCACATGGAGAGCCCAATCATGTAACCACGATAGAAATACCTGAATAACAGTTTTCCATTCTTTCTACCCAGTCATAAGAGATGTAAGTATTGCAATTTGGATTGTTTTGAGTTACACACATTTACTTCATACTGTAAAAGCACTGGCTTTGGTCTATGTGATGCAGAAACTCTAACAGTTTTTAAATGACTTCAAATCATTCAATTGGATTTTTAACAAGCCTACAATCTTCACTTAAATATAATGTATTTCAACTAGAACACATACCTTGAAGGTTAAGTCTGGTGACTGGGGGCTGATTTGCTGCCGGGGATCTCCTGTGGAGGAATAAATAATATGGTATGAAGTACTTATTCTAGGAGTGCAGCCAGGATTGATATCTACCTAGTAGTACAATATGAAGTATATTTGCCATTAATACAGAATAACTAAGGCACTTCATATGAATGCAAGCAATGGCTATGGAAATGCAACTGGAAAACAACATCTGCAAAAATCACAGGCAGTGCCTGATACAACCACTGCTTTGCATGCAGAAAGTCCCAGGCTGAAGCCCCAGCACCCCCATTGTTAAAAGGATCAGGTATTAAGAGGTGGGAAAGACCTCTGCCTGACACCTTGGACGGCAACTTCATGTGTGTTCAAGTATGTGACTTGGGTATGAAAATTTACTGAGGATCTGTCTTCTTTATTTATTCAGTACATTCCTATCCTACCTGGCATATATGGCTAGGCTTAGAGAGAATGAGTGGCCCAAGGTCACCAGAGAGTTTCATAGCAAAGAGGAAGTTTGACCCTGGTTTTCCAGATCTTAGTGCAACACGTTAATTACTACACCACATTTGCTCTCATAATTAAGGCTGATCTTAGTGTGTGGATATTGCACTATAGCTCATTTAAAAGAAGCCACTTACTTGTTTGATGCTCCTTGCAGGTTTGTCAATAATGTGAAATTATTTCTTACACTTCTCAAACTTGCCAAGACCTGTATAAAACATAAAAGGGCATAATGTATATTGTAAAAATGAAAATTTTGAAAATAATGTAGATAAAGTTAAATACTTTGATGCTCATTAATTTCAGTGGGAAAGAGTGTAGTATGTAACTGACTTTCAGAGAAATCAGGAGGGTTTCAATGTGCTTATCTTTACCTGGATCATGTCCATGACAGAGAAGATCCTGGTGTGTGTGTGTGGAGGGGGATTCTCATTCAAATTTATTATGCAGCATACGCAACTTATATCACACCTGCTTAGAATAGCTAGCTACTTGTAAAAGACACCTGGCACAAGTTACTCATGCCTGCATAAAAAACTGGTAATCAAGGAGGAAACTAATAACAAGTCAGCAATGGAATCAACAGGATACCTGGGGGCAAGACAAGACAGGTCTGGAGAAACAATTAAGTGGCAATCTAGTTAGCTATCCATGTATCAGTATAAGAGAAAGTATCCTGTACAACCACTATATCAATATAAATGGCAACAGTAACTCAGCCATTATGACAACCTTAAGCTGTAGTAACACTTTCTGTGATCCACTGTAAGTCATACATGATAGTGCAACACAGGTGGGTAGCTGGATATTCTGCAGAACAGCCTCTTCTTCCACAACATTCTGGTTTCAGCAACACCACAGGAATGAGCTGCACAGCTACCACTTATACCACCAAGCTCGCTTTCCTGACAAAATGGATTCCAATGTAAGTATGGATGAGGTGCCAACTACTAGGGTCCATCTTAATAATAAGCAACTATAGTTAACCTCTAGAGCAGCACTTCTATACAGAGAGTGCCACAGTAGACAGGTGGAGTCTTTCTTACATCACTTTGGTATGCTGTCTTTACAAACACAAGATACATGAGGGAAGATGGAGGCTGTATTGCCATAGGGCCAGGAAGGGCCAAGATATCCAGTCTTCACTGGATGTGATGCCTGAACATGTAAAATAGCAGAAGCAGCCAATTGAGAGCTGGGAACAGCATTCATCAAGAGAGAGGGATGGGGGTAAGATGAAGAATCCTCAGGTCTATTGCACCTGGAGGAATTGAAGAATGACTGTCATGACTTGACAATTCAAAAGGAAGTCACAATGACTGAGGAAGGCTGAGTTCCCTTTGAGCATTCAAATGTCAGACCTTGAGGTATGGGAGTTTTAGAATGTTTGAAACATACCTGTGCAAAAGGTGTAACTATCAAGTCATCTCCATGTCTGGTAAGAAATTAAAAACAGACAGTTTAGACAAAAGTTATCACTCACCATAATAAACTTTCATTTTGTTCTAAAACTTAGACAAATGTCGCAAATGCATCTTCTGCACTCAAATATGTGACTGGAAATTTTAACACAATGGAAAATACAATCCTTTTCATCTCTAGGCACACCTTCTCAATAGCAGTCTATCTGGTTGCAGGTGCTGTAACCCCTCCTGATTTTTGACAGCTTCCCAGCTTTATTGCCTGCATTTTCCCAACCCTTTCCTCTATAGTACTGTTGAGTCTAGGCCTTATATGAAATTTTCTTCATGACTCTCTTTTCTGCTTGGCACTCCTGTCCCCTCAGCAACTCAACCCACGACTATGAGTGAAGTAGTCAGAAGGTTGCAGATAAAGAAACAGTCATTTTCTGCCTAGCAAAACTAGAAAATTGTGCTTGTGATACCCTCTGCTCATGAAATAATTCTTTACTACCATAGTATTCCTCTGGTTTATTCAGCCACAAGTTTCTTACTAAGTTGAATGGTTCTCTAACCAAAGAATATATTCCATCAGCTCTAGTACCATATGATGATAAAAGCCAGGAAATTCACAGGTAGGGATGTACACTAGCTTTCTGCTAGGAAAAAAAGCACAACTGTCTGAGGAAAGGTCAGTTTTGTATTTTTGCTGATTTGTATCATTGCCTTTAATGCTACTTAATCATAGTTGTACTTGTAGATTTTCCGCATGATACCCTGCATACCACAAAGCTAGGTAAAAACTTTGGGTTTTTCATTCAATATATTTTTTCATTTATAATCAAACAAATATGTATCAAACCTTTTAAGGGTAAAACTTTAAAGAGTGTCTTTTATGTGTATACAACATTATATTGATCAGAAGTAGTTCACTATACATACTTGGAGAAGTAGTTCAATATACATACTTGGAGATGATGACATGTCAGTCACCCAGTTGCTTTCTTATGTTAATAATAATGTAAAACTTGTGGCATTCAATAGTAGTACCTGATCATAGACATCATCAGACTTAATTATGCTGAGACTTCCAGAATGGCCATACACATCCAGCTGCATTACCAACACACACACGTGAGCACACAAATACACACAAGTATTTTTATTTATCTATTTGATTTGATTTTTATACAGCTTCTCTTCAGTTAAGAGCTCAAAGCAGTTCACATGCACTTCTCAAGTTTTGGCAAGTTCTGTGGGTCCACTTCTTTGTGCACAAGTTATTCCACAAAAAGCATTGAGACTGTTTTAAAACAGTTGATTAGTTAAATGTCAGAAATGAAATGAAGGGATAGAATAATGGTTATGATATGGCCATGGTGATCCAATGTTCTGATCGCATCCAAGTTGGATGACTGTAATGCACTCTGTGTGGGATGGCCTTTGAAAAATTTTGAAAACTTCAGTTGGTCCAGAATGCATCAGCCAAGTTGTTGTCAGCAGCTGGATACATAGATGATATCTCCCTTGTATTAAAAGATCTATATTTGCTGCCATCTGTTTCTGGGCACAATTCAGAGCGCTGACTTTTCGCAATAAAGCCCTACCTGGCTTGGAGACAGGATACCTAAAAGACCGTCTCCTCCTATATTGTCCAACCGCCCAATTGAGATCCTCCTCTAAGGTCCTGCTCTCTGTTTCTCCACTTGCACAAGTGAGGCAGGTGGTGACCAGAGACAGGGCTTTTTTTTTTATAATAAATTTTATTTATCAACAGAACAATAAACAACTTCAACCATACAACTTAAACAGTAAATACAAAAAGTAATATATTGAAGTAACAATAAGATACTCTTCATAAATAAAATTGCTGACAGAATGCTATGATTTGCAGTTCTTACAGTTAAAGATATACAAAATTTTCTTGAAGCAACTTAGCTCATAACTAACTATCTAGTATTTTCTGATATAAATGGTTTGGAGGATTTGCTTCTGTCCTATCAATGTAGTCTAAGAAATGCCACCATTTTTCATAAAAGTTGGATTTGTGTGTTGTGTTGGTTATATTGTCTGTTATTTTGTCTATGATAAGCTGTTCCCATACTTTGGTTAGCCAGTGGGAGATTGGTGGGGGTATTTGTTTTTTCCAAAAGTAAGCAATTGAAGATTTTGCTATAGTTAGTAGGTTATTGATTAACTCTTTTTGCGAGGATGGTATGCTTTGATTTTGCCAAAGGTTTAAAAAGATTAAAAGAGGGTCCAGTGGTATTTCGTAATTCGTTATTAATTTTATCTGTTTTAGTATCTCTACCCAAAATGCATATATTTTGGGGCATTGCCACCAAAGGTGAGCAAATGTGCCTATACTGCCACAATTTTTCCAGCACATAGGCGAATAACTGAAAGCTTCTTTGGGGTTAGGTACCAACAAGTGAGAATTTTAAACGATTGAAGTCTGATATTTATTGCTTTGGATTTTAATGTCGAGGAGGACCACATTTTTTCCCATTGATCCGGTGAAATTTGGGCATTACAATCTTGTTGCCATGTGTTTTGGTATGCGTAATATTTTGGTTTTGGGGAGGTTATGATAGTTTTATAGATTCTAGAGATTAGTACTCTTCTGTGATTAGTATTATTTTCCAAGAGATCTTCAAACTGAGTTTTTGGGTTCGACATAATGTCTTTCAGAGATATTTTATTTGCCATATTTGCCAGTTGTAGATATGAGAACCATGGAATGGTTGTGTTTAATTTTAATTCCAGTTCATTTTTTGTTAAAATTCCGTTTGGGGATGATATATCACATAGTTTTACACCGTATAGGAATTTCCATTGTTTGCAATTAATTAGATTAGAACCTGGTGGGAACCATTTTTGCAATAGTATAGTTGAATTATGTGGTATCCAGATTAGATTTACGTGGTATCCAGATTAGATTTGTAATGGCCCCATGTTTTAAGCAAATTTGTCCAAAATATATTGTTAGTGATTTGAGTTGGTCTGAGGTGATGTTTACATCATATTATCTCTTGGATTGGTATCGATAGATGCAATGAGTCTAAAATTTGTGACCATAACGTTTCTTCTGTAGATCTCATTATGTGTACCACATTTGAAAGATAAGTTGAATGCACATATATTTCCACATCAGGGTAGCTGAAGCCTCCATTTTTGGGAGTTTAACGCAAAATTTGGAATGCTATCCTTGGTTTTTTATAGCTCCACAGAAATTTATTGAAAATTGTTTGCCACTGCCTTGTCAGTTTGCGAGGTATTGTTATCGGGATAGTGCGAAACAGGAACGTAAGTTTAGGGAGTGAGAAATTTTTGATCAGGTGGAATCTAGAGTACCAACTGTGCTGTTGTTTATTCCACTTTAATAGTTCTTTTTTTATTTCCTGGATTTTTTGAAAATGATTATATTTTAGTAGGTGGGCTGAATTAGATGGAATATTAATGCCCAGGTATGGGAGATAGTTGTTTGTCCATTGATAGTTGTATTTTGAAGAGATACTGAGCAGAACCACAAGTGACAAAAGGCACAGATTGGACACTTGTCTGCTTCCCTCAAGTTTTGATGGGAAATGTAGGCAGCTTGGCGGAATGTTGGACAAGTGACAGTTGAAAAGTCCATTGAACAGCAGTCGGAGAGCCAAGCTGGAAGACCAGGATGCCTACATTTCCCATCAAAACTTGAGGGAAGCAGACAAGTGTCCAATCTGTGCCTTTTGTCACTTGTGGTTCTGCTCACTGTTTCTTGCTAATTGTGAAAGGTTGATCGGCATTACTGTTGATTTTTGTATATTAACTTTCAGCCCTGATAACTGTTTAAATTTGTCCAGGGTACTTTCCAAATGCATTAATGAGATTTCTGGATTTGTAATATACAATAGCATGTCGTCAGCAAACATACTTAATTTGTATTTTTTGGAGGCAATTGTTATTCCGTGAATTTGTGTATTATGTCGTATTTCATTAGCTAGGGGTTCTATAGCTAGCACAAAGAGTAGTGGCGATAAGGGACATCCTTGCCTTGTGCCCCTAGTAAGATTTATTTTGTCTGATGATGTATTGTTTATTTGAATTTTGGCTTTAGCTTGAGAATAGATAGTGCTTAAAACTTGGCATATTTTAGGGCCAAAATTCATATGTTGTAGTAACAAAAGTATTTAAAAAAAAATATTGGACGGGTTTACAAACATACACATAGAAGTCATTATCATTATTCACCCCATTGCATTTTCCCCATCCTTTCCCCCCTCCCCCGTTTCTGGTGACTCCCAGCAGTTTTCCATACCCAACTTAATCTAAAAAGTATATCCTATCAATTCTTAAAGTCTATAATAATAATGTAATAATGTAATATATATCTATATTATACCTATCAAATCTCTTTTATTTATTTATTTATTATTTATTTAATTACATTTTTAGACCGCCCTCCCCGTCAGACGGGCTCAGGGCGGTTTGACAACAAATTAAAAACAGTAAAAACATTATAAAAACATTAAAACATCGTATGAAAAACCATTAAATTTGGCGGGTGTAGAATATTAAATATTAAAATGCAGCATTGTCCTGCATGGGTGGTGGAGGGTCTTCAGTGGTATGGCCAGCGAGAGGACAGCCTAGCCCCCACCAAATGCCCGGTGGAACATCTCTGTCTTGCAGGCCCGGCGGAAAGATAACAAATCCTGCCGGGCCTTAGTTTCCTCAGACAGAGAGTTCCACCAGGTCGGAGCCAGAACTGAGAAGGCCCTGGCTCTGGTAGAGGCCAGGCGGACCTCCCTGGGGCCAGGGACCATCAGCAAGTTCCTAGTGGCTGATCGAAGCGACCTCCGGGGAACATATGGGGAGAGGCGGTCCCGAAGGTATGCTGGGCCCAGTCCGCATAGGGCTTTATAGGTCAACACCAAAACCTTGAACCGGACCCGGTACTCAACCGGTAACCAGTGCAGCTGACGGAGGATAGGTGTTACATGAGCCATAACTGGTGCTCCGGCAACCACCCGTGCAGCTGCATTCTGAACCAGCTGCAGTTTCTGGATCAAGCCCAAGGGAAGCCCTGCGTAGAGTGAGTTGCAGTAGTCTAATCTGGAGGTGAATTACAAAACTGCAAACTTTTCATTGAATTACTCTTCTTTTGGAAGATGTAGAGGGAGATTCTTTTCTACCCAACTTCCTTTCTACAAAAAAATCCTGAACTTCTAGGCATTAGGGTCCTTACGCAAATGAAGAAGGAAAAAAGAGAGTTAGCCAGGTTTCCTTTCTTAGTTTAAAACCACCATGGTGCTTTACAGATGTCTTTACCTGCTAGTAGAAGACAATGGTAAAGGGGACAGACAAATATCCCTGGAGAAAGAGTTCCATAATTTGAGCGGGTGATGCAGAGTGAAGGCACTATATGTAGTGAGAAGCATATCTGAACTGAAACTGTGGGAGAGATAGTGGAATACACTGACAGTCCATACACACAACAGGACAGATGCTGCTAAAGCAATCCATGAATGATCTTAGAATAAACACCTAACAAACAAAAAATCTAAAATGTAAAACTCAAGCATTATAGCTTTAAAGATGAACAAGTAAGCTGGCTAACTGTGTGAACTATACTCATAACAGCTTATATCTGTAGAATTCAGTTCTTTTATTATACCAGTTGATTTGGTAAAGGCTGTTGAAAACAACTTGCTGTATAGCTCATCTGATTTCAATCTCAAACAAACAAAAAAAGAACATCTTTACTGATTTGGTCGACATTGCTTTGTCCACGAGATTTTGGGTTTTAGCTTTTTACCTGGTCTCTTTTTCAATTGCTGTTCAACTTGAATAATTTTTTCCTGTATCTCTTTTAATTTCGCTTCTTTTTTCCTCCTCTCTCTGCCATTTAAGTCCATCAAAACACCTCTAATTACGGCTTTATATGTGTCCCAGACCATGTGCGTTGGCACCTCTTTGTCCACGTTAGACTGAATAAAAAACTTCGTTTCTCTTCTCAACACCTCAACATATTCTGGGTCACTCAAAAGGTCCTCATTAATTCTCCATCTCCGTTTCTTGTGTTTCATTCCAAATCTCCACATCACTGGATTATGATCCGAGCTAACTTTTGGTAATATATCAGTCTCTTTTGTAAACACTACCCGTTCTTTAGACGCCCAGATCATATCTATTCTCGAAAAAGATTGGTGACTAGATGAAAAAAAAGTATACTGCTTCAATTTAGGGTTACATTTTCTCCAAACATCTTCTAAATTTTCTTGTTCCTGAATTTCAAAAAAAGACTTTGGTAATTTCCCCGTCCTTACTTTACTTGTTGATAGACTTTTATCCAATTGCAATCTACCACTCCGTTAAAGTCTCTAGCTATAATTACCTGGTCGTAAGTCCACTGCTCCATTTGTTCTCGTAAATCCTTGAAAAATATATCTTTGGAGCCATTTGGCGCATATAGTCCAAGTACCATAGTTTTCTTTGCATTACATAAACATTCCACAGCCAGGTATCTTCCATTTTTATCAGACACAATTAATTTAGGTTGTAGTTATTCTTTTATATATATAACAATTCCCCTCTTTTTTTGCTTTGTTGCCGAAACAAATTGTTTTCCTAACTTTTTGTTAATCAGATATTTAACATCTTGATCCCTAATATGAGTTTCTTGTAGACAAATCGAATTACTTCTTTGTTTAGCTAACCAATGTAACACAGCTTTACGTTTAGAGGGTGAATTAAGTCCATTAACATTCCATGAAATTAATTTGTACTCCATAGTTATAATCTGGATGAGCTAGGAAAGTCTTTTCCATTTTACATCAGAAAGACATCCATTGCATATTTCGATTTGATCACTTGTCTCCCTGATTGAAATTCAAAAGTCACTCCTTCCGGTAGTTCCCATCTGTATCTAATTTCCGCTGCCCTTAGCTTTTGTGTTAAGTCTCTGTACTTTTTCCGATCCTGGAGTACTTTACGTGGTACTTCTTTCATAATTCGAATCTGTGTCCCGGCTACCTCCAGTGGAGTTTCAAAATGTCTTCTAATAATTTCCTCCTTCATTCTCCTTGTGGTCAATTGGACAATAATATCTCTTGGTAAGTTCTTTTGTTCCGCATATCTTGAATTGACTCTATACGCGATATCCAAATGGGTCATCATTTCCTCCTCTGTTTGCCCCCAAAATTTTGCCAATATTTCAGCTACTTGTTTAAGGGCATTTCCATCCATTTTTTCTGGAACTGCCCTCATGCGAATCTGTCCATTGCTTTGCATTCCATCATCACTATTCTTTCGCCCATACCCATAGTCTCATTCTGTATAGCCTCTGTTTTTTTCTCCCCATCCTGCACCAACTGCTGTGTTTCTTGCACCTTTTGTTGGGTATTCTGTAAATCTGTTTTTATTGCCTCCATCTCCTTTTAACTTCCATAATTTCCGATTTAATTGCTTCTTTCATTTCCGTCATTAAATTTTGCTGTAATTTTTGTATCATCTCCCGAATCTCTTTATTTCCATCTGTTATTTTCTTATCCAAATTTTCAATGGCAGCCTGCCAGTCCTTTTCTTTTTTGGAGGCCATCGGACTTGCCTTAGGTCCCCACGAATCAGCTCTCTTTCTTAGCTCTGTCTTCTTTTTAATTCAAATCTCTGTTTTTATATATCAAAAATATTTGAAACTATGAAAAAATGGGACAAATTGTTTGTCTAATACGGAAGAAGGGACTTAAAGATAGGGTATAGAGTATTAAAAATAGTTAAAGAATTATTGCTTAGAATAAAAGGAAAGTATATGTTTGTTAGATAGATGAATTTAAAATGAGTAAGGGAAAGGGGACAAAGGGTTGGAAAACTGTTGGAAGTCTACAAAAAGGGGGGGAAAGGGAGGGGGTTAGAAATTGGGAAATGGGGGAATTGATTGTAATGTGAAATTAATTGATTCTAATCCAATAAAAATTTTATTTAAAAAAAATTTTTTTTTTGACGTTTGCCCTCAGTTAAAATGGCAATTGAGGCTTCCCTTACACTTAAAATTTCGGGCGATGTTTTTCTATGGTTCAAAATGTTGGGCGATCTTTCTCTATGGTAATACAGTCACACTGATGATCTTCCCTTACTTTCAATGGTGAATCCTCTACTTCCGTTTCCTTTCCCTTAGTTTCAGTGGTGGGTACTTCACTTCCTCTTCCAGCTTTGTTTTTCTTCTGGGTCCTCCTGCTCTTCCTGATCTCCCTCACCGCTCTTTCTCTCTATCTCCCCTCCGTCTATTGTTCTCCACTTCCTGTCTCGCGGCACACCTTCCAGTTCCCACGATCCACCCACCGCGTCGCTATCTCCCCAATCTAAAGATTCTAACAATTGAGACAGGGCTTTTTTGATGATGGCACCTCACCTTCAGAATACCCTTCCTCTTGAGGTTCACGTTGTGCCTACTTTCCTTTCCTTTAAATGCCAAGCAAAAACATTTCTCTTCACCCAGTCTTTTAACAGCTCTTTTGGCATTAGGTGCGCTATTTTGAGAATATGGAATAAATATAAACTTAGGTTTCGCTCAAAAATACCTCTTTGGCTATCATTGCAAGAAGCTCATTTTAGAAGGGAAATGGCGAGTCCAGTCAAATGGTTAACACATTGTGATTTGTTGGAATTTTCTCAAAGTCAAGTTAAAATTAAATCAAGAGAGGATTTAGTAGCAGAAGGACATTTTTGTCAATGGTTTTCTTATATGCAAATTTTGGAAAGATTTAAGTTATATAAGAGGCACTATGACTCTGAGCAATGCAAGACTGAATTTGAAACTGCCCTTAGTACAAGTGATGAACATGTTATCTCTAAAATGTATAAACTTTTGTTGATGTTTGAGACAAAAGAAGAGCAAGTAAGAGAATGTATGATTTAATGGGCAAAAATTGTGGACATGACATATTAATGGGAAAATGTGTGGTTAAAAGGGTTGAAATTTACATTAAGCTCTAGTATTAAGGAGAAGTCTTGCAAGATGATATATCGTTGGTATATGACTCCTGAAAAATTAGCTAGAATGTATACAGATTAGAGATGGGCATGAAATAGGGGGAAAAATGAACCCTGCCTGCAGTGCATGCCACTGTAGGCACTTGGATTTGATCTTTGGGATGGGGATGGATGTGGTGCTAGAAACAACTGAGTTGGTGCCATGGTCAGACCACGTGGTCCTGAAGGCTCGGCTGGATATCCACCTCCCCCCTGCAAGGGCGGTGAGCTTATTTATGCTCGCCCGCAGAGACTTATGGATCCAATTGGTTTCCAGAATGCTCTGCGGGATCCGATGCTCCCTGGCAGCTCATTGGATGGACTGGTGGAAGACGGGCAAGTCCGTCTTTCCAAAGCCATTGATGAAATCGCCCCCCGTCGCCCTCTCCTCCCCCATACCAAACTAGCTCCCTGGTATACAAAGGAGCGACATCGGAAGAAGCAGGAACTGAGACGGCTAGAGCGAGTGTGGCGGCGAACTCGTGATGAAGAGGCAAGAGCATCTTATAGGACGTTTATGAAGGCCTGTGAGATGGCAGTGAAGGCTACAAAGAAAGAGTTCTATGCAGCCTCCATTGCATCAGCTAGCTCACACCCAGCAAAACTGTTCAATGCGGTTCGGTCTTTGGTCTCCTTATCAAGAGGGTACCGTCAAAATTCAAATTCGGATATTAGCTGTGAGGCTTTTGGGAGCTTTTTTGCTGATAAAATCTTGTCTCTCCACCGTGATCTCCCAGCCACAGTTGATACAGTGTGCGAACTGGAGGCCCCTTGACCGCCTTCTGGGATGATATTAGACCATTTCAGTCCACTCTCTGGGGATGAGATTGACAGGATCCTGCGAGCAGTTAGGCCTACCACATGCTCCTTGGACCCGTGCCCTTCGTGGCTGGTGAAGGCCAGCGTAGATGGGCTATGGGATGCCCTGGAGGCCATTGTCAACATGTCTCTGAGCTCCGGGATTTTCCTGGAAGCATTGAAGGAAGCTGTGGTTAGGCCTCTCCTGAAAAATCCATCTTTGGACCCTACCGACCCGGTCAGTTACCGCCCAGTTTCGAACCTCCCGTTCCTGGGTAAGGTGATTGAGCGGCTGGTGGTAGAGCAGCTGCAGGTCTTCCTGAATGATTCTTCATCCCTAGATCCTTTCCAGTCGGGCTTCCATCAGGGACATGGGGCGGAGACATTGCTGGTTGCCCTGATGGACGATCTCCGTAGACAGCTGGATCAAGGCGGGTCGGCGCTGCTGATATTGTTAGATCTATCAGCAGCATTCGACACGGTTGATCATGACCTGTTGGTCCACTGCCTTGCCAATGTGGGGATTCGAGGGACAGCTCTGCAGTGGTTTGTCTCTTTTCTCCACGGTCAGGGACAGAGGGTGGCACTAGGGGAGAAGTTGTCATCCCGCCACCCGTTGGTGTGCGGTGTCCCTCAAGGGGCAATACTCTCCCCCCCTGCTATTTAACGTATATATGCGCCCCCTCGCCCAGCTGGTATGGAGTTTCAGACTTGGGTGCCATCAATACACAGATGACACCAAATTGTATCTGATGATGGACGGCCGGCCTGGCTCTGCCCCAGATGTCCTGGAATGTGCCTTTGGAGCTGTGACTGGATGGTTGAAGCAGAGTTGGCTGAGATTGAATCCCTTGAAGACGGAGGTCCTGCATGTGGGTCTAGGGTCCATGGGTGCGGGACTCCGGCTCCCTGCTCTCGACGGAGCGCCACTTCTGCCGGTGTTGAGAGTGAGGAGTCTGGGGGTGGTCCTGGATGCTTCCTTGTCTATGGAGGCACAGGTTGCAGCAGTTGTTAGATCCTCTTTCTTCTATCTAAGACAGGCTCAACAACTTGTCCCCTACCTATCGACCCATGACTTTGCAACAGTGATCCAGGCAATGGTCACCTCCAGATTAGAGTACTGCAACTCACTCTATGCAGGGCTTCCCTTGGGCTTGATCTGGTAACTGCAGCTGGTTCAGAATGCAGCTGCACGGGTGGTTGCCAGAGCACCAATCATGGCTCATATAACACCTATCCTCCATCAGCTGCACTGGTTACTGGTTGAGTACCGGGTCCGGTTCAAGGTTTTGGTGTTGACCTATAAAGCCCTATGCAGACTGGGCTCAGCATATCTTCGGGACCGCCTCTCCCCATATGTTCCCCGGAGGTTGCTTCGATCAGCCACTAAGAACTTGCTGATGGTCCCTGGCCCCAGGGAGGTCCGCCTGGCCTCTACCAGAGCCAGGGCCTTCTCGGTTCTGGCTCCGACCTGGTGGAACTCTCTGTCTGAGGAAACTAGGGCCCAGCAGGATTTGTTATCTTTCCGCCGGGCCTGCAAGACGGAGATGTTCCACCAGGCATTTGGTGGGGGCTAGGCTGTCCTATCACTGAAGACCTTCCACCACCCATGCAGGACAATGCTGTATTTTAATATTTTATACCCGCCAATTTTAATTTTTTTGATATGATGTTTTAATGTTTTTATAATGTTTTAACTGTTTTAAGCTGTTGTTAAACCGCCCTGAGCCCGTCTGATGGGGAGGGTGGTCTAGAAATGTGATTAAATAAATAAATAAATAAATAAATGCATATGGTAAATGCAACCTATTAATCCTCTGACACTATGGAGAGATCTGAGTACCATTCAGTGCCTGTTATTTGGAAGTTCAGTGTGTTATCTCTGCTTTGAAGTTAAACACTTTCACTTCTGTAGCCAACGGTCTTGAGGCAAGATGCAGCTAGTCTGAATTGTATCTTCCCTGAGAACAGGGATGATTTCATACCCAATTGCTATTGTTGGTTATCGTAGTCTAAACTGAAACTTTTTGTCTCTGGTGTTCGCACCAGAATTTCAACAGGCTACTAATCTGGGGGCGGGACATTAACCTATAACTAACCATGCTTTCCCTCAATACATCACTTCTGCCAATTCCACTGTCTGAGCACCTTGAACCTGATAGATTTCTAATAAAAGTTACTTCAACCATTGCACCTGTGTGATTGCTGTGGAGAAGTTGGGGATATACTTGCCAAGGACTGACAAGTTTCGTGGTTCATCATGTTCCATGAAATATAAACCACACATTTTCACAAAATTGTCCCATTTCATGAAACTATTCGTTAGGTTTGTGATTCGTCAGATCTCAGGGCCCTACAATGGCCCCATTCATACCCAGGGATGCCAAACTCACAGGAAGACTTCAGCAGGCTCTCCTCCAGCCATCCTCCAAGTTTGGTGAAGATTGCAATATGTTGATCGGGAGTGTGAGGCCTCAGGAGAGGAACCCAGAAAGAATAAAAAGAAGAAACAAAGAAAACCAAGGGGAAAAAAGGGGAGGCCTCAGTCAAGCTAGGCCCCAGAGCCAGGCAATGCCCTGAGACTAGGGTGGGGTGGGGTGGAGGAAAAAAGGCACCCTTACCCGACAACCTTCCCAGCAAGGACAAGAGCAGAAAATAAGAAAGAGGCTTTTCAGTCTCTTTTGAAGCAGCAGCAAATCCAGCCAAAAGCTCCCAAATCCACTATCTCTCACTCCAAATCCCAGCAACAGCTCCCCCCTCTCCTTTTGTCTACTGGAACTGAAAACAGGAGACACAGAGCTGTACTTTATATAAAAAAGCTCACATAGAGCAGATCAGGAGCTCTCTGTTGGCAGACAGACCTGCCTAACAGGGTTTGGATGGATGAGATTGGTGTTCCCATGGCTACAGAAGACCCATCTCTCCCCTGATTGTTGCTGTCATAGAACAGAATGGGAGCTCACAGGTTGGCAGGGAGAGCTGCCTATCAAGGTTATGTGGGCTAAGACTGGGGTTTCCACAGCAACAAAAAGTCTGTAGACATTCCAGGCCTGTGTTGCCAAGGGAATCAATGGATCAGCGCCAGCCTGTCTGGCATCACGAAACATTCACGAATCTAACAAATCAGCCCCAAATGTTGTGGATTTCATGAAAAACTCGGCCCCACAAAACATGTTTACACGATACACGAATCAGCCTGATTCGTTACGAAATTTGATCATGTTTTAATTCGTGCCCATGTCTAATAAGGATACATTGAAGGTATATTGGAAATGTGCTAAACAAGAAGGGTCATTTTATCATATGTGGTAGATATGTAAGAAAGCAAAAACTTTCTGGTCACAGATACAATCATTAGTTCAGAAGATTTTGAAGATTAAAATCCAATTGAAGCCAGAGACTTTCATGTTGGGAATGATGGGCAGTAAGTTGGAAAGAAATTTTGGATCTTTATTTTTATATAAGACTACTCTATGCACATAAATGCAATCAGTTCTATTGACCCGGCGTTATTCTCACATCCCTATGGAACACCGCAGCTGCATTTATGGATCATCTACAGTGGAGAACCTTCCCCACTACCTACTTTACTGTCCATTATACAGTGTGCCCAGAGCTAAATTCTTGGCCAGAATCCTACCAGCCACAAACACATATTCTGAAATTGAGATTTTCTTCTTGTTATCTGACACAGATAATCATGTGTCTTACAGAGTCTCTCAGTTTGCACTTGCAGCCAAGAAGATAAGATCTAAGGTAGTACTGAATTGGGCTGTTTCGGGACACTTGGGATAGTTTGGTATACTGTACTGTTTTAATTAATTTTAATTAACCTTTTACTGGAAGTTTTTACTGATACTGGAAGTTAACTGTTTATTAGCCAACATGATGTTTGGAAAATATGTGACGGCCTATGGCTATAGACAATAAACTCTGACTGACTGACTGACTGACTGACTGACTGACTGACTGACTGACTGACTGACTGACTGACTGACTGACTGACTGACTGACATAAATGGAAAACTCCAATATTGCCTACAATGGAGGAATGGTGGATAAAGGTTTTCGAATTTGCATCAATGGTAAAACTTACTTCACTGATTAGAAAGAGGACAATATCTACATTTTTGGTTGAATGGAAACCGTTTATAGACTTTTTACATGAACTAGACAAAAATGATTTGATGGTATGTGGATTTATGGATTAGGGAACATGAACTATAGAAAAAAGAGGACTTTTATTCTTAACATAGAATAAGTGAGAATTTGAAAATGATATATTTGTCATGGAGAAAATTGGAACCCAGCTTGTAGTTTAGTCTTTTATTTTTCTTCTTTACATCTTCCTTTTCTTATTAGTTGTCTTTTCTGTTTTCTCTTTTATGATTATATGCAGTGTTAGTTTGATTTGGTTCTTAGATTATGATGTTTTTTCTTATCTTTTATGTTTAATGTTGCTTAAATAAATTTAATTTTAAAAAAAGTTCTTTGGAGTAGTTCTATGGACTGCTTCTATACTGAGGACTGGTTGATTGATATAATTTTAGACTGTTGTTTCATGTGCTTTTATGCCTTGGTTTGCTTTTTATGGTGGTTTTTATTGGTATTATTATTATTGTTGTTGTTGAGGGGTTTTTACCATTAGAATTTGTTTTTATTTCTCTTACTATATGCCCGGTTCTGTTTTTATTATTGTGAGCCTCCTCAAGTGATATAAACATTTTCTAAACAAATAAATTTAATAATGACCTTTATATATTCTTGAACTAAAAATCACGT
This sequence comes from Eublepharis macularius, assembly GCF_028583425.1. Classification (NCBI taxonomy): domain Eukaryota; kingdom Metazoa; phylum Chordata; class Lepidosauria; order Squamata; family Eublepharidae; genus Eublepharis; species Eublepharis macularius. The sequence continues at coordinate 75,519,940 of NC_072794.1, forward strand.
TTGTGTTGAAGAACTGAGTGTTTATGTTTATTCTGCATACTTCAGTCAGGAAAACAGTACATCAGATTCTGGAAGATGGAACAGTCAGCTGGTCGGATATAGTCATCTATGAGTAGAAAGATCATGGATCTTTCTTACATTCACTTCTGTCAGTCCTTTCTGAATCTGGAAATTGATTTCTGGGGTAACAGGACCTGTATAGCTTAACAGCCAAGCAAGAAGAGGACCTGCACAAAGATGGAAGGGAGTGAAATTCCCCTATCCTCTTTCTTCCATTATGCAGTTTCACTGATCTAAGACATGAAAGGGAGATTTCATCCTTTCATAGTGCAGACTATCAACACATGTGGGTATTACTATGGATCTTTCAACTAGATTTGCCAGCTCCAGTTTGGGAAATTCCTGGAGATTTGACTGGAGCCTAGGGAGGGGCTTCAGTGAGATATAATGCCATCACATCCACTTCCGAAGCAGCCATTTCCTTCAAGGGAACTGGTCAAAGGGCACAATACTATAAGGTACTGTGCCTGATCCTCACCAAGATTTTTGTCTTCTGTTTACCCTGCAGATGTAGGTTTTAAAAAATTCCTCTTCTAATTTTTTCACTAGACTGGCTGTTGTTTATATAAAATATTTTTATATATAAAAGGCTTTTGACAAAGTCCCACACCAAAGAGTCCTGAGCAAACTTCACAGATGTGATCAGAACATTGGATGAGGACAAGTTATTTTATGGATGGGAAACTGGCTAAAAAATAGGAAGGAGAGAGAAGGAATAAATGGCCAGTTTTCACAATGGAGGAATGTGAGCAGCGGGATCCCTCAAGGATCTATATTAGGACAGGTGCTTATCAATGTGTTCCTAAATCACCTGGAATTAGGGGTGAGTAGAGAGGTCGCCAAGTTTGTGGATGACATCAGATCATTTAGGGTGTTTAAAATAAAAATCAATTGCAAAGAGCTCCAAAAAGATGTCTCCAAACTAGGAGAATGGGTATTAAAACGGCAAATGAAATTCCATGTGAGCAAGTATAAGGTGATGCATATGGGGGCAAAAATTCTCAATGTCACTGATGGGATCTGCGATGGTAGTAACAGACTAAGAAGGGGATCTTGGAGTGGTAGTGGATTGCTCAATGAAAATGTCAACCCAGTGTGCGGCTGCTGTAAAAACGGAAATTCCAGGCTGATCATAATTAGACAGGGAAAGGAGAACAAAACTGCCTCTATCATACTGCCTTCTTACAAATCTGGGGTGAGACCACACTTGGAATACTATGTACAGCTGTCGTCACTTCACCTAAAAAAGGACATTGTAGAGCTTGAAAATGATCAGAGGTCTAGAGCAACTGCCCTATGAGGATCAGTTAAATACTTGGCACTGTTTTGCTTAGAAAAAAGATGAATAAGGGGAACCATGTTAGAGGTCTATAAAATTATGTACAGTGTGGAGAGAGTGAACAAGGAAAAGCTTTTCTCCCTCTCTCAAAATACTAGAACTGAGGGTCATCCCCTGAAGCTAAAGGATAGGAGATTCAGGACAGACAAAAGGAAGAACTTCGCACTGCATAGTTAACTTGTGAAACTCACTGCCACAGGATGTGGTGATGGCTACCAACTTGGAAGGATCTTAAAGTGGAGTGCACCTTTTCATGAAGGATGGAGTTATCAGTGGTTACCAGTCATGATGGCTCTTTACTCCCTCCAGTACCAGAGGCAGTATGTCTCTTTATATTAGTTGCGGGAGATCATAGAGGATGCTGTTGTAGTCATCCTGCTTGTGAGCTTCCCAGAGGCAGCTGATAGGCCACTGTGTGAACAAAATGCTGGATTAGATGTTAGACTAAATCAGACTTTTGATTTGATGCAGAATGGCCCTTCTTATGTAGGTTTACTACAAATGCCCAAGTTTTCTTTCATTTGTATCTATTGAGATGTGGGTGAAATGCAGAATATGTCTGAAGAGATGGCACATACCATTTCATAAGAAAAGGGACTGTTGTTGGGGAACATTTGGCCAGCTCCACGCCATCTCAGCTGTGTTTTTGTGTCTCTTGCCTGTATCTCTTGTATACACTGCTATACCTGAGTGGGGTATAAAGGCTGGGCGTAGCCAGAGACACAAGTCTGCAAGATGAAGGGAAAGGGTCCATGAAATGTTGCCACACCCCTGGTCAGAGAAGAACAGGTCCTGCTGGGCTGCAACAAGCAATAAATAAGAAAACATGCTGCTTCTCTTCCACGACATCAGCCTACTGAGAAGCTTCTGTGACCTAAATGTCTAGTTTGTCCCTGGCAATAAATAGCAATTTATTAGTACCAATTACAGTTTGTTGTTCAATAATATCAGTTTATTGATGTGTGTTGTACTGCATTAGGTAGTGTAACCACTGTGTGATATATGTACTTACTGTTCACTGGGAAGAGAGGAATTCCTCGACATGGTCTTTGGTGACAAGTCATATTCACTGTCAGATCGATAAAGGAATGACTCTCGGCGCTGGCTGTGCCCTGGAAAAGTGGTATGGAGCACAAGACCTGAAGAGGAGCCAGCTTGGGGGTCCAGTGGGCTGCGACCTGGTGATGGGCCATTTTCCACATCAAAGCTGTAAACAAGACACACTTCAGTGTTACAGGGCACAGATTATTAAGCAACAATAACAACTTTAGACTTTTGGTGATGTTGTTATGTCCGCCATGTGCAGGGCTGGCTCTTCAATTGAGGTGGAGCCGGCCCCCTCCTCAGGCGCTGAACTCTGAAGGAGGCACCGTGCCGGCCCCTCAACAACCGGAGTTCCCTGCAGTGTGCGCGCTTCCGTGCACTCACGCAGGAATTCTCCTCTCTTGGTGTAAGGCATTTCTTCTGGAGTGCAGAAGGGCAGCCCTGTCTTCCTGCTCAGCCAGTGCCTGAGGAGCTTTGAGTTCAGCCCCATCAGTGGGGACATTTCTCTCTCTGCCTTTCCCCCCTCTCTTGCTCCCTCCCCACCATGTATTAAAAGGAATGACAGGGGGATTGCCCATTGGAAATAATAGGAGAGGCTTGAAGGCCCATTGGAGATAATGGGAGTCAGGGATGCCAGTTTACTTGCCTGGGCTCCACTGAAATGCATCACAACACCAAAAAAGTTGCAAAGAAAATGTGGAATGGATTTTCCATAAAGGTCTCTGGGACCAGATGGAATACTCTGGGAGTGGAATGACTGCCCCCAGAGTGCAATGATGGTCCCTAGCTGTAGAGTTTGTGCTCCAGGACCAGAAGGACAGGTTTCAGAGTGGAATGACAGTCCTTGGAATAGGCTCAGTGCTCTGGGACTGGAGTGCAGTGCAATGACAGCCCCTGGGAGTAGAAGAAGCATTCTGGGCCTGGAATGACAGACACCAGACTGGAATGACAGACCCTGGGAGGAGCAGAAGTGTTCTGGGACTGGAATGACAACTCCCAGAGTGCAATGACAGCCCCTCAGAGCATAATCTGTGCTCTGGGAAGAAATGACAGGTTGCACAGTGGAATGGCAGCCCCTGGTAGTAGAGAAGCATTCTTGGAGTGGAATTACAGGCACCACAATGGAATGACAGCCCCTGGGAGTAGCAGATGTTTTCTTGGAATGGAATGAAAGCCCCAGAGTGGAATGACAGCCTCTAGGAATAGAACCTGTGCTCAGGGACTGGAATCACAGGTCAAAGAGTGGAACGACTGCTCCTGGGAATAGGGTCAGGGCTCTGGGACTGGAATGACACCCCCTGTCATTCCACACCCACTGCCATTCCAGTCCCAGTCAACTGATACTTCTCCCAGGGACTGTCATTCCACTCTGGGGCCTGTGTTGATAGATCAAGATGGGTAGCCATATCTGTCTGTAGCAGGATAAAAAAGCAAGAGTCCAGTAGCACCTATAAGACTAACAAAATTTGTGGTAGGGTATGAGCTTTCATGAGCCACGACATCACTACTGGACTCTTGCACTTTTTTGTTGTTGTAATGCATTTCAATGGAGCCCATGTAAGTAAATTGGCATTCCTGGCTCCCATTTTCTCCAATGGGCCTTCAAGCCTTTCCCATTATTTCCAATGGGCAATCCTGTCATTCCTTTTAGTACATCCCTTTCCCCCTCCCCACCTGGCATCAATTCAACTTCTCACCTTTCCTCAGGCTTTTGAGGGGGGGGTCTGCTTTTGGTGGAAAGAGTGGCTGGTTGTGTGTGCATCACCACAGAGGAAGGAGGAAGTGAGGTGAGACACACACAATTCCCTTTCAGTCCCTGTGGGACAGGTAGGACCAAATCACTGTTGTTGGGTTTAAAGTTGTTGTTTTAAATTCTATTACTTTCCTCCCCCTTCTCCCTCCCCCTTGCTATTCTCCGATCTCAATGCTGCTCCCCCTTCACTCCAGCAGAGCAGCGCCCCGCACTGCACCCCCCTCTTTATCACCTTCCTTCTCTCATTCCCTAGTTTACATATATATCAATATATCAATATTTTAAGGCTTGGAGAGGGTCAGAGAGAAAGAGAAGGCTTCAGCTCAGTCCCATTTCCAAAAATCTCTCTCTTCCAAGCGAGCCCAGTAAGAGAAGCCCTCCTTCTACTGCCAAGAGTCTCTGAGTTCAGAAAGAGGTGAGAAGAAAGAGAGAGGGAAACTTTTACACACACACACACACAAAAGGAGGTGTGCTCAAAACTTCAATGCAAGTTGCTGTTTCTGCTCACAAAATAGATTTTTGGCTCACAATAAGAAAAACAAAGATTGTTGTTATTCTCACACTTATTTCAAAGATTAAAATTTAAATTAAGAAATAAAAATTAAACTTAAAATGTAAAAAGTTTCAAGTTTTGTGCTTTTCAGTTTTCCTACATTTTTTCTGTTTTTTAAAATTGGTTAGCTGGCAGGGGGGCGCAAGTAGGTTTCTCGCCTCAGGTGCCAGAAACCCTGGCACCAGCCCTGCCCATGTGATAATGTATACTTCGTAGGCAAAGCTATAGCCTACTTTGGGGGCCTCTGCAGAGGACTCTCTGCCTCAGTGATCCTTACCATTAACCCCATCCCTCAATATGTTCTGAGGAATCATCATATCTATTTGCAAAATCAAAGCTTTGGATAATCTTTTACAGCACTTACAACTTATAATTAGACAAAGAGACAGAGGAATGTGGCATCAAAATATAGAACACAGAGACCTGCAACAAAAATAGTGACTTTGCACATCTGTAAGTGATAAAAAGGAAAAAAAAATAAATACATTCTTTGAAATGTTTATGGCTTTGACTTTAATTGATTGAAATGAAATCTTACTAGCTGAAGAGTTATTGAATATTATCAGAAATTTTAAAATCTATCAACACACAAAATGCTGATCAATGCTGTGGACATAATAGAATACAACAGCACTATTAAGCTGTTGGTCAACTGACTGAGTATGAACACAGTGTATGTGTATGAGCATTGTATGTAGCTTAGTATGAATGGATGGTATGTGCAGACATATGGGAGAATGTTTGAAAAGTGAAGAGGGTTTAGATGAAAAGTATACACTAATTATTCTCTTACATCTGTTACAAGGCCTTTCATTTGTATTCTGCATTATTCAGATTCAGATTCGTTTTATTGTATATGGCCATTGGCCTTCACAATAGCAAAACACTCTCGAATGTCAGTACAATACATAATCAAAATGATCAGGTAATCAAACGCTTAAAAACCACATAAAATGCTCCACTAAAAAAACCTTTAAAATTAATAAAACCTTCTAAAAGCAATCACAGCGAATCAAGTATTCTGCATTAAGAAACCCTCTATTTGATTGTTTTCCTCTTCCTTGGTTCATTCAACCTAGCATTAGAGAATAGTTTGAATTTTGGTAAGAAGTGGGAAATTCTTCAATTGAGGCACACTAAAAATTATTTATATATTTATATCCCTCACTCCTTAAATTATTCACTGAAACAAACAGTATAAAACCCAACATACTCCTTATTATGACCATGACAGACACACATGGTTGTTTCTCAAGCTAGATATTTCCCCCCAATTCCAATAGCTAGCATGTTAATTGCATTTTGCTGTTTCTCAGTCTGAAAGATAATTTTCTGCCACAGATAACAATGACTAACAATTCTAAATAGGAAAAAAAGCAGGAACAACAAAATGCTTGCCAAGGGGATGGCGCAGCATGGTAAGTAGCTCCTGCTGCCTTCCCTGTGATTGGCTGACCCTAATAGTTACCTCACCAATGTTGCCTTGTGCCACATCTGGGTTAAGGTGGACTGAAGCAAACTGGTCCCATGGCTCTTAATGCCATGAACCCCACTTTCAATAGTTAGCATGCTAATTACATTTTGCTGTTTCTCAGCCTCAGAGATAATCTTCTGTCATAGTTAACAATGACTAACAAATCTAAATAGCGAAGGAAGGAAGGAGGGAGGGATGGAGGGACGGACCCTGAGAATCATAAACCGAAAAAACTTACAGAATCAACAAAGGTCCAACATTAGTGAAAATAAACACACACCTTGAAGTATGACCCTCTTAAACCGGAATGAGGCAGTTTGGGGGGGGGGCGCTTGCTGTGCAGGAACAATGGAGACAAAGCAGCCTGTTCCATTTCCCCCATTGCCTCTTTAGGAAGATTAGGTATATTTTATACATTTGTACCCTTACAGTTTACAGTTAGGCTCTTTCTTTCAAATGCATTTTTTCTTCAGTGATTGTGAGAAATATATTTCGTCATAACACTTTTCCAAGCTGAATAAAATGGAATATTATTTCACAGTTTCCATTATACACCCACTTTTGAAAGGATATTTATAGTCTGGTTCTTGCAGCTTGTGGTTAGAGTCACTTGGGCCATTTTAGGAAGAAACGCCCCTCATAAATTACCTAACTAAGCAGGTTGTCCTCATTTAGCTGGGCTTTTGGAATTAATCTGTCTGATGAAAATACCATCTGTGGTACAGCATCTAAGCATAACTAAGTGAAGGATAAATTCAATTTGAAATTCCTACCTTTTAAATCTGAACAAATTTCTGCATACTACCCAATAGAAATATGTATTACACATAAAACTAATACCCTGACTGAAATCTGCCACATCAAAATTGTGAACTCTTTTTTACTATCAAGTGAGTCTGCAATTAAGGAGAACAATTTATGGTATAAATTGCACAGCTTTTACTACCTGGAACAAATGTGTAGAATTCACTTGACCTGCAGTGGCAGACAGCTGAATAAGATCTCACTTCTATGAATTGTAAAAGTAGACAAAAATTTTAAACAAATGCCTCTGCAAAAGTATTTTGCATGTAAAAGCTACTTGCCCTTACTGTCTGCTACAATAAACCACATGGAAGCATGAATAGAACATTACTATAGCAAATACCAAATCAGTCACTGGGAATGGGAAATGAATTCTACTTAGAAACAGCTCAGGCCTCAGTTCTCAGAACTGAATTGCCTGATTGTATGAACTGTTGCATGAGTGTATTGGCTCATTTGATTGTAAAGTAGTCACTCACAATGAGCCTCTCCCGAAGCTACTTTTCTTCAAAAAATAACCATTACGTCTTAATTATACACACAGTATGCAATGTATACTTTACCCCTGAGTAATACTAGGTATGTTCGTTTGTCCTTTAGATCAACCCTGAAGTCAGACTTCAGGTGGGTTATGGACTTTTCACACAGGCAAATTCAAATACCACCCCTGCCAGCACCAGTGCAACTTGTTCAGTCTCAGTCCTCCCTGCCTGACCTAGCCACTTCCCATTCCGGACAGCATAGGCCTCGAGTGTTCTGAGCACCTGCTTACAATGCAAGACCCTCTATCTCTGAGTAAGGTCATCTTTCACATGGGGTGTACTAGACTGGTGGGTGGTAGACGGCTAGAGTGGAAAGAGAGAGAATGCAAAGGAAAGCTTTTGTGGGGAGTGTGTGCGTGTCTGAATTTGTCTCTGCTAGCTCTGCTCAGTCTGATACACATCCTGGTTCTCAGCTTATGTTTCTTGTCCCTGGCTCTCTCAATGTGTTGTCCATATTGGTAAGGTTACAAATCAGGCCTCCCTTATTTCTGTCATGTGATGTCATGGGGCTCTGATGTCACATGCCTTCTCACCATATATTTGCAGTTCAGTGGGTCCCATACTGCTACTTGGGGTTCAAATTTGGTCTATGGGGTATGAAAGTTTGATTAACGTACAGGCAAAAGCTGAGTTGGCATTTGTGACTAAGTCTTTGAAGGTCAGGTACAAATTACTCATTCCCTTATGTGTCTGAATGAACGACATGGTATTGGCGTTCCATGCTTGGAACTTAATTCCCAGGTGAATGAGAACCCAATTCAGATTGGAACCATGTTACACAGGGACAGGGGGCTTAAGACTTCCCCTTCATGACATTTGCCCAAGCTGAAATGGCCTCCAAGAACCACTATTTAGCCTGTTGGGGAAGCTTACCTATAGTCATCAGTACAAATAAGTTTCTCCCACAGGGCAAACAGCTGCTCCTTAGAAACATTTCAAGCCAGGAAAATTTGGGGAGGGGGTACATATAAGCCCTCTCTCCTTGAACAGAGTGGTCCCAATTCCAATTGGAACTACAAACATGTGGGAATTAAATTTCAAGTACAGAACTTCCAGAGAATGTCTGATTGGAAGAACCAGTGGTGGTCATGTGGGGACACAAGGACTTTGTATTGTGGACTTTGTACTGTGTGAATTGGCCCGCTTTCCAAGTCCCAAACTCTATCCACTATATCACACTTACAAGATGTGAATATCAGATAGACAAAAAACTTTGAGCTCATGTTTGCTTCAGCTGAGATCTGAATATTTTTCATATGTATCTCAGTTTATGCACTGAAAAAAATATTTAGGTCATGATCTTTCCTGCATATGCCTGTATGGTGGAATCACCATAAGTTATAATACCCCCCCACACACACACACACATTTGTACACAGTCCTGATACACAGCCATTACAGGAAATGGAACATCTATACCCACTTCCAAGGAACATGAGCCCTGGAGCTTGGGTGCACAGTTCAGAATTCTGTCTAACTCAATGTAAATTTCACAGAAGCATCTATTACATGTGTGGTGAGCAAACCTACAATAGATAAGTTCTCATTGATGTTGATGAGATCATGAATGCACTCAAGTATGAAGTACTGATGGGACATTGACGAATGGAGTGGGATTTTTTTGCTGCTTTAAAGGTTAAGGCAGAGTGCCACTGTAAGGGAGGAAATTAGCTTCCTTCAGACAAGTTGCTCTTTTAATACCCCTAAAGACCTTTTGTTTTTAAAGAAGTATTAAGCATGTAATTCAGCAGCCTGCATGAATCATCAGCTAAACGCAAGCTGGGTATAGCACAGTTGTAATGATTCTCAAATACCAACAGACACAAAATTAATAGATAGAACAGGAAACTCCGTACATAAAAGCAGTCTCAATTCACATTGAAACACATGCTCAAAGAGTAATGCTGACAGGAAAAAAGCAATCAGAAACATATTTATGCAAAAAAAAATACTGCAGCCGATGGTGAGATGGCCCTAGCTTTCAGCAGGCAAATGAGGACACAGCTTGTAGGAGATAGTATGAAGATCCCACTGAACTGCCTTTCACTATCATTCTTAAATCTATGATCTGCAAAATGTGGATAGATGGACATGCCTCTGTCAGCTTCTAACAGAACTGGCTAGTGAAAGCTTAATATGAATCAGGGCCCAACAGGGATTAGTCTCATTGCCAAAGCACCTGCATTATAAAAAGTACAGTAGCTTTGAGCGTGACATGGGGGAATTATGGCCAGTCTCCACATATCTGGGATTTGGGGAAGAGATTCCAGGTTTGAAGATAAGGAGCCTGAGCCTTCCTCGTCTTCTAGAAATTAAATTTCGCCCATCATATATGAAATGAAAAGGTAAAGTCCCCTGTACAAGCACAGAGTCATTACTGACCCATGGGGGGATATTGCATCACAACCTTTTCTTGGCTGTCTTTTTACAAGGTGGTTTGCCATTGCCCTCTCCAGTCATCTACACTTTACCCCCAGGAAACTGGGTACTCATTTTACTGGCCTCAGAAGGATGGAAGGCTGAGTCAACCTTGAGCCAGCTACCTGAACCTAGCTTCCGCCAGGATCAAACTCAGGTCGTGAGCAGAGCTTGGGCTGTAGTACTGCAGTTTACCACTCTGCGCCCCCAGGGCTCAATCTCCCTGAAACTTGGGGAGAATTTAGAAGCCAGTTTGGAGTAGGTCCCCTGCAAGTTTGGTGGATTTTGCTTGCAAAATGCCACCCCATCCTCCAAAATAGCTCCCCTAGATAGTTCCCCTAGTTTTCCCCATAGGGAATAATGGAGATTCGAGGTGGCTGGGGGCACCTTTTGGGGGGCCATAAAACACCCTGGAATCCAATCTTCATGAAACTTGGGGAGTCTTTATAGGACAGTTAGGAGTAGGTCCTCTGAAAATATTGAATATTTCCTTTGCAAAATGCCATCCCCATCCCCCTGGACAGCCCCCATAGTTTTCCCCATAGGGAATAATGGAGAATTGAGTTGACTGGGGGCAAACACGCAGGAAGCTGCAGTGGCTCCTGAAGTTTACTGAATTTTAGGTTTGGTAACACCAAATCAGGTAAAAATTGGGGTGTTTTTTTTTTTAAACCAAAACCCAATATTGGATTGGGTTCGGTAATGCTGAATTTTACCAAATCAGGTAAAATATGGTATTTTTTTACTGAACCCAAACCTGAATCGCACATCTCTAATCACAATATACTTACCCTAATATAAGATATTTACAAGCTGGGGGCTATGATAATTTTGTAAATCCCACCACCACCACCCAAACTATCACATCCAAGATTAAGCTTTTAGGTACTTGAAGAAGCTGATTTGTGACACTTTTGTTCTTTCAGTATCATAACAGGGCTAACACTTTAGATTTATGCAATAAGATTTTAGTTGCTGTCCTTTACCACTGTAAAGCTAAAAAAATTGTCCCTGTGTTCCTGCTTTGTAAGTCAATAATGTCCCTGCTATTTAAGTCAAGACAGAAAAAACATTTGGGAAGTCTAATTTCTCTCAGTGGTTAAAGGATGCCTAAAGAATGCAGTCTTTATGCATGTTAAAATGTTTCTTTCTTTAATACTGTAGCTTGATATAGTTGTCACTGTATTCATATGGAGTAGCACTGCAATAACGTATAATTTGATGGTAATATGTATGAAATATATCTAAACTGAATCAAATGGTCTATTACTAAAAAATTTTTAGATGAAAATAGCATCTAGCCATATCAGAAAGTTAGAAAACACTGATGAACTCAAATAGTTGACAGTTTGTCTTCCCAAGGACAGGTCTATTGCTTGCCATTGTAAATGAAGAAGCTTTAGGAAGGCTGTCACATTTAGTCACAGAATATGTATTGCCTGCCCAAGCTTGGCTGTGATTTGCTGCCCTTTGCTCTCCCTTCAGCAGCATCATAGTCCCATTTCATCACATGTGGCAATGTTTACAAAATGTGCTAATCCCAAACTTCACTCAGATTTAATTACTATAATTCCAGTGTTTTGAGAACTTCAACTGTGTTTCATGTCAGCCCCTAGGAACTTTGTTGCTAACCTGACAGAGATGCAACAAACATCTGATCTTAATTTGCTCAAAGACTGTGCTGGATATACAAAATGTGCTGTGTGAGCCCAACAGAGAATATTTGTACAGCTGCAAAATCTTTGAACTCAGAAGAACTCTTAACTTTCACCCTAACATTTCTTAAGGGAAAGGGCGGGAGTTGAATTTATTGGGATGGTAAACATGGGTGGACAAACTGAAACATTAAACTAAAATCACCAAGCAAATTTGCAGGCAAGAGATGATTAACTGCTAGAGTCTGTTTCTAAGTATCCCGATAAATGGCTTCATTAAATTATATTTTGATGACATTGTCTACAGAAATTCTAAGCTTTCTTCACCTGTTTATTGGATTAAGAATGAAAATTGAAGTTGGAATGTATTTCAAAATTATATTTGCCTTTCAGAGAAATGGCTTGCAGTACTGCAGTGAAATAATGAAATGCTTCTAGAATTCATATAAGCACACTCTCCTTGAGAAATCTGCTCACTATCTTGCCAGGAGCCTGATAGCAGGAGACTCTGTTTACTGTAGCACTCATCAGAACCCCACCAAATATCTCTGGCAAGAGAAGGATCTGTCCAATTGCACTGAACTTTAGCAGAATATGAGAAAAACCCTCTCTCATTCTCTGAGTAATCCAAGCACTTGTTTCAAAGTAGTATGTTTGCATGTATGATTGCATGTGAAACCCTTTCCCCATTCTTTAAGCTCCAGCATGGACTTTCAATGAAAGAGGGTGCGCACACAAGCAATTGGGTTTCCATTTTTCTCTACAACAACTATCATATCTTTACAAACAGTATACTTGTAGTTTTGATAATCTGAATTTTACCTTTTCAAAACTGCCCCCGTTTTCCCCAAATTTTTCCCAAATTTATCTTCTTAGAAATCAAATCCATAAATCATCATTTCATTTTTTCTCGTCTCACTCAGAAAGTTAATAAGGGGTTTCCAATTAACTGTAGAGATAGACAAATCTCTGATCAGAACTGTAAGTTTAGCCATCTCCACTAACTCCATGATTTTCACAATCCAGTCATCCATTGAAGGCAATACTGTACTTTTCCATTTTTGATCATATAAAAGCCTAGCCATTGTTTTTATATCTAAAAATAGAATGCCATATTTATTTTCCAACTATTTGTCCATTAGCCCCAACAAAAGGCTTCTGGCTTCAAAATTTTCTGTATTATCATATAAATTTGTGACCAATTTTTTTTCTTTAGGACAAGTCCACCAAAGGTGATAAAATGTTCCTTCATGTTGCTCACATTTCCAACATTTGTTTGACATGCCTTTACTCATTTTTGCTAATTTATCAGGAGACATATACCACCAAGAGATCCAGAGGAGTTGGCTGTGTTACTCTGTAGCAGCAAAACAGAAAAGAGTCCAGTAGCACCTTTGGCTAGTCTTAAAGGTGCTACTGGACTCTTTTCTATATACCACCAATACATCATTTCATAAAAGTTTTCTTTAAGCATGGAACTCTTTTCTCTGCCCTTTTTATTGGGCTTTTAATCTTATCAATAAAATAGAAAGCATTTAAAAAAACCCAAGCAATTCATGACTGCAAATTATGGCTGGCTGCTATTGGTAAGTCTAAATTTGTGGCTATATATCTACGTATATATGAAAGCAGTATAGCATCACAATTCTGATGAATTATTTCACCCATTTTACCTGTCTTTCCCAGTGGGCAAGCCACCACCACCAACACTGCTGCAAGCAAGCTGGCTGCCCCAACCCTGTAGGGGGCGCCCAAGCTGCCACAGCAACTGCTAGCAAGATTTATTGTCAAAGGCTTTCACAGCCAGAGAACGTTAGTTGTTGTAGATTTTTCAGGCTGTAGGGCCGTAGTCTTGGCATTGTAGTTCCTGACGTTTTGGCAGCAGCTGTGACTGGCATCTTCAGAGGTGTAGCACCAAAAGACAGAGATCTCTCAGTGTCAATGGGATCCCCTACCAGGGAATGGCAATGCTAGCAAGATCTCTTTTGTTCCGTTCACCCCTCCTTTGGAGTGGGGATAGGGTTGCAAGGTTTCCTTATCCTCCCTGAGGGAGGAGGGACCCAGCATTCTCTTCAGTGAGTGCACTCTGGAGATCTGTTCTCCCAGCTTTCCCCTCCACCAGCCAGGTGAGGGGGGAGCAGAGGGGGGAGCGGAGGATCCCCTACCAGGGGAATGGCAAACCTAGGCAGTACTGAGTTGGCCCAGGAGGGGCATAGCCCTTTTAAGGGTCATTTTTCCTTCCCATTTTGCCCCTGCTAGTAAGGTGACATTTGTAAACCAAAGTACTTATTTTTAAGGTAATTTTTTAGCTCCTTTCCAGAGAAGTGCTTGAGGCATCTTCCAACCCATTTAAAACAACACAATTCAAAAGAAATTAAATATTAACCCAAACAACAGCAGTAGAAACAATAATAAAAACAAATGACAACCAGCATAAAATAAAAATAGCTAACGTACTAAAATAAAAACAGTAAACCGATTAACAAAGGAAAACATAAAATACATATCCATATCCCAAATACGGGCTGCTGTCCTAGTGGGATAACAGCATGCTCCTTCTCAGCATGATTTGAGGTATTATTGGGGCTTGCTACTTTAATCTGGAAAAAAATAATCCTGTTTTTCTGTGGATTAAAGGGAAACCTTGGGAGTGGCTTCAAGGGAGCATCCATGTGGATAATCCCTGCATTCTGCTTTTAAAATGGCATGATTTGATTTGATTTGATTTACTCCCTGCTAGCAGGCTTAGGACAGGTTACAACATCATATCACATACAAATATAATATAAACACACACACACACATATATAAACACAACATCAACTAATATACAGTATAAAATATAATATAAAATACAATTAAACAAAATTCCTCCAAGATACAGCATTTAACAAACAGATTGAGAAACACTCGAAACACTGTGAGGTTAGATAATGGGCAGAAATCCACCAAGATCCAAATCAGCAGAAAGCAGAGTGAAACTGCTGCAAGAGGGCTGACAGAAAAATTTGCCAGGGCCTCAGTCACAACCATAGGCATGGTGGAACATCTCCATTTTACAGACCCAGTGGAACTGCAACAGATCATGCAGGGCCTGGGTCTAAGCAAGAAGAGCATTCCACCAGGCCGGTGCCAGAGCCAAAAAGGCTCTGGTCCTGGTCAAGGCCAGAGTGGAGTATAATGCCATACAGTCCACCCTCCAAAGCAGCCATTTTCTCCATGGAACCTGATCTCTATTGGCTGGAGAGCAGTTGTAATTCCAGGAGATCTCCAGCCATTACTAGGAGGTTGGCAACCCTACGGCAGAGGAGGATTATATCATCCCCTGGGAAGGAACTACAATAGCCAGTTAAGATGTAATATGTGTTCACAGGCTAACCATGGTCAACGACTTGTCGATGGCAATTTCTGCAAGTTGAACTTTCTGGGTTCTCCTCAAGAGCAGCCTGTTTTTATAGCAGTCCATCTATGAGATTACAGAAACATGGAACAATGGTCAGTTGAATCTAATGGGGGAAACCTGATTAATAAATTGTAACTGATAGAAAGCACAGAACCAACCTGCACAGTAAGGCAGGGTTCAAAAGTCTTATTCCACTTATGGTAAGCAGATCATTCCCCTACAAAAATTAGTTTTATTAATCATTACCTCCATGTTGTCTGAATTAAGCTGCTTCTCCCCCCACCCATTTTTTTCTTTTAGGCACTTGACTACAGCCTCAAGGCAATGGTGTATGTCCTGGCATCTGGCTCAGCAAAGTTTGAGGCCTTCTTCCAGCCTAAGCAGCCATCTTCCAGCAGAAGTGGCTCTTTTGCTTAAGGAAGAATCCCTTAAATTGGAAGAAAACTTCAAACTTTCCTAAGTGGAGTGGTAGGACCAGAACAACTGAAGTCTTTGGGGATTAATGAAAGAGTATAGAACTTGATGTCATCAGCATATTGACGAAATCCAAACCCAAAACTCCAGACAATCTCATTCAGTGGTCCAACATAAAGCTATTTGGTGATAACTAGGGGTATACATAACAAAAAAAGAAAACCAAGCCAAAATTACACACTGAACTCATTGAACTCATTAATTCATTAAAGCAGCTTCCAGAATGCTGAACCAAATCTTGGAAACTAAGTTGTAATGAATCCCTCCCACCAAAAAGTTGGTGTGTTTTGGTTTGGTTCATACCTTCCAGCAGCAGGGAGGCACTGGGCTCGCCTGGCAGGGCAGCAGCTCATTTTCCTGATCAGCACCAATCAGATCCCAAGGGGAGAAAGACCTTTAGTTATTAATTAACTCTGTTGGCTGGAAAGGGAAATGAGACCAATGTGCATGGTGTGAGTCCACCTCCCCACACTGTAGCTACCCAGGAAATGGCTTTTTCTCCCTTCTTGCCAATCCGATCATTGCAAGGAAAGACTCTTCTCCTTCCATTCTATCAGCTTTTATAACATTTAGAAGGGAGACTTCCAAGTGCTACCACTTCCCTGGGAGTAAGCAATACTGAATAACATGGGACTTGAATCTGAGTAGACCTGTTTAGAATTGCTTCCACAGCCTTCCAGGGCTCTCCCTTTTTCTGAGTTA
Organism: Eublepharis macularius; assembly: GCF_028583425.1. NCBI lineage: Eukaryota > Metazoa > Chordata > Lepidosauria > Squamata > Eublepharidae > Eublepharis > Eublepharis macularius. The sequence goes on from NC_072794.1 coordinate 75,536,161, forward strand.
AATGTCATATCTACTCCCCTCTTTCAAAACAATCCTGCCTGACCCCCAGCAAAAAGCAAACTTAAAGGGAAAACAGGGTGTATGGGAGATTCAACAAATCATTCTGCCTGCTTTCCTGCCTGCCTGCACTTGGGTGATGGAGAAGACTGGAAGTGAGAACTCCCCATTTTGCAGTGACATCCTGAGCATCAAAAGGAAGGATTAAGACTCACCCCTTATTGTTGGAACAAAACTACAAAGCACAAGGAAACAGCAGCAATAGGTAACAGCAGAATGCAAAGGTAATAAGTTACTAGCACTTTAAAAAAAGAAAACATGAACATGAAACAGGAGTGTTCTTGATGCTGCTGCATTGCACTTTTTGGAGTGCTCTCTTGCTTGGGAATGGCATGCTGCTCTACCTGTCGACACTTGCCATCTACAGGTCCGTTGTGTGTGTGTGTGTGTGTTATTGTGCTTGAAGAAAAACTCAGTGGATCAATGGTTTAGACTAGGAGCAGGACTAGTGTTTGATGCTGTTTTTTGTTAAGCATGAAACAGAAGCCCCACAGCCTTCTTTTCCCCTTGAAAAGAACAATGTGCATTTGCACGTGTGGCCAACATGAGTGCAGCAGATCCAAAAAAAAAAAAAAACCAAACAGATCACTTCCAAGCCCGCACTGGCTGACTAAGAACAAACTAGTAATGGAACAGAATTATTCCGGAACCCCCTGAAACCGAAACTGAAACTTTCTTGGGGTGCACTGAACCCTCAACTCAGGTGGCAGACTGATGTTTCTGCCTTTCCAACAGTCAACTATGCTTAATTCAGCTATTCCAACATTACAAAATACTAGCAGCCTCATCCATTTCTTCACACTTACATCTTTGCACAATCATATTAAAAATGAGGAAGAAACAATATATTTGGCACTATGTCATAGATTAGCAGTTCTTTGAATTTTTTGAAAATGTTGCTGCTTATTAAGGGAGAAAAGTACAAAGAAAAGTTAACAAGGTACAGTCTAGTTCTGATTAGACATGGGCACGAATGGGGGGAAAAAATGAACACCCTGTTCATTGTTCGTCGCCATCCACAAACAAACAACAAACATGGACAAACATGAACTGTTTCCGAACATGTTTGTTGTTCGTGGGGGCCAGAACCACCCCCAACCCCAACCCCCACCTCACTTAGCCCCCCCTCAAACCCACTTACCTGGCCCTTTAAAGATCCCCCCTGCTGCCTGCCAGCTGATAGTTTAAAGGGCTCTGTCCTGGCAAAACCAGCAGTGCCTGCTGGCAGCTAGTTTGAGGGGTTACCAACTGACCTTCTTGATGTCCAATACCCACCAAATTTTCAGGGGACATAGTCCTCACTGTTCTCTGAAGACCCCCCAAGTTTCAGAGAGATTGCATCCTGGGAAAGGCATGATCCACGAGTCTTCCCCTTGGCTCTCATTTTCTCTTCACAGGGGCAAAAACGGGACTCTCTGCTGGAAGTACTTTGAAGGGATAAAGCCAGGAGGAGTTCAGACAGAGTTCAGTCCCTGCCTCTGGTTGCCAAGGGAATTGATTGCAGGTGCCAGACTGTCTGGCTTGACAAACGGCTGACGAAGGCAACAAACAAGGCTTGCAATGACCACTTGTTCGTTTAGAATGGGGCCTCACGAACGGCTTGTTCGTGAACAGACGAACGGGCTGTTCGTGGGTTTTTTCCATTTGTAATGCTGTCCATGCCCATGTCTAGTTCTGATTGCCAGGGTCCAGGGAACACAGAAAGCTATGGCATCCATATATATATATATGTGAGGATACTGTGAAAAGTAGTACAGTACTTTGAAAAGTTTGCATAGATATATGAAGAAATAGTGCAATTAGAGGATGAGTGCTATACAGTGGTTAGACTGCTAGGCTATGAATGGAGAAATCCAAGTTAAAAGCTACACTCATGCCTACAGGAGCGTTATGAGGCTAAAATAAGGAAGTGGAGAACAGCAAAAGAGTTCCTTGGAGGAATGGCAAGAGAAAAACGATAGATAACTGCACTGAGTCGTTATGGACTTTGGCTTTAATGGTATAGAATCTTGAATGAAGTATGCCTGAGAATTTGCTTTTTAGTTTTCAAATCTGCAAACATGTACTTGTTCCTTACTGTTTCAGCAGTTCTCACTGTTACATTGAGAAAGAAAGATTACAATTAAATGGCTTTATGCCCAGAATAAATCTTAGAAGGATTAGAACAATAAGAACAGTTTTAAACTGGTATGGAAATGTCTTCTTGAGAGGTACCTTAGATTATGCCCTTAGATGAATGAATTAGATGGTTTAATAAAGTAATGTGAAATTTATGTAATTGGGCCAGTATAAAATACCCACACCCAAATACCCCTGAATTTCTCAGATTGGGGTTGCAGTGAGTTTCTTACCTTTTCTGAAAATGCTTTGTTAAGAATCTTAGAAACTTTATCTTTTAAAATTTAGATAGATAGGATAAGGAATGACATGCATGCTTTTTATTTCTAATTTCTAATAATTCAACTTTGGCCAGTCACATACTTTTGGCTTAACCTACCTTAGAGGGTTGTTGTGAGGGGAAAATGGAGGAGAGGGGAATGATGTAAGCCACTTTGGGTCTCCACTGGTGAGAAAGGCAGTGTATAAATGAAGTTTTTTAAAAAAAATTACGACATACACTAGCATTTTAAAAAAGTCATTGTGGTTCTTTTTAATGTAATTATTTTAAGAATAATTATACTGATTTTAAATAAAGATCTAAAGTTAAAGGAACTGGATGTAATATTGTTGGTATAACCACGCTCTTAACTATGTTAACTCTATCCCCTCAAAATGTAAAGGATTCATAGTATATGTTATAACAGCAGCCAGGACTATATATGCTAAACTATGGAAACAAAAAAGAATCCCATCAGGGAAATCCTTCCTAGATAAAGTTCAAGATTTTTATTTATACTTCAAAATATCAGCTTTGGAGAAAAATGATTTATAAGAATAGATTTAATTTGGCAGCAAGCTTTAAACTGCCTGGCGCAAACAATGTAATTCATCCTTTGTTATGGTCTTTTTTTTTTCTTTTAATCTTCTGTAATTTTATAGTTAACTAATAAAAAAATTAAAACAACCAAACAAAAGAAAACAATGAGAGATTGGGGGTTTTTCACTTGACACTGGAAATAAATAAACTTCTGACTTCTTTTCAGTCAGAGGACTGATTACCTGTCAGAGATTATTAGAGAGAATCATAATTAGAGATGGGCACGATCTGCATTACAATTGGAAAAAAACCACGATAATGGCGATCATGCGATCGGGACCCAGCGGATAGTGCTCGGCCACGGCCAACGATGCAGCAATCGGGGGGGGGGGCCTAGATCGGGGCTCGGATCGGGAAGCCAGACACTCAGGCACCAGCAATCTATTCCCCTGGCAATGGAGCCAGGGGAATGCCTGAGCTGTGTTTGCCCTCCTTCTGTCGCCCTGGAAACCCGAATAGAAGCCCAGCTTTCCTTGATCAGCAGGGCTGACACTAGATACTCCAAAATCCCTGCTATAAATGATTCAATAAGATGAAAATATCAACCATAAATATGGCAGACATATCCAGGATGATCAACAGGGAAGAATTTCCTATGTTTATTTGTGCTTCTAAATCTAATTCTGCCTCATAACTAGGCTCAAATGTCTAGGGAAGACTCCTCATAAAGATAAGCCTGAAGATGTTCCCGAGGGTTTTTTTAAGTGGCCAACTTCATCACATGAAATGAGGATAAAATTATTATGACAAAAATCATGGGGAGAAAATATGACAGAACGAAGCCTAGCATGTGTCTATAGCTGGCATCGAGTTCCATATTGTGAATGCCTTTAAAAACAGTCAGAAAGTCCACACTATCTGAAATCCTTTATTTCCTTGATTAATGTAATATATTAGTGCATTTACCCTTAGCTAGTAGTTTCTGGATTTTTCAACTGTTATTTCCTAGAAAATATGTTACTCCTGTCATTTCCTTCCCATCCTCATTCAAGTATTCTGGTCATTTATTACACCATTGCTAGTAAATTTATAATAAAAAAACACTGTTATAACTTCATCTCCACAACATTTCTCCTGTTTTGTCTGTATTATTTATGCCAATAAAGGTTGCTGTGCTGTATAACTTCATCAATACCATTTTAATTTGGATTTGCAAGTAGTAAATTACCAGTGAAATCCTAAATACTCCTAAATCCATTGAAGTCAATGAGGTTAGAAGGGTATAACTGTTTTGGATTGCACCGTTAATCCAATCCTCCTTCAAAAACTGTAATTTAATGATGATATTGAACTGTAAAAAGATAAGGTTATGGGTTTACAGAGCCATTCTAAGCAAATGTAGACCCTTCTAAATCCACTGGAGTCAAAGAGCTTAGAAGGGTATACTCCGTTTAGGACTGAACTATTAACACAGTCTTTGGAGTTACATATTATTCTTTATTAGGTAGAACAGAAAGCTATCTAAATACTGGATAGTGCACAATCTTTTGGTGTCTAAAAACAAAATACATTGACAACAGTCCTAATTAGATCTTTGCTATTCCAAGAAAAATAGAAAAGGAAGGCATAGTTTGGTGATACACTGCACAATCCTAAAAACAGTTTCCTGGGAGTAAGCCCCACTGAATAGACCTAAGTAGGCATTTTGGTAGACCTGCTTAGGATCACACTGACACTAAAGTGGCAGTCTTTTTTTTTTAAGTTTCAGCATTGCAGCAGTGAATATTTCACAAATGCATAATTTCTACTGATTATTTACATCCAAGCCACCTTTTAAAATATGCACATTTTAAACTGAGATGGCAATATTACATTTTTTGCAATTTAGTGGTACAATATTCTGTTGCAGCTTTAATGATGGAAATCTAAAGCTGCATTCCAAAGCATTACTTTGGACAAATGGGTGTTCTTTGCACAGTAAGTTGTATCAATGACTTCATATGTAAAGAAAAAATAGATGAGAAAGAGGGGTGGGGGGGTGAAGACAAGATAGGAGAGACATGGAAAAGACTCTGCCATGGATCTTGTTCTCCTTTTCTGCTTGCAGAAAGCACTTTCGCCTGTGGAAGCGGAGGATGGAGATTTTTTTCCTTTTCCTTCATTGATAAGCTCCTTTGACCTGAGGTCTTGAACTGAACAGTACAATATTATAAAATCACAAATCATACATCAGTAACAAATGAAGAATAACAAATAAAAGAAAGTTTTACTGTCAATACATAATTATCTCATTAATACAAATCAAAGGAATGTCTCAAAGATACTATAATAGATAAACATTTTGCTACAGGTCATGTAATTGCAGGGTGAACATCAGCCAGCAAAAAATATTCTACTTGAAGTCCAATAACAATTTGGTATTTACTCAAAATAGGAACCATCCAAAGATCCTGAAACAAAAACCAAGGTGAACAAAATAACAAAATGTGATCCATGGTCTCAATCCTGCCAGGAGCACAAGAGCAAAGGTGCCCCAGCAGGGAGATTTTTGGTGACTCCTCCTACTGCAGACGCCCACTTTGCCCCCATGATGTTCCTGGAGGTCTGCTGTTCCTTGGGGGGTATTTCAGGAGGCAGAACATGCTATAAAATAAGTGAAGACATGAAATTTCCTTTTTACTGCTCTGCTTGATATATAGGACCAATCTCTTTATGCAAATTTGCTATTCAGAGGGCTAGAATTTGTATTTTAGAAACTGCCAGCAGAAGCATACAAACAGTTCAAGAAGAAACTGATTAACATGGGCTGAGTAATGCTGAAGCAGAAATTAATAAAAACAGCAAAAATATTGGGAAAAGAAGGAAAGCTTCTCTCTTCTATATGCTATTCAAAGATCGGACAGTAGGTGGCACTGCAGCATCACAGTTGGGAAACAGCTACTGTAATGAAAATACAGCTTCAGTAGATTAATTTCAAAAATCTGTTTCAAAAGAGATACTGAAGCATGATACACTGTCCAGGATAAATATACTTTGATTTGTTCCAACATTAAGTATAAACAAGTTTGACGTGTGATTTTGTTAAAAATATATTGCTTTGGCTTTTTTAAAAAAACAGTTTTCCAGGTTATTACATAAACCCACATTCTTTTTGCCTAACACACACAAAAAATCCAAATGTTTAACCCTGAATATGCTGTTAGAAAATTATTCCTTTTGAAACAGAAAACTGTTCAGTATCCAGTGAATCTAATATATAATGATGCCCACCACCATTAGGATGTTGTAAGATTCTTTGTTACAGGGGAAAGCAAAAGCCTAAACATATTCATTTATTTATGTTTTAAATACTCAAATATTTGTCTCTGAAAAACTCCACTAGGTAACTGAAAGTTTTTTCTCAAGCTTCTTACAAATTGGTTCAACTCTGATCAAAATGTTTTGGCCAATGTTAGGAGTATTGTAGGCTTGCCAACCCCCTGCCTCACCCTGGCCTTGCTTACCTGGCTGGCAGTAGGGAAATGTATGGCAGGAGAAGCACACACATGCTCCCCTGTGGCATTGTGTGATGGGGGAGCTGCGGTTTGTACTGAAGCCAGATTAATTAAAAATTGCCTGTTTGGAGGAGCTGCACAACCCTCTATCACACTGGAAAATGATGCCATTTTCCAGTGTGATGGGGGAGCATAGAAGTGAGTACACTGCTGCCCTCACACCCAGGCCTCTGCCCCTTGTTTTGGCCCCCAGGAGCCCTGGAAAACCTAGAGTCCAGATATCTGGATGTTGGATTATCTTTATCTATTATCAGTTGAGAAATGCAAAGTCTTAACTATACTCTTCAGGAAACCTCTCTCAAATTTTATGACTTTCATTGCACTGGGATCAGTTTTCTAAATCCCAGACCCTGCTAGTTAAAAGACTACCAGCTTTATGTCAAATACCCAGATGTTGCGGCAGCTGAAAAGGTTGAAAATCTGAGTCTCTGCCCTGTAACTTTTACAAAGAGGAAGGGAGAAAGTGTAACAAACCTAACATTTAAATCAAATCTTGCTTTTCATATCTGAATGTTAGGGCTGTCAAACCTGTGGCAAAATAAGAGTCAGATATAATTAGTATGCTCCTGTGGGTGGTTTCTCCAAAACAATCAACTTATGGAAGCCAAGATCACATGGAGTTCCTCTGGTTTGCTGGTGCCATCCCATCCAGGTCCTCACAACAGCCGGAGGAGTGAAGGTGCAACTCCACATGATCAGAGTTTACATTACTAGGCCAATTGGAAACCAGCCCAGCAATATATGAACTGGGCCTTAAAGAGGAAAAGAGTAATGGTACAATAAGTAAAACTAAAGGATCCCCAAATTTACCATTATACTACTCAAGCAAGGGGCCTATAAGGATCTGCAGAGAGCACTTTGTTTCCCCCCTCCTCATGCTGTTTCCTCTCTCCCCTTTCCCTGGTTTCTTCTCTCCTTCTCTCCCACCATTTTACCTACTTCTCTCCCCTCCCACTGTTCAGCATTCCCTCCTGCCTTCCTCTGGCAGCATCTAACCTTTTCTTCTTTCCCACTCATGTTATCTTTTTCTGTTCTCCACCATGTTACCTTCTCCTTCTCCCCCCTTTCCCAGCTTCCTTCCATCATTTACCTTTTATTCCTCCACACACAATTTTGATTGAGAAACTAAGGTTTGAAAATCTGGGCAATATTGTTGTTGTTGTCTACTCCGCAATGGCCAATGAAATCTTATAATGTAGACTTGTGAGATCTCAGTGGGCATTAATCTCTTAAAGCTACAGATACTGCTTCTCTTATTTGTTTTTTTTAACCCTCTCCCCCAAATGTATTTTCTCCAACAAACCTGGGACTCCTCTCAGGCATGCATAAAAATCCCCCGACTGCCCCTGCCCCTATTGTATGGTTTCTTTGTTCCACACTCTAAAGCCTGGCTCAGAATTAGATATAATGACATTTAGTATTGCATTACCTATACATTGTCAGATTTCATCCCCCACATCTTCACAGAATCCACATCTTTTGAGTGTCATGCAGACTTACAGTTACTTTGGGGGGGAGGGGTTGTCGCAAGGTATGGATGTGGGTGATAATGAAGGCTCATGACTGATGTGTGACATGTAACGAGAGAAAGTAACAAAGAAATTCATAACTGAATGTATCTAACCACCCACAGCAGTAATGGCTCAATTCTGACAGCTTACCTACTATATCTGATCAATGTCTTTTAAAGCCATTCTAGTAAAACAAATAATGCAAACAATAATAAAATATGCAACCACACTGTGATAGCACTAGCTAGAAAATGAACTAAGCATCAAGTAGCATCAAGAACTTGATCCAACAGAGCTCTGAATGTATAGAGATGACTTCACATTTGGATGATGCATTCATTGGCTGAAACTAAGCAAGTGCTGAGATGCTGGAATGTGAACGATATGAAAAACTGAAGTTAAAAGAGAAACTGTTCTTGCTGCTGAAACATTTGTGCAACAGTCAAATAAAATGGATATAAAAAACTTTATATGGGATTGTCATCCTCACACAAACCATTTTAAATAAGAAAATCCCATAGAATCATAGGTCCAAAAGGGTCCAGGAAATCTTCTACTGCAAACATTCTATTTTCTGGAAAGCATTGAAGCATTTCCACATTGAATTTGTCTACCCACCCCCCAAAAGGTTGCTTACCTACTTTTCTTTGACTGGTCATCTGTGCATTCACACTGATGGATTTTGTGCTTGAAGAGTTTGGAAATATCTATAACTAGCTTTTAGGTGCTAAAATCCCCCCCCCCACACACACACACACATACACACAGTTGAGACTGGAGGTACAGTCTTCCTGAATAAGGAAAGTGAGAGAAGTGTTTAGTTCTTCCAAAAAAGTCATGTCAAGTTAAAAGCAACTGTTGTGAGGAAGGAAGGCAAGTTGTGTTGAATGCACAGATGGCCACTTGCATTCCATACACTGCAGGAGGCAGAGCTGGTGCGTCCATTGAGGTGGTGGGGCAGCCGCCGCAAGCACTGAACTTAGAAGGAGGCGCTGTCCCCGCTCGTCTCTCTGCCCCTTTGCTGCTGCTGCCTGCCTTGGCTTTGCTCCCAGCAAGCCGGGCATCCTGGCGGCATGGCAACGAGCAGGTATCTTGCCTCAGGCACCAGAAACACTGGCGCCGGCCCTGGCAGGAGGAAGGCATTTCTGAGAGAGCAATCTCCCAGCTCTGCTGTGGTGAAAAACTTTTGGCACTTGGTGTTTATTTATTAGTAACTGATTTTCTCTCCAATGGACATCTAAAGCAGCTTACAACATCATATTCCTCTCCGTCATTCAGCCTCTCAACAACATACCTGTGAGATAGGTTAGGTTTAGAGTGTATTACTAGCCCAAGTGAGCTTCCATGGCAGAATGGGATTTGAACCTGGGTCACCCAGATCCTAGCTCAGTACTCTAACCACAGCTCCATGTTGGCTTTCACCACACTGTCATCCTGATCCCAAGGAAGCCCGCCTGGCCACGACGAGATCCAGGGCTTTCTCGGTCCTGGCTCCTACCTGGTGGAACGCTCTGTCTACTGAGACCAGGGCCCAGCGGGATTTATTGTCTTTCTGCTGGGCCTATAAGACAGAGTTGTTCCGCCAGGCTCATGGCTGAGGTTGGGCCTCCGCCAGCCTGGGGGAGGGAGGAAATTTAACACCCCTGTGAAAAACTGTCCACCACAGTATGCATGCAAAATATTAAAAGTCTTCCTGATGCTGCCGCCGCACAATACAAAGCGTTGCTGTTTAAATGGTGTTTTAATATTTATACAGATGTAATATTTTGAATTGTTTTAAAATGTTGTTAGCTGCCCTGAACCTGCTTGCGGGGAGGGCGGGATATAAATATGAAATAATAAATAATAATAAATAAATAGTGAGGTAAAGAGGTCTACTACTGGTTTTCTCCACAGATGAAAGTCTGGTGTCAGATGTTATACAAAGGGACCATTTGTGTATAACAGCTCCCCTGTTGTTAGTGGTCAGACTAGCCCTCGTGGTATTAAGAAGGTTTATGAATATGAAATATCATAAGCTCCTCTCCTCATGTGTTTAAAACACTGATAAGCTGCCTGGCAGGAGATGAAAAAGTACTGGAATGTGAGAAGTGAAGAAAGACTAACTCTCAGCCCTATCCCCAGAGATGTGCAAAACCATAGACCAATGAAGGTCTCCGGAATTACATGAATTCAAACACCCTATCAATCTTCCCTTATCTACTCTCCTGTTATAGACTCACCATCCAGCCATTGCAGGCCATCAGTCATCATTGATAACTTTAGTTTTGCCCAGGAATGTCTTATCAAACCTTCCCATTCGTTATCTCACTCCAGAGACAGTTCACCAGTTCATTGTCTCGCCTCAGAGACGGCTTCCCAATCATTTGTCCCACCCCAAGACAACCGTTAAGTCTTTGTTTCGGGGCAGAAGACCAGGGCGCATTCCACAGTATAATTGGACTGCCCACTGCCTTATTCTGCGTGTGTGCTTTGAACCCACTCATGCACCCTCGAACTGCATGTCTGAGCACTTCTCCCTCTTCTTGCTGTGAAGTGCTGGTCACTGAAGCTGCTCTTCCTCAGACACCCTCTATCTTCTAGAACTGATAAATATAACACAACTCTGCAACTCTTTCCAAATTTCTTCTTTGTTTTCCTAGTTAGCCTTGTGTGTGTGCTGTGTGTGAAATAGTTTTTTATTATTTTAAATAAAAACACCTTTTGACAGAACATCTGCCTGTTTATTGAAAGGGTTCTCTAAAGGAAGGGATCTTCATATACATACGTACAAAAGATCCCTAAGTCCCTCTTCTTGCAGCCTCTCCTTATATGCTAATTCCCCCAATTTGCAAGGAGACTTCATAGGGTAACACTGTAACAGAGCATTATCTACTGGAGTGTTGTCCTTGTCAGTAATGGGAATGGCAAAAAAGAGTGGAAGAAGTTGTGCCACCTTATTAGTTTATGTAATATTTCAAGGCCCATGGCATCTCAATTTTAACTTGTGTATCATGAATCTTGCTACTGACCATGCCATCTGCTTCAAAGAATGTTTATCCTTTATTCAGGTCAGTGCAGTGAAACTCTGTTAGTGGGATGTTACTTGAAATGGTCACCCAAGTCTGTCACTTGACCTCTGAAATGTCCCTCTGAGCATAACCAAAGTGCAAACCAAACAATGCCTGGGGGGGGGGGTGGATTATGTAGCAGGGATTGTTAATCCTATGTCTGCTAGGGTCCAATGGTAATGGGGTCTCAAATAGTGAATAGCTGAAGGATGAACAACTTAGCAGAGATGAGGAACCTCTCTGATCACCTCAGTTACAACACCCTATCTAATGGGGACTAACGGACCCTGACCACTCACCAAGGAATTACCAAAACATGTGCATTAAGGAAGGTAAAAGGAATTTACTACTGTGGGAGATATATACAAAGGAATGGCCACAAATGCAACCTTAACAATTCAGATCACCACAATTACAGAACAGCAGCAGTAACGATCAGGCTTACTCTTCTTCATACCAAAGGGCAGATGGATGTGCCATACTGCAGTATTTAAGATTTCATTCTAGGCTTGATGAACACAACAAATAAAAGCAAAGGGATAGTCACTAAGGCAAAAACAAGAAAAGCCACTACAAAGAAAAAAGTAGGCAAAAAGATTAACATGAATCTGCATGCATTTCATGAAATGAAGAATTTATTCCTGCCATGTCCCAGTAATTTATTAATGGTGGTTGTGAATGTTAAAATGCCCTATAAGGTAAGATCTATGTGTATCTTTCATTGGAGATCATATGACCTGTCTTTATGTGATTCAGTCTGCAGCTTGCTTTTTTCTGAGTGAACCCTCACTGTGGCATCACTGAAACTGTTTTGTTCAGCATAAGCAGAAAGATGATGTAGGGCCTCTCTATATGAAATCTCTTACATGAGGATGCTCAAGTGTAGAGAGAAGCAATGTTAGCCAGGAAGCCTAGTTTAAAAAGAGGCAAGGATGAAATTAACAAATCCTCTTAGGAGTGATCTCTGCTGGCTCTGTGTAGAGAAGTGAAAATGACAGAGCCTTGCTCTGTCTTTTTGAACTATACTTCCCAGCTAACATTTCTTCTCCCTACACTTGAGCATCCTCATGTAAGATGTCTCATGTACAGAGACTTGTACAGGCAGGTTGGCACACTAAATAATGTTCTATGCAAAGCAGGCAGACACAAAATGGTGGTGATGTCATCACATTTGGGGACAGCTCTATCAGAACCATTTTGATAAGACTCGCAAAGAAGGCATATCTGCACTAAGCACTGCTGCTAAGTTGGATGAAAGAGACCTGAGCAGGGAGACATGAGTGCACCCCTTCTGAGGATTTTCATGCTTAAAGTTACCTCTATAAGGCTCTGGATCAATGTTCTTCAGCCACAAAACCATCAGTGTGATATACAAAGAGTATAAGAAAAAGAAAGAGTGCCTACTGTGAACTCCTATTTGTTGCAGAAAATTGTGAAAGATTGTTCAGGAAAGTATTTAAGCACTTAAGGCTGGATGCTCTCCAAAACTCCAATAAATCATGAGGCTAAGAGAATTACATGTTATGTGTCTACCAGCCTCAGGGAATGTCTGGTCAAGAGAGAGATCACATGGGCAGGGCAAATCTAGTGGGCATTGCCTTTATGAAATTCTATGAAGGTCATCTGTGACATGCTGTATTAATCAGCCAAATCAGCTCCGAAGGAGTATTTGACCAAGGAAAACAAAAATTTGGCCAGTATTAGAGAGCTAATGTTGCATTTTCACACAGCTTATCCAAACAGAAGGAGGCCAGTTCAAGCAGATATTAAATATGTTAAATATTAAAACATGAGATATGTGAATCTGTATTCTGAAAATTTACAGGAGAAAATACATACTGCACCAGAAGAGGGAATTTTATATTCAGATGCTGTCATCAGAGGACAGCTGACTCAGGGTAATACTAAGAACCCTCAGTCATCTGACTCAGCCTGAGCTACCTGCTCTGCTGGCGTTCCGGGCCAGTCTTCAGAGCTGCACTGCTCTCTAAGGGTAGCTTTTGGCACCTTTCGTTCTTGAGCATAGATGCATAAGTACTACTACATACATGCCGCCCCTCTGGCACTCTTTACAGTTTGTCCCTTTAAAATTAAAAAGAAACTGTGACTAGGAAATGATTCGACTTCTTCTTTTTGTGTATGTAACAAATGTGTGGAATAATAAGAAATTAACGCATGCATATGTCCTTCACAGTTGACAATAACTACCTTTGAAAGGAGACCTGGAAAAGTATTGCTCCTTAAATAAGCTTCTTTGATGAAGTAGATATTCTTCCTACCAAAATCTCTTGCTCTTTTAATAAAATAATTCAGTTGCTGTTGTTTTATTCAGTTAAACTGAGTAAAATAATTCAGTTTAAAGGTGCTTTAAAAACCTATTTAGTGAAGTCTAGTAAGGCATGTAACCAATACTTCCTCTGACTTTTTTTTAGAATTCTCTAAAATAGTGTTAATGGACTCAACTTTTACTGAACATTTCTGAATATTTCTTATGAAAGACTTATTACATACACTCTTGCAGTTGGATCCAGAACAGTATTTCCATAGGTGCCATGACTTCTGCCCATGGAGAATGACTTCTTGGCTCCCCACTCCCATAGTAGCCTGGGACCCCCAGAAACAGGATTTTGCAGGGTATTTCCAAATGCTTGGGAGAAGGAGGCCAAGAAAGTCATGCTCCACAGGAGGAAATCCTTGCACCTATGGAAATGCTATGCTGTTCTATTGGGTACTCTGATACAACAATGAAACCCTCTTCTTTGCAACTGATTAAATGTATATTCCATGAGAAACCATCATGAGCATTATTAAACTCAGGCCCATAGCAGCTGTACATGGAAACACTTTTAGATACATCATGTCACATATTGTACATCACTTTCTGGGAAGGTGCTTGATGCTGGTTTTTCTACAGGCAGCCCAAGGCTAAATATCCCCAACCTAAGAACAAATAGGAAGCTAGCAGTACATTAATTAGTAACACAGAATTTTTACTGATAGTAGCCTATTTTCAACCCTCATTCATTCCAGTAGCAAGTTAACCATTTGAGTAATTAGTTAACAAGTGAATCTTTTTATAAAAGAAACCAAATTACCATTATGATTATGATTATGATTATGATTTATTACATTTATAGTCCACCCTCCCCGCGTATGGGCTCAGGACGGTTTACAACAACTTATAAAAACACAATAATACCTTGTGTCTTTTACAATAAAATACAATAAAATCATGGATCATAAAATCAATTCAGCGGCATAAAACTCTGCTCATAATTCTTATTATCCTGGGACGGGATTTCCTTCACCCTTCCCTACAATCCATCAGGAGAAGGGAGGGATGGGCACGTGAGTTGGCATATGATTTGTTACTATTCAGACAAGGAGGCAGCAATCCATATTGCCCCCCACTGATAGGAGACAGGGTGGGAGGCTAGATGACTCTAGGGAACTGGCCTCAACCATATGTCTGGCGGAACATCTCTATCTTGCAGGCCCACCGAAAAGACATAAAGTCTTGGTGGGCCTGGATGTCCTCCAATAGAGAGTTCCACCAGGTTGGGGCCAGGACCGAGAGTGCCCTGGCTCTGGTCGAGGCCAGTCAAGCCTCCCTACGGCCCGGGACCACCAGTAGATATTGTAGCACTCTCAGTAGATATTGTAGCACTCTCAGATCAACATTTCAGTAACTGATGGCACTTGAGATTTAATTGAAGCAGGCTTTTATCTTAAAAAATTATAATCATTCACAGAAAATAATTCTAGTTAAGCAACGGGTCATTCTCGGTTAAAACAACAAAGATGAAGATTATTCGTCCTATCAGTGTAAAATTTGGTATGGAGGGTCTCTTGTATGGTAGGTCCACTGAGATGAGACAAGTTGTCCAAATGGTCAAGAAAACATATGAAACACATGGGGGACCCACAAGGGCTGCAGGTTACATCTCATTTCCCCTCCCCCAGTATTTCCTCTTTTCCTTCCCTGAAAGCCCCCATAGCCTCTCCCCCTTTCCTGCTACCTTCTCTCCTTCCCACCCACCAGCCAACCTACTTTTATCTGCTCCCTTTTCTTCATCTTTCCCTCCTTCCCTCCCTCTGGAAGCCTTTCCCTGGGGAAATTCTGCATAGTGGGAAAACGGGTGGGAATCAAATGCAAGGCAACTGAGCATGTGGGGAAGTATGTAGTAGGATGTTTAAAATATAAGCTCACGTAGATTGTTTAAGGAAATCAGATGATTTTGTCCCAATCAACTCATGTAAATATTTGATGTCTACCAGGCAATGGGAGAAACTAGGAGTTTTAAATGGATGACTTACGGAATTATCCATTGTTGAATGCATGCTTTAACCAACATGCAACGATAGCCTGTGTTTCTTATTATTATCAACTGACCTTTGTTTCATGTGGTTGAGCGTGATTGTTTCCGCTTGAAGACAGGAACTGACCTTTAGGGTCTTTGTTCCAAAGGCTGAGGAGGCTCCCCAGCCTCAGGACACATTTTGCCCTATAAGGACCAGGGCTCTTGCCCCATCCAAACTGTGCACACTTACTAGATCCTAGTGCTGCTCCCTTGGGGCCATTTCCCTAAGTTTCTCTCTGGCCAAGAATGCTGGACGTTTGAAGCTCTCTTCCTCCACAGACTACTCTACTCTCTAAGATTGGTAAATATACTTCCCCCGTCCCTCACTCCATTCCAGTTTCTGGGTAGCTTCCTAGGACTCTCTCTGTGTGTACCAACTATTTTAAATTGCCTCTTGTGTGTATGTTGGCTTTTCCTCTTTAAATAAAAATACTCTTTGACCTTAAAAGCACCAAGTCTCATCTGCTACCTTGGGGAAAGGACCCTGTAAATACCGATGGAGTTATCCTATAGTTACCCCTCTCGCATAGTCTTGCTCCTTGCCGCTAATTCCCCTCACTCACTTGCAAGAAGCCCTATTCCAGGTAACAGTGTGTTCTGGGAGAAGAGAAGAGCTACAGAGAGCTGCTGTAGCATAGTGATTAAGTGGCTGGGCCTCAAGCCAGCACTCTGCTAGTTTGACTCTCACTACTGCCATGAGCTCAGTAGGTGGCCTTGGGTCAGCCACCTACTATAATAATAACACTGACTTGGTTAAGAGTTCCAAGCGTGGCATTCATATGTTCAGAAGCGGTATATAAGAACAAGGTTATTATATTATTATTATTTATTCCTCTTGGATTTTTCTGACTTTTTTTGTTTATGAGATAATGTCAGTTTCAAAGTGTCTGTCTGGGACATAGCTGTTTTAAAACATTCAAGAGTGTCACCAAAGAGTAATTTTTGTTTGGAAATTCATTGCACACAGTTAATGTATTTCATTGATCTTCTTATTGAATAAAGAGAAATGGAGATCTCTCTCTCAAAAATTATAACTTTTTTGTTCCTTACAAAACTCAGATTTGACCATTTGTTTCAGGAAGAAGAAATTTGCTATGGAGGATTCTCTTAAGTCTGAGGGATACAAGCTTTTAAAATGATAAATGATATGAAAAACCGATCCAATCCTGCCCTCTTAAAAAATTGAAGACTAATGAGGGTCCCCCCCCCCGCCAGAGGGTTTCCAACTGTTTTTTCTTCAATACAATTCTGAATTAGTATTTATATAGCACTGATATCAATTTTTGTGTTGCCACCAAGCTGCAGAGAAGATGACTGAGGTTCAAACACTAAGTCTAAATGCTTCATTTGATATCAAAGTTGCATGTTTATCCTGTAACTTTAGCACTTATATTAAGATGAGAACCTTCATTTCTGTGTTTTGTGGAGCACAAGAGAATTTGTAAGACCCCTCCACTAAAGGTTCTTTGATCCCAAAACACATACAATAAACACTAACTAAATACATATTCACAACATAAGGCAAAACAGCTTTGACAGAGCCATTTCAACTTATTATACACATTAATTTCCATAAGAGCTCTTCTGGTTTCTTAATAGCTCAAGAGAGAAATTGGAGAGAATCAAGGACATTAAACTGTGTAACATGCTTGTACTTATAAAATATGTGCATGTTAAATCCATTGTTTTACAAATTCTTACAGGAAAGCATATTTCCATTTCACATTTAAAACCCAGCTGACTCCATATCCTTAAACTCATCCTGTTATACAAGCACACAGAAAAGGATTTCTCCATAACCTTGCTACAGATGCTCACATGTTTTAAAAGAAAGCTATTTGTAATATAATCTAATAACTGGCAATGAGGATTTGTTTTAGAAGGGTAAAGTTAAGGAAAAGACAATAGTTGTCAGGTTCTGACTATGTTTTATGTATGTTTAAACCAAAGAGACTCCATTTTAATCCTGTCAGTATCTTAAGTGCTTCTTTTGCAGGTGGTAAGCAGTTCGCTGGAAGATCACAGGGAGAAGAGGAATGTTTTGACTACAGCCTTTCAAACCTTGAGAGACTTTCACTTTCTCACCCTCAGGCCGATTGTTTTGAGAACTGTGGGGGAGGATGGGGCCTGCAGGGAATTGCTATTCTGTACCTCAGCTTTTACCTGTCATTCGTAACAATGCTTCAATATCAGCCAAGATCCTTGTATCTTGGATTGTGGACTATAATGGTTGTTTATCTTCAGTAAACCTTTTGAAATCGATGGACTCATGTCTCATTGCAAGGGGTAGTCTGGATTGCAACTTTTAGCAAGCCACAGTCTGACAATAGTCACATTCCAAGCTGCTCTGATCCTCGACAAGGCAACGTATTGGTTTCCTTACTCCATGTCGCAGGTGCCACTGGCAAAGCACAATCTAGAACAATGAGCCCGGTTGACCTCAGGTGGGCTGTAATTTTCAGATTTTAAGGATTAAGTGAATGGAGTAAGGAACCTTTTTTATTACCTCTGAAAGGATCTGTACCAAATGTGTTCTCCCTTGCCTTACAACGACAGCCTGAATGGTAGTTTCCATGATCATGCTATACCATGAAAAGCCTGTGATTAAAACTAAACCGAAAGCTCATGCTGAAATAAATGTCTTTTAGGTCACACTACTGGACTTCTGTTTTATTTTGCCAGGGACAGGCCAAGATCTTGGAACAAATAGTCATCAATTTTGATTATCACTTTGAGGGATAAGCTTCTAATGACTGTCCACCCTACAGCTGAGGGGTTCAGGCAGCAGCAGGCATCCCACATGGCATGAAAAACAAGCCAACAACATAACCTAGTTTTAAAATTTGTAAATATTAGAAAAAGCTCAACTACATCCTTTGTATCATTATTTTTTGTGTTCTAGAACAGCTCATGTTCAATCATGACCTGTGTCCTGGATCAAAGAAGGCAACTCGAGTGGGGGTGGGGGTAGGCTCCAATTGTGAATTCACCTGTATGTGGATGTCATGGTGAACTGCATCTTGATCATATCAGAAAATTCTGAACCATGCTTTGCAGCTACAAGTAAGGGAGGTGGGAAGAGTCATAGGAGCATGTGAACACAGCAGATAAGCTTTAAATAGGTAGCTGTGTTGGTCTGCAGTAGAATTGTTCCAAATTTGCAAATAAACTCAATTTACACAATCTCCCATAGTAATTTTCCTTTGAAGTTTCACTGCTTGAAAATGACTACTCTTAGATCAGCGATGGAGTGACCTGGCATATTAAAGTGTTCTCCCACAGGTTTTTGAATTTTGTGATTTTTTTATACCAGATTTATGTCCATTTATTCTTTTGTGAAGGGGCTGATCTGTTTGTCCAATGCAGAGGGTTGAAGGCCAGGTGTCAGCAATGCTCCTCATTAAAAAAATGGATTCCCCAGGGTTGAACTGGGACATAGGATTTTTCTTGCATTACAGATGCTAATTTTACACACTTCACACCCATGTTCTGTCTAGCTAATCACAACATGTATTCTAGCCAGCTTCCTGACAATTTAATTTGCAATACACTTTCCTCCTTCTGCCTGTACTTTAAAGATTCTTACCCTTTCCCATTCCATGTGTCTGATGAAAGGAGCTATGACTCTTGAAAGCTCAACTTTGGAAATCTAGTTGGTCTCTAAGGTGCTACGGGACCTGAATCTAGCAAATAAGCTGTGATTGTATCCAGTGCTCTTAAGTTAGAACCAACCAGATTTTCCCCTGGTGAAAAGGTGAGGAAAGGGTTCCTTTTTACCACCAAAAAGCTATGCTTAGGATCCTGGGACTCATATGGAAAAAACCCATGTGGGATGGCAGGAGGGAATTAGTTGACCAAAAAAGCTGGTGGGATCCAACACAGCTGCTACAACACACACTCGCACAGTTTGACCCAGATCTAAATATTACTTTAGTACAAAATTTTTGTTGCTTAGTCAATAATATACTATTTATAGGTATAAGTTACAAGGTATTCTAATGCATCAACTCCTTTCTAAAGACATTTATAGTATTTGCTATGTTCTTTACTATACTGAAACAATTTTTCTCTACCGCATTTAACAATCAACAGTAACCTAACTTCTAAGTGGCTTTCTTTTTACTTCTGTTTTAGATTTAATATTGAATAACATACGTATGCATGGATCTAAAATCCAACTTTACTGGCTCTTATTTGAGCGAGATTAAATTCATAGGCTACAAACTGTGCACATGTAGACTACTTAAATTACACTGAAGAAGGTTAAGGTAGTAACCAAAGAACGCTCAATCCCAACAAAGAAAGGAATAGAGAAATAGCCAATGTCTAAACAATCTACTGCAAATGTTTAGGCATGCCTAAACATTTCAAAAATCCAGTTAACCATTCAAAAATTTCTGACAAGCTTATAAAAGCATAACTTTTCCTCATATACAGATGTTTAATTTGCTGATGGAAACTACTCTCCCAATGATTTTTTAAAATCCATTTGTATGTTATAAACTACAAAAGGTGGACTTCTAAAAGTAAAAAAGGTGAAAGGCTAGAACTGAACACTTGAAGCAGCACGTACAATGCAATCCTATGCTCTAGTCTAAGCCCATTGAAGTCAATGAGCTTAGACTGGAGTAACTCTCCATAGGATTGCACTGTAAATAACACTTCAAAATGACAACTCCGAGGAATGAAAGTATGCCATTATCCACTAGTGGTGCATTGTGATGTACAAGCATCAGCCACGACCAGCTCAGTGTTACTTTGTCTAACCGCAGCATGTGCCAGCCTGGCCTTTCAAAGACATCTACAATGGGGAAGATGCATATATCAAAAGCAGGAATCCAAAGTTATCCACTCAGTCTGTCCTACAGAGAAAGCAACATGGGCTAGTAGGCTGGTGTTCTGGCAAAGGTTAATCACACTTAACTTCTTGGGAGAGCTTTAAGAGACCCTTTCTTTTTCTATTGTTACGTAGGCTCTGAATCATGGAAAGAGTCACATTTGGTTTCCAATGACTTCAGTGAAAGTTGTCAGCCGAATCTCAGCAAAGAACATCAGGAGCCAAAGGACAGTAGCATTTACTATGACAATTAAAGGCACTGGGGAGACCTGTGCAGTAGTTACAAGTTCACCACGAGAAAGCTTGGAAAGAGAGAGGACGTGGAAGCACACATTGCTGGGGCTCTGTGGCTACCCGCCTGCTAGCCTTTTCCTTCCTTCCCTCCTTAAGCTGAACAACTTTTCAGAGACTGGTCTGTGCTCAAACAGCTAGAAAGGAAGAAAAGTCAGTTCATGCTGTCTTGTGGTGCATTCCTATCATACATAGTAAGTGTATGGTAGGTAAGCACTGTGATTTTCCTTTTAGCTTAGAAATTGAGAATAGGGTACTTACTTAGGTTTCTGCTTTTAAGTTCACACAGCAGAGATTGGTGTGTTCAAAACATGCTTTTATTAGCAAGAAGATACAGGGATGAGATCAACTGGTTTCAGGATAAGGGAGATCATTTAGCCTCCAGTTCTAAAATATATAAACAGAACTAACCAGAAGGCACTCCACTGTGTGAGAATAAACCAGCACACACAAATATCAGAGGGAGGGACAGATGGTTCCATTGTAATTTATACAAAAAGCACACCACAAGCAGGAAAAAACAATTAGGATTGTGGATAGTTGGGATTTTTAATATGACATGAAGAGAGTGGTGCACACAGATGACCAAGGAAAAAGAAAGTATGAGTGAAAGTAAGGCAACAAGCCCTAAAATAATTCCCCCTCCCTACATTCAGAAGTATAAGTATTTTGGACGATGAACGTAAAGCAGGTGTGTTAATCATTAATATGCAATTCTGTCTTCATTTACTTACAATAAAGGTCCAGTGATAGCAAAGGGACTTACCCTCAAGTAAGTGTACATTGGATCAAAGCTTTATAGTACCATCTAAAACAAAGTTACACCTTTCTCAGCCCATTGATGGAAATAGACTCTTTTCACATTTCTGTTTTAACCCCATTTTTATTGGTTACTGCCCCAACTTTGTGTAAAGCGATGTGAGTGTGGTGGTTTCAAACAGCATTTACTTCTGTTTATGAACCGTATGTGAATTGCTCTGGCCATTTCCAACAGTGTTGTTTGTTCAGGTGCCAGAAGTGGGTACTCCGCTCCCAGGCACCAGGGCTGTTGCAATTATTTAAAAGGCCAAAAATACTGCTATAACATTATAATGATACGTGCAGCAGGTGTTCTGAATTTACAACTTTCATTTTTTTAAAAAAAGCAAGTCTCTTGCCTCTTCCTTAGTGGAGATATAAAGAAAAAGGCATATCACCACCAAGGGAAGGGGCTAAAGACTTAATTTAAAAAAAAAATGAAAAATGGGAAGTCAGAGAACCTGTTGCGCATATCATTACCATACTGAAGTGCTTTAGCAGAAATCACAATCCATTTTAAAAAACAGAATGCGCTGGAAATGGGCATGAAAATAAAAAAGGCAGAGCTGGCAAAAGTGCTGCTAACTTTTCAAACTTTACTGCACAGCAAATCTGAAGCACACAGCCCACTTCACAATGGAAGAAAAGAGTTTTTTTTTTAAATCTGCTCAACCCTACATTGCAAACAGGAGACAAGCGGCTCTGTCTGAAAAGGTTCTATTAGCATTAGCAACCAGTAGCCAAACTGCTTTACAAAAGGCTTGTGGAAAATATTAGGAAAACATATTAGAAAAATATAACTGTGCTTAGGTAGCAGTATTAATCTCTCAACTCCATTCCCTTTCATTTGAGTAAAGCAAATGACTAAAGTTCAGGCTTGGATCCACCAGAGATTTCTCTACCTCCTTCCTCCTAGTGAAGCCTAAAAATGCTGCTCCTGGGGAAAAGGAGACCTCAAAAAACATCATGCAGCAAGGTCTGCAGCAATTTCGTGTTACAACTAGAGGTGGGCACGAACAGCAATACGAACAAAAAAAAGCCACGAAAAGCCCAATCTGCTGTTCACGAACAAGCTGTTCGTGAGGCCCCATTCTAAACAAACAGGTGGTCATTGCAAGCCACCTTCCTTGCTGTTCATTGCTGTTCGTCAAGCCAAACAGTCTGGCACCTGCAATCAATTCCCTTGGCAACTTATGCAGGGATTGTCTGAACTCTGTCTGAACTCCTGCTTTTGCCCCAATCTAAGCCCCAATCTAAGCCCAATTTAGCTTGATAGGCAGATCTTCCTTTCAAGTGTGGAGCTCCAAATTTGTTACCTGGGAGCAAAGGCCAAGGGGGAAGGGGGCTCCCAGCTCTGGCTTAGTTTGCAGACTGGAGAGGGAGAGAGTTGCTGTTGGCATTTTGATAGAGTGCATTGGAGCTTGATTTTTCTTTGTGTGTGGTGGGATAGGGATCTACCCCTTCAAGTTCCAGGGCTGCTTCCAGGCTCTGGGGCCAAGCTATTATTTATTATTGGTACCTTTCCTGCTGCCTGCTCAGGTCAGGTTTCTGGGAGTGGTGTGGTAGGGATCTTGACTTGGATGATGGCTGGAGGAGAGCCTGCTGGCCCCCACGAACAGCCAACCACGAACATGTTCGTGAACAGGACCATGTTCGTGGTTGTTCATGAATCCCTGTTCATGGATGGCAACAAACAATGAACATCATGTTCATTTTTTTTCTGTTCGTGCCCATCTCTAGTTACAACAAGTTTGTATGGGATAGACTAATCTTTGGTGATTATAACCCATACTCAGGATGGCTAAACATCTTTAGCTACCATGTTATACTCAAAGTTTAATCATGTGCATGTGTAGGCATTGAATCAAGGAATTATACATACTTCTGAGTTAATGTAGAACAGCGACTAGGGATGTATAAGAGATGGAAAGATACAGTTATTCTTAAGTCTGGATTACTCCATCATGGAATAAAAGTAAGCGTACGAAGGATATCAAGGGTAAGGGAAGAACTGAGAGACCAATCTTAAGAATGCCTACTCAGAATTCTACTCAAGTCTGTTCTATGGAGCTTACTGCTAGTTCATTCTAAGGTAGCTTAAGCTCCTGTTTCATACTGTGGAGAGAGTAAGGTCACAGATTTCACACTCTGTTGCAGAATCAAGTAACAAGTACAAGAAATTGGGATCCTGGGAGCTCACGGGTAATAGATTTATTGCCTTTTGGCCAAAATTTTTTAAAAGGTTAAGATGTACCTCTTTTTATCGTATGCTATGGAATTGGAATAAACACAAGGCTTTCTGAGGGAAAAAGTATTCTCCAGTGGGCTTTCTGAGAGAAAAAAATTCTCCAGTGATTTTTAAACCAGGTAGGTATGTTATAGTTTAAATGCATTTGTGAAAATTGAGTGGGTTACATGCTGGAGTATCTGAAGGAGCAGGGAAATGCATATCAGTATAGAGAAAGCTACATTATTAATTTCTAGAAAAGCACAATGAATGCAAAGAGGTTAAGTTTTAATATTGCAGTTCTCATTTAACTATGGAGACTTAATTTCTAGATGCAAACAAGCCCCAATAATATTTTTACAATTACAAACCAATGAAGAAAAATCATCCAGAAGGAATAATAATGTAATTGCTCAATGAGCTAACTGCAAGATGTTAAGAAGAAGAAGAAGAATAAATAGATTCTTATATCATTACCACTGCTGCAGTTGATGACTCATTACTGCTACTGGAACTATATCCCAGAATAGTCATGCTTCTTTTTACATTGAATAAAAAATTAACCATGTCGGACTGTTCAGTAAATCCATTTTTATGAATTAGGACTGACAGGAAGCATTTTATTTTGATTGATACAGATAAAAAGATGGATAGCATGACGTCCAAGTGTTCCCAGTTTTTGGCACCTGAGGAAAATATTGTCCTAATTTCTTCTCTGATTTTGCATTCTGGGGACATTTGAGGGATACCATTTTTATTTGAGGGGAAATATTCACCATTCTTGAGATTTCATCCCTTCCCTCACCTGTCCCAACATATTACATCCATGAAGGAAACAAGCAAGATGCCTATCCAGACAGTAAATATTTTGGAATATGCTTAAAGTTCCAGTGATTTTGTAATAACTAAAACTATTTCCAATTCTAAGATTAACATTTGAAGTGATTTTTAAAAAAGAAAACTGTTACTAGTTAGTTTACAAGCCAAACATACACAGAAATGTAAGAAAATGTGTGTATTCATTGTTTTGAAGAAGTACTAACCTGTAGTTATAGGTAAATATTTGAGGTGCACATGCATTTACTTCATTTATAGACCACCTTTCTCACTGAGACTTAAGGCACATTACATGGTATAAAACAATTCAACCAAATAGTTTGATAGCATGAAATATTTAATAACAGTTCAATAGGACTAGGACTACAAACAATTAGAAACAATGCAAAAAAAGTATCAAATGTGATGTGTCAAACAATGCAGAGAACAGAATTGCAGAATTAGAATACAGTGCAGTAAAAACAATGCAATACATACAACAAACCATAATACATAGTACATACAATGACTGGTGGCAAAGACTATAGGCCAAATTCCCTTTATTAAAAAGTGCCTTCCTGACCCATTCTTTTAAGCAATAACCTTCTAAACAATTTTGTTTTACACAGTTTGTAGAATGACAGAAGTGTGGGAGCCTTCCAGGTCTTCTCAAGTAGGCTATTCCACAAGGTGGGGAATACAACAGAAAATATCCGTCTTATCCATTTGCAGGGTTGCACCTTCAGAAGTTTTGCTCAGATAAGCAAAGCTGTCACTTTTGTTCATAGCAAGAGAGGCAGTTAGAGGTATGCACTGAAAAAATTTCTCCTTCAGTTTTGGATTTGGGGTTCTGAACCTTATATGCACCATTACTGGTTTTTTCCAGCTGGAGCATTTCCAGCTCAGATCTAATCCATTTGGGGTTTTTTGTTATCATGAGTTTCAATCCCATTCTTTGCCGCATGGGCTTCCAGGCTCTTTGGGGCAGCTGTTTTTCCACTTAACGACACCAAAATCACACAGAACACAGTTCTCCCTCTAAATCATTGACATATCAAGGTTTTCCTCAAGTTACATTACACAGTCACACAACAACAGACCCTGAAGAAAGTGAGTGTTGATGGTTGCACACTATGGCAAGAAACTGGCTGGGTAAGGGAAAGTAAAGCAGAGGTGGCAGCATTAAAAAAATCCTACTTTATATTTACTTTTTACTTTTTCTGTACTGTGTTTACTTCTTTTGGTGCCACGTTTCCTTGTGCTTAATTCCCAGGAAGTGTCTCTAAAATTGCAGCCTATGATTGAGTCTTCCAAGGCTTTTATTGAGTTTGATTGAACAGACTATTCACGCTCCCTGGCAGCACTTTTCCTCACAGCTGCTGTCCAAGTGTCCTGACGGGGGGCAGGGGAGACAGACCGATGCCTGGGTAGTGCTGCCAAACAAACCAAGATGCACCCCAACAGGTCTATTTAGATGTAAGTCTCATGTTATTCAGTAGAACTTACTTCCAGTGTCTTTCAAATTGCAGCCTATGATTGAAGTCTGAACATTCCCCCTTCCAAATGTTTCCAAAGCTGATAAGTGGGGAGGTCTTCCTTTGTGAGGACCCAATAGGCAGAGAGACAATGCAATTCCCTGGATAGAGATGGGGGGGGGGGAGAGATGCAACTCATGCACATTGCATTCATTTCCTCTTCCTGCCTACAGAATTAATTAATAACGTAAGGGCTCTCTCCCCTTGGGATCTGATTAGTGAATGTGTTTAAGGAAAAGGAAATACTGCCACATGAACCCAGTGCCTGTTGCTGCTGCTACAAGGTATAAACTGAAATAAAACACACAAAATTTTGGTGGGTGCCATTATAACTTGGTTTCCCATATTTGGTTCACCGTTCCAGAAGCTGCTTTGGCAAAATGAAACAGTGATTTCTGGGTGTATTTTTGGCTTGTTTGTTTCATTTTGCACACCCCTAGAAACGGTCCTGAAGGTATGAGGGTCTAAGGCCATATAGGGCTTTGTATATGATAACAAGTACTTTTAATTGAACTTGATGACTGATAGGTAACCAGTGGGGCAATTGTAAAAAAAGTATAATATATATACTCTGCCTAGCTTTCCCCCCTTAATAGGGAAATATATATGAAGGAATCTCAATCTCATAGGTATTCTTTTGAGGGTAGGTTAGAGTTGCCAGCTGTGCGCTAGCAACTCCTGGGAGCTTTTGAGCAACATGATGTCAATTCCAGTGACATGCCTGAAAATAATACCAGTTCAATGCTGTGATGTCACTTCTGGGTATGTTATCAGAAGTGACATTCCAGTGTAACAACTGCATAAGCCTCATTTTGCTTATGTTACTCCATTGAGCAGCAGTGGGAACACAAAGCGCAGAGTGGGAGCATTGAACTCAAATTGCATGTGTGTAATATTATGGTCAATGAATCAACCTTCCAAATATTTAGCACTTTTAAGATTCATTTATTTCAACAGGACAGTTAAGCATGTACTTAAACATTCCCTAGAAAATTCAGATAACAACAACAACAGCATTTGATTTATATACTGCCCTTCAGGACAACTTAATGCCCACTTAGAGTGGTTTACAAAGTATGTCATTATTATCCCCACAACAAAACACCCTGTGAGGTGGGTGGGGCTGAGAGAGCTCCAGAGAGCTGTGACTAGCCCAAGGTCCCCCAGCTGGCTTCAAGTGGAGGAGTGGGGAATCAAACCTGGCTCTCCAGATTAGAGTCCCGTCGCTGTTAACCACTACACCAAATTGATGATTAATGTGGTTTGATTGTATCCTATCAATACATCCATATCCAACAAAACCTTAGAAATTACAATAATTAGGTCTAGATTGTTGTATGGTAACTGTAACCCAATACACATTGGTCATTTCCACACGCTGTTAAAGAGACAGCTCACTCACTGACCTCTGGCTTTTCTTTTCACTCACTCCATATGTCTCTGACTTCAAAGCAGAAGCAAGCAGTTTGGCTTCCGTTTCTTTGGCGTCTTTTCTGAGAACGGAATCTTCCACTTTCCTGTGTCGACTAAAAGACGCTGAAAAAACGGAAGCCAAACTGCCTGCTTCCTCTTTGAAATCAGAGACGTATGGAGTGAGTGAAAAAACATGCCAGAGTTCAATGAGTGGGTCGTCTCTTTAACAGCGTGTGGAAACAGCCATTGTCAGGTAACATTATTGTACTAAGTCATACTAAATGCATTCCCTGTTTTTGTTTCCTTGTCTTCTGTCTGAGAAGGCATTGATTGGGACTTCCCAATGCTAGTTTCTAGAAACAAAATTAGGTAGTTTAGATGTTATTTAAATATTTCAGTTGCAGACCCGACATTTGTCAAGGAAAGACTGTATCTAAAACAATGCCATAGCGCTACCTGAACTTTTAAAAATATTAAACTGAATATAGAAATAGGTTTGTCATGACACAGGGAAAACAGTCAGACCAGCAGCAATCTTGTGATAAGTGCTGGCATCACCATTTGATGAGATGGGACAGATGCTGAGACACACCCCTGCTGTGGGGTTCTCAAAACTTTCAAACTTCACACTGCAGAAAATTGGAGAATGTCTACTTTATAGTGATGGATATTTGAGAAAGCAAGCTTCTGCTAAGGCACCAAGGGACAATTTATTTATTTTTATTTTATTTATTTATGACATTTACAGTCTACCATTCTCACTGAGACTCAAGGTGGATTACACAGTGTGAGATTAGTACAGTCAATTTCAAGGACATTTCCATAAAATGCCATATGGTAAACAAACAGAATTGTACTAAGACGTAGCATTAGTAAGAATCCAATACAGAGTTGAATACTGAAACAGAACATAAGTAATTCTAGCGCTGACATTAGACCACATGAAGCACAAGTAGCTCATAGAAGCACATATTTAAGACAACGGGTAGTAGGTAAGGCAACATAGTGGTGAAATCTATGTTCTTTAACTCATTAGTGAAGCATCTGAGAGCCCCTCCCTACAACTCCTAGTCGACTTCTAAGGCGCATTCGGGCCCTCCTAGGATTGTGCTGCCAGTCATACAAATGTCTCTAGTAGACAGAGAACAATAAAGTGGGCCAGCAGGATGTTCTGCAACATCCCTGAACTGAAAATGATAACAAATACTCTCTAAACCTCATAACATTTCAAATTTCCATGAACAAAATACATAGTAAGGGAAAGGAGATGCTGGATAACAAGGTACAGGAACCTCTTACAGCAATATGTTGATATCAGGCAGTGGTTGGAAACAGCAATGAGCACACTTATGTCTTCTGATATATAACATTTGGTTTGGTTTGGGTTTCTGTTGAAGGAAATCTGAAAGTGCAAGGAAGCAAATGGCTGAAAGGAGGGAAAGAAAAAGGTACTAATTGCTGCAAGAATGATCCTGTGCCTTTTTACAGTGCTATATATAGCAGGCAAGTTTTTAAAAAATAGTTGAAATTTTGCTGACATAATGGATAAAAATTCTTTATTACAGAGGCAGGGGAGAGCTCAAGGAAGATTGTCCCACTGTCATAATCTAGTCAGTGGCAAGTGGGCAGGAAGTGAAAGGAACCAACAAAAGAGCAGGGCCATTTTCACACGTCTTTACCCTTGTGCAAAATCGCACAAAACTCTCAGAAAAATGGCATCTGCATGGCACCACTTCTGGTCATGATTGTTTTGTGGCGCGATGACAAAGAAATCGCGGCATGAAATTGCGCCATCATTCTGTGAGTTTTGCACAATTTTGTGCGAGGGTAAAGTTGTGTGAAAATGGGCCCATGAAACATTACAAACAGAAACAAATGCAACTCAAAATTAGTTGTTAGAGAAAGATAAAAGTAAAAGTCTTCTCAAAAGAACCAGGAAAAATCCAGGAAAAATACAAAGTGAAAACAAATGGCTGAAGAGAACATGTGAAAGCCTGAGGATAAACAAAAGCAACTGGGGGCCAAAACCAACACCTTCACACTATGCAGAAATGTCCTAGGATTCAGGGTTCTGCAAATGTAGGGGAATCCTCAGAAATCTTTCTCTTTAAAAAAATACTAATGGGGGGCAGTTACCAGCAATGTCTTTTCTTTTGCAGATGCTACAAAAAGAAAACCACCAAAGTTCAACTACTGTAGCCACCCAAAATCCTGCACAAAAGCTGCCAGTAGCAAGGCAGCAGAGGCAACCACCAGTAGGAATGGAGGAAAGAAGGCATGTGGGAGACACTGAAGCTAGTGAGGAGGAGACTTAGCTGTCAGTGAGGGGGAGGAGGAAATAGGATTCTCCTGCCTGATGATTCTCCACAGGTCCCACAACAACAATAATGAAAATTAGAGTGAGATATCACGGAGCATCTCCTTTCTAATCTATTAATGAGATATTATACATCCTTTTATCTCTAGGTATGCTTTATTCCATCAGTGTCACAGGTCCATGGAAGATACCTTTCCCTTAATTTGGTGAAAAATTCATGCACCTGTTCCACAATGTAACGTGTGAAAATAAAACTTTGGGCACTATCATGTCTGTGCCACAGCATAACATGTTAATTTTGTGACAAACCTTGTGACAAATGTTTTATCTGTCTTTCTTTATTATCACCTTTTAATGAGAAAAAGTTTCAACTTGACAGCCATCTCCACTAGGTGACCTGTCACAAAATGCAAATCCCAACCCTTAAAAAAGGAATACCTGTCAATAATTGTTCAGAAACAACTGATGTGAAGTCAGTCTTTACTAATTGCTGCCTAAACAATGCTGTATTTAGAAATATTATAAATGCTCCAATTCCATTAAGAATTATTTCCAGTGACAGGTGGAAGCCTTCCAGTCTGATGCTTATTCTGGTGCCATGCTATCTGATTTCAATTCCATAGGCAACAGGAGTCAGGAGGAGCCAGGGCAGAAATACATAAATATATATTCAATTGATTCTGGCTCAGCCCATTCAGACAATGGTGCTACTTACCCTACCAAGATCTTATGTATCAAATTTTTCTATTGGCAATTGCAATGAAAGAGGAAAGTGGGTATAAAAACAAAACTAAGCGCAACTGGAAGGAATGCATTTTCTGATACGCCTCAAAAAGTATCTAACATGGTCTTACTCTTTTTACTATTGTTTTTCATCATTACTACCTGTCACGAAGCAGCCGCAAAAGAACCCTTTTTCCTGTTCTTTCTTCACCCACACCTAATAATCTATTTGCAGTCTGACTCCCTGTATATAGTTCCCTGTATATACTTCTCTGTCCTCATTGCTTTTTTCAACACTTTCCAAATTAGTATCATTTCTTATTTTAATTAACAGGCTGTTTCTCCTCATCTTTCACATCATTAATAAACAAGTTAAATTAAAGAAAACATTTAAAAGTCTGCTTTCATCAACCCACACTTCTCAGCATCGCTTATCAGTGTAAAATATCTGATGCTGAAATATTTCTGTTTGCATCTTGTACAAATTATGATAAAACACAATAGGGAAAAGGGGTGGTGGGGGAACCCAGAGCAACCATTTCCCTAGGGATGTTTGGCTAGGTGAGAAAGCCACTTGAGGTGAAGAGCAATATAGAAAATGCTGCCAATAAAGAATTGCACAAGGTTCCAAGAAGAGCTTCTATTTCCCACCGTGGCAGCCATTTGCTCCTTCTCTACCCACTCCAAAACCCAGGAAGTAAAATACTGGGCCTTCCTCAACCACAGGTGATTCCAATTTGTAGGAATACTAGAATCATGCATGGAGTTTTGGACCCAAATTCTCAAACTATTTTACAAAACCATTTACTGAGAATGCAATCTTCCTTTCCAGTCTGTCTCCTTGGGGACTTTTGGTCTGGATGCTGAGCATTTCTTTCTCTGCTGAATGGATCCCTGATGTGGCGCCTGCCAGTGCCAACACCTTTGCAGTTACCCATCAACTGTTTTTAGAAAGTGGACAAGGCCTGCCCATTATGGCTTCAAATTGGTCCTTGGAGATCTGACTGGCTGTGCAGATTAAAATAACTTCATTTTGATGGCTGCTGCCACTCTGGTGTTGGTTTTAATTCTCTCCACTTACTCCTCTTTTCCAGTAAAATTATTCCTCTTGTCCTCTACACTTGGGTTTTCTCTATGTATGCGTGTGGCTCTGCCTCCCACAGCGGCCATTTTGTGGCTATGCCCACCACCCAGAATTCCAGAATTCCAAAGGTGCCCACCGGCTAAAAAAGGCTGGGGACCTCTACCCTACTGTTTCCCTGTGCAATCTCTTTAACACAATGACTACGGAGAGAAAATGGTTGGAGTGACAAAGCCAGGGTCTGGGGATCCAGAAAAGTAGAAGGAAGCAGAGTGGGCATTAAGCTGCTTGGGTGCCGCTTGTGGGGAGCCAGACCTCCCCTTCCCAAATCTTGAGATTCAGATATACAATATGAATTGTACCTTATTGTCCTTAAGTAATAGTACAATGAAAGCTAACAATATGCAGTTTGGATAAACACTGGAACAGATATTATCAAAGGTGGAGAGCAAAATGAATTACAATGCTAAAAATGATTTTGCTTACTTTGAGAAAGCCTCGCAGAATTATCTGAGCAACCAAGTAATATTTGCATAATTGCATAATCTTGATGCATTTTAAGAAGAAATCTGCCCATTGATCCAGATTCCTTGGCAAACAATTTTTTGGCAATGGCTCAGAATCATTCTAAGAGCCAAACTAAATAATATATGAGTGATGCAGCAGAAGCTGTCTCCTGATATTTTCAAAAAATTGAAATGCGGCTTAAATTGAAATGCTGTTGATTTGCTGTAGGCCAGTTTTCCAATCAACTTAGTCTCCAACTGCTTTTCTTTCTACAGGGCTAAATTATCTTTGCCCTCATCATTGCACCCCACAGGTTCAGTAGAAGGGGCATTTGATTTTTATTAAGATACAGTATGCAGGGAAAAGGTGAAGTATCCCTTTTCCCCTACTGTTCCAGTCAAATTTGTAGCCTCCCATAGATGCATTTCAATTTTTTTAAAAGGCTTGGGACTGATCACTCGCATCTTATCTAGCTTGGCTCTCACTTTAGAGCTAAGTTTAAAGGCATATTTCAGGATACAATTATTTACAGAATCTCTAGCCAGGCACTTCCACTTTATATAAGATCATTTATCTACGTACAATTAGGTCACAACTATTGTCTAACTTTCACAGAGCTGACAGCCTTGAAAGCAAAGATTGAATGGACTTACTGTTGAATGGACTTACTGATTGAATGGACTTACTGTTCCTGTAAAATTCTGAGCTTGCCAGCCAGGTGCCACCAACCGTTGCTCTGAGATCCACCTGAGAGCACAATCAAAATGACACTTGGCCACCACAAGCTCACTTTCTTTGCCCTAATCTCCTCCTTCTAAAGAACTAATTATGTGGCTGACTTCAGCTACTGCTTACTTTAAAGGAGAGCTAAGGAATTACTGTGAACAAAGGATTCTTAGGAAGTTCCAGGACAGGGTACAACAGCAACTAGTAACATTCAGAAAGGCGTTTGCAATATTTGTGCTTGACTCGCTTCAGAGAAAATGCCTGCTTCAAAATATGTCAGTTTTTTTCAGGTAATGTTACCAGTATTAGATGTCATCATGCTAGCTACTGGTAATTGAAAAATTAAGATTTACATAACTAGTGATGTATATAAAATCATTGTGTGTGGTTTTATGGGCTAAAAACCTGATCTGACAGATGTCTGAACAATCACAGTCATCCAGAGTATCACATACCATAGTCCTATCACCACACACTTGCTTCCTAGCACCATCAGTATGACACGATTCCAGGGCTTTCCTGCAGTGGCTCCACTAGCTCACATACTGAGGCTGCGGCCTGGCTGAAGGAGAGGGCAGAGAGAGGCAAGGTCTTCTCCCAACTAGCAGTACCTTCTCCTTTCTAAGCAGTTGAGGGCTTTTCATATAATGGAGGGAATGTGAGAAAGGTTGTTAACTGTGATATCTTTGGATGGTGGAAAGTGCCTGCAAGTTGTAGCCAACTTATAGTGACCCCTGCTGAGGTTTTCAAGGAAAGACAATAAATAGCAGACGTGGTTGGCTATTGCCTGCCTCTTCATAGCAGCCCTGGTCTTCTTTGGAGACCTCCCATCCAATTACTAACCAAGGCCACTCTGCTTCGCTTCCAAGATCTGGTGAAATCAAGGCTTGGGGCCTTTTAAGGTGAATGAGATCATTGTGCTGCACTCTGAACAACTCTGCAGCACAAGGCTGGCAGCCCAATTTAATATTCACTCTCAGTCCAGCCTTTTCTGTGACTCAGATATCTTTGGTTGCCTTTTCTCCTTCCCAATTGCTGTCACTAACTCCTCAGTTAGAGAGACAGAGCTTTGTATTTTAGATGAATTAGTCGTTTTGTTGCCTCTGTCGCTTGACTTATTAGCTCTGTCCTTGGGCACATGAGTTCCATCCCTTGACCACACCGGCCATGGACTGTAGGGGTGTGCAAAATGAAACAAACGAGCTAGAAAGATACCCAGAAATCACTAGTTCAGTTCACTAAATTGACTTGTGGGATAGTGAAACAATTTTTGGGAGTGAAGCTGTACCAACTCCCCACCTCCCCCGAAAAGTTCACGTTTTGTTTCTTAAACTTAAAAAACATTAAGTAGTAATAGAATGCTTCTCAGCGCATACAGAATGATTTTTCCTCACCATTGACCAGATACTCTTCCGACATGGTCACAGTTAAGGAAGTAGTGGGCATATAGACACATGCAGACTTCCTTTCACTTAAAATTAAGCAGCTATGGATTCTCCCTTTCCCATTAGGAGCGCACACCAAAATGCTATTTGTACTCTCTTTGAATTTGTTTTGCTCTTCAATAATCTTATCAGTTAACTTTATTTTTACCAGGACGCTTGTTTGTTTTTTTCTATTAATTATTCATTTCTTTTTTTAATAAAATTTCATTGGTGAGTGGAAAAAAGAAAAGAATTTTCAAATTTAACACATATAGTCCCATTTTCCCCCCCTCTATCCCCCACCCTTTTCCTCCCCCCTCCCTATTGACTTCCAACAGCTTTCCAACCCTTAACCCTTCTTGTTGCTTAAATCTATTTCATTTACATTTTCCTACCCTCTATAAATCATAATATCTCTTACTCTAAGCACATTCTGATTCTTTTACATAGACTCTATCAAGCATACTATCCATATGATATATATCGTGTCAATAAAGCATAACCATATAGTATAGTATATAGCAGGGATCACAGTGTCTCTTACTTTAAACATGTTCTATTTCTTTTAAACATATACGCCGTCAAATATACTATCAATATAGTATATATTATAAAACATATATTGTATGCTATGCCACCAATGTAACACAGCATACAACATAGTATAACACAGCAACCTGATATTGTATTAAATCTGATCCACTAACCCATCATTTTATATTGTATATATAACATACCTATGATATATAGTAGTAATAATATACATATATAGTAATAATATATCTATTTAACCATTCTTGTTATCCCATATATTCTATGTAAAGTTCCCCTAAATATTGTGCTAGCTTAGATTGTAATTACATTCCCCCTAAATGGTAAGATCCCTTCTCTCTCCCCTTTCCAACATTGTTCTTTAAAAATTCTCAAACTGCCACAGTTCTCCTTTTACATTCCATTTTTTTTCCAAAAATTGTTTCAATTTTCCCCAATCAACAATATATTGCCCTAGGTCAAGATCTTTGAGTTTCCTTGTCATTTTGTCCATTTCCGCCATGTACAGCAATTTATAAATCCAGTCTTCTACAGTTGGTATTTCTTGTGTCTTCCATTTCTGCGCATACAAAAGTCTTGCCGCTGCAGTCATATAAAATAACAATGTTCTATACTGCATTGGAACAGTCTCCATTCCCAAGTTCAGTAGCAACAGTTCTGGGTTCTTATTTATTTGTATTTGTAAAATCTCATTAATTACTTCGATTATTTCTCCCCAGTACTGCTTAGCTACTTCACATGTCCACCACATATGATATTGTGATCCTTCATGTTTTTTGCATTTCCAGCATTTGTCTGACATATTAGTATTTCCTAGCGCAATTTTCTTTGGTGTTAAATACCATCTGTAAATCATTTTGTACACATTCTCTTTAATATTCGTACAAGGTGAAATCTTCACTGTATTTTTCCATAGGTACTCCCATGCCTCCATTGTTATTTCCTTATGAAAATTTATTGCCCACTTCACCATCTGGACTTTTACTGTTTCGTCTGCCGTAAACCATTTTAGAAGTAATTTATAGATCTTAGATATTTCCTTCTTGCCTTCTTGTAGTATCACTTCCTCTAATTCCGAATTTTCCAGTCTTATACCTCCTCTCAGGCAGTCCGCATTATAAAGATCTCTGATCTGTCTGTACTGGAACCATCCATAACAAGGAGACAATTCTTCTTCTGTCTTTATTCTCAGCTTTGAATATTGTATTTGTGTGATCTCCTTGTATGTTAAGCACTGCTGTTCGTTATCCACAGTTCTCGGATCTATTACTTCATACGGAACCACCCATGAAGGAATTCCATCTTCCATATATACCTTGTATTTCTTCCAGACCGTGAAGAGGCTTCTCCGAATATAGTGATGCAAAAACATAGAGTCCGCTTTTACTTTATCATACCACATGTATGCATGCCATCCAAATATTTTTTTGTGTCCCTCCAGGGCCAGCAACTTGCATTTTTTTAACGTTATCCAATCTTTCAGCCATACAAGACATACTGCCTCATGATACAGTCTTATGTTGGGCAGTTGCAAGCTGCCTCTTTCCTTCGCATCTTGTAAGACCTTCATTTTCACTCGTGGTTTCTTGCCTGCTCACACAAAGTCTGAGATTTTCCTTTGCCATTTATCAAATTGTTTGGAGTCTCGGATAATTGGAATAGTTTGCAACAAGAACATCACAGGTGGTAGGACATTCATTTTTACTGCTGCTATTCTTCCCAGCCATGATAAATTCAGTTTGTTCCATTTTATTAAGTCTCTCTCTATTTGTATCCACAGTTTCTCATAGTTATTTTTGAACAAGTCTATATTTTTCGTAGTCAGTTCGATACCAAGGTATTTTACTTTATTAGTTACCTCACAGTCTGTTATCTCCATTAGCTCTTGCTGCTTCTGTTTAGTCATATTCTTACATAAAATCTTTTTATTCACATAAAATCCAGCCAAATCTCCGAACAGTTTTATTTTCTCTATTACCTTTGGCATATTTTTAATTGGATCCTCTACTATTAACATTATATCATCCGCAAAAGCTCTGACCTTGTAGGAAAACTCTTTTATTTTCATACCTCGAATTGTATCATCCTCACGTATTTGAATCATCAGTATTTCCAAAATCAAAATAAACAACAATGGAGACAAAGGGCAACCCTGCCTAGTTCCTTTGCTGATTTTCAGTTTTTTAGTCAAGTCCTCATTCACTATAATTGCTGCACTTTGGTCTCTATAAATTTCCTTAACCGCTTGTATGAACTTTTCTCCCATTTGCAACTTTTCCATGGTAGCAAACATAAAGTCCCAGTTCAGATTGTCAGATGCTTTTTCTGTGTCTACGAAGAAAAAACCAACCTCTCTATCACAATGCTTGTCATAATATTCAATAGCGTTTATTACTGTCCTCAGATTGTCTTTAATTTGTCTGTTAGGTAAGAATCCCGCCTGCTCTTCAGCAATGAATTCCGACATCCATCCTTTCAACCTCTCTGCCAACA
This sequence comes from Eublepharis macularius, assembly GCF_028583425.1. Lineage (NCBI taxonomy): Eukaryota > Metazoa > Chordata > Lepidosauria > Squamata > Eublepharidae > Eublepharis > Eublepharis macularius. Next base: position 75,573,351 of record NC_072794.1, read on the forward strand.
CCTTTGCAAATATTTTATAATCATTATTCAACAACGAAATTGGTCTGTAATTTTTAACATTGGTCAAGTCCTGACCCTCCTTCGGAATCAGCGATATGTTGGCTTCATTCCATGAATCAGGAATCCTTTGATCTTGCATCACTCCATTCATTGCCTCTTTCAGGAAGGGCGCTAGTTCATTAGCCATCACTTTGTAGAACTTTGCCGTTAGTCCATCTGGTCCTGGCACCTTTCCTATTTCTATTAATTATTCATTTCAATGGGAAACTTATTTTTGGATGTAACTCTTCTTGTTTTCTATCCAATTGGAATGAAGTTTTAGAGATGGTACCCTTCATCCATGGCATCCGGGCTGCCAAATTCCAGGCATCCTGCTTCTATAGACAATTAAAGTCACAACATTTCCAATTCTTACTTTTTATTCTCCCATATAATTAGGATAAAATTGTTGGGAATTCTATTTCTTTGAAGAGAGTCGTTTGCCAAATATCACTTACAGAGTGGCACAGGGAGGAATCTGGCAATCCCAGATGGCAAGCAGAGTTACACACTGGCACAGAGACTTGCATTTGGTCATTTAAGAGAAGGCACTAAATCTTCTGCATAGTTTAGTAGTTGCAAAACAATAGAACCACAAAAGGAAGTGACAGAAAACCTGTCAATGCAGAGAAAGTACACAATACAGGCAGAAAAACAGCCAGGCTCATACAGATCCCAAAATCCTTTCCAATAGTGCAATTACCACACACAGCAAATGCAATGCGCAGAAACCTATCACTGCAATCTACTTTGCCAGCAATAATATACACTTCCGATTGGTCTATGAGCCTAACATTGAAATTGTTTGCTCACTTCTCCCCAATTTCTCCCTACGTTCATTGTACTCAGATGGAAACCGTTTTGGCAAAACACCAGAATGTTAAGGATTAACTACTTTCTCTGATTATTTTTGAATGTCATTAATGTTTTAGTTCAGAGATTAAAGAATGGGGTGTGTCCAGGCTGGGTTTTGATTAGTCATTATGTGGCTGTACATTCTCCCACCACATTCAAAATTCAAAAGAATGTCTCCTACACAAATGAAAGCTCTGGAATCCTCTTTTTAGAAATTAAAAAATGACCCAACACACACACACATTCTGTTTGCATCTGTTTATAGTTCTCACTCTTATCTTTCTGCCAGTGACTCTTCACAGAAATAAGATTCTTCCCGAATCTACTTATCCCTTTCTTGCCATAGGCAAATTTTTCATCCTTCCCCCCAATGTGATTTAGCTCATTCTAACTCTCACCAGGGCTCAGTCCAGCACTCTGTTTCCAACATCAAGATGGGTCCTCCAATATGGGAATTCTCTCTGCCTTTCCCTCACCTTTGAACAACAGTCTCTTGCCTCCACACATATTTAGAATCATATTCAGTTCAGATTATTGATCAATCAGAAAGATTTTAAACCATTTAGAATTTAGGAGCTGATTAGATGTGGGCACAAACCATGAAAAAACTGAACCATGCGGTTCGTGGTTTGTGGTGTTTTCACAAACCAGGAACCACAAACTCCTATGAACTGGGGCAAGTTCACGAACCAGTTTGTGGTTCATGGTTCGTGGGGTTTAAATGCCCCTTTCCAGCCACTTAGCAGCTGCAGGGGAAACAACATTTAAACCCCCGGATCAGCTGCTTGTCAGGGAGATCCCCGACAAGCAGCTGATCATTTTAGGGGTGTGCACTTCTTTGGGAATGGATTCCCGAAAAGGGCCCCTTTCCTTCCACTTGCAAGTGGCAGGGCCCTTTAAACGGCCCAAAGCCCACAAACCCCAGACCCAGGCATCGGACCTGTGAGACATTGCTTCTTCTCAGGTCCAGCAGCATGAGCTATAACGTCTGCCTGCCCTGCCCCTCCTCAGTGAACAGTGAACCCACCCTGCCCTCCCTATATTTTGCTCATTTACCAGGGGTTTGTTGCATGCCAGGGATGTTTGGGGGAATACTCTGTATGTTGTCTTTCCTCATCATAACTTTGGATTGGTGGTTTGGGCACTGGTATTAGATCCTTTTGTGGGGAGACAGGGGCCTTCAAGCCCAGTGTCCCCAGTAAGGGGATTCCCTTAAGGAATCTTAGGAGTGAGTTATGGTGGTGCATGCCCAGCAGGAGGTCTGCTAGGGCATACTCACTACCAGGTGGCAGGAGATCCAATGGTTTGAGGGGGCGAAGCAGTTCATCAGCCGGCAGGCAGGTCAGCCAATGCTTGGAATCCGACCCCTATGCATCACCAATGCTCCTCATGCTGTTATTCAATAAAGCTGTGGCCTCTTTTACTCCAACCAGTTGTATCAAGTGGTTCTTTATCACTGTGCCCTCGCTCCCCTTCCATCAGCACTGTGCTGCAATTGGCATCATTTGTGTAAAAGCAATGAAGATAGTGTTCTGGCAGAACTTTGGCCTCAAGGAGGCCAATCTATATTTCTTCAAAAAGCTTAATCAGATGCACAATCTCAAAATACTGAAGATTTTTGAGTCCACACTAGATATTTTAGTTCCTAAATTGCTAACAGACAAGAGTGAAAAATTTACTCATTTTAGCCCAATTGTTAGTTTAGGCCATGATAATTCGGGCAACTTATAAGAAATCAGCCATTTGGCAGTTCATGTACTAACCCTCTCTGGCCTGAATTCTTCCTTTCTTCCTCATATTTTTAGTTATGTTTGAAGAACACTACTTAAGACTTATAGGTCAGAAGACTAGAGGGAGGGAGGGAGGGAGGGAGGGAGGAAGGAAGGAAGGAAGGAAGGAAGGAAGGAAGGAAGGAAGGAAGGAAGGAAGGAAGGAAGGAAGGAAAAATTAAGCATCTGTGTTTGAGATTGACTCCGCCAATCAGCCACAGGTCTTCCAGGAATGGCTCCGAGGTGTGACAGGTGGTTGGTGCCAGGCTGAAGAACCTCTCTATCTGGAATCGAGACAAGGCATCCACAATGCCATTATCTGCACTTGCTACATGACCAACTGAAAAAGTAATGTTACCAGAGAGACAAACTAAAACAAAGTGATGTACAAGACACATGACCCACTCAGAGCACAAGGGCTGTCTGTTAAGTACACAGGCAATCGCCTGGTTGTCGCACCAAAACAAGACCTGCTTGTCCTGAAGGAGCTCCTGCCACATGATTACTGCTACCAGGATGGGGAAAAAACTCCAGAAATATAAGTAGATTTCATCTCCTGTCCGTATCTCTGAAGAAATTTTATTTTGCAAAAGGTGGACTGTCTTTCAGCATTGCTATACAATTCTAAGATCTTACCTGTAGCCCTATATGGGAACCATTATGGCAGCATGTAATTGCTAAAGATCTTGAGACACTGCAAGCTAGTTTCTCCTGAACTATCTTGGGAATTCCCAGTTGTGTCTCCAGCTCAGTAATCAGACTAGAATGGTGGTGCATGCCTAGCTTAGGGGGCTGCTGGAGCACACTCACTCCCAGGTGGCAGGGGATTCACACAGGAATGTATACTCATGTGATATCCTGCTTGCTGCTTCCCCCTCGGCAAGATCCGAGTGAGCCTGAGGTCATTGGCTGGTGGACGGATCAGCTAATGTTTGGGATCCAACCCCTATGCGTCACCAATGGTCCTATTAGCTGTATTTAATAAAGTTGTGACCTCTTTTACTCCAATTACTTGTGTTGGGTGTTTTGTCTCCATGTCCTCCTCCCCTCTGCCGCCTCTCAGTGCTAGGCAGCAACAACCAACAACTGAGCACTCAAAAATAGGAGAGTAAGGTGTGAAGAAGTTAAGACTTCCTTTCATACCTGGAGTTCTTTAGATGTTTCACTCTTTCACTCCCCTTTTCACTCTTTAGTTCCACAGCTGACTTATCATGAACAGTTAAGGAGTGTAGCTGTTGTCACTCCTTATCTGCCTTATTTTAAAAGAAACTTCAGCAAGAGTAGGAATCCCGAAGTTCAAAGCAATTATAACCAACAAGGCAATAATTCACTCCAAACACTCTGACGCACTTTATATAGTCAAGGAAGTCAAAGGAACAATCTGTAAGATGAATTTGAGCAGTTATTCACCACCATAAGAGAAATGAAAACTCATCAAAAAGTGAAGAAAGAGGAACTTAACATCAAGCGTCTTCTCCGGTCACCACCTTGCTAACAACATCTTGAGAAATATATCATTTAGGTTTTTTAAAAAAATCTACATATTTGATGCAAGTAATTTAATAATTTTGCTACAAACTTTTAATTATTGGTTTATGCATATGTACTGTTTTAAAAATGGATTTCTTCTGTCTTTTTTTAACTGTTTGCTGCTAGACGTGGGCACGAACCAAATTATGAACCAAAGTTTGGCACGAACCAGGCTAGTTTGATGTTTGTGAACTGGTGGTTCATGGGACCCCTTTTTCATGAACCACCATGACTTTTTAGGCCGGTTTGATCAGTTCATAATTGGTTAGTGAAGCCAGACAGCCTGGTGCCAATCCATTAATTCCCTAAGCAATGGAGGAGGTGAACATCTGCAGACCTTCTGCAACTGTGGAAACACCAATCTTAGCCCTCAAAACCTTGATAGGCAGCTCTTTCTGCCAACCAGAGAGCTCCTATTCTATAGCTCCTATAGAGCTCCTATAGAGAGCAATGAGTATAATAACCAGCTCTCAGCCTTGTGGGTCCACTTTCCAATAGGCAGAGAGACTGGGAAGAGCTGCCATTGGGAGTTGGAGAGAGAGGGGGAGGATTTTGGAGCGTTTTGGTGGAGTTACTGACTTGCTGCTTAAAAAGAGACTAATAAAAATTCTTTTTCTTAATTAGAGCACCTTTCCCAGTTGGAAAGGTGTTTTATGTGCTGGGTGAGGGCCCTTTCCCCCCACCCCAGTCCCAGGACTACTGCTAGGCTCTGGGGCCAAGCTTAGTGGCTTCCTCAGCTGAGGGCTCACAGAAATCTTTTTATTTTGATTTTATTTTGATTCTTATTCATTTTTCTTACTTTGAGTACCTTTCCTGGCTGGGACGGTGTTTTGTGTCCTGGGTGAGGGGCCCCCTCCCCCACCCCAGTCCCAGGACTACTGCTAGGCACTGGGGCCAAGCTTAGTGGCTTCCTTGGCTGAAGGCTCTTCTTATTAGCTCCATGAGGGTTAGAGTGAGGGGCAAGGCTGGCCATAGGGGGAAGAAGTCCCATGCTCGTCCTGCTGTCCCACCAGTGCTCAGCAGATAATCTCTTTTTCAAGATCTGCTTGTGGGGATGGAGGAGGAGGCAGAAGAGTAGATGGGAGTGAGTGAGTTGGAGAGACAAGCAAGCATGACAAGATCAGAGAGAGAGGGAGCGACTCTGGCCATCTCAATGGAGGGAGAGAGGGCTCCATGGTGCATCCAACCCTCCTCCTCCATCCATAGGCTTTCCTTGAGCCCTAGCCATTGCCCAGGCCAACCTGGAGGGCATGCCACTCCTAAGTTCTGACCAACTTGGCCTCAGGATGCAGCCACCATCAGAAGAACCCATAGTCACCCAGGTGGCCATCCCCAGGAGCCCATGGCCCCTGGGGGGAGGAAATGAGGTGGGCCCCTGACCACCTCCCAGACCCACAAGAAGGGGGTGGCCCACAAGGAGGAGGGAAGGGAGGTGGGCCCCTGACCACCTCCTGGGCCCCTGAGGAGGGGGCAGCACTGACAAAGCCCACCTCATTCATGCAGTGGCTGTCCCCAGACACAAGGGGGTGCTGTGGGTCCCCCTCACCCCCAAAGACCATGGCCCCTGGGGGACAGACGGGAGGTGGTCCAATCTGTTGGCCTCCTGCCAGGCCTGCAAGGAGGGGACAGCTATCATCATAACCCATGTTGGGAGCCATCATTGTATTCTCAGAGGAAGATTCTCTAACTCCATCCCATTACTTTTTGGTGCTGCCTGCAATATATTCGATTGGAGCCAATATAAGTCTAATGGCATTCATGGCTTCCGTTATATCTAATGGGACTTTCCTGGGGACACCCGCTTTGGGGATCTATAACTCAGAGATCCAAAATGCAATCTTTGCCAAACTTGGAGGGTGGTTGGAGGAGAGCCTTCTGAAGACTCCCTGTGAGTTTGGCTTCTTTGAGTGTGAAGGGGGCTGTTCTAGGACCTGGGGAAGTGACAAACAATGAACTGAACAAACCAGTTTGCGAACTGGGGCAAGTTCGTGAAAGTTCATGGTTCGTGGTTCGTGAAATGCTACAAGCCATGAATCGCCTGGTTCAGATTTTTCTCGGTTTGTGCCCACTTCTATTTGCTGCCTTAAGGGCCCTAATCATATACAAACATGGCTAAGTACATTTTTTGCCTCTGTGTTGTAAAGGATGTGACAATGTATAGCTCCTCTAGTGTATCGTGTAGTTATGGCAAAAGCAGCAAAAGAGATTTGCCAGCATCTTGGTTAGTATTCCAATGTGACTGAGACAAAACATTGGGGGTAGTTGTCACAAATATAGTAAGGCCACTTCATAGAGTTTTGTTGTTTCAGGAAAAAATGAATAAATGTGATGTAATATTCCAAAAAATTGGTTTGCCTGGACAGAATTATCCAAGTCAAAAGGCGGAAACCGCAAGTGGAAGCTAGAAAATAGTCAATGTACCCAATAGTACAAAAATCAAAATTCTAATGTACAATCAATCAATATCACAACCACATCACAAAATGTATGAACCATTAGTCAAAAGCAGTGTTACAAGTAATTCATAGCAGGCAAGCCACTCCTTATAGTCTTTTAAATCCAACAGGTGTAGTCCTCCACTCGTACAATAGGTGTGGAAAGTGGAAGGAACAGGTAAGTCCATGCAAGTAAATATATAAAGTTCCACAGTGGGTAATGCTCCAATTTTGACTTTGCCTTGAGCATACTGTTGATTCTGATTTTGGTCTTGTCTTTCTTATACTGGTGGTATGGCTTGCTGCCCCTGAGGAGGTGTTGCACACGAAAAAATGGGCAACAGCTGGCCCAGGTTGTTGGGCGGGGAGTTTGCATGTCTTTATTACATCTGGGACAGCATACCTGTTAGAAGGAAGAAATTGGAGCATTACCCACTGGGATTCCATCTTGTAGGTAATTTCTGTACTTCTTCCATATTGTGAATAGGCTTCTCCGAATATAATGATGTAAAAACATAGAGTCTGCTTTTACTTTCTCATACCATAAGTATGCATGCCAGCCGAAAATTTTTTTATATCCTTCTAAGGCCAGTAATTTCCAGTTTTTCAACATCATCCAATCTTTCAACCACACTAAACAAATTGCATCATAATAAAGTCTTAGGTTGGGCAGTTGCATTCTGCCTCTTTCTTTTGCATCTTGTAACACTTTCATTTTCACTCGAGGCTTTTTGCCTGCCCAAACAAAGTCTGATATTTTCTTCTGCCATTTTTCAAACTGCTTAGAATCTCGAATAATTGGTATTGTCTGTAACAGAAACATCACTCTTGGCAACACATTCATCTTAATTACTGCAATTCTTCCCAACCATGACAAATTCAATCTGTTCCATTTAATCAAGTCTTGCTCTATCTGAGTCCACAATTTCTCATAGTTGTTTTTAAATAAATCTATATTCTTTGCAGTCAATTCAATTCCCAGATATTTCACCTTGCTTGTTACTTCACAGTCTGTTATTTCCGTTAATAGTTGTTGTTTTTGTTTAGTCATGTTCTTACATAGTATCTTTGACTTCTTTTTGTTTACATAAAATCCTGCCAAATCTCCAAATTCCTTTATTTTCTCTATTACCTTTGGCATATTTTCCATTGGATCTTCCACAATTAACATTATATCGTCCGCAAAAGCTCTGACCTTATAGGAAAAGTCCTTTATTTTTATTCCACGGATTGCATTATCTTCTCGTATCTGTATCATCAATATTTCCAAAACCAAAATAAACAACAATGGCGACAACGGGCAACCTTGTCTTGTACCTTTACCTATAGTCAATTTCTTGGTTACCTCATCATTCACCACAATTGCTGCACTCTGGTCTCTGTAAATTTCCTTTACTGCTCTTATGAATCTTTCTCCCATTTGAAGCTTTTCCATGATGGCAAACATAAAATCCCAGTTCAAATTGTCAAATGCTTTTTCAGCATCCACAAAGAAGAAACCGACCTCCTTGTCACAACGTTTGTCATAGTATTCAATAGCATTTATAACTGTCCTTAAATTGTCTTTGATTTGTCTGTTTGGTAAAAAACCAGCTTGCTTCTCCTCAATAACTTCAGAAAGCCATCCCTTCACTCTTTCCGCCAGTATTTTCGCAAAAATTTTGTAATCATTATTAAGTAACGATATAGGTCTGTAATTTTTCACATTGGTCAAATCTTGCCCTTCTTTGGGGATCAATGATATATTAGCTTCATTCCAAGTATCTGGGATCCGCTGATCCTTTAAAACACCATTGATCACTTCTTTTAGGAATGGTGCCAGTTCATTAGCCATTACCTTATAAAATTTGGCTGTAAGTCCATCCGGTCCTGGCGCCTTTCCCAAATTTGTTGACTGTATTGCCTTTCTTATTTCTTCCTCCGTTACTTCATTATTCAGTTTGTCTCTCCAAGCTTCCGAAATTACTGGGAGCTTCATTTTCCCCAAATATGTCGCTATTGAGTCTTTATTACCTCTTTTTTATTATACAATTTGGCATAAAATTTTTAAAAGGCTCTGCTGACAGCTGTCTGCTCCAGGTACACTTTATTGTCCTCACAGATTTTATTTATTATCTTCTTCTCCTTTCTCTTCTTCAATTGCCATGCCAAATATTTCCCAGGTTTATTCGTGCCTTCAAACGCCTTTTGATTCATTCTCTTAAGGTTCCATTCCAATTCTTTGTTATTCATTGCTGTCAACTGTTCTTGAAGAATTTTAATATCCTGGTAAATTTTCTTTTTCCCTGGTCTTTTCTTTAACTGTATTTCTTTGGCTTTTATTTTCTCCATGATCTCCTGTCTCTTCTCCTCTTTTTTTTTCCTGGCTCTTCCATTTAAGTCCATTAATATGCCTCTAATTACTGCCTTGTAGGTGTCCCATACCTTGTTGGTTGCTACTTCTCTGTTCATGTTATATTGTATGAAAAACTTTGTTTCTCTTCTCAACATCTCCATATTTTCTCCCTCTTGCAGCAAATCCTCATTTATTCTCCATCCTTTCCTTTTACTCCTTTTCCCCAACTTCCACATAATTGGATTATGATCTGAGCCTTCCATAGGCATTATTTCCACATCCTTAGTCCAAAGCGCTAAGTCTTTTGAGGCCCAGATCATATCAATTCTTGATAACGTAGAATGTCTCGCAGAGAAAAACATGTATTGTCTGCCTTTGGGATTTTGTCTTCTCCATACATCTTCTAAAGTTTCCTGTTGCGTCAATACAAAAAACGTCTTTGGTAATAGTCCTCTTTTCTTTTGTGCAGTTGCTGACTTTTTATCTAATTCCAAGTTTGTCACTCCATTGAAGTCTCCTGCAAGAATTATCTGGTCATAGGAAAGTTCATCTAATTGCTTCCTCAAGTCCTCAAAGAAGCTTTCTTTTGCTCCATTAGGTGCATAAATTCCAATCACCAATACTCTCTTTAAATTCCATATACATTCCACTGCTATAAATCTGGCTTCCGCATCTCTCATCACTAACTTTGGCTGTAGCTCCTCTTTTATATACAATACCACTCCCCTTTTTTTCTTATTGGAGGCCGCTACAAAGTCACTACCCAATTTATTCAATTTTAAATACTTTACATCCTGCTTTCTGATATGAGTCTCTTGCAGGCACACAATATCACATTTTTGTTTTAATAGCCAGTGGAAAATACTTTTTCTCTTATTCGGTGAATTAAGTCCATTTACATTCCAAGATAAAACTTTGCACTCCATATTCATAATCTTGTTGCTGGTAAGTCCTTTTCATTGTCCCTTATAAACTGTTCCATCTCTGATTCAGATCTAATGCGCTTTTTCACTCCTCCAAATTCAAAGGACACTCCTTCTGGTAATTCCCATCTGTACCTTATTTTCATGTCCTTCAGAATCTGAATTAGAGCTTTATATTTTTTTCGATCTAACAACACCGATCTGGGTAGTTCCTTCATGATAATAATCGTCTTGCCATCAATCTCCAATGGATCTTGAAATTGTTTAGTCACGATCTTCTCTTTTATGTTTCTGGTTGTGAATTGCACAATCACATCTCTTGGTAGTTTCCTCTGGGTAGTTTCCTCTGGGTAGTTTCCTCTGGGTCCTCTGGTAAATCTTGAATTTACACGGTATACCACATCTAGGATAGCCATCACTTCCTCCTCCTCCTTCCCCAGGTATTCAGCTAACACCTCAGCAATCTGTTCTTGAGCTGTCTTTCCTTCCACTTCCGGCAAACCGCCAAACCTCAGCTGCTTCTCCATATGTTTACTCTCCGCAACCGCCATTCTCCCCCTCATCGCCTTCATCTCTGTTCATTGCGTGTCTGCTAAATTCTCCACCGCACTTTCCACTACCTTGACTCTTTGCTGTGTTCCCTGCAAATCGTTTTGCATTGTTTCCATACCTTTCTTCACTTCTGCCAGCTCATTTTTTACTGTCTCTTTAACCTCTTTAACCTCTTTCACCAACTCCAGTTTCATGTCCTTGAGCTCCTTAATCACTTCTAAAAGTTTTTTATCCAAATTCTCTATCGCCGATTGCCACTCTTTTTTCAACATCGTGGGGCTTGCTTTGGCTCGCTCCCACGAGTCCGCTCTCTTCCTTAGCTCCGTTGCATTTGATTTAATATCCTTTTAGTTTAAATGTCCCGGTCTTTCCAAAAAAAACTTTTAAATAGTCCAAAATGTCGGGCGTCTTTTCTCTATGGTTCCTCTATGATTTTTGTAATCCAATATGGCTTACTTCCTCTTTCGCTGAAGCCGCGGCTCTTCCCCTTTCAAAGATGGCGATTCCCTTCTTCCTGCCCTCCGGCAAGGGCCGCTTCTCTCCAGCAACTCTATCGTTGTTACGTACTTCCTGTTTCCCGACTTCCCACAGCAGCTCTCGCGATGGTAAAACTTTCTCACAGCCTGATATCTCCTTCTAGCCACAGGTATTCAAAACAATAGTCCAATTTCTTTAAAAGCTTCGTTTAACTTAGTCCTTTTTCTAATATAATTCTTGCCGGGTCCTCCCCTCCTTATACTGAGTCTGTTGCAGTTTAAAAGTCTACTTTAATTCTTCTTTACTTTAAGTAATCTGTCCCGTTTCAAGAGATAGTGATCTTTACCTTCTCATTCACTTTCCGTGGGTTGTAATCACTGTTTCAATCTTAGATTCCCATCCACTCTTCTTTCCCCTGTTGAAGCTTGGGCATGGGGGTCTTATGCCAACCGCATTGGCACCAGGACTGCCGCAGAGATTATAGCCGACCTGTCTTAGGGTGGGACTTCAAGGGTCGGGAGAGGATCCGTTGCGTAGGACCCCCCCTCGCCCGAGATCAACGCGCCCTGAGGTACTTGAGCGTTCTATGCCTGTTCTCCGCCTGAGAACAGTTGGCCGCGGGCTTTGTTTTGCCCCGCCGGCTACTTAAACGGCAGCCCGGTCAGCTCCACAGTTAGAGCTGCGTTAGACCTCCATGGATCCCAAACAGGAAGTCCCCCTTTTAACTTTGTATTTACATGGAGGTTCCTCTTTGTTTTGTTCTGTGGACAGAATTGTCTGCAGTGTGCATCAACACAAGATACCAATTGTGGGGAGAACAAGACAAAAAAAACTTGAAGATTTTTTCCCACACAGCAATGGCTTGTACTCCTTTACCACCATTAACATAGCATTGGCCACAAATATTAGACACCAACAATTCATACTTTTAAGTCCCCTTGCACAACAGAATATTTGTAAGACCTTTTAATGTGCTGTGACATGCAGGAATTCCAAAAAAATTCTCCTGGATGTCTACTGATTAACAAAGAGGGAGGTTATGAGGGAATATGGGTGTGTTATGTGCCATCATGTTGCCTCTGAGCTATGGCAACCTTATGAATGAGATCTCTCCAAAATGTCCTATCATTAACAGACTTGCTCAGATCCTGCAAACTGGAGGATGTGGCTTCTTTTATTGAGTCAAGCCATCTCGTTTTAGGTTTTCCTCTTTTCCTACTGCCTTCCACTTTTCCTAGCATTATTGACTTTTTCAGAGAATCTTGTCTTCTCATGATGTGACCAAAGTACAATAGCCTCAGTTTTTGTCATTTTTAGCTTGTAGGGAGAATTCAGGCTTGATTTGATCTAGTACCTACTTATTTGTCTTTTTGGGTGTCCGCAAAACTCTTTTTGCGTATCCGCAAAACTCTCCTCCAGCACCACATTTCAAATGACTCAATTTTCTTCCTGTCAGCTTTCTTCACTGTCCAGCTTTCACATCCATACATAGTAACGTTCATCAGTAGTCATTTCAATTCTTCACTATTTTCTGCCAGTAACATGATATCATCTACGTATCTCAAATTGTTAATGTTCCTTCCCCCAATTTTTACTCCAGCTTCTATTGTTCCTTGGTACCTTTGCTGGAACTTACCATGGATCACCATAAAGTTGCCATTTCCTTTTTACTGTGCCATAAAGTTTGCAATGTGAGAAAAGAAAGACAATTATTTAACTCCAGGAATAAGCTTCAACATCTACCCCACCCCAGCACTGCTGATACCAGCACTGCCTGCAAAATCTAGCTGCATCTCTGACCGGTTTACTTTTCTTTAATAAATAAATTTTCTCATTCTGTGTTCCACCTTCTCTTTACCTCTATTTCCTTTTTTCATTCTTAGTGGCTGGAAGAAGCAGAGAGAACTAGACCATAAATCACTTCTTCTGAGTCCTCTAAATTGGCTTGCTTTTTTCCACATAGCATCATCTTGCATTGCCACTTGGAAACTGTAGTATGAGGGCCAAATGTGGATGGCTATACATTGCCTAAGCAACTGTGAGACATGCTCAGCCTGTTATTTACTCCTTATAAAAGTCTTCCTGGTCATGAACCTGCAATCCTTGACTCTCAAGTCAAACAAGCACTATGCAGTAATTATATTTTAGGAGAAGTTACTGTAGTTGAGGAGGAAAATCTCCTCTTAGATAGTAGCCAGAGCAGAAAATTAAGCTTTAGCTGAGCCGTTCAAGGAGGAAAAATAATAAAGTGATTATTTTATTAGTTAGGAAAACATTCTCATCCCTCTTCCAATGTAAGTTCACTTTCCTCCCTTTCTCATAGCCCACCTTCCTTGTTCAATATCTCCTGAACTTTTTTCTTTCAAGAAGCTCTACTAAGTTGGCAAGAAAAGAAAAAAACCTTACATTAGATATGGTAGAATGGTAAGCAAGGAGGAACTATAGCACCAAGAAAACATAAGAGACTTCTAGCTAGTGTGGTGTAGTGGCCAGCGTGTCAAACCAGGATCTGGGAGAACCATGTTCAAGTCCCCACTGTCCATGGAAGCTCAGTGGGTGATCTTGAGCTAGTCACACACTCTTAGCCTAACCTACTTCACAAGGTTTTTGTGAAGATAAAATGGAGGAGAGCAGCTTCAAGAGAAGAGCCCACCACTCCTGCATGCCTGATTATGGAACCAGTAATTTTGAATAGCTGACTGTTATTTATCCGTTTGTTTGTTTATCTAACTTCATTCATAGTCCCACAGTCCACCTTTCTCATTGATACTCAAAGTAGATTTTGCATTTAAGGGTTCAAAGTAATGGAGAGATTTTAAGTTCAGAGCCATGTCCAGACAGTTCACCAAAAATATTTGAACAAGTTTTTGAGTTTAGGTATGGTTTGACACCCTTTTCTTCTGTAAGTATTATTACAGCTGCTCCTCCACCCACATCAAAATGCTAAAAGAAGGAGAGGAGGTGTACCAATCAGCCCCAAAGTCCCACCTACCCTCAGGGCTTTGAACCAGTCCTGGTCAATGTTCCTTCTAAGATGTGCAGTGTTGTGAGCTAAAAATCTACTTGGTGAGCTGAAACAACTTGTATTAAAGTTTTGAACACGCCTCTTTTTAAAAAAAAAATTATTTCAGTCTACAAACATACAAAACATACAAACAAACTACAAACTACTTTAATTTGTATTGTTTCTCACTTAGAAACAATGCAATCAGTCATTCCATACATGGTTTCTAAATATCAAACTAAATAACTCTGCAGGTAAAATTATTAATACTTCTTCCCAACTGTTTAATATACAAATATAAATATATCTGAGGACATGTGCTAGGGTCTGCATCCCATCCTGGGCACATGTTAGCCTTCTCTATTCCAACAAGATTGCAGCAGGTAGGCATTTATAGTATAATCCTGTACAAAGTAACTCCAATCTAAGCTCATTAATTTCTAGCCTCTGTAGAATCCAAAAACAAAAACCACGTAATACAGTTTGATTACAATGAAAACAAATTAACAATAGAAACCAGTTGTCTAAGATCATCTAGTCCCATTAGATGAAAGGGTAACAAATACTGATTGCAAAGGGGTGGCTGTGTTAATCTGTTGCTGCAAAATAAAGCACACAAAATCAACAACATGCGATTTATACCCAGTGGCACTTTAAAGACTAGCACATTGATTTCAAGATGAGCTTTTGTGAGTCAGTGCTGACTTCTTCAGATATGTATGGAAATCAACCTGAGAATCATTCTTTCATTTTCTTTTTCCCACCAATGAATCTGCACTTGAAAGACTCATGACAGAATTCATCCTTGATCTTATTCCCTGCCCCACTCAACCTGCCCCATAAGAAGGATTCTAAGTTTGATTTCCACATCTGAAGAAGTGAGCAGTGACTCACAAAAGCTCATACTGAAATAAAAGTTAGTCTTTAAGGCGCCACTGGACTTTTGTTTTACATTCATGCTGACTGGCTTTCTTGTGTTTCAGGTGTGATTCTGACTGTGGATTTCTCAGCTTGGGAAGTTGCCATTACCCTGTATAAGGACCTGGAAATTTAACACCATACAAGATTTGGAACGTTGTGCTTTAGACAATTACAAAACACATAAAACTGTCCAAATATAGTATCTCTCTCATAGACTCATAGACTCATAGACATGGAGACATTCTTCTCCATGTCACAAAGAAAATGTGGCTCATCTACCCCTTTCATTTTAGACCGAGGCTCTGGAATGGCAAACCTGGCACCTTAGTAACGTTGTGTATGGAACTTCAATAGCTTGAAGTTCTTTTGTCAGTTTTCTGGGGCAAATAAACAAGATCTGCACAGTGTTGCAGGTCAATTTCAAACCAAACATTTTCTGTATTGCACCTTATTTTCTGTAAATAAATGTAGTTCATTTCAGTCAAGTATTTATTTTCTGTCAAGTAGGGTTACCAACTTTCCGTGAGGCCTGGAGATCTTCTAAAATTACAATTTATTTCCAGACTAGAGATCAGTTCCACTGGGGAAAATGACAGTATCAGAGGCTGGATCCTAAGATATCAAAACCCTTCTGAACTCCCTTCCCTCCCCAAATTCCAGCCACCCCAAGCTCCACCCCCAAATAGCCAGGAATTTCCCAACCTAGCATTTGCAACCCTACTGACAAATCAAAATAGCTCTGTGAATGAGGTTATATTTACCACACCATTAAGTACCATATTAGTCATGTAGGGTCACAACAAATAAGAACTCTTTAGGGAATACAAAACTTACGTGTTACCATTACCAACCAGCTTGTATTTCTCTTTTTACTTATTGTGGGTAGCTGAAGGAGTTTAAACAAATAAAAGAGAAAATTAGATTTTGGGATTTGGACAGCCATAAATCCAGAGGGGAGGTTACATCAGAAGTCCCCCTCACCTCTCTCTTCTTCTTACCCCATCCCCTTCTTGTTGCCACAAGAGAAGGAAATACATGAAGGGCCTGAATCTATCAACAAAGTCACCCTGTCAATGAAGACTGCTATGTTATTTGACATAATCAAATAACCTAATGTTTTTTTCATACTGCACACAGTTAGCAAAATGTAATCTAAATTGTTTGTATTATTTTTACAAAGCCACAAACACTTTGATAACAACAGGAAGCTATAGCCAGCAAAGATCCAAATTGTTTATTTGCATGAGCGTTATTATTTTCAATAACATACACTTATCAGAAGCAATGCCTTTTGCATCATTAATGCAAGATTTCAGTGTCCCCAGCTATAAAAAGCCATAGCTGATTTTGATAGATACTAAAGTTATGCAAACATTATTTATAATTAGCAATCCTTTGCTAACTGATTAAATTACTCATTATGTATACTGGAAAACAAAACACTTATTTTTGTAATTTTACTATATTTTCCATGTGATTTTAAGTAAATTAATCTCTAGATGTTCAATTAAAAATTGTAAATATTGTACAGTTAAAGCTGAACACTGTGAGTTTTTGAGAGAAAACAGAGACATACATTTCTTACAAATCTGCAAAATTCAGTCCACTTTTATATTTTAAATCTTTATAAACACATTTAGCAATTCAGATTCTTTCAAAACCAACACATGTACACTGCCATTTCTCTTCTCTCTGCAGTTGTGTCCTAAAGCATTTCACCATGTCCTAACTACAAATTAATATTTGTGTCTGTATTTGTGCATTTCTAAGAAAATAATTAATGTGGGAAATACAAAGCACTGGAATGAGAAGAGAGAATCCTTAACTTTCCCTGAGCAGTGGATTATGGAATCAGGATATTTTTCCCTTCATTCCATTTATGTGCAAGTTTACTAGATGCCTTGGACTAGTTCGAAACCTCCCAATGACGTCAATGGGCCAGAGAAATTAGAGCTAAGCGAGACAGCTGCACTGCACTGAATCTACTGAGACTTTATTCTTTGCTCTCATGGTGACACCCGAGACAGATATTATCAATCAGATGGTCCTGGCACAGAACCAAAGCAGCAACATTTCAGCATTCTGCATCTCTAAAGGGCAGCAATTAGAAAAGATCAGAACATCTTAGAAACATTTTTGCCCAATGTGATTAATTACAACAATAAAAATAGTAAGTAATACTGTTTACCGATATTCAAAATTATGTAAAAGGGGAGAGGGAGCCCATAGTCAGAAGAACTGTCACGTGGCATGTTTTCATTTATTTTTCTTTTCCCCAATTTCCCACTGTTCCTTTTTCTGTAGTCTAATTATGAACATAGTAAAGCAGACGGAAAAGGGCATTATTACGTTACCTAACAAATCTGTTTTAAAGACAATGCAGTTATAAGCCTAGTCTCCCCTGTTAAAAATAAAATGATCAATAAATCTATATGTAGGGAACATTCCCCCTTCCCTAAGAATTCTTCCATAATTTCTTTTATGACCACTCTAATATTACTGATTTTATAATATTCTCAGCTTTAGTACAGAATTCTCTTTTAAACAGAATTGCTGCACTGTGCTACATATTAAATTGGCTTTTAAGATTTTGGAAATTAGAGTTACAAAGCATTATGTAAGGTAGTTTAAACATTAAAGGCGAGGGTTATTGCTATTAATCCACAAATCTGCATAACAGGGTGAGAGAAATGAACAGCCTCCTTTAAAGAAGGCACCCAGCCCCCGCCTCCCCAGAATAGCTTCTTCCAACTTTCCTGCCAGCCATTCCTCTTTTCAGAATTGCCCACTCCATCTGCTTTTCACATAGTAGGGGAAAATACACGGCTTATAATTTTGTGACATTTCCAAGCATTGTCAGCATGGATGAAACTAGAGCGATAGTAGTTTGCATTTCATCTGCAATTAATTGCCTTTTGCCAGCAGCAGAGGGGCATGATTGTTATTAATAAAGACGCTTTTTCATATGTGCTTTCAGGGATTTTCTACCTTGTGGTCATGCAATTTTCACATATTTTACATGACATTTAATGTGTGCTAACATTTATGTTCAAATATGATGCATGTAAACACAAACACTCAGCATTTATCTACAGGATAATCATTACATTTTAAAGACATATTTGCTCAGTTGCATACATGCTATGTTCTCTAGAGCCTGCAGCTGAAAGCTTATTCTAGAGTTCACAATGGGTCACTGCATGGGAGGTATTGACAGCCATAGGGAAAAACAGCCAAAGGGCCTTGTGCTAATTTGCAACAAAAATGAGCAACAGTGATCTGATGTGTTTTCCATATCTGACAAAATCAAATAAGCTGAGTCTAAAGTTCAGAATCATTATGGCTTAAACTCAGCCATACTAGGTCCTATTCTTCACTCTTTAAAATGAGCACCTAATAGAAATTCTGCTGAACAGACACTGAGATGCCAGGTAACAGTGACATACACACTGTTTTTTGCTCTTCCAAACCATGTATACTGAGAGTCTCTCTACAGGAGACATCTTACACAGGAATGCTTAAGTGTAGGGAGACGCAATGTTAGCCAGGAAGCGTAGTTTTAAAAGACTGAGCTAGTGGAGATCGCTCTTTAGAGGGTTTGTTTATTTCACCTTTGCCTTCCCAATGGTTCTGTCAATTTCACCTCCCCTTCTGGGAGACAAAGATGAAATTAACAAACCTTCTGAGGAGCAATCTCTGTGGGCTCTGTCTTTTTAAACTACCCTCATGTAGAGAGGTGAAATTGACAGAACCTTTGGGCAGGTGAAGATGAAATTAACAAACCCTCTGAGGAATGAGTTCCTCTGACTCCGTCTTTTAAAACTACACTTCCCAGCTAACATTGCATCTCCCTACACTTAGGCGTCCCCATGTAAGATGTCTTGTATAGACAGACTCTGAGTGCATAGAGGGGGATAACACCAGCAGACAGCCACCCCCCCAACACCAGCATGTTCATTGGAATGAATGGAATTGTATGTTCCATTGGATCTATAAAACAATCAAGTACTTTGTAAAATTCAGCCCCCCCATCATATAAATGTGAACATATATTGTTTGTGCCTTCTGTTGAATGTGTGGAGATCATGACAGAGAGAGCCTGAGTGTGCAATCCTACTCCCCTATCCCTAATTTTTTGAGAAGCTATTATTGCAAATAGCTTCTCAAAGGGGCTGTCCACAGACATTATAAATATTCACATCAGTGTTCACATAAATATGGTTACTATTTAAATGCTAAATCCAGATATATCTTGATACTTCAACAAAACAAACGTGAATTAGAGGCTGAAGAGTGGAATTAGGCATGATTATCCCTCCTTCCAGTGGCAAAATATCCATAACGCGCAAATCTTTGCATGATCTGTGTTCTTACAATTATTTTAAATCAAAACCAACTTTCCCCCTACAACTTTTCCCCCATTACTTAAATCAATGTAACAGGAAGGACTTTTTTTTTTACTCTGAATGTACATGAAACATTTTAAGGAAATTAGCATTATGTAAGAACTGCCTAGAGCCAAAAGGGAATTCCACTTTGTAATCATTTCTAAGTTAAAACAGAAATGGCCAACTGGGCAGCAGCATCTCTCACCCACCTTTTAGCCTGCTCCATCTGACCCCTCAGTAGTACAAATGCTGAGGAGTGGCCCAGCTCAAAAGCAACACAAGACTCTAAGGTTGACATTTGACTGAGATTCCTAATCCTAATCCAAATCAGAGCAACATATCCAAGCATCTCACATGATGTGAACTGTCTGCTGTTGGGAAAGGATAAATATGCTTGTTAGAATCACACATTTATCTGTAGGAATTAGACAATAAGATGCCAAGTTACATCCCAGGAAGGCGAGGTTTATGGTGACTGGTGAGCTGAGTACAATGCTGCATCCTTAGACCCAATTTCACCTTTTGGCTAAAACATGAGGTGCACTGGTGGATTATTATTGTCCCTTTTCCCTTTGTACACAAAACTCCATTAAGCCAGGCTTTTGAAGTTCCTAAGTATTTTTGCCTTCTGGAATTTTTGTGTTATTGATAAAGATCTTTTGACCTGGATCCATGCATAATTACTGAAAGAGTACCTGGAGGAAATCCTACCTATGTCATTTAACTGCTGAGACATGCTCATCAATGGGCTAGTGCTTATGGACAGCTCTGGCAGAGTGATACAGAGGAGGGGGAGAAACTAGAAATCCTCTTTTTCACTCTCATGCCTCTGTACCATTTCACATAAGAGAGCAAGGAGTTGCTTCCTGCAGTTTTCCTTCCTGCTTGTCATCATGGCCCTTTCCAGTATTGCAATGGAGGTACTTCCAAGAAGCTGTGGCATTATTGTGAATTGCAGCTCAGATCAAAAGTATGATGCTGATGGGTATAAGGTGTTGAACTTGGGCTATGTCATCTCTTGAAACAGTATACTATAGGTCAAGCACTGCGCAGCATACCCGAAGCTGCTTCCACATAGCATCAGTTCTGTGTAGCTTTCATTGCCACTGCAAATGGCACTGCAATGGAGCATCCACACAGAATTCCCACTCTGCACTTGTCTTGCCTCAGCCTTCCAAGACACCCCACCCACCCCAATGCCACTGGAAAGCTTTAAAAAAATCAGCAACCGACATAGTGCTATAGCCTTGCAACATTATACCAACCTAATATAGTTTCTCTGAATTCCAGCTTTCATATTTGAGTCTCTATCCGCTTTTGTTACTAGAAGGAGAGACATATCTCTATAATGAAAAGGATTAGAGACTTACTTTTAAAAAACTGAAAGCTAGGAATTCAGAGGAGCTAGTAGGTAGATTACTATAATGCTACAGTAATATGCCAGTTTCCAGAGGAGCTAGATGTTATAAAATTATAATTTATTTACTTTGTGTATTCTTTGCCTTTCTTACCAATGGTGACCCAAAGGGCTTATACTTTTCTTTTCTTCTTGGTTTTATCCACACAACAACCCTGTGAGGTAGAACTAACCAAAGGACACCCAGCAAGCTTCCATGGCAGAGCAGGGAATTAAAACTGGGTTGCCCAGATCCTTGTCCAACACTCTAACCACTGCAGTGGCTCAGTGCTATTTGTGTCAATTGATGACTTAAAAATCAAAAAGCCCTCCAGCAGCAAAGGGAAATCATGGCCACAGGAGGGCTAAGGAAAGGAAAATACTATAGTGCCAATGTGGGCCAGACCTGCAGCAATGTGCACCTTCCTATCTACACAGCATGCAAACACAATTTCACTGTGATATTTACATAAGAGCATAAGAACAGCCCTGCTGGATCAGACCAGTGGTTCAGCATAATGTTTCACACAGCAGCCAACCAGTTGCCCTGGAGGGCCAACAAACAAGGTGTAAAGGCAAAGGCTGTCCACTGATTTTGGTCCCTAGCACTGGGTTTCAAACATTTGCTGCTTCTGAATATAGAGGTTCCCTTGA
This sequence comes from Eublepharis macularius, assembly GCF_028583425.1. Taxonomy (NCBI): domain Eukaryota; kingdom Metazoa; phylum Chordata; class Lepidosauria; order Squamata; family Eublepharidae; genus Eublepharis; species Eublepharis macularius. Next base: position 75,594,629 of record NC_072794.1, read on the forward strand.
CTAATCATGGCTAATAGCCACTGATGGACCTATCCTCCATCAAAACCAACTTCTGAAGAAGTAAGCTGTGACTCACAAAAGCTCATACCTTAGCACAAATGTTGTCAGTCTTATAGGTGCTACTGGACTCTTGCTCTTTTTGAGTGCTATCCTCCGTTACTGATCCTTTTAAAGCCATCTGTGTTCATGGCCGTCAGTACCTTCACTGACAATGAATTCCACAATTTAATTACTAATTGAGTAAAGAAGTGTTTCCTTTTGTCTGTCTTATACTTATTGTCCATCATCGTCGTCTGAGTTCTAGCATCATAGGAGAGAGATCTTTCCAAAAAGATTGCTTCAAACCAAGTTTGGGAAATATTGCAGCAAAGCAGGAGGAAACATGGAAAGTGATGGACAATTAATGGGATAATGTCATAGGGATGAGCCAGGTTGCTCTGCATTAATTCTGGAAGGAGGAATGCCTCAGGCCTGTGCAACAAATCAGAGACTTCTGGAATCCCCACCCACTCACCATTACAGCCATGGTCAATCACTGGAAAAGCATTTAGCCACTCAAAGGCAGTTCTGCTGTCTAGCTTTTCCCCTACCAGGCCAGCACACTCTGAGCACTGAAGAAAAGGACACCCACAAGGTTTCTGCATTAATCACATCTCCCAGCACTTTTTATTCTGCAGATCAAACCATTCCATTCAAAGTGTTGTGTGTATGGTGTGTGTGTGTATGTTTGCACACATGCAGTATGTAATAGCCATGGGTATCCAGTCCCTAAGCAACTCAGTTTGGGAGACCGCATCTCCTTCTCTGACAAAAATATTAGACCTCCCAGAATAATAATAAACTTTTTCAGCTCATCACAACATACAAATATTTTTAACCACCAGAGGATCTAAGATACATCTTTTGAATATGTTCATAAAAGATTATTAAGAAGAAGCAGCATTTTGAAGCTATCAAAATTAGCATCACTGATTAAACAAACTTAATTGATATGACTACATAAATTATTCTGGGCATGTTAAGGAATCTGCAGTGCTGTTATTCTTTTCATTTCCTTGAAACAGACTTGCAAATGAAGACAACAGAAAAGGTACACACAGGTGTGTGTGTGACCATTTATTCCTGAAGGGAGTGGATGCATCTTAGTGGGGTGTCTCAGCTTTGACCATATTCTGCCTTGAGTGACTCTTCCAGGAGTTTAGACTCTTGACCAAGCCTGTGCTCCTGCTGGTGTTGCTCTCAGCTCCACAGACACACTCAAACCTCCTCACTACATTAAGGTGTATATCCAAGAGGGAGAACAATACAAAAGAGATGGAAGAACTATACAGAAGAGATTGAAGGGTGACAGATACTTTCAATGAAAAATCTTTGGATGAAGAACCAGAAATCCTAGAAAGTGAAGTAAAAGCTGCATTCAAAGCATTTGGGAGAAATAAAGCACCTGCAGTAGATGGAATATCAATAGAGCTATTTCAAGCTACAGAAATGTAGTCCATCAGAGTCTTAACAAGAATCTGTCAACAAATATGGAAAAAAACCAATGGCCCATGGACTAGAAATGCTCAGACTACATTCTAATTCCAAAAAAAGGGGATGCCAAAGAGTGCAGCAACTATCAGACTATTGTGTTAATTTCCCATGCAAGCAAAGTGATGCTCAAAATTCAACAGCAAAGAAATGCCAGATGTCCAAGCTGGATTCAGAAAAGGAAGAAACACCAGATATCACATTTATGATGGCTAATGGAACATACTAGGGAATTTCAGAAGAAAATCAGCCTGTGTTTTATAGATCATAGCAAAGCTTTTGACTGTGCAAATCATAAAAATCTATGGAGAGTCTTAAAAGAAATGGGGGTGCCACAACATCTGATAGTTTTGATGCACAACCTGTATTCTGGACAAGAGGGCTACTGTCAGGACAGAATATGGGGAAACAGAACAGTTTCCAATTGGCAAGGGTGTCAGACAAGAATGCATATTATCTCCCTACCTGTTCAACCTCTATGCAGAGTATAGCTTAAGAAAAGTTGGATTAGATCTAGGAGAAGGTAGAGTGAAAGCTGGTGGAAGGAATATTAACAATTTGAGATATGCAGATGACACGACGTTACTGGTAAAAAATAGTGAAGACATGAAACTACTGATGAAGGTCAAAGGAGAAAGAGCCAAAGCAGGATTACAGCTGAACATCAAGAAGACAAAATTATGACTACTGAGGAATTATACCATTTTAAAGCTGACAAAGAGGAAATTGAAATTGTTCCAAGATTTTCTATTCCTTGGCTCAATCATCAACCAAAAGGGAGACTGCAATGAAGAAATCAGAAGACGATTGAGACTTGGAAGAGGAGCCATGAGGGAGCTAGAGAAGATCCTTAAAGATAAAGATGTCTCTCTGGGAACAAAGATCAAGATAACCCATTCCCCATTACTATGTCCAGAGGAGTTAGCCGTATTAGTCTGTAGTAGCAAAATAGTAAAGAGTCCAGTAGCACCTTTAAGGCTAACCAACTTTACTGTAGCATAGGCTTTTAAGAACCACAGTTCTCTTCGTCAGATGCATCTGATGAAAAGAACTGTGGTTCTCAAAAGCTTATGCTACAGTAAGGTTGGTTAGTCTTAAAGGTGCTACTGGACTCTTTACTATTCCATTACTATGTATGGATGTGAAAGTTGGACAGTGAAGAAAGCTGACAGGAAGAAAATTGAGTCATTTGAAATGTGGTTCTGGAGGAGAGTTTTGCAGATACCATGGACACCAAAAAAGACAAATAAGTGGGTACTAGATCAAATCAAGCCTGAATTCTCCCTACAAGCTAAAATGACAAAACTGAGGCTATTGTACTTTGGTCACATCATGAGAAGACAAGATTCTCTAGGAAAGTCAATAATGCTAGGAAAAGTGAAGGCAGTAGGAAAAGAGGAAAATCTAAAACGAGATGGTTTGACTCAATAAAAGAAGCCACGTCCTCCAGTTTGCAGGATCTGAGCAAGTCTGTTAATGATAGAACATTCTGCAGGTCTTTCCTTCATAGGGTCGCCATAGGTCAAAGGCGACTTGATAGCAAATAATACAAGCACACACACACACACACACAGAGAGAGAGAGAGAGAGAGAGAGAGAGAGAGAGAGAGAGAGAGAGAGAGAGAGAGAGAGAGAGGTGTGTGTGTGAATGAATACTAAAAGAAGCACAATTGTTTTATTACAACTGATCCTTGGGCCATTTCAGCACGTGGCCTTTCCCTTCATCAAACATACAACTAAACAACACTTCCTTTGTCCTTATTTAAAATGCCATTTCGAGGTATCTGGAAATATTTGTCCATTGTGCTTACAGTCCACTTTCTCCTAAATAGGAAATGTGAGAGCAAGAGAGAACATCCACAGCTTTCTTTAATAAAAGTGGAGATAAAACAGAGTTTTAAACTATAATACTTCATTTCTAACTTTAAGAGGAATGTGATTTATGAGGGGAAAAGTAATGTGACATCGATAGAAGTTTGCATTAGGTCCCCAGAGGTCTCCAGCTGCTCTGTCACAAATTTCCAATGAAAGCACAATGCTTCATTTTTCTCCTGAGACAATAATACTGCTTGTGACAATTCCAGACAGACAAGAGGACAGTGTGAGCTTCTACACTGACAATAGCATCAACTGGATATTTAGCATGTGGCCTTAGGTTTTGTAACATCCCATAATGTGACAGATATTGGTATCGCTAGCAATATAAGAATTGTGTACATGTTATGCCCTGCATACCAGCCTGCACAATGCAACTATCACAGCCATAATGGGGTGTTCAGTCCAAACCTCAAGAGCTTCCCATGTAGTCTTCAACACAACCTTCAAACCAACGGGCCTTTAAATAGTTTCCTACTTCTGCTGTGCTATCCATCCATTGTGAACAGCTAGAGAGCTACAGGCAGAGTCTTCCATTTATTATTTACCTCATTGGATCAGCCCAAAATACAAGCCAAAGGATCTTCAGTTGCCTTCTCAGCAACGTGAACAACCAAAGGTTAGCCAGAATTTCCCCTTGTGCACCTTACTCCTGAATAGACATGGGCACAAACGGGGGGGGGGGGGGGAATAAGCTGTTCGTTGTTCGTTGCCATCCACAAACAATGAACAATGAACAGTAACGAACATGACCCTGTTCACAAACATGTTCATTGTTCGTGGCCCTTTAAAGATCCCTTTAAACTATCAGCTGGCAGGTAGTAGGGGGAATTCCCCCTGCCGCCTACCAGCTGATAGTTTAAAAGGCACTTTCCTGCCATGTGCAAGGGGCAGGGCCCTTTAAACACTCCACAAACTGACCTTCCCAATGTCCAATACCCTCCAAATTTGCAGGGGACATAGTCCTCACTGTCCTCCGAAGACCCCCACCACCAAGTTTCAGAGAGATTGCACCCTGTAAAAGGCATGATCCATGTGTCCCCCCCCTTTGCTGTCATTTTCTGTTCACACAGCAAAAACAAAACTGCCTCTTGGAAGGCAGCTACTTTGAGGGGTTACAAACTGACCTTCTCAATGTCCAATACCCACCAAATTTGCAGGGGTCATAGTCCTCACTGTCTTCTGAAGACCCCCCAAGTTTCAGAGATATTGCTCCCAAGGAAAGGCATGATGCATGGGTCTCCCCTTTTGTTGTCATTTTCTCTTCACAGTGGCAAAAACAGGACTCTCTGCTGGAAGTACTTTGAAGGGTTAAAGCCAGAAGGAAAGCCAGAAGGAGTTCAGACAGAGTTCAGTCTCTGCCGTTGCCAGGGGAATTGATTGAAAAGCCAAAGACTGTCTGGCTTAACCAACCGCTGACGAAGGCAAGGAACAAGGCTTGCAACGCCCACTTGTTCATTTAGAATGAAGCCTCACGAACGGCTTGTTCGTGAACACATGAACAAGCTGTTCATGGGTTTTTTTCCGTTCATTATGTTGTTTGTGCCCATGTCTACTCCTGATGAGGTGAGACAAGGGAACTAACAGTGAGGTCCTGAGATGCACAAGGGGAGAACTGGGTCAGATTTTGTTGCAGTTCATATTAATGAGGAGGGAGCTAAAATGCTGTTTGCCTCTGTTCTTGCTCAAACAGAAGGAAACAATAGGGTGGAGCCAATGTTATTGGTCATCCAATCCTTATTCTATTTCATATTCAATCACTATTAGTTGTCAATCATGGCTATACATAAAACACATACATAGCTCCAACCCCTACACTAACTGAAAAGCTTTTCTACACATTTGACCTACAAAAAATTACATACACACATGGACAAGTGGGCAGAGTGGTTGTATTTGCTCAGATCTCCTGGATTAGGGATGAATGAAAGCTACCAGAGCATTCATACTACAACAACCCTCACTGGACTCAGTACCATTACTACCTGCATTCCTTCTTTTATATCCTTATAGTAATCCTTTGAGAAGAATGAGGTAAGTGGAAATCCTGTATTACTACTTGCCCAGATCAACTATAGAATACAGCAATAGAACCACAACGGTCTCCAGGGATGATAGATAACAATTATAATAAGTAAATGTAATCCTTATTCAAAGTGCTAAGTGCAAGTGTTAAATTTGTGCAATATTAGTCAAATAAACCAACAGTACATAGATAATTTACAAAATATCATATACAAGCAACTAAATGGTCATATTACAGGAAACAGTCCATACAAATTTCTATGATGAACAGTTTGCAGATACTCCAGTGAAACTGGTGAAAGAGTACTAAGTTCCGTTTGTTCTTTGTTCTTTCTTCTACACAATTATGTGCAAATTGCCATTCAACAAAATATAGACCAGGTAACCTTCCTCATTCAGCTCATGAAACAGACAAGCACAAGGGCTGAAGGACACAAAGGCTGATTGTTACTTCCAATATGCAGCCGGACGGGTATATTGCCAGCGTCATTCTCAATTCCCGTTTTGTGTTGCCACTTGTTCACAGGTCAAATTAAATCATGTAAAACATTGATCACACAAAGTTTAGTTGCTCAACACCAGAATCTGCTCAGACAGAACAATTAGAATGGCAAAGGAGTTCCGTCAGTAAGGTGGGGGGCATCCATCTTACAGAAGGACTTCCACCCAGCACAACTTACTCACCTTCCCACTCTCAATGCAATCAAAAATGACCCCTAGGAACAGTATTTCGGGGGACATTTTTGACAGCAGCAGGAAGGGGGAGTGAGAAAGTCACATTCCATGAGTGAAAATTCTTCTATCTGTGAAAACGCTCTAATGAATCCAAGCCATACAGTGGAGGGGCTAGGACCCTGTCTTTGGTACTCCAAGGGTTGTTTTGGTGCAAACTGTTCTGGAATTTCCCTCTTATATAACTGGGTGAAAAAAACTATTGTCAATTTGATTGGTGCTGTAAAAAGATTGTGGCTATCTTTTCCTCTTCAAAAGCAGCACACAATGTGTTTGTGAGATGATGTGACACCTCTGTGTGTAAGGAATTCCACATTTTTTTATTGCCTACTGACTTCTTTTTCTGTGCTTCTCTAACTAATAACACACACCATGCATCTGATGAGGTGGACTCCAGCCCACAAAAGTTCATACTTTAATAAATGCTAGTTTTCAAGATACCATGATACTCTGTAACAGACTCACATAGTTACACCTAGGAGATAAAAGCACACTGGTTTATAAAAGACCAATTCTAGACTGATTGATAAAAAAGCAGCCCTGTTGTATTGCAGCTAAAGTGCTTCCTGGCCAACAGATTGAACAGATGGGAAATTAGTTAAAGCAATTACAGTGCCCGCTTCCTAGCATCAGTAAATGAATACATCTTGAGGTTTTTAAGATCTTGATGTGATTTAAGAGCATCAAAAATTAGATGAAGTCTTAAAACTTGCCTTACACATGGACTCCATTAATAGTATTTATTAAGCCTTATAACTTCCATATCTTTAAAGTTAAGAGATGACAATAGCATGTTCATATTTTATTGATCCTCAAAATAATTTGCAAAGATGGGTCTGTATTATTCCCATCCTAGAAACCAAAGTTTGGAGCTACTGGTTTACAGTACAATCCTAAACAGAGTTACTTATTTCAATGGGCTTAGACTAGAGTAACTCTTCTTAAGATTGCACTGTTACTCACTACTACTTGAACCAATAGTTTACCTGGGATCTGAACCCAGCTTCAAGTTTTACTGTGCACACCAATTCAAACAGAGCTCAAGCCCCTAACTGTAACCACATGATCTTATAATCCAAAAAACTTTTAACTTATTAATACAAAGCTTCTGTGTAAAAGCTTATAAAATAAATCAAAACCAAGAAGCTTTGATTATATTTAATTTTTTAAAAATGTTATTCCCTAGTAAGATTTCTTATAAAATTGCAATTTTAAACAATATTTAAATCTTACATTAAATCCAGAGAAGCCATTTAAATATTTTGAGCCAAGGAGTTCAGGGCAACATATATTCTTCATTTACCATTTTATCCTCATAAAGATCTTGCTGCATCAGGCTGAAAGAGTATGACACGAAGGCAAAATGAAGGGGGGGGAAATGGAGAAATTTGAAAAAAGCACCAAACCTTATTGGTTTATTTTAAACTGTTCAGAAAGGGCAGCACTAAATAATTTGACTAAAGAATATGACATCATTATAAAATAAGCGGATAAAGGGGGAGCAATAATTATACAAAACAGGGTGGATTATGAATCAGAAGTCCTGAGACAACTCAACAATCCAACTTACTGCAGTTATGTCCCTTTACAATCTATCCAAGAAGAGATATCTACTGGAGGAAGGTGAGATCATAGGTTACATCTCTTCATGATCAATTCAGTGTTCGAACCTATTTCTAAGTATGTGAGCCACTTTCTTAGACCCTTTGTTTCCATCGTTCCTTCTTACATCAAGGATACCACAAATTTCATTAATAAACTGACCAACCTGCCCCGTGTAGATTAAATCACTTTATTTGCTCCATTGAATGTGACCTCCCTGTACACCAGCATTCCTCAGACGCTATAATCATCATAGATAAGACATTGAAGGGATAACAACTACCCCCCCCCACACACACACTTCTCTCCTAATAGCCTTATCAGAAATTGTGCTCAAGAAGAATTGCTTTAAGTTTAATAGCAAGTGTCATTGGCAGATCCAATGGGATCCCCAATGACTCCAGCAATTTGTATATGAATGATTTTGAAGACAGATAAATATATATTTCAAACAATCCATTTCAGAAATACATTACAGCAAAATCTGTCAAACAAAGGATACCCACCGCAAGTTTTGCAAACATCTCTCACCAAGGCCATTGCCAAAGATAGAAACGAACCATTAAGAAGCAAGAAAAAACGTGATCTTGGAAAGGTTGAATGTAACCTAACCTGTAATTCGGTAAGTGTAGCTTTAAAAAACAGCATCTAATAAAATCTGGAACATACTGGATGACATACCTATGTGTAGAAAAAAGCCAGTTGTTGCTTACAAGAAAACAGCTAACTTGAAAGATCTCTTAGACCATAGCAACACCTAGCAGAAAAAGAGTTTTCAATCTTTGTTACCAGGATCTAGCCCCCCAATTGGCCATTTCCCTTGTGGGCATTGTTGGTTTTGTAAAAGTGCAAAATCAAAGAAATACTTCATTAATCCTGTTGATAATAAACAATATTACATGTAATAATGATTGCATGGTTTATGCAATATCATGAGGTTGTAGTAAAATCTATATAGGCAAGACAAGTAATATTTCATAGAAAAGAATTGGTGCTCCTCTGATAGAACACTTTTTAGAGCACAAACACAAATCCAGAGAATTTTTATTTGGGGTTATATTTAAATGTAACAGACAAGATGATAAAATTCTGTTAAGAAAGGAGGCTGAGTGGATTGTAAGGCTGAATCATTAATGGATTAAATGAGAACATTTCTTAGCAAACACTTATTTAGATAAGAGCCTATGGACAGGGCCGGATTGAGGGGGGGCAGGGGGGTAGTCTGCCCCCGGCACCACCAGGGAGGGGGTGCCGGGAGCAGCTGCCAGCAGCCAGAGGGTGCAGGCAGCAGCGAGGGCAGCTTCACAGCCCCCCACGCTGCCTTTCGCCTGCCCCGCAGGACAGGGGGCAGCCAGCTTGCCGCACACCCCCTGCCCTGCAGGGCAGGCAATAGGCAGTGCGGAGGGCTGCGGGGCCGCCCGCGCCATTCACCTGCCCCACAGGACAGGGGGTGGCCGGCCGCCCCCTGTCTTGCGGGGCAGGCGAATGGCGTGGGTGGACGCACTGCCTTTTGCCTGCCCTGCAGGGCAGGGGGTGCGCGGCAAGCCGGCTGCCTCGTCCTACGGGGCAGGCGAAAGCAGCTTGGGGGGCTATGAGGCTGCCCGCGCCATTAGCCTGCGAGGAGGCAAACGGCACGGGTGGCTTCCCAGCCCCGCATGCTGCCTCCGCCGTTCCGCCCTGTGCGATGACGTCACTGAAGTGACATCATCACGCAGCGCGGGGAGCATGTGCGTGCTGTGCGCGCGCGCAAGATGGTCAGCCTAGGGTTGCCCCGGGCGCAGGCAAGCCTAGATCCGGCGCTGCCTATGGAAGCCCAGACAGTCCACTCTGCTATAGTGTATAAACTGGAATCATACTAAAAGGAATTTGGAAGGTCAGTAAAGTTTCGTAATGTTTATTCATACACAATTTAAAGAAATAATTAGGAAAAATGAAGCATATATTAATGTTGGTTTAGTTACCCATATATTAAGTATTTATTATGAATTGCACTCTGCACAATTTCTGTGAATTTGTCCTATGTTTTAATTATTTGGTTTATTAATGTTTTATCAATTTTTTTTTTTAAAAATAGCTATATTTTGTATTTCTTGATAGATCCCCCTGATGAAGCTGTTGCAAAATGTGTAGGGGTTATAGAATCATTAAAGGCTCTTCCCTTTGCACCATTTGCCTTTTTTTTCTTCAAAGTTGTCTTGTAATCTGAAATTTTCTCTTCTGTTATCAGCTATGTCATCTACTAAGTACTATTTAGCCTCAATAGTATGCTGTGTGCTATTAAAAATGGCTCTCTTCTTAAAGTCTTTATCACAGATACAGTCTTCGCAAGAAGCATCAGTTAGCAACAAGAGAAACTTGGACATGGCATGTGTTCAGCACAGTGCAAACTACTTTGTGAGCTGGTGTAAAATATTGCTAGAATGCATGAAGCATGACTGTGGTGAGGACAGCACCAGCAAGCCCAAATTCATCAGATCTCGAAAGCTAAGCAGATTTGGATGAGAGGCCTCTAAAGAAGACCAGAATTGCAAAGTTAAACACTAGCAAACCACCTCTGTTAGTTTCTTGCCTTAAAAACTCCAGCAGGGGTTGCTGTAAGTCAGCTTTCCACAACCATTCAGGACATGACCGGGCTAGCCCAGGTCATGAACAAATATCAGTAAAAGACGTGGTAAAACATGGCCCAGATGAGCTCAATGTCATCAAATCAAGGAAGTTAAGCAGGGTCAGCCTTCATTAGTAATTGGATGGGAGACCTCCAAGGAAGACTTGCTATGTAGAGGCAGGTGATGGCAAACCACTACTGTTAGTCTCCAGCAGGAGTTGCCGTAAGTCAGTTACAATTTAATATCACTTTCCACCTCCATACAGGGCATACAGAAATATGTATCCTGTTAAGCCTTGGCCCTCCTGTTGCTCAACATATTCATTGTGCTGTAGCTGAGATATTATTTGCCAACAGGAAACTTGTATGGGCCAATGGGATGCTTTTAGGGGAATAACTAAAAGTACACTGTCAGAATTAAGACTCCATATCACACATCATCAATCCATGCATGTGACATATTCACCATTATCACAAAATCCTATGTTAGACAACGACAGTGGAAGTCTGAATAAATAAGATCACAACAGAGAACTAGGGGAATCAGATGTTCTAATATAAAAAGTTATCATACTACAGAAAAAGCAACATTCAGAAAGCCAGGGTCACCTTCCAATTTTCCCTGCAGAGGAAATGATTTCTTATGCAATCTGGACATCAGTTAAACTCTCAGCTCAGAAAGCGTTCATAACAATGTATTCTGTGATCTATCAGGGCTGTTGTGCTGCAAAGTTTATATCCAGACATAATCCTTCTCCATATGGGCAAGGAATTAAAAAATGCTTTTGCACTCCCCCCCCCTTTTTTTTGGTAAGTGATCTTGTTTGTATGCTAACTTGAGGCAAGTAGAGAACCCCATGCTGATACAAATTCAGGGATGGCTATTTGAGATCAAATCTCAAATCATTGTGCTGTAGCACAGTGGTTAAGTAGTTCAGCTGCAAATCAGCACTCTACTGGTTCAAATCCCACTATTGCCATGAGCTCAGTAGGTGGCCTTGGGTAAGCCACTCCTCTCAGCCCCAGCTCCCCAGCTGTATTGTGGGGATAATAATAACACTAACTTGTTCACTGCTCTAGATGAGGCACTAATCTGTTTAGAAGAGCGGTATATAAGCACAGTTATTATTATTATATCAACATGACCATACAGCTACAGATGGCCATTTGAGATCAAATCTCATATCAACATGATCCAAAGAAGGCCTCTGAGTTTGAATAACCAGAAGAGCTCTGATCTCCCATTATCATTGAAGATGTGACAGGTTATGAAGGTTAGCCAAAAGGCAGGGCCACAGCGCTCCATAATTTTTTTAGTACATAGACCCACGGCCCAGTAACCACTCTTGCACCAGAATACGAGCCTCTTGAACTAGGGAAAGTCTCTTGTACCACATGAAAGCTCTGGAGTTATGGGAATTATGATGACCTGTTAACCCAACTGTTAGTTTCTCAGGCACCAGCAGAAAATGTAAATGTTATGTACATCTAGCAACAATACTAAACAAGTACAAATAAAATGTCTGTTCTTTTAAGTCATCTATGTTTATGTGTATAATTAAGGTGTTACGTTACAGCTACATAACATATTTAACTACTAGGACTGCCAGGTCTCCCGCTATGATAGGAGGCCTCCCGCTATGGTAGGAGGCCTCCCACTGGCAGCTGTCCTTGCTTGATGCTGCTTGGAGTGGCAAAATTTAAAAAGTTGGCATCCTGTGCCCAACTATATCATTTCCAGCTATTCCTAGAGCTACCCCATGTCACTTTCAGATTTTCCCTGGAAGTGACATGGCAGCACACAGAACATCACAGCCTACTCATGTCTCCACACACGAACCTTCCACTGGTTGCCATGCCTGGCAACTATAACAACTACATTTTTTTATTGTTTGCAAAGATTTATACTATTTAACCCTAAACATATTGGGGACATCCTTACTGCAGTACATCTAACAAAACTATGGCAAAGAGTTGTATCAGCTTGTTGGTGAGCGCCATCAGTAGTAGATGAATTTCTGAAACTTTATCTTAATACTCAGGTGCTGACTTTATTCAAAAAAGGTACAATGTCCTCTTGTGTCTAGTTTTCAAAACTTCTGAAAGATACTCTGCATTTTGTCATAGATCCAGAGGAGTTAGCCGTGTTAGTCTGTAGTAGCAAAATCAAAAAGAGTCCAGTAGCACCTTTAAGACTAACCAATTTTATTGTAGCATAAGCTTTCGAGAATCACGTGGTTATCGAGGGCTTGTGCTGCAGTGCTGCTGAACTCTTTTTGATTTTGCTACTACAGACTAACACGGCAAACTCCTTTGAATCTTTACACAAGCAAACTGATCCCCACACCAAAAGGAGCTGTCTGCATCTCCATATCAAAGGAGTTGTTTACATCCCCCCTCTCCTCCTCTATATTTGGCCAGTTTCCTTCTGCCCTCCATACATCTGACGAAGAGAACGTGATTCTTGAAAGCTTATGCTACAATAAAATTGGTTAGTCTTAAAGGTGCTACTGGACTCTTTTTGATTCTGCATTTTGTGGGTTAGATTCCCCCTTCCTTATTACTGCTATGATGCTGATGTCTATAACTTCATAGTCTCCAAATTTCTTCTCATTATAAGTGGAAATTGCATTTCCTCCAGATGCATTTTTAATGCCTGCTGTAAACAACAACAACTAACTGTCCAGTTGAAGATACATATTACTTTGGACTGTCTCAACATTTAGGGCTGTTAAAGAAGACATATTCTGCTTAATATGTCACTAGATTACTTTAAATTCACATTTAATATTTCTTGTTTGTACAACACAATCTCATTCTTAAAAAGTGGTTTACTTTTCAAAGATACTATTTATATTTCAATGACGATTACAGAAAACTATCCTTAGTTTAACAGATTGCTATATAATACAATGTATTACTGTTGTTTTTTTAGAGACAAAACCAAAGATATAACCTACTGTTATGATCAGAACTATGCATTCTATTTAAAGGTTAAAGGAACAAACCGCTGTTCAGAAACATAACTAATTGTTCTAATGAAAGGAAGTTTAAAATACAACAAAACACAGCAGTGTCCAAAAAAGAAACTATTAACTATTATCTCAGCATGGGCAATGATGAAGAAGACTGTATTGATAAAAATAATAACTAGGCTGAAAAGACAACATTTACTCTGAAATTAAAAACGAAGAATTCACAAATAATTATTTTCAATTCAATTGTGTGTGTGTAAAGTCATTATAAACTAGGTATCACTTCCCATTACTAACATTCCATGACAATGCCTTCCTAGAGCAACAGCATCAGAAATATTTAATGCAAATTTCGCAGTACTTCTACCTTAAGAGACATACTGTACTGAAATAGGCTATTTTTTAAAAAAGGAAACTAAGGAGCACAAAGCCCATTATTTGTAGGAAATTTTCAGAAAGCCATTTCCTATATTACTGTGGGTTCCAAAGCTATTCTATGTAATGCAGTGGTAGATTAGATATATTTACAGTTACCTTTTGACAACAGAAAGTAAATTCATTGGTTAAAAACTTACCATATCCATGAATGACGGCGGCTACGGAAAGTTTTCACATTTAGCATCTTCTATGTTGATTTTTGGTTATATTCTTCACATTATATTAAGAACTTTTTTCTTATATTCCAGATTTCTTCATATTTGGGAGAAGAGACTTAGTTACACAAAGTATTTCAAAAAGAGTTTTTATTCTTTGCGATTACATGTCAGCTCCCATTTCAGAGTGCATGTCACATCACACATGAATGCAAATGACTTGGCAATCAAAATTCAAAAGTGCATTCAGAACCTCCTCTGCAGCCTCCCATAGTTCTTTGCTTATATCGGAGAGAAAAAATCTATTCTTGGCAAAAAGATCTTAACTGTAGTTTCCTGTTTGCATTTATATAATCTCTCCCCAATGATAATGAAATCCAAAAATGAGGAAGATAAGTAGGAAGTTTATTCAATTTTGAACCATCAGTTTCAAAGTGAAGTCTACAGTGAAATCCAAAGTTTTTGGATCCCCTTTTAAACTTCACATTAGTGACAGTTCCCTTGTTGTGCTTCACATTATACTTGCAACTATACTACCTCTCCTTTGACTAGCTCTACATTGCTTAACATTTTTGAAATTGCTGGAAGCAGACCTAAAAAACTATCAAATTTCTTCAATGACATATTTTGCCACAGCAGCAAAAAAAAAGAAGTTTTCATTATATTTTCCTCATTGCTACCCAGTAGCCAACTCCAGGCTGAGAAATTCCTGGAGATTTGGGAGCAGAATTTGGGAGGTGAGGCAAAGTTTGGGAAGGGGAGAGACTTCAGCAAGACTCTGTGATGCCACAGAGTCTGCCCTCCAAAGCTGCCATTTTCTGCAGGGAAACCAATCTCTGTAGCTTGGAGATCAGTTGTAATTCCAGGAAATCTCTCATCTGCACCTGGAGGATAGTAACCCTACTACTTTCTGCAGGGGATGTAAAAAAGAAATGTGTCAATTCCAATATTATCATTAAAGGAAGCAACTGGAATTTCCCCCCCAAAAAAGTTTTTGGCTGGGCTTCCCATTCTAGGTAGAATCAGTTCTGCCTTTTTATATCAATACATTATGTAGAACAGAATGGGCAATGAATATAGGTAGATGTAGAAGAGGTATACTGTAAGCATGTTTTCATGATCATGGCATGAGCAGCTTTGAAGAGAGGGGAAATGTGGAAATTACGACTGCTAAATCTCCCAAAGCAACAATGGTCTTATATGAAAGTATCTGTGGGCTGCTGCCCACAAAATAGAGGCTGAAGGCAAGGAGCTTTGAATCACATTACCTACACACAGGACAGGGAACTGTGAAGGTTGGCAAGTGCTTGAATGCCCCCGAACTATTAAAAAGATGGTGCGTGTATGTAGAAAGTAAGACAAACAAAGGAAACCTTGAAATTATAGCATGCCACCCATTCATTTAATTATTAAAGAATACAGTGTCTAAGCCAGAAAGGAGAAGTAACTACACATTTAGTAGCAAAAACCAGAGCAATTTTATTCTAGTTATTTTATTTTTTAAATTTTGGCCAATATATTGTTCCCAATGCAATTTACTAAAAATAATAAAACAATACTACCAGAAATAATAAATAGCAGCTTTAAATATAGCCTAAAACCCATCAATTAAGAAAACACAGTCTAACACTAAAACAAAAAAACTAGCAGACTATCAAACAACTTTCAGTGCAGTAAATCAGAGCATGCACACATAACTCAGTCAACAGCCTTGGTGAACTGGAAACTTTTTGCCAGCTTGGAAATCTCAAACAGGTCCAGATTATACGATTTACCCAAAAGTAACAAGACAAAAGGAAGCAATATCCTCAACATAGAGAGCTGAACTTAGAGATGATCACTCCGGCAAAAACAGACCCTGAAGCTGAAGAATGCAAACAGAAATGTACAGAAAAATGTCAGTAAGATATGAAAAAGAACAGATATGAGAGTAAGGATCCAGAGGAGTTAGCCGTGTTAGTCTGTAGTAGCAAAATCAAAAAGAGTCCAGTAGCACCTTTAAGACTAACCAATTTTATTGTAGCATAAACTTTCGAGAATCAAGTTCTCTTTGTCAGATGCATGATGATGTATCATGCATCTGACGAAGAGAACTTGATTCTCGAAAGCTTATGCTACAATAAAATTGGTGAGTCTTAAAGGTGCTACTGAACTCTTTTTGATTTTGATATGAGAGTAAGGAATCTGGTAATATATGACCCAGGCTAGCTCAATCTCGTCAGATCTCAGAAACTAAGCAAGGTTGGCCTTGATAAATACTTGGATGGGAGACCACCAAGGAAGTCCAGGGTCACTGCGCAAAGGCAGGCAGTGGCAAACCACCTCTGTTTACCTTGAAAACCCTATAGGTTCACCAAAAATTAGCTGTGACGTGCCAGCACTTTATACACACACAAGGTATTAAGAAGGGCGAGGCAAGGTGCTCTATAAAATGATGCATGCATTATTCATATTTTGTAAATTTCTGGTTATATATTCTGTACTATATTAGCAAAACAATGATCTGATTCTGTTATCAAATTTTTATTTAAACAACCAATATTCTGCTAGTGGGTGGGGAAACAATTCACTTCCTGCAAGTAGGAGGGAATATTCTTGTCTGTCAACAGAAAAACATCCCCAGCTGCAAGAGACTATGGCAACTTTAGATGTTTGGCAACAGTCTAAATTCTGAGTGAAACTTATTTCATGAAGTGAAAAGTGCTAACATGCTAAAGTGCTACAAGTGCAATCAACCAGTATCATAAATATTATATACAAACAGTCATAAATAAGTAATCAATAAATAACATGAATGATGACCCCTAAGAGACAAAGTACAAAATATCAAAACGCATACACAGAATAATCAAACCTCAGCCACAATCTCAGCTGATAAAAGTAACATTGAATATACAAAGTAACAGTTTCTTCTCTTACTGTAGAAAGGAATGTTCTTAAGTAGAGTGCTGCTTCTGGGATCTGAGGTAAGTAGTAGATATTTAAGTAGTAAATATTATAATCTAAGCTGTTGTTGTTTCTTGCTTTTCAGTTCACCCTAGGCCCTGGAGAAACTGCGAACAATCACCTGGCCCCAACGAGCTGCTAACGGAAAACCTGTTTCACTGAGCTTTCTCAGGGGTTTCTTAGGCTTCAGTCTACAATTAATCACAGTGTATTCTCATAAGCATCGTATCTCAGTAAGCCGGAAGGACTGTATAGGCAGCCTCTCCCCACAGAGCAGTGCTGACTTTGTGGGAAAGACCCATGAAATCAGCCCCATCTGTTACCTAGATGGGTCTCCTTGCAAGTAGGGGGAATTAGCAAACAAGGAGAAGGCTGCGAGAGGCAGTAACAAATGAGATCCTCCACTAATGTATACCAGGTCCCTTTCCCGAGGAAACTGACTAAACAGGTTTTTTTCAAAACAAAGAATATTTTATTCAGAGGAGAAATTCACACACACAGCAAGAGACAAATACATAAAAATCACAGGCACACAAGAGTCCTAGGAAAAGTAGTACAAAAATGGGGAATAGTTATAGGATATGGGTAATTGTTACATATCAGAGGAATAGAGAGATCTGTGGAGGAAGAAGGCTTGAATGATCAGTGTTCCTTGCAGGGAGGCTCAGAGGATTCTGAAGGTATGACACTTGGACCCAAGTAAGTGTGCACATTTTGGCTGGGGCAAAGTGGGCCCTGGGGCCAGAAGGTGACTTCAGCCCAACAAGCAATGACCTTAATGGTTGTCTCCTGGGATAGACAAAGGGGTTGCAAAGCCTTGATTGACATTCCAGGGTGCGACGCTAAATAATAATAATAATAATAATAATAATAATAATAATAATAATCGATTTATATACTGCCCTTCAGGATGACTTAACACCCACTCAGAATGGTTTACAGAGTATGTCATTATTATCCCCACAACAAGAAACACCCTGTGAGGTGGGAGGGGCTGAGAGAGCTCCTAGAAGCTATGACTGACCCAAAGTCACCCAACTGGCTTCAAGTGGAGGAGTGAGGAATCAAACCCAGTTCTCCAGATTAAAGTTCTGCACTCTTAACCACTACACCAAACTGGCTCTCAGTTTGGGGAGAGCTGGGGAGACTTAGATTAGTCATTTCTTGTGCTGGACAATGAAACTGTAGTTTCAATTAAGTGTCGCAGGAGTTGGATAAAGAACAGAGTTTAGATTAAGTTTTCCCAATAAGAGTTTAAATTTATCAGAGGTTATTGATGGCCCTTGATTGCTGGATAGGATTTGATCATTTAGAATTCCAATCAACTCTGAATAGGGAAGGGGAAGCAAGAATGTCTGATGGTTGGTTTTAGCAAAGTCCCTCAAGCACCTTTCTTGTCAGGAAAACTCGCACATCCGCAGCAGGGAGAGCAGGAACCAACCACGCCTAATCACTTGGTATTCCATTCACATTTCATTCACATTTCAGTCCCCAAGGCGGGAGCCAGCAACATTTTGCTCAGCTGGGCAGCTTGCTACTGCAGCTTGCAGCGCATTAGTTAGAGACCCTATGATTAGTTAGAGACCCGCCTAGGGAGGTGGTGAGCTCCCCTTCACTGGCAGTTTTCAAGAAGAGGCTGGAAGAATACTTGTCAGAGATGCTTTAGGCTGATCCTGCACTGGGCAGGGGGTTGGACTAGATGGCCTGTATGGCCCCTTCCAACTCTTATGATTCTATGATTTTTCTAATCATTCATAAGCACATATTAAACAGCAGAGAGCGAGGAGAACTTCTCACACACCTGTGCATTATTTTGTCTTTTCAGATAGTTTCAGGTGGGTAGCCATGTTGGTCTATAGTAGAAGAGATTCAGGTCCAGTTTTACCTTAAAGACCAATTCAATTTCCAGCATATGAGCTTTCAAGAATCAAAGTTGCCTTTGTCTATGCAGTTATCTGATTGATATTCCATCTTTCTGTTTAAAAACACTCAAGGCACCTATCAATCATTCAAAATACAAAATACAAATTAACACAAAAAACAGCTAAAACAGCATGGGCTTCAGAAGTTGTCAGTAATGATATTAATTCAAAGGCAAACTTGAATAGACACACTTTCAAATTAGAACAGAAGGTCTGCAGAGGTAAAAACTCTGTGGCCTGTAGAGCATTTGAAATTCCAGGGGATCCCCAGCTGCCACCTGGAGGTTGGCAACTCTAGTTTCTAATGATAGTGTGGGTTTTTTTATAGCAAGATGTCACCAGCTCCCCTCAAGATCCTTCTAGGTTCATATGGTGGAAATGGTCCTTTAGGTCATGTAAAACATTCTGCAAGCCACCAAAAAGGTATTCATGAACAAGTAATTCCTGCATAGATGGGAGAATATCTAATGACAACTGGTACCGCTACCCAGTGGCATAGCATGGGGGGGGGGCAGAGGGATGGTTGCCCTGGGTGCAAAATTCATAGGGGTGCAAGAGACTGCGCCAAGCCTTTGAGGAGACCGCCTGCGCCACCTGCACGCTGATGGGGTGGCTGGCTGGCTGGGCACCGAGCCAGCCTTCTTGCAGCGGCCTAGCTGGCTGCGGCAAGGCAGGCAGCTGCCGTAGAGGGGTGGCCATGTCCTGAGTGATGATGTCACCAGAAGTGACATCATCACGCAGGCCCAAGGGAGATCAAAAAAGAAAAGGCAGAATACTTGCCTTGCCAGGGGCACTCTTAACCTACGCTACGCCACAGCCACTACCTTGTGGTATAGAGTCTGCAAGCAACAAAGCAGTATCTATATGCATTTATTAATTTTTTTAAATGACAAAAATCCTTTAATACAGAATATAAAATACAAACAAATCATCCTAATGTATCACTAGAAAGATAAACCTGCAGATTATCTGAAGCTGTCTTGTAAGCAAAACACTCATGGCTGTGCTGTTGTGGCTGTGCTGTTGTGCTATTCCATACATGTGTAGTGCTGAATATATAGCAATCATTCAGAAATGGAGTGGGCTCTCCTAATGAATGCGTGTGATGCCATAAAGTGGAAGCACAATACTCTATCTAAATTGATAACTATCAGGTTACATCCAGCCAGGGATCCTACAGAAACTACCTCTACGTAGAAAAAGTTTTGTGCTGCAGTTCACTTCTGTATGGTACTGCAAACCTTAAAAGGTAGTGATGCTGACAAAATCTCAAGACCTTTGTGGCGAGCTGCTGCAATTTTAAGTGGCCTGCCCACATGTTTTATGTGGTTTTCCAGTATTAGAGGTATGTCCACAACAGGATTGCCAGAGACAGTCACAGGAGCCGGTTCATGAATCATTCAGGATGCAGATGAAACAGTGTACATGGAACCTTGTGGGGCAGGAATCAGTGTAGGGAACAGAGAGAAGTGTGTGTGTGTGTGTGTGTGTGTGTGTGTGTGTGTGTGTGTGAGAGAGAGAGAGAGAGAGAGAGAGAGAGAGAGAGAGAGAGAGAGAGAGAGAGCATGAACTCAAGCTAAATGGAAGCAAGTGAGTAGCTGTAGGAGCAAATCAAGATAAGAAGTGGTGAGGAGACAGGCTGCTTTCAGTGGTGAGGGAGAGGGAGCAAGAAAGAAATTGTAACGTTCTGAGGAAGGGTGCAATTTTCTGATGAGAGTTAGGGCTTTATTTGTTAATCAGACAGATGAGTTTACTATAGGAAAACATTTTGAAAACCAACATATTAACGTACATATAACTGTATGTCTGGACTGACTCATTAGGATTAACATAATGAAAGGGTCAAACACACCCATTACTGGCAGTGGATAGCCTCTATCAATTCTGTCTATGAAGAAACAATGCACATTCCTGAAAACAGAAGATAGTATCTTGCTTTTAGGTGGAGAGCATATGGTATTTTTACAGAACAGTCATTTCCAATTGGAGAAAAGCTTCTGCTAAAAAGATGCTTATTTTGATCAGGCTGTACTTCTTCCACTTCACTGCCTTTTGACCCACATTTACATTCTATATGTGTGAACTGAAAGAAACATGCTGCATTTGTTGAAGTGGACACTAGTCTGCAAAAGCTTATGCCACGATCTTTCAGTTACGTTTTAAGGTTCCACAAGTCTCCCTTTTTGTTCTATGAGCTTCCAGCAAACTAATTATGTTTATGCAGGAGGACTGTGTAATGTTTCCAGTATCCCTGTTACAAATAGCATCAGAAAACAGCACAGGAAGAAAACGTTAAATGCTCTGATGGCTCCTATTCATTTAAAAAAAAGACGTGGAGGAATTCTGATCACTGACCTCCTGCTTCACATGCAATTCAACTCTGACCGTGGAAAACAATCCTAGAATTTCAATACAATTTTTTCAACATTTACTTTCAATATATATTCAACTCTTTATTCCTGTGAGGACTTTTAGTGTGAGCATATGAAGCTGCCTTATATTGTTGATCCACCTAGCTCAATACTGTCATCTCTGACTGAGCTCCTCAAACAGTGAAACCTCAATCTTAATACCTGTTGCTTAACAAGGGCAGTAGCACCATTAAGGCCATGGGGAAACCTGTAAGTGGGCCAATGGTCTGAGGAGCTGTGCCCCTTAGGTGGGGCCACCCTAACCCCATGCAAGGGGCAGGTACAATCAGCTTTAGGCCAGCCCTGCCTGGCCTCCTGGGCAGCAAACACAGACAGCCCTAACTCATTCTTCCTCCATCTTTTGGGGATGGGGCCAGGGTTATGGCCCTTTTCCAGGGCCTTTTTTTCTCCCAGTCCACTGCTGTTATTGAATATCCTTTTAATTGGAGATGCCAGGGAATGAACCTGAAAACTCTGTAACCATAGCTCATTTCCTAGTATGTTCCTAAGAGGAGTTCTCACCTACGTATGATTAAAGACTTCCTTTAGGACGTCCACCTCAAACAAATCGATTTTATCACAGCAGAATAAGTAAGAACAGCCCTAATCTTAAATGTGACAGAATCACATTTAACATTACTATTAATTTTGTTTGTTTACAGGGAAAGGATATCAATTTTTTTAAAGACTATTTCCAGGAATAGCTCCATACAAATGGGCATTTCCAAGACAAGAGTTCCATGGGCTCAAGAGATTTCAAAGCAGAAAACAATTATATGGTAGTAGTTTTGCAAAGAAACCATGATTACTTCATCAGATTAAAAAGTAATTTTAAAAATGTGTTATCAGCCTATACAAAAGAATGTAGGCAGAAGCATGTCAATAGGCTAACAGCATGGATGCTACTGAAACAACCTCCACTATCAGCTGAACAGCTAGCCTCCGGCAGCCAGCAGCATTTAATGATGAGTCACACACCACTGCTAAAAGAATATCGTAACTGGCTTAACTCTTGAAACTCATGTTGACCAATAATGTCTAGGAGTATAAGTGATGAGTGCAAAAAGAAAAATAAGCATGTATACCACTTTGTTCATTAGGATTTTATACTAGAGATTTTTAATCTCACTTCCAAAAAGAAATACTACTATGTACTACAATAAGGATTAATGGACTGAAATATTTGACAATCAAAATAAAGATAAAAATGAGGGTCCTTTCCATGCACACGTTTCCTAGGCTGCAGCACAACTGTGTGTTTTATTGTTGCCCTAAATGACATTTATACATCCCATTTCTCTTATGCACTGCAGAGGTCATTATATGCCCACCAACATCAGTTATCAGACTATTAGGCCTTGGTGACTGTTGTTGTTGAGGAACTTTAAGCCACTGAACTCAGCCAGTGCTGACCACCTCCTTTTACTGGAGAATTTTTTCTTGTAGAGAGATCAAAAGAGCATTCTGTAAATGGAGTAACATAGATCTAGAATTTTCAGTCACCATGGAGACAGAGAAACCATATAGTTAATTTACTAAACTCTGTAAATAGTGGGTAAGTTATAGCACAGCATCTCCTAGGACCTTAAGGTGCTCTGTAATTTATACTCCACTGCAGCTCTAGCAAAACCTTTCTGGCAAAACCTTGCTTGGAGTAGAGACCTACTGACCTGAAAGATCTAGAAGGCAGAAATGGTGCAAGTTAATGGTTTGGATTTAAATCCAGTGGCACCTTAGAGACCAACAAGATTTTCAGAGAGTAAGCTTTCAAGAGACAGAGCTCCTTTCTTCAGACTTCCTTCTTCAGACTCTGAAGCTCTGACTTTCAAATGCTGTTCTACTGCAGACCAACAAAGCTACCTATCTAAACTATCCAGTTGGAAAATATTATCATGACTGGTCAAGGGTATGCTACTTCATTTATTTCACTACTGTGTCCTCCAGTTATTGCTCTCTTTCTTCCTCCCTGATGAGTGTTTCTGATTAGACATGGGCACGAACCGGAAAAAAACCGAACCATGCGGTTCCTGGTTCGTCAAATTTCACAAACCACGAACTTTCACAAACCTGCCCCTGGTTCACGAACCGGTTCATTTGGTTCATGAAAATGTCACATCCAGGTCAGAAAATAATCACTTCCAGATCAGTAGAACGTCACTTCTGGGTCAGCAGAAGGGCTGCAGGAAGTCCATCCTCTGTTGCCTAGGAAACTGATTGATTGGCACCAGGCTGTCTGCAGTCACGAACCAAAAAAACGAACCAAACTAACCAGCCTAAAAGTTCGTGGCGGTTTGTTAGAAATGGGATCTGATGAACTGTGGTTTGCGAACCACGAACCAGCCTGGTTCGTGCTTAATTTTGGTTCGTATTTTGGTTCGTGCCCATCTCTATTTCTGATCCTTTCCTCTAGTGGCTTGGCTTCCATGGGAATTTTTGTGGATGCAAGAGATTCAGTGGTGGCCCTGTCACATCCAAGGTAGTGAGGCAATAGCTAATGGGAAAGCCAAGAGCCCAAGCATTGGCCTAACAGAAGGCTCAAGTGAGAGTGGAAGCCCTTGGAAGGAAAGAGGTGGAGCCACAAGGAGCTGCTGAAGGTATATAGATTCTGAAACTAGGGCCATTTTCACACACCTAAAACCTCCAGAATATTGCGCAGAACTCACAGCATGACAGCATCTTCATAGCGCAATTTCCCATTTAATGGCGTAATTTCTGATGTCATCACGCTATTAAATGAGAAATCGCACTATGAAGATGCCATCGTGCCACGAGTTTTGGGCAGTTATCCAGAGGCATTTACAGGCGTGTGAAAATGGCCTAGCTCTGAATTTCCTTTTTAAAAAAGTGACTGCTCGTGCAGTCTATCCCAGTCACACTCAGCTATAGTGGGTTTGATGGGTACCCAGCCCTGGGGGGTAGATATTGGGAATAAGCCATGGGGGCTGGCTTTACAATGTATTTATGATTGATAGCAAAATAAATTTAAAAGGCACTGGAATCTGGGATCTCCATACACAGAGGCAGCAAACCTTTTGTGCTAGAAGGCCAACATCAGAAGAAAGTCTTGGCCTCTCTCCCTATTTGTTGGTCCACCGGGCAAACAGTATGCTGAGCTAGATGGACAATTGGTCTAAACCAGCAAGGTTCTTCTTATGTTCTTATGGGGTCAAGTTTTTATACAATGTAAAGAAAAATCTTTGTTTTCACAAGTAATCCATACAGGGCTTTGCTCCTTTGTTTTTTGTTTACAGTCCAAATGTTTTGTCTGCAGAAGTAGCATTCTACAGACACACATGCAATGTGGCCAAGTTGGGTATGTCCCTTTCAATATACATTGGCAACATTCCTAAGCAAAATTTGGTTTAGGTTCCTCTTCGTGTTCTCAAAATTAAAGGATCTGCTATCCTTAGCATAAAAGGGGTTAATTTCCATGTAGTCTAGTGGTGCATAAGTGAGTAAGCTAGGGTTTCCAGGGACCTGGAGTCCCTTGACCAGGGATCCCCAGGTCCCTGGAGTCTCCCGATAGGTGACTGGGAGCTGGTACTCATCCCTGTTTCCTTCTTTGCTCATGCGCACAGCGTACACACATGCTCTTGGCTCATGTGATGACATCACTTCCGGGAGTGACATCATCATGTGGGGTCAAAGGTCACCCCTGGGTCAAAGGTGGCCCTTGTCCCAGCCAGCGTGGGCTGCTCTTGCTGCGACTGCAGCCCACTCTTGTTTGGTGCACAGGGGCCATGGTGGCAAGCGCGGGCGGTGGTGGCGAGAGTGGCCTGCTGTTGCTGCCCGTTCTTGCTGCTGCCACTGCACACCACCTGCTCTGGCCGCTGCGGCCCCTGTGTGCTGAACGAGAGCGGGCCACGGCAGTGAGAGTGGGCAGCAGCAAGAGCAGGTGGCGGTGGAGGCAAGAGCAGCCTACTCTTGCCACCACTGCCCACTCTCACCTCCACCCGCTCTCACAGCGTGGGAGCACAGCCCCTGCCTGGGGGTGCACTGCACCCCCTGCCAGTCAGGTAAGTGGATGTAGGGGAGAAAGGTGGGATCAGGGGATCTCTCACCCCGGGTGGGGGAATGGCAACCCTAGAGTAGGCAGAAATGGCATGGTATCAAGAAACAGTAGGTATATTTGATGTGTACACGATCAACCAGGTAGGAGTTGGGTTGTAAAAAAAAAACAGTTACCTATACATTAGATCCCACTTACCACAACTAGACACAAGAGATTATTCTTGCTGTTATTTTATTTTTGGAATTGAACATATGAATATACCCAATCGTTTCATTATCCAAGAAAATAATGAATCTTGGGAGCAGGAATCACAGGATTTGGAGGAAACCCCATCTAACTGACCTTTCGTGCTTGAACCTTTAAGCAACATTTTGCATATGCATATTATACCCACCATTCATTCCTTATTGACTAGTAAATGAGTCTTTATATTTGACCTTCTGCTAAAATACACAAAACTAGGAATTTATTATTAGCTCTAAACTGAAAAGAAGCCCTACATTAAATAAAGATAATTAATTTTCATAATAATTTGAATTACAGATGTAATGGGTATTTGACTCACTTGATGGGACCTGAGAGACATGCAAGAATATTCAAAATTACTTAATGATTGTAAGGGAAAGCTTCAGCAGTTTAATACAGTTCTTATTCTCTCCATGTTCTTGAGCAAACCAGACAACAATAAATGCAGGCAGGCTTCAAAGAAGGGGAGCTGTATGTAATTACAAAATTCCTCCTCCTCCTTCCTCTTTCTACATCAGCTTGCACAATGAAAACAACAAGAGGCATAACTTGGCAGCTTTTTCTCTCTGGCTCAGGGTTATCCATATGAGAGTCTGTGACAGTTTGGCACCCTTTGGGAAGCCACATTTCATCAAAAGCAGATATACGAACTCCTATAAAATTATATTAAAATGAAGAAAACAGTGCTTTTAAATACATAATAGCTATTAGCTGCTAAAACACCTACTGAATTATAGTATGAAACAGGGAAGCTAGCATTTCAACATTAGGCCTCCTGTATTAGTTTTTTTTCTTTTTTTTAAATTTTATTTTTAACTTTTTCAATAACAACAAAAGGGAAGATATTCAACAGCAAAATAAGATATTGTACAAAGATTTTTAGCGTTACATTATCACAAGGATTCTACATCTAAAAGCGATTATAGTTAGAGCTATGAAAAATAATAATTTGGAAAATTTTACCAACTTGCCTTAACATTTACATAAACAGTTGTCTACCCTCCCTCCTGCTGAAATTGCCCACCCCTCCCTCCATCCTTAACAAACCTTCCCTCCCTAACCTCCCCCTACCCCTACAAAGATAGATACAAATTGCTAGATTCGCTAATCAAGTGTTATGCACTAAACAAAAAAAGAGAAGAATTACAGTTAAACTTAAATCACTTGATCATGTTATTTAAACAGCTCTCTATACCTTGTGGGTATATACCCCACTCAGGTACTTGGTATCACTTACCAAGGTAGAAGAGCCGTAATACTTCCTGGAGCTGAACCTGAAATAATATAATACTTTAACTTTTCCCACCCCTGAACCTTAATTAGTAAACTAGAACATTGTATTTGTTAGAATATATACAGCTGCTTCTATGCAGAAAAGTTAGAATTATAAGCAGGCTACAATGAGGGAAATGACTATTAAGTATGTCTGATTGGAATTTTACTACCGTTTTGGGGGGTAGGAGGCTATCTTTTCCTTTTAAGAGATATAGTCTCTGGGTCTATGGGTATCTCCAGATCCATATTCTTCAGCAGGGTCAAACCTGATTCTTGGTCTTCTGCCAAATAAGTGTTCCCTTTGGGTGTGACTCGGAGCTTTGTAAAGCGTGACCATCTGTATTCAATTCCTGCTTCTCTAAGAGTTCCTGTGATTAGTTTAAGTTCTCTTCTTTTGGCAGATCAACAAAGACAGCAATATAAGACCCATTATAAGTAAGTGAGTTTTGTTGTCTGGCCATTTCTAAGATCTTTCTTCTTGAACTTCCGCCTGAAAAAGTTGCTAAAATGTCCCTGGGGCTTTTCCTTCGTGGATTATTTGGCAAACCAAGCCGATGTGCTGTGGTAATTAGAGGGGCAGTATGATCTCTGAGGTTTAGAATTTTTGTTAGCCATTTGTTCAAGAAAGCTGCAGGATCTTCATTTATTGCTTCATTTTCTTGAGTCCCTCTAAATTTAAGATGAAGCTTGCGATTTGAAAGTTCTAGGGATTGAAGTTTGCTTTTCATTAAGTCATTGTCCTTTTGCAAGGCTTGGATTTCGTTTTGCAATGAAGTACTCAGATCCATTGCACAATTGGCCTTATGAATGGCTCTAGTAATGTCCAATTTTATATCTGAGATCTGGTCAGTTAAATTTGTAATTTTATACAAGATTCTTTGCTCCATTTTTTTCAGCAAAAAGGGCAGATTAGTTTCAGACAAAGTTTTACCTGTTGCATTTGCCTCAGGTGCCATTTTGAGTGCTTCTTCTCCAGCATTGTTTTGAGTTTCAGGCTGCAACTGCACAGGAAAGTAATCCTGGAGCTTTTTAGCTGACTTGCCATTTGCATTTTTCTTTTCTGCATTGTGCTTGCCCATTATTTGAGCGTTTTTGCTTAAATGAGTTGCTTTCTTATACTAATTGGCTCGAGGGGAGAGCAGAGCTCAGGTTTCTGCGTCTGTCTTCATCTGAAGCAGAGCCACGCCCCCTTGTATTAGTGATATCAATGAAATTCAAGTTCAGGGACATCAGAATGGAAACTTTCTTAACTAAAAAGTGCAAGCCCGAATGGGAGATGAACACAAACTCTTTTGAATTTGGGTTGGAGTTGGGGTCAACCAGACTTTCAGGGTCCCCCTACCACCACTTCACCTAAATTTATATTGGGTCAAAGCAGTGGTAGTAGTAAAATTCCTCCTATATCTTGCCAAATGCTGCAAGAGCAGCATGGCAAATGAAGGATTCTGTGGGAAATGTAGATCTTCAGAGCTTTTGAGTCCGTTTATTAGATTAAAGAAGCCTGGATAACAATGTTGTTCCTGGCACCTTGCTACTGAAATATTTGGAAGAAGAGAGGACAGATTTTTGTTGCTGCTACTGCACCATCATTGGTTATGTTTAAGGAAAAGAAAAGCATATGTGAATGACCTGAGGGAGTAGAGAGTATTTACGGTTTACACTTGCTGTTTGCTTCTATGTGAGCAATCAATATCCTTCAATATTTTTTGAGTGCTCACATGGAAAACCTGCAAAAATCCAAGTCTAAATTAGGGCAAGCAAGTGGAATTTACTTATTATTATTTTCAGATTACAAGTAGGGTTGCTAGGTACCCCTCAACTCCTATTGGGAGGGTAGATTACTTAGCACATACCTTGTGCAAAGCATGAGGTACTCTTTCGCACGTGCACAAAGCGAATGCCTGGAGCTGGTGTGATGACATCACTTCCAGAAGTGACGTCACCATGCCGCCCACGTGAGTGCTCCTGCACTCTGCATAGGGCTGATTCAGCCCATTTGGGGCCAAAATCGGCCCCAAACGAAGTGCGGAAATGCTCCTATGGATGGCGCAGTGACGTCACTTCCAGAAGTGACATCGCCGCACTGGTTGCAAGTGTGCTCCTGAGGTGCCTGCTGGTAGCAGGCAACCTCTGGGAGTGTGCCCCCTCCCACTGATCGCTGGGCAATCAGTGGATGAGTAGGCAAATCCCTGGAAGTTTGCCTGCCATTGGCGGGCACCTGGGAACCCTAATTACAAGGATGGGGGAATTCAGGAAAATAAATCATTTTAAACCCCTACAACGTAATAACATAACACACACTGCCAGAAATTTTCATACTCAGGTGTGAAAAACACAGGAACCCAAAAATTGGAAGGCAGGCCTTCCCTGACAATTGTTGCAAAATATAGGCCCAAGCCATAATGTATGAATTATCCTATCCCAAGTCTGCATTGAAACCTTTGTGATTTTAGCCTCCAGTGAAATACTAAAAAAGAACCCTCCAGATTTTCTAAGAATCAGAGATGAAGGCTCCATGGATAAGTATAGTTCAATTGATCTGTCTTCACAATCTAAAACAATCACCTTTGAGATGAGGGAATAGATAACTAGTTGTAGGAAGGATCATACAGAGAAATCCTATCTTGCTTGTCTTCCATAAAAGTTTTTTTTTTGCCATGGGATTTGCAGTTTCTCTGTCCCTGGACTCAATCAGAAAGCAAAGAAAGTTACATTCCTATCATACCCAGCCAATATTTCTTCCCAGGACTGATAGGCAGTTTGGTCTGCCTTCCAGTTCAATCTAAAGGGTAGAGAAACTGACTCCTATATCACCATCAGGAAACAATGTTGCTGAACATACTGGGAGTGTCATTTCCTTTGGTGGGGGGGAGGAGAAAATCATGGCTTAGTGTTAGAAGACATGCTTTGTGGAAGGTTCTGCAATAGGGATCCCATTCCCCCAGTGGGGGTGAGGGTCTCCTGCTTTTACCCTCTGCCCCCCCCCACCACTCACCTGGCCAGCAGGGGGGGAGATGCAGGAATGGGCCTCCTGGGCATGCTCCAAGGGTGGTGTGACAACATCACTCCTGGGTGTAACGTCATCGCGCCACCCCAAGAGCGCTCCTGCATTTCGCTACGGGCTAATTTTGGCCTCAAATGGGCCTGTTTTTGCTTGTTTGAGGCCAAAACTGGCCTGCAGTGAAGCTCGTGTGCCCCTGAGCCTGCATTATGATGTCACTTCTGGGAAGTGATATCATCGTGTGGTTGCAGGAGTGCATGGAATGAGAATCATGAGAAGGCCAGAAAGGTAAGCACCAAGATCTTCTCCTTCTGCTAGGAGGCTAAGGGGACCTGATAACCTTATACTGCAAAGGTTTCAGAAAAGGCCTATTGGGAGCAAAGAAAGCCACTGATAATCAGAGATCAATCCAAGCTAAATAGACCAGTGGTCTGACTCTGTATAATGCAGCTTTATATATTCATGTGTTTTCAAACACAGCCTGAATTTTGTGTGAACCAAGTCTTCCTACCACTAGTTGCCTCTCCCTGTATCCAAAAAAAAAAAAAATTCTTAGAGAAGAACAAGGGGTGTATTTGGTATGGAAGACTGGCTAGTTAATCTTATTTTTAGCTAAACCCAGATTTGAAGGAGACTGGAGTCTACTTCATCTGGAGTGAGACTTTCTGAATGAATGGAATTCACTTTTTAAAAGTTTTCCCTTTTTAAATTAATCGGAATTACTAGTCATAATAATCTAAACTGGAGAAAAAGCACATTTTGTAAGAAAGTAAGAAGCACATAATAGAAACAAATAGCTGGATGGTTCTGTTTCTTAAAATAAACCTCTTTGTCCTTATAAGAAACCTCCTTTTTCACATTGGGGCCACTTTTGCAAAAATACCGGTGCCTCTTCCACATGTGTATTACCGGGAACAGACTAAAATCTCTCAAATGAGAACAACTTTCTGGAAGAGGCTCAATAATATTGTAAATATTTCTGATATAAATGCCTATAAAGATGTTCTCCTGTAGAATATTTTTAAAAGATTTCCACTTTTTTTTTTGCTGATTTTTATTTTAATTTAATTTCTGAGACACTACAGGCATTTGTTTACTGGGCATCATTATCACAATGGAATTAAACAGCTACCACCATTCAAGGAACATGTAAAAGCTTCAGAAGTACCAGAAAGAACAGCAGGCATGTTTTGCAATAAATTTCTATTATGTCAATTCAGTCTGGCAACCAAGTTTGTTGATGAAGCAAGATAAATACCCCAGTGTAAGAAACTAGCACACAAAAATGGTAAAGGCTATTCTACTTACAGACATAGCACAATGCATTATCAAACTCATTGCTCAAAAATGCATCTTCCCAACACCTAAATGCTCTGCTTTTAACTAAAACAATATGGGTTCTTCAAACAGTCAAAGTAGGTGATAATTTGCAGCCTAAAAATGTATGCATTTAGATACAATGTGGATTTGATTACAAGGCAAATTTGCATAAAATGGAGAGTTATGGTGACAGCATGTTGACTTATAGTACTGTGGATTTTCATAATATATAAATAACAATTTATTAAGCAGCCACGTTATTTTTGAAAGCAGCACAGAGGAGATTTTAAAAATCACCAATCATTACAATTTACAGATCCAGATGCAAAAGCTAAAACCTACATTAATTTAACATAATCACAAACAAACTAAAATATTTACGTAACAATCAGAGAGTAAGGCAGCCATTGTAAACACACTTTCTTGTGAGTTGGACCCATAGAATAAAATGGGCCTTGCTTCACCGTAGGACTGTTTAGGATTGCTCTTTAACGGACAATCAGTAAAGACAACACTGAGTTAAAATTGTAATAAAAATGCCTGTTCTTTAAGAAACTGGATTTTCTGGAATTAGTGAAGATACAAATTGTCACCTATGTGCTATGTCAGTCTGAGTTCCGGCAATAACACAGAGACACCATCCTTTGGTTGGAATGGACATAACTTTATTGATTACAGCTAGATGGAGCATTGGTCAGGAATATGGGCATGGATCCACATTGGCATCAGAAGGCCCACTCGTTGTCCGATACATAACACTCCAGCCCCATGCTAGTGCACCACATCAAGCGTTCTTTCGCCACCAGCCATTCTGGACAGCTGTTGCCTCCCAACCTGTTGGGGTGAGCTGCCCAAGTGCCCACTCACCCTTTTTAAGATCCGTCCCAATGCCTCAAACCCACCACAGGAGGCAGGCCAAAGGCCCGACTCCCGCCAACACTCCAACAACTGCAGCCAAGTTGCAGCCCCTCCCCAAGGTTCACAACTTTGATGCCCAGAGGAAGGCAAAAAAATCCCAAGGGAGCCCCGGCCAATCTGGCCCCTTGGGGGAAAAAAATCCTTCCTGTCCCCTGCAGGTGACCGGCACAACTGGCCCTGGGGATCTTTGCCCCAGGGGCCCAACTGTATTCCCCGAATCACTTCCAAATTTCTTTGCTTGTCCAGGTTTTACTGCCATGCCATACGGCCTTATCTCCTAGGGGGACGCCGAGCCTGTAACTAGATCAGACAAAGTTAGTGCTTTATCTCTTCCTGATATAACCTGAGTGGGCTCTGGAAGCCCATCGGCCAATAGCCTTGATGTGGTCTGTTGACAGTCCCACCTCAGCTGCTGTGATGGCCACCCCAATTCATAATTAGTGAGACCTGGACTCTGCCAGTGGGAGGTCTCCCGCACAGAGACTGGATTTTAGCGCAGCTGTGAACTGGAACCTTGTGAGTAAGCTCCTGTCCACATGGACCAGGAGTTGTCTGGCCTGCAGCCAAGGAGCTGGCCCAGATGTTCCCCGATGGCCCAGGCAGGGCAGGGAGCTCCCCTCCCCACTCGGAGCCGTACCACTGCTCCTTGCCCCTACTGGTCCATCCAGGGGTGCTGGACTATGGCCCGCAAGCTGTCGCCTTCGAGCAAGATGTCACACCCTACCAGGGCCCTGCCCAGTGAAACCCCAGCTGAAGCAGCTATGAGTCCCCGAACCCGGATGTCCCCATCTAGCGCTAGGCAGAAGGCCGTCCTGCACAGCGTGGTCTCGAAGGATGAGTGACATACTCCAGGGAGGCACCCCAAATTTACGACAAGACGTTTGCCATGACCGGCCGCCGGGAGACCTATTGGGGGGGGGGTTCCTG
This sequence comes from Eublepharis macularius, assembly GCF_028583425.1. Lineage (NCBI taxonomy): Eukaryota > Metazoa > Chordata > Lepidosauria > Squamata > Eublepharidae > Eublepharis > Eublepharis macularius. The sequence goes on from NC_072794.1 coordinate 75,627,544, forward strand.
GCAGGCCCAGCCCGCCTTGGCTTGCCAGGCCAGGAAGCTGCTAGTCAGGTCCATCCAACACGTCACCTTGTGGGAAAACATGATGGCCTCCACATGGGTCCTGATGGTCTTGGGTGCGTACCTGTTCTCATCCATCCCAGCTAGGTATTCCAAGAATGGTACCCCGCCCTCCCCTAGCCTTGCTGATTGGAGAGGAAGGCCATGAATGCAGACACCGCTGCCCCATATGTCTGCTTGGTGGATGGTGCTAGTGAATTCAGATCTCCTTGGATGGTCCGGTGTTTCCAAGCTCCCACAACTCCTCCAGGAAGGGTCTGGATGTTGTTCAGCGTTTGGTGCCATGTATCAAAATCTGTCTTCCTGAAAGCGAGAAACAGCATCTGCTATGTCTTTCTGCACTCCCAAAACACGACACTCCAAACATGATGTGCTGCATGCCGAGGAGTGCCAGCCTGCATACCAGTCACAGGACTCGCTCCAAATCTGTCTACTACCCGCACCACCGCAACTAGCTGATTCAGGACCACCAAGACCAAAATCAGAAAGAGCTCTGGGAACGTAAGGTATCTGAGGATATCGCTGCCCCTCCAGGCTTCCAGCCATCTTTGCATGCACAATCGGCCCTCCCAGTAAACTCCAAAACCCACACCCCTCACGGCGTCAGAGTGCACTTGAAAGGCTGCCCCCCTCTCTGTTGGCTCGTGCCAAAAGGATATGCCATTGTAGGCGTTCAGAAGGTTTGCCATATCCACAGATCTGCTTTCAACCATTCAGTGATCCAAATGTGGTGATAAGGCACTGTCACTCCTGTAGCTGCCTTGGCGAGGAGAGCATAGAAAGGCCTCCCAGGTGCCACCGGGAGGCAAAGTTCAGGCTACCCAGGAGGGATTGAACCTCCCACAGCTTCTTCTTCTTCACCCTGAGCGCATCCTCTACTTTCTCATGGAGAGCTCCTAGTTTGTCTTGGGGTAAGTTGCAAGAATCCTGAATGGTGCCCATCCATATCTCCAGGTATGCTATGCGGTTTGGAGGGCCCCTCTGTCTTCTCAGGAGCTAATGGGACACCCAGCTCTTCAGCCACTTCCTGGAACCATTGCAGGGGCTTCTGGCGAGCAGCGCTGCCCGCACCCTAATGGAGCTTCCCCAGAACCCACTGGAGGAAGGGGCCTGTGGCGCCATACCCAGTCCACCACAACTGGAGTATAAATTGCCTTCTCCCAGTAATCCCGTGCCCTGCATTCTCAGTTCTCATCCGAGGATGACTCACCCCAAGATTCCCTGGACGATGAAGAACTGTGACTGCAGCTCCTCTGCCATGTCTGATGAGACCTCCATTTTGGCCTGCTTCCTACTCCAGGTTGCTCGCCGAGACCACTTCAGGGCCCGATATTTCCACCAGTGGATCCACCCCACCCTGGTCTTCGGGGGATGGGCTCCCAGGCATCAGCGGCTGGCCCACCACAGACCTGACTGGTGGGTGGTCAGCCGTCCTTGGGCCTTCATGCGTGCTGGCCTGTCCGGGGCACCCCCCAGAGTATAAGAGTCAAAGGAAGAACCACTCACACCTGTGGGGTGGACACATAAGCCCCTGTGCTCAGCCCATTTCCCCGAGCACCCACAGAATCTACCCCCGGCACCGGGGTGCCTGGGTGTGGGGGGGCAGCTCGTGCCAGCTCCTGCAAGGTTGCCCCTGCCGCTGGGTCTTGGCTCTCCTGCCCCCCAGCAAGGTCTGTCAGGCCAGGCCCCATGGGCCCCCCGGGGGGCATGTCTGCCATGCCTTGGCTCATGCCCCCCATGAGCCACTCACCTGCCCTGTCCCTTTGCCTGGTACTTGTTGGAGGGGCGCCCGGGGCAGGGGTTGTTAAAAGAGATTATACAGATTCATGGAGGTAGGTCCATCGATAGCTCCTGGCCATGAGCACCAAAGAGAACCTTCTATATCAGAGTCAGTAAGCCTCAGTACACCAGGCAACATCAGTGGAAGGCCTTGGCTTATATGCCTCATTTGTTGGCTCTGTAGGGAAAATAGCCGGCCACTATGTGAAACAGGAGGCCTACGACTTTTGGTCTGATCCAGCAAAGCTGTTCTTATGAGGGAAAGCTCTTCATTTCATCTAAACACACAAGCTTTACACATAAAGCTTAAGTATGATATTTTGCCATTTTCCCCAAGAGCTGGTTTTCTCCTGTTCTTATAATGTATAAAACTTTGCACATTTTGTTACTAATATATTTGTGGGAAGAGAGATAGGAAAAATGAAAATTTCAGTTTCCAAAAAAATATTTTATTCTGTAAGCCACCTCAAGCGGGCTCCAGGGACAAGCAGGGGGGTGGGGGGCAGGCAAGGCCAGGGGCTAGCCACTGGCCTGCCGCAAGCCTGCCCCTCCCCACCGCCAGGCAAAGCTCTGCCCAGCCTGTTTCCTGGGCTGTGGGAATGGAGGGGGGAGGGCCCCCCCAAAGGCCAGCCAGGCCACCACAGGCCCCATGAGGGCCCGCACCAGCTGTGCCACTGGCCCAGCTGCTCCAGGCCCACCAGGGTGTGGAGACGGCAGGCAAGGCACCTGCAAGCCGCCTAGCCCTACCGGGCTTCCACAGGGGCCCGCATGGGCCACAACGCCAGGCCACACTGCACCGGGCCCACCCCAGGTGTGACAGAGCTGGCCAAGGCCCCTGAGGGTCAACAGGACTCTGTCGGGCTGCTGCAGGTGCCCATGTGGGCTGCGCCACCTGGCCCAGCCTGACAGCACTGGGGACAGCCCCCCTGGTGTGATGAGGCCACAGAAGGCCCCTGCACGCTGCACAGCACACTGGTGTGGGTGAGGCCCCCACAGGCTGGCTAGGCCCCGCCGGGCCATCATGCGTGCCCAGGCAGGCTACACCACTGCCCTGGCTGCCCCAGGCCAGCCTCCCAGGTGCACCGGAGCCAGGCAGGTGGCTGGGCGCATGAGTCCGCTGGGCAAGCTGCCCAGCCAGCCCTCCTATATGTGTAAAAAAAGCATTCTGGAATAATTCACCTTTTTGTGTCATTTGCAGAAAGTCAGGAGAGTGGAAGCCCTTCTAATCTCATCATGCAGGCCCTTCTGTAATTTTAATTGCATGTTAAGCACTGTTCAAGCAATGGGTTATTAGTATTGTTATTGTATTGGTGGGACATCTGATACTTGGCTTTTTGTAAATACAACTTTGCTATATTCAACTGGATCCACTTCATCAGATGTAAGAAGTGTAACCTGTAATGGTAGACTTGTGTGTGTGTATATAAATATAAAATTACAAAATCTGGTACATGGTTATATAGAGAAATATTAAGAGGTCCAAGCTATGCAAACTGAGTAGTTGATACAGGAAATCCTCAGGGGCTGGTGCAGAGAGAACAGGGGAGTTTTGAGAATCTTTAATAAATAAGGAGCTTTTTTGGCAGGAATAGTTTGGCTGGAAAGAGGTAAGGAAAGTTCCCGATGCTCCTTTTACACAGTTAAGAATGCATATATAGATAAATAAGCACAGTGAAAATATAGAGGCTTACAAATTACTGAATACTGTGAAGAAAATGAAGAGTGAGGATTTTTTCCTGCCTCACTGTCAGAGTTTACCCATTGTTAACTTGAGGTTCAGGACAGCCAAAAGGAAATCCTGTATCATGTGCTGCATAATCAATCCATTTAATAAACGACTATAAAAGGTGAGATCCACTGGTTTAGAAGACTTAAAAAGGACATTAGAAAGATTCATGAAGGTTGTCAGATCCATGATCAGCCATTAGCTGTAATGGGCATATAGAACCTTTTTATTTATAAATAGTGTACTCTTGAATATGAATTGGGGGCAGGGGGGGACACTGTCGTTGAATTTATTCCTTGCTGGTGGGATTCCCAGAATCTTTGGGCAGGCCAGCATGGGAAACACAGCATTGTACTAGAGAGACCTCTGGTATGATCCAGCAAGCCTCTTATTGTTATTTGTTGTGATGTGATCCATTGCTTTTTAAAAACCTTCGTGTTTGGATCTTAATTCAGTTCCTCTTTACCTTAAATGTATACCTCTGGAAGGCTCTGGGGAACCTGGACCCAATTCTTTAAAAACCGTCTCATCTAGATTGACCACCAGGTACATGCAAACTGACTCAGGCGCACACAGTTTGCCTGACTTAGACAGAATTAGGTTCTCAGGTTTCCACACAGTTTGCCTGATTTAGCCAGAATCTAGAATTCTTTCTGGCACCCAAAGACTGACTTAACCAGAATCTCCTGACTGGTTAAGTATCTCTCAGAAACACATGGACACAGACTCTCTCAGGCTCCACACAGTTTTCCTGACTCAACTAGAATTTCTCAGAACTCCACACAGATTCATGGAAATTGGCAGAGTGAATACTTTTAGAAGTGACTAAAAATCTGCCATTCATCCGCCTTCTAAGGTACAGCTACTGTCCAGTTACAGCACACACCATTCAACCATCCAGCCTCCCTCTTTCTTTACTCAGAGGCCTGCATTAAAACCCACATTAACATATGCTAAAAATTCCCACATTAACAAGAAATAAAATCCAAATTATTTAGATGCAAAACATTTATTTTATTTTATTTTTATTAAGTTATTTATAGTCCGCCTTTCTCATGGAGACTCAAGATGGATTTCACAGTGTAAGTCAATACTATCAACCGTCGAGACATTCAATAAAAAATACAACAGGGGAAGGATTGCAGAAATTTGAAACAAGTAGAAATCCATTACAGATCTGAAAGCAATGCTGAGACACATCATAAGCAAATTGAAATGACATATTAAATTATTGTGGAACTAACTATCCAGAGGAGCATACTTACGGCAACAGACAGTACACATTTTATGTTAAAAATTTTAAAAGCATGTATGCTGGTGGAACAGAAGTAAACCCCATTGCATAAAATTAGTTACTTCAAAGGAGACCTGATTAGGAGTGCTCCTCAAGATTTCATCAATTCTATACGCTTCAGGAGAATGAATTGGGCCAGTCTAGAAATTATTATTATTATTTTTTCATTTCAATTGCCCAATCTGCCCCTGCTCCTGTTTTCTTTTTTTTCTCTTTATGGAGGTAGCAGCCAAGGGAGGGGAAAGGAAGGGAGATGAAGGGAGCTGGAGTTCAGAATCTAGGGACTAGAATCTCTTTCTAAAGTTAGGGCAGGTGTGAGAAGACAACAGCATATGGAGACATGGTTTACCTGCCTCCTATCCCTGCAGGATAAACCCAACTTTTCACATCTCCTCAATTTCCTTCCCTCTTTAAACATCTACAAGATGCTGTGAGGTTGCTTTTTGTTTTGGGTTAGTAGAAATATTTCTAAAGTATATTTTCAGTTTAGTACTTTCTGAGAGACTGAAGTCTCACTTTATTCAATGGTGCTTATTCCCAGGTAACTTATGTCTCCCATATATTTAATTGATAGTGTGCTTGAGTGTTCTGGCTAGTCAGTGGCTGGAGAGTCTTCCCGATTCTGCTTGCTCCTTATCTGTTGTTGTTTTTTTCGGGGTGGTGGTGGGGGGGATATTGCACCATATCCTATTGCAATTATCATTCTGTTCTTAGTAACAGAAAGCCAAGTGATTTGTTTTGTTATGATATTTGTTTTTAGACAAGAGGGATTGCTACATGGAGGAAGGCAATGGCAAACCATCTTTGCTTATCTCTTGCCTTGAACACCCCATGGCAGCCACCAGGAGTCTGCTATGACTTGACAGCACATTCTTCTTCTTCATATGGGGATGCCCAGATGGAATTTTTGTACAGGGGCCCTTTACAGCCCTGAACATCACTTTCAAGTTCCAGCTTGTCTGGGTTCAGTTTTGATTTGTTTACTTTCAGCTGTTTGACCACAGCTGTCAGTTAGTGACTAAAGACCTCTACTACATCGCCAGGGGATTTGAATAGAGAAATACAGAGCTGGGTGTCATGTACATATTGATGATGACATGCAATTTCAAAGCTACAAATGATTTCTCCCTCAGACTGTAAATAATACACTATCCACTTTTAACACCATTTGAATGAGCAGCAGTTACCAATCTTTCGGCAGCAAATTCCACAAATTAACTGTGTGTTTTGTGGAAGAAGGAATACATTGCATATGCTCTGAATCTACACTGATTCAGTTCACTGAATGTCTCTGAAGTTCCGGTAATATGGGAGGAAAAGTTCCATTTTCTCCGTACTATATACAATTTTCTAACCCTCTGTCATTTATTCTAAACTAAAAGCCTCAAACTGTTTTAGCCTTTCCCATTGGCATGGTGTTCACATCCTCAGGGATCTGAGCTGTATACTTCTACAATAATGTGGAACTTTCCAACTTCTCTTAAATGTTTTAAGAAACTATCAAAATTACATTGATTACTAAAGGGAAATAAATTGAAGAATTACACAGAATTTCCTTGTGCTCTAGATTTCAAAACAGTCAAGAAACCATTAATGCTTGCCATTTGTTCATGTATCAGAAACATGTTTATGTGTTCAATGCAAAACTAAAATAAGATGCAAAAGCATTTTCATACAGTGTTAAGACTTTAGTTTGTTTTTTCCTAGCCTGGAAAACATTCTCTTCCCTCCTTCAAAACTATCTTTTTAATTGCTGCTTACAACCCACAGGGGCTAATTTATGGAGTACAGTAGCATCGATTGGTTTTTAAAAGGATGAAATTGCTTGTGAGTCCATCAAATTATTCACCCAGGCCAAATCCTTTCACTCCTTCATTATTATTGACTACTGTTTAATAATGCAGAAACACCTATTAGCGATTCAAATTTTTGTATCTTAGTATGCCACAGTTAGTAAGATTGACACCCACCATCTAAAATAATAATTTGGATTACTCATATTCAGGGTACGTAAGTAACTGAAATCATGTAAGTAACTGAAACACTAAAGAAAAATAAATTTTACTAGAAAAAAGGTGAATTATGTAATATTTTAATATATATGATCAAAATAATTTCTATCAAATATTTGAAAACTTTTCATTAAAATGGTTGTTGTGGATTTTCTGGGCTGTATAGCCATGGTCTTGGCATTGTAGTTCCTGACGTTTCACCAGCAGCTGTGGCTGGCATCTTCAGAAGTGTAGCACCAAAAGACAGAGATCTCTCAGTCTTTTGGTGAGAGATCTCTGTCTTTTGGTGCTACACCTCTGAAGATGCCAGCCACAGCTGCTGGCGAAACGTCAGGAACTACAATGCCAAGACCACGGCAATACAGCCCGGAAAACCCACAACAACCATCGTTCTCCAGCTGTGAAAGCCTTCGACAATATATTTTCACTAAAACTTCCTACAAATAAGGTTTGTCAGGCTTCAGGTAGGGTCTGGAGTTCTCCAGGAATTACAGCTGCTCTCCAGATTACACAGATCAATTCCCCTGGAGAAAATGGCAGCTTTGGAAGGTGGAATATATGGCATCACATCACTGTTGAGTTCACTATCCTTCCCAAACTCTGCCCTTCCTAGTCTCTTCTCCCAAATCTGCAAGAATTTCCCAATCCAAAGTAGGCAACCCTAGCTGTGAATGCTCCAAATATGCTAATAATTCAGCATTTTCTCAAACAGTACCCCCCCTCTATTTCACTTTCAAAATCAGTTTTTGAGAACAAATGGAAGCCTGTCATTTCAAGGGAAGGGGAATTAAAATTCCATCAAGCACTTTCAAGCTTTTGGTTACGAATAGAAATGAGCACGAAATGAACCATGGAACAAAATTTCGTATGGAATAGCTGGTTCATTTGCACTGAAACATGCGTTCCATGGGAACACGTGTTTATGGAACAAACGAATTTTTCCAGCTGTTCCATGGCCGAGTTCGGAGTTTCACAGACCCTGCACCAGTTTCAACCCATTGGCTGAACCCAGCATGAAGTCTGTGAAACTGACAACCCCTACACAGGACAAAGGGGCTGTCAATTTCATAGACCCTGTGTGGGATTCAGCCAATGGGCTGAAACTGGTGTGGGGTCTGTGAAACTGACATCCTCTTTCTCCTGCTGCCCAGGCTGTCAGTTTGTCAGTTTCACAGACCCCATGCCAGTTCCAGCACGGGATTTGTGAAACTGGCAGCCCGTTTCTCCTGCTACCCAGGCTGTCCATTTTACAGACCCACGGCGCAGGGTCTGTGAAATGGACAGCCTGGGCAGCAGGAGAAACAGGCTGTCATTTCACAGACCCCATGCTGGAACTGACGTGAGGGCTGTGAGATGACAGCCTCTTTCTTCTGCTGCCAGAGCAGTGGGAGAAAGAAGCTGTCATTTCACACACCCCACACCGGTTCCAGCGTGGGATCTGAGAAACTGGCAGAGCATTTCTCCTGCTGCCCAGACTGTCTGTTTTACAGACCCACAGTGTGGCGTCTATGAAACGGACAGCCTGGTCAGCCGGAAAAATGAGCTGTCAGTTTCACAGACTCTGCACTGGAACTGGTGCGGAGTCTGTGAAACTGAAGCCTCTTTCCCCTGCTGCCCAGGCTGTCAATTTGTCAGTTTCACAGACCCCGTGCTGGAACAGTGTAGGGTCTGTAAAACTGACAGCTCCAGCAGCAGGAGAAAGAAGCAGTCATTTCACAGACCCCGCGCTGGTTCCAGCGCGGGGTCTGTGCAATGACAGCTTCTTTCTTCTGCTGCCAGGCAGCAGAAGAAAGGGGATATCTGTTTCAAACACCCCACACCAGCTTCAGTAGCTGGTGCAGGGCGACTGAAATGCCACGGAACAACAAACCACGAACTGGGAAAAGGTTGGAAGTTCGTGGTTCAATGTTTCATGAAATGCTACGAACCACAAATCACGTGGTTCGTTTTTTTCGTTCTGTGCCCATCTCTAGTTATGAGTAATGTAGTCATTTGGATAATTGGTATTATATTCTACTACTAAACAATCCTAATGCACTAAATCTTTATGTTCAACTATTACAGGAATTATAGTTCAGCAAACTGGTAATTAAATCAACTATCTCTCAACTATCCAGAACAATGTCAGAAGCCATTTTTAGTGGGTAGAAGGGGTACCTAAAATCCTGAATGTTCTCTTAGCCTCCAAAATTCTGGATTTATCCTAATATAGGGTCAACTCATGGTCTGCTGATTTTCTATATCTACTAATATTTTCTTATATGGGAAGTGGCTCTGTTTTACTCTATGTTGCTTTAATTGTGAGTTTTAATATTTTAATCTTGCTGCTCAGAGTCGTATTGTTTTTATGAACCTCTGTTGCTTTTATAAGATTTGCTGCTTTTAGATTTTTCCATCCACTGCCTTGTATCTACTATTTTTAATTGTTGCTTTTAGATTTTCCATATACATATTCATGTATTCTAATATATTGTTGCTCATGGTTGTAATCCTAATGAAACCAACACAAACACATTTTGTAGAAAGGTGGTATATGAATTTTCTAAATAAATGAATAAATAAAATGCTATTAAACTACCATGGGAGAAAAGTCAATACTTCCAAACTCAACTAATAATATTGAGAGGTTTTCAATAATGAAAAACCAAATATTAAATCAGGAAGAACAGCTGGATGACATATATTAGAAGGCAAAAAAAAAATTCATTGAGACTACCCTTTACACATCTCCATGTCTGTAGTGCTTAAATCCATTATTTGGCAAAACAATTTCATACACAATTGAAAAAATACTTCCAAATATTAAAGCAAGGAAACAGAATGTTAGAACATGTTACCATCTGGACTATATTTTGTAGCACATTTTAAGAAGAAAACTTGAGAGGCAGTTCATCATTAGTTTCCCTTTGTATATGTCAGAAGTTTCAAACATTTTCATAATGAACATATGTAAGATGTTCCAGAGGAGATGTGTAGCTCACAAATGTATTTCCTAAAAAGACAGAATTTATAATCTAAATGAAAATGCTATGATACTTTCTCATTCTACATGAAACGTCATTTATCAGCGGTATGTACATTTCATACTTTCTTTTGAGCATTTGATTCCTCTAACATTTGTATTCGTAATGCTGATAAATAAATTGTACAAATAAGGTGATAAATGATCACAAATAAGGTGATCAATGATAAATCCATTGTGAGTACCTTTACAGTGCAACCCTAAACAGAGTTTTTTCCTGCTTCCCCACTGCATCATGGTGTGTTCATGTACCTCCTAGGGTTTCCTCAGCTTTTCTCTGGTCCTTCTCAACACTGCTTTGCTGCAAGATTTTGGGAAAGATTGCAGTACTGCCTGGATCATTATTGTGTAATGGGAAAGTTTGGATTTTCCCTGATATTGTCCCTATGATAGCCATTCCTGCCCCTCCTCCCATCATCAAGGGAGAAGCTTTTTCTTTTTCTTTTTTTAAATCAGAAATTGATTATATATATAAATATTTATGGATACCAGGCTGCCAACCAGCATCCCTCGGAGCTTTAAAGGTATGTCCAGAGATAGGAAAAGATGTTACATGACTTCACATCTGGCTAAAAACCCAGATGTGACTTAAGCACGTTGGGGAATGCTCTGGCTATCTTGAAACTCTTTGGGGATGGATAGAGCCTTGCCTGACACCTACTGGTCCAGAAAGTGAGGCAGGTCCATCAGCAGGAGCTCTCCCACCAGAAGAGAGCATATAGCAACTCATATTTTCTTTTTTTAAAAGAAGACATCTTCAGGCAGTCTCCAGATTAAAAAGAAATCCTTAGGATTACAGAGGCCAACTGAGGGATCTTACTGATTTTGAGTAGATAATCATGCAGGAAAAGAATCACATATTGGGTCAAATTTACAAACTTTTACTTCAAAATGATACAGAAACAGAACAAGTTAAAATTTGTATGATAAAATGGATGCAGAATTTTGGAGAAGGTATAACATTTCAACAATGGGAAAATGTATGGACTAAGGGTATAAAATTTACCGCATGCCTATCACTTAGGGGAAATTGGTATGTTTTTTAGATGGTCTATTACACCAAAGGACATTGGAAAAAGGGACAAGAAATATGTAGGATTGTGCTGGAAGTGTAAAGAAGCAGATGGCTCTTTCATATGTGGTGGACGTGCAAAAAAAGTAAAAAAAATTGGAAAGATATACATGCTGAAGTTCAGAAGATTTTAAGAATTAATTTTGTCATGCAACCCCAGATCATGCTGTTGTGAATAATTCCAGATAACGTTGATAAAACATTACATGAACTACTTAGGTATTTGCTGATGGCAGCAAGATTAGTAATGGAAAGCAAATGGAAAGAAGAATGTCTCAGTGGATAAAATGTCAGAATATGCAGTGATGGCAAAGTTAACAAATTATATCAATAAAAGACCTATCAACAAATTGAAGAGAAATGGGGAAGATATTTTTTTTATAATGGATAAAATTTATATGAGGTCTTAATTCTGTAAATTGGAAAGCAATTGTATATTGATATATTTTGTAATTTGATTTTAAGATAGTTAATTATATAAAGATAATTGGTAGTTTATGTAAATAATTGGTAAAACAGATTGTATAATTTGGAAATACTGGTATAAAGTTAACACGTTCATTGAAAAGTAAAGTATAAGTACAAGGTAAAGAGATGCAGAAGGGATATAAGAATTTTTTCTTGTTCAAGATAAGGAATAGAAATAGATTAAAATCTTTATAGTATTTCATATTTATACTAAAGGTCATGGTAATCAGTTACATCAAGAAAGAAGTAGTGCTATTGCCAATAATAGTTATTGTTAAAAAGGAAAAAGATAGCATGGAGTAATAATGAAATAACGAGGTGTTTATTATTATTATTAATATTAAATAATAAGCAGGAATAGGTTTGAATTTTGCCTGTGTAGTACAGATGGAAAATATATACTAGTTAAACTTAATAATTAATAAATAATAATATTAATGTATTTTAATATTGGTAAATGTTTTGGTTTGTGAAATCTATTTTAGTAAACTTTGTAGTACATAGTCATATATTTGTCTTGACTTTCCTCCCCTTCTTACCCCCTTTCTTTCTGTATCCCCCTTTGTTTAAATAAAATAAAAACAAATGGGAAGCAATGGGTCCCACAGCCTTAGGTTTTGTCCAAGACCCACCAGTGCTTTAATGAGGCTGTGCTGACTACTAAAACCACAACTACTACTAAAAATGAAGACTATGCTTTTTTGTATTAAGACCTAGAGATGAGTTTCCAAATGTCTATTTTAGAGGCACTTTCTTCAGAAGCCAAAAGTGAAGACAATGTATCAAACTGGTCTTTTTTCAACCACATTTGGCTCACTGCAAAGCTTAATGTAGAATAATGTTTGCAGTCCCAATCCTGAAGTATGTTACATTTGCTGAAATAACTAGAAGGCAAACAAAAACTGTTCCATGCTGTGTTTAACTGTATGCAAGTACGCATAGTGCATTTCTTGCCATTGAGAGCATTAATAGTCATTGCATTCTACTTCACAAATGCATCACATATCCCACACAAACAACTGGAACAATTCATTTTGCAGAACAAATTGATTTATTGTATTTAATAACTGTCATTTGCATATCTGGCATAGCTTACAATGCACCTGGCTAGTCTGACCTGCTGCAGTACAGAACAAAACAGAAATGTCTAACTTGTACCAGCTTTTAAAATTTTTATACATTATACAGGATTAGATTTAGAAGAAGATGAAGTAAAAATTGGTGGAAGGAACATTAATAATTTGAGATATGCAGATGACACCATGTTACTGGCAGAAAATATAGAAGACTTGAAACGACTACTGATGAAAGTTAAAGGAGAAAGCAACAAAGGAGGATTACAGCTGAATATCAAGAAGACAAAAGTAATGACTACTGATTACACACACACACACAGTTGACAATGAGGAAATTGAAAGTGTTCAAGATTTTCTATTCCTTGGCTAACAGTCATCAACCAAAAGTGAGACTGCAACCAAGAAATCAGAAGAAGATTGAGACTTGGAAGAACAGCCTTGAGGGAACTAGAAAAGATCCTTAAAGATGAAGTTGTCTCACTGGGAACTCAAGATCAAGATAATCCAAACTATGTTATTCCCCATTACTACGTATGAATGTGAAAGTTGGGCAATGATGAAGAAAACAGACTGGAAGAAAATTGATTTATTTGAAATGTGGTACTAGTGAAGAGGTTTGTGGATACTATGGATGGCCAAAAAAATAAGTAAGTTTTAGATCAAATCAAGCCTGAATTCTCCCTAGAAGTTAAAATGACAAAATTGAGGCTATCGTACTTTGGTCACATCATGAGAAGACAAGACTTGCTAGAAAGGACAATAATGCTAGAAAAAGTGGAAGGCATTGGGAAAAGAGGAAGACCTAAAAGGAGATGGCTTAACTCAATAAAGGAAGTCATGCCCTCCAGTTTGCAAGATCTGAGCAAGTGTGTTGATGATAGGACATTCTGGAGGTCTTTCATTCATAGGGTTGCCATAGATCGAAGGCTATTTGACAGCACATAACACACACAAAGAAGAAGCAAAATGACAGACCATCCTGTGGCATTTATTTTATGGCCAATTAACATTAGTTCTTGAAGAATCAAGTGATAACAATAAAAACATTAAAAATAATAAAGTGCCTTGCCTGGATGGATTTACAGCAACATATTATAAATATTTTGAAGATATATTATCACTACCCTTACAAAGAGTAATGAATGAGATACAAGAAAGAAAGTATATACCAGTAACATGGCAAGAAGCAAATATAGCTTTATTATATAAAGAACAATCCATTATTACCACAATCATATAGACTTAATTTCATTATTGAATGTGGACTACAAAAATTTTTACAACAATGGCAGAGAGATTAAGAAAATGTATTCCAGATGTGATTCATGAAGATCAAACAGGGGCCGTTTTCACACTACATACCTGCTTCTGGAATATTGCAAAATGTAGCGCAAAAAATGCGGAAGATAGCGTCTTCTCACGAGAGTTTTGCACAACATCGCGCAAAACTCTTGCAAGAAGACGCTATCTTCTGCATTTTTTGCACTACGTTTCGCGATGTTCCAGAAGCAGGTATGTAGTGTGAAAATGGCCAGGATTTGTTCCAAAGAGATATATGAGAGATAACATTAGATATCTGCTAAATACAATTGAGTATTCAAAGAGAAAAGGAGAAAAAAAATGGCATTTATGTTCTTGAATGCAGAGAAAGCTTTTGATAATGTGTCTTGGAAATTTTTGATGAAAGTATTACAAAATATGAATTGTGGGGATAATTTTTTAAATTGAATGCAAAGCATTTATATTGATCAGCAAGCCAGAATTTTAGGAAATATCTCCCTAACAGAGAAAATTGAAATATCAAAGGGAATTTGACAAGGGTGTCCAATATCACCACTATTGTTTATTATGGCAGTGGAAATATTGGCTGTGAAAATTATACAAGACACTAGAATGGTTGGAATAAAAGAAGACAAAGTAGAATAAAAAATGAACAGCTATGCAGATGATATAGTTATAACCATGGCAAAACCAAAGATTTCTTTAAAATATATAATGGAACAAATATTTAGATTTGGATTGTATTCTGGATATAAACTGAACAAAAAGATTAAGATAATGTGATTAATAGCAACCAGAACAGAACAAGAAGAGAAAGAAAAATATCAGATTGTGACCAGCAAACCAGTCATATATATGGGAATAAATGTAATGGGACAAAGTGATAGCTTATATAAAGCATTACTGAAGATCTGCAAACATGGGAAAAACTGAATAGTCCATGGTTAGAAAGAATCTCTGCTGTTAAAATGAATATATTACCAAAACTGAACTTCCTGTTTCAAATGTTACCAATACACATAGATGAGAAGATCATAAAAAGATGGCAGAAAAGAATAAATGACTTTGTATGGAATGGAAGAACCAATACTAAGATTTAAAATATTACAAGATGAAAAAAACAGGTGAGTTAGCAGTACCAAATATTAAATTGTACCATCCGCCAGCTGTGTTAGTTTGGATATCAGAATGTATTATAAATCCAACCAGAAAAAAATATAAAATTGGAGATAATTGATACTAAAGAAAGAATTCATAATTGCTTACAGATTAAGATATCATTAAAAACTATTCAAAGGTAGGATGGCACTCATATCTTGAGAGATGGACTACTAAGAAAAAGACTCCAATGCAGAAATAGATTCCTGTCTGCCAACTTTGCCATTGATATCCCCAATTGATGCCTATTATGATATTATTACAAGAAACAAAACAGATTACATAAATTATGAATATATGATCTGCCCCTGCCAATCTGGACTGGTAGAGACAACAGAGCATATTTTTAATACTGTCAGTATTATCAGGAGATTCAAACAAAGTACATTTTACCAATTATCGCCACCTAACCAGGGGCAAATTCACACTTACCAGCACAGTGCTAAACAGGCGGAGTGAGAGCGTCTTTCTGGCGTGTTTTATGATGTCATCGCGCCATGAGAGCAGCATCATGGCACAATGACATCAAAAAAAGGCACCAGGAAGACGCTCTCACTCCACCTGTTTAGCCCTGTGCCGGTAAGTGTGGATTCAGTCCAGGTGCTAGAATAGGCGACTCAGCATGCCTTGGACATTGGGGGGTGCTGCATCTCTCTCTGTGTGTATATGTAACTTTTGCTAAGTAAGCTGTTTCTCTTTGTCTAAGGTGGGGACGCCTACTGACTTCTCCTCTGTCTCTGTGCCTTTGGGGAGATCTTTCTCTCTTGCCTCATGGTCTTCCAGGAGAAGGATGTGATGCTCTGAGCTCCTGCCATGAAGGCTTTACCCACAGACCCACATCTCAGCCTCGCTGCCTATCTCAAGCTGTGGTTTAGTGACAGGAAAAGTGACTCTTTAAATTACAACTCTTTCACTCTTCTCTAAGATATTTGTCTGAAGATTAATTAATGCACCTTTGGGGTGAAACGCTTCTGACTAAGTAACTCTGCTGCTGCCATAAACAAAATACAACTAATTCCTAATCATATCAAATCAATTTTATTCTGCCCTCATTTTAGCGGATTGCTATAAGGAAATTACTGCCAAGGTAGTAAGATTCTGCGCCCTGGCTAGTGTAATCAGATAGAATATTATAACCTCTTTTAAGAAATTTTAATTAGATTTTAATGATTTTATTCATTTTAGTACATAGTTGTATTTAATCTCTAGATATGTTTAAATTTGGAATTAATGCACTTGTTATATCTAACTGAATATGCCAATCTGAATTTTGATCTTGGATTGTAATAATAAAACTGAATACTGAATATATGATAGATAAACAAGGAAAATTAAAAACATGGCAAGAAATTCAAGTTCAAGAGAAAAAGATTCTATGGCTGATGTATTATCAAGTGGTGTCTAAACTTAAGGATCAACTATCCAAAGATAGTGGTCGGTTAACAAAGACAACATTTGAACAACTAATCACTGGTGATTCAAAGCGCCTCTTTGGAAAAGTATATAACATTTTCTGCAATATGCCACAAAATCAGAACAAATAAAAATTGTATGATAAAATGGGTGCAAAATTGCGTAGAATATATAAGTATGAGCCAACGGGAAAATTTATGGTTTAAAGAAATTAAATTTACAAAATGTCAAATATTAAGGGAGAATTGATATAAAATTATCTTCAGATGGAAAGACATTGCAAAAGCCAATAAGGATTACAATGGAAAGTGCTAGAAATGTCAAAATATGGATGCAACGTTCTATCGCATACGGTGGACGTGCAAGAAAGTGAGTAAATATTTGATAGAAATTCAAGAGAGATTAAAGTTTTGCTTTGCACTGAACCCTAAAAATGTGTTATTAAATATCTTACCAAGTTATATAATCCTTTCTTCCTTTCTGTATCCCTTTTATTATTACTTAGGCATGTACCAAGTGCAAAAGCTTACTTTTTTCAGTACAGATATTTTTTTAACTTAACTTACTGTGTTAACTTGCTGTGCATCGGTGTATCACTGTATACTTAGAAAAAAGAATATATCTATTTGTATATCACATGTATCAAATAATGTTGACATGCAAAATGCTTCTTGTGGAACAATAAAGATGGGATAGGAACAACTACTTCCATTGGGTTTCTTTGAGTCACAAACAGTGAAATCCTAAACAGAGTTACTCCAGCCTAAGCCCATTGAAATCAATAGGCTTAGACTGGATTAACTCTTCTTAGGATTTCACTGAAATAGTGATTATGCCTTTCTAGAATCATGATCATGAACAGGCTTCCCTATGCTCCCTATAGATAGAAAGATACTGAAAATAAAAGAGAAAACAAAAACTGAAGTTAAAGAAGAGAATAAAATAAATAATGAAAGAGTGATGATAAAAGAAGCATATGAAGGACGAAACCTTAGACACTTCCTGACAGGTAAGAAGTAAAACTCTCATTTGGTCTCCTTCAGTAAAGAGTTTAAAATATATTTATACTAGGAATGTGCACTAGAAAAAAAGGCTTTTTCTGAGCCAGCTGTTAGGAAGGCTATAAATATCACTGTTCCCTATATTCAGGTAATCCTATACCAGTTTGTTAATCAAAACCAGTTTTTCCCCCTGGATTCTGAAATTAACCAGCTCCATTATACCCTATGGGGAAGTCTTTCTAGGGAGCTGACGTGACTGTTTTTAAAGCGAATGCCACCAAAATTGCAGTGGAGTGGGAGCTGCCCAAAAAGATTGGGTCAAGTGGACTGGCATGGAGTTTCGGACTGGGTTGCCATCAATATGTGGATGACACCCAATTGTATCTGTTGATGGATGGCCAGCCTGGCTCTGATCATGAGGCCCTAAGTAGGGCATTGGGGGCTGTGTCTGGATGGGTAAAGCAGAGCAGACTGAAGTTGAACCCTACGAAGACCGAGGTCCTGTACCTGGCCGTGGGGGGATAGATATGGGGATTCAGCTCCCGGCCTTTGAGGGGGCACCACTTGTGCCTGTTTCATCAATAGGAGCCTTGGTGTGATGCTGGACTCCTCCTTGTCAATGAAGGCTCAGGTCAAGGCAGCTGACAGAACTGCCTTTTCCCATCTTCGGCAGGCCAGACAGCTTGCCCCCTCTCTCTCAACCCATGACCTAATGACAGTGATCCATGCAATGGTCACCTCTAGATTAGATTACTGTAACTTGCTCTATGCAGGTCTTCCCTTGGGCCTGACCTGGAAACTGCAGCGGGTCCAAAATGCTGCTGCTTGTGTCCTGACAGGACTTTCATTCAGGGCACATGTGACTCCAACTCTGCAGCAGCTACATTGGCTCCCCATGGAATTCTGGATCAAGTTCAAGTTTCTGGTTCTGACCTATAAAGCCCTAAACGGACTGGGACCAGCATACCTGAGGGACCGCCTCTCCCCATATGTACTTCGGAGAGCTTTTAGATCTGCAAGTAAACACCTACTGGTGGTCTCTGGCCCCAGGGAGGCTCGGCTGGCCTCAACCAGGGCCAGGGCATTTTCTGTCCTGGCCCCAACCTGGTGGAACTCTCTGTCGGAAGACACTCGGGCCCACCAAGATCTTGTTTCTTTTCGGCAGGCCTGTAAGACAGAGATGTTCTGCCAGGCATATGGTGACTGGATCCATCTAATTAGCCTCCCTGCCGGTCTCCTGCCAGTGGGGGGGAGCATATGGTCCATCTGCCTCCCCATGCTTGAGGAGTTAGAGGTTCATCAACCCACACCTCCACCCTTTTCTTCCATTGGGTATGGTGGACAGGGAAAGGGGGAAGGGTGCACAACCGGGAACGCTGAAATCCATGTTGGTACTGAGTTGTTGTTTACTGGTTTTATTTGTTGTAATTTAGCTATGATTGTAATCTGCCCTGAGCCTGCTTGCAGGGAGGGCAGGCTAAAAATCCAATCTATCAATCAATCAACTGTCTGTTCAGTCATGACAATTCTCTCGTGGACAACATGAAAGAATTGTTGTAATTGGACAGACAGTTGAGCTCACCCTAATGTATGATGCCATTCACCTTTGAGGGTCATCTCCCTCCTCCCTCCTTTTTTTGCCCAGAAAACCTTCAGAAACAAGAAAAAAAACCTGCTTCGATCTTTAAAATGCCAGCCGTGATTAATCCAGATATTTTCAGGCTTAATTGGGACCAGCAACACCAGGATATCTGAAAATCCCAATATCAATCTGGACACCAATAAGGTATTTGGAGGGGCATATTTTTAAACCAGGTATACTCAATTGCAGATCCCTAATTTAAACACCTTAAAATCATTCTCTGTTTTCAGAACTCAGATCTATATCAACAGTATCCCTGAACAAACAGGTTCTGGTGAGCACTTGCTTACACGTGATCAAGAGATTCTCATTTGCTTACTATGAAGGAGAGGGCTGTGTGAACAATGCTAATGCATTTGTGGGCTTTCCCAGAAATCAAAGTGAGTGACTGTGTGGTTATGTGTATCTCAGAATAGAGCTTTGAATCAAGCCAATCCAAGTGTGGTTGTATAGATATGCAGCATTTTGATCAAATAACACATAAGTACTTTCATTATTTGCAATAAAAATGACTTTCACATTCTCATTTGGGTTGTCTATATTTAGCAATATTCTAACAATTTATTTTTAGAGGATATTTAAATGCTTACTTTACAGAGCTACAGAATATTGATCTAAAGTGTCAACATGTTTTAATGGAGAAAGTAAAAATACCATTCAAGAAGAATGACTTGTTATAAATGTAAAAGAAAAAACATATACAGCCCGAATTCTTCAGAAAAAGTAACAATTTTAGGAAAATACATGGCTAGTTGTTTTTTAAATGCTCCAAATTGACCAATAATGTATTGAAGGCTAACAGCCTTGAAATATTCCTACAAGAAACATTTTATACAATGAAACTGCTGTACATGTGTTTCCTTGGAAACAAAGCCTTTCACCTTCATTGCACAGAAACTTAACCAGAAGAGAACTCAGTAATTAGGGCCAAGGGTTAGTTATTTTAAGCCAGCAAGATCAGTGTACTACTATTTTTTTTTAAATTACCAATAGATATTAAAAAAAACCTTCCTCAGTCAGCTTCCTGACTCAATAAATTCATCACATGAACAAAAGCTATTAAGCCATTGAATTAAGTGCAAAAATATTATTTGACTGAATGACTGCGATGCTATTTTAGTACTCTGTTGAAAGGAATCCCTCACATAAAACTAACAGTGATACATTATATTGAAAAGTCTGTCTGTTTGCTTTTTACTACTGACTACTTTGTTCAATACAGGTCATGAACAGAAAAAAACAGATTAACTTTCGAAAGGAAATCCTACTTTACTTTATTCAAAAACACACCTATAAAAAGAATGGTATGCAGACTTATATGGTTTATTTTTATTTTGGGCTGGGTTTTTAGTGCTGGATTTTAATTAATATTGTTTCATGTTTTATTTTTATTACTTTTATTTTGCAAGTCTTGGGCAGGTTCCTGGGGAGGTGGCATAAAAATGTCTTAAATATAATAATACTTCAATTTGTTCCTGACTTTGCTATTTCTTATTGGGTAAAAGATAACAGAAATCATGACAAACATAATGTTGCTCGTTATGTATTAGCAAGACTGGATCATGTTACCTGTCATGTGTTCATTATGCCTGCATTAGATAAGAAGTCCAAAGTTTTAGACTAAGGCTAGACCAGAGTCATATTTGCAATTACCATCAACTAAAAGAGCCACATTCACTTTCATTCCTGGCATGTACTCCAGGAGGTCTTGCAACTTACAATACTTCCAGTAGCAGCTTTCAAGATGGGAACTAGGGATCCCATGCCCCCTGTGGAAGTATGAGATCCCCTGCTCCCAAACTTTGCCTCCTCCTAGGGTTACCACTTCCTGAAGTGACATCATTGCTCTGGTAGCCAGCTTGCTCCTGCACTTTGTGCTGGGCCAATTCAGCCCATTGGAGGCCAAAATTTGCCCCTGTGATGAGTGGGAGCATGCTCACCACCGGGTGCAATGACATCACATACACCAGGAGTATGCCCACTACACGTTTGCCCAAGAGGTTCCTTGCCTCCCAGGCCCTTTCTTCATGCCTTTCCCCTCTCTGGCCAGGTAAGCAGTGGGGGGGGGGGAGAGACTGGGAGCAGGGGATCCCTTGCCCTCCACCAGGGGAATAGAATCCCTACTCCCGGCTACCACTCACCTGGCCAGTGGGGGAAAAGGCATGGGTAAGGGGCCAAGGAGCCCTGCAGCACACTCCCAAACACTAGATTGGGGGCTGATTTTATCAACTCAGACCCTTCACTTCCTTGTCGTGCCAGGAAGTGCCAGGAATGACAAAGAAGTATTCAGGAGCACACATGTGGAGTAAGTAGTACTCCTGATGCATGCACTCCCCCAACCCTCCCCACCCCCAGTGCCCCAGTATAGGCTCTGGGGGACCTGGCAACCCTAGTGGAAACTGTAATGTTTTCCATCTAAATAGTTTGAGTATTTTATGTCTGCTTTCTAATGTGGGGTTTTATAAAACTGTTATTGTGAATTAAATGCAAGCCGCTGAGAAAAGAAGGAAGTGGGCCAAATGGGTTAATGGATTCTGTTATGATTAGCCAATAGGTGTACCCTAAGAGTCACAGTGAATTGTAGTGTTTAGTCAGTGTGCTGAGAGAAAGTGTTCATTCTGGTCGAAACAGGAAAAATGTGTGGAACCTGAGAGAGTCTGTATTTGTGCATTTCTAAGAAAATATTTATTATAGTTACATAAGGCAAACTGCCTGGAAGCCTGAGAGACTAATTCTGTCTAAGTCAGATAAATTTTGTGTGAGCCTGGGTCAGTCTCTGTATATCTGAGAAAGAGATAATTCTATCAAAGTAAGGCAAGCTGTGTGGAAAGTCCTGAGTGAATCTATGTCTGTGAGGGGGGAAAGAGATTTTAGTCTGCTAGTAAAGATCCGTGTGGAAAATTAGATGGTGTGACTGAATCTGTGAATATACTTTTAAGAAGAGATAATTATTTGTGAAACCACCAAGCTTAAGACGTATTTGGAAACCAATACGCTTAGAAAAACTTTGCAACCATCATGCTTATGTTTTTATAAATAAATTCACTTTTTGTTTAAGAAAAAAATCCCTTTCTTATCTCACAATCACGCTCACATGCTGACCATTCTGTCAAAATACCATCTATAAAAACTTTTTTATGTTACCAGTTAAACCAAGGAAATCTAAGGCAAAAACTTTGGTGGCAGTGAAAACCTTTTGAAGGAGTTAGGGAGGCAGCAATATATGGGTCAGACAAACACAAAAGGGAAGACGTTCTTAAGGTAAGGTAAGGTAGTCCCCTGTGCACGCACCAAGTCAGTACTGACCCATGGGGGGATGCCACATCATGACGTTTTCTTGGCAGACTTTTGTTACTGGGTGGTTTGCCATTGCCTTCCCCAGTCATCTACACTTTACCTTCAGGAAACTGAGTACTCATTTTACTGACCTCGGAAGGATGGAAGGCTGAGTCAACCTTCAGTCGGCTACCTGAACCCAGCTTCTGCTGGGATCAAACTCAGGTCATGAGCAGAGCTTGAGCTGCAGTACTGTAGCTTACCACTCTGCATCACGCGGCTCCTGCTTAAGGTAAAAGCTAGGGTAAAGTAGAGAATACCTGAAACACTTGTGTGAGTTGAAATTTTAAAAAAATGTTGGTTGTGACCAGAGCACTCTTGAAATATAAGTTTAAGGTAAAGTAAGGAGGAGTTGGATTAAAGGCCCAAAGGGAAAGGCCCAAAGGTATACAAACTAAGCAAACCATTACAGTAACCAACTGCCAACCACAAGACCCACCAGACAAGGGCCTTACCTGAAACGTGTCACAGGTATCACATCATGGACAAAGCATCCACCTGGATTTAACTGAGACCTAGGCTTCCTGTCTCATTACCAATGCTGATTTCTACACACCCACTACCCCCCTGCATATCCCACCCTATCCAATCACACATGCTATTGTAATTCACCAGCTGTTGTCATTCAGTATCTGAAATCTTTCCACTCTCCCTTTTGTGGATAATTTTGGTCAAGTGTCCTTCTCTCTGTGCAATAATAAAATTTTCTTACTAGAAACCTACCATCTCCTGTCTTTATTGGGTAAATAATTCATGAAAGTTGACTTACCAAGATGCCAAAGAAGTCTGTGTAAATGCAAACATCAGTGCACCATGATCAACAGCTGCTCTCTGTACCCCACCTATTGGCAATGCATTATAAACTCTAAAGAATCACCAACAGCATGAAAATTAAAGGCACAGTACTCTCAACATCCTCTATACAAGAATCAACCTATCTGACATATACAAAAAATGGATAGTTTAACATTTACAAAAAACAAGACAGATTTAATTCATTGTTAAGACCTCTTGGTTTCAAGCTTCCTAAACAGTGTATCCAATATGCCTCCTTTTATAACAACTCTCTTTGGGTCCCCCGTGGGGACCCCTTCCCAGCTGCATATAGGACAGTAAATTTTAACTCATTATCCCTGTTATGATGGTCCAGAAAATGTTCTACCAAAGGCACCTCCAGGTTCCTATGTCTATTACAGGACATATGCTCCATAATCCGAGCTCGGAGAGAATGAGTTGTACTACCCACATAAACTTGATGACATGTGCAAACTATAAGACAGACAACTTCAGAGGTGTGACAGGTTGAAAAACTGTGTAAATGAATGGGCACATATGACTCCCCTATCTCAACTATATTACCCTCCATTTCCAGCAGGCATATTCGGCAATGGCCTCATCTATAGTGACCAGCAGGTCTAGTTGATGTGGTAGAAATCCAAGTGTACAATAATATCTTTTAAGCTGCGAGTATGTTTAAACCTCCCTGTGGGTGGATTCTCACATCCCTTTATTGCCGTGACTAAATGCCAGTGCTTGTGTATGGTTTTTTTAATGGTTTGGGCAAATGGTGAATACTCTAAAGCCCATCTGATGTGAACTTCCTAATTTTTTCTTTTGGCACTAAATAAATCCCTACACTCCACATTTGTAATAGTTTATTTATGTATTCACTTTGTCACTTTACACATAAGCAATGAGCTATCTTGGAAATCTATATATCTATTTCTGTAACTTTATGTTTTGATATTTTGTGGGATTTGGTGACACCCATAGCTCCAGTTGTAGTTGCCCACGTCTTGTTTGGCATTTGTTACTGGAGGAACCTTTCCTCCTCTAGATTTTTATCATCATATGTGCATCCACTCACACAAACATCTGACACAGGGAATGTTTCAGTGTGTACTGTGCAAGAATAAGTATAAAAATGGGGAATATTTTACAAGGCTTTGTTTTATTTTGTTTTAGCTGCTGCCAATTATTGGATTTCTGAACAAGGTTCTGTTTGATTTTGAATAAATATTTTGGAATTATGAAGATTTATCTTCTAACATAACTCTTTTGTTGAATGTTTATGCTGCTGAAGTTTTGTTTATGTAAAAAATGACATATTTAAAATATAAGGAAATGCACCAATGCCTTGATCTTTTTGGATAAAGACTAAAGGAGTTCTCTGCCATGTGAATCACATTAATTTAAGTTTCAGGAAGTCTTCCTGTTAGTTATAGCTTCAGATCTAAGCCATGTCTATAGAGAAACACCAATTAACTGCCAAAGGCAATACAATATATTAGAGAAAGTATGTTGGAAGTGTCAAGCCAAACACTGACACCAAAATGCCAGTCAGAAAAGGAGCTTGCTGACTCACCAGCGTGCAGAGTTGTCACCGCTGTGAAGGACGCAGTGGAGGCGTTACAGCCAGGATGGGGAGGAGCGCCCAGCCCACGTCCGGTCAGCAGCATGGCAGGCACCATTCCTCCCAGGACTTGGGCAGGAGCAGCGCATTTCCCACCCACCCTCCACTCAATGGGAGTGAGGACTGTCACAACTTTATGGGTTTGGCGGGTTTGTGGCATTGGGCTGGATCCCAATAGGGTGAGTGGGCCACGGGTCTGCTCACCACAATGGATTGGAAGGAGAAGACTGCCTGGCATGTGCTGGCAGGGGATGACACTTGCGTGTTGGGCCAGCACGGGACTGGCGGAAGATGCATCAGTCAGCAGGATGGCCCTCAGATGCCAATGGGGATCCGTGCCCAGATGCCGGGCCAGTGCTCCATCTAGCTGTAACCAATAAAGTTGTGGCCATTTTCTAACCCAAGACAGGTGTCGTGTGAGTCATTTGAGCCGGAACGCAGATTGATATAACACATAGGTGACAACATTTTTGGGCATGCAAAAAACTGGCTGTACAGAACTATAAAATAACCTACTTCTGAAGTTACTATGGAAGTACCTACTAGCAAGGAAGAACAATAGCCACATTCAGACATCAATTGCCATTAATTTTAGTAGCTAGTTCATGGAGATCACCAACAAGCCACTGAAGACTGCTATGGTTCTCACTGACGTGTTTCCTGGAGCCCACTTGCTTCTTGTGTCTTTGGGATAACACTGAATGGAAAAGAATAAAATAAGGAGTTTCAGGGCACTCCCTACAAGCTGACCAATTAGTAAACCGCTGAGCTCATCCTGGGAAGTTAAGACACATCCGGACATCCTCAGCTTGTCCACAGATGAAGACTTTATGAGATCTCTGGACTTGGCAATCTCTCTCTGTGGTCACAGAGGGAGCAATCCCTCCTTTTTCCTTGGAAACTGAAACAAAAAGATACATATTTCCTAAAGCAAAGAGTTGATCTTGGTTTCCTCTACACTTCCTTGGTGCTTCAAAAGACACCATGAACCACTGCTTCTGCATCTGCAGAAGTATTCATTTGGAAACAGCTGTTTCTATTGTAGGAGGATGATTTGTTTGGAACAACATTTTGTAATTGGCCTTGCCCTCGTGGCAGCCATTCTGTGGTGCTGTTTTCTACCCTTTTTCGGAATGTCCAAAGTGTCCTTAAGCTCAACAAGTTTGGGGGTCCCTGGCTTAAACTATGGTTACAGAACCATAGTTAATACAGCAGTCAATCAAAACCACTTGGAAATTTTTGTCTGCTGCCAGTGAGAGCCAACTGCAGCAGGAGTGCTGCAGTTTTCCCCTCTTGCTCTGAAGTTCTGATTCTCTCTTGAGAATACTGCTGCCAAACAATTCAGGATTAATCTGGGATTCCTGTAACTGGACAAAGTAACTAACCAGAATGACTATAACTCAGGATTCACATGCCAGGATGTAACTGGTTAAGAATTGTAGTGTTGGGATTTGTATAGGAACAATGTTGTTCACCTTTCTAGTGAAAAACATGACATCTTGACTGATCTGTATCAGGGCTTACTTGACTTCATATAGTGTTCATATAGAGGAATGTTCAGCTACACTAACCCCTTCTTGTGGTAGGAATGGTGTGGGCTGTTAGAAAATAGGTAAGCACCCTAAGGCACCTATGGATGAAGTGCCATTTGCTGAGCCCGGTCATGGCAATGGATGGTGTTGCCATTTGGGTTGGGAAGGAGAATCCGATTATGCTGAGCAGTATCAACTGCTCAGCATAAACTGCTTAGTTTCTTGAATGACATGTGAGGGAAGGGGGATGAGACTTAATACCTCTCTACCACAGTTTTATGTGTAGGCTGAGCCAGGGGTAATGCTGGCCAAGTTTAGAGCCAGGATTAAGTTTTCCAAATGCCCATAGCCATAATAAGTTACCTGTTAGAAGCAACATACCTGTGCCAAAAGGTTGATGTTTGATGATGCAGATCATCCATATGTAAAATTTAGTTTAACCCATATGTTAGGTATCTCACAGTTTCATTCTAGGTTTCAGGAAGAATAGTTTATCTTTAAAACAGAGGTTGAATAGTAAGACAGAGTTACTAAATAGAAATTTTTTTCCTCCACTTTATCATGTCCTCCCCTCCCCTCTCCCCACCCTGCATCAAACCTGTTCAAATAAGAAACTATATTTTCTTATAAAGAATTTTCCTTTAGGTGCATTCTGAAGTTTCAATAAAAACAAGAATATGTAAGAATATTGGAATTCAGCCAACCTGACACAGGATTATTCACAGAAGAAGGCATGCAATTTGGTAAAATAATAAGACAGCAGCAGGTCACTGTGAATCAATGCCCTGTACAAAGAAAGTAAGGTTGTTATAAAGTTTCTGTAACAGAAACCTTTTAAAACTATTGATATATCTGAAGAAAGTAAAGGGAAGGGTTTAGTTTAATCATCATATTCAAATGAGCATGTAAAATAAGACATTAAACTGACTGCTGCAGTTGAAAAACTATAAAAAGGAACCTCAAAAAAGCATGATTACAAGCTATTGTTACATGAGGGTAGAGGATATTAGTAAGGATAATTATTTGGGTTCAAGAAGACAGTGGATCAAAGCAGATAAGACATTGGAGTAATCTGTGACTGGATCTTCCCAACAATAGCAATGAGCACTCACCACCCTGCCAAGGCCTGCAGTCCCAAGTGTGTGTGTGTGGGGGGGCATCAGAGAAGTTTTAGGCCTATAAAACAGGGCAACAGCCACGTTAATCCAAAAGGGGGGTGCAGAAACAGCAGCAGGGCCACTGCCGCCTAAACTGAAAAATGGGAGCGGGAATGTGAGTGATACTCAAACTCACCCCTAGCTACCTGAGATCGTGTCGAGAACCTACACCGTTTGCAAGAGTGGCAAATTGGCCCTGAAAATGGGTGGGAAATCAGCTGCAACTGAAGTGGTGCAGGCTGTCCAAGCCAGCCGTGGCGGGCCACGCCACGAAATGCGGCCATCAAAGGAAGAATGCACTAACGCTGGCCCGCACAGAACCAACGCCAGCCCAGCAAACACTCCCGCCCAAGGAAACCGCCCTGACCACCCGCCAACAGAAGGGGCATGGAGACAAACCGCCCAAAATTCAAACTGAAGGGCAGAAGGAGAAGGGCAATCCAAGTGCTCCGCATGCCTAAAGGTACCGAGCAGCCAGCCACTTCCCCACTGACATGCCAGCTGTCCTGCTCAGGCTGGGGGAAGAAGCGTCGACGATCACTCCCCAGCAGCCTGGCAGCCAAGCCCTCGAGTCAGGAGAGAAGGAGACACATGTCCTTTATCTGCCTGAGCACAAGGCGCACTGAGTGCTGAGGGGCAGCACAGCAGTAACAGCCCTTCATAGCTCCACCCCTCTCGCACGTTCCCCGAAGGAAGGGAAAGTGCCGGTGCTGCCTCATCCTCCTCCGAATGGGCAAAACATGGCCCCCAGCCGTAGCGGCTGCCGCCACCGGCCAGGAGTGCCAGATTCTCTAAAGTGCAAGTGCAGGGGAACATAAGTTCAAATCAATTCTTCCAATTCCTCATTGGGTTTTGCTGTGCCAAGTTGTATAAATTCCAAGCATGACCACTGATGGGAAAACCAGTATGTGGGTCCCCATTCCAAGGTTCTTAGACAATAATTAGGCAATAATCTATTTATTTCCAATACGGAACGTATAATGACCACTGAGCCTCTGAAAAAGAAAAATGATTAATATCATGAGACTGAAGACTGAGAGGTTTGTCAGTGCAGCTAAAGTATGCGGACAATTTTTTTCTCCTTGTAGGGTAGGTGAAATTCATGGGGTATATAAGTAATTGATTTCTGTGTTTTGGCATTTTCATATTGTACAAATTGTCTAGTGACCCTTGCCTTTGCCTTTGCCTCTAGTGACTTGGAATATTTGTTTGATTAATTGCAAACTCTCTTTTACGAAGATATTATTGGTATGGTTTAATGCCTACTCCTACTTTAAGCTTACTGGCGTTACTGTAATACCTACTAAGTTATATGTTTCTGGTTAAATGGAAAGACAAATAGACAACAACATAATTTCTTACTCTAGCTACAGGAAATTTTAGGCTACTTAAAGGAAGCAGTTCGTTTCTTAGAAATAAATGTATATGTCATTTCAGTTAATGAAAATGGTAACATACAGACTAAAGTTCCTCTACTTGTACATGGCAGTAATTCTACTGGATGAGTTTGTAGTGGCATTAATAATATTCTGTGCTTTATTAATCTCACAAATGCATCTCAATGGAATGCCAGCTTCTATGAATAATTCACTTCATTTTTTAAAGTAATAAATGGCTTAAAATATTTGGGTTTTTTCTTAGCCTTGTTATTTTGCCATTCCCTGCTGTATTGGCTTTGACAATTTTTTTTTTTTTGGTTTTCACTAGCAGTTCCTAGTGTCTGTGCCAACTTTTAACTTCTACTTTATTAATAGTCTTTTAACTTATATGTCCTGGGCCCCTTCAATTCCCTCTGATTTTTCAGTGGCCAGCACCAAAGTTGCCAAACCCACTCTTAAAAACTTAATGGTTCACCAAATGTTGGGAAGGATTAATTTGGTAATAGCATAGAATTTGGCTCTCCCAGCAGCAGCATAGCTGCTCAAGATGGGAGCGGTCATTTGCAGCCCCGCCCGGAGGAACGGAGACAGGATCCCTTCCCGGGCATACAGGGCTTTGCCGGGGGGGGGGTGTGGAGCCAAGAGCCTGATTCAGGTGGCTCCGCTTCCCCCCCCCCCAGAGTCAGTTGCTTCGCTCGCTTGGCCCACCCACCTCACCCTGTTTTAGTGCAGGATTAGCCGGCTGCTGGGTACAGAGCCAGGTAGGAATTTTTCCCTTTTTTCCCTGATTGGTTTTTGGGAGAGGGTTTTTTTTTCCGCCTACCTTGCACTAATGGCAGTGTCCAGAGTTATTGTTGGGTGGTGCTGTTTGGCTAGTTGCTGGCAGGAGGTTTTTGGGAATAGGGTGCGGGCCGGTGAGCCCCAGTGGCGCTTCCCCAGGGGTGGGGAACAGGGTCTGCCATCAGTGCGGTATGCTTTTGGCAGCTACCATAACACGGGCAGATGCCTGCTGGGATCCCCAGGCACAAGGCCTTCCCTCATGCTAGACAGCTGGGGCGTTAGGTGCTTGATGGGGGTGATCCATGGCCTGGCTGGCCAGGTTGCAGCCATTCATGAGATGGCCTACACCCGGGGCTTTGGGGTTTGCGCAGGCAGGTCAAGGCGGAGGTCTGGAGTTGATCCCATGGCTTGACCTGTACCGCTTAGTTAGCCCTTGCCATGCTTTCTGTTAATAGTCATTTTAATAAACGGCTCTTTAATTCCAAGCCTGTGTCTGTCTCTTCATTCCAGCTGGGGTTGCAATTATGCATTTACTAATGTACAGTGTCATTTAGGGCAGGGTATGCAAAAACGTTTGTTATTTTACTTTCCATTTTAAAACTCACTCATTTTAATCTTGCTCAATTTTGCATTCCTTTGATTCTTTTTTTCTCCCACTCTTATAACCTTTCCTTTTCCTGTCACCTCCATCTGTACCACACTGGTACTGACATTACATTTTCCAATGAGCTTGGTACCTCAAATGTCTTGTAAACAGCATGCAATGGGTCAGTAAAATAGGAAGAGAGAGTCTTCTACATGCCTGGATTATCCAAGTATCACCACTACCAGTATAACCAATAGGAGCAACTCCACTTTAATTTCAAAACCCAAAGGAAAATAACAATACACGCTTTCTAGGTTTCTTTTTCATTTGAAAATGGATGCACTGTTCAGATAACCTAACAGTGCGTACCTACTTCAAAAAGGAATTTCAACTAAGAATACAATTTTTTCTACATTATTTCCAGCTACATCTACTACTGTCCCAAAAAATTTTCCTCAGCCATCATATGAAACATATGCCCTGTTTATAATTTTTCAGTCGATTAGTTAAAATAAAATAACCATTTATGACTTCAGCTTGAGGCTCGTACTTTTAACATTTTGCATGGAGATCATATGTTCTTTCCAGAAAGGATCGTCTAAATGGTATTTCTGCACACAGTATTTTCACTTTCCACCAGGGCCATTTTTCTGCCGGAACGCTCCAGAACAGCATTCTGGCACTTCTCAAAACTGGCCTCCTGCCTGAAACAGCCAGGATTGGGCCCAAATCGGCCTGGAATGGGCCGCTGCCAAGCAGGGGAACACTCCTCCACCCGGCAGCAGCCCAATCCTGGCCAATTTGGGCTCAAAATGGCCAGGATCGGGCCTGAAACAGCCAAGATTGGGCCTGAAACTGCCAGGATCTGGCCTTTGTCCTACCTGGCAGTGGCTTTATTCTGGCCATTTGGGGCCCAAAATGGGCCCAAAGGGGCCAAAACAGGCCTAAAATGGCCAGGATCTGGCCTCTGCCAGGCAGGGGAACAATCCTCCACCTGGCAGCATCCTGATCCTGGCTGTTTCAGCCCCAAATTGGGCCCAAAATGGCTGAACAGGGCCCAAAATGTGTATATGTGTGTGTGGGGGGGGGAGTGCATGCATGTTTGGCAGTGGTGGACTGTAGAGTCTGCCTTTATCACCCTCCATTCTTCTGATCAAGTAAGAGACTAAGTCAGGGGAGAAGGCAAGCTGTAACCTCCCTCTGACATTCCCAGCCTGCCTTGTTTGACTTCCAGTTAGTATAAGCAAAGTGTTTCCCCTAATTGACAAGCAAGTGTGCAGCCTCAGATAATAAAATAGATCAGGCAAACAATGTATATACAGTCAGAACAACCTCCCAAAGCCAGTGAGATTGGACAATGATGGAAAACCAAAAAGGGCTGTGTGCAGAATTGCAAGGTGGGATTAACATGTTTGGCAGCAAGATAGGCTAACTTTTTAAATTAAATGTCATTCCTGTCAATAGTTTATTATATTTCTGAATGCATACTGTTTGGTTTACATTTTTTGATGATACTGTCCTAGAGAACTGAGCTATTTAGGAAACTTTATAGACTACTTACAAAACTTTCCTGTGAACAATTACCCATTACCTCAAAAGAATGTCAAATATATAATATCTTATCCCATGCTTCACCATGACAGACACTTGCACTTTAAATTATAGCAGAGTTGGGACATAAGCTTGATCTGTGCCTATTAGTGGCCAGATGTTCAGGTTTTAACATAGCTGTCTATAACATACTAATTTACCTTTGTTATTGCTTAGCATTAGCGTTTATGAACCTCTGAAAATGGAATTGTACAGAGAAATCACCAACATCTAGCCTACTTTGTTTAGGACCTATTTTCATCATTGTTATTTTTCCTTTGCTGTAAAACAATTTTGTTTACATTAACATATGAGATAAAATTAACAATGGTTGCTTTGCATTTCAAATTAGCTCTAACACATTGCATGAATGCATAAAATATCTGCCCTTGCCTGCAGATTTAACCAGGGGTATGACAAAATAATTAGGGGGACTGAAGGGGTGGTACAGTACAGACAATTACTGATAGAAAAAGGAGTTACACTGCGCATCCCTCTGTAGAATGGAAACAGTATAATCAAGGAAGCAATTTTTGCCTTCTTATTTAGATGTTACAGGTGGGTACATGGATAGTGACAAGTAAATATGAATTATAGGTTCACCAGAAGTGCCTTAAACATGGCTGTACTTCATTCTCCCGATCCTCATGATAGATGGTTTGCCTGCTTTACCAACCGGTGGTTTAGAGTTCCACCCTCCCAAAAGAAAAAGAAACAACAAAGGCATACAAATGGAAAGGCAAGACAAGGACCAGAACACAGCCCTGGGGGAATTCAATTAAGCCCAAGTTCATCTCTTTAAGCGTAAAGTAGGGGTGGTCACAGGTGAGTATTTTAATAAAAACTGGGCATGCAGGTGAAGGGAGGTAAAGTTCATACCCTTATCTCATGTGCAAAGCATTTGATTTTCTCTATTTCAGTCTACTGGCTCCTCAAAGAATAGTAAGCTAAGATAGGTGCTAGCTCAAAGAAATATGACAAAATGGATGAACCTAGCACAGGATTCATGTATGTGCTCATGATTTAGTGGCTCTTTCTGTTTGCAGGTAGATACAGAATAAGGACAGCCAACAT
The DNA here is from genome assembly GCF_028583425.1 of Eublepharis macularius. NCBI lineage: Eukaryota > Metazoa > Chordata > Lepidosauria > Squamata > Eublepharidae > Eublepharis > Eublepharis macularius. The sequence goes on from NC_072794.1 coordinate 75,660,392, forward strand.
CATTGGGTGGGATAACAAAAGGGCCAACTTTATTTAAGGGATCTGCAGCGGCACAGGCTAATCCAAATCCACTGCAACAGTGTTACATGATTGGTCAAATGATCGTAAATAAAGAAATGAATCCAAACCTAGTCACAACGTGGGCAATTAGTGTGGTTGGATTCAGAAGAGTCTGGATTTTTGACAGTGATATCATTCATGATATGTTCCACTTGCCTTTCAATACCACATTGCATAGCAGCATTCATACTAAGCTACAGATTACTTAAAACCCAGGCCTGATTTGCAACCCATCATTCCTGTTTTTCAGGACTGCCCGTGATAAATAATAGCTATCCGGAAACAGTATAGCAAACATCCAATGGAACAATGCTGGGCAAGACTCTGGAGATTCCTTTTGGTTACCTATGACACACACTTATGTGACAACATGTAAAAATCCTCCCAAAGAAACTCAAAACCTTCCAATTATTTTACAGTGCATTAATTTTATAGGTAACACAACAATGACTCACACAGGCTTTCAAGCTTTTGTAATCTTGCTAAATAAAGCAACAAGGGAGCAAAACTGGTTTGCAGCCTCAGGCTATATTTATCTATAGACTCAAGAGGAGAACAAGCTTATCTTCAAGCAACCTCTGCAGGGTTCAGTCCTCAGCCAAAGATCAAAAAGGGAAGCTTGAAATGTTTCTTGTTAATGTCATGACCTTTCATAGATACTGATATACGATTAATTACTGAATCTTAAGATATAAACAAAATTTCAAAAATAAAAGGCCTATTTCTTGGCTGTTCCTTGTCTTTTTTTACATTTCCCCCTTCCTTTTCCTCAGTTTGAAATTCATCCACAATTTATAATTAACATTTCAATTAGTTAACATGTTACAGGACCAATTTCCCAGAAAATACAAAGTGAAGTACAGCAGTGGGGATGTTTGCATCAATTTAAGTTAATCTTCCAAATGAAAAGAGAATTTCACTATGCATTTTTTAACATGACTTCTCAGCAGGAAACATGCACTCCATTGCCATTTACAATCTAAAATCATGATAATGTCTTGTTTTGCATCACAGATTAATTTCTAGCTATCACCTTATAAGTGACTGAATTGAATTGTTTTTTAAAGTCATAGCCTTCTAAGCGATAAAACTTTTATATTCATCCAATTATTTCCATTCATTTGCACATCATAGCTATGAATCCGTCCTAAACAGTCCCTTGCACTGTGTTTGCCTAATGATCTGTCATCATGAACTCTGGAAGTGTAGCTGTGCTGGTCTATTTCAGAAAAATCCTTGTGGCACTTTAGGAAAAAGTACATGTTACACAGTAATGTGTGTGACAGTAACTCATTCCCTTAGCAAAACTGCTAAGAATAAGGAATTTAGAAACAAATGGGGAAAGTGCCCCCAAACCACTGAACAGAAAGCCATTAACAATCCCCTTGTCTGCCATTTACTCATTTCAAAACACTTCCCCAGCAGTGGGGTTCCAAATATGTTTTCTGAATTATATAATCTCGCCTCCAGAAGTGAGGCAATTTTGTAGGTAGGGTTGGCAACTTGTTGAAAAATTCCTGGAGATTTGCAGGTGGAGTCTGGAGAAGGAAGAGTTTGAGGAGGGGAGGAATCTCAGTGGGGTATAATGCCATAGAAGCTACCCTCCAAAGCAGCCATTTTCTCCCAGAGAAATAATCTCTGTAGTCTGGAGATTAGTTACAGTTCTGGGAGATCTTTAGGCCCCACCTAGCGGTTGAGACAATACAAAGAGAAGAACCCTCAACCAGGAGAAAAACTCCAAACTCTCTCTGTTATAATAGACCCTTTTATTTAATATTTAAAGTGACTACGTGCATAAAGTGCTCAAAATTCATAATTCATAAGATATTCCTCTATTACAAGTCAATAAATACATTCTATAAATAAATATAAATATTACTTATAAAAACTGTACTATACAAAATGATGGCCGCAATTTAACACTTAATAGCCCAGCAACACAGTCCTCACGTTGTTTTACCCCAATGAATGTCCTTTAAATCATTCTTGGAGATGCTGGGGAAAGTAGTTCTGGGGGAAATGTCCAACAGGTAAGTGGTTGTTTCAATATTATGTTCTTTACCATTTACTCTTTTCTCTCCTTTTCAGGTGCACTCGTGGACGATGAGGATGGAAAAGATCCAAGCAGCCTTCTGGGATGTAGGAGAAGAGCTTGATACATGGTGAAAGTGTTAAAGTGGACAGAATCCTTGCCCCTGAGGAAGTCTTCGGACAAAATCTGCATAACAATAACTGACCCTAGTTAGGGCTAGGAGGACTTGGACCTTTTCCATCCGTAAGTGCACCTGAAAAGGAGAGAAAAGAGCAAATGATAAAGAACATAATATTGGAACAACCACTTACCTGTTGGACATTTTTCCAAGAGCTACTTTTCCCAGTGTCTCCAAGAATGATTTAAAGGGACATTCATTGGGGTAAAACAATGTGAGGACTGTGTTGCTGGGATATAAAGTGTTAAATTGTGGCCATCATTTTGTATTGTACAGTTTTTATGAGTAATATTTATATTTATTTATAGAATGTATTTATTGACATGTGATAGAGGAATACCTTATGAATTATGAATTTTGAGCACTTTATGATATGCACAATGCACATAGTCACTTTAAATATTAGATAAAAGGTATATTGTGACAGAGAGAGTTCGGAGTTTTTCTCCTGGTTGGGGGTTCCTCTCTTTGTATTGTCTAATCCAAACTAGGAGTGTCTTCTGTTTTGTGTCAGCCCCATCTGGAGGTTGGCAGCTCTATTTGTAGGCCCTAAACTTAAGGCCACATGTGCCATTTTGTGCTATGAGTGAGAAAGAGCTCTGCAGAGTTGAGTGGAATTTCCCATTAATGGAAAATACATGGTATGTTGTAAGGGCCAGTGGGTATGCCCTGGAATTCCTAGCCCCTGTAAATTATTGAATATGCATAACAACCTTTAATCAATACACTCTAAAAGTACTCCAAAAGACTATCCAAGGTTTAGTTTTACAGTTTTACGTGTCTACTAGTAATCATAATAGTGGTTATAATTATGGTCATCATATGAATTCGTGCACATTAAGAGAGAAACCACACAAGCCAAAAAAAAAACCCAGCTTTTAGAACAAGGCTCAGAGACTGACATTTGACAAATAAAGCTAAAACATTAAGCCTATATTTTAACATTTAAATAATTACCATTATTAAAGCCCTGATAAATACTAATGTGACATTAAATACAATATTACACAGCAAGCTTCCCTTTCATTTACTACCAGCTTAACATAATATTATTGACATTTTTACTTCAAAGACCAAAGTGGCTGCAATTGCATCATTGAAACCTATGGGGCACCTAATATGCCAATTGAAAAAGGATAAATGCATACAATATTCACCAGGTAATAAAGTATGGTTTAAATTCTCGTGGCATCTTAAGGATCAATACATTTATTGAAGTTTGAGCTTTTGTTGACTAGAACCCATTTTGCCAGATACATTCGGTATTATACACATACACAACACACACAAACACAAGTGGTTTGGGTGAGACTGTGTCAATATGACTATGATTTTTAAAAATCTTTAATGCATTTAGATTCTGCACTGAAATGTAACAAACCTATTGCAACACTTCAGTTGCCCTTTTTGCTCTATGTAAGTATATATCCACCATTTTCATAAACTGCTTCATGCACCTGACACAGTGGCTGGCAGTGGCTTGCAGGGCCATCTAGTAACTCCCTTATAAGTTCATTGACTTCAGTAGAGTTAGAAAGGCGTAGCTCTGCTTAGAATGGCACCGTTATACAATGAAATTTCATGCTACCATAAATATGTTAGTCCTCAAGATGCTGCAGGACTCTGTTGTTTTTCCTATAACAGATAAACATGATCATCCCTTTGAATTAGATAGGCTTCTATGTTTATATCATGTGGGATAAACAAGATGTTTCTGTGGGAGCTCCTTAAATAGATACAAGGCAGAGTGTTGACCTGTGAATTTTTTGGCAGGCAAAGATATGTGAAAGTCTGCGGGACTCCACTTTTAAAATAAATTCATTTGCATTGCAGCATATTGTCACCTGCAGGCCTAGATATATGAGGCACAAACACACAGTAGTAATTTTTAGATCTCTTTAAAAAGCATTTCACATAAAACATCAGCATTTTGTCATTTTGTGTCATAAGATGCCCTCACTAAGGTTGTAAAGTTCATACTGTGCCAAATGTTAAGCATTAAACTAAAGATTAAGTGTAAGATAAATAGGATTCCTGAAAGTCTTATAAATTAAGATACTTTTGCAATGTGTTCTACAATTCTGAATGTATGTTTATGCTACAAAGCAACCTACAGGATCCCATAGAAACTTTAAAAACACAGAGAAAACATATAAAGTTATATACAAATTTTTATGTGGACTCTTGTCATCTTTTGTGTACATTGAACACTTTAATTTGTGTTAACAAGTGAAAGCATCTAATTGGTTGATGCCATACACTGAGGAGTTAATTTATTTTTATGCATGGGTTTGCGAGGCTTTAAGCCCTCCATAACTCCAGGGAAACACTGGATGATTCTGTTTATTTGCTAATAATAATAATATTTATTTATTTATTTATTTAATTGCATTTCTAGTCCGCCCTCCCCATCACACGGGCTCAGGGCGGTTTAACAGCAGCTGAAAACAATAAAAAACATTATAAAAACATTAAAACATCATACAGTACAGTACCCAAAAGTTCACTTGTGGCATTCTTGTAATTTGTGGACTGATACATGACCTCTAGAGGTCATCTCTGATATATAAAAGGCAAGCTGTGTTCAAGTTCAAGTTTATTGTTACAATCTGCGACCAGTACATATAAAACCATTTGCAAATCAGTTTAAAAACAGTTGAGACTGGATACAGGGGGGAAAGGCAAGCTGTGTTACTGACAACTCACTTTTTATTCTGGTGCAGGCACACTGAGGGGCCTGTGGGTGCACCTGTGCCTCTTAGGGGCCATGGAGGCAGCAGGGAGGCCTGGCATGTTGGCACAACCCTCCCAAGGCCCTTGCACCATTGCGGCCATGGCAGGCTTTTGGGAGGGCTGTGCTAACACACCAGGCCTCCCTGCCACTTATGCCTGACCTCTGAGGGGCCACACTGATGATGTCAAGGGGAAATGATGTCAAGGCCAGAGCCAGGGCTGGGAAGGATGGTGGTGGACCAGTTGGTAGGCAAGTGGTGAGGCAAGATGAGGCAGAGCGGCTGGTGGCTGAGGCAGTTTGGCCTGTTTGCATGCTTGAAAGAGGGAGAGTGGACAGAGGAAGGCTGGCCAAGGCCTGTGAGGGAGGCAAGCAGCAACTTCTCAGGCACCAGCCAGCAAGCAAGTGAGCAAGGCCTGCCAGCGGGATGTCTGTGGGGTGTAGGGCAGCATAGTGTTGGACCCCCAGCACCTGGCCCGGCTTCTACAGGTGCTGAGATTCTTCTGGGAGGAAGGTCACTTCTGTGACACCCACTTAGTGCTGGGGAGCAAGGAGATCCCAGTGCAGACCAACATCCTGGCTGCTGCCAGCCCCTACATCAGGTGAGCCCAGCAAGGCAAGGATGGAGCCTGCCACACTTATGGGAGGGAGCCTGGTTGGGCTTGAGGGCGAGGCTTTCTCCAAAGTAAAGCTGGAGCAGGGTAGGGTTTACTCTGGAGTAATGCTGTGGGGGGGTTAATGTTGTGAGCTCCAGCCTGTGGTTCACGCTTACTCCAAAGCAGCATTGGGTTTGCGGTAAAGGGGCTCCAGCATGTGGCAAGATTGGCTCTGAAGTAAAGGGGGAGCTGGGCTCCTGGCACAAGCCTGGGGCATTGCTTACTCTGAGGTAAAGGTAGAGTGGTAGACTTCTCTTACATCTGAGAAGATGACCAACAACAGTTTTCTAGTGATCTCGTATTTTTTATACAAAGGACTTTGTTTCTAGTCTCAGGATAACTGTTCTAACTGCAAATACATGAAATGTTTTGGATCTTACGTCATTCAAAGAATAACAGAAACATGAGTGATTCCTACATCTGCTATGTGAACTAGAACCATAATGAATGAGTCAGCTCTTTAGAAAAAGAAACTTACAAAAATTAGGCTTATTTTGTGGAATTGTGGTTCAACGTGAATCAACATTAACAGAATAGAAATTAAACAATCTGGCCAGTTCCAACAATTTTAATACCCAACATGGAGATTAAAAGGGTAAGTTTAGAGAGAGTTCAGCATTGTTCAATTACAAAGTATGCTTAAAGAAAAATTAAAAGAAATAAAAAGTACATCATAGAGTATCCATAGAGTTTCTGAACCTTCAGAAAAATCTCAAAATACATGTGTTCTGAATTATTGATAATCATAACCTCTATGCAGGACTTTAGTTTGCATCCTGTGCAGTGCAAGAAGAGCTGAGATGCACAAAAAGCATTTCTCTGCTCCTCTCACTGCAGTCTTCTTTGTCCCTCTAAACTGTGTCCCTCAAGGGTCCCCCCCAGGGCTGGTGAGGTGGGGGCTATGGACGCTGTGGGGCCGGAAGGGGCATCGAAGGGGGTGTTGGGGGTGGAGGCGCACGCAGCGCCACCAGCCAGCCCCTCACTGCCACTGCTGCTGGCACACACCCCTGGGCGGGCACAGCAGCCACGGGCCAAGGACAGCAGGCAGCTGGGGTGGCGGGTGGAGCACAGGCAACCTCCTCGTGCCACCCCAGCCACCCGCCGGCGAATGGCCCCGTCGTCACTGCGCGGCGTCATCACGTGATGATGTCATTGCGCAGCCTGGGGGTGCACACGCACAAGGATTGCCTCAGGCACCAGTAACCCTGGTGCCGGGGCTGGTCCCCCTCCCCAAGCAACCCATGGGAATCAAAATTGAGGGCTACTATGAAAGCGAGGAATCAGCAAATATCATTCCTCCCTTCTTCATTAACTGAAAGTGACTAGTGCAAACAGAAAGATCCAAGCCTCTGTCATCTCAATAATATATATAAACCCGACTCTTGCCATTTAAGAAATTAAAACAACAGCCTTCCAAGATTTGTCAGTGATATAACCCTGCAGCAAATGATTGCTGCTACACTAGTGACTGATGTGATACTAGATAGTTAGCTTTTTATTGCAGAGATAATGTTCTATAACTTGCACTCTCCATGGGCCAACATCAGCCAAAATCTTGGGAATTCCATGACCAGAATGCCCAGCATTTAGAAAACTTTATGGTGCCTGATTCTGACTGAGAGTATGGCAGGAGAGTGAAGCCTCCTAGCAAGTTGCAACTTGATGAAACAGCACAGAGAAGGAAATCTTAAACTATGTCTCCTTAGAATTAGGTCCCCAAACTTCAGATAATTGCAAAGATGGGAGCTTTGATGAGGGGATCCCAGCATCTTATTTGGCCCTAACACAGAGAGATTGACTTGAAGGGCTAACATCAATTGTATGACGGCCACACAGATCTGTTTTCTGATTTTAGCACATAATAAGCTGAAAAACAAAATAAACCAGTAAGTAAAAGTATGGCCTGAAATAACTATAGCTGGACTAACTACCAGTAAGGTTTATAGTGGAGTCTAAGCCAGCGGCAGAACTCATTGCCCAGGACTCCCCCCGCCCCAACATCATATCCCCTACTTTCACCTCTATGAGACTTGGCAACCTGACATACCAAGCTGGAGAAAAATGTATTTTTATCACACTAATTTTTTTCAGTTCTAGTATAATTCGGCCTGCCTGACCAGCAGCGAAATTGCATAGGGCCAGGGGCCACCTTTTGCCACCCTGCCAGAAGACAAGCAAGGAAGTTCTCTCAGCATACAGGGAACTAGGAGGGGGGTGGAACAAGGAGCATATAAGACACCTCCTCCCCTGCTCTTACGTAATTTGGTGTTTCAGCCATAAATCACAACAAAAACCAATATAATGACAAGCAAAATATTAAAACAATGTGAAGTTCAAACCAGATTGGAAACATACATTTGGATCTAACATCTCCCTTCCACTAAATGTGGAACCCTGATTCACCAAAGGAAAACTCCTGGCTTAACAGAAGGGAGTCACCCCATTGCTACAACCCGATAAATTAGTGAATAATTCAAACTATTGTGAAGCACAAAATAAAGTCCAGCCCCTTCCTCAATGGATAACTTCACAGAATAAGTCAATCCAAAAGCCAATAATATACCTGTAATGCTTTCAGAGCATTATCAGACACTGCACTGCTGTCTCTCAGAAACATAATTAATATCCATCCTCCTGACTCACTTAACAGGACAAGTAAAACTATGATTCCCAGTCAACAGCGAAGGGTTCAAATATGCTCAGAAGCATTCACTGCAAAGAGCTGGATGGAACCTTTGGGAGATCCCACAGCTTTTACTAAATCTCTTGCCTTCCATTTTCCCTTCTGCCCTGCAACTTTTTAAGTTTGGGAAAGTATGGCAGGGAGGAAGAAACTGCTAGAAAAGAGGGTTCCCATTCTGAATGGAGGGAAATATTTTTCCAGTTACCGTCTAAAAATAGTTACCAACTAAAAATAGTTACCATCTAATCACTAACTTCAAAAATTATACAAAAACGTGTATAATTAAGATCAAAATTATCTCCCTATTGCAGAGTAAGAATGATTAGAATGCATATGAATGCATAGGAGCAATGCATACTCCTATGACAGGTGGCTGTAAATAAGGTAAGTCTCTGCAGGTAGATGTTCACTTTACTCATTTCTTGATATCACATTGGCCTTCTCTTCTTTTTTTATGGGTGCACATATGAAATTATTCCGAGAATGCCTGAAACAGACTGCCAGTCCCACAGGGTAAGACCCCTGAAGATGCTTGTTAGCCACTATATAATTCATGTTTACATACCTCCAAGCAAGAACTCTATCGTATGGAACCTCTCTACAATGTACACTGGAGAAAGCAGAGGAATTACTCCCCTGAACTGACATTCTGTTAGTAGGTAACTTTAACTCCAGAGTGGGCCAGGATATTAACAGCTTTATCAGAAAGGAACAAATCTGGCCAAAATTAGTTGAGATATTAGTGCACAAGTTGAGTCAGGTTCTCCCAACCTAACTCACTTTCCCCACAGCTCGATAACAGCAATGGGGAATTCAACCAGGCACTCAGTCTGCAGCGAATTTATTTCTCCAAACATCACAGGGTCTAATTCTGATCAAGACCATGGTGCATGTGGGGACACGCCTCTTCCTCTTGCTGTGACATTTTCACAAGCCAAAATGGCTCTTGCATATGCATTTGTGTGACATTTCATGGAAAATTCCACTGGTTACCAAGGCAGATCTAATAAGATGGGAGAAATTACAACTTTCACTCTTGGGAAGAATATCTGTAGTCAAAATGAACATTTTGCCCAGAATGTTATTTTTGTTTCAGACAATACCAGTTTTGACATTAGATACACCATTTAAACATTGGCAGAAAGATATATCTAGGTTTGTTCGGCAAGGGAAGAAAACAAGAATTAAAATTAAAGTTTTACAAGATGTTAAAGAAAAAGGGAGTCTCAGTCGACCCAGTTTGAATATATACTGTTGTTTGGTATGGCTTAAGGAATGGCTATTGTTGAGGAGTACAAGATTATTGGAGTTAGAAGGTCATGATCAAAGATTTGGATAGCTTGCTTATCTAAAACACAATAAAGTTAAATTAAATGTGGATTTTAAAAATCATTAAATTAGATGTGCCATTTGGAGAGTTTGGAATAAATATAAATCCCTAAAATACCGCTATGGAAGCATTTTTAGAAGAGAAGTGATATATAAAAACAGGTGGTTCACATATCGAGATATGCTAGACTTTTCTCAAAGTGAATGTGAGATGAAGCCATGGGAAGACTTGAATACACAAGGTTTTTCATGACAGTGGTTTTGGTATGCTCAATTAAAAGAGAGATTTAAAGTAGATAAAAAGATGTTTGGATTTAATCAGAATAGATCAGTTTTCGAGACAGAACTGTGTGAAAACAATTATCATGTTATTACTAGATGTATAAAATCTTGTTGAAATTGGACACAGAAGAAGAATAGGTCAAAGTTTATATGATAAAATGGGTAAAGAACTTTGGATATAGTATTCTTGTGGAACAATGGGAGAATACGTGGCTGAAGGGTCTTAAATTTACTTTTAGTTCGAATTTGAAAAAGAACTTTTACAAAATGATGTATAGATGGTATATTTCCCCAGAGAAACTATCCAAAATGTATAAGAATGTTTCAAATAGGTGCTGGAAGTGTCAACAATTAGAAAGGACATTTTATAATTTACAGTGGATATGCAATTAAGCTAAGAAGTTCTGGAAGCAAATTCACTTAAATGTTCAGAAGATTTTAAAGATCAACATACAAATGAAACCAGAGATGTTTTTGCTGGGTTTAATGGACAAACATCTGGAAAGTACACATAGTATATTGTTTCTGTACATGATAACAGCAGCGAGATTGTTGTATGCTCAGAAATGGAAAACATTAATGTTGCCTACAATCAATGAATGGCTGGAGAAAATGATGGACTATGCTATGCTGGCTAAACTAACATATTTGATTAGAGAAAAGATTTTGGATAAATATTTAGCCATATGGAAACATCTTATTGACTTTATGCTGAAACAGAATGAGAAGAATTAATGATATATGCTTTTGAAGATTTGGAAGAAAGGAGAGAGAGCAAAGTGTTGAAGTCAAATTTAGTTTAGAATAAGTATCAGCTTTTGATTGCTTCAAATGGAAAATGGGTATATATTCCTACTAATTAGTTTTTCCACTGGTCATACTAAAGTATCTTGAATTCTGCCCCGTACATCTAGTGGATACATGAAGTTCAGCTTACCCACAAGAACACACCCATTAATCTCAACAGAGGGAACATCCTTGAGCACACATCCTCCTGTTTACACAAAACAGTCTGTCCATCCACCCTCCAAATGCAGCTGAAATGAACATGGAAACCTATAGGAATACCTTGTGCTCATGGATTGGGTGATTGCAACCTATATCAATTATAATTATATCAATCAATTATATATTTATTGATTTATGTTCTAAAATATACAAAATGGAATTTTCTCGATTAATAACCAGAATTGTTAATATAAAGTACATTTCCAATTTATTTCCACACGAATTATGAAGATAAACATATTTTCTGATAATAGAAATAAAAGAAGAATGACATCAGCTAATTCACTGGAGTATTAGAAAAATCCTCAGGCAACTGCAAGGAACAAAGTTATTTTGAGCAGTTGTGTAACTCAAGGAAGAAGCAACAATAAGAATTCTTATACTGCAATGCTCTAAATATCTACATTTCCATGGCAACAATTCCTGTGTTTACTAATCTATCCCTGTTCAATCAATACTTTATGGTAATTGTTTCCATGGAAATAGTTTGTAATATTCTGCTTTTTATAACAATGCACACTGGAAAAATATAAGATTTTAAAAACTCCATTCCTGAGAAATCAAACTTGAGAAAGCAATTTTAGAAATACAGCATTTTTGGATACAATGTATTTGCAGTCGAAGCTGCAAAACTAATGCCTCATTCTCAAGACTTGATCCTCTGCCTCCGAAGGGGACAGTCTCTGTAATTAATCAATCTTTTGCAAATTATTCATCAGAATCACATCTCCTGACAGTCAAATCCAAAAGTACTATTCTGTTTCTCATTCTCTTTGACCTATCCTGATCATTTCTGTGACTCTGTCCTCAAATGGTTCTTTTCCCATCTGTCTATTCCCTTATTCATCTTTTCCCCAGGGAGAAGAGCTCTTCTTCTATTTCCCATTCCTCTTGGCCGCTGAAGGGTGCTTTTTCTTTCCTCCAGGGCCTTCCTCTCCTTATAAACACTTAGTACCCACTATTAACTTCATCAATCTGCCTGCTGATACATGATTAATCTTATTTGCTTTCTCATATTCAGTTTTTCACCAAGTCATTTAACTGATCCTTTGCAAGTACTGTAAAACAAGTCAGTCCTTTCCCTTGATGAAAAGTCTAGCTTGTGTTCTGGTAATCTCCTGCCCTGCCTATTACAAGCTTCTCTTCTCCCTTTGCAGCTCATCCCACTATCTATAACTCTCCTGCCAAAATCAATAACTTTGCTCTCAGTGCTCAGATCACCTAATATCCCTTTTAAAATCACTGTCAACCACATTCACATCCATCCAAGGCTTCACCTTCTTTATCTCTTCATCATCATATCCTGTGTCACTTTTTCACAACTGACACTTAGGCTTGTATCTCCCTTCTAAAACACCATGGGATACAGCCTCTTTCTTCAAATCTACCATTAAAATGAACTTCTTCATGGAACCTGTGGTGCAACACCTGATTGATTGCTAGTGAAACTTAAGCCCAACTGTATTGTCGAAGGCTTTCACGGCCGGAGAACGATGGCTGTTGTGGGTTTTCCGGGCTGTATTGCCGTGGTCTTGGCATTGTAGTTCCTGACGTTTCGCCAGCAGCTGTGGCTGGCATCTTCAGAGGTGTAGCACCAAAAGACAGAGATCTCTCTGAGAGAGATCTCACTGAGAGATCTCTGTCTTTTGGTGCTACACCTCTGAAGATGCCAGCCACAGCTGCTGGCGAAACGTCAGGAACTACAATGCCAAGACCACGGCAATACAGCCCGGAAAACCCACAACAGCCATTAAGCCCAACTATTAATGTATTTATGCTCATTGGTGTCTTTATCTCCATCTTCACCATGTAAATTTTAGATTGCAAACTTATTTATCAAATTCAGTTTATTGTTTTCAAAATCTCAATGATACCAAAAACATTTTGCAAGGATAAGTATCTATAAGCAAATGTTACATTCAGTATATGTTTTCTAAACCTTTGTACATTCATACAGTCAAAGATAACTTATATATACAACTCTCATGCAATCTTATAGCAATTATTAGATCTTACTGTATTGGATATCTATCCTATTATGTGCTGTTGCATATGAGCATGTGAAAGTGGGTTCATATATCTAGTAGTGGGGATTTCGATAATGGTCATATTTTGAGGTGTTATAGATAAATGGTATACTTTCAATTTACTACAGATCTAGATCTTTAAGTCTTTGGGGGATTTCTTGTTGTTTTATTAGGTATTCTAAGATTGGGTACCAGCTAGGTATAAAGTCTCTTGATGTTACCTGGGGGTCTATGTGTGAGAGGTTGTCTGTGATGGCAGCCATAGCGTAATTGGCCCATAATTTCTTATACCATGGAGAGAGATCTGGAGCATTTAAATTTTTCCAGCAAGTGGCAATAGCTGCTTTGGCAGCTGTTAACAGGATCGACATAGTTCGTGTCTTGATCTGTGAACCTTCTGTTAATGTCCATGTGTTTAGGAGCAAGCTCTCTGGCAAAAAGGGAATATACATGCCTGTGAGGGTTTTGCTTTCTTTTAGGACCCTTTCCCAGAATGTTGTGACTTTGGGACAATATAGCAAGCAGTGAAGGTAATCTCCTATCTCTCCGCATTGTTTCCAGCAAGCCAGACTGGCAGCTGGTATGACGTGGGTTAATTTTTGAGATGTCATGTACCAGTGCAAGATGTTTTTGAATGCTTGTAAACTCTCTGCTACAATAGGAGAATTAAATGGGAGTAGTCTCCATATATATATCCAGTTGGCTTCTGCCAACTCCTCTGCATCTATGACAAATTATTTGCAAGCATATTTGGTATGTTAGCGTACATGTTTTATTTAAGTCAGGTAACACCTTATAGATGGCTGAAATAAGGGGGCTTTTTATTCCTCTGCTTTTTTAATTACTACCTCAAAGCCTGTTAGAGGTTGCCTAAGAATGTTTTGCAAATCTATTGGAGAGCACATATGTGTTTCCTGAAAATATTGAACCCATGGAATTAATGTACCTAATTTGTCCTCTATTTGTGTCTTGTGCATTGATTTTGATTGGTTGCAAGATCCTAAAGCAGTAGGATCTTGGTCCTTCTCCATTCTCAGAAGGAGTTATTGCCCAATCCTGGTGGAAACCAGTGCTGATTGAGAAAGGTTCATAATCTGGATTTGTTTGATAGTAGTTTTGTTCTAAGCTCATCCCAGACCTGCAATATTGGGGTTAGAAATGGGTTAGATTTTATTTTATTGGGTCTGTCAGCTGTTCTTTACCATACAGCCTCATGCACTTCATATGGTGCAGTATATTCAAACTGTGGTGCAATACAGTCTGGCTGTTGGTTTAGTTCCAGCAATTTGACTGCATTTGAAAGCTGAATGGCTTTATAATATTTAATCACGTCAGGAAATCCCAGTGCTCCCCATTTAGAGCTCCATTGTAGATTATTATTGATTTTATGGTTTTGTGATTTTCAATGTATTTTATTAATGTTGTTAGCCGCCCTGAGCCCATTTGCGGGGAGGGTGGGGTATAAATCAAATCAAATCAATCAATAAATAAAAAGTGTCAGCATTAACCCTGTGTTTCTTGTAGGATCATAAGAAGTCTAAAAAGAGTTTTTGTCAATTCTTCAATGTTTTGAGAGGTATATTTATAGGTATAGCTCAAAATAGGAAAATAAGTTTTGGAAGCAGGAACATTTTAATCATGTGTAACCTATGCCATCTTATGTCATCTGCTTAATAGGACTGCAAACTTATTTAGATAAGGACCTGTCTTTCTTTTATTTTGTAAAGTACCAAGTTTATTAGTAGAACAACAACAACAACAATTTTGGCAAACCACCTGTAAGTATTTTTAAAAATGGAGCTATGCAACTATTGAGTTGTATCATGTAGAAAAATTACTTCTCAAATAATTTCACAAGGATCTTGATGAAGAAGTCAATGGGAAAGGAAATTTAGTTCTACTCAGAGACAAGTAAAAAATTCTAAACAGCTATTCTAATAATACTTGAAGCAAGAAGAATTTGTAACTCAATCTCATATGCACAAAATCTCAGTCCTATGCAAATTTAACTTGTTATGACAGACAGGACTAGTCCCAGCTCTGCCTCTCCTTAGAAAAGCCAATGAGAGTAGGCAGAATGCTGGACCAGTGACAGTTGGAGTTCCTTGGAAAGGCAGTTAAAGAGAAAGAAGGGTTTTGGACACTGATAAAGGAGGCAGCAGAAAGGTAGTTGGCTGTTAATGTGTTCTGTTACATAGTAATCATTCCCTGTCTAGCCACAATATAAATAAAAGGGGTTTTTTGTCTCTGTTTAATCCTGGCTGGCCTGAAGTTGTTACCTGAGGAGAAATAAGACATACACACAAAAACCTCAAACACTCTGGTCATCATTCATGATTAATGGCCAAGTTTAAGTAAATGGTGGCAATGTATATATGGGAAGTAAACACTGAGTTCTCTTTCCTCAATAGCCCCGAACAGTAGCTGGGTGAAGGAATGTAAATATAGGGAACTGGTTGCCTGTCTGGTGGAACCTCTGGAAGAGGAGAGAGGGGATCCCATGTGGATCTGGGCCAGGGCTCTCTGCCTGGAAATTGGAAGTTAGACAGGTGACAGGTTGTGACTGCCCTTTACTGCAAAAATAAATCACAAATAGACATGGGCACGGATGGGGGGGATATCCAAACACCCTGTTCGTTGTTCGTTGCCATCCGCGAACAACGAAAAACGAACAGAACATGTCCCCTTAACGAACATGTTCAGTGTTCATGTTCGTGGCCCCTTAAAGATCCCTTTAAACTATCAGCTGGCAGGGGGGGATTCCCCATTGCTGCCTGCCAGCTGATTTATTTATTTATTTATTTCAAATTTGTATCCCGCCCTCCCCACGAGCAGGCTCAGGGAGGATAGCAACATACTAAAAATACAATTAAAATACAATTAAAAAGTCATGTTTATTAAAACAACACATTTAAAAACAGGATGGTGGGCAGCCTTCACAGGGAGGGTTTTATACACCTCTTTTTTCCAGGCCAGCGGAGGCCCAGCCTCAGCCATATGCCTGGCGGAACAGGCCCCGTCTTGCAGGCCTGGCGAAAAGATAGTAGGTCCTGCTGGGCCCTGATTTCACCAGACAGAGCATTCCACCAGGTGGGAGCCAGGACCGAAAAGGCCCTGGCTCTAGTCGAGGATAGGCGGGCCTCCTTGGGGCCAGGGACCACCAACAGCTGTTTGTCCCCTGATCGGAGTGTCCTGTGGGGAATATATGGGGAGAGATGGTCCCGTAGATATGCTGGTCCCAGTCCACACAGGGCCTTATACGTTAATACCAGAACCTTGAATCTGATCCGGTACACCACTGGCAACTAATGCAGCTCACGTAAGAATGGTGTTATATGCGCCTTATTTGACACTCTCATAATAACACGCGCTGCTGCATTTTGTACAAACTGTAATCTCCGGGTCAGGCTCAAGGGCAGCACCGCGTAGAGCAAGTTACAGTAATCTAGCCTAGAGATGAGCATTGCTTGGATCACTGTAGTTAAGTCACAGGTTAACAGGTAAGGGATAAGTTGCCCCTTGATAGTTTAAAGGGCCCTTTCCTGCCATGTGCAAGGGGCAGGGCTCTTTAAACACTCCACAACCCCCCAGCCCCCAGCCCCTGCTCCACCTGAGCACCACCAAGCTGCTGCTGCCAGGTGCAAAAGGGACAGAGAGTTTATCTCCATCCTTCTGACAGCAGGCAAAGCTGGTGTCATGGGCTGCTTCTGCCCACTGTCAGAGGGATGAGGAGGCTCGCCTTGTCCCTCTGACAGCGGGCAGAGCTGGCACCACTGCAGGGCTGCTTCTGCCCTGTCAGAAAGACGAGGAGAATCTCCTCATCCCTCTGACAGCGGGCAGAGCTGGAGCCGCCATGGGGCCGCTTCTGCCCACTGTTAGAGGGACGAGGAGAGACTCCCCTGGTCTCTCTGACAGTAGGCAGAGCCACCGCCACTGTGGGGCTGCTTCTGCCTGCTGTCAGAGAGATGAGGAGAATCTCCTCATCCCTCTGACAGCAGGCAGAGCCGGCACTGCTGCGGGTCCGCTTCTGCCTGCTGCCAGAGAGACAAGGAGAGACTCCACTGGTCCCTCTGACAGCGGGCAGAGCCGGCGCCGCCACGAGGCCACTTATGCCCACTGTCAGAGGGACTAGGAGAGACTCCCCTGGTCCCTCTGACAGCAGGCAGAGCCAATGCCACCGCAGGGATGCTTCTGCCCGCTGTCAGAGGGACAAGGAGAGACTCCCCTGGTCCCTCTGACAGCGGGCAGAGCCAACACCGCCACAGGGCTGCTTCTGCCCGCTGTCAGAGAGATGAGGAGAATCTCCTGGTCCCTCTGACAGTGGGCAGAGCCAGTGCCGCCGAGGGGCTGCTTCTGCTCGCTGTCAGAGAGACAAGAATCTCCTTGTCACTCTGAGATCCGGCAGAGCCGCCACCACTGCAGGGCAGCTTCTGCCCACTATCAGAGAGACGAGGAGAATCTCCTCGTCCCTCTGACAGCGGGCAGAGCTGGCGCCACCGTGGGGCCACTTCTGCCTGCTGTCACAGGGATGAGGAGAGACTCCCCTGGTCCCTCTGACAGTGGGCAGAGCTGGCACTGCCACGGGGCTGCTTCTGCCCACTGTCAGAAAGATGAGGAGAATCTCCCCTGGTCCCTCTGACAGCGGGCAGAGCCGGCATCATGGGGCTGCTCCTTCCCAGTGCCAGTGGGATGGAGAGATTCTCTCTGGCCCTCCCACACAGGGAGAGCCAGTGCCGCCCCCTTTGCTGTCATTTTCTCTTCACAGTGGCAAAAACTGTACTGCCTGTTGGAAGCTACTTTGAGGGGTTACAAAACTGACCATCCCAAAGTCCAATACGCACCAAATTTGCAGTGGACATAGTCCTCACTGTCCTCTGAAGACCCCCCCCCCAAGTTTCATAGAGATTGCAGCCTGGGAAAGGTATGATCCATGGGTCCCCCCTTTTGCTGTCTAGTTCTCTTCTGAGTGGCAAAAACTGGACTGTCTGCTGGAAGCTGAAGGGTTAAAGCCAGAAGGAAAGCCAGAAGGAGTTCAGACAGAGTTCAGTCCTTGCTGTTGCCGGGGAATTGATTGAAGGCGCCTGTGTGTCTGGCTTCCCGAACAGTGGCCAAACACAATGAATGAGGTTTGCGACGACCACCTGTTCATTTGGAATGAGGACTCAAGAACGGCGCGTTTGTGAATAGATGAACGGGCTGTTTGTGTGGGGTTTTCATTCGTATTGCTGTTCGTGCCCATGTCTAATCACAAGTGCATAAAATTTCACAACTGAAAGAGCGATGAGTCCACTATTATCTTCTAATGATAAAGGTACTGTCTCCATATGATTGATATTTTGGAACAAAGAAAAATTAAATGATTCCTAGCCTCAGAAAAATAGCTGCTTTCAAAAGTCACATGATATAGAATGTTCTCACTATCTATACCATATTTACATACTCTCTCAGAATTCTGGTACCTTGGTATTAAAGAGTTTAATGACAGTTGCAATATACTGAGCCTCAGATGAATACAATAAGAGAGAGATATTTGTTGCCGCTGCAGTTTGCACTGCTCAAGTTAATCTTTGATCAAACTAAATCCCTAGGTATTTAAAATAGGGGACCTCCTTCATGTTACCATGAATTTGCCATTTATGGTGGGCCTGAGATTTCTTACCAAAGGTAATGGCCTTGGATTTTTGACAGCTGACTATCAGGCTTTCTTCTAGACAATAAGAAACAAAAGCCTTTATCAGAAAGGACACTTTTAAGATTGTTCTTGATAAGAGAACTGCATCAACTGCAAAAATAAAATAGGAACTTTCACATTAACAATAGAAGAAAAATAGCAATCCTGGGTGGAAACAGCAGAACTCATATCATTAATATACAGATTGAACAATAAAGAGGTCAGCACATCCCCCTGATGCACTCCCTGATGTAGGGGATTTCATTGGAAAGCTGACTGTCTAACCCATAGTGGACTTGTACAGTAGGGTCAGAATACAGAATCTCAACCAAAGCCAAAAGTCTCTTGTCAATAGATGTCGATTTAAGTTTATGCCACAATCTGGCATGGGGTACAGTATCAAAAGCTACCTTCAAATCTATGAAGGCAGCAGCAAGAATCCCCCAGCTCAAAGGGAGGTTTATTGTGGGTGGAAGTGTATAGAGGGGAGTCACACTTATGATCTAGTAAAAATAAAGCTTTTTGCTTCTGCATGTCAGCTCATTGTGATCTAAATGGTATTCAAGAATATAAAAATTTCACCAGAATAAAATGACAAAAATAATCAAAAGAGATGGATGAAAACTTAAAACACATAGAGCCCAATGGGAACTCTGCAATCAACTGCATTGATGGCAGTATGGGTACTAGGTGGCAAAAGTCTTTTGTTCTACCAAACATGTTTGAATGTACCATTTTGCTGCATCAAACTGACTCCTGACATTTCAAGCTCCATGTTAAAATAAACAAGACTTTCTTCCATACTGCATTAGCACAACATTCATTCAAAAAAGGATTAAAACTAAAAGATAAACCTGTCTGATGGGGGGAAATGATTCACTAAGTTCTAATAGCTAGAAAGAATTTTTTTTTCAAGCAAAATGCTTTAACACAATGAAAGGAAAATTAACTATTGGCATATATTTTGAATTTTATAACAAAGCAAATTTGAAGTAATGACATTACAAAACTAGATTTAACATGAATTGTGAAAGTCAAAGCCATGCTGCTTTAGTTTTAGATAAGAAGGATAAAAGTAGAACCATCAGTTCTTTTCCCTTTAAAAAACCTTCTGGCAGGAAGGTGTCCAAGGCAAATTCTTATGAATGGGGTTACTTAATCCAGATCAAGTACTGCCAACGTCCATATTCTTAAGGGTCACTCTGTTCCCACACAATAGTCTAAAGGCTAGCACAATTTTATTCCCCTATAGATGGCCACGATTTGCAATAATGTTGACTTCACCTAGCAGTAAGTGCGTCCATTTATATAGCATGAAGTCCTTCATTTTAAGCTGAAGAATAAATGTGCTTCCAGAAAGATCCCTCAAGAGACAGATTGAACAATAATCTTTTTGTCTTTTTATAATGATCAAGAGACAGCAAAACAACACAATGGCCTGTAGAGTACCACTCCACTAAGCAAAGTTTGAAGTCTGCCTCCAGCTTAAGGGAGGATACCATTCCTTACTTAGGTACAGAAAAGGTGTCAAAAGGTATTCATCACTTTTTTACAGTTTTAATAAAACTTTATTTTTTTAAAAAAGGTATTTATCACAAAGAATACTAGTGGCTTTTATATATGGGCTATTTGCCCCCTGGTTTGCCCTATACATTGTCAGATGTTTTTTCTGATTTACGCACAGCATTCAAAACCTTCAATGGTGATCCTGACACTATACTGAGGTTTGCCCAAGTTTAGTGAATACTGGTTTGTCTCAATGCAAGAACATTCCAGGTCTGAATCTCATGCATATGTTTACATTTGCCTTTCCTCCTCCTGCCCTAGACCCACCCCCTGCACAATTATTGGTGTGTTTAGCTCCTCCTCATAGCTTTCTTCCTTCTCTCCTTTCCCTCCCCCTGTAGCTTCTTGGGGGCACTCAGTCGGTCTGTTGTGCACAGCAGTCCTCTCACCTTGTTTTGGCCATCCTGAAGAGTGCCTCTATCAAAACAATGTAATCTAAAGGTTTCTAGATGACTTGAAATCCAAGTCATCTCACTACACAGTATAATTATAGATCACTCTGCTTACAATCAGAGCAATTAGGATCACCCAGAGCAAACAATGCTAATTATCAAGGTTCAGAACTTGTACTGTGAGGAGATCCCACAAGACTTCACAATGGATTCTAGCTTTAGTGGTCAGGAATCTCTCAGAATAAGATGGTTTTAGCCAGAATTCGTATATGCTACAATTGTGGGAGGAGAGAGGGGAATAGAGATTCTCAGGCAAGATGTTGCTGATTGGTTGCTTTAGTGGTTTAACAATTGTGTAAAACAAATGATGTGTACAATTAGATAGGCATTTTCAGATGATCTTTCTTCCAATTATAACTCTTTTATCAATAAGGGGAGGCAGAACTGTGCAGACAATTAACATAGGAGAGAAATCTGACAGTGATGTGGAGGTGCATAAGGCACCAAATGAAAACAGGCTAAATAAATGAGGACTTCAGAAAAGATCAGGAGCAAGACAAGGAGAGTGAAAAGGGCCTGGGAATCTCATTAATTCAGAACTTAACCATGTATCAAACTGGTATTTAACCCAAATAGTTCAATGGTATCCAGAATTCCCCTAACCTTCAGAGAGAACCTTGCAAATGCATTTTTCCATAAACCCAAATAAAATCATGCCATCTTTTTTTTTTCCAATTGTCCTTTACAAGGCTGGAAAAGTCTATCCTTTTGTTCCTTAACAAATGTTCAGAAAAATGATGTGTGTGAGGATATTCCTCCAAGGGGATAGAAGGAAGTTGAATGATAGAAAAACCCAAGGGTGCAAAAAATATAATTTTGATTTAATAACACATCCATCATGGGGTGATGGAAAGGGCCATCGAGTTGACTTATGGAAACTGTTTAGGATTTTCAGGGCAAGAAATGTTCAGAGGTGATTTGCCATTGCCTGTCTGTGCCTAACAACTCTTCCCATCCAAGTACTAATCAGGGTGAACCCTACTTTAATTCCAGGATCTGATGGAACTGGGCTAGCCTTGGCCATCCATCCTGTAGTAGCAACAATAATCAACAGGAAAGGAGCACATGATTTCACTGATACTGGCCATTGTACATGAATCCTATACAGAGTTGCTCCATTGTAAACCCACAGGATCAGTATACTTATGCACAGGATAGGGCTTCAACAGTACAATTGTAATAACACTTTCCTGGGAGTAAGTTTGAACAGACCTGAGTAGGATTCTATCTAGGATTGCTGTCTAAGTGCTTTACATTCATATAACAGATAAATCCATTGATATTAAGGCAATTTTGTACATTTCAAGTACAAAGAAAAATCTGCCACAAATGTGGCATTATACTGAATTTAATTCTAAAAGAAGAGTATGATTTTTTTAAAAAACAAGTTATTTATGAAACTGATATTTTACAAAGGATAATATGCACAACCTTGACCTGGAAGATTAAAATCATTATAACATGATAATACAAAATTTGCTGAGAGAATTAGACCTTTAAGATCTGTCATAGGCTACAAATTACAGCTTTGAAGTAGTGAAAATTATAAAGTGGCTGCATTGTATAGTATGTGGAGGGATAGGATGCGGTAAGTGGAACATATAACTGTTTAGAATTGAGTGAATAAAAATAAATAAGGCATTGAA
This sequence comes from Eublepharis macularius, assembly GCF_028583425.1. NCBI lineage: Eukaryota > Metazoa > Chordata > Lepidosauria > Squamata > Eublepharidae > Eublepharis > Eublepharis macularius. The sequence continues at coordinate 75,682,713 of NC_072794.1, forward strand.
TATTGAAATGGAACATCCAGAAATATTGGCATTACAACACTTGTATCCAATATTGTACTTTAAAAAATGATATTGACAATATAGGGGAAAAACTTATAATGAATACTGAAAAATTATTCAGCTATACAAACCAATTATAAGTGAAAACAGACAGACAGAAACAGAACAAAACCAAAATACCATACAAACTATCTTGTAGCAAGAGCAAGTTTGGTAGCAGGAAGGGGTGGGTGCTAATGTGAAGGCAGCAAAGGAGCCCTTCCACAAGGTTTTAGCCTTGCCCAGGCTTCACGAGGCTTCAGGGAAACTGCCTTAAAATTCCATAGGATCTTATAAAGTGAGAGCTTGGATGGCTACAAAAGCTCAGCACATGCCAAATAGGTACAGGAGGCATGACACACCATTCTACCCTAATTATCATAAGTAAATCCGCACTAAATCAGAGCAGTAAAAACATGCTCAACAATTGAAAATGCAACAGCATATGGGACCATCACTAATTAATTACAGTATAGTCATTCAATGTTTTTTAGCAAAACAGTCAAGCAAGTTTAGTGAATGTATGGACAAAATATACAAGTTAGTATTAAATTTTTAGAAGATGAGGCAGGTGAATATTGTCCTGAAGGGTGGTACATAAATCGAATGTTATTATTATTATTTCTTTTTTATTAATTTGATTGACTTTATGAATGCCTAATATAGCAAATTGGAACCTAATACAAATATGGACTATGTTTTATGAGAAAGGAGTGGTCACTAAGTCTAGGAAATACAGATTTCAGAAGCAGCACTAGTGAGGACCCATACTATCTGTTTAAGGTCCTTGCATACAGAAATTTGTAGACTCGCACCTCATGATATATCTGTCATTGATCTGACGAGGTTTAGCAAAGGTGTTTTCCACACACGGACAAGATTTTGTGGCTTCCCAGTTGCTGATGCAGCAGCAGCTTAAGCACGGAAACAATTAGGTTTCCACATAGCAGGTTCCCCCCTAGTTTTCCTGCCCCAGTCCCCCAGAAGTGGCCACTGCCTCTGTACTGGGCCAACAGGGCTTTTGTAATTTTTTTTAAAAAATGGAAGTAGAATATCGTCATATCAACATACCATTGTAACTATAGTTGTAGCAAAGTTCTTTGATTTCTCAGTTTTCATTTTCTAAAAACTAAGTCTCCAGCCCCTTCCTTGTGAAGGTATGCCTTTCTTCTTATATCTCCACAAGGGAAGAGCTACAGACTAACTACTTTTAAAATGAAAGCTGAGAATTCAGAAAAAGCTGTTGCACCTATCATAACAATGATATAGCATTATATTGATATTCTAGTGCCAATATTTTTTAAAACAATTAAAGTCTTCCCAGTGGCAAGGCAACTGGTGGAAGATGGCCTGGTAACTGGTGGGAGATGGGGGAGGCAGGAGCTTACATGGGGGGTAGGCTGTGCCCCCCCCCCACTCACCTGACCAATGGGAGGAAAAGTGAGAGAATGGGCCCAGGAGCTTCAGAGCAGGCTCCAGAGCATTTCTTTGTTGCACCAGGAATGACATCATTCCCGGTGTGTCAAGAAAATGATGGCCACTGGGCAGTTTGAAGTAGATTGGACAAAGGGATTGAATTTTACAGACCCCTGAAAGTAGGTACCTCTTGGTGCAGGTGCCCTTCTCTCTACTGATTCCAGGGTGGGGTGGGGGGATGTCGGTCAAGCTGTGACATAGCAGGAGAGCACTGGCCAGCCGCTAACATTTTTTAAAAAGTCTTCATTCATATCATTTTCCTACAAGATGCCTGCTGCTGCATTGCTAACAGTAAGCACTCAAACCAGAAATGCAACACAGATTTTTCATGGAGAGGGTTTCATAATTCCCAAGCATCCCAGATACGTGTTTTGGAAAATCACAGTAAAGGATAGAAATAGCAATTTTCATGTATATTTTTGGCTCAGGAATTTTGTCATACACTCCCATTACTGAATTCCTTGCAATCTTCATCTAGTGAGCCAAGATAAAAGTTGCCTTATTGGGGTACATGGAACAATGGCATAGGAAGAGGAAAACACAGTAAACAGCGTCTGAAAACCTTTTATGTTCAGCTTTACAGGCTGCATACTATGTGTTTTTGACCAGCTTGTTATGTTGTTGTTTGCTGAACTATGATCATAACAACTGAACTAAGCTAAAAAGCTGCATGTTTCAGCGGAGAGCTTTCAAACAGATCACACAGATGCCCCAGTGACACCTTCCTAGGCTGAGTGGAAGAAGAGATGTCAGAATCAAAGAAAAATTAACATCATTAATTAGACACTGAGCAGATGCAGCTGCTATTTGAAGAAATTTTGACCTAACCTAAGTTAAAACATCATTTTATGAATGTTATAATTAAAGGTAGAAAGGTGGCTAATAAATGTTATAAATAAATAAGTAGATACAGTTTGTCCTTGACAGGTGTAAAACATAAGGTATGGATTCCAATTCCTGTCTCTCGCAAGAGAACTGTTATCCCTCTCCAAACAGTTAAAACATTTACTTAACCAGGCAACAGATTTTGGATAGTTGTTAAAAACTCCAGGGCTTTTTTTCTGCCAGTACATGCCGGTATAGTGTACCTGCACCTCTTTCAGCTGGCAGGCTCTGTTGGAGCCAGGCTGGGTCAATTAAGAAGTGCGCCCTGGTACATTCTGCAGTCAAAGTCACACCTACTGATGATGTCAGCAGGCATGACAGAGTGCATTGGCTGCATTGCCCCTTTTTTTTCTGGCCTGTGCCCACCTGCCTCCTTTTCTGGCCGGCATGCCTCCTTCTTTCTTCTATAGCCCGCTGCCAACTCTCTCTCCCCCTTTCTGTGTTGATGCTGTGGCTGTCTCACCTCACTTAGCTTCACCTATCTGGGCATCTCAATTCACATGTAGCTGAGTTTGCCAAGTCCCTAGGACTCATTTCTTTTCAGACAAAATAAGGGTGGAAGTGCTGCTAGCCAGCATGGTGCTGCCCACCAATGCTGTATTCATCTTGCCTCCTCATCTAGAGATCTCCTGCCTATCCCCACCACCCTGGATTGCTGTTAGCATTGCCTCCCTGGGCACTGAGTCACCTGCAGCCTCAGGTGCTGCTGTCATGGCCACTTCCTCTTGGAAAGGGTCTCTAATCTGAGTGCCACAGACTCCTGCTCCCTTGGCTGGTTGTCACTGCCTTCACTTCTTCTCTAGGCACCCCTGGGCTCTGAAGGTTGTGCAGCACTGCTGGGCTCAACTGGCACTGGTGGCCAGCAGCTAAGAAGGTTCAGATGACTACCTGCCGAAGGCTACCTGCACTAACCCTGCCCAACTCCTCTTAAGTTTCAATCAATGCCTCTTTGTTCTGACTTGCCCTCTCCCCTCCTTTCTCTGCCAAGCTAGGACAGCCCTAGCAATACTCTTATCTGGAGCCAAGTTGGTCTCCATATCTTACGTGCATATCAAAAGGCACCTGCTCTTCGATTTCTTGGCAAGAGAAAGGACTGTCCACATGCAAACCAACTGGTAACTTTTAAACTATTCATCAGAACCTGTAAGCAAGTCACCACTAAGCAAATAAGTCACTTATGCATTCCTGACATTTCAAGGACTGGTTGCTATTATGTTTAACAGGACAGTCCTAAGGGGCACTGGCAGAAGCGTCCAGACACCCACATAACTTCTGTGTCACTAGCCTGCTCCTTAAGGACTTTTTGCAAGGAGATATGCCAAAGGACGAACCTGGCCAAGCACAGACAGCAGAGCAAGCTCTCCAGTCTACATAAAAACATTGGAAGCATCCATCGATCACACAATCACACAAGCCTTTGACAGTTCTGTGAGTGGCAGCTAGAGACACAGCCAATCTCCAGCTGCCAATGGCACCTGCTGCCTCTCAATGCCACTCCCCCCCCCACCACGAGAGCCAGTGGACAGGGTGGGAAAACCACGCAAATGTGGCACCATATAACAGGCACTTGACCTGAGAGGCCCCCTCCCCAGCCCAGAGGGAACACCCATATCAGTGGCAGACAGGGTGCCCTCCACACTGCTGACCAGGGCTTCACTGGCAGCAAAAGCACCACCCACTTTCAAACACCCCTACACTGAGCCAAACACCCCCTCCCCCTGGAAAAGTAAAACCAGAAAGGCAAAGGGTTCGAAAAGACCTAGAGCAGGCTCAAAAGCACAGCCCCCTATCCTAGGGAGAGGAGGTTCCCAAGATATATGCCAGTCGGCATTAGATACCCTGCTGCAGTTCTCACGATACCACCAGCAACATGGAGCCATCCAAAGAATATCAAACAAAATGGCATGGCTCAGTTGAAAGGCACTAGGATAGCATGGTTGGGGCTCCTGCCTACTTGGGCAGAAAGAAGAGCCAGGTTTGCTCTCCCTCTCCGTGGCAAAAGGGGGGACAGGATGGCCTAGCCAATGAGGCACTCTAAAGGTCATGACCACAACTCCTCTTCTACTGTAACCATGACAGCAGCATCCTAGCATCCATTGGATACCTCCCCCCACATGCTAACAATCTGCATGGCTTATCAGACACCAGCAGTGCTCTGGGAGAGTAAAGGACCCCCATAGAGACCACCCCTTCCCAGATCAGCCACACACTATCTTGGACAACTCTGCCAGTTACTCTCAGCACCCTGCAGTATGTGCAAGGGACAGTGGCATAGCATGGGGGGGGCAGAGGGGCGGTTGCTCCCAGTGCAAAATTCATAGGGGCTCAAGAGACTGTGTTGCACCCTTAGGGAGGCACTGCATGCGTACTGATGGGGTGGCCAGCTTGCTGGTCACCAAGCTGGCTGTAGCGGCGTGGGCGGCTGCAGTGGAGGGGAGTGGAGACTTCACCGTGCCTGTGGGCAGGCTGCCCATGCCACCTGCTGAGCTGGCCTTCCTCATCCCTTGCAAACGGGGAAGCGTCTTGGGTAGCTGGCAGGCAGGTGACTCCTCATGCTTCCCTCAAGTCAAGCGGGCCAGCTTGAGGCAAATTCTCCCTTGAAGAATAGGGGGGGATCAGCATGTGTCCTCATGATTCATCCCTCTCACTCCACTGACAAGGCCAGAGATGTGGGTCAGCAACACAGCTCTGCTCCCCGTGCTCGCCCTGCTCCCATTTGTGCCTCAGCATGCACTCCTCCTTCTCCCCCCTTTTTGACTCATCCTCCATTTCCCACCTGCCTATTGTTCCTCTTTCCCGCCCAACTGGCAGCCATCTTGGGAAGCAAGGCTCCTTTTCCCGGCCTCTCAACAGATACTGGAGGGGGGCGTGCCCAGCTGGCGACGGAGCCTGTCATCGGGGGGATGCGTGCCCACCATTGCTCTCTCCCTCCATGCTGCGGCAAAGGCAGCCCGGGTCAGGCTGGGCCTCGCCTCCTCTCTAGACCTCCACTAGCGGTTGGAAAGCCAATGAGGTCCCGGACCCAGGGCCGGTGCCAGAGTTTCTGGTGCCTGCGGCCACTCTTGTGTGCGCGTGCAGAGTGCGCGTGCACGCCACGGACTGCGTGATGATGTCACGCAGCGCAGGATAGCTGGGTGCGGAAGCTGCTCCGTGCTCTGCACGCCGCCCCAGCAGCAGCCTGACGGCTTCTGCGCCCGGCTGGGGTGTGTGGGGGCAGAGGAGCGCGCAGCGGATTTGGCATGGCTGGCTGCAGCTACTGCTGCAGCCAGCCAACCCCATGCCGCCACTGCCACTGCCGCCACATGCCCCAGCCGGGCGCAGAAGCCGTCAGGCTGCTGCTGGGGCGGCGTGCAGAGCACGGAGCAGCCTTCACGCGCCACCCCAGCAGCGGCTCGCGGCTTCTGCGCCCGGCTGGGGCATGTGGCGGCAGCAGCGGCACGGGGCTGGCTGGCTGCTGCAGCAGCTGCAGCCCAGGCATACCAGCTCCGCTGCGCGCGCCTCTGCCCCCCGACACCCCCTCCGGCGCCTCTCCAGTGCCCTCGCGCCTGAGGCCACCGCCTACCTAGCCTCAATGGGTGTGCCAGCCCTGCCCAGACCCCAGCCCTTGCTGCCTCAAGAACTGCCTGAAGCCCCCCGTGCTGACCCCCCATTTCCAGAGGAGGCAGGTGGACTGGGCCCCAATGCAGCAGTTCCAGGGGTGGTTCCAGAGGTGAGCTGTAAAGGACTGCCTGGCTTTCGGGGTGAGGAGGTGGGCAGATGTCTTTCCAGCAGGACAGTGGCAGCACAGGCAGCTGCAGTAGAGGGGGGCGGTCACACCCTGCATGATGATGTCACCAGAAGTGATGTAATTGTGCGGGCCTGGGAGTGCACATGCACTTTGAACACATGCGTGAGGGAGAGCAAAAACCAACCTGTGATACTTGCCTTGCCTGGGGCGCATTCAACCTACGCTATGCCACTGACGATGGGGAAGAGGGTGTGACCCATAAGTGTGAGCTGACCCTCCAAGGTGCCATTGGACCACTGCTGTGTTGTGCAACAGAGCAAAACCTACAGGAGCCACCCCAGCATTGCCATCCTCTGGAATGTGTGAAGGGGCAGGCCGTTGAGGAAGTGACAGATCGGGAGGAGTTGCAGTAGGGAGGGGCTTGTGTCATCCTCACACAAGCAAACAGGCATGGAGAGAGTTGTGGAACAATCCAGACTGTATTAAACTGCAAATCATGAGGGGGGTCCCAGGACCCAGGTTGCCAACTTGTGGAGGCAGGCCGAGCCATCCCTAGTGCTGCATGTTCATGAGCAAGGCAGATTCCCAGGTCAAATGCCTGCCTGAGGAAGGATACTCGAGAAGCCAGGCTGGAAACACACGCCTGAGCAGAGTAATGGGAACATTAATGGCCATACCTCCAGGTCTTCCTGTTGGATTGTCACGAATGATGGAATAAAGAGATGTGCTGTATTGACATGCGCTGTGGTGTCAGCAGCAATCAAGTCTGGGAGGCTTTATAGACTCATGCTGGGAGGAAGGAGTGCAAGAAGACCCCACTGAGGCAGATGCCGCTGCTATCCAAATAATACCCTCCAGAATGAGAGTGCTCTGTGGGTAACAAAGACGGGTTTACTGCTGCTGCTGCAGTGGGGTCTGATCTTGCAAAAGAATGAGTCCCAGGGTGGATTGGCCATTTTATTGAGGGGTACAGAGGAACAGCTTTCAAACTCAAACTTGTGCTCTGCCCAAATTGTGGAGGGGGCATCCAGTCAAGGGAAGTCTGCTAAGAGCCCTCATCAGGGCTGCAATCATCCCCTGCAGGTGGTTCTGTGGAGTATGCTTTCCTGGAAGAATGTCCAGTTTTATTCCATGGACCATGGTGCGTGGAGGGCCTGGCTCAGGCCACCACACCCAATACGACTGGTCTCAATTGTGTAAACCTACATTTAGAGGGCCGTGCCCAGCTTCATGAAAGGGGAACAGAGGAGGCGGGGTAGATGGCTACTCTGCTCCTTACTTTTCAGTGTGTCCTTGCCCCTTCAAGCAGAGCCCCTGAACACAGGGTATCTGTTAGAGGTCTGCAATAAAACAAGTTAGCCAAACATTCTTGACTTTGTTCTCCCAGGTATAAGTACTAAATTCTTGCCCAGTTTTGCAAAGTGCCCAGTCCAATGTTCCCTCTAAGCTTTGCAATGTTGTGAGCTAAAAATCTACTTTGTGAGCCGAAACAACAACTTTCATTAGAGTTTTGAGTGCAACTCCTTAAAAAAAAAATTACAATCAAATTGTTTTGATTACAATCAAAACAATTTAACAATAAAAGCCATTAGGTGAAAGGGCCACAAAAATCAGAGTATACTTCTGTATAAAAATGGATATGTCCATGCTGATTACAAAGGGGTAGTTATATTAGTCTGCTGCTGCAAAATAAAGCAGACATGCAATGGCACCTTAAAGACTAGCACATTTATTTCAAGAAGAGCTTTTGTGAGTCAGTGCTTACTTCTTCAGCCTCCTTCTGCGCCAAGGCCAAGTTAAATGACGCCTTCACCATGGTGGCCGCTGAGGTGCTACCTCCTCTCCTCAGCTCTCAGGGGCTGAGGGGATCCTAGTGATTTCAGGCTGCATGGGTCAGGCCAGACCCGATCACTCTGCTCTGTTCCCCAGCTAGAGAGCCAGCAGTGGCTGGAGGCGCTCTCTGGCACCACCCTGGGGGCCAAACCAGCCAGGAAGGGAAGAGAGAAGTGGGATGAGGCTCCATCCATACAGGGCCCACCTGCAGATGCTGGCTGACTGGGAGGGTGGGGCCGCCTGAGGGTTAGTATCTGTGAGCTACAACTGAGAAGCTGTGAGCGGAGGAGTCAGAATCTGTGAGCAATTGCTCACGTGCTCACATTAGCGGGAACACTGGTGCCCACTCTGTCCTTTTCCCCTCCATCAAGGTGTCTCACACTAATCCACACAGCAGGATCTCTGGGACAAAACCCTATGCAGCACAACCTACCCGAGTTCAGGGGTGTCTTGGATGACATTTATGTAGGGTGGGGAGCATGAATGAATACTCAGCAGGGGGCTTGGCTGCCACCTCTGGGACATTTGTTGAGACCATGCAGGTGGGAGGGGTTGACTTTTCCCTTTGCATGGGCGCTTATGGGCTACACCATCTTTTTCTTGACGTAACTGTCCACACTGTTTGGGGGTATTATCCATACTGCAGTGTCTTATGAAGTCAACTATCTCCTAGCCCCCCGCCCAGCCTATCCACTCCCAAGCCAGTGCAGACATTTACACCCAAGACCCACTGGCAACCAGTCGCAGCGGGGGACCACTGGCCCATTAGCCTGGTGGTGTGCCACTGAGAAGTCGCACTGGAATAACTTGGGTTTACGTTGATGGATGTGCATAATAGGTTGGCGTAAGGGCTAGTCGGCTCCATAAGCACTCCCCCTCCCTTAGGATTACTCTGCATATCTTTTAATTCTTATATTTATTTAAAATATTTCTATGCCTCCTTTCCACTTCTTTCCAAGGTGCTGAACATCATGAGTGTCAGCACTTTTTTTAATTAAAAAAAGGAATGGGAAACTTTAAGCCTACCTGAGGGGATATTATAATGCCATCTCCAGAAGCTGTCCTTGTCAAGAGAGAAACATTCCAACAAGACTGCAGAAGTAAGTATTCTAGTCTATGAAGCATAATGCAGGCATTGCCATCAATACAGGAAGACTTTACAGTGTCATTTCACCATTAAAACAATAATCCTTGTTTATCAGAAATACGGATAAATCAATAGCCTTGGGCATCTGTAGAGTTATGGAGTTTTTAAAAGGTAGGGAAAGCAAACTAAGCACAAGAAACTGCAGAATTATTAAAATTGTCAGCTTCTAATTCACAGCAAATAGGGATGGTATATCCTGTGGTCCTCTTTTTTATGGGAACTTCACTATGCTGTTGGATCTGCTTTTGTTCTAAAAACAATGTAGCAGTAGTATGCTATGGTATATAAATTACTTTTGTTTTCCCACATGGGTTTCTTTTCATTTGGGAATATTCATTCAAGATGGTAAAAAAGCCACATTCATTTGACAGAAATATCAGATTATCCTCATAAGGTTTTGCCAGAGGCTGCTGCTTAAGTGTCTGTTGTGATTGATGAAGAGGCATAGCAAACACTGTTGGCGCCATGCTTCATTGTTCAAAGTATATCTGAGTCAAGACGACACACATCACGTTCTGGACTTCCACACTCCTAAAGCAGACTTACCAGGCATCTGCATCATTTTCTAGATGCTTGTACATCCGATAGTGAAATCCATTGAAATCAATGGACTTAGGCTGGAGTAACTCTGCTTAGGATTTCACTGTCAGTGGTCATTTATTGGCACCATCATTACTGTATCTCTAGTGAACTCTGAATGGTTGCTTCTTCCCATCAATTTGTTATTTTACTTGCCATAATTCATACTTTTTAGTCCCATAGAAGTTAGGCATACTGGATCTACTGCAGCACTGAAGACACATCCTGCCAAACTTAGAAAGAAGATGAAATGCTATTTTAACAAAATAGTCTGTTCAACAGAACTGATGAGATTTTCCTCTCCTACCCTAATAGCTTTAAAAATTAATTTTCCAGGCTCTTTTCCATATGTATGTGTCTTTCAGATCTCTGGAATAGAAATGTCTGACACTCCTGCTATTCCACAACATCTTGAGGTAGTAGTATACCCGGTAAAATACAAAGATCAAATTCTAGACCAAATTTTGTGAAATGGTGAATTTTTTATCCCCAAAACATGACAAAAGTATCAGCACAGCTTCTGATGTAAGAGCTGGTGAATTGCGTTCAGCAGTTTTGTGGTCTTTGTGTGCTGCCCTTGTCTGGAAAAAAAATACTACAGCCTTCAAGTTAAATTCCTCTTGCTAATGCAATAACAGTAGTTTGATTAATTCTATATTGGAAATTATATCATTATTTGGGGGATGTGAGGTGGATGATGTTCTGAAAATCTTCCCTCACCTCGAACCTAGAGAATGGCCAAAAAGCTAGCAGAAGTGTTAATGTCTCCATCGACCAAAGAAAAATAAGGCCTTCTAAATCATAGTAAGTAAAAAAGCATATTGCAAGGTATTTTTACTTTTAGAACCCCTCCCCACATATTCACATTCCACTTTATAAGAGGGGGGGGACTTCCAGAAGTGACTGCAGACATTGAATAGGAATGTCCCAGATTCAAACTGAAAAATATTCACTGTGTCACATTGAATACCACCAATATGGATGTCTACAGGAAAAAAATTAGGTAACATTGGTTTGGTAATACCAAACTGGAGAAAAACTTTGGTATTCCCTGAATACTGAACTGATTCTCTGGTTTGGTTTGGTATTTACAGAGCAAACTCAGGGCCAAACTACAAGTGACGAATGACCCTTGAACGGCAAGTGTATTCCTCCCTGTTCACTTGCCCTCCACTTGCTCTCCACTCGATCCACTTGCCGTTCAAGTGTCATTCATCACTTGTAGCTTGGCCCTCTGTAAAATTTGACCTGGAAACTCAATTTGGGTTTATATGGTGGCCTGGGTGTGTGTCATTTTTAACCGAATTTCACTAACCCTAACCCCCCCCCAAGTTTCATAAAGATTGGACCATGGGGGTCCATTATATTCCCCCCCCAAAGAAGATGCCCCTAGCACCTCCAATCTCCATTAGTCCCTAAGGGGAAAACTATCTGAAGCCTATCCAGGGGACTGTGGGTAGCATTTTTCAAGCATGCTGGCCTTCAGGAAAACCAATTGCTCAACTCTGCAGGGGAGCAGGCAAGTGCAATGCGAGCTGACAATGTCGCCCACATGGGAAAAGACACACTCACTCTACAAGCTTGTCAGAGAGCAGGAGAGGAGCTTCTGTGTTACCGAGCAGCCCCCCCTCCTGCCCTGAGGCCAGCCACGAACTGTGGCTGAGTTCTTCACTAAAAGATTGCCTTGCATGTGTGCCTCTAATACATGTGTCAGTTTCATATCTGATGCTGCAACAGACGATGTCAGTTTCCTGGACAATTGCTTGCAGGACCCTTGTGTGGCACAGTCCTGTTCAAGCTTATATTTGGACTTTTCCTTGTGGTTCTACCCTACCACCAATCATGGACTTTGTCTTAGACGCTGCTTCCTCACCTGCCATGAGAGCTTGCCTCACCCTGGGCCCCAGCCACGCAGCTAGCAGCCAGGCGCCAGCCAGGGAGATCTTCAGCGAACCTGGCTAGGCGCCCCCTGGCCAGCTCCCGCTGGGAGCCTCCCGCAGACTGGTTACCAAGCTCGCCCTCGCTACCGGGCAGCCTGCTAGTAAGCCCTAGCCGTGCCCAGACGACAGCCTTGTTCTCAGGCAGCCAGGAAACCGAGGGGAACTGCCTGCTTTGGGAAGCCATTTCGAAGAAGCGAGCTGACCACGTACACAGCGAGAGAATTCCGCTCTACTCTGCATATCTTAACACCAATCCAGAATGAAGATTGAGCGCCAGTCAGCCAGAGCAATCAACGAGTGCACATCAAAGCAGCCTCCGCATGCCGGACTTGATGGCACCAGGATGAGCGCTGTTAATGTGCAAACTGCCCGGATCCCCTTCCTTCCCCCGTCCCCTCTCCCAAAAGGTGTCATGATATATCAATCAGACTTCAAACAGTGTCCAATCAAAGCTATTCTGATAGCCCCAAATCCTTTGATTTAAGTCGTGGGAACCACTGAACGGGGATCCCGCCCCCGAATACTTTGAGAGTATATAAGCTAGCCCCTCAAACCAGAGGGCGCGCGCCATTCCTATCCCAGCTCCCCTTGCTGTCTTTCCGTGGTTCTGGTGCTGGCACTGGACCACGTCGCTGCTATATCTCTGACCTGCCTCAGGATTGTAAGTATGCCCTTGTCATCGTGGGGTTCCTGCTCATGCATCCGTCTCTAATTTTCCTACTCTGTATTTCTTAGCTCTTGTATGTAATCTTGTATGTGTATGTAAGTTCAGGCATACGCCACACTATTAGAAAATACACTTTATTGATTAATATCTGTAGTCTGCCTCTTTATCACGTAAGTTTCTGAAGAAGCGACCTTGGTATAGCTGGCTAGATCCGCGCTAAATTTAGTTCTGGACTGCTAAGCTAATTCCCCATTCAAATAAAAGAGCAGTTCCAGTAACATCTGAGCCTCAAGACAGATGTCTGGCTTTCTTTGTAGAGGGGTTGAGGGCTCCATCTCCATGGACATCCTGGCACTGGCTGTGAGGGGAGCCTGATGAGGAGTGAGGGGCCAGCATATCAAGGACCCTCCCCAGCAATCTACTGTCAGGAAGCCCCTCTTGACCTGACTATGCTACACTCACAAAGAGACACCATCTCTCATGCTGGTGAGGTTCCCAGCCCACTCACTGAAGGTGCCCTTGACAAGCAGGTCACACATGGTCACCAACATGTACAACTTCTTCTCCGAGAAAAGCTGCAGTCAGGACACAATACCCTGTTGCAGCCTTCTCACGAGTGCATGTACTCCTGGAATGAGGTCTGCACATCCTGTGTTTGAGTCCAGGAAGGCGGCCACAGCACTCTGAAGTGTATGCACCAGAGGAATGGCCAGACCCAGGGTTGCCATGTCTGACAAGATCGCAACAGTGAATTCCTTGAAGGGACTGAGGACCAAAACTGTCTGGAAGATGGTGAGCCAATCCTCTGGGCTGAACTCAGCCTCCCCCCTCCAAGTTTCATTCCCTGAGAGTCATAATGTGAGGGTGCCCTGCTGCTCCACCAAATGCTCAAGCATGGCGTGGGTGCAGTTCCAGTGAATGATAACATCAGAGCTATGGTGATGCTCCAGCATGCCTGTCTTGGCCTATTTCTGTTGCAGCTGGTGAGTTGCTTTCACTCTGCACAAAAAGTTACAAGTGAGTTGCTTGCATTTCCTGGGAAGACACTGGAATTCATGAGTTGAGGTGTCCTCTGTAGGTTCATCGGAACCCAGATGTAGTGCATCCTTCACCATGAGGTGAAGTTTGTGGGCTGCACAGTGAATGCGTTTGGCGCCCATTCCCACTGCCACCATCAGTCACCATGTATCCCGTAGTGAAGCTTCCTCACCTACCCAGTCTAGTAACTTCCTCTTGATGGCGATGTTTTCTGCCATGTGTGCCATGTCAAGAACCTTGGTCTCCCATCTGTCCCTGCCTGATGCTGGTCATCCCAACCCCACCCTGAAGGTCACTGGGTTGCCACCAGTGCACAGTAAGCAAAAGGTACGCATGCCATGACTGAGTACAGGTTCAGATGTCTGACATGAAGTGTGCCATTCTCCTGGCAGCACAAGACAAGTGTGCCTTCACATGCTCCTTGGTAGACCTGTAAACAGAGGGCACCACGGTATTATTTAGTGCAGTACAAGCAGGAAGCATGTACCAAGTGTCAGGTCCAGTATGTATCTAAACTGTACTGACTCCATTTTCTAATGCTTCTAGTGTTTAAGTGCTTTCTCCCCAGGTGCACCAGTTCCCAGGCAGCATTCCCACCAGAGGAGATTGTTGTGTCTAACACCGTTCCACCAAGCATTGGCCTTGAAGGAGAGCAGCTTCCCAGGACTGAAAGATATTGTTTTGAGAACTGTGGGGGGAGGCTGTTCCAGATGGGTATTGTTACTCTGTATCCTATGCTTGCTCTTCATTGGTAACAATGATCATGTACCATCCTGAGTCTCCTATTCAGGACAGTGGACTATAATGGACCTTTTCTGCAATAAAACTTCCTTTGCCAGACACTGGACTTATTCTTGCTTCTAAAGGGAACCTTGCAGAGAGTGCCTTATCTAGCCACAGTCTGACATTTTGTTACCAATCATGCCTGAGTCGGGCCCAGCGGAATCCAAGGTAGTCCCGGACAGGGATCCTTTGTTTGATCCGTATGCGTCCCCCGACAGTCAAACAGTGCAACCCCAAGAATCGCAGGTGCCAGCCGGGGCTGGTGCTTCGACGCCTACACCGCCTCTCATCGACCTCAGCAGTGAGGGGACAAGGCCGAGGGCTACAGCTCTTCCCTTGCTCTCGCTACCCACCCCGTCGGAGTGGGGAGCCCGACCCCGAGAAACACGGGAGCGCCGGGCCGGAGGGCTACATCCAAGAGTTTCGATGGACGGGCGCCGAAGCCTAGAGACGGTCCCTGAGCTGGACAGCAGCCAACCGTGGCTGTTTTGGAACCGGACGACCGAACGGACGGACGGGAACACATCTCACCGCGGCGCCCTGAGTTGGGATTATTCGGAACTTGCCCCGTGGAAAGAGCCAACGGAAGTTCCTGAGCAAAGTTGGGTGCAAATACAAAGCCGTACCCATGCTGTAGACTCCGGCATCTCGGCCGTGACGGGCCTAGCCAAAGGAATTCTAGCAGCGAGATCGCGAGTCGATCAAGGCGATCCTCCGCCCTGGGGGCCGTTTTCCCCGGTGAGTACAACTGAGGGAGGTTTCGTGATGGGGCAACCGGGTCCTAGCCGAATGCAACAGTTGGAAGCTAGGCTGATCGATATGGAGGAAAGTTTGGCTCATGCCATTCACCTAATCTCGTCAATGGGGGCAGGAGAGAGAATCTCGCCTGAAGAAATGGCGATACAAATTGCCACCCTTCAAAGTGTCATGTCCTATCCAGTGGAGGTCGACCCGCAGCAGCCGCTACCTTCGGGAGAGGAGGAATCCTACCCTGAAGAACCGGGAGAATCGCCCGCGGAACACCCTGGACTAAACGAAACTCCGCCGAGCGGGGATACTCCAGCTGAGGTGCCCGGAGGGACTCCAACGGAACCCCCTAAATTGGACGGGGATCCGTCTCCCGAGGAGACTCCAGCGGAGGAGCCAAGAGAAGGAGAGGGACCAACCCGTCCAACCGAGACGACAGTGATACACCCTCCCGCTTCTCCAACAACAGTTCGGCCGGGTCAGACGGAAGAACTCCCGGCCCCTTCTGAGGAGGAATTACCGCAACGACCGCTAGAAGTGGTTCCTATTCAGCAAACCCCGGGGGAAGATCTACCGGCGCCACAAGACCAGCCTGTGCGTCCCAGAGACACGACACCAAGAGGGGCAAGCCCGCGCGGCCCACCACCCATTAAGCCTTCGCCGCTGCGGCCCCTTCCGCTTCGACCACAATTAACCCCGCCGCTGCAGCCGATACGTTTGCCACTGGAGCAGCCCGTAAGACCACCTCCGAACCAACCGATGGGGCCTACACCACTACGACCCCACCAACCCACCCCTCAGCGGCCGATCATTACTCCGCCGCACCGACCACCTCCACCTCAACCGCTACGGCCAGCACCTCCTGCATTGCCACCAGCCAGACCGAGACTGCAGCCACCAGCCCAGCCGAGAGCACCACCGCCAGCCCAGCCGAGGCCGCTACCCCCGGCTCAACCGGTGATGCTGCCGCCAGCGCAACCAGCACCGCTAGCACAACCGGGTCCCCCCATACCTCAAGTGCCATTGATGCTTCCGGCGGACTTCTACCCAGCACCGGCTCCGAGGCAAGACCTCCCAATGGGTTGGGTGAAACTGGAAGCCACTTTTGATGGGGATCCCTCCAAACTGGGCTTTTTTCTAGTGCAAGTCGTGCAATTCTTCAACCGGTGGGGACACCTCTTCGGCAGCGAGGCCAGCCAAATTGAACATCTCGGCTCCCGCTTACAAGGGAAAGCAGCGGACTGGTACGTAGGACTATATAATATCGGGGCCCCAGAACTCGATACTCTCCAGGGGTTGGTAGATGCTATTCGAGCACAATATGAAGACCCCTTAGAGGAAACCAGGGCCCGAACAGAATTGCAGGCCATTAAACAGGGCAGCATGTCAGCGAGAGACTATATCACGAAATTCCGACAATTGGCTGCCAAATGCCCTAGGTGTGAGGAGTCCACCAAAATCATCCTGTTCAAGCAAGGACTAAACCCGAGACTTTTGGACAGAGCCCTCATGCAGGACAATCCCCCTACCTTGTTAGGTTGGATCCAACTTGCATGCGAAGTTGAGAATCGCATTTTGGAAGTCCGTTTGGTTGAACAACAACAACAAACGGGACAAAGAAGACCCTTGACTTTGCAGAAGGGAGGACGGGGAGCTGGGTACGCCACCCGTGGAGCGAGAGATGCTAGATGGCAACAAGGGCTGTGTTTGCAATGCGGACAAGCCGGTCACTTTGCAGCACAATGCCCCTACCGGCCTGTGCAAAGACCTCCGCTTCAACTAAGGCGCCCAACCCTTGCTCCATTTCCTACTCTCCAACGCCCGATTCCCGCACCTCGAGCGAACAGAGGCCGCGGCGCTTCCCAAAGGCCCGCCTCAGAGAGGGGACTAGAAGCGGAAGAAGTTATGGAATACGACCCCGCTTCCCCAAACGCAGCAGTCAATCCAGAGAGCCCCCAGTCGGGAAACGAGATGGATCTGTCGTAAAAGGGCCCAAACGACAGATCCGCCCCAAGCCCGTTCCTGCACCGAACCGGCCACCTGGGTCCATTTTATTCATGCCCGTGACTCTGATCAACCCAGAGAGAAAAATGCACATTCGGGTGCAAGCTCTAATCGACTCGGGCTGCTCAAGAGACATCATAGCCCCTGCTCTAGTTAATGGACTGGTTTTACCAACTCGGGATTTACAAAATCCAGTAATCTTTGAACAAATGGATGGTACCAACATGAATCCTGTTACAACTGAAACCATCCCGGTGATCACAGGCATGGGACAACATTGGGAGAAGAGGTCCTTTGTCATCAGCTCTACTGCCAAGTACCCGTTAATCCTAGGCAGCAAATGGCTATGTGATCACAACCCCTACATAGACTGGGCACAGGGATGCATTACCTTCAGTCACGCCAACTGTGAAAATCACCGTTGGAATCAAAACTGGGGCGAAGACCCTACTCAGAAAGAAAAGGCCCTCCTTACCCAAGAAGAAGTCAACCAAATACCCGAACCTTACTGGCCTTTTCTAAACGCTTTCTCGGAGGAGGAAGCGGACACTCTACCCCCCGCATCGACGAACGGACTGTGCGGTGGAAATCTTACCAGGAGCCTCGCTACCCAAAGGACGACTCTACCCCATGAGTCTCCATGAACGCGAAGAGCTCCGGAAATTCATCGACACCAACCTTCAACGTGGGTTCATCCGCCCAGCCTCTAGCCCCCACGCTGCTCCGGTCCTCTTCGTAAAAAAGAAGGATGGGGGACTCAGACTCTGCACAGATTTCCGGGGACTGAACGCAGTGTCCACCAACAACGCCTATCCTCTACCGCTCATCCGAGACCTTCTCAACGTCGTGGCCCAAGGTAAGATCTTTACGAAATTAGATCTAAAAGATGCCTACTTCCACGTTCGTATCAAGGCAGGGGATGAGTGGAAAACCGCGTTTAATACGCCCCTCGGACAATATGAATACTTAGTTATGCCTTTTGGATTGACGGGAGCCCCGTCTGTATTCATGTCCATGATAAACGAAGTTCTACACGAATTTCTGTACAAAGGGGTGGTGGTGTACCTTGATGATGTTTTAATTTATTCGGACACCGAGGAAGAACATGTTCAAATGGTACAAAGGGTCCTAGCCACCTTGATGAGGAATAAACTGCCCATCAAATTGTCCAAATGTGAATTCCATAAAACAGAACTCACTTACCTTGGGTATTGTATCTCCCAAGAGGGTCTGAAAATGGATCCAGCCAAAATACAGGCGATACAAGATTGGCAAACGCCCACCACCCGCAAAGACCTGCAATCCTTCCTGGGTTTTGCCAACTTTTATAGAGACTTCATAGCAAATTTCGCCCAAATCACGCTCCCCTTAACAGAACTGCTGAAAACCAAAGATAAAGGGGACCAAGCTAAGAAGCCCTCTTCCAAATTACAATGGACCCCCGATTGCCAAACGGCTTTCGACTGCCTAAAAGAGCAATTTGTAACAGAACCCATCCTCTCCCACCCCAACGAACAATCCCCCTTCATAGTACAGGTCGACGCCAGCGATACGGCGATAGGGGGGGTTTTGCTACAGAAGGGGGAGGATGGAAAATTGCGTCCTTGTGCGTTCTTGTCTAGAAAATTTTCTGCGGCGGAAAGGAATTGGAATGTGTGGGAGAAGGAGGCCTTTGCAGTAAAAGCAGCCCTTACTAACTGGAGACATTGGCTGGAGGGGGCGCGATACCCTTTTGAGGTCTGGACAGATCATAAAAATTTGGAGGCCCTCCGGAGCCCACGCAGACTGAATGCCAAGCAATTGCGGTGGGCGGAATTCTTTTCGAAATTCAACTTCACTCTAAATTATCTCCCGGGCAAAACTAACTTTTTGGCGGACGCCCTATCGCGCATGCCCCAACATAGGAGCAAACGGGCGGAGACGGTCGACACGGTCTTCTCGCCTAAGCAACTTGGGGGCGTGGTGACTACTCGCAGCCGCGCCAAGCAGCCCCTCCCAGCCAACCAGGAATGGAAATCGAAACTTAAAGCTGAAATAGAGAAGGAGGGGGATAGAGCTCCGCGGAGCAAACTGACCCAATCCCCACAAGGGGATTGGTTGGCCGGGGGCAAGTTGTATGTCCCAGACAGCCTCAAACTGGAAATTTTGCAGCGCTGTCATGATGCTCCCACTGCTGGACATTATGGGTATCTAAAAACTTTGCATCTCGTCCAAAGACAATTCTGGTGGCCGGGCATGCGCAAAGACATTTCCCAATACGTTAGTTCCTGTCCTGTTTGCCTCAGCGCCAAAACCAGGAAAGGGAAGCCTCCGGGTCTCCTGCAACCATTGGAAACGCCAAACAGACCCTGGGACGTAATATCCATGGATTTTATTACTGATCTACCTATCTCAAAAGGACATAATTGTATTTTAGTGGTGGTAGATCTGTTCTCCAAACAAGCACATTTTATCCCCTGTACTGCTATACCCTCCGCGCGAAAGCTAGCGGATCTGTTTTTAAAACACATCGTGAAATTACATTCTTTTCCGTCCAAGGTGATTTCGGATCGCGGCGGACAGTTCGTTGCCAACTTCTGGCGGGAGCTTTTGAAAATGTTGAATATTGAACAAGGCATCAGTTCAAGCCACCACCCACAAACCGACGGACAATCCGAAAAGACTAACCAAATTTTAGAACAATTCCTTCGTTGCTACATTAATTTTCAACAAGATAATTGGGTGGACCTTCTCCCCCTAGCCGAATTCTCCTATAACAACAGTGTACACGCTTCAACGGGAGAGGCTCCATTCAAAATTGTGTACGGGACTCACTTCGATCCCTTCCCGTTAGACGCACCCCCTCTCCATTCCTCTACACTGCCAGATGTATCTTCATGGTGGGGGGAGGCGGCGCAGCAGTGGACTCTTATTAAGAAACACCTTGAAAAAGCCAAACTGGATTACAAAAAATACGCAGATCGCCATCGTGTGGCCGAATGGGAATTACAACCTGGAGATCATGTGTATATTTCCACAAAAAACCTAAAGCTAGCTCAAACCAGCCGCAAACTCGCTCTAAAATTCCTGGGACCTTTTCCTGTGCGCAAAATAATAAATAAAGTAACTGTTGCTGTAACTTTGCCTAAAAACCTGCGCCATGTGCATGATACGTTCCACGTCAGCCTTCTAAAGAGAGCTCCCACCGACAACAAATGGCACATCAAAGCTCCACCCATTCCAACTTTGATTGACGACCAAATACACTATGAGGTACAACAAATCTTGGACTCTAAGCTCAAGCGAAACCAGCTTTTTTACCTCATTCGCTGGAAGGACTTTGATTCTGGTTACGATGAATGGGTGAACTCTGCACATGTTCATGCTCCTAGATTAACCAAAGCTTTTCATACTCGCTATCCATATAAGCCAGGGGGGGATCTATTTTAAGGGGGGCAGAATGTCAGGTCCAGTATGTATCTAAACTGTACTGACTCCATTTTCTAATGCTTCTAGTGTTTAAGTGCTTTCTCCCCAGGTGCACCAGTTCCCAGGCAGCATTCCCACCAGAGGAGATTGTTGTGTCTAACACCGTTCCACCAAGCATTGGCCTTGAAGGAGAGCAGCTTCCCAGGACTGAAAGATATTGTTTTGAGAACTGTGGGGGGAGGCTGTTCCAGATGGGTATTGTTACTCTGTATCCTATGCTTGCTCTTCATTGGTAACAATGATCATGTACCATCCTGAGTCTCCTATTCAGGACAGTGGACTATAATGGACCTTTTCTGCAATAAAACTTCCTTTGCCAGACACTGGACTTATTCTTGCTTCTAAAGGGAACCTTGCAGAGAGTGCCTTATCTAGCCACAGTCTGACACCAAGGACAAACTAGCTGGAGCAGCCCTTGGAAGCCAAAGTCCTCTACTACGGAGAAAAGTTGCCCATGTATGCAGATCATCTCCACGATCTTCCAAGTGATGAGCTTAGATGCCCTCTGAATCCCTTCTCTTAGCACACTAGTGCCATGCGGCAGAGATGCTTGGTGTCCCTTTCCTACAGGAAACCTGGGGGGTACAGCACCAGAGGTGGTCATGGGACAACCCCTCAGTTGGCTTGCTGGCAGCTGTGTGGTGCCAATTCCCCCCCCCAAAAGAAGCACTTCCTAGTAGTGCTTCCCCATCAGGTTTCTGAGACTGGTCATTGAGAGATTATTCACACCCTTCCCTTGACTGACTCAGGCCCTACAGTGTTGTTGACACTATATATACTGGGGGCCCTTTGTCTTCTGGGAATGGTCCCAGATGGAGGACAAGGGGGGCCCATGCTGCCCTGCAGCTGCAGGCATCCCAGGAGGTGCCTCCTGTGAGATGCTCGGGCCAGACACATTGTGTCTAAGCTGGGCAGAAGAAAATGTCTGAGGGTGAAGGGGTAGAGATGAGGTTGCAGAGATGATTGCCATAGACAGGCAATCTTTTTAAAGTAATACCATACCCAAATTGCACATCCCTACCACCCAAGCTATTTCACAAAAATGCCTTTTAAAACCACTGTAGTTATTTTTGAACTTATTGTCATTACAGTAACACTTTTTTAAAAAACATTGTAGAACTTTTTATATGTTATATAAAATATATTTCATTATCTAGTCTAAACACCAGCACAAATCTGCAAAATGTAATTGAAGCAACATTTCCCTCAACTTCCTGCATGGTCTTGCCAAATGCTGGACTTGTCTCTTATTTCAATGCAGATTTTAAACATATAAAGATGCTTAGTTTCTCTATTTGACATCTTTATTTAGGCAGGAAACATTTATGTGAATATTTATCCATGAATTTTAAATAACTGCATTCTTTTTTAAAACAGGATTTCAAAAGTCTAAAATAGCAATTAATCTGCCTTCTCATCCATTTCATAATTGTCTCTAACATTTTTTCATATGAAAATACAAGGTATTCCCCACAAAAGAGACTTACACAGCCTTCTGTAAATCCCCACAGACAGTATGTCAAGTTAAAGTATACAAACCCTTCTATATAACATACTATTTACACTACCATTTTTATGCTCCGGTGCGCATGACCTCCTGTTTCAAATTTTATTGCTAATAAGAATGGCTTATTTTGCTTTCACAGCGAATATTATCAAAATCCAGGTCTAATCCCTACTTTATTATACTATTCTATGGCAAAATTGTGTGTCTAATATACTAGCTTTAAATAAAAACAGCAAACAAATATAATAGAAAGGCATTGGATGTATATGCCAAACTGCAACAGGCATTGGACTCAGATGACAGGAGAAGATCGCAGACTCACCGGCGGGCTGTATTGGCATCAAGGGAAGGATGCAGTGGAGGTGTGGTCAGCCCGGAAGAGGAGGAGCGTCCATCCCTCCTCCTGTCCAGTCATATGGTCAGCACCATTCTTGCAGGATTCCTGACAGGAGCAACACATTCCCTACCCACCCTCCGCTCTCGGGACAGCATGGGGGGGGGGGCTGTCACAACTTTATGGGTTTGGCGGGTTTGAGGCATTGGTCCAGATCCTAAAAAGGGTGAGAGGGTACTTGGACAGCTCACCCTAACAGATTGGGAGACAACAGCCATCCAGCATGGCTGGCGGCGGAAGAACGCTTGATGTGGTGCACCAACGACAGCGACTGGGACTTTATAATGCCTGGCCATGCCCCAGTACCAAAATCTCTCTCTTGCGTTAAAAAAAAATCCTTCTGGTTGTGGAAGGCTTTCCAAATGCAATATAACATTTCCAACCCATATTAAACAGGTATCAAGAGACTCATAAAAGGGGCTGTTGGCATCTATGCAAATTAGAAATACACACTTCCATCCCTGCCACAATGATCAAAGGGCCCTCACACAGAAAACAGAGCAGCAGCAGCAGCTCCAGCTTTGCTTCACAAATGGTCTGAATGACGTCATTAGTGTCATGGTTACAACATGGCTGCACAAAGCATTGGTCATACCTCTTGCCACTGATATAATAGATAATTTTGAACAGGAGGGCTGTTCTTAGAGAGCCCACCTCCTCCCAAATCTGTAAAATAAAGATAATTTCTCCCTTGCAGGGGTAGAGCATTTGAAATCCTCCACAGAAAAATACCAGAGAACTGTGTTGTATGTTAGTCTTATTATTAGTCTTATTATTAGGCCTCTGCATAACAGCTAAATGAGTATTCAGCCTAAAGCAATAGATTCACTAATATGCTCTATTAGTACTTTGTGAGCATCAGCAAAATTACTTTTTATGTAATCTGGTTCATTCTTCAGTAATGTGTATTGCTGAATGTAAGAAAGCAAACATTCCATTTCTCCTCCACCAACCTTGTAGCTTGACAATCTCAGAGCTTCAGCCAGAATTAGTGGTTCAAAATATAAGAAAAACAAAATAATTGACAACACTAGTGTCTTACCAGTTTTTATTTTTTTAAAAAAATCTAGATGTAGTAATTTCGTATAATAAATGTAATTTAATATCTCCAAGAACAAGAAAAATTCTGTCACATGAAATGTGTTTCAGTGTGATTCTTCAGGTGTGTGTTTCTTATATAAAGAATTTATCATTTACATAGATATTCAGATGCACAGATACCAGTTTAAATAAACAAGCATGAGAATTTGATGGACACGTGAAATAATTATAGGAAAGAAGAAAAAATATTTTAGCCACTTTTAGATTTTTTTCCCTCATTAGAATAGCAGAATTTACTTTTTTGCAATTCCACTTGCTTACAGATAATCCTTTATTTATATATGCTAAGATATAAAAGGCAAACCATATTGCCTCACCTTTTTTCCTGGTGCAGGTGCAGTGAGTCATTGGCAACACTGTGCCTGAGGCACAATAAGCCCAGAGAAGCAGTGGCCAAGACCTCTATGGCGCAGCCTTCCCAAGGAGGCTTCTGGAGGGCCGTGCCTATGTTCTGCCATGACAGCTTCTCTCATCTGACCAGGACCTTCTGCAGGCACCACCCTGAAAATGGACAAAATTAATAGCTGCCCTTACACATGCATTCTCTCTGGTGGCCCCCACTTTTTGGAATGGTCCACCTGAGGAGATTAGGGAAGCCCTCCACATACAAAGCAAAACTGAATTATTCAAGAGGGCTTTTTTACACAGACAGGAAGGCTGTATTGTTAGGGAGTTGTCTCAAGAGAGCCATCAATAAAGGGATAAGGAATATCTTTGAAATTGACTGTACAGACTCACACTGTGTAGTCTGCCTTAAGTCTCAGTGAGAAAGGTGGACTAGAAATAATGAAAATCAATCAGTCAATCACTAAACATGCCTTGAGAGTGTTATGATTCTCCACAGTATCATGTATAGTTACCTAACTCCGGTGGCACTTTACTTTCAGCCAGTAATACTTTTTTGCAGCTTGTTTCCAACATGTATCACATGATGGATCCCTTTAGATAACGTATAGAACATTCAGTTATACCATTCTAAGACCTCATGGACTTATAATGGTCTAACTCTGCTTAGGAGGACGCTGCAAGTTTGATAAAGATCAGCACAAAAGAAAAATAGCAATGATAACCTGAGTCCAACTTTAGCTACAGATAAAGAATAATTTACAGATAAATCTACACCAAGCATTGTCAACTTCCATCAAGGGTATACACTGCTGCAGCAGTTATCATTGTGCAAAATCATGCACTGAAAATCCATGAATACCTTAGTTTTTCCAACTCTGAGATGTGGCAAATCTGACACTGCTAATCAGGACAGAGGATAGGAAGGACAGAAGATCCAAGTTACCTTTTGCAGAAGTATCTAGCAACAGGTCTGAACCATTATGAGTTTCTGCTGATGTCTAGAAATCTTTGCTGAAATGAGAATCAGGACATCCTTCTCTGCTTGATCACTGCTTGATTGTCGATTGTAGTAGTTGAGGGGTCAAATTAGCCAGGCTGGAAAAGCTATATTGCCATTGTTTCATGCTGTTACCTTACCTATAGGTCTCAATGCAAACTCTTTGCTATCAGTGCATGGTTTATTGATAAACTGAAGTTTTATGGCCCTGCTGCTGATATCATAGGCAGCAGAGCCCACCTGGACAATGGGAAATGGCAGGTGGGCTGCTATGCTGGCTGCTGAGCTCCTCAACTCCCATGAGGCTTAGGTTGGGATACCTGCAGAGAAGCCAATCCTCTTTGGAGTTGAGGAGAACGCCAACTGGTTCAATAGCCCACCTATCATTTTTCTTTCAAGGTAGGATGTAGGGCTATGCTGGCCCACCCCAACCCCTGCTGTCAATCGTTAGGATGGGAGCAATGGAAGGAAAATCATCATTGCTCCAATGGCATGATGTTACCTATCAGCACAAGCCTAGAAAGGACATCATTGGCTTGGGGTGATGTGTGACCATTCTAATGAAACTCAATGGTAAAACCATAGAATTTAAGTGGGATCCTAGAGCATCATCATGTTACAATGACATCACTTTTGGATGCATGCTGGAAATGATGTGCATTGCTGGAGAGTTGGCAATTTGAATTTGCCACCCCACTTAGCCTCCTGCCACCTGCCAGCACTCTGCTGGCAACCCCAGTGTGCTCTGCCACCTTTGATGCTGTGAAGGGACCTTTACAGGGCAGGAAGTTCTAGAACACTCCAGGGCAGCCAGCAAGGGACAGAGCTGCACTGGAGCCTCCAACAGGACCAAAGATCAGCTGTAGGCACCTTTTCTGTCGGCAGTAGCCCAAGCCACCAGACTGTAGAAAAAGCCTAATCAACCACCCACTGCCAGTTAAAGTGTAGCATCTTGGACCTTTAAATTTTAAATGGCTCTTGCTTCTATGGAGGTAGTTTTAGACTGGTGACCCTTTAAAATTCAAAGGGTTGAGGTGTGACTCTTAGTTGTGGAGAGTTTCTTGCTCCCTAACCACTGCTGTCTCCCCAATATTACTTCTGACTCCAATATTATTGAATGTGATAACATCAAAATTGGGATTCATGTTGGGAAGGCAGAAGCAGTGTCAGATATTGCTGACCCAGCACCCTAAATATCTGACCTAAATAAATACCAACATGCTAAATAAATATCAGCACCCTAAATTAATATCAATATCCAATTGCATATGTCTAGTTCCAGCTTGTATATATTTATTTAAAACATTCATATTGTGCCTTCCTTCTTCCTGAGGGCAGTTTAAACAAAATATAACCTGACAATAAGAGCATAAAAATGCTACATCTATAAAACAATAATTAATACAACATCACAGAAGAAATTCAGGCAGCTGCAGTAAACAAGTCAGCACAACAAAACAAATAAGCCAATAAAATTTGCAGTACTGCCCTAAATGGAAAGTATGTCTGACATAATATGTGGCAGATATTATACTACTACATACGTAACTAGTAACTCTGACTATAAATGCCCATTCACAATAAGTTATTCTGACAAATAAATCACATGATTGCCGGAAAACTTAGCACCATGTGTTAGAATTCCAAGATTTATTTCTCAGCAAGTATACAGGTGACCCATAAATACCATACATGCACCACTGGTATCCTTTCACCACCATTGCTACTTGGTCATGCATGTGAGTTTAGGATTACAAGCCTGGCCATTTTCACACGGCCATGTACCCGGAAGATTGTGCAAAACTCTCAGCATAAAAGCGTCTTCCTAGCATGATTTCCCAGCATGATCCTGTTTAATGGTGCTTTTTCTGACATCATTGGGTCATTAAAGGAGATCGGGCCGGGAGATGGTGTTAGGAAGATGCTTCATGCGTGCCAACTATTGAAGATTGGACTTACAAATTGCTGTATATGGCTGAAATGGACAAGATGACAAGAAAATTGAGAGATCTGGACTCAGGGCAGTTCAACACAGACTGGGAGAAGCTGAAACAATACCTGGAGAAGAAATGGGAGGTGGGAGGAAAACTGTGGCAGTTTGAGAACTACTGAAGTACTGAAGTAGAGGGGGGAGACTTTACCGGGGGGAGAAGAGATAAATGTGAATTAATAAGCAGTCAGATTAATAGATTGACATATATACAGATATATATAGGTTAACAAACAGAACATAGAGAAAATAATTAATTATAAGGACTAAATATAAGGAGCGATTAACTAACAATATTTTCTTTTTTTTTTCTGACAAGTTTTGTACCAAACTGAATGTCTGAAGATATAGATGGGTCAAATTGATTGACTACGTGAGGAGAGATATATAGAACTATTATAAAAAGATAGAATGAGTAATATATATAGAGAATAAGTCAAATTGTTTGATATAAACGAATGTATGATCTATATGGTTTATGATATATAGAAATACCTGAAATTGAAAAATTGGGATAAATTGTTTATCTAAGATGGAAACAAAGGCTTACAGTTTGGGCATATAATGTTAAAAATAGTTAAGGATGTACTGCTTAGAATAATGGAGAATATATATTTGTTTTAGATAGAGGAAGCTAATAAAAGTAAGGGAAAGGGGACAAAGGGTTGGAAAGCTGTTGGAAGTCAACAAAAAGGGGGGGGAAAGGGAGGGGGTTAGAGATGAAAAAATTGGGGAAAATTGAATGTAAATGTGGAAATAATGGAGTCTAACCCAATAAAAAATTTTCAAAAAAAAAAAAAAAAAGGAAGATGCTTCATGCCATGAGTTTGCGCGATCTCCCAGGGTGCGTGTGAAAATGGCCCTTGATTATGATGCACAATGTACTATAATCAAATTCATACCAATGCACAATGAATATTACATTTTATTTGCCATAAACTCTCTTGATTGCATTGGTATGGATTCAACGTGCTTAGTCATCATGATAACAAGTGAGAAAATACTGTGCATAATGTTATAAGCAAATAGCTCCATATGATGTATTAGGATGGATTTCTTCCAAAAAGGGTACAAAGCTATCATTTGTTCTCTAAAATTTCTATCAAACCTGGATATGAATAGTTTAAAATAAGGCTTTGTGAGTGTGAGATGTGAAAACATTCAGAATCCATCTCCAGTGTATTCTCTACAGGCAACCTTAGAGTTTAGGATTATTCTTAGCTAGTTCACATTAATCTGAAGGCAAATTTTTTAGAATTTGTTATTTTAGCAATCAACACTAAATGCTACTATTATTTATTTATTTATTTTTAGATGAATATCCTAGTTTTGCCTGTTGCAGGTATTTTGCATCCAGACACTTTTCTCTAAGGAAGAAGAGATAAAATAAGAATTGTTATTTCAGACATATACTTGACAGGAGGCTCCTCCTCCTGTGAATGTTTCCCCTAGCATTATTCTTAAAATAATAAACAAAAATCAAATGTTACAGATGACGGATCAATGGAAATACAAGTGACTGCATTCACATAAATTGATCTGGCTGTCACATTTGATGTAGTACTAGCAAGCAACAGAGTTAATTGTTTTTTCAGACAGGATTACATCAACACATTCAGTCCCTTTTATCTGAAAAATATGATACATTCTAGCCATAGTAAACATTCCTATTATAATTTGGTTAATTCAATTTTTAGATGCTTTACTTGTGTTAACAAACAATTCTAACTAGGGGTGTGCAAAAAAAATGGTAAATTTGGTTTGGTAATACTGAACTAGAGAAAAAAATTCAGTAATCCCTGATTACCAAACTGATTCTCTAGTTCAGTTTGGTAATACAGAGCAAATTCAGTAAAATTTGGCCATTGTTTCCTATGGAAAACTCCATCTGGGGCTATCTGGTGGCCATGGGGTGTCATTTTTTGACCAGACCATCAAATTTGCAGGGAATCTACTCTTGTCTGTCCTCTAAAGACCAACAAGTTTCAAGAATATTGGATCCCCAATTCTATAGGCCCCTGAACAAGGGCCATTTCCACACTACTTACCTTCATCCGGAACACTGTGGAACATTGCAAAAAAACCGTGGAAGATAGCGTATTCTCGCACGACTTTTGCGTGATGTCATGAAAAACTTGCGCGAGAAGATGCTATCTTCCGCGTTTTTTTCATGGCATTCCACAGCATTCCAGATGAAGGTAAGTAGTGTCAAAATGGCCAAGGTGACCCCAGCCACTTGTTCCTATTGTTGAGGAAAAGTACAAGCTAATTGCAGAAACACATGGAGCAAGGCTGCCATGGCCAAAGGCACACTCCCAAATACACACTCCACACATAGACAGTCCAACAGAACCAAACTGAAGCAACCCCACCACCCAAGTGCCCCTGAACAAGCTGCCCACAGCCACTCCATTGTTCCCAATGATGGGGAATTTTCCAAACTGGTTCTCAGGGCACATACACACAGGGCAAGCATGCCAGTGGCCAAGGCATGGTCCCAAATGCAAAGTCATCCCTGGGAAAGTCCAACAGAACTAAACTGATGCCCCCCTCCAAAAACCATAGCCCCCTGTGCAGCTGACCAACCACTCTCCATTGTTTCCTATGTTGACCAACATTATACCAGAGAATCACGTCTATTCTACTCTAACTAAACTAAGGCAAGAGTCAGTGTTGCAAACTAGCCCAGTAGAACCAGTGTCATTCACAGCAGCCAGAGATTCAGCCAGTGGGGGAATATGTGACAGAACAGAACCAACAACCAAGCACTACCCAGCCACAAGCACAGGCTAAGCAAGCACTGGAGGGATCAACTGTCCCTCCTGACTTTTAAGCCTTGAGAAGAGCATTTTTCCCAACCTCCCCAACATAGACTCACAGAGGATGCAAGCCACAAGGTGGGCTCCCTTTATTCATCTGAAAGACCAGAGTTGGGAAATTTAAGAGTGGTATGTTCACATTCAGGAAGACCAATTGCTCTCCAGGGGAGCAGGGGAGTGTGATGCAAGCTGACAACATCACCCATGTGGGAAAAGATGCACTCACTCTACACACTTGTCGGAGGGCATGAGAGGAGCCTCCGTGCGATAAGAAAGAAGTCCAGCCAGACCGTCTCTTTCTTAGCCCAGTAGCTCAGATAGGTGGAAAGCAACTTGCAGGGCTCTGAAAGGTAGTCCCTGAGAACTGCCTTTGCCAGATCCTGGCTCATGTGCTTCACGTTCCCAACTGGGCCGAGGGCATGCCAGACTATCTCCATCTTCATGGACATCTCAGCTCTGGCTGTGGGGGGGACCTTCTGAGAAGGGGCGAGGGAGGGACCAGCAGAGCTGCCTCACCACACCCTTTGTTGGCAGGAAGTCCCGCTTGACCTGCCTACACCACACCCGCAAAGAGAGGGCATCTCTTACACTGGTGAGGTTCCCAGCCCATTTGGTGAAGGTGCCTTTGATGCATGGGTCATGCATGGTTGCCAACATGTACAGCTCCTTCTCAGTGAGAGGCTACAGCCGGGACATGGTGCCCTGTTGCAGCCTTCTTATGCTGCAAGTCCTGCATGTATATTTATTTATTTATTTATTTATTTATTTATTTATTTATTTATTTATTTATTTATTTATTTATTTATTTATATTCCACCCTATTCGCACAAGCAGGCTCAGGGCATATTACAGTATGATAAAAGGCATTTACAGTATAAATTATATTAAAACAGTTTAAATAACAATATAAAACAACATAGTACAAAAATAATATAAAATAGCAGCACTTGGTAACAGGGTTCACCACCTGAGCTACCATTTAAAAAGTAAAAGAGCTAGATGGTGGATGCATCTGATCGGGAAGGGATCTGATCTCTATTTGGCCGGTGGAGGCCAAGCTCAGCCTCAACCATATGCCTGGCAGAACATCTCTGTCTTACAGGCCTGGTGAAAGGATAACAAATCCTGCTGAGCCCTGGTCTCATCCGACAGAGAGTTCCACCAGGTTGGAGCCAGGACCGAAAAGGCCCTGGCTCTGGTCGAGGCTAGGCGGTCCAGGGAGGAGGTCATAGCACTCTGAAGCATATGCATCAGAGGAATGACCAGACTCAGGGTCACCATGTCAGACAAGATAGAAACAGTGAATTCCTTGAAAGGCCTGGGGGCCTCCACTGTCTGGGAGATGGTGAGCCAATCCTCTGGGCTGAACTTCCCCCTCCCAAGTGTCACTCTCTGAGAGCTACACCATGATGGTGACCTGCTGCTCCACCAAATACTCAAGCATGGCATGGGTGGAGTTCCAACGAGTGACAATGTCAGAGATAAGGCAATGCTCCAGCATTTCTACCCCAGCCTGTGTTGCCAAGTAGGCCCCCTCCCCTGCTTTGAAGCCGGCTATGAACTGTGTTAAAGTTTCCTGCGTTGCTGTTTTACTGCTACACCCAAAGACTGCTGTGCACGCGTGTGTATTCTGATACACGTGTCAGTTTCCTGCCTGCGTGTCAATTACCTTGCTGCTGTTATAGACTGTGTAGTTTACTGACTCCATGTTTGGTTAACTGCACAAAGGACTCTTTTCCTGGGCAGCCCTGCCCTGACCTATATCTGGAATTCCCAGTGTGTGTTTGGACTCTGTTACAAGTGTGCCCCGTGCCTGCATTGCCATCTGCCACGGACCGTGCCTATTCCCTGCTTTGGACTGTGTTTTAAAGTGTTGCTCCCCTGCCTCCATGGAAGCCTGCCTCATATGGGCCCAAGCCGCTGCTAGCAGCCGGGCGCCTGCCGGGGAAACCTCCAGCGAGCCTGGCTAGGCGCTCCCTGGTCAGTTCCCGCCTGGAGCCTCCCGCGGGCCGGTCGCCGAGCTTGCCCTCGCTACCGGGCAGCCTGCTATCCAGCCCCAGCTATGCCCAGCCGGCATCCATGTTCTCAGGCAGCCAGAAGACCCTGGGAAGAAGACTGCTTTGAGAAGCCATTTCGGTGAAGCGGGCACACCACGTCCGCAGCGAGAGCCCCTCGCCCCGCTCTGCATATCTTAGGAGCCGCCCCGGAGAAGGAACTAAGTGCCGACCATCCCAAGCACTTAAAGAATGCATCTCAAAGAAACCTCCGCATTCCAAAGCTGATGACATCAGGACAAGCCCTGTCCGCTGGAACATCCTTTCAGCCCACTTGGATTTCCCCCTCCCTCTTTTGTCCCCTCTTCCTGAGGTGTCACTTATCACGATCTGATTACCAAAGTGGCCCATCCAAGCCATTCAGTAGCCCATTAGACCCTTTGTTTTAATCTGTGAGAACCACCAAGTACAGCACCAGCCCCAGGGTACGTTTTGGGGTATTTAAGCTGGTCTCCCAGACCACTCGGTGCTCAGGCCATCCCTATCCAGACTTCCTTGCTGTCCGTCTGTGGTCCCAGTGCTGGCATTGGGCCACCCTCGCTGTTGTGTCTCTGCTTCGCTCCAGGATAAGTGAGTATTTCCCCTATCATCGTTGGGAACCAGCTAATGCGAATGTCTCTGTATTTCCTACTCTGTATTTCTTAGACCTTGTATGTTCTTTGTATGATTGTGCAAGCTAGGCTTACGCTACACTCAATACACGTGTTTGAACCTGACTCCTTGTCTGCCTCTTTTTCACTAGAGTGTCTGGGATCAGGACCTCCGTATACATAGGTTAAGATCCGCGCTAAATTTAAGTTACAGACTGCTAAAGCTAATCTCCCCCTTATAATAAAAAGCAGTTCTGGTAACAGTTTACTGGTGGAGAATGCGGGCATAACCCAGTTCGTGTGAATGCACGTGAGTCGACACGCGTGTTTTCAGCGAACTGACTTAGAGGAAAATTTTCCAGACCTCAGTGTAAAGAGCGCAATTTAGCTCAGGGAATTAAAAGTGTGAGTGTGTGTGGCTCTAGCGAGCATTTCTATCTTGTGGGTTGGCTTTTCCCCCATTTCCTCCTTCAGCCAGCTTTGGACTACTTGCCTTTTGTGGTGCACCGCGAGGCCCTCCAGCCGTTATAACCGGTGTACTGTGGGTGAGGACCTCTGAACTGGTGAAGTTCCTGGCCACTTTCCGGGCCGCCTAAACGCGTCTATGTGGGTGGGATCCCAGAAGTAGGCTCTATAGATATATATACATCCTGAAGCAGCACATATAAAATTCTCTTCCGCCCTCCCCCGTCTCTCCTAAGTCCGTCCAAACCCCGTTCCTGCCAGCACTTAGGCTTCAATCCCCGCTCCGGAGGAAACGGGAAGGGATCGATAGTCCGTTTGGTTGTTCAGTCAGTTTAGCTTTGGGAATCTGAAGCCAGGTTCCTGAAGCCCCGCGGCAGCCGGCCGCACCGTGCTTGAGAGTTTTAAGTTAGACTCTTGGGCGCCTTTCCGCTTGCGAGTTGTAAGTCAGACTCGTGGGCGCACCTCGCTTGGGAGTCAGTGGGACTCTTGGGCACACTTTTGCTTGGGAGTTGTTAGAACTCTTGAGCGCTTTTCCGCTTGGGAGTACCGTAGTTTTACTCCTGAGCACTTTCGCTTGGGGACTTGCAGAGGCAGTCCTTGAGCGCTTCAGTCTTTTGGTCGAGGCTCGGAGACAGTTTAACCGTTTGTCTCTGAGCACGAGGCCTGGGGACACTTTGAGTATAGTTCTTGGGCAGAGAGCTTGAGAGCATTGTTGGCTTCTGAGCAGAGGCTTGGAAGCACTTCAGTTTCTGAGCAGAGGCTTGGGAGCATTTCTGGTTGCCTGAGCAGAGGCTTGGGAGACCCCTGAGCTTTGGCTTCTGAGCAGAGGCTTGGAAGCACTGGGCATTTTTGTTCTTGGGCTTAGAGAGCTTGAGAGCACCCTCTGAGCCAGTAAACTTTTCCTGGTCCCGTGGCTTGTAGGCAAGCTTGAAACGGGAATAGGAATTTTCCCTTCTCCCCCGGTGGAGAAGAACCGAGTGTAGAACCCTTAAAAATACCCTTGTGAACCTAAAAGTAGGACCTTAAAACCCCCTGGTAAAAACCCTTGAGGACCTGAGGGAAGGATAAACCTCCCAAAAGGAACATAGAGAGGAAGAAGTTGTTAAAACCCTTGAGCAGCTTTAATCGCCCCACCCCTGGTGTCGCTGATCCACTCTTTAACCTCCCCCGAGATCAGCCTTAAACTAAAAAGAAAAATGTACCGGGCAAACCCCGCCGTGCCCCGCCTGGAGAAGTGGCTAGTGAAGAAAGGAGATTGCCCTTGGGAAGCCGGTTCCTTCAAGGGACCCGACCCACTCCAGATAGTTAGAAGCGCCTTCCAGGACTTCTGTGACAAGGAGAAACCTAGGTCTAGCAAAAAGGACAGATATGGAGCCTGGGCACTTTTCACCGCCCTGCAGGACAGTGTGTCCCTGATTAGCAAGTTGCACACAGCACAGGAGGAGTTAGAGGAGAGGTCAAAACGAGAGCAGGACGCCCTGCGTCTAGAAATCCAGAGCCTCAGGGCCAAACTAGTCGAACAGGAAAGAGACCATGAGGAGAAAGCAGTTGAGTGGCGCGCCGAACGCGTCAATTTCATATTAGAGAAGCAAGGACTAACTACCGCCCTCCAGGACGCTCAGCACAAGGCTGAAGCGGCCACCGCTCGTGCCGATATGGCTGAGCACGCATTAACGGAGGGACAAGAAGAGATTACCAAGCTCACCCATGCCGCCCGGTTCATGGCGGACCACAACCAGTCCAAAACCGCAGCCGCGGACCATTCAGCTTGTAAGAGGGAGCTAGAGGCCCTAAAGCGACACTTGGGGATGCAACAGGCCGTAATCTCCGCCGTGCACCCCTCAGCCCTCTTGGCCCTCCCAGAAGATAGTAAGGATAGCTGGGCATCTCAGTCGCCCCAGTCCGAGGAAGTCCCACAGCCCCTCCATCCCATAGCCACCAAGGAAATAGTATCCATGGACGAGGATGGCAGGAAAACAGACCGGGTCGTTAAGGAAACCCGCAATTGGAGGCCCGATGAGCTCCAAGCCATAGCAGATCGCATGGGACCCCTAAACCGGGACACAGCCATCCAGTGGTTCACCCATGTGACCACCTCCCAGCCCTCCGCTAGTGGTTCCGATGTAGCCCAACTGGCTCGCCAATGCGCCGCCCCTGAGATAGTTTCGGCCCTCAATGCCTATATTTCTAACCGACGGCTAGCCACACGCAGCCAGTATGGAGCAATTAAGGAGATCTGTGCATTCCTGTGGCCCACCAAAAGCTTGAAAGCCCTGTACATTGCCGAATCTCAAAAACCCGGAGAGGACCCCGAGGCATATTTAGCTAGGAAGCAGCTTCTCGCTGAGCTAGCAGACGAAGTGGACCTAGATGCAAGCGATGTACCCGACTTCGATGAGCTAGAATTCAGAAGGGCAGTCTTAGATGGACTCAATAGTACCACCCGCCTAGCGCTAGCAGGAGTAGAGCCCGGGAGCATCTCATGGGGAGACCTGGAAGCTCGCATCAG
The DNA here is from genome assembly GCF_028583425.1 of Eublepharis macularius. NCBI lineage: Eukaryota > Metazoa > Chordata > Lepidosauria > Squamata > Eublepharidae > Eublepharis > Eublepharis macularius. The sequence goes on from NC_072794.1 coordinate 75,717,820, forward strand.
AAGCATTGCTGGCCTGTTGCGAGAAACCGGCGCCATCCGCCATGTGAAGCCCCCGGCCTCTCGTAGGAAGGAGAGCGAGCCGATAAGTGCAGTCACCTACGCCAATCATGGCCCCCACTCTCAGTACCGACCACAGGGACGCAGCCCGTATCCGGAGGCAAGGGGAGGAATCCTGAGGGGAAGGAGCAATAGCTTTAACCGGGGAAGAGGACCAAGGGACTACCGCCCGGGAGTCTCCTTTGCACCCGCCCCGAGTTACAGTTCCTCCTCCCAGCAGGGACCCCACGAGCCCCGACTACAGGATGCACCCATAGCCCCTTCTCACTCGCGAGCATCGCACCCGTACCACCATCAGGTCTACCCGCCTCCAGATCAGTCTAATGCTTGGGGAGCATCGCAGGGCGACCACGAGGGCTACCGGGACCGAGGCAGCACGCCCCAGTCCAGGGACTCCCTCCGTTGGGAACTTTGGATGCGCCTCAAAAACATTGGAGCGAACATGGAGCTCTTCGACGGAAAGCCCACGTCCGTTCTAATGAAGGCGATCATGGAATGGGAAGACCAGCAGCAGCCCCCAGTACCTCCGTCGGCGCCCCCTTTGCCGCCAGACCCTCCCTTCTCGAGTCCCCCGATAGCTGCGGTTCGGGAGCGCCCGAGCCCCAACAACCCCTTTAGAGGAAGCGCCGCTTCCACCGACCAGAGTGCAGGATCAGCATAGGGTTGCCCCGAGTCCCAGTCTCCTTCCGTGGGCATAGTTGCCAAACTAAAGCCGGACACATGGGGGAGACCGACAGTAAAGGCAGGGATCGGGACTCCCGGGGAAAAGAAGAAGCCTGCCACTCTCCTTATAGACACCGGAGCTTCTCTTAATATACTCTGGCCCACCTTAGTTACAAAGGGCACCCAGACCCCCACTACAATGCAGCTCGCCGGTTTTGGAGGCGGCATGCAGGAATCCCCGGTCTGGCAGGACATCCCCCTTTCCGTTGGGAACCTGGCCACCCGGATTTCGGCATGCGCAAACCGGGGAGAAGACGATGGACTTTTGGGCATGCCATTTTTCCGTGCCGAGGGACTGACCATTGACCTAGCGAACGGGCTCCTGTGGCGCATCCCGGGAGGCCCCGACTTTGTTAATGCAGTCCACCGATGCGCAGCCCTCAAGGCCCCCCTTCCTCTCGCCCCCATCACAGGAGACCCCTGGGTTCAGGACTTTCCTGAAGTGTGGGTGACAGACAAGGCCGAGTGTGGGATAGTGAAGGGCGCCTGCGTCCTGATTGAAGGAAAGGACCCCCCTCCCCAAAGACAGTACAAGTACCCAGCAGAAGCTGAGGCAGGGATAGCCAAGACTATAGAAGGACTCCTTGAGTGGGACGTCATACTCCCGATGCAGTCCATCTGCAACGCCCCATTGTGGCCAGTTCTGAAAGCAGATGGAGTGACCTGGAGAATGACGGTCGACTTCCGTGCCCTGAATGCCACCACCCCTCCAGTTGCCCCGGTTGTGGCCAAGTACAATGAGATCCTGACGGCCATTGCCGCTGGGTCCCGGTTCTACTCGGTCATAGACCTGGCCAACGCTTTCCATTCTATCCGGTTGCATGAGTCTTGCTGGTACAAGTTCGCGTTCACTTTCCGCGGCCAGCAATACGCATTCAAGCGGACACCCCAGGGATTCCACTCCAGCCCCAGCATTTGTCATGCCCATGTAGTCCAGATGTGGGAACGCCTCCAACCCTCCTCGAGGCCCCACGTACTGAGCTACGTGGATGACATTTTAGTCCACGCCCCCACGGAAGAATTAGCCCGCCAAATCACCAGGGAAGTCCTGGAACTCCTCCGCGAGACTGGGTTCAAGGCCAGCAGGGAAAAGGCCCAATTGGTTCAGACCAGCGTCAAGTACCTGGGTCTGACCCTGGGACCCGAGGGTCGTACCCCGGACGCCCAGAGAATGGAGGTCATTTCCAAGCTGCCTGCACCCACCGATGTCCCCTCCCTCAGAGCCCTTTTAGGAACTTTTAACTTCTCACGAGACTTCATTGAGTCCTTTGCAGACAAAGCTCGCCCCCTTTATGCTCTCCTCAAGAAGAACACTCCCTGGGAGTGGGGACCGGAGCAACAGACAGCCTTAGCCGAGCTAAAGCGCAGCCTGGCCGCAGCCCCGGCCCTAGCCCATCCAGATGTAACTCAGCCATTCTTTATCCAGTTAGCAGTATCAGACAAGAGCATAGGAGCCACGCTCACCCAGCAGCAAGCGGGGACCGCTAGAGTAGTAGCCTATGCCTCTCGCAACCTAACCGCAGTGGAAGCTAAGTTTAGCCCATGCGAGAAGACATGCCTTGCTCTAGTTTGGAGTCTGACCCATTGGGAATTTATCATAGGAGGCTCCCGCACAATAGTTCAAACTACCCACACGCCTCTCAAATATATTCTGTCTGGCAAGATACAAGACGGACAGGTTTCAAACGCCCGCATAGCACAGTGGACCCTGGCCCTAGTCAACCGCGGAGTGGAATTTAAAAAGGAAACCACTGAGCCACCAGCCCCCTATGGCCTATTGGTAACCGGGACCGAGCACGAGTGCCCCCTGGACCCGCCACCACAGGTTGTCTGGCCAGTCACTTGGGGAATCCCGCTAGAGGAAGCCCGACAGAACGGCTTCACATGCTGGTTCTGTGACGGCTCCTCCTTTCACGTTGGAGGCTCCCCTCGGACAGGCTACGGCGCCGTGCGAGTGAGCGACGCCCATACTCTCAAAGGTCCAGCCCGCCCCCATTCCAGCCAAGCGGCTGAGGTGCAAGCGCTTCTGGCAGTGCTTGAGTTTGAGCCCCCAGAAAGCCCACTTGCCATTTACACAGACTCGGATTGGACGGCCAAAGCCGCCACGGTCTGGCTCCCGGTATGGCAGAATCAGGGGTGGAGAGCCAGCGATGGGAAACCCGTAGCCCACCTACAGCTATGGCAGCAGGTAGCAGCACTCCTCCAGTCCCGCTCAGGCCCAACACAGGTGACCCATGTCAAGGGACACCAGAAGACAAATTCAGAGACCGCTTATTGGAACGACCAGGCAGACCTTGCAGCCAAGGCAGCCGCCACTGAAAATGCTCCCCTACCGGAATCAGCCACCGACTGTCCCCTCCGCCCTGTCACCACTCGGGCACAAGCCCGCAGCCAAGCTCAGGGAACCGCAGGAACACTAGACCTAGCACGACTGCAACTATCTGACCCAGAAATAACTGACCTCCTAGCCGCAGGAAGGGATCAGACAGGGAGACTCATGATCAGAGAAGAGGAAGACATAGTCTGGGCAGTAGATGCAGCCGGCGAACGCCATTGGGTAGTGCCATTGGAAGTTAGGGCTGACTTAATTCAGTTTGTCCACGAGCAGGGACACCGAGGCAAGGATCTGACTCTGGAAAGGGTAAAAGAGGTTGGTTGGTGGCCTGGCATGCGCACCGAAGTAGCGCAATGGGTAGACAACTGTCTGTCCTGCGCTATGGTTAATGCAGACCCCACCGGACCTAGAGCTCCCCTCCAGCATCAGAGAATTGACGGACCCTGGGCTCGCATACAGATTGACTTTATCGGCCCCCTTCCCCCCACTGCTCGCGGCAATCGCTACTGCCTCACTGTCATAGACCCCTTCAGCAAATGGGTCGAAGCGTTTCCGTGCAAGAGCAACAATGCAGCCACCACAGCCAAATTACTGTTTAATAATGTTTTCTCGCGATGGGGCATTGTGAGAGTCATGGACTCTGATTTAGGCTCACACTTCATCGGAGAAGTAACACAGGAGCTTTGTAAAGCACTGGGCATCCAGCAACGCTTCCACATAGCAGGCCACCCTCAAGCTTCAGGCGCAATAGAAAGAACCAACCGGACCCTCAAGGAGGCTCTCCGCAAGATGGTTCGCTCCTCCGGGAGAGACTGGGATGAAAAACTCCCCATAATCCTAATGGCCATTAGAGGCACTACCGCAGTTCACGGGCTCACACCTCATATGGTAATGACAGGGCGAAGAATGCAACTCCCGGAAGCCTTCTGGCTAGATACGCAGCTCCCTTCCGATATGCAGCCTGTAGTGATTAATGATGCTTGGGTCCAGGACCTGCTCTCATCCATACACGCCGTCCACATGCAAGTGGCCCAGAAGTTGGGCACAGCTCAGAAGGATATGGACCGCAAATTGGGATGGGTCAGGAACCCCAGGCAGTGGGAGGAAGGACAGCTCGTTCTGTACAGGAAGTTTTCGCAAAAGGCGCATTCACTAGCAGCCAAATGGCAAGGCCCAGTCCCTATCACAAAAAGAGTCTCCCCAGCTGTCTATCAGGTAGCCATCCAAAGAAAGACAGGAGGAACGTGGCTAAAATACTTTCATGCCTCTCAATTAAAAGAATGGAAAGGGAAGCCGCTGCAAACCGCCCCCCCTGTGTATGACCCTGGGGGAACCACCACCAGCCCAGCCCCCCTCTGCCCAGTGATTCGCCAGATATCACTCCACCCTGGGCCAGAGATACCGTGTGTCCCCTTAGATCAGACTTTTGTAGCTTTAGAATAAAAGAAACAATAGAATATGTAGATATCGGTGTAAATGTTAAAAGTTTTTCCAGTTCTATTCTTTCACTTCATTAGGCGGGCCCCACAGTTGGGACCCTTGGGGAAAGACACGGCAATCAAAGCCAAATAGGACCACCACCGAAAGTGATTCTTGATTGGATTGTAAGCCGCATGTTCGGAAAAAAAATTGCACAGGCAAAAGAGATTTGCTGTGTGTGAAAGTGGTTGGAGAGGCTTTAGCCCAGAAGTGAATGCAGTCTTCCAACGTTGAAACCACCAAATAAGGTGATTTCTTTGTTTGAAAACATTTCACCCGCCGTGCTGGTGAAGATCCCGCATCTACGTAGATTCGGGGTCTCACCTGCCAGACCCACGCTTTCGCATGATGGTCGGCTTTGGCTTTGAGGGCCGTGCCTCCCCTGGAAAAGGACCCCCAAACAGCCCAATACCCCTCTTTTACTAATGTTCATATTCGTCATGGTGAGTTGCTGTACGGCGCCACCATCTAGTACGCTTTAGTGCAAAGGTAAAAGACCCGCCAGTATTTTGTAAATATGTTACCCCTGGAATATGCTATTGGGGTGCGTTCGCCACGCACAAGGGGCAGCGTGCCTCATTTACATAGCCAGGATCCCCTGCGCCAAGATGACCCCCGAATAACCCAGACCCAGTGGCGCCGACAGATCTCGGCCGCCTCCACCGCTTTTCGATAAACGCCGCCGAGCGCCCTCGGCTCCACTTCGGCCCTTTCCGCCAGCAGCCGCCCGCCCCACGTAATCTTTTCCCTTGCCCGTACCGTATAAGGGAAAAGAAGGGGGGGAGACATATTGAAGTTATAATGAAGCCCTGCCAGGCCTTCCAAGTGAGGGCAACCTAAAAGTACCCCACACCCGTATGCCTCTTGCTCCATGTGTTTTTCTTTTTTGCTCAGTGCATTTTTCGTTTGCTCAGTATATTTTTCTTTTTGCCCGGTGCACCCTTTTTTTTTTAAACCAGAAAATGGGGCCTCCCGAGGGAGTCCCTCCAAAAATTGCTAGTCCTGCAAACATATGACGAAGGCCTATTTTTGAAAAATTAAAGCGAGGGCCCCCGTCTGCAGCAACCCTTATAGTCAATGTAAGCCGCTCTTTAGTTTTCTTTTCTTTTTAAAACGGCAAGGCCAGGCCGAGCCGGACCGACAGCTCTCAGCCCGCAAAATGAAAATAGCCCGCCGCCGAGCAAGGGGCACCTGAAGGCCACATAGTCCAGGCACCCAGGGACCCCTGGGGCGAGTTTGCATAATCCCGCCTAACGCACAGCCGACCCTTGCCCGACGTAAAGACGTCCCCCCTGAAATATACATGCCTTAGAAAGAAACCTTCGCACAGGAGTTCCCCAGAGCAACAAGCTGGAAGGCTCGCTTAGTGCTCTGGGACTTCTCGTTCGAACCCCGCTTAATAGACAGTGCTGGCAGAAATACGCCCTCCTTTTCCCCACTTCACTTCATTTATTTTTGCTGCAAGAAACTCAGGGAACCTGTACTTATATCCGCAGGTCTCCCCAGGATATTCTCACCACAAAAGGAAAAAGAAGGCCAGGAGATGAGGCACCTGGCTACTCTGTGTTTGCTCGTGCTGGCAGGCACCCTAATAGAAGGACGCCCGTCCAAATTAATGCCCTACCCCCACTGGAGATGTATAAATACCCTGGCAGGAAATGAAATGATGGTCTGCAAAGTTGTGCAGCAGAGCAATATGACCACCCCCACGGATCGCACTAACTTCCGCAGTTGCGAAGAGCAGTGGATCCGACCCCCAGAGCTTGTTATTTTATGTGTGGGAGTGAAAACCATGTCCCAAGAATTAATATGTTACTCGCCTACTGACACAGTGTCACCACTTGCTCCGATTCCTTGTATGTTTCTTCCCCGTATAAGGCCAGCCCCCACCGCAGTCCCGGTGGTAGACAAATATACCACCCCTGCCAATTTCGAAACCTCGCCATTTGTCACTGAGGCTTTCGGACCATACTGTGAAGTTATTTTAGTGTCGGCCGCAGTATGGAAGGCAGGAGACCCCTTTAGAATGACCATCCTACTAGGCACCACTACCACTGAGTCTGCATCAGTCACTATCACGCCCCCTTCAGGCGCAGTTCTCTCCTTTGCTATAGAGCGCTGGGAGAACCTGACCTGGATTGTAAAAGAGGAAGACCTAGCCAAACATGGCCCACCCGATTGGATTCTGGTTCAACAGACGCCCGAATGCCAAACCAAGCCCCTAGTAGAGAAATTTCACCGGCTTGGGCTGCTCTTTGTAAATTTGACTCACGAACCAGGCAATTATTCCCTGCTGATCCGGACCCAGGAGACCCACACCATCCAAATTGACCCTTTGATTGCTAGCAATGAACAATTGAGCCAAGGCGGCACGCATATAGTGGGCTCCCATGTTTTGAAAACTGACATTCGAGAGAGAGTTCTAGTCCGCCCGCAAATGTCTTTAAAAGAGATCCGCATAGACTTAGCTGAGCTAAATATAACCCAGAGGCTGCCGCAGTGCGCTCCCTATCTGGAGGCCGGTAGCAAGGGTTGGAATGCATGGCTACAACTGTGGATCGATCCCTCCCCCTCTCTCTCGCGTGCCAGACGAAGCATTGCCGACTGGACTGCTCCTGCAGCCGGAGGCTTAGCAATCATGGATTCGGTCAACATTGAGACTCTCGCTAATAAGTTTGCCCATGTCACGACTAGCATCTCCGACTTAGGTAAACCGGTGGTGCAGTCCCTAAATTCCATTGCGAATGGGCAACACGAGATCAGCTCCATTTTAGTTAACTGGGAGAGTCAAATTGAAAGAGATTTTTCTCTGCTGCTCAAAGGGACACAGTCTTTTGAACGCAACGTGTCAATAGCTATGGCATGTATGCAAGCCCAACAATTAAATCAGGCTGTGGCCATGGGGCTAATTCGGCAAGCCATGGATGGGCACTTGCCCCTGGAAATTAAAAGATTGATTATGCCCAAATTGTCACCCATTGAACTGGAGCTTGAATCCTGGTGGTCTCTCGTAAATTCCTCATTCTCACCGACCACCCAGGAGCTTAAATTATTTTTATTAACGGCCAGTGCGCACGAGTCATTCCACGTGTATCCAGTCGTGCCTCTGGGACTCCAAGTCAGCAACACCGAAGTCCTCTACGCCCGCCACCCCGACCATTGGGCCCGCTTCACCCCGACCGGATGGCAGCTCGTCAGCCTCCAAGGGTGCCAGCATCGAGACCAGACCGGCTTCATTTGCCAGGACCAAGCCTTTGCACCTCATCACCCCTGTGTAGCCCCGCAAGTCGACGCCCTCAATGAGTGCCCTTTCGAGGTCGTCCGGGAGAACAGCTCCGCGGTGGTCTACATTGGAAAAGGATGTGCCTGCGTGCGAACGGCCTGCGATTTTGTGATCCTGAACTCGTTCCAGCTGAAGCCCGTGATCCCGGGAGTCAACCGCTGCTTTTGCAACCTGTCTTCGGTAGCAGCCTGCGACTTCACCTACACGGTACCGGTCTGGACCCAAGAAGAGATCCTGGTGGCACCCTCCATCTATCGTTATGTGAAGCCCATTCCCCTTGGCATCAGTCTGGAGCTAATCCACGAGCTCCTGACCCACCCCCAGCTCCACCGCACCCTCCAGAGCATCCAGAGGGACGGGGACACCACTGCTTTGGTTGTGTCCCACAACGGAAAGGAGATTTTGGATCTTGTCCAGCGGATTAAGACCACCGGCGAGCACTCGTGGTGGGAAACCCTCTTTGGTTGGAGCCCCACTGCCACTGGAATTTACAATTTGGCTTTGCACCCGATCATCGTTATTTTGGCCTTTCAAGTTCTGTTGTGTGCCTCACTGCTTTATTTGGGCTGTTGGAGCCGCCGACAGCTCCAGCAACTCCAGCTGTCTTACCGCTTGGATCACTATAACCCCGACCTTCTTTTGCCTTAAGGGTCGTTCTTGGCGCCCTCCTTTAACCCTTGTTTGTTTTATTGCTTATGTTGTCGTGAACTATGACTATGTTTTATTATGTGTACGGATCCTGCACCGGCCCCATGGACGCTCTGCTGCCGGACTCCGTTCCGAGGCCCTCTTGTGGACTAGGGGGGGACATATCTCTCTGCCTCCCCGCCCCTCGGCCCGTCTCCAAACGACCGCCAGCAGCGTCACCTCCATGAGGACTAGAACTGTGTGCCTGAAGCCCTTCTCGCCGCCTGCCGACCCTGCTCTGCGGATTGACGCAGACAGCAAGGGGGGGTGGAAGTGTGTTTTGGAACACATGGACTAAGTTTGCTTGTTCCTGTATATATGCAACCCGGTCCAGCAGCTGTACTGCGGACTGAGCCGCCTGTGATCTTTGTTACTCTATGGTTTTATGAATTTCCCTCCACTGCTTTTATGAATTTTAACTCCCATGAATTTAGCCCCGAACTAGTCCCTCTCTCTATCTATTGCAAGTGCGCCCATGAACTTTATCCCTATGAATTTGATTTTAACCTCAGGAATTGCCTTTTTAACCCGACTCCCTCCGCCGAGGTAATTCTAGCATATCTATTATTTTATGAATTTGGTTTTAACCGGGACCCCTCCTGAACGGTCTCTTTTAAAGGTTATTTTATTTCTGATTTTAAGCTCGATGAATTTGGTTTTAATCTGACTATATGAGTTGGTCTTTTAATTGCAGAGTGTATTTTTCTGGCCCCCATGAACCCTTCCGCCGCTTACCCCCCATGAATTATTTCTCCGCACTTGCTTTTACTGTTGCTGCTATCATCTATGAAATCGGTTTTAACTTCCTGAATTATCATTTTAAACCCTATGTATCTATGTATTTATGATTTTAACCATTTATGAATTAGCCTACCCTCAATGAATTATGCCTTGCTTGCACATTTCACTTTACCTTGTATGAATTGCTTTTAATCCTACATTCATGAATTGAACCATGAATTGTCTTTGCTTTTAAATCTTATGCTTATGAATTAATCCATGTATATGAATTGCCCCTGGTTTTTAATGCTTTTAACCCGCCATGAATTCCATATGAATTACCTCCCGCCATGAATTGATCAATGTACCCAAACATGAATTGTTGTTGTTTATATGCATGAATTGATCATTGCTGCCTATTACTATGAATTACTATTGCTATGAATTATTACTATTTATTCTGACAATTGCACTTAGCACACCCCCTGGTGTGAACCCAGAGACCTGCAGCCCATTGGCTGATCTAAATTTGCACTTATTCGGATTAGGTGGTTCTCCAAACTAAATTTTTGAGTGACGCCTCCCCCTCCTTCCCTTCCCACTCCTTCTTCGCTCGAAGCTCGACCACCGGACATTGCCGACCACCTCGCCTTTGAAGTCAAGTTCGGAGACCCGCGCGCCTGACGTCCCGGGGTCTCCGAGGGGGGGAATTGTTGCCAAGTAGGCCCCCTCCCCTGCTTTGAAGCCGGCTATGAACTGTGTTAAAGTTTCCTGCGTTGCTGTTTTACTGCTACACCCAAAGACTGCTGTGCACGCGTGTGTATTCTGATACACGTGTCAGTTTCCTGCCTGCGTGTCAATTACCTTGCTGCTGTTATAGACTGTGTAGTTTACTGACTCCATGTTTGGTTAACTGCACAAAGGACTCTTTTCCTGGGCAGCCCTGCCCTGACCTATATCTGGAATTCCCAGTGTGTGTTTGGACTCTGTTACAAGTGTGCCCCGTGCCTGCATTGCCATCTGCCACGGACCGTGCCTATTCCCTGCTTTGGACTGTGTTTTAAAGTGTTGCTCCCCTGCCTCCATGGAAGCCTGCCTCATATGGGCCCAAGCCGCTGCTAGCAGCCGGGCGCCTGCCGGGGAAACCTCCAGCGAGCCTGGCTAGGCGCTCCCTGGTCAGTTCCCGCCTGGAGCCTCCCGCGGGCCGGTCGCCGAGCTTGCCCTCGCTACCGGGCAGCCTGCTATCCAGCCCCAGCTATGCCCAGCCGGCATCCATGTTCTCAGGCAGCCAGAAGACCCTGGGAAGAAGACTGCTTTGAGAAGCCATTTCGGCGAAGCGGGCACACCACGTCCGCAGCGAGAGCCCCTCGCCCCGCTCTGCATATCTTAGGAGCCACCCCGGAGAAGGAACTAAGTGCCGACCATCCCAAGCACTTAAAGAATGCATCTCAAAGAAACCTCCGCATTCCAAAGCTGATGACATCAGGACAAGCCCTGTCCGCTGGAACATCCTTTCAGCCCACTTGGATTTCCCCCTCCCTCTTTTGTCCCCTCTTCCTGAGGTGTCACTTATCACGATCTGATTACCAAAGTGGCCCATCCAAGCCATTCAGTAGCCCATTAGACCCTTTGTTTTAATCTGTGAGAACCACCAAGTACAGCACCAGCCCCAGGGTACGTTTTGGGGTATTTAAGCTGGTCTCCCAGACCACTCGGTGCTCAGGCCATCCCTATCCAGACTTCCTTGCTGTCCGTCTGTGGTCCCAGTGCTGGCATTGGGCCACCCTCGCTGTTGTGTCTCTGCTTCGCTCCAGGATAAGTGAGTATTTCCCCTATCATCGTTGGGAACCAGCTAATGCGAATGTCTCTGTATTTCCTACTCTGTATTTCTTAGACCTTGTATGTTCTTTGTATGATTGTGCAAGCTAGGCTTACGCTACACTCAATACACGTGTTTGAACCTGACTCCTTGTCTGCCTCTTTTTCACTAGAGTGTCTGGGATCAGGACCTCCGTATACATAGGTTAAGATCCGCGCTAAATTTAAGTTACAGACTGCTAAAGCTAATCTCCCCCTTATAATAAAAAGCAGTTCTGGTAACACCTGCTTCTGGCATAGTTGGTGAATTGCTTTCATGCTGCACAAGAAGTGACTCATGAGTCACCGGCATTTCTAGAAGAGACCCTGGAACTCATGAGTTGTGGACTCCTCAGAGGAAGCCAGACCAAACGCTTCCTTCACCACAAGGTGGACTTTGCAGTAAATACACTTGAGGCCCACTTGCACTTCGACTGCTTTCATGTTCGTGTTGCCATTGGTCACCATGTATCCCATGGTGACACTGCCCTCACCTACCTAGTCCGCTAATACCCTCTCAATGGTGACAGCAATGTTCTTCGCCATGTGTGCCTCATTAAGAAACTTGTTGTGAAGCAAAGCCTTGCAGTAGCTGGCCCAGCTGGCCCTGCATACACTGCTTGACTGCCCGCCCCCTCTGAAGGTCATCACGTTGCCACCAGCCACTGTAAGCAAGAGGTATGCATACTGTGACTGAGTACAGGTACAGATCTCCGACGTGAAGTGCACAGTTCTTCCAGCAGTGTGAAACGTCTGTGCCTTCACATGCTCCTTGGCAACCCTGTAAACAGAGGGTGCCAGGGTCCTGCTCAACAAGGATGGAATGCTTGGAGCAGCCCTCAGAAGCCAAAAACCACAGCTACAGAAAAAGGATGCCGTCTATGGTGAGCATATCTACAATCTTCCAAGTGACGACACTCAATGCCCTCTGGATCCCACCTCTTGACACAGTAGTGCCAAGTGCTCCACAATCTCCATCAGAGAAGCTTAGTGTCCCTTCCCAACAGGAGATCTGGGGAGAGAACCCTCTGCTGGCTTGCTTGCAGCCATGTGGTGCCAGTCTCTCTCTCACTCTGAAGAAGAACCACCTGGTGGTGCTTCTTCAGTGGTTCCTGAGGCTGGATGTCAAGAGATGAGCCATGTCTTTTTCTTGACTGGTCCAAGCCCTACAATGATGTCACTGTGCATACTAGGGGTTCTATATCCTCTGGATATGTTCCCAGATGTTGGAGAATGGGTAGTCACCCTACCTTGCAGCTGCAGACACCCCAGAAGGTGCCTCCTGTGAGGAGCTCAGGCCAAACACACTGTGTCTAGTGTGGGTAGAAGAAGATGGTTCAGGGCGAAGGAGTAGAGATGTGGGGGTCACCACTTCCACAATCTCTTCCTCTTCCTCCACGATCCTCTCCTCCTGCCTCACCCTGAAAGGCCTGTTGCTGGCCTCAGAGGAAACTGGGAAGGCTCATCAATGGTGGGCCTCTCCACCAGTTCCTCCAATATCCTCCTGGTCCCTGGGGTTAGCATGAGCAATGGAAAACTCACATGCCCCAAGCCCACCTCAAAAGATTCCTCATGCTGCTCCTCTTCCTGCTTCTGGGTCTCAACAGCTGGAGCAGGGGAAGCCTCAGCAGCAGCCCCTGCCCAGTGCCAGCTGCTGCCTAGGGCACATGTGTAGGTGGTGCTCCTGTAGCCACCTCAGTGAAGAGGACCTTGTGTACCCTCTTGCTGTCACCAGCAAACCAGAGGCAGGGCTGGAGAATGTCAGCTGCACTAGGGTGTCTCCACGCCACAGCCCACCCCTCCACCCAGTCATCTTAGCCCTTGCCTTTTCCTCAGGGCCCCTCTATGGTCTCCTGTCACTTGACAGGAAGCACACATGAGATAAAAACCTTTAGTTTCCTGCACGGGCCTGCAATTTCAAAGGAACAGCTGGTGTACACAAGTAGGTGGCATAAATGAATACAGCTAAGGAGATCAACTCAAGAATACATCACCAGCTAATGATACAGAAATGATGTTGCTCTGTATCAGGCATTAGAGATGAAACCCAGTATGATGTTGGGTTCAGTTCAGTTGTTATTCAGGTCAGAATGTAGGGCTTTTCTGAAAAATAATCATAATTCTTCTGATCATCAAAATTTGTAAACATTGTCCACAGCAGAGAATTCATCAATACCTATCAGAATCAACAAATACAGACAGGACACTTTCAGATTACGTTTCAACATGGTTTGTAAATTGCAGTATCACAAAACTATGGTTGTGTGTGATATCTGAATGTTTTCCACTCTGGGTATTAGAGACAGGGTTGCCAGGTCCCCTGGAGCTCAACTCAGAGGACAGAGGGGTTTGGGGGTGCGTGTTCCAGAGCACTTCCTTGTCACACCAGGAATGATGTCATTCCCAGTGTGACAAAAAGTGAAGCCCCCCTGCAGTGCTGATCTGAAATAAATAGGGAGCCTTCACTTACTTGTCGTGCCAGGAATTACATCATTCCCTGAGCGACAAGCAAGTATTCCAGACCACACAGGAACACATTGCAGGAATCCTGGATCCATTCCCTAAACATTTTTCCCCTGCCAGCCAGGTGAGAGGTGGGCAGGGCGGGGGCTGTGGGTGGGGGATTCCCTGCCCCCAGAAGGGAATGGGATCCTTAATTAGAGAGCCTTAACTGAGTTACATCTTGGCTTCTGAATCATGGTTTGTACTAGACATGGGCACGAACCAAAAAAATTTAACGAATCAGCAGTTCATAGTTTGGTGCCAACGACGATCCTGAAGTCGCGAACCGCAACGAACATTTTCCATTGTCGAAACGGTTTGCAGTTTGCGGTTCATGGGCGCCAGAATGGCCCCCATTGCACTTAGAGAGCCCATATTCACAGGGAGTGTGTAGCAGAATCTTCTCCAGCCAGTAGCCAAGTTTGGTCAAGATTGCAATAGGGATCTTGGAATTATACCGTCTCCAATCCGAGGTCCCCAGGAAACCCCCACTCGATACAGTGGCAAGCAAGAGCTCTGTCCCACTCCACTGCTCGCTGAAAGTGAAACCAGAACTGGGAGCGCAGTGCTTTTTATAAGCTGAGGTCCCATAGAGCAACGCAGGAGGTCTGTGTTTGGCCGTCAGAGCTGCCTATCAGGGTTTGCAGGGATGAGATTGGAGTGCCCGTGACTACAGAACACCCCCTCCCCCTCCCTCCCCCAGGTGTCTTCTCCCAACTTGTAACCCCTTTGCAGCTCCATGGTTGGAAGGAAGACCTGCCGATCAAGGTAAGCTGGGCTTCCATTCGGGTTTCCAGAGCGACAGAAGGAGCGCAGACAGAGTTCAGGCATTCCCCCAGCTCCGTTTCCAGGGGAATTGATTGATGGCGCCTGACTGTCTGGCTTCCTGAACCGTGGTTAAACGCACCGAACCAGTCTTCTTTTGAACACTGGTTCATTTGCCGTGGACAATCACAATCTGCCAGATCACGATCACCAATTTTGTGGGTTTTTGAAGTTCGTAATGCGGTTCATGCCCATGTCTAGTTTGTACTACTACACTGGTTAGTTGTGACATTTGAATACAGGAGACCCAGCTTAATTTAGGACTGCTTTCATATAGAGAGTCTGTTCAACCTTCATTCTCAGAAAATGGGGGGGATGGATGGTACAGAGCATTCACTGCCTTTATCCCCCTCCTGTCTCATTTCAGTCATCTTCTAAGGTTTCCTGTCCTTTGATATTTCTGAAACCCACTTTTATTCTATATAACTGCAAACATTTATACTGTCTTGCTGAGACTTGGATCACTCATGAGTATGCACCAATGATTTTAAACACATTTTTTAGATGTGTAGACTAGTATGTTTCTGCCTTCAGGCATGTTCAGATAGAATTAAGAATAATGCCAAATGTCTGCTTACTTTTTATGCATCTTCCATTTGTTTTAAACATGTGTGCATGATAAGATCAGCACCATGAAGAATAAGTGATATTTCTTTCTTCTCAGAAAAAACTGATTATATAATACCTAACTATATCATTTTTAAAATTCTAGAGCAACATCTATAAGTCTTTCACAATTTCTCTTGTGACAGGACTATAACATTTTCTTTTAAGAAATAATACTGGTAATCTTAATTGTATTTCATCAAACTAGAATGGCTCTAAAGTTCATCATCTTCCTCTTACAAAAATAAAAGGCAAGAGGGAAGCAAAGTTATAGAGGAGGTAAGGAGATCAACCAACAGATAGAAAACAAGCAAGTGCATACATCCTGAGTACAAAGTAAGCAGATAGCTCCTAGGCAATTATAAAGTACAAATTGGCTCCCAGGGAAGGAGGAAATGATGGAAGGGAAAAGACAAGGACAGGGGGACTACGCACCTAATGCCTTTTCTTGAGCTCTCCCTTTTACCAAAACAGACTGGAGAAACTCTGAACATGCAGGACAGTGATAACAGGTCATTTCTAAACCAGAAGAAGGGAGGGAGAAAAGGGGAGAAGCTGTGTAAGACACAACTAGTTTTATTGCACGATCATCCGGGCCACAATCATCAAGCTTCCTCAATGTGCTCTTATGACAAAGATAAGTACTAATAAGATCTGGCTGTTTCTGGCAAAGGAATTAGCAATCAATATATGCCGTAACTTGCCTTTCCTCTATAAAAAGAAAAGGGGAATACAACTATAAAGAACAAGAAAATGGCCATCTCTGCACAAAAGTTGCCACGGAGTTGCAGACAAAAAGGGCTCCACTTTATTCTCTGGGAAATCAATAATTCAATATTAAAGAAACTAACCTTTGCATCACAATCTGTTCTCAACTGAAGTACTCTGCAGCAAAATGTTAGTATCAATACTGGGAACGAAATGTAAAAGATACCAATGAAATCTAATGGCATATTTTAATCTTTCTTAACTAAGGCCATTTCTGCACAGCCTGTTGTTCCTGCCTTTTTCCCACTTTAGGTCTGTGTTTTGCTGAGTTGTCCCAACAACTCATCCTTCACATGCAGTACCCAAAAATGCTTACTTTGGTTGTGAGCTTGCAGGAAAACTTCAATACAGCCCCCCAAAAAGCAGTTTCAGAGGGGAGATGAAGCACTTTCATCATCATAGACTAAAAGCCTCTGTCCTCCTCTTAATTTTTTTTCTACTTTGCACATGCACAATTGCATTCAGCTACTGTTGCAAGCCGGCTTCTGTGGCTGAATGGAAATGTGAAGAAGAAAGGGCCAGAACTTCAGAGAAAGAACAGAGAGGAGATTGAGAGGAATAGAAACCTCCTACTCTTCAAATTCATATGCCTGAAAATGCAAAAAAAAAAAACCCAAAAACGGAAATCCACAACAAAAGAAAATACCAGAGCAAGTGCAGTTCCGGTAAATACACAGAAAACCTGGTAAAAAAAATATGCACACAGCTGGCAAATGACAATGTGTGCATGCTTGGGGAAAAGCCACCACAATTCCGAGGGTGAACTACATCTCTAAAGAAGTGCAGAAAGAGCCTAAATTACTGATTCCAGAAAAGGATGGAAAGATATCATTGATTAATTATATTTTATGTTATAAAACATTCTGTCAGATAAACAACTTTCAGAATTAATGCATGTTATTGTGATTACCCATTCAGCAGAATCACTGCTAATATTGTAGGCAAGAGAGAATTATTTGAGCAGCTGGGCTCTTCAAAAGAAAGCAATATCTCCAAGAACTTAATTGAGTAATAAGTCAATTATGCGACTCTGCTTGTGGAACTTCCAGTCTGTGTTGCAATGGAGACTGCATCTGTTAATGTTTATATATTCTTCTTGTCAGTAGCCAAGAAAAAGAGAGGAAGCAACATCACAAAAAACAGTATATTGAATGTTGTACAACCTGTTACTGTACTATGATGACAGTATCCATCTTTTACAATGGGATGCAGAAAGACCCTCTAATAAGCCAACAAAAACATGGGACCATCACCAACAGACTAAAAACTATTTTAAGCCAAGTGAGCCAGTCAGAATGGTTATCCCAGTGGCACAAAGAAAATACTGTTTCTAAGGATTTCCTAGGTGTAAAAATATTTGAATACAGCATATACAGACAGAGCTGAATCCAGAAAACCTACCATGCTTTCCCACCAAATTCATCTTTGGGGTGCAACTGCAAGAAATAAATGTGACAAAAATATTTTATCACACAGCCAGGACCAGATCCAGGGTTGCCGGCGCCCGGGGCAACCCTAGTCTGACTTCACACATGTGCACAGTGCACATGCATGCTCCTGGCAAGGCATGATGATGTCATTTTGGTGACATCATCACGCCGGGCGGTGGAAGCAGCGTGCGGGGCTGGGAAGCCGCCTGCGCCATTCGCCTCCCCGCAGGCGAATGGCGTGGGCGGCCTCGCAGCCCCCCGCGCTGCTTTTTGCGTGCCCCGCAGAACAGGGGGTGGCCAGCTTGCCGTGCACCCCTTGTCCTGCAGGGCAGGCAAAAGGCAGCGCCGGGGGCTGCGAGGCCGCCCACGCCATGCGCCCGCCCCGCAGGACAGGGGGCGGCCAGCTGCCCCCTCTCCTGCAGGGTAGGCGAATGGCGTGGGTGGCCACGCTGCCCTTTGCCTGCCCTGCAGGACAGGGGGTGCACGGCAAGCCGGCCACCCCCTGTCCCACGGGGCAGGCAAAAGGCAGAGCGGGGGGGCTGTGAGGCTGCCCACGCTGCTGTCTGTGCGCTCCGGCAGCTGGCAGCTGCTCCCGGCGCCCCCTCCCTGGTGGCACCGGGGGCAGACTACTCCCCTGCCCCCCCTCGATCCGGCCCTGCACACAGCTGTGGCAGTCATTTCTTTCTTGTGCTATGTGAAGAAGCATTTCATATATCAAGACCTAAATATGGAAGGTACTGGATTTTTGTTTCATCTCATTTTTGCACACGTTTTATTATGCTGAAAGCAAAATAAAATTGGGGATGTTCAATCGCTGGTTGTTTTGGCTTGAGTATTGCTCATGAGTCATGAATAACTGAAACTGAACATATGACACTACTCAACAGCATCCAAACATACTGCAATCCCACATCTGCTGTCACATTGGTAAAATGCATGTTCTTCAAAAGGAAAGAAAAATAAGACTTAACATTTTGAGATGAGACTTACTATTTAATTCTTGTGTTATGGCAACATTACTTGGTGCCCATCAATGACTGACCAAATTCATATCTATGTGTACATTTGCATTCTAACACTGCCTCGTGGAAATAGTAGTTTCTCCCTCCTCCACAAAACTAGTTTTTAAAACTTTTACACTACTAGAAAAAATGCATCTTGGGGCTAGTTGCAAAGCAATCTTCCTAGCATGCGTCATCCACATTAAAAATTAAAAGAAAGGCATCTGAATTATCCTGAGTTGACATAAATTCACACGTTTGTTCTTCTGCTGCTTTGGGAAAGTTGTAGGCATATCATTCTGACATATCATTCTGGGGCACAGCTTTCATCTTTTCCAAAATCTCTGACACCCTGTTGGTGGTTGCAATGGAGGAAATGCAGATATTTTTATAATTGCTTTAGTTTATTTACTAACTTTTTAAAAATACAAATCATCTTTTCTCTCTCAAGTGACCTCACACCTCAGCCATGAGCAGAGGCAGGCTTAATATCTAAGCCAGAATTCTGTTCTGGAACAATATTCCAACAAAGATCCCAAGTGCAGCGGGGAAGGCAAGAACAGGACTAATCTTGGGCTGCTAAAGTTTACTGAAAGGAAAATATCATAACTAAACAGTAATATTAAGGATATCACCCAGTGAAGAAGGTTGGCTCATGAGTCAAGAAGTTATGTCAAGGCTGATGATTTTTTTCATCAACTTTATTTATTATTTATTTACATTATTTATAGCCTGCCTTTATCACTGAGACTCAAAGTAGATAACACAGCGTAAGTCACATGTGCACATATATGGCCAACTGTTGACTTTGCCCATTTGCAGGGTGACACCCACATATCATTCTCACATCTAAATAGGGTTGCCTCATCCTCTGGGAGGGAGACCTGGCATTCACCTTTGTGGATGAATTCAGCCTGCTGCAGAGTGCGGGAGCGCTAGGCCAGAAAGGCCCTGTACTTCACAGTGGGCCAATTTAATTAATTTAATTTAATTTATTACATTACATTTATATTCCGCCCTCCCCGCTTTCGCAGGCTCAGGGCGGATAACAAAAATACAAATGTTAATACCATTAAAAACATTAAAAAAAACACTAAATCTAATAGTTAAAAATAATTAAAATTAGCCCCCAAACAAGCCTGATTCGGCCCGTTTAGAGCCAAAATTGGCCCACTGAGGTGTGCAGGAGTGTGCCACGCCACCCGGGAGCACACCTTGGGAGGCTTGTTCCCCTGCCTTTCCCCCTGCCAGCCAGGTAAACAGGGGTGGGGGTGGAGGGTGGGAGTGGGGTATCCCCCACCCCCAGCAGGGGACTGGCAACCCTACAATCTAAATGTATGAACTATATTGGACAAGGAAGTGTAGAAATAATGATACCTAAAGCAGACCTTGACAACTGTGGAATTACTTTCTTCAACAGAAAAGTAATCCTTTTGCAAACTCTTTTAATGAATCTGTATTTTAAAAAATTGTCTCTACAACTAAATAACAATTATTCCTATCCTTCTTCTTAGTAGAACCAGATGCTGCATAATAACTTCCAAATCATTTAGGATCTTCAGTCTAAGATCTATTAGTAGGTGTTTTTCTAAATTTGAAGTGAGAAATCCAAATCGATGAAATTAAAGCTCTTTTCCAAATTTTATTCTGCCTGAAGGAGAATGGCAGCTTGAAACACACTGGGCATTTAACTCTATGATGCACAACACCGCTACTGGTTTATTTTGTTCCTCCAACATATTCAGAAACATAAGAAATCTATCAATTAATATATTTTGGCCACAGGTGTGAAAACACACATATAAGCATTACTATACATAGTTTAAAGTTTGTGAGTACATGCTCACATTTTCTCTCCCTATTTAATTTATTCCAGGAATATGGATAACAGTAAAAGGGAGGTGAGTTCTCACATCAATTATCATTAACAGTGAAATGAATAACAAAAATCTAACTTGCTTTGCATTGATTATATGTTTAAATGTAATAACCTTGCTGAAAACAGAACATTCCTCTCTCAGTTTGCCTCACAGTAAATCAGTGTGTGAAGGACACAAAAACTGAGAAACGTTTAAAGTCTGTTATAAGGAAAGATTAAAAATATAGTGCTGAGATTCCAAAAGCACGTAATATTCCCCTTATACCAGGATGTCTATTAGTAAAGGGCAGGGCCAGCACATGTATTGAGGCAGCGCCAGCAGCTGCCTTGAGCGCTGACCAGGGCTGGTGGTGACAGCGCTGGCAGCTGAATGGGAGGGCTGGAAAGCCGCTCCTGTGCCCAGCCAGGAGTGTATGCTGGTGGCGGCAGCTCAGGGCAACTGAGCAGGCAGCCTTCCAGCCCTCCCACTCAGTTGCTCCGTGCTGCTGCTGCCACCGCCACCACTGCAGCCGCTGCCAGCACACAGCTGCAGGCCAGCCAGGTGTGGCAGGCAGCTGGGGCTGTGTGGGGCAACTGAGAGAGAGGGTGGGAGGCCACCCACATGCCGTCCCAGCTGCCTGCCTTGCCAATGGGGCGGCCGGCTCGCAGCAGCACGCAGTGCATGATGACGTCACACGCAGTGATGTCATCACGTAGTCTGGGTGTGCACATACACGTGGGGGCAGCAACACCCCTGAAGCTGCCCCTGGGTGCAGGTATCTGGCCTCAGGCACCAGAAAACCTGGCCCTGGCCCTGGTACTGGGTGTCAATTTGCAGACTTCCATGCCTACATAAAGCCAGGGACCTGAGGCACGTGGGGCTCCCATTGGTCAAGTATCACACATCCAGAAGTGTTTTCTGCTCATGTAGTGGAGGCCAAAGTACTGGATATCAGCACCTCTGTCAGTTTTCACCCCTTTAATTCATAATAGTCCTATTATCAAGTAGGTGGTGCCACAGTGTACATAATTCGTGTGCCTTTTGGATGGATTTCTTCACAGCAGCTTCCAAATGACATGCTGCAGTGAATGTGTTGGTAAAAAAGGGTTAAAGGTAGGATAAGGCTCTCCAAAGGGGCATAGGGATGTTACAAGCTTATTATCCTTTCCATCCGGAATTGACAATGTAAAGTCCAACTACATGTCAGCATATAATGCAGCCTATAAATAGATTTTGTAAGTGTGTCCAACAGCATACTGCTATGTGTTCTCAGGAAACCCTACACAGGATGCCTTGCTTACAGAGGCAGCATTTGGGGCCTTGTTGCAAAAAATATTAATATGTCAATTGTAGCCTACATGTCCTCAAAGCTAGACAAAGCAACAAACCAGCAGCATTACTTTTAGTTCCGATCATGACAAATACGGGACATGCTCAAAAACCTTTTCTTTAGGTATTTCATGAGACTTATTAATTTGCAGTAAGCCCTGGGCTCAGATCCCTACTCAATAATGCTGTAGTGGCAAACACAGACTTGGCAACAAATGTACTCATTTTACAGGGGAGATGCTACCAATCATGGCTCTCTGAAAATAATACCCGTTTTAAAAATAACAGCAGTAGTAGTAATAAAATAAAACATTTAAAGTTAATTAAAGTGATGAAACTTTAATTAACTCTCATCACTAAATATGTCACTAGCACAATTTATTTGTCACTAGCACCCTTCCTCCACTCAGCCTACAGTTGTTAACCTCCAGGCAGGGCCTGGAGATCTCCTGGAATTACTGATCTCCAGACCACAGAGATCAGTTCCCCTGGAGAAAATGGTTGTTTTGGAGAGTGGACTCCATGGCATTATACCTGGCTGAGGTCCCTTGTCAAACCCCACACTTCTAAGGATCTACCCCCAAATCTCTAGGAGTTTCCGGCCCGAATTGGCAGCCCTTACTCAATCACAGAAGCTTGCTGGGTAACCTTGGACTCCGTCCTCACACACTCTCAGCCTAACCTAGCTCACAGAGCTATTCTGAGGATGAAAGGGAGGAAGCGAGTATGATGTAAGTTGCTTGGAGTTCCCACTGGGGAGAAAATGGGTAATGAATGAATTAATTAAATAAATAATATTCAAGTTCAACTAATACAGTGCAAAGGGTTTAACACTTGCCTCTTTTTGGAGAGTACAATCTCCAGAAAAAGGAACTGAAAATTTTTCGTTTCCCCCCGCCATCTTTTCCCATGAACTTAGAGCAGTTTACAATATTGCCAGCCACTGTGCATCTCTATTAAAATATCCACTTTATTTCATGCCTTTCCCCCTAGGTTAATAGAGGATTTAAGGAATACTCCCCTGTGCTGTGTGGAAAATAATTTCTCAGTCTCCTTTGCAGTTCTCCATTTCTGGGCCAGCAACCAACCTAAAGGAATGGTTAAGATGGAGGAGCTTGGTTAAGCCAATGAATGGTGAGGAGAAGGAGGAAAGACTTAATAGGGTAGAAAAGAGTGAGGTTGAGGATCACTGGCTCAGAAGTCAGCCTCACAGGCATTGAAGCAGAGTCCCAAGGATGGGTCAATCTCTCTCTCTCTGCTGCTTAACAGCCCAGCAGACAGAGCTTTTTCATCATTGTCATCCTCCTCTGCTTTCCCTCCTTCCTTTCCCCCTCCCTCCATCCCTTACAAGCCATAGTGCTCCTGCAATAGAAGTAATTGCTGGAGTTTGCACTGCTTTTCCTAGCTAGCTTTCAGAGGCACATGGATTTCAACTTCCTCAGTCAGAAAATAGCAGACATTTATATATCCGGTATTTTCTCCATTTATTTTCCAGAGAGATATAGCAAATACTGGACTGTCCACTTCAAAACTAAACACTTGGTAACCTTACCCACAACATCTGATTTTTTTGATGCACAACCTATATTCTAGACAAGAGGTTAGTGTTAAGATAGAATATGAAGAATGGTTTCCAGTTGGCAAAGGTGTCAGACAAAGATGCATATTATCTCCCTATCTGTTCAACCTATATGCAGAACATATCATACGTAGTTAGATTTAGATGAAGGTGGAGAAAATTGGTAGAAGAAACAGTAAGAATTTGAGATATGTAGATGACACCACATTACTGGCAGAAAATAATGAAGACTTGAAACAACTAGTGATGAAGTTCAAAGGAGAAAGCACCAAAGCAGGATTGCAGCTGAACATTGAGAAGACAGAAATAATTATTACCGAGGAATTACAGAATTTTAAGATTGACAGTGAAGAAACTGAAATTGTTAAAGATTTTCTATTCCTTGGCTCAATCATCAACCAAAAGGGAAACTGCAACAAAGAAATCAGAAGAAGATTGAGACTTGGAAGGGCAGCTAAAAAGGATCATTAAGGATAAGGATGTGTCATTGGGGACTAAGATCAAGATAATTCTTACTGTGATATTCCCCATTACTGTATGTGGATATGAAAATTGGACCATGAAGAAAGCTGCCAGGAAGAAAACTGATTCATTTGAAATGTGGTGTTGGGGAAGACTTTTATGGCTACTGTGGATGGCCAAAAAGGAAAGTATGTGTGCTCTAGATCAAATAAAGCCTGGATTTTCCCTAGAAGCTAAAATGAAACAGAGGCTATAGTAGTTTGGTCACATCATGAGAAAATAAGACTCACTGGTAAAGACAATAATGCTAACAAAAATTGAAGGCAGTAGTAAAAGAGGAAGACCCAACATGAGATGGACTGACTTAAAGAAAGCCATGGCCCTCAGTTTGGAAGACCTGGGCATGGCTGTGAATGACAGGACATTTTGAAGGTCATTCTTTTATAGAGTTACCATGTCAGAAGTGACTTGGTGACAAATAAACACACAAAAGGCAGACAAGGCAGGATGATACTTACACAAAGATGAAAATCAAACTCAAGTAACATTTCCAAAGCCCCAAAAGACCAAGATAGAATTTTAGTGACTCTCGTATCATAAGGAACAACTATCCCATTAACAAGATTTATTCTGTTAAAAACCATTAATAGATTTATATTTAAAAACCTGGATGAGCAGCCGACACTGGAAAATTTATGGTGTAAGCTGTCTCCTAAGAATGCACATAAAACCAAAATGTATAAAGGGCATGCATGTGCATATGTCCCAAAAGCAGACAAATATTAAATCTTCTGACAGTTTTTAACCATTCCTTCTCATATAAATAAACCATGACAATGTCAATAATCTGTGTATACTGTCAGAATGCAACAACTAAACTCTTATTTTGATTAATTATTTGAATGATCATTTAAATTATGTAAATCAGACTGATGAAAGATTTGCCACAACTCAGAAAAACAACATGGTTCTTATTTTTGGTTAATTCATCTGAATAATAGGGAAATCTTCACTGAATCCTTATAGATATTTGTTTTACTTTTCTGTTTGCATGTTGCATATTGAATAGGAACACTCAAAGTTGAGCTATTAAATAAATGGGCATTTTTATTCTTTTGGATATATACATTAAAATATAATACAATAGAATATAATCATAAACAAATCTTAAAAGATAAATAGCAAATATATGAATATCAGTATTCACGTTGAAAACTGGAACTTATCAATGATCAGAAGTTGTACCACAAGACCAAAGTATTAAATTAAAGTGAAGCAAAAGATCCTAGCTTTTGAAATCAGCATAACTCTAAAACGAGCGGGTAATCCCTACAGAACCACAAGAGGAAGGGAAATCCCCTTTCTCTCCTTCTCCAGCACCACTATTTCTGTGGTTTTGAACTGAAGTGAAACAATTGCCTATTGCTTGATTTCCCTAGAGCAGGTAGATAAATTGGAGGCAGTAAATGGTCTAATGTTACTAATTTAGAAGAGAGATAACAAAATGCATATTAGTCAAGCAACATCTCGTGGCAGAATTTCTGTTAAAGATGCCTTTTGCTTCTCAAAGGCCAGTTTGTATTCCCACCTACAATATCAGTTTCTTGAAGCAAAAGATCAGCACAAAGGGATAACAAGTGCAAAAATTGCAAACTTAAAAGGCACAAAAGATACATCTTAGAAAGATAGGAGAAAAGAGATGGTTTAGATACTCACAACTGCTTACTAATAGAATTTCTAAAACAGGAGCCATGTTTGCTATTGTAGCAAGAGAAAGAGCATCAGTAGAATTGCCAGTTTTTACCAGAGTCCAAACCAGTAGACAGGAAGGTGTGGGGGGAGGGAGGTGCATGGAAGGAATTTAACTTGTACTCCAGAGGACTTCATTGTCATGTCAGGAATGAAGTCATTCCTGGTGCAATAAGGAAGTGAAGGCCCCCGTGTAGGGCCCATCTGATAAAACCCGCCCCCAAACTAGTGCTGGGGGCTGATATTTATCAAATTGGCCCTGTGCAGGGGCCTTCACTTCCTTGTTGCACTAGAAATGATGTCATTCCCAGTGCAACAAGGAAGTCCTCTGGAGCATGCTCTGGATCTGGCTCCGTAAGTGGGGGGGGGGGGAAGGGGGCGAGCAAGACATCACTTGCCCCCACCAGAAGAATGGAATCCCTAAGTGTCAGTCTCGTGACTAGACATGGCCATGAACCAAAAAAATTTAATGAACCAGCGGTTCGTGGTTCGGTGCTGACGACAAACCTGAACTAACTAACCGAAACAAATATTTCCCGCTGACGAACCAGTTCAAGGTTCATGGTTCGTGGGTGTCAGAACAATCCCCGTTGGACTTAGAGAGCCCATATTCCCAGCGAGTGTTTAGCCAGCACCCAAGTTTGGTCAAGTTTGCAATAGGGATCTTGGAGTTATACCCTCTCCAATCCAAAGCCCCCAGGAAACTCCCATTTGATACAATTAGAGCCACCAGTTGACATTGGCCCAGTGTACAAGGGGTTGGCCGTCAGAACTGCCTATCAGGGTTTGCAGGGATGAGATTGTAGTTCCCATGGCTACAGAACACCCCCCTTCCCCCTCCCTCCCCCCGGGTGTCTTCTCCCATGTAACCAATTGTAACCAATTTGCAGCTCCATGGTTGGAAGGAAGACCTGCCGATCAAGGTAAGCTGGGCTTCCATTCGGGTTTCCAGAGCGACAGAAGGAGCGCAGACAGAGTTCAGGCATTCCCCCAGCTCCGTTTCCAGGGGAATTGATTGATGGCGCCTGACTGTCTGGCTTCCTGAACCGTGGCCAAACGCACCGAACCAGTCTTCTTTTGAACACTGGTTCATTTGCTGTGGACAATCACAATCTGCCAGATCGCGATCACCAATTTTGTGGGTTTTTGAAGTTCGTAATGCGGTTCATGCCCATGTCTAGTTTGTACTACTACACTGGTTAGTTGTGACATTTGAATACAGGAGACCCAGCTTAATTTAGGACTGCTTTCATATAGAGAGTCTGTTCAACCTTCATTCTCAAAAAATGGGGGGGGGATGGGTGGTACAGAGCATTCACTGCCTTTATCCCCCTCCTGTCTCATTTCAGTCATCTTCCAAGGTTTCCTGTCCTTTGATATTTCTGAAACCCACTTTTATTCTATATAACTGCAAACATTTATACTGTCTTGCTGAGACAGTATAGCAAGACATTTCCCCAGCTCTGTTTCCAAGGGAATTGATTGATGGTGCCTGACTGTCTGGCTTCACGAACCGTGGGCTAATGCAATGAACCGGGCTTCCAACGAACGCTGGTTCATTGGCCATGGACCCTCACAAACTGCCAGTTCGTGAACGATCGGGTGGTTCGTGGGTTTTTTTGGTTCTTAATGCAGTTCATGCCCATGTCTACTCATGACACCATGAATACAAATATCTTATGCTTCCATATATCTTTTAAAGATGCCACGACTTCTTTTTTTACAAAATATATGTACAAAATGGATACCAAAGCTAGCTATTTGGAGATGATGCATCTCTGCATGTGTTAAGAAAAACTGCAGGAAACAGGTCAAATTTAGTAATCTCCTATCTACTGTTAGCCTAACCTCAAAAGCCCTAAATTTAATGATGTCCAGGGGATTATCGCTTTCTGCCTAAACAAGCGAGTCCAAATATAGCAGGCAGCCCAAACGTGGCAAACCAATCAGGCAAGATCAACTCCAGCAGTTTAGCAAAGGATTAGCTGAAACAATTGGCATTTTAAAAATCTTTAAAACTAGTGAGAAAGATAAAGGATATTTCAAGATGCACAAATTTTGCAGGGAACAATGATGCCCTTTCTGCTTGTACCCTCCTCCATCCTCTCTGAAACCCAGCTGATTGGGGGGTGAGTGGTTCCATATGTTGCCATCATATCATACCTACTCCTGCAGCCTTGTCTTTATCCTTCTTTCCCACAAGCCTCCAGACAGAATTGTCTAAAATGCCATTTTTGTACAAGATATTTCAGGTTTTTGGCAACAGTTGTAGTGTAGTTGTTAAGAATGGCAGGATTCTAATCTGGAGAACCAGATTTGATCGCCCACTCCTTCACTTGAAGCCATCTGGGTGACCTTGGGTCTCTTTCAGCCCCACCCACCTCACAGGTTTATTCTCATGAAGATAAAAATAACACTCTTTGTAAACTGCTCTGAGTGGGTGTTAAGTTGTCCTGAATGGCAGTATATAAATTGAATGTTGTTATTGTTGTTAGGGAGGAGTTTCAGTTTTTATATAAGCATAGGTCTTCTTTACATTAATTATTTCATTTTCTGGGCCTGCATCTGTGAGGATGGGGCCAAGGCTTTGCTTTCACATTATGTAAGATATGGCAGACAGGGAAAGAGATGGTGTACATTTCCCTCTTACATGTGCCATGAAATAAAGGAGAAAATAGCTAAGGATTTGCTTGTACATATTGGCAGGCAGGCAGAGCTTTTCTTTTTTAATTTTTTATTGGTGAGTACATAAAATATTACACAAATTCCCCATCTTACCTAAAATATATCAACCCCCCACCCTTTCCCCCCCTCCTTAAAGACTTCCAACAGCTTTCCAACCCTTAGCCCATCATATTATTTAAATTACTCTTAACTATAATTTTTCTAAATCTTATATATATTGTATCACTTATTCTAAGCATATTCAAATTCTTCTATATCTCCAATTTACTAATGTATCCAATCTACGTCTCCCTGTTTAACCTATTTTTAATACATTCTTCTTAATACTAATATTAGCTTAAATTGATTAATAACTAAATTTCCCCGTTAATGGTAAAGTTACTTCTCTCTCCCCTTTGTAAAATCACGCATTAATAATTCTCAAACTGCCACAGTCCTCCTTTCACATCCCATTTTTTTTCCAGATATTGTTTCAGTTTCCCCAATTTTGCAATATATTCTCCTGGATCAAGATCTTTCAGTTTTCTTGTCATTTTGTCCATTTCTGCCATGTACAACAATTTGTAAATCCAATCTTCTATAGTTGGTATTTCTTGCACTTTCCATTTCTGTGCGTACAAAAGTCTTGCTGCTGTAATAATGTAAAATAGCAATGTTCTATACTGCTTTGGAACCTCTTCCATTCCCAAGTTCAGTAGCAGCAATTCTGGGTTCTTATTTATTTGGGTTTGCAAAACCTCATTAATTATTTCTATTATATCTCCCCGGTATTGCTTAGCTACCTCACAAGTCCACCACATATGATACAATGATCCTTCATGCTTTTTACATTTCCAGCATTTGTCTGACATATTTGCATTTCCAAGCGCAATCTTCTTAGGCGTTAAATACCACCTATACATCATTTTATAAACATTCTCTTTAATATTGGTAGAAGTTGAAGTCTTCAAAGTGTTTTTCCACAAATATTCCCATGATTCCATTGTTATTTCCTTGTGAAAGTTTATTGCCCATTTCACCATCTGGACTTTGACTGTCTCGTCTTCCGTATGCCATTGTAAGAGTATTTTATATATTTTCGAAATGTCTTTTTTACCTTCTTGTAAGATCACTTCTTCTAGCTCCGAGTTTTTCAGTCTTATTCCTCCCCTTAAACAGTCCAAGTTGTATAGATCCCTGATTTGCCTATATTGAAACCATCCATATTGAGGAGATAACTCTTCTTGTGTCTTTATTTTTAATATTCTATGTTCCATCGACGTTATCTCTTTATAAGTTAAACATTGTTATTCATTATAAACAGCTCTCGGATCTATTACTTCATATGGTACCACCCATGAAGGGATACCACTTTCCATGTAATTCTTGTATTTCTTCCAGATTGTGAAAAGGCTTCTTCTAATATAGTGATGCAAAACCATAGAGTCCGCTTTAACTTTGTCATACCACAAGTAGGCATGCCATCCAAACAATTTTTTATGTCCCTCCAAGGCCAGCAATTTACGGTCTTTTAGCGTTATCCAATCTTTTAACCAAGTCAGACAAATTGCTTCATAATATAATCTTATGTTTGGCAGTTGCAGCCCCCCTCTTTCTTTTGAGTCTTGTAATACCTTCATTTTCACTCGGGGTTCCCTGCCTGCCCACACGAAGTCTGAAATTTTTCTTTGCCGTTTGTCAAATTGTTTGAAGTCTCGGATAATTGGAATAGTTTGCAGCAAAAACATCATGCGTGGTAACACATTCATCTTTACTGCTGCTATTCTTCCCAACCATGACAAATTTAATTTATTCCACTTTATCAAATCTCTTTCAATTTGTTGCCACAGTTTCTCATAATTATTTTTGAATAAATCTATATTTTTCGCAGTCAGCTCAATTCCTAAATATTTTACTTTGTTAGTTACCTCGCAGCCTGTTGCCTCCATTAATTCTTGCTGTTTTTGCTTCGTCATATTCTTACACAATATCTTCGACTTCTTTTTGTTCACATAAAATCCAGCCAAGTCTCCAGATTCCTTTATTTTATCTATTATTTTTGGCATGTTATCTATTGGGTCTTCCACTATCAACATTACATCATCCGCAAATGCTCTGACTTTGTAGGGAAATTCCTTTATTTTTATGCCACGAATTGTATCGTCCTCTCGAATTTGAATCAGCAAAATTTCCAAAATCAAAATAAACAACAATGGAGACAATGGGCAACCTTGTCTTGTACCTTTATTTATTTTCAATTTTTTAGTCAAATCGTCATTGACTACAATCACTGCACACTGGTCTTTATAAATTCCTGTAACTGCTTGTATGAACTTTTCTCCCATTTGCAGCTTTTCCATAGTGGCGAACATAAAGTCCCAGTTCAAATTGTCAAATGCTTTTTCCGCGTCCACAAAAAAGAAACCAACTTCCCTATCACAGTGCTTGTCGTAGTATTCAATAGCGTTTATTACTGTCCTTAAATTATCCTTAATTTGTCTATTAGGTAAGAATCCAGCTTGTTCTTCTGCAATAAATTCCGACATCCATCCCTTTAACCTTTCTGCCATAATTTTTGCAAATATTTTATAGTCATTATTCAGCAGTGAAGTTGGCCGATAATTCTTAACATTAGTCAAATCCTGTCCATCTTTCGGGATCAGTGATATATTAGCTTCATTCCATGAATCAGGAATCTTTTGGCCTTGCAAAATTCCATTGATTACCTCCCTTAGAAACTGTGTCAGATCATTGGACATCATTCTATAAAACTTTGCTGTTATTCCATCCGGTCCAGGCGCTTTCCCTAATTTTGTTGATGGAGGATAAATCAAGACTTGCTGCAGACGGAAGAAAACATTGTGTTGTTATGAAGAGAAACCAAATTCTTTATACAGAATTCTTTATACAGAATTCTTTATACAGTATAATTTGAACAAGGATGTATGGGACACATATAAAGCTGTGATTAGAGGAATACTAATGGACTTGAATGCAAGAGCTAGGAAGAAAAAGGAAGAAAAGAGACTTGAAATTATGGAAAAAATTAAAGCCAAAGAGATACAACTTAAGAAAAGACCAGGGAAAAAGAAAATATATCAGGATATGAAAATCCTGCAGGAACAATTGACGGCAATGAATAACATAGAATTGGAGTGGAATTTTAAAAAAAATGAAGCAGAAGTCGTTTGAAGGTGCAAATAAACCTGGGAAATATTTAGCATGGCAGTTAAAGAAAAAAAAGAAGGAAACCATAACTAAAATTCGAGAAGAGGATAATATATTGATGGATCAATCTGCCATTAGTAGAGCCTTTTTTAAATTTTATGCAAAACTGTACCAAAAAAAGGAGGTGAATAGAGATTCAATAGCGGAATATTTGGAGAACATGAAGCTTCCAACAATTTCAGAGGAATGGAAAGAGAAGTTAAATAGGGAAGTGACAGAGGAAGAAATAAAAGAAGCCATACAATCGGCAGGCAGGCAGAGCTGAAGACAAACACAGGAAGAAATCCAAATATTGTACTCCTTCTCCAATGATAAGTAACCTGCCTGCAGGTTAGGGGAGAACAGAAGCAGAGGCTAAAAATTCACTCCCCTGGATAGTAATTAACAAATACACATACACAGTCTTATGAAAGATCAGATAATAAGATAGCGTGAAAGAATATTGCCGATTCAGGATCCCAGGTGTCCTTACTGTTATTGAAAGCATTGTACCTATGGGAAGACCTCATAAGCACAAGTCCACCTAATGTGAAGTAAGGGATGGACCATTTTCAAACAAAACTGGAGCGTATGAGTGAAGGGCTGTCTGTTTTTACAACCATTATGCCTGAACTGGGCTGAGGGAAATGGTTAAAAGAAGTGAAGGCCAAATTTTATGATAAAAGTGACCCAGGAGACACCACACGATTTTGAACCAGTGAGTCCCAACTTGCTGTGCTGCACAGCCTTTACGTGGGAGAAGGAGGTGCTCCTGCCTTCCCCTGTGAGCCATTTTTCTGACCTAAAATGACACCAGGAGGCATATGGGTACATAACAGCTCCTTGGTGCCATTGCTAGTCAGAAAAATGGAAACTCCCTCCATGCCATGGTGCTCCCAATCATAATTGGGCCCTGCAGTGGAATTCAACAATGGGAAGGAACTTGCTGCTTCAAAATGGCAGGGCATGCTTAAAGATGTCCATATTGTCTATTTTGGCCCTGAGAACAGCAAGGTAGGAAGTGGCAAAGGATAGCTTCTAACTCCCCTTACCTACATGCTTCATCTTTGTAAAGGCTGGGGATTCCTGCACCTCCTGCTTAACAATACTGAGAAAGGAAGTAAAATTTACTCACACACCAAATTCACAAAACCTGAGCATATTCTACAAATAGTAATTTAAATGGTTTATGGAATAAGGATGCTTTCTCATATCAGCATGACATTTTTAGGAAGGATTCCTTGAGTGAGTGGTACTATCATCACACGCAGGGCTCATTTGGAGGCGGAACGCACAGGAACGGTGTTCCGGTAGATCTGAAAAGAGGTCACGTGGGTTTTGGCCCCGCCCACATGATTCCTTTTTCTCCGAGTGCAAGCCAAGTGGGGCTGAGCCCCAAAAGGACGTAAGCTGCTTGTATTCATTCTGCTCTGTTGCTTTACTTTCATTTGTGACTCGTGAGGTGGGGGAAGAGAGTGAAAAAATGAGTGAATGGGTGCAAGCCATGTGGTGCTGGGCTCCAAAGGAACGCAAGCTGCTTGGACTCATTCTGCTCTGTTGCTTTACTTTCATTTGTGACTTGTGGGGGGGGGGGAGAGAGAGAGAGAAAATGAGTGAAAGGGTGCAAGCCGAGTGGTGCTGGGCTCCAAAGGAACGCAAGCTGCTTGGACTCATTCTGCTCTGTTGCTTTACTTTCATTTGTGACTCGTGAGGGGGGGAGAGAAAATGAGTGAATGGGGGCAAGCCAAGTGGGGCTGGGCTCCAAAGGAACGCAAGCTGCTTGGATTCATTCTGCTCTGTTGCTTTACTTTCATTTGGGGCCTCGGGGGGGCGGGGAGAGAAAATGAGTGAATGAGTGCAAGCTGAGTGGTGCTGGGCTCCAAAGGAATGTGAGCTGCTTGGATTCATTCTGCTCTGTTGCTTTTCTTTCATGTGTGACTCGTGAGGGAGAGGGGAAGAGAGAGAGAAAATGAGTGAATGGCTGCAAGCCGAGTGGTGCTGGGCTCCAAAGGAATGCAAGCTGCTTGGAATTCGTGCTGCTTTATTTTCATTTGTGACTTGTGAGAGAGAGTGAGTGTGTGGGTGCAAGCAGGGCTGGCTCTCCAGAGGAGGGTAAGCTGCTTTGAGCTCATTCTGCTTTAAGGAAATACCTGGAGATTTTTGCGGAAAGGGGCCTGAGGGGTGGATGCTGCCTTCTGACACTTCCGGTGATGTCAGGGGTGTGTGGCATATGCCAATGAGATATGCTAATGAGTTATGCTAATGAGTTCCTGCAGTTCTTTTTCTAGGGAATGACCCCTGATCCCAGGCATGTAGGAGGGGGAAACTTACACATATAAAGATCTCTCTCATGGAAAACAGAGGAAATAATAATTGGGTTGATCTCCTCAGACACCTAGTTCTCTGATATTAAAGAATCTGACCCAGATTTAAAAAGAAAAGATGACCCAAATTCTGCTACAAATTTGCCTAGTGGAATATTCAGTATGGCTTAGGCACTTCCACTTGAATGACTATGATGTAAGCACATGAGTGCCCTGTACCCAGCACAACATGTGGAATTTCTCATAACAGCACACTAAGGAAAATGTACTGTTTGTGTACTTACTAAATTAACTTACACTTGTAACTGCAATTCAGCTCATTTATTGATTGATTAAATGTGTCTCTGTGTTGTTTTCAATTACTTATAAATTCTGAAAATATGCATCATCATTTGAGCAGTTCAAATTACTTCAAATCTGTACTATCAGATTACCGTAAGAAATGAAAAATTCTATATTAGGCACTGAGATAAATGTTCAGACATTTAAGCAGAAAAATTCATAATGCATTTGTCTGTAAGCAGCAGGCTGAAAGTAAGAGTCTTAGCAGAATTAGAACCAGAGTCAGAATAGTATATTGAGACACACCCTGTAGTGCCTAAGTAAAATTTCGGAAGTAGGTCCACTTTCTAGCATAAGAAGGGCCATCCAGAGCTGGAGTCAAAGGCTAGAGCTGCCAACCTCCAGGTGGTGGCTAGAACTACAACTCCCAGAACTACACCTGATCTCCAGGCCACAGAAATCAGTTCCTCTGGAGAAAATGGCTACATTGGAAGATGGACTCTTCGGCATTATACACCACTGAGGTCCCTCCCCCCAAACCACTCTCTCCAGGTTCCACCTCCAAAATCTCCAGAAATTTCCCAAGCTGGAGCTAGTAACCTTATGTCCAACCCAGCTATTCATTCAAGAGAAGCTGGAACTGAGATAATAAAAAAAATAGAAATTAAAAGCAAGTAGGCCAACAGGCTGCAAGACTGTGAAGTTAGCTACCAGGCATAGGGAACCATGGCTGAACAGGGAGATTGGCAGCTAAAACACAGAGAAGGATCCAGCTAGACAAGTTCAGAATGTAGCTGTTTCACAGAAAAGACCCAGGCTTGATGCAGAAACAATTGTAGTTGTTTGCAAAAAGATGGGGATGGGGGGTGAGAGAAAACCATTGTTGCATTTCCCTCTATTCTACAGCATCTAGCAGCTCATCACAAGGGTTCTCCAATGTAGGATATAATTCTCACTGATCCTTGCAATGAAATAAACACTCTCATACAGTAACCCTTTTTCATCATGTTCAATTATCTAAATTAAGATAGTTTTATTATTCTCTGTTATTCCTCTTCAGTAGAAGCATTGCTGTTCCCTCTTATAATCTGCTTGAAGTTGTTGGTGACTGGCTGTTATGGAATTTTCTTAAGTCAGTAGGTTAGTAGAGGCCTCTTGAAGTCTGTGTGTTTTCCCCCTATGTCTGCACATGCACAGACACTGCTTTAAATTCCTGGTTGTTGTTTTAATCCATTTTATAACATTACAGATTTTTCTGCAAACCTGGCAGTTCCCCTCGTTTGCAGAATCTTATATTGTAACAGGGGCTGGTCCTGTTTTACAGATGTTTTAAAAATCCGCATGGTGGCCAGCCCTCAGTTATTAGATATATTCATTATTAAAAATATGTGTAGCAACAGTTTGAGATGCAATTACTTTCTTACTTTCAGCTTAAGCAAACTACAGAGGGAATATTGAAATGAAAATATGCGACTCATAAAACACAACTTAGCTGATTTAGAGACTGCAGTCCTCCAATTACAGATCTTAGAAGCATTCTGCTAAATTCAATGCGATTACTCCAGAACAATGTATCCACAGTTCACTTGCAGATGTGAACAAATGTAACATTCAGAGGGTCAAAACAAGGGCATAACTCTAATCATAAAACA
The DNA here is from genome assembly GCF_028583425.1 of Eublepharis macularius. Taxonomy (NCBI): domain Eukaryota; kingdom Metazoa; phylum Chordata; class Lepidosauria; order Squamata; family Eublepharidae; genus Eublepharis; species Eublepharis macularius. The sequence continues at coordinate 75,753,200 of NC_072794.1, forward strand.
ACAGCCATGCTTTGGAATAAAAAACGCATTTGGGTTGGTGGGGGAACACCTGCCTTATATCAATGCATAATTCTCTTACCATGTGTGAGGAAGGGATACCAGAGCAGTTCTTGATAGTGATCAGAAGCATGTTTGCGCAAACAACTGCTTCATTTTACCATGATCTCTCTTGTGAGAAAACAATCCTATACATAAAGAGCATTTGCTCTATACAGCATTTACAGTTTTTGAAGAACCTTGGCAAGAAGGCTAATCCTTCTGTCTTCAATGATATAAATGTAGTTATATTTAGTTTAAAACTGTTCTAATTTACAACCCACAGAGAGCTGGCAAAACCCTTACCCAATTTCCCAGATGCTTAAAAATGTAGAACAAGCATCTTAAAATGATGACATTATTTCCATTTTTAAACAATTGTTTATTGGCTTGATTGCATGGTTTTTAAAATTTTGTAATCTGCCCTGAGTCTCAGTGAGACTAGAAGGCTACAATGAAATAGATAAATAGATCTATAGTTTTTTCATTCCCTGCTTTTCACCCCAATGTGGACTCAACGCAGGTTACAAAATTGTTCTCCTTTAGGGTTGCCAACTCTGGCTTGAGAAATTCCTGGAGATTTGGTGGCAGAGTCAGAGGAGTTTGGGGAAGGGAGGGAGCTTAGCAGAAATGTGGTGCCACAGTCTGCCCTCTGAAACTACCATATTCTCCAGGGGAACTGATTTCTGGAGTGTCAGTTCAGTTGAAGTTCTAGGAGAACTCCAGTCCCTGTCAGGAGGCTGGCAACCCCCTCCTCCATATTATCCTCACAACAAACACCCTGTGAAGTTGGTTGAATGAGTGATAATCCCAAGGTCACCCAGTGATGTATTGTCGAAGGCTTTCACGGACGGAGAATGATGGTTGTTGTGGATTTTCTGGGCTGTATAGCCTTCGTCCTGGCATTGTAGTTCCTGACTAGAGATGGGCACGATCCCAAAAAAATTAACGATCCAGCTGATCGTGGATCAGCGCTGACAACGATCCCGCATTAACGATCCACACCGATCATCTACCGTTCCCAAGACATGGATCATGGATTATGGATGCCAAAGCGGGCCATGCTGCTATTCCCAGCTATGTGGGAAGGTGGGTGGTGGCGGCGGCCGCCAGGCCAGGCGGGCACGGGGAGGCGGCGACGAGCCCTCAGGTCCCATTCAGCAACACAGGAGGTCTGTGTTTGGCCATCAGAGCTGCCTATCAGGGTTTGCAGGGATGAGATTGGAGTGCCCATGGTTACAGAACACCCCCTTCTCCCTCCCTCCCCTGGGTGTCTTCTCCCAACTGGTGACTGCTTTGCTGCTCCGTGGTTGGAAGGAAGCCCTGCTGATCAAGGAAAGCTTGGCTTCCATTCAGGTTTCCAATGCGACAGAAGGAGGGCAAACAGAGCTCAGGCTTTCCCCTGGCTCCGTTGCCAGGGGAATAGATTGCTGGTGCCTGAGTGTCTGGATCCCCAATCCGAGCCCAAACGCAATGATCCAGGCCTCTCCTGATCACTGTATCATTGGCCGTGGATGATCACGATCCGCTGGGTCACGATCACGCAATTGCCATTATCGTGGGTTTTTTTCGATCGTAATGCGGATCATGCCCATCTCTGTTCCTGACATTTCGCCAGCAGCTGTGATTGGCATCTTCAGAGGTGTAGCACCAGAAGACAGAGATCTCTCAGTGTCACAGTGTCACCCCATGCTAGTCCTGTGACACTGAGAGATCTCTGTCTTTTGGTGCTACACCTCTGAAGATGCCAGTCACAGCTGCTGGCGAAACGTCGAACTACAATGCCAAGACCACGGCCATATAGCCCGGAAAATCCACAACAATCACCCAGTGAGCTTTCATCGCAGAGTAACCACTACACCACTCTGAAAATAACCAAGGCCCATTGGGGTCAAACTACACATACTTATATTGGGCTTGTCTCAATCCCATGCTACTAAAATGGTGGGGGAGGGGGGGACAATTTCTATCAAGGCAATGAGTGAGGGAAAGGATTGATGGATTCACACTACCCCATGCTAGTCCTCCAACTCAGATACAAAATGCATTTTAACATTAAAGAAAATGCTGGGAGATCTGATCACAGATGTTGCAAAAAAAGTCTGGCCAGTAAACAAAAAATGGAGTTTTAGAAATAGTTTCCAACAATTTCAGTCTCATTAAGTGAATTTAATTGAATATATATTCAAGTTGCATTTTCATCTTTATATCTTCATTTTGTTTTGTGTATATCTTCAGTTCAGTTTGGTTAACAGATAAGAATTTTTTAAAGTTGTTAATATTTTCTCTTTTGCAACATCCAGCTGAGCAGAGATCTTCACTTTAACTCTAGCAGTTTCAATACTTTGCAATTTACCACAGTTTTGTTGCCATGTTTATATCTTATCTTACCAGAATAAACTAGCAAGATAAGCACTGAAATATATTTTACACTGCTTTCTAATATAATTTATTTGTTTCTATTTCTAGGCATTATAAAGAAGTGTAACTTTAAGTAATACATGTGCCAACAATAATGTTAATAAAATCATAAAGCTTAAACCTAAGTTTTTTCATCTTTGAAAAATACAAATTAAAAATTCAGTATATAATTTGGTACTAGGAATGACATTTTCAGTATGCATCACTCCCAGTAAAACCCATGATTCTTAGGAAAGGCCAAATTTTATTTTAGATATAGGGATTAGCCGCTACTGCCATTCATTTATGAAGCACAATTACATCTTCTCCAAGAAATCAGTTTCAACACAGAAAACTTGAATGAGCAAAAATGTGCACTTGTTCTATGGAAACATAGCTTTAAAACTTTGGGGACAAGCTATGCTGGTTTCTACACTGTATATCAATTACAGCAAGTTTGATTTTGCTGTTCAATTCATTAAATATGTCTTCAGCACTAATGAGCATCAGAGCATGGACATTATGGTACAGGCTTGGTTTGATAAAGAGGCTTTGACTATCATTCAGCAAAGAATTCCTGCATGCTGTTTTGTACTCAGCATGAAAGTCTGACCCATTTATCTAGATGCCTAAATATGAATCTAACATTTACTTGCAGTACTGAATTTTATAAGGTCAGCTTGCACTATAAATGTTGCTGCTCTCATCTGGTTCTTGCAAAGCCTCAGTTTCTCAGGCACAAACCTCATATCATCAGGGAACCACATTACCAGTCTATTGATCTTAATCTTCCATAGAAGGACAGTGGATCTAATGACAATGCTTTGCAGAAGTTTTCGTTGGCAGTTGATCTATTGAGTGAATAGATTATAATCTTATATATATCTTAATATATCTTAAATATATATAATCTTAAATATATAGTCTTAAATATATCATTCATCTATATTTTTTTACAATAAGGTATGTAAAGAGATGTTCTGGATGGGGTAGAATTACTTTGGAGCTTTCTTCTCTTCATGACATTAATTGACAAGTTTTGAAAAGTTTAAATGGTTGCTTTTTGAAATTAAATTTACATCCCTACTTTGTGGATGGCTTTTTGAGAGCAATGGGGGGCACACAAAAGATTTTTTTATTTCATTTATACCCTGTCCTTCTCCTTGACAGGGACCCAAAGTGGCTTCCATTGTACTCCTCTCCTCTTTATTGTTGTCACAACAACTCTGTTAGGTAGGTTAAGCTGAGAGTATGTGATTGGCCCAAGATTACCCATTAAGCTTCTGTGGCAGAGTTGGGATTTGAATCCTTTACCCTTACGAGTTAACTTTCAAATATTCAAATCATTAATATTAATGCAGAGGAGGAAATATTTCAGAACTCAACATGATTTCTCTTTCAATGGTAAAAGCTTCTGTTTGTTAGCCTCTGTTTGTTTGTTTAATGTCATTTATGTCATTTGTAGTCCGCCTTTCTCACTGAGACTCAAGGCAGATTACACAGTATGTTATTTGAAGTTCCAGCTTTAGAGAGGTTTAATTTCCCCATGATAAACTGATATTCTTCTCTGAACACACAAATGTACTTAGCAAATCAAAGGTCAGGTCAATCCCAACTAAAAAATGCCACTCAAATGATAACCAATGAACAACTTGAGAAAGCAGAGTACAAATAGGTCGGCTCAGATGAATTTTCATCATAGCCTTTCAAGAGCAATCCCTTTCTAATCTTTCCTTGAACTGGGGAAAGTTTTTTGATAAGCCTGATTATTGTACACAATGAATATACACAGAGTACCATATTTAAAAACATTGACGCTGATCACAGCAGCTCACTAATTCACATTAATGTCTAACAGTGGTTCAAGCAAGATTAGTTGTTAAGATTTAAACAGATTTTATATCAACAGCTCTTAATAGTATTTTATTTTGAAGTTTAGGGAATTAATAGTATAACAGCACTCTGAGACACTTGAATGAAAAGGCACTGAAGACCTCTTCATCACAAGCATCATCACATTTCATTTATCACTGAACATTCTTCACCTAGTCTAATCTTTTTCTTTCTTTCTTTCTTTCTTTTACTGAAGGTCTTGCATTACCTCTGAGGAAGTTACACTGCAGTATCTGAAGTTATACAACAACATTTACTATGAAATTGTGAAAGAATGAAAGATTCACTACTGTAAATCAATGAATAAGTAGGCAAATGGAGGCTAGATCTATCGGCTGTTAGGCATGATACCTGTGGAACATCCATGTGGCAGAATACTGTGTTGAATATCAGATGATGGGGACAAATGAGAGAGGGGACGGGTGAGACGCCTGCTGACTTCATGCTTTCCTTGTGTACTTTTGGGCTGAAGCTTTTATTGCTTTGATACAGTAGGGCTTTTATTATATTCTGAGAGCTTAAGAATAGCTGTATAGGTCCAGACCAAAAGGACAATTTCATCCAGCATTCTATTTCCCACAGTGGCCAGCCAAATGTTACTTTGGAGTCCACACAGGTAGACTGTATAGCCCTTCCCTGCCATTCATTTCCCAGCAAATGCTATTTAGCGGCATATTGCCTCTTGACTTGAATGTGCTTTTAACGTGTGACGAATAGCCATTCAGATACCTAACCTTGGAGATTTTGGCGAAATCCCTTTTTAGGCATATCTTCTTTCATACTTTTTCATTTGCATACCTGATACAGATGGGCAAACAAACAGTACAGAATGACTACTTTTTGCACCTCTTTCAACATCCTCCTTATGGATATCATGTCAATGAGATTGGTTCCATGAGCAAGAAATTCACCGTAACTAAAACCTAAGCATATTTAGCACAATTCAATGTAGAGCTAACTTCTGAGAAGACAAGTTTAGGACTGGTTTACCAAATCTCAGAAGCCAAAGCACCAATTAGAATCAAGTTAACAATAAATTTGAGTGTTTTCTCTCTATTACATTTTCATCTTGGCCTTTATACATAATTGGGTTCTAGGCTGAGCCTGGCAACCAGAGGAGGATAAGAGGGAGCAGTGGGAGAACAATGAATAAAAATAAAACTTCAGCCAAGTACAACTGAGAAGTGATAGTGGGTAGGTCTACAAATCGCAGAACTCTATGGTAAAACTATGGTTTTATCATAGAGTTTCTGGCAATTCTTAGAGCTACCTTCTGTCACTTGCAGGTTATACCCAGAAGTATGCCAGTGATTAGGCAACCGCTTTATTTTTATGTATTTTTCTAATCACTGTTTGGAGCAGTGGCAGGCAATATAAGCAATTACCTGGAGACTGCCCACCATACACAGGCACATTTAAGCCTATTCATGCAAGGAATTTAAGGCAGCAAATATGATTATGCTCTCTTCGATTGTATTCTTACAACAATTATGTGAGGCAGGCTAGGCTTAGTGTATGTAACTAACCTAAGATCAAACAGTGAGCTTCATAGCAGAGTGAAAATTTGAATCTGATTCCTCCCAGTCCTGTTTTGAGACTTTAACCAGTACATTACCTCTTCTTCTTTCCATCTTATATTAGAAGAGGCACAGTATTTTTTACTGAACCGAGTAGTTTCTGAAATCCTGTGTGATGTAGTAGCTAGAATAATGAACTGGGATCTGAGTAATCCAAGGTCAATTCCCCACTCTGTTATAGAAGCTTGCTGGGTGACCTTGGGCCAGTCACATACTACCAGCCGAACCTACTTCACAGGGTTGTTGTGAGGCAAAAATGGAGGAAAGGAGAACAATTAAACATGTTTTGGGTTCCCACTGGGGAGACAGGCAGAAACAGAAATAAGGTAAAACAAAAACAAAAAAACAAAAGGAATATAAAGGATATTGGTGATCTGTCTTGGACTATTGCTCTGCAAACCAAAATGCAAGCGGTTTTGAACAAAGACTGCATTAATTAGATTATGAATTGTCATTGCCTTTTTTTTGTTAAAAGTGCAGATAAACCAAGAATTTCAAAGCTGTCCTTCCAATGCTATGTATTCATAATAGCTTTTTAAAGAGCTGGAGTTTGCTTTATAGTTCTCATTATCTACACGGTATATATTCATGTTTTTATTGCACTACCATAGTCTTAGATGAAACAGTTTTTTGCAGGTTTCAATAATGCTTCAAGTAGTACCAATGAACAAAAATCAAATCACTTTCAAGCTGCACTGCCAGCATCACTTGTATGTTGGCCAGTCCAGTATACAATGTGTGGATATTCATTTATTATTCATTTATATATGTTTTTTCTAAAACAGTGTTCTGTTGAGCAAACCAGGTCAGGGCTAGAAGAAAACAGGAAGAAAACAACATAACTCTGGCATGACTTTAAAGAATGCCCCTGACTTCACTGCTGTCAGTTGCCACTTTGAAAAGTAAGATATGTGCAATAGTCAGTAAATGTTAAGAGAGGAAGGCACGTTGCTTCAGATACCCCACATCTTTTTAGAAGTAAACTGACTTCTATGAGAGGAAGTCAGATCCCCTTACCCTCCTTGCAGGAGGGGGGAACCCGGAATTCACCAGGTAGAAGATCTTTGTGTGTACACAAAGTGCATGCATGCTCCCAGTGCCGACATTCCCTTTCCGTGTGCCTTTTCCCTCTGCCAGCCAGGTGAGTGGTGGCAGGGGGATCACAGATTGGGAGCAGGGGATCCCCCACTCCCACCAGAGGACTGGCAGCCCTACAAGGAAAGCTGGTTGAATTAGAGAAACAGGTTAGAAACAAGAGAAGCTGGTTGAATTATAAAAACTGCTCCTTGACCCACACCATTAAACTTTCTCACTTATTGCTACTCCAAGATAGCATTAAAGTATGCACTACTGTTTAGAAAACTGCATTTTAAGACAGATCAAATACAGCAAATGAGAATCATTATTATAGCAGCAAAGCTGGAAATAAATTTAGAAATCAATAGAATGGTTTCCAATTGGCAAGGGTGTCATACAAGGATGTATATTATCTCCCTACCTGTTAAACCTCTATGCAGAGTATATCATGAGGAAATTTAGATTAGATCTAGAAGAAGCTGGAGTATAAATTGGTGGAAGGAACATTAACAATTTGAGATATGCAGATGACACCACATTACTGGCAGAAAATAGTGACGACGTGAAACGACTACTGATGAAGGTTAAAGGAGAAAGCGCCAAAGCAGGATTACAACTGAACATCAAGAAGACAAAAGTAATGACTACTGAGGAATTACACAATTTTAAAGCTGACAATAAAGAAATTGAAATTGTACAAGATTTTCTATTCCTTGGCTCAATCATCAACCAAAAGGGAGACTGCAATGAAGAAATCAAAAGAAGATTGAGACTTGGAAGAGCAGCTGTTCGGGAGCTAGATAAGATTCTTAAAGATAAAGATGTCTTTCTGGGAACCAAGATCATGATAATCCATGGATGTGAAAGTTGGACAGTGAAGAAAGCTGACAGAAAGACAGGAAGAAAATTAATTCATTTGAAATGTGGTGCTGGAGGAGAGTTTTGCAGATACCATGGACAGCCAAAAAGACAAATAAGTGGGTACTAGATCGAATCAAACCTGACTTCTTCCTAGAAGCTAAAATTACAAGACTAAAGCTATTGTACTTTGGTCACATCATGAAAAGACAAGATTCTCTGGAAAGGTCAATAATGCTAGAAAAAGTGGAAGGCAGTAGGAAAAGAGGAAAACCTAAAACGAGATGGCTTGACTCAGTAAAGGAAGCCATGTCCTCCAGTTCGCAGGATCTGAGCAAGTCTGTTAATGATAGGACATTTTGGAGGTCTTTCATTCATAGGGTCACTACAGGTTGGGGGCAACTTGATGGCACATAACACACAGGCATACAAGCCTTACTCAAGGGGCTTCTAAGAATAACATACAGAGCTTCAGCATAGAGGTCCTACACAAGTGGATTCCCAAATTCACAAGTATACTGTGACCAACTTTGTAGCCAATATTATTATGTTATTTTTTGTCCCAGCACCCCCAAATGCAATATGAGACAATAAAGAGAAAAACAACTGAGTGTGGGTTCAACTAGTTTTGCTTATTTATTTAAATTCATTTAAATGGTTGACCTATGTCACTGCTTACTAAAACAGGCTACCATTTTGAGGGTGGACTGTCCTAGGCAACCACTCTGGGTGTCCACCTGGCAGGTCCACCCTGGCTCCAAACTCGACTAACAGTTATCACCAGCCTTGTTTGTCCCAGCCTGTGCCAAGAGGAGCCCAGCTTCATCTGCCTCCCCTGATGGGCTGCAAGGAACCTACCAGGCTCATGCAGCTCAGCATCTGGGGCACTCCTTCACAGTGCTACCTAGCCACACAGATGTGAGATTTCTGCAAGTCTTATGCCATTGTTTTCATCAGCTGTGTCACTTATCAGAGTTGACACACAGATTTTTTTAAAGAACAATTACTTTCTCTGATACAGGCAAACTGAGATCTTATTGAATGAGGAGTGAATGTAGTTATATTCTTTCATCCTCCATCCTTGTTGTGTTAGATAATAGAAAATTATAGACAAGATGGCTTGTTCTTCAGGGAGCAAGTGGAACTTGGCTCTCAGTACCATACATCTTAACCTTTTCCACTGGAGCCACAGATTTAGCAGCTATGAAGGCTAAACTATCATTAAACAAATCTGAATACATGCATTTCTAACAGAACTCTACAGCATACATCAAAATACCAACACCATAGTTTGCTTGGCAGGGCAATAAGTGATCTTATTTTTAGACATATGACTTTGGCATTCACTAGGCTTGGAACTAATGCAAATGATCTCAGAATTCAGTAGCATACTAATTAGTAAGGCAAACTAGTCAGGAAGGATAGGGATTCCATTCCCCTGGTGGGGGCATGGGATCCCCCACTTCCAGCCTCTGCCCCCCATAATCGCTTACCTGGCCAGCGGGGAGGGGGGTGAGTGTGTGTGCAGGGAACGGGCCTGGAAGCTCCAGAGTGTGCTCCTGCATACTCTGGAGCACTTTCTTGTTGCACCAAGAATGATGTCATTCCCAGCACAACAAGGAAGTCCTCCAGAGCTACCCTTGCACATGTCATCCCTCATGACCCCTGTCCCCCAGTTTGGGCCCTGGGAGACCTGGCAACCCTAATGGTGCTATCCTAAGCAGTCCATTGATTTAATTGGGTTTAAAGCAACATAACTCTGCTTAGAATTGCACTGTTAGTCAAGACCATCTAAAATGAAAGACAAAAGCAATGTTTATAGTTTTACAAGACATCCAGCTGTAAATCTGAATTTTGATCATGGGTGTTTGCCTCTGAAAAGGAGACAGTATGATTTACAAGTCAACAATTTACATATTTAACATTCTCTTATAATGTTGTGTTGTGTTATGTTATGTATAAAAGAAGAAAAATAACATTATAACATTTAAGATTACACAGCATCTCTAAATAAAGTTGGTGTAATCCTGTACATGCACACACCCAAGCAGTTGTTTCAAAGTACTATGTAAACAACTTCATTTCTACAATTTGTGTCATGAAAATATAAAGTAAACTGAAAAAACTATAGACAGGCTAAAGGAACATAAACGATCTCTTGTTGTTTCATTCAAAATTGCAATTTTCTTGTAATGGTATAGTGGTTACAGTTTCAGACAAGGATCTGGGTGACCCTTATTTGAATCCGTACTCTGCCATGGAAGCTCGCTGCGTGACCTTAGGTCACAGCCTCACCTATCTCACAGATTTGCTGTGAGGATAAAATGGAGGCAAAGAGAATGATGTAAGCCTCTTTGGGTCCCCACTGGGGACAAAGGAAGGGTATAAATGATGTAAGTAAATATACAGTAAACATGGTGCATCAATGAAAGAGTATTACAGAGAATTAAACTGTATTGATCAAAGTTATTCCTCTCTGGATCAGACTGTGAATGGTTCCATCACCCAATGGAAAGGTCAGGAGGAAACCCTCAAACCAGGGACCTGGGAATTTGCCCTAATGGGGCTGCATCCTCATCTCTGGAAACGAACAGAACTGGCTTCATGGGTCCTGCAACAATGCACTGATTACTGGAGTAAGGGGGGCACACTGTTCTAAGTTTAAAAGCATCCCCCTAGTCGAAGATATCCGTATTAAATAAATAAACCCCGTGAAATCTACAATGCTACTTGAGATAAAACAATCTGGGCATATATCACGGGATCAAGTGTTAGAACATCTTGTCAGTCCTCAAACTGCCAAATGTTCCATTTTTTATGACATGTTCAATTTCCTCTTGTTAAAAGGAAACAATTAATTAAATGTTTACTGCATTTATTTCTCATCTGAATTGAAGTGGTCAATCAACCTGGCCCTGTTTAGCAGTAACAATAGAAAACAGATGGGTAACTTTGTAGTCCCAATTCTATCTATATTTACATAAATATTTCAATTATATATAGCAGCAATACATATACTAGTTTATTTTAATGACCTCTAGCTCCTGTTCTTTCCAATATCCTGTGACAGAAGACATTAACCATAATTTACTGTAGCACTGGAAAACAGCTAGCAAAGATGTTGAGAGAGTGAAATGAACACATAGCAGTTAACTTCTAATCATGAGAATGTAATAAAGTTTTAAAACATACTGAAGGACACATTTCAACACATTAAAGGACACAGCTCAAGACAATGATTCATATATAAAAAGCTACCTGAAATGCACACTAGTGCCTAGTCCTTTAATGTACAATATTTAGGAATATATTGGCTTTAATCTTTGATCATATGGCATGAGGTTTTTTTTATCCTTCCCATGATATTTTATTGGTCAAGAACATTTAAATAAATTGTACAGCTGCTCATTTGCTAAATAATACAAGGACAAAGAAAGTAAAAGCTCACTTTTAAAAAGTTCTTATTTTAGTGCCACTGAGCCTTTTCTAACACAAAATATTTTAAATGAAATCTTCTACACTGTAACTAAATGGGAATCTGAAAGTGCAGTCTTAAGCAGAGTTGCACCCTTCCAAGTACACAGAAGTCAATGAGCTTTGAAGGTTATAACAATGTTTAGGATTGCACTATGAAAGAAATAAAAATGGGGATTTCAGGAGTGGCAGAGAGTCCAGTGTACATACAATACATGCCCAGTATATACAATTTCCTGTCATCTCTCACTGTGTATCATTTCCTAGTTTATATTGTTAGAAGTCAACAAACGTATGCTATACGGCTAGGAAACTTTTCAATATAATGAAGTGACAAAGTATTTGAGAATATAACATACATTGCTATTTAAAAATACTGAATTGGGAAATACACCAATGAAAAATATACCAACTTCATGTAAAGGGAAGAGAAAAATCACAATAAAATTAATCCAGTCACAACCCGTTTCTTTTATTAATCCTTTATTACTTAATTTACCTGGATTAACACAGCAATTTCCTAATTTATTTTCAGTGACAGTCAACTCCAGACCAAAATCAGTAACAACACACAAATGGCTGACAGACCAAAAATGGTCAGTTTAAGGAATCTAGCTACTAGCTAGATCCTTTCTTCAAGTCCTTCTGTGAGAGGCAGATTGTGCCCCACAGTCAAATGACAGTCATGTCAAAATTCTAGCACATCACCGTCATTTCTATCTGAGTGCAAGATCCATTGCAGCTTAATGTTAGTATCAATGCTGACGGTAATATAAAAAGCTCACTGTTTGGGAAGGTAATTTTCAAAAATAAAATTTACCAAGAAAATAGCTCAAATCTCCCTGAAATAGCAAAATATTTGTTTTGAAAAAGATAAGAGTTACAAAATTAAATAAATATGCATTATCTGATTACTGAGGTAGGTATTATGAAAAGATCATATTTTTGGTCCTATAAAGCACAAAAATCAAATCTGCATGCATCCTTTGGAAAAGACGTTAATACCAAGGTGTTCTTACCATGTATGTGCCACCGTGAAACGCCGACGTTGACGGATGCTTTTATTCACCAGCAACTTTCTGAAAAAGCATGGAGAGTTCCTTGGAGAACTGCGGGGGGAAATTTTTGGCGAGGTGGGTCTGTTCCCTGGCACCCTCGGAAGCTCAAGTTCTAAATGCATTTGTTCTTTGAAAGTCTTTATATACATCTCTGACTCCGGAGCAGTAAGTTCCTTGGAAGAATCTTTTGCGGTCATAGCTTGGATGTTACGTTAGCTTTTTCATTCAAAAATCACAACAATAGCACAGCCCAGAGACATCGCTGCAGATTCAAATGCTGATAAATCGACAAGCTCTGTGTGGTCATTCATCAAGATTAGGTCTGGTGAAAAGCTGCCTAAAGGAACAGCAGCATAATCGAAGAATAGAGAAGTCAATCCTGTCAGAAAGAGCTTTACCAGCCCTTCCTTTCCCCCTGAAAATGCGCCAAAGTGCTTTCTGTGTCAGTAGCCTCCTTGTGGATGTGGTTTGTCTGCAAGCTACATGGTGACACTCACTGAATTCATTCAGCTGCATATACCAGCTCATGAAAAATTCATCAGGATTCCCGATCAAGCCGTTTCCCATGTAACCTTATGCTTGAAATACCCGATCAACAGAAATTGATCTGTGTCTTCCTGACTAATAAAAGGGCAGAGTTTCCATGCCTATTACAAAACCCAAAGAAAAAGCTCACTGAAATCCAGCATGTTCCATTTAAGAGTCTTCATTCAGAATTATTTGTTCAGCTCACACAGCAGTTGCTCCACCTACACTATGCTTATTGGTTCAACTTATTCTGACAAGTGGACTCTACTTAGTCTTTCCTTGTACTGTACATAAAGGGTGCCACAATACTATATTCAGCTAATTGGACTGGTTCAAAACAGTTCATGCACTCATGCCAAGAGATTCCAGTCCTATCGTTCTAAATAAAGGCAAGCCTGGGAATTAGTATATTATCAGAATAAAAATACAAATACTCAGTCACAAGAGCTTTGTTTTAAACAGAAAAAAATGTAAAATCCTATTACACGAAATGGGTGGGGGACTCTTGGCAGCTAATTAGCTGCAGCTTTGCTAAGCCATGCTTTATATAAATGTGTAAGCACCTACAGAGAAGTGGCAATCATTCTACTATGGAAAGCTGGAAGAGCCGAGAAGGAACACATACATTTTTCTTAATGACTAATCAAATCTTAAACATGAATGGGGATTTAAAAACGGCACAGAATCTAAAATCTGACATTTGTGTAGATAGCTGGAAAACACAGTCAGAGTGGGGTTAAGAAGGCCACAACTGGGACTTGCAAGCAGGTGATAGGCAAATGTTCAGCTAATGCCATTGCTTTTTAAATTTGGTATTGATCTAAAAAGGAGAACATATGAATACTTGATTGCCATTATCACTCTCTTTACTTTCTTAACAATGTTCAAAGTTTACCTCTTATTCTACCACATTTACCACTTGCAATGGAAGAACTATGCTCCTAACTAATTTAGCATTATGCATTTATACCTTCTTTTCAGTTATAGTTGACTTTCAAGTCAGATTAGAACAATTAAACACTATCAAAAAGATACAATATATGTGTTAGGAAGACATGGAGTGGAAGTGGTGGAACAGTATCGCATAACACCATCTCAGAAGCTCAGTAAGGTTGGTACTTTAATGGGAGACCCACCAAGAAGCAGAGCACTTTCCTCCCCATTGAATAAAATGTGAATTCTAAATATACTCCTTATGATTGCTCCCTCCCCCCTCCCACCCCATATTTTGCGTTGACCAAGTAATAGCATACTTGGGTAATTTATTTCTTCTTGTAACATTTTAAAATTAAAAACTCTGAGTGAGTCTTCATGAAATATGTAATCAAAACTAGGGAGGCCATTGCCCACTATTGACAGGAAAACCTACGCCAGCACTTCCTGTCCCCTGCCCTCATTTAAGGGGGAAATGAGGGAAATGAGGGGGAAAGAACATCATGCAGAAGTGACATCACCACATTGAGTGATGCTCTAGGAAATTTCCTAGTCTATGATCTAGAGCGTTGCTTGATGCAGGTAAAGACCTGGAAGTGACACCCTCAAATTACATCACTTTGCTTTTCCCCATGCTCTGCTCCCCAAAACTCTCACTTTTGTCATGCACAACCCTAATCAAGGTTGCCTGGCAACCCTACAATACAAAAGTTTCACCAAATACTGCAGCATTTGTAAGGTCCTGGTACAATGTTGAGAACCTATTGCTGTTAGTTGCTGGGGGCAATAGAGGAAGCATCCAGATGTCAGTCTACTGCTTTCATTCCCGTTGCCTAGTGGTTGCCAGCTGTTGGGTTTTATGGCATCCCTGTCTAATGGTCTCACATGAAGCATGTTTTAAAAATCAAACAAATTGATGAGGATCTGCTAGATGTTAGGGCTTAGCAGAATGCTGAGAAGACTGCTCTGTCACATAACAGAGATGATAAGGGACAAGTGTTGTACTTAGATGTGAGTACACTAGGGATGTGCAGCCCAAAGCAGGAAAAACATTCAGGAACACCCAAAACCCAAAGCAGCAAGCTGCTTCAGATTTGGGTGTTTGAATTGCTTCGGAATGCTCCTTAAAGATTCGGAGCATTCCAAAGTGACTCAGGGGGCTGGGTTTTCTCCCAGCACCCCCCCCCACCCATCACCCCTCTGCCGGTTTAAGCACAGGTCCCTTTAAACTATCAGCTGGCAGGCAGCAGGGGGGATCCCCCCAGCCACCTAACAGCTGATACTTTAAACAGCCCTTTCTTGCAGGAAAGGGCCCTTTAACTATCAGCTGGCAAGCGGCAGGGAGGATCCCCCCAGCAGCCTGACAGCTGATAGTTCAAAGGGACCTGCTGCTAGTTTAAAGGGACTTGCCGCTTGCAAGTGGCAGGGCTCTTTAAACAGCCCAACCCCCACCCCCATAGCCCCAGCCCCCCACACCACCCCAGCCCCAGCCCCCCACTTACCTTACCTCTGATATTGGGGGCGGGCGGTGAAGGCCTCCTCCCTGCCTTGAAGACCTGCTGCAGAGGAGAAGGAAAAAACGTGGCTGCCATTTGAGGGGCAGGAGGGCCCTTTTCAGCCTTCTCTGCTGTCCTGAGGGCCTGCAGGGCAGTGGAGGAAGCGTAAAAGGGTCCTTTCTGCCCTCCAAAAGGCAGCCGCAGCTGCCATTTGAGGGGCGGAAAGAGCGTTGTTTTCCTTCTTTGCTGCAGGTCTGCAAGGCAGCAGTTCAGTCCTTCACCGCCCGCCCCCAACATCAGAGGTAAGGTAAATGGGGGGCTGGGGCTGGGGCTGGTGAGGGGCTGGAGTGGGATGGGGGCTAGGGCTATGGGAGTGGGGGTGGGCTGTTTAAAGGGCCCTGCCACTTGCAAGCGGCAAGTCCCTTTAAACTATCAGCTGTCAGGCGGCTGGGGGGGATCCCCCCCCGCTGCCTGCCAGCTGATAGTTTAAAAGGCCCTGCCAGCTTGCAAGGGCAGGTCCCTTTATACTATCAGCTGTTTGGCGGTGAAGGGGGGACCCCCCAGCTGCCTAACAGCTGATACTTTAAAGGAAACTGCCGCTTGCAAGGGGCCCTTTAAGGTTGCCCCAAAGCTTCCGAAGCAACCTGGATGCTTCATGGAAGCTTTGATTCGGGATTCCTGAATCGGGGCCATCATGCTGGCCCCAATTCGGGAATCCTGAATCTTTGCAAATAGTGCCCGATTCAGGTATTTTACCCGAATCAGACACCCAAGGCGCACACCCCTAGAGTACACTGCTTTCACCCACACAAGCTTCTGAGTTCCACAATGGCCCAGACTAAAATGGTATTTTCTCCCTAGTGCATTTGCTTAACAAGACTTAGGCCATTTCCACATGTCCTTAAATGGACAGCCCACTCACTGAGAATGCTCTCAGCTTTTCCCCTTCACTCCACAAATCTACAATTTCAAAGCAGTAGCAGGCTGTTTGACTTTCATTTTGTTGGTGCCTTTTTAGGGACCACGGAAAAGTGCGTTACTGTTATACTGTTTTGTGTTACAGCCTGTTACTGTTTTGAAATCAGAGACGTGTGAAGTGAAGGGGGAAAGCCAGTAGCGTTCAGTAAGTGGGTCGTCCCCTTAGGGATATGTGAAAACGGCCTTACCCTCTCACACATGTCAAATAGATACAAGAAAATGTTTCTGTAAATATCTTTAGGTATGATTTTCAGCTTATCCTCATTTTTCCCCTCATGGTAGCAGGGATTACATCCAGACCCCAGTAAAGTGTACCCTTCCCCCTCCCAATTGGGGGCCCTGCTTGTATCTATGTATTTATTGTCCAAATCTTGTAAGATTTGCTGGAGCCAATCAGAAGCAATGTTAGAGCAACTGTCTCAAGCAACATGCTGAAATGCTGGGCCTCCTGAGTCTATCATATCAAGAACAACCAGTTTCAGAGTTCCTTTTGCATGGGGTAGAGGGAGGGACAGCTGGTGGGAAGAGCAAAGCAGAGCACCATGAGACAGTGGGAGTAAGTGCTGCTGCTTCTTCTGGTAGGATTTGCGGGTCCAAAATATATGTAAGTATCTAATTCACTTGCAGTCACAAATACCCAAGCCCCATGTTGCATGTTGGATGGTAGCTATATATACAAACAGGAGGAGGAGTAAAGTGCCCTCAAGTCATAGGTGATGTCAGGTCTGCATACAGGAATGGCCGCACCGGACGTACTAGCGCCTGTTGTGGGTCTTTGGGCGGCGCCTTTGCCCCAATTCGGCAAAGCTTCTGCTGTCCTACTCAGCCTCCCGGCCGTCCCCTGCCTATTCCTCTTGGCAAGTCCGGGGGCTGAGCCTCAAACTCCAGACAGGTGACTTATGGTGACCCCTAGTGAGGTTTTCATGGCAGGAGACTAACAGAGGTGGTTTGCCATTGCCTGCCTCTGCAACCCTGGTCTTTATTGAAGGTTTCCCATCCAATTACTAACCAAGGCTGACCTTGCTTAGCTTCTCAGACCTGATGATATCAGGCTCACCTGGACTATCCTGGGATCTGTGCATGCACAGGCCAGCCATGGTGTCAGTCCCTGGCAGTTAGGTCCCTCAAGCCCTCCACAACACACAGGTGTTCCAGTTAAAGTAGCTTTATTGAGATCCATACAGTACAGGTATTCACCCAAAGGTGGCAACTGGCAGGAGTGACAATTCAAAGGCATTGCTATTATAGGAAAGCTTCCCGCCCTCCTGGGTCCGTTGACATTCTGGCGCAAAACCTGAAAGAGGTTGCATGGGAACAAAGTACTTTAGACTACGTGAAGTACAAAGGAAATCTATCTCTTGGAAAGTTACAGTGTTTGCTGCTAGCAGCTCTTCCCAAGGACACTTGCTAGAAAAGTGAAAGTACATATTTTCAACAGATAATGGAGGGGCCCACTGGCTCTCCCGCAATTAATATCAGAAGTTAAGACACTCTCAGATGAGCACACAGAGTTACAGCATGTAATTCAGGCAACCAGAACTACACAGCATTGACCATTATAAAATGCAGAACACAATCATGGCATGTATGCTGGCATACATGGCACATGGACATTCTAAAGCTCCTAGAGGCATGAGATGTTTACCTAGCCTTTTCACATGCTTTTCCCCCAGGAGCAGCTATAAAAGGTGGGACAAGTGGCTTCCTCCCTCAGTTCTTCTTTTGCCACCACAGAAGGATATCTTCTCTCTCTGCTCCTTGGATCCATCATGTTGAATGCAAGTCAGGGACTTCAGTTCCATGGCATTAAAGACCCTCTTCAGGAAGTGCTCCTGTTGTGGGATGAGACCCCATTGTTAAGATCCCATTGAAAGTTCAAGTTTGGTTCACTACTGTCAGTTTAATAGATGTATATTTTCATGTAATAAAAAATGTTCAGTTCAGAAGTTCCTTCGCTTTCAATGTTGTTCAAAAAATACCAATACAAGGTTCTTCTTTTCAGTTTCTCCTCTGCCCCTTGTAGTTTTCCGAAGATCATGGCAGTAGTGGTGACTGTAGGGGTGTGCAACCCCAAAAGATTTGGGTTTCCTGTTTCTGGTTTACCCAGAGCAGGAAAAAAATTCGGGTAAACCCAAAACCCGAAGCAGCAAGCTGCTTCGCGTTCGGGTATTTAAGCCGATTCAGGATTATTAGGGAAGATTCGGCCATTGTTTCCAATGGGAAATGCTGCTCCCAGCTATCTGGGGGCCTGGAGGGTCATTTTCCCCCCAATAACACCAAATTTGCAGGGGACCCTCTCCCAACCCTTCTCTCATGGCCACCCAAGTTTCAGGGAGATTGGACTTTGGGGAGCCATATTATGGCCCCCCAAATAAGGTCCCTCCAGACACCACTTATCTCCATTGTTTCCTATGGGAAAAATTGGGGGGAAGGTTCCCAGGAGGCTAGGGGTGGCATTTTGCAAGCAATATGCACCAAACCTCTCCCAACTCTCCTCCCACTGCTACTCAAGTTTCAAGGAGATTGGACTTCGGGGACCATGTTATGGCCCCTCAAAGGTGGTCCCCCGCCCGGCCGGATTATTCCCTATGAGGACTAACATCACACCAGAGAATCACAATAAGAAAATTTTGATTAAAAATACACAACAAAACCATATGAAGCAAGTGAGTGAGCAACTAGAAGTGAATTAATGAACAACCTCCCTCAGTGCTGCCAAACTGATGAAAGGGAATCAACTTCACTCCAGAGAATCATCCACTGAATTCAACCCAAACCAAACTGAACTATGTGTTGAAAACTAGTGGGCTATTCTAGGAGGCTGGGGTGGCAGTTTGCAAGCAAAATGCACCAAACTGACAGGGAACTTACTCCTACCTGCCCTCTGGAAATCAGCCAAGCATCAAGAAGATTGGGCTTCGAGGAGCCATGTAATGGTTCCCCAAAAAGATTGACCACCACCCCAGCCACCCCACTTTCTATTGTGGGAAACTCCACACTCACACAGTAGAAACACATGGAATGTGGCATCCATGGCTACAAGCAGAAACCCCTCAATAAACCCCCCAACAGCCCTACAAAACCAGTGACAAACTCCTCAAAATTGCCCAGCACCCCCAGAGCTGGCTGGCTAGCCACTCTCCATGCTTCCCTATGGGGCCAACCACTGCAACAGAGATTCACACACACACACACACACACACACACACACACAAAATCAATTTTAAAAAAATATTTCTTGGTAACAGCAGTAAATTAAAAACATCACATCACTGTTAAATCATAATGTACAGTCCTAGATTAAATTAACCCCAACCATCACACCAGAGAACCAAAACCACTCCAATAACAGAACCAAAAATGCAACAAAATAAATTTTTAAAATTTCATTTCTTGGATTTCTGGGAACAGCATTAATAGGACATTCAAATCACAACATAAAGTCTCCCACCTTGAAACAAATTCTAACATCACACCAGAGAATCACAAACCAAAAATAATTTTTTAAAATTTCATTTCTTGGATTTCTGGGAACAACATTACTAGCACATTCAAATCACTGTCCCACCTTGAAACAAATGTTTTTTTTAAAAAAAATACTGTCCTCCCAGAGAATTCCCCAATCGGGAAGGGAAGAGCTGCTTGCTGCTGCAGTGACTGACTCTTTCTCTCAGCCAATTTCCCTTCCCTGATCACCCCCCTCTCCCCCTTCCTCTCCTGCCTCTCTCACTCCCTTCTTCCCCCTCCCATCAATTGAAAGCCACGGGAAGAGAGCTCTTTGAAGCTTTTTTCCTCTTGCCATGGCAAGGGGGGGGAAAGCTTCACAGAGCAACCCGGATCAACCCAAATCACTTCGGGTTGCTCTGCTTCGGGTTTCCCGAATTGGGCCAGCTCTGCTGGGGCTGATTCGGGGATCACAGATCAACCAGAATCGGGGTTGATTCAGGTTTCTGAAACTCAAAGTGCACATCCCTAGTGGTGAGCCACCTCAGAGAAAAGGGTTCCACCATTTCCCTGTTTCAACAATTGGCTTCTATTGAGTCAAATCAGAGAGTCACTGTCTTAACACATATCCCTGGTTCTGAGAGTGCTGGACCAACTAGGTCTCAGGGTTAATATGAAAAAATCATCCCTGATCACACAACCGAAAGCAGTCTTTGTGGGAGCAGTCATAGATTCCTCCCAAGTCCCTGTAAGTGCATTATCCAACGTGTGCAGAATCAGCAACAATTAGTTTTTATGGCCTCCCTGACTCTGATAGTTCCATTTGCCAAATTGAGACTTTGTCTTCTCCAAAACTGGTTCATCAGAATATTTCACCCACACAGACAGAACCCGTACAAACAGTTTTCTATCCACATCTCATCCACAAATCCCTAAAGTGGTGGAACGACAAACGGAACCTCCAAGTGGGTACCCCTTTGGTTCTTCCCCAATACAAATCTCGAACAACATAGCCACTTCTCGTTCAAGTTGGGAGGCTTGTTCTAGGACAAACCAGGTAAAGGCAGCATGATCCCTCAGAAATGTCTATGTATATCAACCACCTTGTATACCTAATAGAGAGCAAAAATGTTCAGATATGCATGGACAATACAACTGCCATGAATTACTTAGACAAGGGGTACAGATTCCCTAGCTCTCACTTGGGAATCCTCACTAATATGGGAGCGGGCTATCCAAAATCAAGTCAGTCTCTCCGTTATACACCTAACAGGCAAGGACAAAGTTCTGGGAGAAGCCCTGTGTCAGTCAGAAACCCAGAATTATGAATGGTCTATATTCACAAAGTTCTTCCACCTGATTTTCCTGAAGTGGTGGCATCCAACCATAGAATTCTTTGCCACATACTTCAACAAGAAGTGCGCAATGTATTACTTAAGAGCAGGAAAAGGGAAGGCCTGTCTTGGAGACACCTTTCAGATTCCTTGGTCAATCACCCTCCTGTATGCATTCCCCCCTCTGTCTCTTATGATGCTAATACTCAGCAAGATGGTGAGGGAAGGTCCCTCAGCAATCATAATAACCCCTTACTGGCCAAGGCAGGTCTGGTTTGCCACTCTGTTTCAAATGGCACAGGAAAAGAATCTACCATTTCCCCTAATCCCAGACCTGCAGCAGGATGACATAATTCTCCATCACGACTTGGGGCACTCTTAGACTCATCATAGCTTGATTCATCTCCTCCCTGAATTAGTTTTTTCTCCCCAGTCCAAATGGTCCTGGTAGAGGTCAGGAAATAGTTCACCAGGAAATCATATCTAGCAAAACAGAAAAGATTTTTCTCTTTGGGCCAAAGATAACTAACTTCCTTTTTCATGACCAAAAAGTTACAAAATAATTAGCAAATTTGTAGGACCCTGAGACTGGATGTTGTTATTAAATAAATGTAGCCAAAGCTGTGATTTTTAGAAATGTAGAATATGTAACTAATTTCATAACTAAAACAATTTTTAATGGTCCTTGAAATGCTATATATGGGATGAGGAACTGTGGTGCTGGTTCGGGGGAGCGGGCTGTTTTACAAGTTTATACTGGGCCCAAAAACACAATGCTTGGGCTCTGGATACAATAAACTATAAATATCTTCAGGCATGATCTACAGTTTCTCAGTTTTTTTCCTCATGCTCACAGGGTTTGCAGCCTGAGCCATGCCCCTCTGGACCTATGAGTCCCAGTAAAGTGTACCCTTCCCCCATGTGGAGGCCCTGCATACACACAGTAGTCATGCAGTGAAGATCCTTGTGCTGTGGTAACAGCTGTTGCTAAAGCAACATTTTTAAAAATCTGCACAGCCAATTAAAACTCCAATGGCCAATCAGAAACCTTTCCGGGTAAAAGCCTGGGTAAAAAGCCCTGCCCACTTTCTAAAAACACTTGGTGGGCTCAAGGAAATGCACCATGGTACTTACAGTCACGGCACTGCAGACCCCTATTCCAGAGGGATGCCATTTTCCTATCCCCAAGCTCCATCTCCAAGTGCTATTTAAAAGTGTACTGAAATTTGAGACCAAGACAATGGTGTTTTAATTTTCAATGTAAAATTGGCTGCCTGGTTTCCTGTTACTATTTTTCATTAGCACAAACCAGGACTTTGTATTACTGAGACTCTTTCACAAAGCTTTTTCTACTTAACTGCATAAACAGGGGACTCTTAAGATTGGTTCATATGTTACTTTTCCAGGCATGTCACCTTCCTGATGCATATCCTACTCTGCAAAACACCCTGCCTGCAAATCACTGCTGTCCTTTTGGGAAATGTATGCCTTTCCCAAAACCACTTTTAATGAATATTTGCTGATGTTTGCTCATTTCTGGAAAAAGCAATATGCTAGAAATGTAGCTGCTTTAAAGTCCTCTGAAAGAGTGAGAGGGGAGAGATACCAAAAGGAAACTCACTACTAAAATGAAAATGATTGTGTCGTCTGTATGTGTTGGAGGATACAGATCCGGCAAAATGGGAAAATTCAGCATCCCTCCTCCTCGTTTGGTGATGCTATGTGTGAGCTGTTCTTAAGCATGGAACAAAACAACCACTTACTCTTGTAATTCATATCAGATTATTGCTTTTTCTTACTGATCATGAGGAATTCTCTATCTGGCAAGATCTGCACACTTGGTGCAGAAGAGGAGATTGGACAGAGTTTTATTTTATATTTTCCCACATCATAATAGCAATCAATACATAAATAATTTATATGTATTCTGTTCTTACAAGTATAGACTGAAATGAAATATCACCAACTTCTACACATTTAGTGAGAGTGATCTTTATTTGCTGATGGAAGATGGCAACAAAAGGAGACCAACAAATCTCTCTGGAGAGAGAGTTCCAGATTTTCAGTGCCATAACCAGAAGGCCCTCTCCCAGGTTGTGACTCATCTAATTTCAGAAATAGAGGGCACCCAAAGCAGGGCCTCCGAAGATGACTGCAGTGGTCAGGTAGATTCGTAAAGGTGTAGGCAGTAATTTAGATATGTTGGTCCCAAACCATATAAGGCTTTAAAGGGCACCCTTTAAGAACCAGCACAATCCGTCTCCCAGCACAAGTCATCCAATAGAACAATAAATTTTTTGAACCAAAATTAAGTATTTTAAAATAATATCAATTTGCAGAATTTTTAGTACCTGCAAACTTTGATCAGTCTCTTATTTTAGGAGTCTAGAAATGATATGGACCATCATGAAACAGGCTGTGGTATCCTCTTCTAAAGAAGCTTACCCTGGAGCCAAGAGATCTCAACAATTGTCAACAAGTCTTAAATGTTCCATTCTTGAGCAAGGTGATTGAACAGGTGGTGGCTGGAAAACTTCAAGTTTTCCTAGATGAGGCGAATTGCTTAGATCCTTTCCTATCTGTTTTTAGGCTTGGCTATGGGACCAAAACAGCCTTGGTCATTCTATTGGATGGCCTGCACTGGGCAATGGACGGAGGGAGTGTGTTTCTGTTGATTCTCCCGAACCTCTCAGTGGCTTTCAATGCCATCAATCATGATATCCTTCTGAACTGTCTTTCCAGGCTGGGACTGAAAGGTAGTGTTCAGCAATGGTTCCAGTAGTGCCTTGTGAGTAGGTTTCAGAAGGTGGTGCTGGGGACTTTGCTCAGCCCTTTGGTCTTAGGTCTGTGGGGTCCACAAGGCTTCATTTTGTCCCCTGTGCTCTTTAACATCTACATGAAATCGGTGGGTGAGTTCATCTGGACATTTGGGCTGGGTTGTCACCAATAATCAGATGACATTCAGCTCTAACTTGTATGTCCAGCTGATCCCAGGGAGTCTATAGAAACTGAACTGTTGTCTGAAGGCAGTTTTGGAGTAGATACAGACTAGTAAAGTGAAACTTAATCCCAACAAGATGGAAATGCTACTGGTGAGCTGAAGGTCTGACTGGGAATTTAAGGGGTCAACCGTTCTGGATGGGTTACACTCCTCTCAAAGGAATGGTTGTTTTCTGAGGCTTAGATATATAATAGCTGTATTAACTGAAATAATTTGAAGAAAATAGCCAATTTGTGAAGCATTCATACTTCAATTTATTCCAAAATTCTACAAAAACAAATATGAATTCTACTTTAAAAACTCAGTATTAGAAGTTTTCTATCAGCTTGGTTTAAGTCACAGTATCATAGTATAATGGCAGGGCACTGTGCAACTGTAGAACATTTTGCATGCTTGCTGGAAAAGGATGGGAGGTTTGGTTGATTCTTTCTTTACAATGATGATGGCAGAATAATTGGGAGCTTCTTCCAGAAGGTACATTCCGTGAAAGCAAATTATTTGGATAAAATTAGTTACAAAGCTCTTCTTTCTGTCACTTAGGTCATTGTATCATCTAAAGGGATTAGCAACAATGAGTCAAACCCATAGGAAGAAAAGAAAACTTCATGTAACAGATGTTAGGAAACTATATCTTCTTAACACAATATACTTTAAATCCTGAAAGATAATACTAACCCTGTCAACCAGTTAACTAAAAAAGGAAAATTCAAACAAATTATAGATAAGCTGGTACTTGCTTCCTTCCCCACAGTGGCAAAAAAGGAAACTTTGGGAATTTCCATTTAATAGATTTTTTTTTTGCAAAGTAATATCAGAAATAACTGCTTACAATTAACAGTTTTAGGCATTATAGTTGGACTTCAACAAGGCAGGCTGGATCCAGCTCCTGTATCTGCCCTACAATATCTGGGTGTCTTTCAGCAAGTCAATTCATTCTAAGTTCAAGCCCTCCATTTGAATAACGTCAATATTAATAACCTAACATAAAATTAGCATAATAATGAAAAACACTGAAGTTGGCATGTGTACAGTTCTAGGTCACTTTTATATCAATACAGTTAAAACAGTTAGCAAAAAATTAAGAAGTAAAAACTGCTGCATAAAAATATCAAGAATTCATAGAAGTAGAAAAAGATTCCATGATTTATATAAAACATTCAGATTAAACTTGATTAAAAACCATCATTTAAAATACGGTGGTCTTTACCTGTCACGCACGATGCAATGTGGCTGGGCTTCCAAAAGGATGGAATTCCATAATGTTGCCAATCACTGAAGGAACTACTGAAAACCTGAATCAATTTATGATGATATTTGAGGATCTCACTGGTAGAACTTGAGGGCTGGGATGACGTGATGGGAACACCACTTCTTTACGTGCGTTGTCCCTGGACTATTAAGGGCTTTAAAGATTAAAACCAGCATGTACAGGTAGTTGCTGAGACACTGGCAACATATGTCCCCTATCATCCATACTTGTCAAAAATGGAAGAACATTTTGGAGCAACTTAAGTTTCTGAATGGTCAAGTGCAGCCCCAGATAGAAAGTACATTACAGCTCATTCCGCATGGCACACTTTAAGCCAGTGCTTCTGAGTATTCATGCCAATCAGTGCTGAATCAGCTTTGGCTCCTGGCATTCTGCACTGCATGACGTCAAGGAGATCTGGTGTCTGCTTTCTTATTCCAGATGAGTTGAGGTGTGCCTGTTTGAAGCCACTTTTTTGTGAAGTGCCAACATCTTTTATTTAAAATTTCAGAGCATGTACTGTAATGTTGCAATGTTGGAACCCAGTGTATCCACCACCACCCTTCCTTCTCCCTGTCCCTGTATTTGCTGATTGGGCAGTCTCATGCTCACCAATTTTTTTTCATTCCGGAGAGGCAATTAGGGGAAAACCTATAAAGTACTTTTAGTGCTTATTCCACAAGCTGCTAGCAGATTGCTCTGGTGTGGTTTGAATTCTCTGCTTGGTGCAAAACGGCACCTCTGTGCCAGAACAAAATGTTCAAATGCTGCTGCCCAAACAAAATGGCATTCTCACTGGCCTCCTCACATCACATGACCGTGTTCTGAGATGGGAAAGGAGGATACCTGAGATGAATTCTCCATCCCCATTTCCAAACCACCATGAATATGAGCCCTGTTGTAAAAGAAATAAAGACGTAAACCCAAGAAGTGATCAGTGGGGGATGTGGATTGCCAGCAGGGAATAGGATGGACACTGCTTAAAGGGGTAGAATACATGCAGCATTGCAACTCTCCCCTAATTAAAAGAAGGAGGGGAATGCTCAATTGCTTGGGGCTTGTTTCATACTTCTCCTAATGTCAGAGTTGGTCAGATGATAAAATATAATTTGCAGGCAGAGTTTGCAAGTTTATGAATTTCCAGTCTTGATTTTACAATACGGCCATATGAGAAATGATGTCACAGCATTAGGACCCTTCCCTCATTTAAAAGAAAATAAATAAAGAGGGTATGTGGAGAACTGGGGAGGGAGGGAATGGTCTCCACCAGGTGGTCAACCAATCAGCGCCCAGGGAAAGGGAGGGGGAGAGAAGCAGTACAGGACAAAGAATTCTGCACCCACATATGATGCATCAGAAGTGACTCAACAGTGGCTTCAAAAAGAGTTGCCATATGAGCACAGGGGGGAAAGTCAGGGAAAAGCTGTGGAACATTCGATTCTGCATCTCATACCTCCTGCTTTTGTGCAGAACTCTGGAGACTGAGAGAAGCAGAATGGAATCTGAATAGTCTTAAATTAACTGTGTGGAATGGGCCTACAATAGTCCTAACATGTAAGTGAGTGTGGCAAAGCAGCCAAACCTCTCCATTTCAGTTGTGTGTTGAGCTGGAAAATCAGTTGAAACTTACAAAAAATACTCCTGGTCATAGATACTGAGATTAGGTTTGCCATTCCACCGCTAGGGCGGGGATCCCCTGCTCCCACCTCCTCCCCCTGCCCTCACTTACCTGGCCAGGGGGGGCACCCCCTGGGGTGCTCCCCCAACGGCATGGGCACACCCCAGGCAGTGTGGTGTGCCCCGTGCCCGTGCCCCACCATGGTGTGCCCCATGCCCCGCTGCAGTGCGCCCCCGCACCCCACCACGGTACACCCCCACACCCTACAACGGGCCCGTTTTGGGCCAAATTGGGCCTTCAGGGGGAAATTTAGCCCTTTGGGGGGGGCGCTCATGCTCCCAGGCCACCCTTTGACCCATGTGATGACATCACTTCCCAGAAGTGACATCATCACATATACCCAGGAGTGTGTGCGTGCACACAGCTGAAGCCAGAACAGGGTAAGTGCCAACATCCCAGTCTCCCGCCAGGGGATTTAAGGGACCTGGCAACCCTAGCTGAGATTCCAGAAGCACTCCCCAACTCCAAACCTGGTCTTCGAAAACAGCATAACCTCACCTAGAAAATTCATTTCTCCAACTAATTCCTGCCTGTTGAGTAGAATAACTTGCTGAGAAGTTAGGTGCCTGCAGTAACTTAGTCTTTATTTATTTTATCTAAGCACTTTTAACCTGTTTTTCTTTGCTCAAAGGCCTACAGTATCCAAAAAAAAAAAGCAACAGCAGAAGACCAATTCTACAAAAATTATAAACACAAATAACCAAACAAACCTACATGTTATTAACAAAACAGAAACTAAAGCAGAAACCAAACAGATATACCTGTCATTAACCGGGTAGAAAGCGGGAGCAGAGCTCTGGCCCTTAATGTAAATAGAGTATCTCCCCTGAAACAGACAAGCAGGTTCTCTCTTACTTCTAGCAAACAGCTTCCCATTATTTCTCTAGGGGCTAGGGGAGAGAGGCCAAGCAGGTAGAAACAGAGTGTCTCCAAAACAGACAGGTTATGGGCTTAAGGACTACCTACTCCTATATGAACATATCCTACCTCTCCAGTCATCTTTGGAGGCCCTGCTTCAGATGCCTCCACCATCTGAAGCTAGACAGGTAGCAACCTGAGAAAGGACTTTTTCCAGTATGGCACAAAAACTTTGGAACTCTCTCCCCAGGGAGCCTCTATTGTTGAGTTCCAACAGTGGGTGAAGATTTTTTTGTTTATCTTTCCCTAACTTTTATTAAGGTTTATATGTGTTCTGTTTAAAATATTTTCATTTATTTGTATTTTAAGTGCTGTTTTTAAGGTTTGAAACATTTTAACGTTTGACATTTTTTAATGTTTTCTGCCTTGGAAACCTTGAGCTGTGTCAAAGGGTGGCACAGAAATGTTTATATAAATAAATAAAATTATAGTAACTAGTAAGAAATATAAGATGAATTCTCGTGGATCAGACCAGTGGTCCATCTAGTCTAGCATCTTGTCTCATTCAGTGCTTGATATTCTTTTCAATGCTTGAGAAATGCTAATTCTACATTTCAAGTATTTATATTTCCTCTGCATAAACTCTTCTGATTTTACTGTATATCCACTGACTTTAGTGACCTTAGAAAAGTGTAACTCTGCTTAGGACTACATTTTTACTCATAAGGGTCCTTTTTAGTGGTGTAAGGGTCACAGGGTTGCCACCTCTAGCTTGGGAATCCCTGGAAATTTGGGAGTGATGCCTGGAGAGAACAGGGTTTGGAGATGGAGCTCAGCAGGGATATGATGCTACATCTTATGATGTCATGTTGAGGTCAGCTCCTCCCCCTTCCTCTGTGGCCCTTTCCTCCAACCAAAGTTAAAATTCAAAATATTTCAATTTCACCCCTCATATCACCTCCCCCTACCTTTTCTCCCTTCTTACATCACTTGTATACTTCTGAATGCATGTGTTCTTTGTCATACTAATTCTTTCATCCTAATCATTTGCACTTGTATAATTGGCTATCTGAAAAACCTAATCCTAAAAAAAATCAAATCAAAATCCACCAAGTTTTTTTCAGTGTTGAGGAATAAAAACCACTCTGAAGGCTTACAGGAAGGTATCAGGCACCAGCAGTCTCATCCTTCTCAATTCCCAGCTGGACTCTGACCATTAATGTCTTAACAGGTGATAATGTTCCTATACCATAGTAGTCAGGGAAGACCTAAAGCATCCACTCTCTGCAGCTACTCTAGGACTTCTGTTTTTCCTAGACTCTATGGTATACCAAAGCTGCCATTTCTTCCAGGGGAACTGGTCTCTCTAATCAATAGATCAGGTGCAATTCTGGGAGAATTCCAGGACCCATCTTCAGGTTGGTAATCCTAGGGGTCAATACATAGTTTTAAGAATTTCTGAAATAGGGTGTAGAACCTAAGCTAGCAGCTTCTTAGAGGACAAGTAACCCTGAACAAATCCTTTATTTTAATGCTTCTAAGGATGCAAATAGAAGCAACCCTGGAGATCTATGACTGATTTGCCAATCTCTAAATTTCTATAAATAAGCAGCTATCAGGATGAAAAAAATGGATTAGGAATAGTGTCCTTGGGAAAGAGTGCTTAATCCTTCTCCCTCCGTTATTTACCCAGAGTTAACGGTGCCATTAAAGCTATTTCTCCTGACAAGGAAAATGTATGTGTACCCACCTACCTAAGCAAACAGCAGCTCTAGAAAAGCATGGAAGAATTTAAATTGGGAAAATGGATCCAGAGGAGTTAGCCGTGTTAGTCTGTAGTAGCAAAATAGTAGAGTCCAGTAGCACCTTTAAGACTAACCAACTTTACTGTAGCATAAGCTTTCAAGAACCACAGTTCTCTTCATCAGATTCATGGAGGGTATGAAGAAACTGGCTAGATATATATAGGTGGTGAGGGGAGCAGGGAGTAGATGCAATCAGTTGCAAAATTTCATGAAAGAGGTGGAGTGCACAATTCAAGCTGGGTGTGACCCCTCCCCTCCATAGCTGAATCTGAACAGAATGCCTGAAAGGCAGTTACTTCTGATAATGATAATGATAATGAGATAACCATTCATAGTCTGACCATTCAATCCAAGTCTGATTGAGTCAAATTTGCATATGAATTCCAGTTCAGCAGCTTCCCGTTGGATTTTGTTTTTGAAAGGTTTCGGTTGAACTATGGTGACCTTAAAGTCCTTGATGGAATGTCCTGGTAGATTGAAGTGTTCTCCCACTGGTTTCTGGAAGCTGCCATTTTTAAAACATTGGGAAAATGACACACACCAGTTGGTTGCTATTTATCAAAAACATAAAGAGACATATCCAATCACAGATCTCCAACATGTGTCTAATTTCTGCCAAAGACTTCCTAAATTGCTGCAGAAGAAATGTAACTGATAACTATGAACAGCATTATCTGAATGTCGGTAACTTTTAGGCAAAGGATGAAAACTGTCTATAGAATAACCAGTACCTGTTTTCTTTCTGATGAAATATAAGAATTCTCCCACACTTCTCTTCCCACAGCTTGTTTGCAACATCTGCTACTGCTATAGCCGAATGCTTCCAGACACTGGCCTCTTAAAAGCTCTCAAACACAAGCAACATTTTTAAGGACCTTTCTCATCTTTTGCTTGACATTTCCAAGATAGTGGGTTAACCAGAAACACATGGATGGTTATAAACTGTATGATTCAGGGAAAGCAAAACTTGATTGCTCAAATGAGGAGCTGATCCATCCATTAGAAATCTTCTAGCTAATTGCTACTCACTGCAGCTAACATTAGCAAAACATAGAATTTAGATTTCAAATTGTTTAAATTATACACCCTACATTACTATTCTCATTGAGTTCAGTCTTTGAAGTATTTCAGTTGGCTGGACAAACTTCAGGCATGTTTTTACATCCATCAAGAGATGCTATATATCTATTTCAAGGGCTAACTACTAAGAACTTCTAACAAAAACACGTTTCAAGCAAAGTAGTAACTCAGAAACTTTTTGTTCTATTTTCTCATTTATTTTATTTATTTAGTTTGATATTTATATCCTGCCTTTCCTCATGGCTAAAGGTAGCTTACAAACCCCAATTTAAAATATAAAATAAAGCCCTAAACAAGATAACGGTGTGTATTTCTTATCACAAACAGTTATTTTTAACTAAACTTGAGCATGATCATGTCACACCATCAGTAATTAGTAATTCTGAATGTTTTATATTTCATGAAGTTGGCATTAGTTTTAGGCCTTGGTAAGCTGCAGAGTAAGGGGCTAGGAACCAAGAGGAATAATGTATCTGTAGCTAGGAAGGTACAATTGAAAATGTTGCTTCTAGCAGGGCTGGTATCAGCATACCTGACATGGGGCAGCTGCAGGGGCCAAGGCAACACTGTGATCTGGGATAGCAGCAAACAGATCTGTGTCTTTCTATTTCCTTTGTAGTCTGATGCAGGAAGGAGGCAATAGAAGGCAGGATTCATAACAAGGTTTTATTCTTCTTACAACATCTGCTCTACTTTCTCCTCTATCTTTCTTCCTTCTCACTACTTTGGGTTGTTTTTTCAGTATCAAGGAATCTAGTCTGCCCAGTAACAGACAAATGGCCTCTCAAATGGGACAAACTTCAACTATTAAAAAACAAGTTTTCTAGTCCCAGAAACTCCTGAAATTAGGAAGAGTCCCTCATTTTTAAAAGGATTAAGCATGTAACTAGATGTAGAATGTTCTGAAACTAGGGATGCCAGGTGACTGTTGATGGTGGGCAAACTTCTGGCACTTCGTGCCTCTGCCCACCAACTGCCAGCTGATCAGCGGGAAGAGGCAGGCTGGGGAAAGGATCAGCCTTGGCAGGATGCTGTCACTTCTGGGTTGCACTGGAAGTGATATCATCACGAGCACAAAGAAAAATGGTAAGTGTTCTCCACTGCCTCCCACCCTCAACTCCCAACAGTTGCCAGGGGAAATCTGGCAGTCCTATCTGCAGCGCAGTGGAGCACCAAATGTGTTACAATAAGGGGCTTGACATTTTTTTTCCCCACAAGAACACACACATAGATTGACTTGAAAATTTGTGAATGGTTCTGTCCTATAGGTTTGACCTAGAGTGCTGTGACTTAGGGAAATGTCAAAGGAATGATCATTCCTTCTCCTATATAAACCTCCCTTCTGAACCTACCTAATCACTCTGGTCTTTGGAGGCCCTGCTTTGGGTTCCACCATTATCTGAGGCTAGATGGGTTGGCAACCCAAGTACTGGTCTTCTCAGTCATGGTGCCAAAACTTTGGAACTCCCTCTCCAGAAAGATTAGCCTGCCCCCCTCTATTGCTCTTTTCCACCAGTGGGTGAAGACTTTATTTGTTTGGCATACCCCTAATAACTGTTACTGGTCCTCCTCTCTGTTTTTTATATTGTGTGTGTGTTTGCATATGCTTTTATTTAATTATTTTATACTATTCTAAATTATTTAAATGGTTTTAAAACATTTTAATTTTAAACGTTTTAATGTTTGCCACTTTGGGGACCCTACTTGTATAAAAAGGAGGCATACAAATGCTTTGAATGAATGAATGAATGAATGAATGAATGAATGAATGAATGAATGAATGAATGAATGAATGAATGAATGAAGTACAATTTCATGTGTGCACAGACTTAGTTCAAAAGTAAATTTAAACTATAAAACAGGCTGTAGTCACTTTAATGTTAGCTTGTCAATGACAACTTCCTCAGCAAATCTAGTTGATTTGGAATATTTATCAAAGAATGTTTAACCATCTGCTTTATTATTCAGAATGGAGAATCACAGTTGGCAGGATATGATGTGGGCTGCTTTAGGGATTCTCTTCTGAAGTGCACAGATGTATATTTTACTAATGAATTCAAAACTGAAGCAATCTTTCCAGAGAGAAAAATATGCACAGATATTTCAAGAACTAGAAATTCCAAACCAGGATTGTTCAGGGAAGGAAGTACAAGCAGTTTTAGGTGCACTGATTTCTCTATTACAAGTGATTTCCATTCTTTATTTCTACATTATTTGTGATTCTCCTGGGAATGGCAACAAATAATGGATGCTTAATGAAACAGAAGTTTTACTGGATATGCATCCATTAGGCTTTCTACGTACAGTAATAGTTTTAAAATTATTTTGGACCACTCTTTTGTTTTGTTTTTAAGAGCTTTTGATCACAATAATCAGTTGTACATTTTACTAAAAGACGATAAGGGGCTACTTTGCAAATGTATACTATTCCACTGAATACTACATGGTATGATTTTTTATGGTAATCCTATTGCAAGCATGTACAGCACTTCAAACCAGTTACCATTTTCTTAAGATTTCAGGCTGTAAAGACAAAAGACAGCCTGTAGAGGTGATAATTTTTGTTTCAAATGTTTCATTTGCTTGTATTGTATTTTTTATTGTATGATTGTTGTCATTATTGCCTTTGCGTTTGTTCATATGGGTATCATTAGAAATAAGTACATGCTTCCTTCCTCCTTCCCACCCCTAAGTGTGTTTACTATGATAGCAATGTCTTCTGTCAAAGCTAGCCAGGCATGTGGTAGCAGTAGCAGCATCCAGTTGCCAAGCAGAAAGCTGAGTGGCCAACTATACAAATCTGGATGAGAAGAGAGTCTCTCCCCACCTCTCCAGAAGCTGCCAACACTTTTCTGATACACAGCACCTCAGTTTACCATAGGGTTGCCAACCTCCAGGTGGGGCCTGGTGTTGTCTTAGAATTACAAGTGATCTCCTCCTGACTACAGAGATCAGTTTCCTGGGAGGAAATAGCAGCTTTGGTGGATGGTCACTATGGCATCACACCTCAGCTCCATCTCCTCTTAAACCCATGTCCTTCCTAGGCGCCACCCCCAAGTCTCCAGAAATTTCTTTCCCCAAAGTTTGCAATTACCATAGAAAAACACCTCAATATTCCCCAGGGTGCACTGAGGTGTGGCATCTTGGAAATGCAAGAAACAGAGACTGAGCTGCTAGAAGAAGGCAAAAAGGGAGGAATTGTCTTATGGTTTGTCCATTGACAGGCTGATCACCTGTTTGCCTGCCATTATCATAGCAGTGGTGGCAATAAATGTAATGAAGAAAGGGAAAAGTGGCCACAGATGAATGAACAGCACTTGATCATTAATTTCTCCCCTCTTTTTCATTAGCATAATGGGCCAAACTAAACGTGACGGTGTCCACGTGTCCAACACAGGGATGCTGCTATCATTTTAAAGCCTCACATGGCCAATTTAATAATGCTGCAAGGGCCCAGCATGGAAAGGCTCTTGTGGCATTTTTAAATTGCATTTTAAAATCATATCAGATACGTCGGTGCTGTCATATCTAGTTTGGCCCAATGACTGAAAAAATGGGAGAGTGCCATTTTGTTTCTGTTTGGTAATGAATACCCATCCCTGGTTGCTATATGATGAAAGAGAAGCTGCTAGGCAATTATGCGAGAATCTCAAATGTAAGGTTGGCCAAGGGAGACATAATACATAAGACATAGTCAGTATGCTGAGAGCCAAGTGTTCATTTTGGCTGTCAGGTAATGTGTGGAGCCTGAGCTGTTTGTGTGTATCTCAGATAAAGTATTTCTTCTGCCTAAGTCAGGCAAACTATGTGTGCACCTTTATCAGTCTGTGTATATCTCAGAGAGGTTATTATATCTAGGTCAGGCAAGCTGTGTGGAATGTATGTATGTCTGTGTGGATGAGTGTTTAGTCTGTTCTTGGAGTGTCGATTCAGGGAGGAGTGAAGATCCCTGTCATGGGCCAGTCTGGGCTCAGTGAAAGTAAGGACTCTTCAGGAGAAGAGGAGCTTTGGGTAACCAGTCCTGACTCAGCCACCACCGGTGATCAAGAAGAACAGCTGCTGGATAATCAGAGTCCACAGCCAGCAGCTGAGGCAAAACCACCAGCATCCTCCAGCTCCTACACCAGAGGTGAAGCCCAGCCAGGGACATCCAACACCACAGGGGAAGCCCAGCCAGGGGCTTCCACCCACCCCCCAGGTTCGCCCACACCCAAAGAACGCCACAGATGAAGGTAGAGTAGGGACCGACGCCCGACTTACCGGGCGAAGGCGTTGCTGCTGGCGGCACGGAGGGAGGAACGGCTGCTGGGTCCCGGCTTCCGTTCCCCGGCAGGCTCCTTGGTCTGGGCGGCCAATCAGTTTGAACCTTGGCCGCCCAATCAGGGGCCGACGGGGAGCGGCTGCAGGGGGCGGGGCCAACCGCCGGACCTAGAGAGCGAGGTTCTCCCTCTGGTCCGGCGGCTCTGCATTTAAGCAGACCCGGCCCCGCTGCCCGGCAGTCTGCGCCAGGACACGAACGGAAGAGGACGGCGAGCGAAGACGTGGAGGAAGACGAAGACGCCGAGTCAAGACAACCACCCAGCGTTCGGCTCCCTGACCCAGGTCAGGTGGGAGCGCCGCGGCTGGAGTCGGGCGTAGCTGAACCCGATCTTTAGCGCGGTGAAGTGGGACCGGTGGAGCACGAACGGAGGGCCGGAAGAACCTTCTGACGGCGGCTCCCTGACTCGGCGTCAGGTGGGAGCGTGGCAGCCGGGGATCGGGTCCAGCTGAGCCCGAGCCCCCGCGCCGAGAGGAGGAGGCTGCAGGTCGTCGGCTGCTCCGACCGCAGGCCCCCTCCCTTTGCAAGGCCGCACCTCCCACTGTACCCGGGTGGTTGCTGCTCGGCTCCTTTCTTCCTCCCCATCCCCAGCCACCTTTCTCCAGCCGGAATCCCCACGGAGGGCCCAAACCGGGATGGCTCCCACACGCAGCAGCAGGGGAGCCGGGTCCAAGCTGGGGGGACACAATGGCGGGCCAGCTTCCTCCAGGAAGGTGGGGGAATCGGGGGCTGCCCGACGGAAGCTGGGTGCTTCAAAAAAACCTGCCTCCCAGGCACAGGGCAAAGCGGGGGAGAAGCGAGGCAGGGGCCAAGGGCCAGCAAGGGGCTTGTCCCAGGCTTCCCCAGGGCCGGAGTCTTCTACTACGCCACACCAGGCTCCTTCCAAAGGTGGGGGGGTCAGAAGGCCGGGGCCCACGCCAAGGCCACAGGTGGTAGAGGGAGGAAGGCTGGGACCCTCCCCAAATCGACGCAGGCCGGCCGAGGGGGGGGGCGGACCCGCTCTGACCCTTCTCCCAGTTCTCTGCAGGAGATTGGGAGGGCCTTAGAGCTGCTCACAGCAAGGGTCGAGGAGCTGGGGAATGCAGGGCAGGGGGGGCCTCTCCCCCAGGGCCTCTTGAGGTCCAGAGGGCGGCAGGACGCAGGGCCAGCAGGGGGGATCGGGCTGCACGGTCTCCAAGTCGGAGCTCCAGTGCCTCCAGTTGCGAGCGGCAACCAGCTAAGAGGAAGAAGAGGACACACAGGAAAAAGGCAAAGAGGTCCAGACGACGTGAGGAGTCAGACAGCGGGGGATCATCAGGTGAGTCCTCCTCCTCTGGCGACGAGGCTCTTGGGGACGAGTACTGGAAGGAGGCCGCCTCCGTCCCTGGCCTCCCCGGGTGGGCGCTACGCAGAAGGACGGGAGGTGCCCCCAGCGGGGATGCCAGGGCGGTCTGGGACATGGGGCAGGACCAGAACCCACCCTCTCTCCCCAAACTGTTCGGGGATGACGAGGACCCTCCAGGTATTCACTTGGCCCGGAAGGTCAGGGAGCGGATACTGGATGGGTTTTATGTGGACGTTTTTGCCCTGCTCAGGCCCGAGGCCGAGGACGGCAGGACCGGCCCCCCATCCAAGAAAGACAAAAAGGGGGTTAGGAAGGAAGTCGCCGAGCGCACCTTCAATAACTGGTTGGAGGGATTTACCGTATACATGGGGGTGGTGCAGGCGGCTTACCCGGACAGGGGTTGGCACCTATCTAACCACCTGGGAAACGTACTCAGGGCCCGGGCGCTGGTTGGCGAGGGGGCCGCCATGGATTATGACGAGGCCTTCCGAAAAAGGGCCTCCCATAACCCCAGGGCCAGATGGGACCTGATCAGCCAGAAGCTATGGCTGTGGCTGGTTGGACCACACATGAGGGGGAGAGGGGAGGGCCCCCAGCCCGGGCGGTGGTTCAGGCGGCGGGAAAAGTCCCGCTGGCTATGCTGGGAGTTCAATCAAGGAAAGTGTCAGCGGCAGAAATGCCGATACGAGCACAGCTGCGAATCGTGCGGCGGCTCCCACCCCCGCTCGTCATGCTCTCGGGGCCCACCTTCCTCGGCCCTTCGGGGTGGCCAGGCCTCCAACAGCGGCTCCCATAAGGACGGAGGTCTCGGCACCAATGCCGCCCCAGCCAACAGTGGCAAATAGCCCCGGGTGCACAGACTTCGGCTTGGCGTTCTCCCCCGTGCGAGTCGAGCCCCTACGCCTGCTTCTCGCCCGCTACCCCAATAGGCAGGCTGCCGGCTACCTGCTAAAGGGCTTTACGGCTGGCTTTAGGATCCCTTGCCAGGGGCCCCGAATTGCTACCACCTCTGGCAACCTGAAGTCCGCCAGGGAGTTGCCGGAGGTGGTGGCGGCCAAGGAGGTTGCGGCGGGTCGGGTGGCGGGCCCCTTCTCTTCCCCTCCTCTCCCGAACCTGAGGGTCTCTCCCCTGGGGGTGGTCCCCAAGAAGGCCCCGGGGGAATTCAGACTTATCCACCATCTTTCCTACCCCCGCGGTTCCTCAGTTAACGACGCCATTCCACAGGAGCTATGCTCGGTGAGATATGCCTCCTTCGATCACGCTGTGCGGCTGGTCCGTTCTTGCGGCCAGGGGGCACTCATGGCCAAATGTGATGTGGAATCGGCCTTCAGGCTGCTGCCGGTCCACCCACAGGATTTCTGCCTGCTAGGGTTCAAGTTTCAGGAGCACTGGTATGTGGACAAGGCGATGCCAATGGGGTGCTTGGTGGCATGCGCTGCGTTCGAGACCTTTAGCACTTTTATCGAATGGGCGGCCAAGGATCGCATGGGTTCTCCCCATGTTACCCATTATTTAGATGATTTTTTGATAATGCCCCCCCGGGACCTCCGCATGCGCTGAGCGGCTGCGTATTTTCCAGTCGCTGGCCCAGGAATTGGGCATCCCCCTTGCGCAGGACAAAACCGAGGGCCCAGCCTCGAGATTAACGTACCTAGGCATCGAGCTCGATTCAGTGGCAGGCGTCTCCCGGCTCCCCCCGGACAAGCTGGCCCGATTGACATCGCTTATCTCCCAGTTATTGCTTCGCCAGAAGTGCATGTTACGAGAACTACAGGCCATCATCGGACACCTTAACTTTGCCTGCAGGGTGGTCTCCCCGGGGCGGGCCTTCTGCGCCCGTCTATCCTGGGCCTGCAGAGGGGCCTCTTCCCCCCACCATCACATCCGCTTGACACGGGGAATCAAGGAGGACCTTCGGGTCTGGCTCAGCTTTCTGTCAAACTTTAACGGTGTTTCCTTATGGCAGGACGCCCTCTCTCCAGGCTCGGACCTGCAGGTTCAATCAGATGCAGCGGGCAGCCTGGGGTTCGGGGTGTACTTCAAGGGCAGATGGTGTGCTCAGCACTGGCCTCCATCTTGGGGCGAGGCAGGCATTCTCAAGGACCTGACCTTCCTGGAGCTCTTCCCCCTCTTGGTTGCCATAACAATTTGGAGGGAGGAGTTCCAGGACAGACGCGTCCTGTTCTGGTGTGATAACCAGTCCTCCGTCAGAGTCATCAACAAGCAGTCATCTCGCTCTGAGCGGGTCATGCGGCTGGTGCGCCGTTTTGTTTTGGTTTGCCTTACCGCTAACATCTCTTTTTCAGCACGTCACGTGGCAGGGGTAGATAATGGCATAGCAGACGCGCTGTCTCGCTTCCAGATGGAGAGGTTCTTCGCGCTGGCTCCCAAGGCTCATCCAACACCCGACCCATTCCCGGTGGAACTGTGGACGGTTGGCGGGATATCATCTGGCAAGGAATCTGCAGCTCCGTAGCGCCATCGACTCTGCGGGCCTATTCGGCGGCGGTGCAAAAGTTCCTCACCTTCGCGACAAGGGCAGGGTGCCAGCCCCCGTGGCCGGCATCCCAGGAACTGGTGCTGCGGTATCTGGCCCACTCACGGGGCCGGGGGGCCGCCCCGAGGACCATGCAGCGGGACTTGGCCGCAATATCCTTTGTCAGCAGGGCCCAGGGGTTCCCCGATCCCTGCGCAAGCTTCCCCGCACGCCAGGCAGTGGCGGGTTGGGGTCGGGTCGCCCCCCCCCTCCCCGACCAGCGGAGGCCCATCACTCTGCCCATCCTGGACGCATTATTGCGGGAGGTGGCAGGCCTGTGCTGGTCCTCATTCGAGGCCCAGCTATTCCGAGCAGCCTTTGCGCTGGCGTTCTTCGGGGCCCTCCGCATCGGCGAGCTGGTGGCTAGCGCCCGCTCAGACTCCTCTGGCAGGGCTCTGGCGCTGGCTGATGTGGCCCTCTCACGGCAGAGGGTCACCCTGACCATTCGTAGGTCAAAAACAGACCAGCTCGGCCGTGGGGCGTCCATCGCACTTCGGGCCGCCCCGCGCGGGGTGGTTTGCCCGGTCTCCATGGTGCAGGAGTACTTCAAGGTGCGCCCGTGCCTGGCTGGTCCTTTCCTGATACATTCGAATGGAGTCCCCCTCACCCGCTACCAGTTCGCCTCCGTGCTCCGTGCCTGCCTACAGGCCGCAGGGCTCCCCGCCCGGGAGTTCGCCACGCATTCCTTCCGCATTGGGGCAGCCACGCTGGCAGCAGAGCTGGGCATCGTGCCTCCCCTAATCCAGCGGATCGGCCGGTGGAGGTCCAGGGCCTTCAGGTTGTACATCCGCCCCGCTCGTGTCCTGCATTACTAATGGTGTGGTTCTCCCCTTCTCTTCATTCCTCAGGTGAACAGAGGACGGTCTGGATCTGCGGCCACAGCATCGTGCATTGGGCCGGGCAGTATGCGTCGGGTTCCGGATGGGGAAGCAACCTCGGCCTGGACCGGCACATCAAGGTCCTGTGGTTCGGCC
The DNA here is from genome assembly GCF_028583425.1 of Eublepharis macularius. Classification (NCBI taxonomy): domain Eukaryota; kingdom Metazoa; phylum Chordata; class Lepidosauria; order Squamata; family Eublepharidae; genus Eublepharis; species Eublepharis macularius. Next base: position 75,793,109 of record NC_072794.1, read on the forward strand.
AGCGCGGCATGCGGTGGGAGTCGCTGGTCCCAGTCATCGAGCACCAGGCCTGGCAGCAGGGCCCACCGGACGCACTTATCATCCAGCTCGGCGAGAATGATCTGGTCCAGCGGGGATGCCTGGACTTGAAGCTCGCCATGTGCAGGGATTTGGACTACCTCTTCTCCATCCTACCTGGGACTTATTTCATCTGGTCTGATCTGCTCCAAAGGCGCGTGTGGCGAGGGGCCTTACACCCAGAGAAGATTGACGGTGGTAGGCAGAGGCTGGCCCGGGCCGTGGGGCATCACATCTCCGAGGCCGGGGGGGCCCTCGTCATGCACCCGGACATTTCCTTTCACCTGGAGGCGCTGTTTCGGCCGGACGGGGTACACCTTTCCAGCTGGGGCCATGACATCTGGCTCCAGGACCTGAGGGATGCTTTGCTGGGGTGGCTTGGTTGTTAGGAGCCTTGGCGGGAGCCACGTGTGGCTCTGGTGGCGGGTAGCATTGGATCGGATCTCTATACGGGGGACCAGGGCCACGGCGCTGGTACCCTGTTCAGGGGATTCCCATATGGAATCTTGGGAGTGAGGTGAGTGGCAGACCCGGCCGGGGGTCGCGAGGTGCTCACTCCCAGGTGGCAGGGGAAGCAGGCAGGGGTGTACACCCATCTGATTCCCCCTTTAATGTCACTCCTTGGTGCCCCCCCCTTCAGCGGGGGTCCTGTCGGGGGGAAGGTCTGAGTGGCTGGCAGGCGGGCCAGCCTTTGCCCGGGATCCGATCCATATGCTTGCCAATGCTCCTTGTTTGTTTGTTTGTTCAATAAAGTTGTGGCCTATTTTCCCAGCTCTCTTGTTGTCCTGAGTTCTTCAGCGCGCCGTCCTCCTCACCAGGCTTAAGCATAGGCTGCAAGGGACCGATGCCCGACTTACCGGGCGAAGGCGTTGCTGCCGGCGGCACGGAGGGAGGAACGGCTGCTGGGTCCCGGCTTCCGTTCCCCGGCAGGCTCCTTGGTCTGGGTGGCCAATCAGTTTGAACCTTGGCCGCCCAATCAGGGGCCGACGGGGAGCGGCTGCGGGGGGCGGGGCCAACCGCCGGACCTAGAGAGCGAGGTTCTCCCTCTGGTCCGGCGGCTCTGCATTTAAGCAGACCCGGCCCCGCTGCCCGGCAGTCTGCGCCGGGACACGAACCCCACCCTCCACTCCCTGTTTATGTGGTTTGTCTGTCACAGCTTTGCGGGTAGCATTGGATCGGATCTCTATACGGGGGACCAGGGCCACGGCGCTGGTACCCTGTTCAGGGGATTCCCATATGGAATCTTGGGAGTGAGGTGAGTGGCAGACCCGGCCGGGGGTCGCGAGGTGCTCACTCCCAGGTGGCAGGGGAAGCAGGCAGGGGTGTACACCCATCTGATTCCCCCTTTAATGTCACTCCTTGGTGCCCCCCCCTTCAGCGGGGGTCCTGTCGGGGGGGAGGTCTGAGTGGCTGGCAGGCGGGCCAGCCTTTGCCCGGGATCCGATCCATATGCTTGCCAATGCTCCTTGTTTGTTTGTTTGTTCAATAAATTTGTGGCCTATTTTCCCAGCTCTCTTGTTGTCCTGAGTTCTTCAGCGCGCCGTCCTCCTCACCGGGCTTAAGCATAGGCTGCAATGGAGGTTCAGGAGAGACAGCACAGTGCTCACCTCCTGGGATGACACCAGCTGCTTGTGGATAGTGATGATGAGTAGCATCAGGACAGAGCACAAGCAGCTGGCTGCAAACCACACCTGGCTATAAAAGCCAGTCTAGAGGAACTGCTAGACGTGGAAGCAATGAATTGAATTCCTGCTACCACTGTGACCACTCCCTTGAACCTTGCCTTGCCCCTGTAGCCTTTAGACCATGCCCTCTCTCTGCCCACATCTGGACCTGACTTTACCAGTACTGACCTAGGGACCCCCTGACTTGGCTCTTGGACTTTGGACTCGTGCTCTGACCCTGGGCTGGACTTTGAGTACTATGCTTGGGCTAGCCAGGCCCACAACAATCCCTGAGACTTTATATTCCAGTCAGAATGTGGATGAGGTGAAGCAAAGAAGGGAGTATAAACCTGGGTAAATTAAAGAACACCTGAAGCTCTGTGTGAGTAGAAATAAAAGAAGTGTTGATTGTGACCAGAGCCCTCCTGAGGTAAAAGTTTAAAGTAAAAAGGAGCTGAATTAAAGATCAAAGGAAAGGTTTAAAAACAGAATCATTACAATTAGGCATGAGTCTAAAAGCAGAACCCTCTCCTATAAATTCCAGGGGCAGGGGGAGATAGAAGAAGGAGAAAGGACTAAAGAGACATTCTAGAAAATTTCTCTGGAGCAGTTTTATTTGCGCTCTTAAAGCTTACATAGATGATGCAATGCAAAGCTTCTTTATTCTGCCATGTTTAACTCTAATGCAAAGAAATGCAGTGCAGCAATTTTTTTAGGCAACACCTACTACATAACCTTATATTCCCATTTCTTTACATGCCTCGAAAGCTGATGAAGCAATTGGAAAGTCTTTACCAAGATGGCCCATCTAAAGGCAGAGCTAGACATTCTTTCTGACATGGGTTTGAACCTGTCAGCTCTGGCCATTTTTTATTGATATAGGCTGAATCCACACTTACCGGCACAGTGCTAAACAGGCGGAGTGAGAGTGTCTTTCTGGCACGTTTTCTGACATCATCGCGCCATGATGCCGCTCTCGTGGCGTGATGATGTCATAAAACGTGCCAGAAAGACGCTCTCACTCCGCCTGTTTAGTGCTGTGCCAGTAAGTGTGGATTTGCCCTTGTAGTTTTCTAACATAGAGTAGTGAGGTCCCATGCGGAACAGGAGCAGAGCAAGGCAGTCCTAGTGTGTGGGCTCACTGGCTGGCCAGCTCACCTGGAGGCATGGCCTCACTTCCTCACCCTGGTGTGCCAGGTTAGGGGGGAGAGCGATAGTTCCTCAGCTCTCCACTTGGCCACGAGAGCAGAAAGCCAAGTGAGAGCAGGATAAAGATGGTGGACAGGCTGAGCAGACTCATCAGCAAAAGGAAGCAACAGCAGGAGGAAAGCGGGGGCATGGCAGAGGGTTCATGTGTACTCACCAGCTGGGTCACCTTCTTCCTCCTGTTTCCTCCATTCTCTGTATTAGGAAACTTAGCAAAGTGCACTTTTAAAAAATTTATTTGTTCAACATTAATCCAAGAACCAACTTACTGCTTTTCATGCCAGAGCTAGATCGTCACAAGATTTTAAAATAGCAGCCACGCAGAGCCCTAATTCTAGTAAGAGCCATTGTATATGGCAAGGAGGGGATTTAACAACTTTGCACAGTTCTTCCTGCACAGTTTTTAAATCTACTATCCTGGGCTGTTATTATTTCTGGAAAGAAGGAGGAAGGCAGGTGCCCTCCTTTTATCTAACATCTGTAATGTTGATATAATTAGTAGAGTGCATAGGACCAGATCAGTTTCCCTTTTAAAAGCACCAAAGAGGCCCATTCACAGATCTCTTGATGTCATGTTTGTTTTGGCAGCAGGCCCATGCTGGCTCATTGATCAGGTTGCCATCCTTTTCCTGCTGCCTCCACTGCCAGGTCACCAGGTTCTCCCCTCCCTCCTATGCTCCAGATAGCAGTGCAGTCATGAATGTGTGTCTAGGGGTGCAGGCTCCTCTTGCTGTTGCTTCCTTTCACAGTAGGAAGACAACCAGTGAGTCCATGCAACCCACCATTGCTGTCTTCTTTCTGTTCTCGCATCAAGCAGAGAACTGAGGGGCAATCCCTCTCTCTCCCCAGACCTTGCAAGCTGGGACCTCAGCTGACACAGGTACAAACTCATGACAGAAGTAACGTCTAGCTCTGATTCTACTGTAGTCTCTCGAAGCCAGGGGTCCCAAATAGTAACTTGACTATTATAATTATGTATAACCTTGCTCTCTCATTTTTAGTAGATGGCCCCGCCTTCTCTGGCAGCCATTTTGTGGTTGGCTCTCCCTCCTGTGGCAGCCATTTTGTGGTTGTGCAAACTGTAGAGAAAACAAAAAAAAAACCCCACTGATCCAAGGAAAATCAGTAGAATTGGGGATTAAGGTCCCAATTCTTACAGAGCATCCCAGAGTACAGGGGGAGGAGGTAGCAGGTTGCCACCATTTTGTCCAACTAAGTCCTGGCATAGAGTCTGGGGAAAACAGGTCCCTGGCTTTAGCAGACTTTACCTAAGAGTCAGCTCTGTTGAGTCTCCACAAAAAGATGACACAGGTAGCCAGGCTAACCTTCCCAAACACCAGAAACACCACACAGACAAGAAGAATATTTTGCTTGTTATATTTGGAATGCATGCAAGAATAATAGATAAAACAATTAAGAGATAACTAGATCTAACATTTATACATACCCGAGAGAGTCTTTCCTAAACTAAGCCATAATGGCACCTTGTGAGTACAACATTCTTAGGCAGCAACAAGTTTCAGGGTCCAAGGTAAAAAAGCACAGTTGTAATCCCATGACCTAGCCCAATTAGCTGGGTCATTTTTGCCTTGCCTCACTAACCTTGGCGACCCCAGTAAGAATGCTATCAGCACCTGGGCAATTAGAATGGTATAATTATTCTCACAGGTAACACTTACCCATAATGCATCAGACTATTTTGACCAAACAGGTCAGTTTCTTTTCACCCTCAATTCCCTGTCAGAATTCCAAAGGTGCCTGCTGGCTCAACAAAATTCAGGACCCCTGCTTTAAGCAATTCTCAGTGAAACTGCAGACAGTTGGATCCAATGACTTTTTCTAGTTTTGGAAAGGAGAAGAAGGAGCCCACTTTGACCATCAAAAAAGCTATGTTTGGGATCATGGGACCTACATGTGGAATGGGGGCTGTAACTAGGGGGGAGAGTCCTTACTATACTAGCATCAGTACTTAATTAGTTAGTGCTTGTTACAGCAAAAATGGAACTATGAAAACTCAGGGGAGAAGTTAAGCTACATTACAGGTTGACTTTTCAAATGGTGGTTACTCCTATATTTATATATTACAACATTTCTGTCATTGTGTTACGGAAAAACTGTGAAGGCTTTAAGATCAGATCAGTCATTAAAATACAAAAGCATGAAGGCTGAAAAATGAGTCTGGTTCTAAAACTGTGAGCAAAAGAAAATTTGTCCAGGCTTAGCCCAAACCGTATATGTTTTTAAAAGTGATAACTAGCAGTTTGAACTGTGCCAGGATTTAGGCTAATGTAACTCATTTTCTCGAATTATAATTAACTATTACAAGAGAAGTATCCCACAAGCAACTTGTATGTATGTTCTAATTTCATATAAATTTCATTCCCATAAAATTTATTTTTGATTCAAACTCAAATATGCTAATAAAAAATTCCTCTAACCTGATTATGCTACCTTAAGACATTTTACCTTCAGGCACTTTATTTCCATTAAAACCTTTTTAAAAAATTTATCTCCAGAATATGTCTATTAAACCTTGGGATTTTTTGGCAACCTCAAATTCTTGCTGATTTGGGCTGCTGATACAGCTCTCCAATTTTAGAAATATTTGAAGCTGTCCCATTTTATTTTAGGTGGCATGTGTGTGTTTGTAACACTAATAGAAATTAAACATATTTTGTTCACATGCTTACAGCCACCTAGGCACAAACCCTACAGCATTTTCAGATAAAGCTCTTAGTACCAAGCTCCACAATTATATTTTACATTCTGGCAGGTATAATACACATGCAAGAAGAAAGTCAATGAATAAATTAGCTGTTTTTATCCTGACAAACAGATACAAGTAGCAGATGAAAATCGAAAAGTAAAACCCAAAGGACGTTTATAAAAACACCTCATATTTCACAACCGTAACCTATAGTAAGTAATCTCAATAGCTTGTCCTGTGTCAACATTACAGCCACTATAAAGCATAATAATTGTACATTGCTTATGTAACCACCATAAACAGAAAACATTCCCGCTGAGTTAAAGATCCAAGATATATAAAATCTGTGACAGCAACAGATGAAAGCTAAATTTAGACACAGCCAAAACATTTCCCTGTATATTTTCAGTTAAAATAACTTTTCTGATAAACACAGACAGCACAAATTAACTCTTTCGATGTCTGCCTCTGGATACACAGAACTGCAGAATTGAATATGCTAGTTTTACACAGGGTATATATACAGTTCCTATGGATACAAACTACTGCTCAGTCAAAATTAGATATGCAACTTTGCATAAATAAATGTATATTTTATTATATTTTAGCTGCAGATTTCTATTACACTGTTATTGTTATCTATGTAATCCAATTTTTAATTTTTCCATGATATGGTGCAGGTCTTAGATATTGGGCAGGAGAAATCTTCTAGTTCAAGAGCTTCATAAAATTCATATGATACCAGAGCTACCATTTTTTATTCGAAAAAGGGTTATTGTCTTTCTTATATGGAATCCCTAGTAGTCATCTATCTAGATTACTGATCAGATCACGTGTTTAGCTTCAGCAAGTCTGCATTATTCTGTGCTTCTGCCAGGCCATCCACTGAATTTCCCAAAGCAATCTTTTTATTGCCGCTACTATGTACTTTTCATGTGAAAATGGAAGGACAACAGGCGGTCACTAAGAATAAAGTTTAAATCATACATACAAACATTCCTACTTTGGCCTAGCGGAAGTCTATGGGTCACGCTACAAGTGACAGCTTCCCTGGGTTACAAACCTGTGTCTCTTAGACCATTTTAACTGATCTGTAGTTTTTTTATCACAGAACTATGAGCCCCCCTCCAGAACAGGCATGCAGCGTGTGTTGCAAATACAATGTCTAGTGTACAGAGAAGGCAGAAGGCACAGAATACCTGCATGGGGCAGCACATATGACAGTTAAATAGACAGACAGACAGACAGACAGACAGACAGACAGACAGATAAGATCCTTCTTTCTGCCTCTCTTGTGTCCTTTTGCATGTCTCCAGATTGGTATTCTTAGGCTACTTCCTACTTCTTCCCAGAAGTCCCTTTCTCCCAGTTTAGTGAGGTAGTTAGTATCTATTCTTTCTCTCTGCTTTCTATCAAAGCTGTAGTTCCTGAATAAACTATCTTCATTCACTCCTTAATAGAGATGGGCACGAAATGAACCACGGAACAAAATTCTGTACAGAATGGCTGGTTCATTTGCACCAAAACACGCGTTCCATGGGAACGCATGTTTACGGAACAAACACATTTTTCCAGCTGTTCTGTGGCTGGGTTCGGAGTTTCACAGACCCCGCACCAGTTGCAGCCCGTTGGCTGAACCCAGCACAGGGTCTGTGAAACTGACAGCCTCTGCGCAGAAGAAAGGGCTGTCGGTTTCACAGACCCTGCGCTGGGTTCAGCTGATGGGCTGAAACTGGTGCAGGGTCTGTGAAACTGACAGCTTCTTTCTCCTGCTGCTCAAGCTGTCAGTTTGTCAGTTTCACAGATCCTGTGCTGTTGTGGGGCTCAGTGAGAGTAAGGACTCCTCAGAGGAAGAGGAGCCTTGTGTAACCAGCCAAGCCAGCCCTGATGCAGCTGAAGCCGGTAATAAGGAGGAACAGCTGCTGGCAGATCAGAGTCCACGACTCTACAGCCCCAATACCCTGCAGCCAAAACATTATTGGTGAAGCCCAGCCAGCAGTTATCCAAAGCCCTCAGCCAGCAGCTGAGCCAGCAGCACCAATGCCCTCCAGTTCCACCACCACTGGTGAAGCACTGCCAAGGATGCCCAAACCTCCAGCTTCACCCAGAGAGTTCCATAGACAAAAGCAACGGGTGGAGCTGTAGGAGAGGCAGCAAAGTGCACACCTCCTGGCCAGACGCCAGCTGCTTGTGGAGAGCGATGAGAAAGTAAGCACAGGATAGCTCCCAAGCAGCTGGCTGCCAGCCCAGCCTACCTATAAAACCCTTCCACAGACACCTAGGAAGCGTGGAAGCAACACGTCAGAATCCTGCTCTGACTGCACTCACTCTGCTGAGTCTTGCCTTGCTCTTGCCTTGCTGTGTGACCCTGGACTGCGCCTTGACTTTGCTTCTGGATCACCCTTGCTCTGACTATTAATTGACCTACGGACCTTGTGACTTGGCTTTTTGATTCTGGACTTTGGACTGGAAACTTTCACCTTGCTTTGAATTTGTGCACCGAACCTGGACTGGACTCAGATTATCCTACCTGTGCTGACCTGCACTGGAACCTGCGCGGGGGCTTTGAAAATAACAGCCTCTTTTCCTGCTGCCCTGGCTGTCAGTGTCACAGACCCCACACCAGTTCCAGCGTGGGGGTCTGTAAAACTGACAGCCCAGGCAGCAGGAAAAGAGGCTGTCATTTCACAGACCCTGTGCTGGAACCAGCGCGGGATCTGTGAAATGGACAGCCTCTTTCTTCTGCTGCCCAGGCTGTCCATTTTACAGACCCACAGTGCATTGTTTGTGAAATGGACAGCCCGTTTGTCCTGCTGCCCGGGCTGTACATTTCACAGACCCCACTGTGGGTCTGTAAAATGGACAGCCTGGGAAGCAGAAGAAACGGGCTGTCAGTTTCACAGACCCCACGCTGGAACCGGTGCAGGGTCTGTGAAATGACAGCTTCTTTCTCCTGCTGCTAGGAGAAAGAAGCTGTCATTTCACAGACCCTGTGCCAGTTCCAGTGCGGGGTCTGTGAAATGACAGCCTCTTTTCCTGCTGCCCAGTTTTACAGACCCCACACTGGAACCGACGCAGGGTCTGTGACACTGAGAGCCCGAGCATCAGGAAAAGAGGCTGTCAGTTTCATAGCCCCTGTGCCAGTTCCAGCGCGGGGTCTGTGAAACTGACAGCCCATTTCTCCTGCTGCCCGGGCTGAAACGGGCATGGGGTCTGTGAAACTGATATCCCCATTCTCCTGCTGCCCAGGCAGCAGAAGAAAGGGGCTGTCTGTTTCAAATGCCCCGCACTGGCTTCAGTAGCCGGTGCAGGGCGGTTGAAATGCCACGGAACAACGAACCACGAACTGGGAAAAGGTCGGAAGTTCATGGTTCGAGGTTCCATGGAATGCTACGAACCACAAATCATGTGGTTCGTTTTTTTCGTTCTGTGCCCATCTCTACTCCTTAATCAGACTCAAGATCATTCCTAAAATATACCAGAGCCTACAGTGTAACAGCCCTAGTTGCACGAGCTTGCTTTCCTCCTCAGGAGGAAGACAGGTTGTGATGCCATGCCATTCTGGTGCAGTAAGACTTAACAAGAACAGCTCTGAACTCAGTCCTGCTAACTCCATACATCTGGGCTGGAAGACTGAAAACATTAACTAATCATTCCATCCAGAGAGTGTTACAGCTTAATTTCACAATTAGGAGTGGGAATAAAGAACATCCAAAAGACAGCTCTGGAAAAGTACCAGTGTTTGACCCCTTGATTGACTGAAGCAGGTCCAGGACCTATAACTGGCCTAAGATCTGGCAAAGAACTCTTAGACTGTCTGACCCTTCTTTCAGATCCTGCTAGCTTCTCTTTTGGGAGAGCAGAGAGGAGTATAAGGGCAAACATTAATCAAAGGGAGCATAAGGGATTAATGTTTGGGGGCACTTCATGAATACTCTGCCCAGCTGACACTCGGACTGTGTAAGCAAGGAGCCAAGAAACAGCACAGGCTCCAGGTAACATCTTGCTAAAGTAAACTATCTTATTTTATATGGTTCAGAGTTATAGAGACCTATACTGGATGTATTTTTAATCATTTAATTAAGTTGAAGTCAATTCTTTAATAAAAAAGATTTTCTTATCTCAGTTATCTTTGCTTGTGCGTATACCAACTCTGAATCTGGAAAGAAGTAACTGGTGGTCTTTCCAAGAAGTATTAAGTTAAGGGATTCTTCTGATTTTCAAGCACGGGGAGTCAGAAGGAGCAACATGAACAAGCCTCTCTTTCTCCACCCTTCACAGAGCTTAAGCACTATCAGGGTGGGAGGAACAAAGGAATGCAGAACAAGTGCTTGGCAGGCAGGTTCAGGCATCATATGTTGGCAGAGGTGGGCTCAGAGGTCCTTACTCACAAGTGAAAGGGTTCTCTCTTAGTTCTGTTAAGCAGGGTTATTATTTTGAATAGTCAAGCTGAAAAGTCAGGGCACGATGGAAGAGGTGGAACTTCCGGGAACTTCTGTATACTTAGGCCAAGAAGTTGGTAGAAGAGTGGAAATAGTAGCAAAGGTGCCAGTAAAGAGAAGGAAGAAGCCAAATGCTTTATCAATGAAAGTCCCCTTGTGGAGTTATTATTAGCAACTATACACAGAGGAGAAACTGCTTTGGGGTTTAAGGAGACCCAGGGCTTCAGATATGTCCAGTGGGTCAGAGTGCTCAGGCTCACAAGCAAAAGATGAGGCACAGTGCAAAACCAAGTGCTTACATATGCTCCAAAAAACAAAAAAAAAGCAAGCTGAAACTGAAAGAAGAAGGAAAACATTCTGGCAGTTCAATCAGAATCACTCTCTATGCGGGGGGGGGGGGAGTTGCTTATTCTCCTTAAGAGGAGCTTAAGAAGGTGGAAAAAGTATGTGAGACATTGTAGGTATACCGAGGGAAAGCAAAGGGGGTAAGAAAGAACTGGGAGATGTGAGATTTGTATGGAGAACTATGGAGAAACGAACTATTGTGTAGGGGATTTCTGCCAAAAGATTATTCAGCAGAAATAGAAGTGACTTACCAGCTAATAGTGCCAAAACAGTATCAGGAAGAAATTCTCAGAATGGCACATATTCCTTTTGCTGGTCATGAAAAGACTTTAGCAAAAGACAGTAAAGCTTTTTATTGGCCTGAGGTGGCAAAGAGTGTTCAAATTTACTGTGGGTCTTGTGCTGTTTGTCAAAAGGTGGGGGACCCACAAGATCATCTGAAGGTACCTTTAAGACCTTATCCAGTTTTGGAACAGCCATTCCAATGTATTTCAGTTGATGTTCTAGGTCCAAAAGGGCCAATCAATATATTATGTTAGTGGTAGACTATGATAGTCGTTTCCCTTGTGCTATGGCTTTGCAAAATATTATTGCTAAAGATGTAGCCAGAGTACTGTCAGATTTTGTGGGACATATGGGTGGCCTGAGACTATCATTTCAGATAGGATGGACTTTATTTCAAACCTGATTCAGAAATTATGTGAGTTGGCAGAGGTCAAGCACTAACCTCTAGTATCACACTTAGAGATGGGCACAATCCACATTATGATCGAAAAAAACTCACGATAATGGCGATCGCGCAATCGCGATCCAGCGGATCGTGATCGGCCACGGCCAATGATCCAACAATCAGGAGAGGACTGGATCGGGGCGTTTGGGCTCAGATCGGGGATCCAGACACTCAGGCGCCAGCAATCTATTCCCCTGGCAATGGAGCCAGGGGAATGCCTGAGCTCTGTTTGATCAGCAGGGCTTCCTTCCAACCATGGAGCAGCAAAGCAGTCACAAGTTGGGAGAAGACACCCAGGGGAGGGAGGGGGAAGGGGGTGTTCTGTAGCCATGGGCACTCCAATCTCATCCCTGCAAACCCTGATAGGAAGCTCTGATGGCCAAACACAGACCTCTTGTGTTGCTGAATGGGACCTGAGGGGAGGCAGCTCGTCACCACCTCCCCATGCCCACCAGGCCCGGCAGCTGCCATCATCACCCACCTTCCCACATAATACCAGCGTGCCCTGCTTTGGCCTCCATGATCCACGATCCATGATGCACAGCTCGGGAATGGGAGATGATCGGTGCGGGTCATTAATTCGGGATCGTTGTTGGCGCCGATCCACAATCCGCTGGATCGTTAATAATTTTTGGATCGTGCCCATCTCTACGCTATCAGAGTGCTAATGGGTTGGCAGAGAGGTACAGCCAGACTTTTAGTATAAAGTTAACAGCTTATGTATTGGAGCATGAAACAAAGCAGGGAAACCCCGGATAGTCAAAAGCTACAGGAAACAATACCGGGAATATACAGTCAAAATTTTTGGATTTTTATAACAATATATTGGTGCAAAATGTGCAAAAGTGCAAAGTGTCAACAATAAATACAATCTATAATAAATACAATCTATAATAAATACAAGGTAACAATTATACAAGGTAACAGTTGTTTGTCCGTTAACAAACAACTGTTACCTTGTATAATTGTTACCTTGTATTTATTATAGATTGTATTTATTATAGATTGTATTTATTGTTGACACTTTGCACTTTTGCACATTTTGCACCAATATATTGTTATAAAAATCCAAAAATTTTGACTGTATATTCCCGGTATGTATTGGAGCATGGCATGGATTGGAATGATACCCTTTCATGTTTAATTTTTGCAGTAAGGGTGTCTCCCTGCTAACTACACCCACCAAATGTTTTCAAGGCACAAGAGACTGCCGGGCGTTTCGCTGTGCCTATAATACAAAATGAACAGATTTTGTATTATAAGCTGCCTTGTATATCTTTCTTTTGAAAAGCAGGGTCAAAGTGTTTCTCAGGCACAGTGCAGTGTGATTCATGAGCACATAACTATCCTTAGGAGGGAGGTGAGCATTGTGAAAGTGCCCAAATGAAAGCACAGATTCTGCCCACCTTACATACTCGGCACAAGGTCCTGTGAACAGCAACAGCAATAGATCCAAACTGGAAGGAACCAAGATGGGGGGGGGGAGACACATCCATTTCCTTGTGTTCACTGAAGCCCAGTGTGCCTGCCCTTCCTCTCCTTGGCCCCGTTGCAGTGAAGCACTGCTGAAGCCACAAGATCATCCAAGACTGAGCTTTCTTCTTTCCACACACAGATTCAGAGTCATGCTGGGCAAGGATACACAGGGCAAACAGTGCTTGTCCACCTTATGATCAGGGAGACATGGAGAGGGGTAGCCAGGTCACCATCTTCCTCATGCTTTTTCTTCAGTCGAGCTCACCCGTCAGCAAGCCCATTTGACTAGGGCTGCCCTGCTATATGCCTGTTCTGGAGGAGGCCTCACAGCTCTGTGTCAAAAAAAAACTACAAATCAATTAAAATTGTATCAGCAGACATTTAAAACCTAGGGAAGCTGTCACTTGTAGCTTAGTCCTATGTCTTCCTACCAGGGACTCCATTTCAATGAAAATTGGCTTTTTCATTCTTTTTGTTCACTGGATAATTATCTTTAAAGGCAGAGGTGGTCATTGCCTGGTTTAAATAATATCTCCATTCTCCATCAAGAGAGGTACACACAAGAACTCTCTGTCCCTCAATGTCTACTCTGTAGCTCTCAATTAAAAGTGTGGGATGCATGGTATCCCTCATACCAATCTGCTATTTAGGTTAACAGGAAGTGTCTCGGTTGACAAGTGCTTTTGAAAAGTATTGCCACTGAATGAGCTGTCAAAAAATGATGAGGCAACCTAAACAAATCATCATGTAAACAAAAACATGAAAAGCAAGACCAGATTCTGCCCTTTCAAGCCCAAGCTGACTATGTGTTCAAAGTTCAAGAGAATGTTCAACTGTGACCATCTTTTCAGAAATTCTTTCATGATCACAAATCAAGTAAATCTTCACACTGACACTACTAAACTTCCATTTGTTTGGGATTGAGGCTATGGCCCAATATTTTGCCTCACTTGCAACATCTGCAATATGATCTTCTAGCCACTACACTTCCTTCAAAGTGATTTTGTTTTTTAGAAACTCAACAGCTCTGTGGTTAGAGTGATTTGCAGGTAATCCCCTACACAGCTAAACCTCCCTAAAACCTCCTCTCTCCTCCTAATTCATGTTTAAAATGATAGTATATTTCACTGATTTACTGAAAAGACGCACTGTGCTTGAGAAGTTCTTCAGACCAAACAGCTTCTTTTGCATGTGGCAGGTAGGTAACTGGCTGATGAGATACCACGAGTATAATCCCTGGGGTTGTTTCCAGTGTGGCATTCCTCTGCTTTCATTTTGGAAGTAGGGCAATGTAAAATCTTAGTTACTTCCCAGTGACCTATCTGATGAAAAGATGGTTGCAGTTTTTTCTCTGCTTCTCTTGCTCTCTCTCTTGAAAGTGGCTACATCAGATCACTAATGGGTTGTCTTGCAGAATATTATGCATCTGTAATGTGATTCCCTGCCCCTGGAAATACAATGATAATTTCCAGAATGTGTGTAGGTAGGTACTGTGTGCTGTTGTTTCTTCACATTAAAGAAATATACCAGTTTCAAGAATGGAAGAACAACTTACAGTGCCATACAACGAAATGTATAAAAGGAAATCCACTAAAATCCACTAAACTGGAAACTGCATCTCTTACATGAGGGCAGAGCCATGTCATTTTAACTCCCTTTTTTGATAATTCCGACTGGTTTAAATGTAGCTTGTAGTTTTAAATTTTCTTAATCATACTTAATCATACAGCATGAAACCTGCTTACAGAAAATACTGAGAATACAAACATTTATTTGCACACAGGTATAAAAACAATGAAGATTTGCCTTCCAAATTTTGTCTAAGACAGAGGCATTAGATTTAGTTCATTTAGTTCCTGCCTGGCATTACTACATTTAAGTTCTCCCATGTCCAAGAGTATATTTTAATCTTAAAGGAGTCATAACAAGAAATCATTCACAAGTATTTGTTCTTAACCTTTTATAGAATAAGTTCTTGCAGAGAACTGTAGTGATTTACAGTTAACTGCACGAACTTATTCCATAAATAAGTTCTATAAAATTCTATTTTATAGAATTTATTTATAGAATTTAAATAGAATTTATATAACCGAACATTTATTCTATAAATAAGTTCTATAAAATTCTATAAACCAAACTATACAATGAAAATACAACCAGAAGAATATCATCTTCCCTTTCAATAAACAATCCTTTTGATGTTAGTTGTCATATTTCCGTACTTCAATTGACAATGTACGCCAGATTAACAGAAACAGGTGTCAAGATAGTAATGAGGAGCTAATCCTGTGGAGTGCTCAGCCTCGTGCAGAATTGCCAACCTCCAGGCGGGAGCTAGAGATCTGCCAGAATTACAACTAATCTCTACATCACATAGATCAGTTCTCCTGATAAAAGAAGGGTGGACTCTATGGAATTTTACCCGGCTAGTTCTCTAAACCCCACCCTCCCCAGGCTTCATTTCCAAATCTCCTGGGATTTCCCAGCCTGGAGCTGGCAACCTTAGCTTTGTGTCAACATCTAATGATGATAATGATGGAAAACAGTAACGTTTCCAAATGTTTGCAACAAAATTTCACAGTCATCGTCACAAAAAGAACAAGCACACTGAAATATCATTTTCTAGATGAAGTCTTGAAGTATTCATCCTGCTCTAAAGCAATTCAATATTCACAGCATCTAGCTGGTTGTCAAGGAAACTTGTGATAATCATAGTAATTCTCTTTTCCAAACTAAACTATCATTTATATTGTCCAGAAACAGTAGACTGTAATTAAAAACAATTTCCCCATAGAGTACATTAGATGTTACAAACAACACAAGGTCTGACTTTTTCTTTTTTAAAGATGTCATCTTGTTCCAAGGAAAAGCATGGCAGGAGCTAGAGGACAAGAAGTGTACACAAGCAAAATTATTGAATTTCTACGTTATCAACAGTTACCAGAAAAGGGGTTTTGCAATAGCAGCTCCCAGACTACGGAACTCCCCTCTCTCCCAGGTGCCCTCATTATGATCATGGAGGCCCCAGGTAAAGTTGATACATCAGCCAAGTTTTTAACATCCATCTCTAGTAAACCTTATGTTACTTAAATAGTGTTTATCTTTGGTTTGATTGATGTTTTGAAAAATTTATTATGCTACTTTTAATAGTTCATTGTAATCCAGTATAATATGGGTTATTTTTAATGGAAAGGTTGAGCAAAATTGCCTAACACAAATATTCTTCAGGTTCAGAGTTAGATGAGCAGCTTCTGGCTTACCTGGCTCTGAACCTTAGTAGCCAGAATAACTATACTCCTAGAGCTCAGGAAAGCACAGTTGCCCCTCTAATATTGGTGTTCAGCATTCTTTCTTTTCGAGATTTCCAAACTGCAAAGCAGAATCATATAATGGTTATAGAACTAGGGAGACCCTGGTTAAAATACCTACCTGCACTGAAAAACTCACTAACTGATAATGGACCAATACTTACTCTCAGCTTAATTTACCTCCCAGGATTGTAGTGAGAATATAATAGAGGGAGAACCAAATAATGGGCTCCTTGGAGGATGGGATAACAATGTAGCACACAGTTCTCTGCGCACACACAGACAAGTTATCAATATTTTATTTGTCTATTTACTTTATGTAGGCTAACTCATGATGTGAGTTCTCTCCTGTCTTGGATCAGATTAAAATAAATTGAGGAAATAAATTGAGGTTCCTGCAACTTAACCCAGTCAGTAATGGTGCTGTACAAACCTTATTGCTACTAGGGCTGTCTTGAATTGTAGAAACATGGGACCGCTAAGAAATGTCAAGGAAATAAAAATTTTCTCTCCTTATCCATCAATGATGTATGTGAACAAATGACAATTTGTGTTTCATCAAACAATGGTGAAAAATAGGCCACAATTTTCCTCTGAATCAACTAATGGTGGAAAAAGCGTAACAGAGAAGTTTTTACTTTTCCAAGGAAACACCTGCACTTTCCTATAGAGGTTCATGTCACAGTTTAAATTTGGACTACAGATGTGCAAGCTCCATTTGACTTGGTTTAGAGTCACAGATTATGGTAGAACCCTACACTATTGTAGAACGCTCATCAAGATCACAGACTATTTACCAGAGTTCTAAATTGACTCACAATGAGGACCATAACCAGGGCAGGAAGAGTGGGTGCACCTTCTTCCCATCAGGAGCATTGGTCATGCCACCTAGATTTTTAAAAATGATGAGTGCCTGGCAGTTTTGCCTGATTTTCCCAAGTCTGCCCATCCAATTTTTTCCTCATTCAAGGTGGATTTTTCAAGATGGATGATGCTAAAGTGATCCTGAAAATATCCCTCCCTTTAGCTAATATCACTATATGACCACAACAAAGTCTTTAGGGAGGGAGGAAGCAAAAGGTAAATTAAGGAAGTTTCAGTTTATTTAATTAGGTGTCCATTATAAGTAACGTTTCTGAACTTTAAAATAGTACAGAAGATCACTGGAGTTTGGCAAGAGAAACACAGAGTTTTATACTAGTTATGAAGAAATACCTGATTTCTTAGACGTTCCATCTGTGAATGTGGCAGCCCCACACAGTGAGGAAGGCTGGCTATGGCCCTGCTTATATGTACACATGTGCAGAATGCATTTTCAGTTTAAATCTATTTTGTTTCCAAGTTCCAGGCAAAACCATAGCCTGTGGAGATCTACAGAATCAGTTTCAAATGTTTTTTTTTTTAAGTTCCAAGAAAACACGGGCAAGCCAGAGCTATAGGAAAAAGAAGCTGTACAGTCCTTGCAAACACAAGGAAGTATCTTATACCAACAGTCTATGGTTTTACAAAGACTCAGTCAGTGCTTGAGGGTGGTTGTGAAGTAAAAAAGGGATCTTTACCAGAAGTAGAATAAGCTAAGGGAGAAAAAGGAAATGTTCAGGGAATGGAGAGAAGGACAGACCTCTAAAGAGGAGTATATGAGGGTTACTAGGTACTGCAGATCAGCCATCAGAGAGGCCAAAGCTCAGTATGAGCTGGGTCTGGCCAGGAGGGCTTGCTACAACAAGAAAAACTTCAACAGATATGTGAGAAGCAAACGCAAGGTAAAAGAGGCAATTGGACCACTGTTGGGAGTAGATGGAGAAACTCTGATGCAGGACAGAGAAAAAGCAGACAGGCTTAATGACTTTTTTTGCCTCTGTTTTCTCCCTGAAGAACTCAGGCACATCTAGAGATAGTAGAAAATGTGGCAGGACACCTGAGTGGCTAATTGACATTGACAGAGAGGTAGTGGAGAGACATCTGGCTGCACTGGATGAATACAAATCCCCTGGGCCGGATGGGGTGCACCCAAGAGTGCTGAAAGAACTTTCCAGAGAACTTGCAGAACCCCTGTCCATCATCTTCAAGGCCTCCTGAAGGACTGGGGATGTGCCACAAGATTGGAGAAGAGC
Organism: Eublepharis macularius; assembly: GCF_028583425.1. Taxonomy (NCBI): domain Eukaryota; kingdom Metazoa; phylum Chordata; class Lepidosauria; order Squamata; family Eublepharidae; genus Eublepharis; species Eublepharis macularius. The sequence goes on from NC_072794.1 coordinate 75,811,158, forward strand.
GAATGTTATCCCAATCTTTAAGAAAGGGAGGAAGGATGACCCGGGAAACTACAGGCCAGTCAGTCTGACTTCTGTTGCTGGGAAGATATTAGAACAGATTTTAAAGGGATCAATCTGTAAGCATCTGAAGGACTGCTCAGTGATCCGGGGAAGTCAGCATGGTTTTGTTCCTAACAGATCCTGCCAGACCAACCTGGTTTCCTTCTTTGATCGAGTGACCAGCTTACTGGATCGGGGGAACTCTGTTGACGTGATTTATCTGGATTTCAGTAAAGCTTTTGATAAGGTCCCCCATGACATTCTGATGGGCAAACTGGAAGACTGTGGAGTAGACTATACGACAGTTCGGTGGATAGGGAACTGGTTGGAGGACCGCACTCAAAGAGTGGTGGTCAACAGCGTTTCATCAGATTGGAGGGAGGTGTCCAGTGGGGTGCCGCAGGGCTTGGTTTTGGGCCCAGTACTTTTCAATATTTTTATCAATGATCTGGATGAAGGAGTGGAAGGGCTGCTCATTAAATTTGCTGATGATACCAAATTGGGAGGGGTAGCAAACACCCAAGAAGATAGAATTAAAATTCAACAAGACCTGAATACTCTGGAGAAGTGGGCAGCTGTGAATAGGATGCAATTCAACAAAGACAAGTGCACAGTATTACATCTGGGCCACAAAAATGGGAAGCACAAATACTGGATGGGGGATACACTTCTGGGCAGTAGTGGAGTGGACTGTAAACTGAATATGAGCAGTCAGTGTGATGCGGTGGCAAAAAAGGCTAATTCAATCCTGGGTTGTATCAAAGGGGCCATAGCATCGAAATCGCAGGAGGTCATAGCCCCTCTCTATACTGCCTTGGTCAGGCCACACCTGGAGGCCTCACTTCAAAAAGGATGTGGACAAAATCGAGAGGGTGCAGAGGAGAGCGACGAGGATGATCAGGGGTCTGGAGACTGAGCCCTACGAGGAAAGGCTGAGGGCCTTGGGAATGTTTAGTTTGGAGAAGAGGAGGTTGAGGGGGGACATGATTGCTCTCTTTAAATATTTGAAAGGCTGTCATTTGGAGGTGGGCAAAAAGCTGTTCCAGTTGGCAGCAGAGGGTAGGACGCAAAGCAATGGGCTAAAACTACATGCACAAAGGTACCGACTGGATATTAGGAAAAACCTTTTCACTGTCAGAGTAGTTCAAAAGTGGAATCAGCTGCCTAGGGAGGTGGTGAGCTCCCCCTCACTGGCAGTTTTCAAGAAGATGCTGGATGAATACTTGTCAGACATGCTTTAGGCTGATCCTGCACTGGGCAGGGGGTTGGACTAGATGGTCTGTATGGCCCCTTCCAACTCTATGATTCTATGATTCTAGAATTTATTTATAAGTACATAAGCATGATGGTTGCAGAGTATTGATAAGTGTATCAGCCCCCAAACATCAAGCAAGCCACACACTGGACTTGATCTTTGGGACGGGGATAAATGTGGACCTAGATACAATTGAAATAGTGCCATGGTCAGACCACTTTGTCCTGAAGGCTCATCTGGATATCCTAGGCCCCTGTGCATGGGCAGCAATCTGATTCATGCTCACTCATAGAGGTTGACAGATCCTATTGGTTTTCAGAACCTCTACAGGATCCAATCCCCCCTGCCAACTTGTTAGATGTGCTGGTACAGGACTGGCATGCCCACCTCTCTGAAGCCATTGACGAAGTTGCTTCCTGTCACCCTCTTCATCCCATGCCAGACTAGCCACTTAGTATACTGAAGAGCTACAAAGGATGAAACGGCAGCTGAGACGGCTTGAACAAGGATGGCGGCAGATTTGTGATGAAGAGGCAAGAACATCTTATGGGACATTTATGAAAGTCTATGAGGTGGCAGTAAAAGCCACAAAGGAGGTTTTTTTCGTGTTTAGAAACTTTTTATTTTTTTATATAACAGATGAGGGCAACAGAATAGAAGGGAGAGGGGAGAAAAAAATCATATTTCCGGAAGTCTCAAAGCCACAAAGGAGTTCTATGAGGCCTCCAGCACATTTGCAAGCTCTTGCCCAGCTCAATTATTTAGCATAACTGGATCTCTTTCTCAGGGATCTTGGAAACATGTTAATTTGGCATTTAGCTGTGAGGCTTTTGGAAGCTATTTTGCAGATAAAATCCTGTCACTCTGCCAGGACCTGCCGGCCACACTTGATACAGTATGTGAACTGAAGGCCCCTTGGCCATCTTCAGGTCCGATACTGGACCAGTTCAGTTGGCTCTCCCAGGGTGACATTGACAGGATCCTGCATGATGTGAAGCCCACCACTTGTCTCTTAGACCCATACCTGTCAGGGCTGGTGAAAGCCAGCGCTGATTGAGTATGAGCCCCCTTGGTAGACATTATCAACTTGTCCCTGTGTTCTGGGACTTTCCCAAGGGCCTTGAAAGAGACAGTGGTGTGACCCCTCTTGAAGAAACCATCCCTTGATCCTACTGATCTAGCCAATTACCACCCAATTTCGAATCTTCCATTTCTGGGTAAAGTAATTGAGAGAGTGGTGGCTGAACAACTCCAGGCATCCCTGGATGACTCCTCTATCCTGGACCCATTTCAATCCAGCTTCCATCCTGGCCATGGGACAGAGATGGCATTCATCACCCTCACAGATTATCTCTGATGACATCTGGATCAAGATGGATTGGTGCTGCTGTTACTGTAAGATCTAACAGCAGCATTCGACACAGTCGATTATGATCTTATGGCCCACTGCCTTGCCAATGTGGAGATTCATGGGGCTGCCTTACAGTGGCTAGTCTCATTTCTCCTTTGAAAAAATTGTATTAGGTGAGAATATTAATACATACAACTTTCAAATAACATCTCGATATCATTTTCCCCCACCCTTTCCCTCCCCCCTTTTTCAGGACTTCCAATAGCTTTCCAACCCTGTATCTTAATCTATTCCTAATCTATCCCCTTTTTCTATAACTCATTATATCATGTTTACATTCTGCTTTGTTAAGCTAAGATCTATCTGTTAGCTTCAGATCTATTATTATTAACTTAAAATCTGTTATCTATTACTATCTTTTAACTTCAGATATATTTAAATTTGAGCTAACAATTAAATAAAATATCTACTTTATTAATTTTACCAATATCTATTAACTCCAAATCCACTTAAATTTAAGCTAACAATTAGGTAAAGATTCCTTCTCTTCGAATAAAAAGAAACCCATTCTAATAATTTTCGAATTGCCATAGTTCCCCTTTCACATCCCACTTCTTTTCTAAATATGGTTTCAGTCTTCCCCAATGAGTAAAGAATTCTGCCAGATTCTGATCTCTCAGCTTTCTTGTCATTTTATCAATTTCTGCCATGTACAGCAATTTATACATCCAGTCTTCAATAGTTGGTATTTCTTGCACCTTCCATTTCTGCGCATATAAAAGTCTTGCTGCCGTCGTCATGTAGAATAGTAATGTTCTGTATTGCATAGGAACATCTTCCATACTTAAATTCAGTAGCAATAGCTCTGGGTTCTTCTTTATTTGGGTCTGCAAAATCTCATTTATTACTTCTAAAATATCTCCCCAGTACTGTCTAGCTACATCACACGTCCACCACATATGATACAATGATCCTTCATGTTTTTTACATTTCCAGCATTTATCTGACATATTTGCATTTGCATTTCCAAGCGCAATTTTCTTAGGCGTTAAATACCATCTATAAATCATCTTATAGACATTATCTTTAATACTGGTACAAGTTGAAATCTTCAATGTAGTTTTCCATAAATATTCCCATGACTCCATTGTTATTTCTTTGTGACAGTTAATTGCCCACTTCACCATCTGTACTTTGACTGTCTCATCCTCTGTATACCACTTCAAAAGTATTTTATAAATTTTAGATATCTTCTTTTTACTTTCTTGTAGTATAGTTTTTCCATTTGATTCCTCCTTTTGAACAATCCGAGTTGTAAAGGTCTCTAATCTATCTATATTGGAACCATCCATAACAGGAGGATAACTCTTCCTCCGTTTTGATTCTTATCGTTTTTTGTTCCATAATCAATATCTCTTTATATGGTAAACATTGTTCTTCATTATAGATAGCTCTCGGATCGATCACTTCAAACGGTACCACCCAAGAGGGGATACCTTCACCCAGATATTTTTTATATTTTTTCCAGACCGTGAAGAGAGTCCTTCTAATATAATGGTGCAAAAACATAGAGTCAGCTTTTATTTTATCCTGCCACAAATAGGCATGCCATCCAAACAACTTCTTATAACCTTCCAATGTTAAAAGTTTGCAGTCTTTCAGTGACATCCACTCTTTTAGCCAAACCAAATATATTGCTTCATGATATAATCTAATATTCGGCAACTGCAGTCCACCTCTTTCTTTAGCGTCACACAGAACTTTAATTTTTACTCGAGGTTTCTTGCCTGCCCACACAAAATCAGAGATCTTCCTCTGCCATTTTTCAAATTGTTTGGTATCTCTAATAATTGGAATTGTTTGTAATAGGAACATAATCCGTGGTAACACATTCATCTTAACTGCCACTATTCTTCCCAGCCATGACAGATTTAATTTATTCCATTTAATCAAGTCTCTATCAATCTGTTGCCATAGCTTTTCATAGTTGTTCTTAAATAAATTAATATTTTTCACAGTTATCTCAATTCCAAGATATTTAACTTTATGTGTTACTTCACAATCAATAAGTTCCATTAACTCTTGTTGCTTTTGTTTAGTCATATTCTTGCATAGTATCTTTGATTTCTTCTTATTAACATAAAATCCAGCCAGATCTCCTAACTCTTTTATCTTATCAAGCAACTTCGGCATATTTTGTATTGGATCTTCCACTATAACCATCACATCATCCGCAAAAGCTCTAACCTTGTAGGTAAATTCTTTAATCTTTATGCCTCTTATAGTATCATCTTCTCGTATTTGAATCTATAGCAGTTCCAAAATCAAAATGAACAACAATGGAGATAATGGGCACCCCTGTCTTGTTCCCTTTCTTATTTCCAATTTTTTTGTTAAATCGTCATTTACTACAACTGCCGCACATTGGTCTCTGTATATTGCTTTTACTGCTTGAATAAAATCTTTTCCCATTTGCAGCCTCTCCATTGTGGCAAACATAAAATTCCAGTTCAAATTATCAAAAGCTTTTTCTGCATCCACAAAGAAGAAACCAACTTCCTTTTCACAATGTTTATCATAGTATTCTATAGCATTTACTACAGTTCTCAAATTGTCTCTAATTTGCCTGTTTGGAAGGAACCCTGCCTGCTCTTCTGCAATAAACTCGACTAACCAGTCCCTTAATCTCTCTGCCAAATTTTTTGCAAAAATTTTGTAATCATTATTTAACAATGAAATAGGACGATAGTTCTTGACATTGCTTAAATCTTGATTTTCTTTTGGTATCAATGATATGTTGGCCTCATTCCAAGACTCTGGTATCTTTTGTCCTTTTAAAATTTCATTCATTACCACTGTCAAAAAAGGTGCCAGTTCATTTTCCAATAATTTGTAGAACCTAGCCGTAATTCCATCTGGGCCTGGTGCCTTCCCTAACTTAGTTGTCCGAATAGCCTCTTTTATTTCCATCTGTTATTTCTGCATTCAGCTTTTCCTTCCAATAATATTGGTAAATTGATCTTGTTCAAATATTGATCAATAGTGTCCAGATTCACTTCTTTTCTTTGATACAGTTTGGCATAATACTTAAAAAAAGCTCTACTAATAGCCAATTGATCTGTTAACGTCTTATCATCTTCTTGAATCTTAGTTATTACTTTTTTTCTCCCTTTTCTTTTTCAGCTGCCACGCTAAATATTTCCCAGGTTTATTCGCACCTTCAAATGACTTTTGATTCAGTTTCTTCAGTTCCCACTCTAATTCTTTATTATTCATTACTCTCAACTGTTTTTGCAAAAATTTTATTTCTTGATACAGCTTCTTCTTCCCTGGTCTTTTCTTTAATTGCAACTCCTTGGCCTTTATCTTTTCCATAATTTCTTGCCTTTTTTCTTCTTTTCTCCTCTTGTCTCTTGCATTTAAATCCATTAAAGTTCCTCTAATCACTGCTTTGTAGGTGTCCCAAACTTTGTCAATTGAAACATCTTTATTTAGATTATATTGTATAATGAATTTGGTCTCTCTTTGTAGTAGCTCTATATTATCTTCTAATTGCAGCAAATCTTCATTTATCCTCCATCCTCATCTTTTGGTGCCGTTCCCAAATTTCCACATTACTGGATTATGATCTGAGCCTACTTTAAGCATTATTTCCACATCTTTAGTCCATACCGCCAAATCTTTGGAGGCCCAGATCATATCAATTTTTGATAATGTCAAGTGTCTCGCAGAATAGAATGTGTATTCTTTTGTTTTAGAATTACTTCTTCTCCATTACATCTTCCAAATTTTCCTGATCTTTAATTTCAAAAAAGGATTTTGGCAAAAGTCCTCTTTTTTTGTGAGCACCCTTCGTTTTTTTATCATCGTCCAAATTTGTTACTCCATTAAAGTCACCTGCCAGAATTATTTGAGCATATATTAGTCCATCTAGTTGGTTCTGTAAATCTTTTTTAAAATTCTCTTTAGCACCATTAGGTGCATAAATCCCAATCAAAAGTATTTTCTTTGTATTCCAAATTATTTCCACTGCTATATATCTAGCTTCTGCATCATTTAAAATCATGCAGCTTATCTTTAATATATAAAACAACTCCTCTTTTTTTCTGATTTGACGCAGCTGCAAATTCTTTCCCCCGTTTAGCAAATTTTAAATATTTCACATCTTGTTTCCTAATATGTGTCTCCTGCAGACAAATTATATTACAATGTTGTTTAGATAGCCAGTGGAAAGTGGTTTTACGTTTAGAAGGTGAGTTTAGTCCATTTACATTCCAAGATATGATTTTACACTCCATAGTCAAATTTTAGATCTTTCGGGTAAGTCTTTTTCATAATCCTTTATGAACATTTCCATCTCATGTCCAGATCTGAGTGTTCTTTTAATCTCACGAAATTCAAAACTCAATCCTTCTGGTATTTCCCATCTATATCTAATGTTCAATACTTTCAACATTTGTACTAGTTCTCTGTATTTCTTCCTCTCCAACAAAACCCCCCTAGGCAGTTCCTTCATTATTCTCACTCTTTTTCCATCAATTTCCAGAGGGTTTTGAAATTGCTTACTCACAATCTCTTCTCTTATTCTCTTTGTTGTAAATTGGACCATTATATCTCTTGGTAAATTTTTTTGTGCTGCATATTTTGAGTTGATTCTGTATGTCACATCTAGAAAGGCTGCCACCTCGTCCACTTCTTTGTTCAAAAGTTCTGCTAGTATTTCCGAACTCTGCTCTTGGGTTGATTTCCCTTCCACATCCAGGACTCCGCGAAATCTAAGTTGTTTTTCCATATGTTTACATTCCACCATGGCCATTCTTCCTTTCAAACCCTTGGTTTCTATCTTGTGTGATACAGTCAATTTGTCAGTTTCATCTTCCACTGTTTTAACTTTCTGCTGTGTCGATTGTAATTCTTTCTTGACCTCATCAATATTTTTGACCAGCTCCACCATCTCTGATTTAAAAGTCTCTTTGAGCTCCATAATGTCCTTCACAATCTCTTGCATCATATCTTTGATCTCCCTATTCCCCTCTGCAACTTTTTTATCAAGACTGTCCAACGCCGTTTGCCATTCTTTCTTCGACATCGTGGGGCTTGCTTTGCCTCGCTCCCACGAGTCTTCTCTTTTCCTTAGCTCCGTGGCGTGGCTGATTTACTTTTCTCATTATAAATGTCAAGTTTTAACGAAATCTTTTAAAAATTAGCGATCCTAGTGTCCAAAATGTCGGGCGTCTTTTCTCTATGTTTTTTACTTGAAGTTTATGCCCTTTCCCTTATCCAAAATGTCCTACTTCCACCCAATTTGAGGTCAAGCCCTTTCCCTTCTCCAAAATGGTGTTCTTCCTCTTCCGGTTCTTCAAAGGCCACTTCCAGCCAGTCTCTCTTTTGCACTGACGCACTTCCGGTTCCTTTTCTCGGCTGAGCGTTTCTCGCGATTTTTCAGCTTTCTCACACTTCGCTATCTCTTTCAAGCTGCAGGTATGTAAACAATAATCTATTTTCCGCGTTAGCTCTTCTCTAAAAAGTTCTTTTCTCTCAATTACTTTGCCGGAACATTCACAGTAAAGTTTTAAATCTTTTGCAATTTTTATCTTCTACTTTAATTCAGTTCTTTTACCAATTTTCTTCTCAGAAAGAGATAGCAATCTTTACCTTATTAGTCCTTCTTTACGGGTTGTAATCGCTGTTTCAGTAATTAAAATAATCCAATCTTCCCAATTTGATGCTGAAGCTTGGGTACGGAGGTCTTAAGCCAAAAACTTGACTCCAGAGCTGCTGCAGAGATCTTTACCACCCGTCTACGAGCGGGACCTCAAGGCTGGGTGGGTTATTGTTGCGTAGATCCCCCCCCCAGCTGAGATCAACTCACCCTTGGGGTCTTAAGCATACTTGCCTGTTCTCCACCTGAGAACAGGGGGCTGCGGGCGATCAGCACCCCACTAGCCCTCACAAACAGCAACACGGACAGCTCAGCTCCCCAAGCTGCGTCAGCCCTCCATATTCCCCAAGCCGGAAGTCCGGCTAGTCTCATTTCTCCATGATCGGGGATAAAGGTTTCATCAAGTTGCCCTTTGTTATGCGGCATCCTCAGGAAGCGATCCTTTCCCCTATATTGTTTAATATCTACATGCGCCCCCTCGCCCAGATAGTCCAAAGCTTTAGGCTGGGTTGTCACCCGTATGCTGATGACACCCAGCTATATCTGATGATAGATGGCCAGCTGGACGCCACGCCAGATATATTGGCCAGTGGTTGGGATGCTTGTGGCTGCATGGTTAAAGCAGAGTCTATTAAAATTAAATCCAACAAAGATGGAGGTCCTGCACCTGGGTGGCAGGATGATAGGAAGGGGGATCTAACACCCAGCCCTCAATGAAGCACTATTAACACCTGTTCTGATGTTAAGGAGCTTGGGCATGACTCTGAATGTATTGGTTTCAAATATTGAATAAAATAATATTAAAAATAATATTGGTTTAGAATACATCTTAAGCTTAGTTGTTTCAAAAGTAAATATATTTTCTTGAAGGTATATTCACATAGTCATACCAATTAATTTTCCACACAAATCTTCACTAACAATTCTAATCTCATTCATACAGACACAGATTCACTTATCCCTTTCAACACAGCTTGCCTGGCCTAGACAGAATAAAACCACTTTCAGGCTTCTATACAGTTTGCTTGATTTAGTCAGAATAACTGCTTTATGAGATATGCAAGGGTTGGCTGAAAACCTCTTCCCTCAGCTCTTGACTAAAAACTGCAGTTCACTCCAACCCCTAGGGTACAGCTACTGTCCAATTACAGCAGACTCCATTCATTCATTCAGGCCCCACCCCCAATTCCTCAGAGGTCTGCATTTAAGCTCACAATAACAAATATTTTTTTAAAAACCCATATTAACAAGCAGAAATAAAATCCAAACTACTTAGATACAAAACATTACAAAAGAAGTTTGCTGACGAGGGCAGACTGGGGTGAGGTGAAGGACAACAGCTGCAGAAAAGTAGAAGCTGAGAAAGAAATCACGTCTCTGAGGATCACCTCGTGGTCACTGCCATTCCAAGGCAACCGCAGCACAAGCAGGATGCTTTCTCGCCCACCAACCCTCTGTGGCAGGGGGTACTGAAGGTCTAATCACAACTTTAGGTGGTTTGGTAGTTTTTGAGGAATTGGGCTGGATCCACCGAGATGAGCAGTGAAGAAAGAGCGGCTGCGCTCTTCAGCCTGCCAAGGGGTGGCAAGTAGACATGGGCATGAACCACAAAAAAACCGAACCATGTGGTTCGTGGCTCGTGGGGTTTCCACGAAGCAGGAACCACAAACTCCCACGAACTGAGGCAAGTTTGCAAACCAGTTCATGATTTGTGGGGTTTAAATGCCCCTTTCTGGCAGCGAAGGAGGCCAAAAACAGCCTTCCTGTGCCTCATATGGCTGCCGCAGCAGCCATTTAAGGGGTGGAAAGCCTGTTTTCGGCCTCCTCCACTGTTCTGTGGGCCTGCAGGGTGGCGAAGGAGGCCAAAAACAGCCTTCCTGCCCCTCGTGGGAGGAGGGGGGGAGGCCGCAAGCCCACAAGGTGGTGGAGAATGTCAGAGCTGTGAGACAAGTTAAGTGTGGTGCTGGGGGTGGTGGAAGGCTGGGGCTGGGTGGTGGAGGCTGGGGTATGTGGGCTTTGGGCCGTTTAAAGGGCCCTGCCGCTTGCAAGCAGCAGGTCCCTTTAAACTATCAGCTGGCAGGCGGGGGGGGATTCCCCTGCCTGCCAGCTGATAGTTTAAAGGACCCTGCCGCTTACATGGGCCTTTTAAATGATCAAATGCCCTTTTCCCTGCCACTCCTAAGCAGCCAGAAAGGGGCATTTAAACCCCACAAACCACGAACCTCAAACTGGTTCATGAACTTGCCCCAGTTCATGGGAGTTCATGATTCCTGGTTCATGGAAACCCCACAATCCACGAACAGCATGGTTCATTTTTTTTGTGGTTCATGCCCATGTCTACTTGCCACCTCTTTGGCAGCAGCTGCTCTTTCTTCACTGCTCATCTCGGTGGATCCAGCCCAATTCCTCAAAAACTACCAAACCACCTAAAGTTAGCAGCAGCAGGGAAAAGGGTATTTGGTCGTTTAAAAGGTCCTTTTCTGCCACTTGCAAGCGGCAGGTCCCTTTAAACTATCAGCTGGCAGGCGGGGGGGGGGATCACCCCCTTCTGGACTGTGGAAGAACTCACAGAAATTATGGTCCATTCTTAGTACACCCAAACATTACAAGCTGTACAAATTCATATTCCAAAACAGGCCATTTCAATGACGTCATTATTTTGGACATCGGTCTTTCTTTGCCTGAATCAATCCATGCATTTCTTGTTTTGATAATGTATACATTCATGCAAATGTGTAGAACAGAATAGAAGATTTGAATAAGAATAGATAAGATACAACAGTTTTAAAATAACCTGTCATAGTTATGCTATCAGAAGTCACGTTTCAGAGCTTGCAGTCATGATTTAAAACATGACTGATTGTGAAGACTTTCTGAAGATACCATTACTTCCATGATTAATGAATCACTTTAGTGTAAAATTTTTAAAAACCTAATCAATATAAAATGTGCATGCCAGGCCAGCTCCAAAAAATGGCTAATGAGACTGTCATATAAAAAGCTTATCATTACTCTACTTTAACTTACTTGGCTCTGCAAATTGATAGGCAGCCCAATCTTGTGCTCCATTTTATTTATTTACTTATTTATAGTCTACCTTTTTTACTGAAACTCAAAGTGGGTTACACAGTGTAGGATTAATATGATCAATGGCTAGGACACAATAAACAATACAATAAGATATGGACAGCAGAAATCTGAATACAAGCATAAATCTAAACACTGAGCAGACACAGTGCTGGAACAAAACATAAGCAATTTGACACTATATATTAAATGGCATGTAAACTAATCAGTAGGAATATACTTACATTAACAGACAGTACCCAGTATTATAGTCTACAGTCCCTTTATCACAAGCATCTCTCTGAACCATTTCCTCACAGTACAGCCCTATTACCTTTGTAAAAAAAAAAGCTGTCATGAATAATTCAGTTTTGCATAGTTTGCATATGTATAAGCAGGTGTTGATTTTGTCCACATGCAGAGTGGCACTTAAAGAAGGTGGTGCTGTTCAGATGAGAGAAGCTGCCGTGGCAGAAGATGAGGCAGTCCTGCAGATATGAGGGGCCAAGGCCATGAAGGGAGGGTCTGTATATCATAGTTAAAACTTTGAATTGAGCCTAGTAATTGATGGGTAGCCAATTGAGTGATTGCAGAATAGGAGTAATATGCATGCTCCGCCTAACTCCTGATAATAATTGAGCTGTGGTGTTCTATACCAACTGGAGTCTCCAGATTGACTTCAAAGGGAGATCCATGTAAAGTGTATTACAGTACTGTAGTCTGTATGTTATCATGGCATGAATTTTAGCTATGGAGGCAATGCTTATGCCAGAAATTGACACCCTGGGAGTCAAGAAAGCCACAATTGCCAAGCACTGCCCTACTTGTCTCAGTACTAACTAGTTTTTCTTCCATATCGGTCAGCAGAGTTAAATCAGAGGTAAATGAGGGGAGTGAAGGAACACCTCCCTCCTTCCAGTGAGGATAATCAAGGTATATATTCAAAAGCAGATTTTTCATGATACCACACCCATTCCACCCAAACCAAACTGAAGCAACGGACACTATTGCAACTTAACTCAACAGAATAAACTCAAGCAAAGGAATGCCTTGTGCTTGTGGCTGGGTACTGCTTCATTCCATTCTGTGGTGTTTCCCCATTGGCTGAATGCAGTGCTTGGCTGCTATAAATGACATTGGTTCTGTTAGGCTAAGTTGCAATAGAGAATTCAGTAATCCTAGAATTCCAGATTTTGGGGGACTCCAGAACATCAAATCCAGATTTCCTAGTTTTTAAAAAACAAACTGTGCCCACCCCTATATGCCACAGTCTCAGAGTCTCAAATGCACGTGTTCACCCTCAGGGCCACAGCTTGTCTTGTCTCAAGCCAACCCTATCGGATGGTTGCTATTCAAATCAGGATGCACACACATTAAAGGCACCCAGGGATCTGCACTTCTGTTATCACAAAAACATGAAGTGATGAAGCACCACATCTCCCAAACTCAGTTCATGTAGAAACTGATACCTGAGAATTATCATCATCATCATCATCATCATCATCATCATCCCGACCCTTCCCACAAGCGGGCTCAGGGCAGGTCACAACAGAAGATAAAATATACAAGAAAAAATCACAATCAATTACCACAGCTTTCTAATAAAACACCTGCTCACCTTATAAGAACCATATAACATCTGACGGAGGTGTGGCTTAACCATGCGTGGTTGCTCATATATGGGGGGTAGATGGTCAATACCCCCTACAGATATAGAGGAGACCGAAAGAGAGGCTCATTTGGTGAAAACCCTGATGGCCTCAACCATACGCCTGGCGGAACATCTCCATCTTATAGGCCTGCCTGAAGGAGACAAGATCTTGGTGGGCCCAGGTGTCCTCGGACAGAGAGTTCCACCAGGTTGGGGCCAGGACCAAAAAGGCCCTGGCCCTGGTTGAGGCCAATCGAGCCTCCCTGAGGCCAGGGACCACCAGTAGGTGCTTACTGGCTGATCTCAGCACCCTCTAGGGAGTATATGGGAAGAGACAGTCCCTCAGGTATGCTGGTCCCAGTCCGTTTGAGGCTTTATAGGTTAATACCAAAACCTTGAACCTGATCCGGAACTCCATGGGAAGCCAGTGTAGCTGCTGCAGAACTGGAGTTACATGTGTCCTGAAAGGCACACCCATCAAGACATGGGTAGCAGCGTTCTGGACCCACTGTAATTTCCGGGTCAGACTCAAGGGAAGCCCTGTGTAGAGTGAGCTACAGTAATCCAATCTGGAGATGACCGTTGCATGGATCACTGTTTCTAAGTCATGGGTCGAGCAAGCTGCCTGGCCTGCCGAAGATGGAAAAAAGCAGACTGGGCAACTGCCACGACCTGGTCCTCCGTTGATAAAGAGGAGTCCAGCATCATGTCAAGACTTCTGACCGGTGAAACGGGCACAAGTGGTGTGCCATCAAAGGCCGGAAGCTGGATCGCCCCCCCTCCAACATCCCATGACCTAAGTACAGGACCTCCGTCTTCATGGGATTTAACTTCAGTCTGCTCTGCTTCACCCAACCAGACATGGCATCCAAAACTCTAATCAGGGCTTCTGGAGCTGAGCCAAGCCATCCCTCCAACAACAGATACAACTGGGTGTCATCAGCATACTGGTGACAACCCAGTCCGAAACTCCGTGCCAGCTGGGCGAAGGGGCGCATATACAGATTGAACAACAATGGGGAGAGAATCGCCCCCTGGGGGATGCCACATACCAATGGTTGGCGTGCAGACACCCTCTCCCCCTAGCACCACCCTCTGTCCCCGACCATGGAGAAAAGAGATAAGCCAATTTAAGGCAGTCCCTCATATCCCCACATTGGCGAGATGGTGGGTCAACAATTCATCGTCAACCATGTCGAACGCTGCTGAAAGAGCCAATAACACCAGCAGCACTTACCCACCTCGATCCAGATGTCTACGGAGATCGTCTGCGAGGGCGACCAATACTGTCTCAATCCCATGGCCTGGGCGGAAGCCAGACTGGAATTGGTCCAAGACCAATGCATCTTCCAAGAAAGCCTGCAGCTGCTCCACCACTGCCCCTTCAATCGCCTTACCTAGAAATGGGAGGTTCGAGACTGGGCGGTAACTGGACGGGTTGGTGGGGTCCAAAGTTGTTGTTTTTCAGGAGAGGCTTCACCACGGCTTCCTTTAATGCCCCAGGAAAAACCCCAGAGCTCAAAGATAAGTTGATAATGGCCTCCAGTGAAACCCTCAGCCCATCCACACTGGCTTTCACCAGCCACAAAGGGCAAGGGTCCAAGGAGCTCGTAGTGGACCTCACCTGCTACAGGATCCTGTCAACATCCTCCTGGGAGACCAGACTAAAGTGATCTAAGATCGGCCCAGAGGACAGCCAAGGGGTCTCCAGTTCCCTTACTGTATCAACCGTGGCAGGCAGGTTGCGGCGGAGAGACAAGACTTTATCTGCAAAAAAGCTCCCCAAAGCCTCACAGCTAATAACCAAATTATCAATTTGGCGGTCTCCCTCTGAACTACTTGAAACAATTTTGCCGGGTGTGAGCTTGCAGACACTATGGAGGTGGCATAGTAATCCTTATTTGCCACCTTCACAGCCACCTCATAGGCTTTCATAAACGCTCTATAAGATGATCTTGCTTCTTCGTCATAGCTTCGCAAGCCGTCTCAGCTCCCGCTTCATCTATCGTAGTTCCTCTGTATACCAAGGAGCTAGAGTCTGGTGTGGGGGCAGAGAGGGCGATGGGGAGCAATTTTGTCAATGGCTTCAGAGAGATGGCCATGCCAGTCATCTACCAGCTCATCTAATGAACCGCCAGGGGGCACTGGATCCCACAGAGCATTCTGGAACCCAATTGGATCCATTAGTCTCCGCGGGTGAGCATAAATTCGCTCGCCGTCTATGCAGGGGGGAGCTGGTATTCCCAGACGAGCCTTCAGGACAGAGTGGTCCAATCACAGCACTGCTTTTATAGCATCAAGGTCCACATGAATCCCCATTCCAAAGATCACATCCAGTGTGTGGCCCGCATTATGCACGGGGGCTGAAACAACTTGGGAAAGTCCAAGTACCATGGAAGACACTAGGTCCGCAGCTTGCAAGGAGGTGGCATCATTGACATGGAGGTTGAAGTCACCCAAGGCCTATCCCACCACCGCCTCCAATAAGCTCAGCAGGGTAGCTGCTGGTGCACTAGGCAGTCGGTACACTACGCAGATAGCCAAACTTTCCTCAGCTTCCCACATCAATCCAACACACTCAATGCCAGTGATCATTGGTGCGGGGAGTGGCCTGAAGGAGCAAGACTCTCAAATGAGAATAGCCCCCCCCAACCATCCATATGGGACTGATGAAGGACTGAGAAACCTGGGGGGGGGGCAGCTCTTTCAAGGCGACTGTTTCACCATCCCTCACCCAGGTCTCAGTCACGCACACCAGGTCCACATTTTCTGCCACAAAGAAATCCTGCAGCATTTTGGTCTTGTTATTAATGGACCTGGCATTACACAACAGCAATGCCGGAGGGAGGCAATTCATTTTTCTAGCCCCACAACCAGCATGCCTTGGGATGGGATGAAGTTGGAAGGACATTTAGCCCCACCACGTCTCCGTGGCCTTCCATTCCTGGCCTGCATCCCACTGTCATACCTCCCTCGTCCCCAGAGCACTAGGATCCCCAACTCCCCTCTGGTCTCCTCCCTCGCAACCCCTTCAAAACCTCCACCCCATATAATTCCCCACAACAATACAACACAACTGACCCTTAGTTAATCTCAATATAAAATGGGAAATGGGAATGGGAAAGGAAAAAGGGTTCATAGGTCTACATGTGTAGTACTACCTAATAAAATATATGTAGCAGATTAAAACAGCTTCCTTAGATAGGTTTAGGATTTTGATTCCTAATGTTCATTTTAACAAATCTGACAGCACCTATGCTGCTTCCACTAGAAGCAGACAATTGAAAAATTAAATCCACGACAATGCCATGGATAGTTTAATCATACTTTTAAAATGAATACTTGAATAAGATATTTTACTTATGTTTACATTTAACAGTTTAAGTTAATGCTTTATTAGAAGTATACACTAATGCATTACTGTATCAGAAGAGGCGCAGCAATGCCCTCTTGTGTTGTAAAGAAAATTATCACAAACGATGAATTTCTGACATATTTATCTGACACTGTCAGATCTCATGGACCCACAAACATCAACACTCTCTACTACATCTTTTAGAAGATAAGTGTTCAGATATAACATATGTATTTTCCTAAGCTTATGCAACCTGCTTTATCCTGGTAGTATTAGCCAGAAATTAACTAAAACAAGAAATTGTTAACTAAATTGCAAACGAAAAGTTGTTAACTAAAACAAGTTAATAACTTTGAAACGTTTATTTCATTTATTTATTTATTACACCCACTCCAAAAAATTCAAGGCAAACTATATACCTAGTTCTCCAGTCAAGGCCAGGTTAAAGTCATCTTTGCAGGGCACTTTCTGTGACTATAGGGAACTGAATAAGGTGGCCTAGCATCCAGCAGGAGACTGGGGGAGAGCCATCTGTGACAGCATGATGTCACTTCCAACAAAAACTTGAAAGTGACATCCCTCCTCTCTAGGAATCACTGGCAATTCCTAGAGACAACAGATGTCACTTGCAGGGGGAACCTGTCTAGGAATCACCAGAAATTCTACAAGTTTACCATAGAGTTTTTGGCTATTCCTAAAGAGGCATGACATCCAAGTTTTTCCCAGAAGTGATATTACACCATAAGCACAATTAGCATTTTTATTTTAGCAGCAGTGAGAAACAAGTGTTGGGGGTTGAGGATCCCTCACCCTCGATGGGAAACTAAGAACCCTAGAACAGAATGAGATATCAGTTTAAAGCACTTAACGCAGATATTTGGAGAGAAGTGGTGGTTTTAGCAACTTTTTCCAAATTTGATAAATTCAACAAAGAAAGACCTGAAATTAGCACAGGATTCAGCTGACTACTGAAACGAGCCTTTGGTTCAATGGCTGATATATTAAGGAATGTTTATGAACAATACGTCCCTTCCAGAGGCAGCTTTGCTGCTAGACCTGGAGGCCGACAATTGCCAGCCTGGAAGGAAGGAGACAGCACCACGTTCCCCTCATCTGGGGCTTGCCTGGGAGGGCGCAGACAGCAGCCTTAACAGGTGGCTCCACCCTCCCCGGCTGCAGTCCTGCTCAGTTTCTTGGCGGGGCAGGATGCTTTGAAGCATTCTGCTGCTCAGAAGAGAGGTGGGCATCCCGGTGGCAGCAAGTGGAGCAGGCGTCAGCACTCCGAGCGGCCAGAGCAGAGGAAGAAGCGGTGGCAGTGGCGAGTGTGTGGGTGCCGGCATCTGGAGCTTTTGTGGTGGCCGCTGCAGCGGGCTGGTGGTGGACAGCACTCAGAGCTGGTGGCGGCGGTGGCAGCAGTGCAGCTTTTGCCGCTTTGCAAAGAGGGCAGCGTAGCCCCTGCGGTTCTCTGCGGCAGCAGCTCGGTTTCTTACCCTTCTCACGCCTGCGGGGTGGCAGGGCTGAGGGGTTTTGGGGCCCTAGGGAGTGAGGGCTCTCAGTGGCCCCCTTTTTTCTGGTGATTTAGGGAGCCTCCATTAGACCTCTGTGTGGCTGGAAGTGGCGGCAACCCCTCCTCACCCGGGTTTGTACCTTTTGCGTCTGTATTCCCAGGGTGGTGGCTTGGCTTGGGACTGCGGGTGGTGGTGAGATTGGCTGCTGCTTGAGGGCGCTGGGCTGGGTAGGCCTCGGTGCCTGCCATTGGAGACCTTTGGGGGCCAGCACAATGCTCAGTGTGGGGAACTGGCCGTTGGGGACTAGGCCTTAATTTTCCACGAGGGTGCAAGGTGGCCATCTTGTGACACGTCTTGAGCAGTGGCCATTTTGGCAGAGGCAGCCATTGTAGGTATTGGTGGCCATTTTGTATACTGCCAGTGCCAGCATGCCTCCTAAAAAGGGTTGCCACCGAAGCGGCCCCCTCCTGCGCCTTCCTCCTCTAATGAGGAGGGCCTGGAGCCTAGTCAACAGGATATGTTGAAACAATTGGCTGCTTTGGAAAAGGTGGCAGGAGTCTCAGGGTCTGCTGACCGGGAAATGGGCAGGGGTAGGCCCAACAAGAGTGCCTCTAGGGATGCTGTAAATAGGGAAATTCTAAGGCATCTTTCTGCTTTGGAAGGCGCAGCATCCAGAGGCCTGCGGATCTTGTAGCTGATGAGACAGCAGCGGATTTGGATCAGGAATGGGCTGAGGAATCAGCTCCTGTAGCTGTGGCAGTGGACACAGTTGATGTGGGAGGTAAGGAGGCTGTGACTCAGGCTGGTTTTTCCTGGCCCTGGGGACCCTGGGGGCAGGGAAACACATCAGGAGCTCCTGGGGCGCAGCAGGGGTCATATCCCCAGTATCCTGCAGCAGTGCCACCAATGGGTACATCTGCTTGGCCTGGTCAGAGCTTGGGGGTGCATTCTGTGCCTCAGCCTTCGCCAGCCCCATCAGCCTGGGGGGAGAGCCTGGAATGCAGCATGCCTCAGCATGCCTGTTGAATGGCCTGGGTATCCCAGTGGCACATGGGGCTTCTATCCATATCCTTCTCTTGCTTACGGCCATGTCCCATTTAATGCTTTGCCATTTGGGGACCCAGCCTTGCCGCTTGGTGACCATTTGACTCAGGTGACAAGGGATAAGATCCTTCGTGGGGATTACGTTGATGTCTTTTCCCTTCTTTTCCGTGAGTTGGAGAAGAAGGACAAAGATGAGATGGATGATATGGACAAGGAGAAGTTGAAGAGAAGGTGGGTTGATAGGACATGGAACAACTGGTTGCCCGGTTTCTTAATTTATGCTAGGGTGCTGGCCAGGGCACAGCCTCATCAGGCTGCGCCGTTGTTCCAGTATCTGGATATTATTTTCAAAGGGTACACGAGCTTCTCAGGAGCTGCATGGATGCAGTACGATGAGGAGTTTAGGATGCGGACTGCTTTGAACCCAAGTTTGCCCTGGGATCGTATACACCAGCAGCTTTGGCTGCAGGTGATGTCCCTAGCTAAGCCAAATTTGGGGAACAGGTCAGAGAGCAGTCACCTTGTCCAACGCAACTCCCCAGCTACCGGCACCCGCTCCGTAGTGGGGCAGCAGGATCAACCCCAGCTTATGTTGGGAGTTTGCGTACAAGGCGGTGTGCATCCGTGAGCCTTGTCATTTTAAGCACAAATGCCCCCTTGTGCAGGCCCCCACCCCTATAATGCCTGTGCTAAGGTTAAGCAAGAGTGGAGGGCAGGAAGTCAGGTGGGAGCAGGGCAGATGGTCAGCAAGCCCCTGGAAAAGGGCCCCAGTCCTGTAAACCTGAGGGTCCTTGAATGCCTGTTGCACACTTATCCAAGGGGCGATGATGCCCAATTTTTACTTAGTGGGTTTAGGGATGGTTTTCAGATACCAGTTCAAGGGTCAAGGGCCCCGTTTATGTCTGATAATTTACGTTCAGTATTGGGTAAAGAGGATGTAGTTAGGCAAAAGATTTTTATTTTTTTCAATATCTAACATAAAAAACTACAGAAGACTACAAAAGTATAAAGGGGAAGGGAAAGAAAAAAGGGGGAAGGGAAAACTGGGAAAAGGGAAAATCAACATACAAACACCAAACACTACACTACATGTCTTGTATTCTCTTCATACTGCAATTTTTCTTAAAAGTTAACTTTCTAATATGCTATCAGATTGGTAGGTTTTATACAATACAGATTATATTCAGGATCAGAACTTCTTCCCCCCCCCTTGCGTCTCGGTCTCAATTCTCTCTGCGCAGCTGAAGCAGCTGCGCCCACTCTTTCCTCCCCCCCACTTTCCCCTTCAGACTTCGAACTTTCTTCCTGCTGAAACTCCTGATGGTTGAACAAAAAATCTGTCAGCTGCACGTCTGATGTAATCTTGTAGGTTTGATCTTTATATCTGAACCAGACGCCTTCTGGAACAGCCACTTATATTTTATATCACGTTTCCTCAAGAAAGCCGCAAGTCCCTTATACTTGAATCTTCTTTTGCGAGCCAAAAATGGAACATCCTTCAATATTTTAACCTTATTGCCCAAATAATCCAAGTCCACATTATACGAATTGTCTAAGATGGTGTCCTGAGTCTTCTTAGATGAAAAGTCAATAATAATCTCGCGAGGCAGCTGCCGCTTCATTGCATACTTTGAAGATGTCCGCCGGACTTCCAAAATATCGTTTTTTATCTCTTCTTTAGTTGCCTTTGTGAATGGCGCCAAAAGTCCAGACACCAAATCTTTTAAATTTTCACTTTGCTCTTCTTTTACATTTTGAAGACGCAATACCGTTTGGGCACGGTCCACTTGTAATCCTATTATTTGATTCTCCAAAAGCTTCACTTCCTTACTTGTTGCTTTCATGAGTACTGCGTTCTCGTGCGCAGACTGCTCTGCTCCAGTCGCTGTTTCTTTAATGGCTTTCACCTCGCTCTCCACTAAATCAACCTTCTGCCCCATTTCATTCAGTTTCGCTACAAAGGGCTGCACAGCATCGAAAACTGCTCGTCTCACCAGCTCTTCCAGCGTTTCCCCCTTCCCCTGTAACGTCACCATCACTGATTTACTCATTGCTGGGCTCTGCTTTCTCGTCGCCATCTTAGGGGGGGGGCGCCAACTAAGTTCCGAAACTCGGTGCAGGGGAAGAAGTCTGCGCCTTTTTAGCTTCAATTCCCACCGATCCTTCGCATACGCTTAAAAATCAGAAGGGATTCGCTTACTTACAGGTCTTTACCTTAAATCTGCTTATTGCCGTTCTCCATGGCCCGGCAGCACATGCGGTGCTGCGCAAGTCTGCCAGCCTCGGGGCAAGCGGGCAATTTACCCCCTGCATTACTTCCAGAGCGTTCTTCCCGCGGCGCCCCGGATCCAGGCTCCCTCCCTGGGAGTCCTGGAGGTTAACCCTCGCGGGTCAACCGCCCAGTCAGCCTGCTCAGACAGTTCCCCCTGGACCTGCGGAGAGGAACGTCCGACATGGCCGAGAAAACGAAACCGACGTTAGGCAAAAGATTTTGAAGGAATGCGTGGAAGGTAGGGTTATGAGGCCATTCATGGCTCCTCTGACACTGAACTTCAGGGCTTTTCCACTAGGGGTGGTGCCTAAGAAGGCAAAGGGCAACTTCTGCCTAATTCATCACTTGTCATTCCCTAAGGGCGGATCAGAGAACGATGCCATACCGAAGCACCAAAGCACCTTTGATGAAGCAGTCAAACTGGTGCGCAGATGTGGGGTGGGGGCAGAGATGGCGAAATGCAACATCAAGTCCAAATTTTGCCTTCTCCCAGTGCACCCCAAGGATTTTGAGCTCTTTGGTTTTTCTTCTGAGGGTATGTTTTACATGGACCGAGCTCTCCCGATGGGCTATTCCATTTCTTGTGCAGCCTTTGAGCGCTTTAGCTCCTTCCTAGAATGGGAAGTCCGGCGCAGGGCGGGATCTCGTGACATAGCCCACTATTTAGATGACTTTCTTTTCATGGGGCCGATGGAATCTGGGCAGTGTGACAGACTTCTGTCCATTTTTAAAGTGCTGGCTGAGGAGCTGGGGGTCCCATTGGCACACGAGAAGACGGAGGGATCTTTGACTGTACTGACCTTTTTAGGCATTGAGCTCAACACGGTCCAGCAGTCCTTGAGACTTCCTCCAGAAAAGGTCAATGACCTCAGGGTGTGTCTGCGGGACTTTAGGTCTAAGCGGAAGGTGTCCCTTCTTGAGATCCAGCAGCTGGCGGGTCACCTGAACTTTGCTGGCAAGGTAGTGGCACCTGGTAGGTCCTTTCTGCATCACCTTTGTGATGCTATGGCCCCCCTCTGTGCACCCCATCACCACCTGCGGTTGGGTAAGGGGATGTGGGAGGATTTGGAAGTGTGGTCCGAATTCCTTCATGACTTTAATGGGATTACGTTTTGGCATGATGACTTGCTGCTTGAGGCAGAGCTGCAAGTCATGTCTGATGCTTCTGGCACCACTGGCTTCAGAGTGTACTTCCGTAGGCATTGGTGCGCAGAGCAGTGGCCGCCAGAGTGGCAGAAGTTGGATATCGTCAGGGACCTGACCTTTTTGGAGTTTTTTCCCATTGTGGTGGCTGTCCACCTATGGGGTGGGGAGCTGGCAAACCACTCTGTCCACTTTTGGTGTGACAATCAGGCAGTGGTGCATGTGGTCAACTCTTTGACCTCCAGGTCCCCTAGGGTCATGAGGCTAGTCAGGGCCTTTACTTTGCTGTGCCTCCAATGGAACATTTTATTTAAAGCCAAACATGTTCCTGGGGTTAACAATGGTGTGGCAGAAGCTTTGTCACGCCAACAGATGGAGCATTTTTGGCAGCTTGCTCCTGAAGCCAATCAGCAGCCAGCATGGATGCCCCAGGAGTTATGGCGGCTTGGGAGGCCAAAGCATACCAGGCTATCAGGTTAGCCATCGCACCCAGTACCAGGAGAGCATATCAAAGAGCAATAGGCCAGTTTGTGGAATTCAGGAAGGGAGCAGGCTTGAGAGAGGTTTGGCCCATCCCCCCTTAACACTTTATGAGATTCTGTGTGTGGCAGAGGGGCTGCAGATTGGTGGTTAAATCCATTAGGGGGCAACTGGCTGCCTTGACCTTTGTAGCAAGGCTCAGGGGTTGCCAGAGGCCACGGGTGACTTCCGAGTCAGGAAGATGCTAGGTTGGACTCACGAAAGTGCAGTTCGTACTAACCCTAGGGAGCCCATTTCACTCGTGGTACCTAAGGGACTTAGCACCACCTGGGGGGATACCTGTAGCTCCCGATATGAGGCCAGGCTCTTTCATGCAGTGGCGCTGACAGCATTTTTTGGAGCACTGCATGTCAGCAAGCTTGTAGCTATGTCAGGAAGGGATAGTTCAGGGCGTGCCCTAATGGCAAGCGACCTGAAGTTTGGACCTTACAATTAGGGTTCCCAGAAGCCTATCAGTGGCAGCCAATCTCCTGCATTTCCTGCCTTTGCCTGCCAATCACCAACTAAGGAGCAGAAGGAGGCAGGCCCAGGACAAGTGCCTGCACTAGAGGATGCAGGCCAGGGAAATGGGCGCCTGCAGTGGTGGTTGATGATGTCACTTCCAATGTGACTTGGATAGCACTGGAAGCAATATTATCAACTGGTGTCATGCACATGTGAAGAGGGGTGAATGCTTGCCACCACCACCACCACCACCCCACACCTGCTAATTGATATGGGGGAATGTCACAACCCTACTTACAACAGACCTAAAGAGGAAAGGCTGCTGCGGGGTCTGTAAAACTGACAGCCCGGGCAGCAGGAAAAGAGGCTGTCAGTTTCACAGCCCCCGCACCGGTTCCACTGCGGGGGTCTGTGAAACTGACAGCCTCTTTCTCCTGCTACCAGTGCAGCAGTAGAAAAGGGCTGTCGGTTTCACAGCACTCGCACCGGTTCCAGTGCGGGGTCTAAGAAATGACAGCCTCTTTCTCCTGCCACCAGAGCAGCAGGAGAAAGGGGCTGTCAGTTTCACAGCACCCGCACCGGTTCCATTGCGGGGGTCTGTGAAATGACAGCCTCTTTCTTCTGCTGCCAGAGCAGCAGGGGAAAGGGGCTGTCAGTTTCCCAGATCCTGCACCAGTTCCAGCTCAGGGTCTGTGAAATAACAGCCTTACAAACCACAAACTGGGAAAAGGTTGGCAGTTCGTGGTTCATGGTTCATGGAATGCTATGAACCACAAATCACGTGGTTTGGGGGTTTTTTTGGTTCATGCCCATGTCTAATGCAGAAGTAGTACGATCAAAGAACCTCTTTCTAATGGCAATAAAAAGCTGTGAAGGTGAAAGGAAAAATGATAAGGAGACAAAATTTATTTATTTAATCACATTTCTAGACCTCCCTCCCTGTCAGACAGGCTCAGGGTGGTTTAACAACAGATTAAAACAGTAAAAACATTATAAAAACATTAAAACATCATATCAAAAAAATTAAAATTGGCAGGTATAAAATATTAAAATACAGCATTGTCCTGCATGGGTGGTGGAAGGTCTTCAGTGATATGGCCGGCGGGAGGACAGCCTAGCCCCCACCAAATGCCCAGTGGAACATCTCCGTCTTGCAGGCCAGGTGGAAAGATAACAAATCCTGCCGGGCCCTAGTTTCCTCAGACAGAGAGTTCCACCAGGTCGGAGCCAGAACTGAGAAGGCCCTGGTTCTGGTAGAGGCCAGGTGGACCTCCCTGGGGCCAGGGACCATCAGCAAGTTCTTAGTGGCTAATCGAAGCAACCTCCAGGGAACATATGGGGAGAGGCGGTCCCGAAGGTATGCTGGGCCCAGTCCGCATAGGGCTTTATAGGTCAACACCAAAACCTTGAACCGGACCCAGTACTCAACCGGTAACCAGTGCAGCTGATGGAGGATAGGTGTTCAGCTGCATTCTGAACCAGCTGCAGTTTCCGGATCAAGCCCAAGGGAAGCCCTGCATAGAGTGAGTTGCAGTAGTCTAATCTGGAGGTGACCGTTGCCTGGATCACTGTTGTAAGGTCATGGGTCGATAGGTAGGGGACAAGTTGTCGAGCCTGTCTTAGATAGAAGAAAGAGGATCTAACAACTCCTGTGACCTGTGCCTCCATAGACAAGGAAGCATCCAGGACCACCCCCAGGCTCCTCACTCTCGACACTGGCGTAAGTGGCGCTCCGTCAAGAGCAGGGAGCCGGAGTCCCGCACCCATGGACCCTAGACCCACATGCAGGACCTCTGTCTTCAAGGGATTCAATCTCAGCTGACTCTGCTTCAACCATCCAGTCACAGCTCCAAAGGCACGTTCCAGGACATCTGGGGCAGAGCCAGGCCGGCCGTCCATCATCAGATACAATTGGGTGTCATCTGCATATTGATGGCACCCAAGTCCGAAACTCCGTACCAGCTGGGCGAGGGGGCGCATATATACGTTAAATAGCAGGGGGGAGAGTATTGCCCCTTGAGGGACACCACACACCAACAGGTGGCGGGATGACAACTTCTCCCCTAGTGCCACCCTTTGCCCCCGACCGTGGAGAAAAGAGACAAACCACTGCAGAGCTGTCCCTCGAATCCCCACATCGGCAAGGCAGTGGACCAACAGGTCATGATCGACCATGTCGAATGCTGCTGATAGATCTAACAATATCAGCAGTGCCGACCCACCTTAATCCAGCTGTCTACGGAGATCGTCCATCAGGGCGACCAGCAATTTCTCCGTCCCATGTCCCGGACGGAAGCCCGACTGGAAAGGATCTAGGGATGAGGAATCATTCAGGAAGACCTGCAGCTGCTCTACCACCGCCCGCTCAATCACCTTACCCAGTAATGGGAGGTTCGAAACTGGGCGGTAACTGACCGGGTTGGTAGGGTCCAAAGATGGTTTTTTCAGGAGAGGCCTAACCACAGCTTCCTTCAACACTTCCGGAAAGATCCCGGAGCTCAGAGACATGTTGACAATGGCCTCCAGGGCATCCCGTAGCCCATCTACGCTGGCCTTCACCAGCCACCAAGGGCACGGGTCCAAGGAGCATGTGGTAGGCCTAACTGCTCGCAGGATCCTGTCAATCTCATCCCCAGAGAGTGGACTGAAATGGTCTAGTATCATCCCAGAAGGCGGCCAAGGGGCCTCCAGTTCACACACTGTATCAACTGTGGCTGGGAGATCATGGCGGAGAGGCAAGATTTTATCAGCAAAAAAGCTCCCAAAAGCCTCACAGCTAATATCTGAATTTGAATTTTGACGTTCCCCTCCTGATAAGGAGACCAAAGACCGAACCACATTGAACAGTTTTGCTGGGTGTGAGCTAGCTGATGCAATGGAGGCTGCATAGAACTCTTTCTTTGTAGCCTTCACTGCCATCTCATGGGCCTTCATAAATGTCCTATAAGATGCTCCTGCATGTTCAAGCACAATACATTAAATCCTGAAGAGGACACCTGCCTCTTCTGTGTCATTCATTTTGGATTTGTGAAAGCAAAACCATACTAGGCTTTTACTTCCCTTTTTGATCAACAGGACGTCACTTTAGTTAGACAGACCTTTAAGTAAATCTTACTTAAAATGTACATTCTGTTCTTATTGTCAAAGATCTTCTAATGTAGTACAGAGCATCTTCAGACAGAAATAACGTTTTTATCCCACCCCTCCCCAACAATTCATGCTACCTGGAAAACTGGAGTACAGACTGAATTTTATTCTACTCTTAATAACAATTTTAATTCAGAATGTTCCAATTTAATATCACATATCACATTATGACCTTATCTATCCTAAACATAGATATTAGTTTTATACCAGCATAGGAAATCCTGGAACTAAAGTTTGGCAAGTGACAATCCTAAGAACACTTTCCTGGAAGTAAACCTCATTGAACAGACCCAAGTAAGATTCCGAATAGACTCTGTTTAGGATTGCTGTCTTGGAGATTCTAAGAGATTTCTAGTCCTTTTCACAAAATTATAGTTCCCCAGGGAGAAAGAATATTAATCTTTTAAGTCTATGCATATGTTCTATATTCCATTATTCAAAGATTAATCTTACTAGATGTTGATCAATATAAATGGTAACAAAAAAGAGAAAAACATTGGTATCCATGGTGGTATCTTACAACTAGAAATCCCACTGCACCAAGCCAACTTCCAAGGGTTTTCTTTTTCCTTTGCAAAAGCCTCTCTCTTCCAGTGCCACAGTCCTAAGTGCCTCCTTCCACAGATGCTTTTAAAAGCTATGCATTAGGAGAACTCATCTTTGAGGCCCTCAAGAGGATACTCTGCACTGAAGAACTGGATTAATTTCTTCCCAGTGACCAAGATGATGAATAAGCACATTCGGACAACAAAGCCTCCTGCATTTCTAAATTGTTAGGACTGATCAGAAATTACAAGTGACATGGCAAGCTTTCTACTGTCAACAGGGGAGATTAATTTTAGACAACTTACTAACCATGGAACCAATAGAAGACAAATTGGATAGTATTAGTTGAGTAAAAAGACAAATGAAAAACCACAGCACGAACAGCTGTAATCCACCACAACATAAGTCCTCCAACATCGATGATGATACACTCACAGTTTCTGCAGTGCATCTACATCTGTTCCTATCCTATTAGCTTTATGAAAGAAGGAAATCAGAGACCAGTTCTATAATTCAACCTCTTCTTCTTGTTCTGAAAGCTAACATATAATTATGCAGACCTCTCTCCAAAATAATTTTGCTACTTGAAAGGTTAATTAAAACATGCCTTTAGGACTACGCAGTGCTAGCAGTCAAAGAATGTTTTTTTTAAACCCTCCTAAAATATTAAACTTTATTTTAACTTTATTTTAAAAATTCCAGAAGACATCCAGAAGGAGAGGTGTCCCAGTTCTAGCAATAATTACAGTTCTATATGTCATTGAAATTCAGGAAAAGTTAAGGTAAAATCTTGTGTATGATCCCTATAAGACATTTATTTTCACACAGGATTATACATTTGCAAATGCCTAAGCATTTCTTCATCATTTTAAATTGCAATGCAAGCTACTTTTTGGAATTCACATTGAACTCATAGAAATAAGAAGCACACAAATACATGACTGATATGGTGTCTGGATCAAATCATTAATCACTATAAATGCATCAAATGCTTCTGCATTCATTCAACTATCTTAAGTTACCATAATAACACTATGACTCAGGTTTAAATGAACAAGCTTTGGACTGGCACAAACTTTCCTTTCCTCAAGTACTTCAATTCCTGCCCCTTCTGGCTTGTGGCTAACCCCAAATTTCTTCAAAACAATGGTTTTCATTTTTAAAAAGCAAACCATAAAAACATAATTTGTGTTAAGTTATCTGCAGAAAGGAACTGGAAACCATGAGCAAACTACAAGCTCAGGGCTTATTCATATATCTTAACATCTAGACTAAGCTTATAATGGCTTTGCATATTTTAAAAACACACTTTCTAAAGAATGATTAAAACACCTTTTAATTATATATAGTATTCTGTTTAAATAATTCTAATGTTTCAAATGAAATTTTCTTCAAATAACCTACCTGTCTTGATAAGTAGTGATGGCAATGCTGGGAAGAGTCATCAGAGGCAAAGTTGTAGGTCTGGAAACATTCTCCCTGTCTGGTGTTCTTGCTCTTTCACTCTGCCTTTGCGAGAGTGGTGGCAGCTGTAAATTACCAGAGCAGCATCTTCTTCCTCTCCAGAGGTCTATGCCAAGGGTATTACTAGAGGCACTGTAAGACTTGCTGAGGCCACATTCTAAATAATCTTTAGTATTCTGTACAAAGAGAGAAAAATTTTAGCTGTGGAAGTATATTATTCCATCAAATTAGAATAGCAAAATAGGTACAATTAAAAATGAAAAAGTAGAGTAGTCTGAAACACAGCTAGTTTCATATTGTTTGCTGCAACTGCTTTTGTACATTAGAAAGCCACGTAACTAGGTTCGAGATAGTTAATTGGATTCTCACTTCAATGTTTACAAGGGTTTCCAGTGCATGAAAATGGGAAATACAAGATGACACTAGCATGATCCAGTGAAAAATTAAGCACTTTATGATACATTGGTCTCAATGGGAAAGTTATTTTATGCTGAAATCAATGGGATATAAAAATGCTTAACTTTGGTTATATCATGCCCAAAGTTACATTGCTAATAAATTGTAACCTTTCACTAAGAAGTGTTATTGAACACTCTTCCAAAATATAAAGATCTGCTTCTAACCAATCCAAAAATTAGAAATTAGAATAATTAGAAGTTCAGTAAAGAAAAGGCACGTACAATGAAGAAGTCATCTTACTATACAGGGAAATTCGATCAAATTTACTTATTTGCTTTAAAACCAGGGGACCACGAATTATGGCTAGGTTTCACAGCTATACTAACACATTGCTAACCAGCTATAAAATCCGACCCCAACTCAATATTGCCTGTCCAAAAGAAATGCAAAAGTGAAGATGACTGACAAGTTTTCCAAGAACAAGAAATTCTGTGGCACTTTAACTATTATTTTCTGGTGGAAAGAGTTCAAGGACTATCCTGTTTACATAAGGTCTACTTTTTCTTAGGTAAAGTTTCTCCAGATGTCTTGCCTCCCCATCCCTTTTCCTTTCCGCATCCTTTCCAAAAGGAAATAGACTCACCAGACATTTTTTATTCAAAACTTGAAAGAAGTGTTTGGTAAACTGACTACCATGAGCTATCCTTCAAACACTTTTTCACATCACAAACATCTTTGAGCTGAATAAATTTCTGTTACAGAGAATCGTCAGTAGAATATAAGCTATGTGTACAAACATATTGTTGAAATTATTGCATGAATGCACATTTTTTCACTTAGGAGGGCTCATCGGGGTCAGATCTACGGTTGCCAGCACCCAGGGCAACTGAAGTCCACCCCCCCCACGCGTGCGCGCGCAGTGCACGTGCACTCCTGGCGCTGCATGATGATGTCGTTCCATGACGTCATCACGCAGGCAGTGTGTATTGTCCCACGGCAAGCCGGCTGTCCTGGCGCGCCGCGGAGCTGGCAGTGGCAGCACGAGTAGCTGGGAGGCCGCCCGCAACATTCACCTGCCCCACAGGACAAGGGGTGGCTGGCTTGCAGCACACCCCTTGTCCTGTGGGGCAGGCAAATGACGTGGGCGGCCTCCCAGCCACCCGCGCTGCCTTTTGCCTGCCCAGCAGGACAAGGGGCACACAGCAAGCTGGCCGCCCCTTGTCCTGCAGGGCAAGCAAATGGCGCAGGCGGCCTCCCAGCCACCTGCACTGCCGCCACCAGCTCCGCAGGACAGGGGGTGTGCGACAAGCACATCCCCTGTCTTGCTGCTCGCACACTCCAGGAGTGGCAGCTGCACCTGGAGCCCCCTCTTTGGCAGCACCGGGGGCAGACTACCCCCCCTGCCCCCCCTGTCGATCCAGCCCTGGGGCTCATAAGCAATTTCTGCCTTCCGAGGAAAAATGCTTCTCTTAGATGTATTTAAATATTCATTTCTTCACACATCCCAATCTATGGTCTATCTGTAAGGTCATCAAAAGCGATGTGATATACACTGCCATTAGACTGCACTGGTGTTTCTTGAAGGTAATAGTTCTGCAGCAGCAGGAATATGTTACTGCTATTCTTGCAAATAGCTTAATGTAAACGCCTGCATTCAAGTGAACATCAAAACAAACAAGTCATGTATCCTGCACGAAAGTTAAGGTAAAACGAAGTTTTAACTTACACCCTCAGCTGTGACAGTCATCACACTCCTGCTTTTCTTCATGGTTGCAATGATAAATCCTTCCTTTTATGTCAAGCAATCTTCTCAGTTATGTTTCTGCCAGACTAGTAAATCTACCAGAAAAGAAACATTATTAACTCTTCCAGACTTATCAAACTTTTTTACACATTTATTTATTTTTGTTTTATTTAACAAAATTTATCGCCCACCTGTCTGCCCTTACAAGGGCCACCAAGGCAGCTAGGACAACACAAAAGAGGAGAAAGAACACAACCCTACACAAGAAGGGTAACCAGAGAGGTTGGAACAGAAAAGGTAAATTAAATATAACTACAAATGTAATACAAATGAATAAAACAATGATATATAATTTAATCAAACTAAAGTGCAAAAATATGATTTAAAAGAGCAGCAGTGTGGTTCAACATATCAGCACCATACTCTTGTATATTCAAATAGAAAACTTACAAATATAGAGTTATTATTATACATTTATTTCCATATAATAACAACAACAACATTCTGTTTATATACCACCTTTCAGGACAATTTAATGCCCACTCAGAGCGTTTTACAAAGTATGTTATTATCTACACAATAATCACCCTGTGAGGTGGATGGGGCTGAGAGAGCTCTGGAAGTGGCTTCAAGTGGAGGAGTGGGGATTCAAACTTGGTTCTCCAGATTAGAGTCCCGTGCTTTTATCCACTACATCAAACTGCATAGAACCAAAACCGGATGCTCCTAGGCTGAAACGCCTCTCTCCAAATGGGCAGCTTTTAATTAATCTGGATTCAGCACAACCTGCAGTGGGAATGTGGGAGCGCAAGGGAAATAAATACCCTGATGCCCCAAAGGCCCTTCCCCCTTCCCCAGTTTGGCTCCTGGGGCCCCTGGCAATCCCATCACAAGCCCACCTAGTTCGGTATTCTTTTTCTCACAATGGCCAACCAAATGCCTCTGTGAAGTCAGCTCTTGCTTTTGTCCCCCAGCAACTGGTATTACAAGGTGCACTATCTCTGAACGTGAAAACTTCATCTAGAGTTATCAAATTCTTTCCACTTTACTGACGGCAGACTCCACTGTATGCTCATGTATCCATCCTCTGAAATGCAAGGATTAATATACCCAGTTACAGATGGGTAGCTGGTTTGGCCTGCAATAGAATAGCAAGATTTGAATCCAGTAAAACCTTATAGACATGGGCACAAATCCAAAAAAGTTAACGAACCAGTGGTTGGTGGTTCAGTGCTGACAACGAACCCAAACCAGTGAACTGCAATGAACTTTTCCTGTTGCCGAACTGGTTTGAGGTTCATGGTTTGTGGGCATCAGAACGGCCCCCATTGCACTTAGAGAGCCCATATTCACAGAGAGTGTTTATCAGGCAGTCGGGTTATTATTGAGCAGTCGGGTTAGAACAGATAGAAGAAAATACTACTTTACACAAAGGGTGATAAACACATGGAATTCGTTGCCACAGGAGGTGGTGGCAGCTACAAGCATTGCCAGCTTCAAGAGGGGACTGGACGAATGTATGGAGCAGAGGTCCATCAGTGGCTATTAGCCACAGGAGATAGATGGTATTCTCTTTGTGGGGAGGTGGTGCTCTGTTGTCTTGGTGCTGGAAGGAAGGCAGTGGGAGGGCTTCTGGTGTCCTGGCCTCACTGACAGTCCTTTAGATGGCACTGGATTTCTAGCCACTGTGTGTGACAGAATGTTGGACTGGATGGGCCACTGGCCTGATCCAACATGGCTTTGCTTATGTTCTTATGTTCTTATGTTAGGCTGTCCTCCAGCCAGCATCCAAGTTTGGTCAAGATTGCAAGAGAGATCTTGGAGGTATACCCTCTCCAATCCGAGGCCCTCTGGAAAGTCCCACTCGATACAATTAGAGCCACCAGTTGACATTGGCCCAGTATACAAGGGGTGTACTCAAAGGTGGGCCACCTCCCCTCTAGGAGGCGGGGGTCTGGCCACTCGCCAACAACACCTCCCATGTGCCCGCCTGCCAGGCCTCAGAAGAGCATGCTCTTATTCCCTTCACAGGCCAGAAGGTGGGTGATAATGACGGCTGCCGGGCCTGGTGGGCACAGGGAGGCATGGGGTTTTGGAAGTGGGAAGATCCCCCAGCAACCATGGGGCCTTATCCGAGGGTCCCATTGAGGGACATCCACCCTGAAAGAGTGCGCAGACTGCTGTGGCAGAGGCTTGTCTGCTCCCCCTGTTTCACAGTGGAGGCTGTCGGCAACAACACTCACCTTCCTGCCTTTGGGGAAAGGACATGACTGGTCGTGGCATTACCCATTCACCCCTGCCGTAAGGGGACAGCCGCTGCTGTTGACAGGGGATGCCGTGCTGTCCAATTTTATGTGCAACAGCAGCAGAGCTGCCCCTCATGGCCAAAACCACCACTGGCAAACATCACCAACCTTCCCGCCTTCGCGGAAAGGACATGACTGGTCATGGGACCCATTCCCCCCATGCACAGAGAGGAGAGCAGGTGCACATGGATAGGGGTGCACTGTGCAGCTCAAACCTGTCAAGCTCAGCAAAAGCTTCTGAGCTGCCCCTCAGGGTCCAAAGCGGCGACAGCAGACAGCACCCACCTTCCTGCCTTCGTGGAAAGGGTGGAAGGGACCCATTCTCCCTCCTCAGAGGGGATAGCAGGTGTCATAGAAGGGGGGTACAGTGCGGTGCCACTCTAACATCAGCAACAGCAGCAGAGCTGTTCCTCGTGGCCAAAAGCAGCATCAGCTGGCAGCACCACACCTTCCTGTCTTCGCAGAAAGGATGGGATGGGAAAGACAGGAGAGGTTGGGAGGCATCTGAGCAGATCCAAAGAGGGAGAGGTTGAAAGAGGGACTGTCGGGGAAATGTCAGGGAGACAGGGACAAAGGGTTACTTCCGGCTGCATTGTGGAGCATGACTGGGAAGACCCCTTAGTCAGCGAGCCATGAGCTGGGAAAGCCACTGAGTTGTGGGGCAGTGGAGTGTGATGACATCACCCACCTTCTTGCCCTCGCGAAAAGGATGGGAATGGACAGGACCGGGGAGGTCATTTGTAGGGGTTGGAGCAGTCCCAGAGAGGGCGAGGTGCGAAAAGGGACTGTGAAGTCAGAAGATCCCAACACTTGCGAGGCCTCCGAGGATCCCACTGAGGTACCCTGTGGTTGCAGCCAACATTACCCACCTTTCTGCCCTCATGGAAAGGAAGGGAATGGACAGGACCAGGGAGGTCATTGGGAGGGGTCGGAGAGGTCCCACAGAGGGCGAGGTGTGAAGAGGGACTGGGAGCTTAACAGGGAGTGGAGGACCAAGAGGCCCCAAACACCCACTGTGTCGGATTGTGCAGGCTGCTGTGGCAGAGGCTTGTCCGCCCCTCCTGTGTCACAGTGTGTCACCAACATCACTCACCTTCCCACCCTCATGGACAGGAGATGAGTCGAGGTACCCATTCTCACCATGCTCAGAGGGGACAACAGGAGCCTAGGATAGTGGGCTCCGTGCTGTGCAACCATATGTGCCGCAGCTCTAGAGCTGCCCTACATGCCCAAAAACCGGAGCATCAGAAAACACCCACCTTCCTGCTTTCACAGAAAGGACGGGATGGGCAGGACAAGTTGTGGAGAGGGGACATTTGGACACCATCCAGAGAGGGAGAGGTTGAAAGAGGGAACAGGCACTTGTCTAGGAGAGGAGGGCAAAGGGTCACCAGCCATGGAAGCAGCCCCGAGAACTGAGAGAGGCTTGAGCCCGCTGTGGAGGAGCTGGACCGGCTACAACCCCAGGGTGGCTCAGAGCCCAGGTAGGTCCAGGTCCATGGGAGGGTGCCCCAGTAGGTTGAGGTTGACCTTTATGAAGGTCAACATGTCCACCAGGTCTGGGTACAGATGTACACGGTGGGGACAGAGGAGGTCTCACTCTGCATGCTATTGGGAGGGAAGGACAGGATGTTTGTTGCCATGATGGACAGGTCTGGCCATACGGCAGATTTCCTCACCCAATACTCCAATGGGTTGGCATGGGGGGGGGGCTCAGTGGACTCAGAAAGGTACTCGCGCACCATGGTCCCTGCCGAGTCCTCCACTGAGAGGGAGGCGCCCACCGTGCAGCGTCCAACCATGCAGCCCACCGACAAGGCCCAGAGACCAAATGGGGCCATTGGGGTGGTTCTTCCCACCTCCTCCCCCTCCCCCTTGTCCTCCTCCACCGCCTGCCTCTCGCCCCTGCCCAGTTCCTTCTGTCCTTCCTTCTCTCTCTGGAAATGGAGCACCGCTGTGCAGAGCTCCTTTTTCCAGCACTGCATCTGACTTGCCTGTGTGGTGATGCTGCCCTTGATGCAGGGGTCACAGAGGGAGGACAGGTGGTATGGCACCTCGCAGCGTAGAGGATGCAAGCACTCAGCCACGCAGACGTGGATCCTCCAGACAAAGTCCCAGACCCTGGGGAGCAGCTCTTGCTCGTGCCAATAGATGGAAGCCTTGCAGGGCAATCGTCTGCACCACCACACGAATGCCAGCCTCCTGAGCCCTTGACCTCACCCTTTTCAGTGGCACCACCCCTAACCCCGATGGAACAATTTCCCCCAGGGAGGCCTGCCTGAGCCTTCCAGTCCCACCAGCAGCACCCTCGGGGCAAGGCTT
This sequence comes from Eublepharis macularius, assembly GCF_028583425.1. Taxonomy (NCBI): domain Eukaryota; kingdom Metazoa; phylum Chordata; class Lepidosauria; order Squamata; family Eublepharidae; genus Eublepharis; species Eublepharis macularius. The sequence goes on from NC_072794.1 coordinate 75,846,416, forward strand.
CTTGCTTGGGGTGCATTCCAGAGACCCTCCCACCGATCCCGGATCAAACGAGCTGGTGGCCCTCTGTCTCCCCCAGACGGATGTTTTGCTGCCCGAGGATGGAGACCTAAGGCTCGGGTGGTGCCTCTTCAGGTGACTAGTCAGAGTCATCGATGAAAGGTGCTTTGGGTCGTCGAAGGCTTTCACGGCCGGACACTGAGAGATCTCTGTATTTTGGTGCTACACCTCTGACGATGCCAGCCACAGCTGCTGGCGAAACGTCAGGAACTACAATGCCAAGACCACGGCAATACAGCCCGGAAAACCCAAAACAACCATTGTGCTTTGGGTCATTGCCCCTGCGCACCAGGCCATCACACACACAGCACCGTACCACATGGGGGTCAGTCGGAAGGGCCCAAAAGTGCCTCCATACATTGAGATTGAACCGTGGCCCGCTAACGGTTCCAAGGGAGGGAGGACGAAGGGTTACTGGCTGTGCCATGGAGCTGGCAATGGAAGATGGAGTGATGGGTGGACTGCAGGCAGGGACAGCACCACCGGTAGTTTGGGATGGGGATGGGCTGGATGTTTCCTCGAACCCCAACCATTCCTCCAAGGATCCCTCAGCCTCCTCCTCCTCAAACATTTTCAAGAATTCCTCTTCTGCCGGCGGCAAGAGCTCTTCACCTCCTCCACAGCCACAACAGGTGATTTTTTGGGAGCGGGAGTCTCTGCTGCTCCAGAGCCCTGCACAGCACTGCTTCCCGTCATGCAACCAGGACAATCTCTGCACTTCCCCCCACGACCACTCTTGTCCACCACACGAAGCCTCATAGTGCCAGCAAACAAGAATTGAGGAGAGAAGAGATTACACTGTGAGCCCTCAGCCGAGGTGCCCACTGAGCTTGGCCCCAGGGCCTGACAGCAGCCCTGGCACCAGAGGGAGGGAAGGAGGGACTAGAGCCCTATCCCACCACTCCCACAGACCTGACCCGATCAGGCACTGATCAATAATCAATGTGAGCCCTCAGCCAAGGTGCCCACTGAGCTTGGCGCCAGGGCCTGGCAGCAGCCCTAGCACCAGAGGGAGGGAGGGACTAGAGCCCTAGCCTACCACTCCCACAGACCTGACCCGATCAGGCACTGATCAATAATAACCAATGTAAGCCCTCAGCCGAGGTGCCCACTGAGCTTGACCCCAGAGCCAGGCAGCAGCCCTTTAACCGGAGGAGATAGATGCCTATCCCCAAAATCCAAGCTCTGTCTGTCTCCCCAAAGGCTAGCAAGTAGCAAGCAACAGCTCTGGCACATTCCACTGCTCGCTGAAAGTAAAACCCAGCCTGGGAGCCCAGTGCTTTTTATAAGCTGAGGTCCCATTGAGCAATGCAGGAGGTCTGTGGTTGGCCATCAGAGCTGCCTATCAGGGTTTGCAGGGATGAGATTGGAGTGCCCATGGCTACAGAACACCCCCTCCCCCTCCCCCCCGGGTGTCTTCTCCCAGGTTGTAACCACTTTGCAGCTCCATGGTTGGAAGGAAGACCTGCCAATCAAGGTATGCTGGGCTTCCATTCGGGTTTCCAGGGCGACAGAAGGAGTGCAGACAGAGTTCAGGCATTCCCCCAGCTCCGTTTCCAAGGGAATTGATTGATGGTGCCTGACTGTCTGGCTTCACGAACCGTGGAGGAATGCACCGAACCGCGCCTCTAACGAACGCTGGTTCATTGGCCGTGGTCTATCATGAACCGCCGGATCACGAACGGAAGATTGGGCGGTTCGTGGGTTTTTTTGGTTTGTAATGCAGTTCGTGCCCATGTCTACTTATAGACCAACAGAGTATAAGCTTTCAAGAGTCAAGCTCCCTTTGTCAGATTCATATCTGATGAAGAGCATGACTCTCGAAAGTTTATATCCTGGGAAATCTTTTTGGTCTTTAAAGTGTTACTTTACTCAAATCTTGCTCTTGTTTCCAATCTGAGGTTACTAAAAATGATGTGCAAGGAAAATGTAGTCAGAGACATGGTGTGGAAAAATGCTTTTGTAGGTTTGGACTGAGAGTCTCTCTACAAGAGATGCCAGGGTGCATGTTCATCAAGTGTGGGGAGACACAATGTTAGCTGGGAAGTGTAGCTTTGAAAGGCAGTCAGTGGAGATAGCTCCAGAGAGGAAGGATTCTCTCACACTCCTCTGCCACCTCTTGTGTGCCAGACTGTCTCCTCTTCTGGAGCTTTTACTTTGCCACCCTTGCTGCTTAAAACTTTGAATTAACCAAGCCTCAGCAGGGCAAGGGCTTGGAGAGGGAAAGAAAAGCTTTCCAAGCTGTGCCCAAACTTTTAGTTATAGATGTTGCAAGGCTTTCTGCTAGAAGCTGACTCTTCCAGGTGTGTGAGGGGGGAGGGGGGACAGAGACTTGAAGGACTAAAATACCAGAAAGGTATTGACTTGCCCAGGGGATGTGCAAAGGGAGAGAATAAACCTTGTGGACTCAAGCTGAGAGCTGGCTCTTTGCAGGTGGACGCTGGAAGCCTGAACCATACAAGGTATGAGGAGGACATCTCAAAAAGCTGGAACTTCCAAAGATAGAGAACCTGCCTAAATGGTAGATCTAAATTAGGCATGTACAGATGGAGAGAAAGAGGAATTGTGGTTTTTCTCATTTCTTTTGAGTTCCCTTGCATTCTTTGATGCTATCCTTAGAAGTCATAGATCCAGAGGAGTTAGCCGTGTTAGTCTGTAGCTGCAAAATAGTAAAAAGTCCAGTAGCACCTTTAACAACTTTATTGAGGCATAAGTTTTCGAGAACCACAGCTCACTTCATCAGATAGTCTTAAAGGTGCTACTGGACTTTTTACTATTATGCTTAGAAGCGTGAGTGTGATTTCCTTTTCTTTAATAAATGTATTTTTAATTCTTAACTGCTGAGCTTTGTACTGCATAGACTCCCACTGCTCAACAACACTACCTAGAACAGGTGCAAAAGGCAAGAAGGGGCAATGTGGGACTGCTCTACCACACAAGGATTTCTTTTATAGCAGATTTGTATCAAGAAGGAAAAGAAGAAATAGAGCTGACTTTTGTTGCTGCAAATGAGTTCTAGAAATAAGATACGCTCTTTTTTAAAAACCTAGTTTCATAACAGAAAGAACAACCATCCATTCCTGGGTTTAAGAGAAGTCAATTAACACTTCTAAATTGTGGCCAGCATGTAATAAAGGATCAATTTAATGCAGTCACATCCTTCGAGGGAGATTTGGGTTGACTATTTCACATTAGGAATTAGAGAGAGAACAAGCAGACATCACATTATTTTTGATTCATAAAAGAACATTTTTAGATAAACCCCAAAAACTTAGATTAGAAGGAAAATTACAATTTTGTGGTCATTGCCCAGATTGCAACCAATGCAATAAGGCAAGATGATAAATATAAACTACACTTGGAAAGAAATGATATTAATCAGAGAAACAAACTCTCCATCACAAATGATGATTTGGGGATCATAAATAGATCCATAAAGAGTAAGAAAAAAGCTTTAGGAAAGAAAGGATTGAGATGAAAGAGATTATCTGATTACATAGATGTAATCATAATATTTGCAAGCTAGGATCATGTTGGACCCATGTAATTTTCTTAATTATTACCAGGATGCAGGTCTAATTAAAACTTTCAACCAATAACATTGGAGAGTATGATCATGGTTCTCTTTTTCATGGGAGATCCAAAATCATCTGCTCTTAAGCTTAGATAGCTTTTGCAAAGCTACATGTACAACTGCAGGTACATAATTCCACAACAGTGGTCACACTTCTCTGAATTAAGGCTTTATTGTACAGTTGATGAGATGGAAACCTTAACAACTAATATATGCAGAGTTGGTTCAAATAGAAGTAAGTTTTCCTGAAATTTTGAAGAAATGGGAGAAAAGTGTTTTCCTAAAAAAAATTCAGGTAAAAAAAAATCCCCTAAACTTGAGCAAAACGATGGAAATATTCACAATATTTACTTCCTTATCTAATCTAAACATTTGAATGCTCTGTAGGGTCATCAGTCCCCCAGTGGGAGCAGGGGATCCTCACTCCCAGCCTCCACCCCCACCACCTCTCACCTGGCCAGCCGAGAAGGGGGGGAGCCCAGGGAAGGGCCCAAAAGCCTCCCTTGTCACACAGGGAATGACATCATTCCTGGCATAACAAGGAAGCGTTCTGGAGCATGCATGCGCCCAAGGGGAATACCCCTGATGTGTGTGCCCCACCCCCCATCCCGGGCTCTGGGGGACCTGATGACCTTAATGCTATGAGAAAATTGCATGCAGAATTCTTAATTTAATTAGCAGATAAAAAGGTAAAGGTGCAAGCACCGAGTCACAGGTGCAAGCACCTGTGCAAGCACCAAGTCATTCCTAACCCATGGGGGGACGTTGCATCCTGATGTTTTCTTTGCAGACTTTTTATGGGGTGGTTTGCCATTGCCTTCCCCAGTCATCTACACTTTACCCCCAGGAAACTGGGTACTCATTTTACCAACCTCGGAAGGATGGAAGGCTGAGTCAACCTTTAGCCAGTTGCCTGTACCTGGCTTCTGCCAGGATCAAACTCAGGTTGTGAGCAGAGCTTGGGCTGCAGTACTGCAGCTTACCACTCTGTGCCACAGGTCTCTTAATTAGCAGACAACATTGCTGTATTGTTGGTCATATTCATGCCATTAAAAATATGAATGCCTTGGTTAAGAGTTTATACAAATCAGAGTTTGTATGGCTTATGGCTTCAGCCGGAAAAGCATTAAACATATTATTATTAAACATATTATTATTAAACATATACAAATCAGAATGCAAATCTTTGCATCCTGTGCTACCTACACACATGTATGTTAGTTTAGGCCACCTGCGGCTTCTCCTCTTAGACTTTGCTACCATCACAACAACCCATAATCTTGGTCAGGAGACTTAGGACAATATTAGAGGATAGAGTTGTTATGTGCCTAGGGCAGGTTTTTCTTTTTAATGGGGTTGTCCCAGCAGTCACATTACACAATCACTGACAGCCATCACCACCCATGTCTCTGCCACACCTAATCTCCCACTGGTTGATAGGATGGGTCTGACAATCCTACCAGAGGATCATTTTTAGCAAATTATCTGCTGATAAAATTTTTGTGATAAACTTACCAGAGTCCCTAGATCTGTTGCTGGGACTGCCCTGAGATCAGAAATTGGTGTTCATTCTCTTGATGTCCGAACCTAAGCAGCTGGCCTTAGAATGTGGTTGAAGATTTTATTCACTTCTGAAAATAATAGTTGCCTTTTTATTGCTAAGACAGACTTTGGATTTGGAGCTGATGGAGTTAGAGAAAGCTAGAATGCTTATTTTGGACTATTTATATGATTTGGATTTTCTAAGCTTTCATATTAGAGCATGCAGAGTTTGCTCTCTCATTTATCTGGGACTTTCTTACCCTAGGTTGCCTACTGCTCATTAAACAATTGACTGTGCCCAGATATAGGACAGCATTTATGTTAGCTAGGCTGAACTCTATACCATCTCAAGTAAAGAATAATAATTATAGGAAGGTGACCTATCTGGAATATTTGGAACATTATTATTGGAATGCCTCTCCTTTTCAAATATGAGAGATTTGAGATTACTCTATCCCTATGTGGGATGTCAGGTGCATTGTTGGGAGAAAAATTAAGGAGACTTCTGGGCAGGATGGATCTGGATGTTATTCTGGCTGTTGCAAAATTCTTTTCATACATTATAGTAAGTAGAAAATGATTTGATGGGGAGGGGTTATAGTGATTTAAGTGGATTTTAATGTGGCACTATTCAAAACGTATAGGTTAAATTATACAACTCTACATTTAACAAACAACAACCACAGCAAAAATAAATCTAATTTGCATTGCATCTAACGGACCTCAAAGTTTAAATGCTAAGTATTATCCACATTTCATAGATAAGGGACTTGGGGAAGAGAGAGATTAAAGAACTTACCCAAGGTCACAAATAAACAACCAGAAATGAGGATTGTGCCAGCGAACTACTCTGAGGATCAAATTAGCTATTAATGTCATAAATTTACATGCTCAAAAAATCTTAGAGCATTACAAAAAATAAACAGTGAAACATACAATTATAAATACCTCTTCTGAATGAAATATATTTCATTCAGAAATACACAGGCATCTGCTTAATATATATCACTTACATTAATAAAAACCATTCAGATTTTTTTTTATAACCCAGAAGACTTCACAGTATTTTGCACTTCTATTAGGGGTTTGGCAATTATAGTCCAGAATATCTACCTCCAAATAATTGAACAATAATATTTTACACTATTCTTGAAAGTTAATTTTCTAATAATTTGATTTTCTACTAATTACTGCTTCTACAAAGCAGTAAATAAGCAAATCATTGGCCCAATTCAGATGCAACACAGCTTGCCAATGAGTCGCTCATTTATTGCTTTGGAAAAGCTTAATAGAAAATACCTGTAAAATCTGGAGAACACCTAGCATTTGGAATGTGTGGTCTACAAGAAGCAATGTAAATTGTTGTGATTGTTGCTTGTTAAGTGCATGTTTGTGTATCTAATTTCTGTGACAAATTTTGACCTAAAGGGTCACAGTGCAATCATAAGAATATATGAAACTGAGATTAGACATCAGCTTTGGCTAGAATTTCCTACTCTGTTTCCTCTGCCTGCTTCTTTCTTTCAATGTTCTTGTGTAAACATGTCTCCGCAAAGAACTACACACACCTTAAAAGTGTTTAATGAGGACATGCTCCATGCCAGGAAACAAAGCATAGCAGCATCAATAATAGTGTATAGATACAATGATTTTGGTAAATTTATGAGCACTCAATTAAAATATTAAACATCAAGAATATAAAGTGCTATGGGCCATCTAAAGAAATATGTAAATTCCTTGTGGAAAATATTCTGTATGTTCCAGAACTGGAAGGAAGCCTTCTGTCTGTGAAGTGCCTCACCAGTAAAGAAGTGAAGCAGTACCTAAAGGAACAGGGTAGAGAGCACCAGACAACCATGCCATACACACCTGAACAAAATGGAACCGAAGAAAGGAGGAACCACATCTTAGTTGAAATGGCCAGATGCAGGCTTCTGGATGCCAGACTGCCTAACAAGTATTAGGGTAAAGCAATTATGACAGCAAGATATTTGCAAAAGAGATACCATCAAAAGCAATTGACAGAACTCCCTAAGAATTATGCACGGATCAAAGCCAAGTGTCAAGCACATCAGAGTGTTTGGATGGAAAGTCTATGCCTTCATTCCCAGTGAAACAGGATCAAAGCTAAACAATAGAGCCACAAAAGGAATACTAGCTGGTTACAGTGATCTCTGTAAAGGGGATAGAATTCTTTATCTGAAGATAGACAAGGTTGGAATATGTGGTACAGTATATTTTGATAAGACCCCAGGACTAAATCTGATGCAACCAACATAAGTTGAAGGAAATTCATTAACAAGTGAACAAGACCAAGCAAAGTAGAGCTGGAATTCACCACAGACTTGTCAGGGTTCCAAGAGGAAATGGAACAAAGCAAAGTTACAACCCTCAGATGTTCAACCCAAGCAGCTAACGGCATATCATCTCACAAAATGTCCTATATAGCCAAAGCTAAGAATATACCTGAACCCTTGTTTGGGGAAGATATCTCCAAGTTGCCTGGAGATGGTCATTGGACCCTTCTAGCAAAATTAAACATGGTAGAATACTACACATACCACTGAGAAGGGGTATTGGAGAAGTGACAGCCTGCTAACAGTCAAGTTACTGTAAAAAATGCTGGAAAAGTAGTTTAGTCCACTTGTACCCTAGGGGGAGCTGTGGAGCATTCTCTAGTGTTTAGGGTTTACTGAATGTTTTCTCTTGCAGTTCAAGCTACCTCTTGTTGTCTTCTCTCTCTGCTGTGCATCAGTATGTGTTACGGCTTATGCTCTGAAGGCCTCTTTGTTGCATTAATGGCCTGCAGTCAGTTATTGTCTTCTGCAAAAATCCTGTTGCAGAAAATTCATTGAAAACAAATTCTAAAGCATGGATTGGATCATTTCCTAAAATCTGCCAACACTTTCTTAGCAAATACCCTTACCCCCTCCCTCCTTGGCTCCCTTCCCCACCAAACACCCTTCACCTCCCCCACCCTTGTTCCCAAATATCCTCCCCTTTCCCTACTTGCCATGAGTAGCTGGGCTCAGAGCTGGCCCTCTCTGGGCCTGTGGGATCTCAACATGCTGCAGCACAGGGTGGGCATGCCAGCGCTTCCCACAGCCCAGCAGAGGATGGGCATGGTGGTAACTGCAGCAGCTCACTGCCGCCTCACCCGGGCCTGAGATGGTTTGCTGCTGCCACATCCAATCCTAGGAAAGATAAGCCAGCATGTGTTCCTGCTTCTCTAGCCGTGGTGCATCATTGTACATGCACAACAGTCAAGTAAATAATTTTGGGGAGATTTAACCTCCCCCATTTTTTAATATTTCAGATTTTTCTGCAACTGGGGGGGGGGGGGGTCCCAAGATTTCAGAACTACCTGGTTTCTAGGTTTCTAACCTAGTGACCCCAATCCATGGATTTAACTATTTTGGGGAGGGGGAGGGGGCACTTGGCTAAATTCCTAATATTCCTAAAGGCATATTCACAGACCCAGGCACAAAGACCAGTTTTCCACACAAATCTTCACTAATAGAATAAACACTCCTCTTACTCACTCAGACATAGTTTCACTCAGGCCTTTCCACGCAGCTTTCCTGACCTAAACAAAATTAGGCCCTCAGTCTTCCACAGAGTTCGCCTCATTTAGCCAGAATAACCTGTCTCTGAGATACACACAGACTGACCCTACTTCACACAGTTTGCCTAACTGAGATAGAATTCCTTAGAACTCCACAAAGATTAACTGAACATGACAGCATGAACAATTTTTCTCAGCACCCTGACTAAAAACTGCTCTTCACATTGTTCCCTAGGATACAGCTACTGTCAAGTCACATTCCATTCACCCATCCACCCCCCTCTTCTTATCTCAGAGGCCTTCATTTAAACCCACAGTAACAAATATTTTAAAAAACCCACATTAACCAGCAGAAATGAACCATGCCTTCTCAGGGCCAAGCTAGAAGTGACGAATTACACTTGAATGGCAAGTGAACAGACACATAGTGATCGAGTGGAGTGCAAGTGGAGCACAAGTGAACAAGGAAGAATACATGTGAGTCTGTTCACTAGCCATTCAAGTGTAATTCGTCACTTCTAGCGTTGGCCCTCAGTCTAGAGTTTTACAGGCACTCGGGTGTGACATTGGAACTCTCATATATGCATATTTTTCCCATCAAGTTCCTTATCTGGTGTCTCTTCAAACAAAAAAGTGCTGTGCTGGCAGCTGTACATAGAAGCGACCACACATTTGGCTGCCTGCACAAAATCAGTATGTCCAGGGCTGTTTTTATTGGAACAGACTTCCTAAACTACGTTCTGCCTATCTTTGTCTCCCCGCTAGGTTTGCAAACCTCCAGATGTGGCCTGGAGATATCCTGGAATTACAACTGATCTCCAGACTGTAGAGATAAGTTTCCCTGGAGAAAATAGCAGCATTGGAGGCTGGACTCTATGGCATTATACCCCAGAGAGGCCTCTGCTCTCCCCAAATCCTGCCCCTCCAGGCTCTAACCCCAACTCTCCAGGAAATTCTCAACCTGGAGTTGGCAACCCTACTCCTTACCCATTTTAGACTTTAAAAATCATCAGCAAAAGCAAAAAAAAAAAAAAGTTCTCATCCAAAGCAGGAAAAAATAGTTCTACTGGAGCAGAAAAGCACAGTTTCATATGAAAACATAATGAATGTGGTGCTTTGAAATCTCAGCTACATAATGCCAACTGTTTGTTTTCATTGGTTTCCAAACAGGAGTGAGCAGAGCATTTCCTCAAATATATAAGTAAGGAGCCATGTTATGCACATACATGTTTAATGAGTTCTAAATCAGTAGCAGACACCTCACAAATGGAAGGGGATCCACAGAAATGTTGCTAATCACCTTCCCACTGAAACAACTGCACCACTAAAAAAACTATTCCAGAGTCAGAAGCTTTTGTTCCATTTATTCAAGAAGTTATTCAATAGTCTTCCTCAATGCCCTTCCATCAACATGCTTCCCCATAATGATATTCTGGATTTCTTTTTCCAAATGGTGCCTAACTAGAGAGCAACCAGCTCAGAGAGTCTAAGGAGCGCAGGATAGGTACCAGTGATAGGAGGACAAAAGTGTCTCAAATCCCCAGACTTACGCCAGGCCAGGGAACAGGAGATGTGGTAGGTCCACCCTCAGGTGGAGATTTGAACATGAGGGTGAGGTTGGGGACCTTGACTCTCCAGAGGATGGCTTGGTGGTAAAAGATAGATGGGCACTATGCCATAGTAAGAAATAGAGTATCCTGGAAGAGTTTCTATAAATGCAGCAATTGGGGGGGGGGGGTAATTATTGACTCTGAGGCTCAAAGTAAATTTTTCTACTATATATGGCCCCCAATTCATAGCAATATCAAGATATCAGCAGAAACAGGAATTAAAGTAGAGCATACTACATCATTCTGTATCAATTGCTACTCCTAGAGGGCACTGTTTTCAAGAAGTATTAGATACATGCAGTCAGATATTTACTAAGATACGAACTGAATAGTATCCATTCTTAGATCATCAGAAATGCTTTGTATCTGAACAAAATTATTTCCAACATTTGGAAGCAGGAAGATCTGATAGGTATACTGGAACCTGTCTTTTTTATTTCCTAAGCAGTGGAAGGAGGGAAAGGGGGGGCAGTGAGTGGGAAAGAATGATTCAGCAGTAGTACATATGCAAATGATGGACTCATACTAATTAGCATTTTTGTGTTATTTTAATCAGTGCATCGTCTTACTGGGTTTAGGAGGCCTTTCTGATTTTATATAAAATATATCCTGTCTAAACTATTGCATTTTCTGAGCAAAACTTTCTGAAAGTTTCCTGTACCTGAACATTCTCTGTTGTGACTCTAGCCTGATGTAATGGCCTGCATGAAGAGGCCACAAAGGTTGTCAGACCATTTTCATTCTGCAGAATGTATAAAAAGGAGGATGTAGTCTAGAGGGACTAGATACACACACACACCAGGCAAGCAGGATAAAATGTTTTGCTTCCCTGACAGGCAATGGGTTCCACCTCCAGTATAGGTAGGCATCATTAATCTGATTCCCAGGTCCATATACCCTCGTGTTGGAAAGGGGGGGGGACCTGGGACTTACCTGTTTCAATCTCTTCACATGTGTACTTTGCACACACACTTCCAGAGAGGCATGATGATGTCAAAAATTGGCCCCAGCGAAGCGCAGGAACTTGCCAGCAGCCAGCACAACAATGTCCACTGGGAGCATGACTGGTGCATGCTTTCCTGGTTTACTTGCTGGTGGTGGGCAATCTCTGAGAGAGGGGTTGCCCCCTGCCATCAATCACCAGTGATCAGCAGGCAATGGGGCAAACCTCCAGGACATTGCCCACTACTGCCAGGCAACTAGGAAGCCTAACCATTAAACTAGCCTACATGTCTTGCATGGGCCAGAAGGAAAGTTTTGCTGCAGCTGGTCAGCCATTCCACCTGTTCTGCATTCTGCCTCAGGCTTGGGAGGGAGATAAATGCAAGCCATTATGCCACGGAGTTTGTCCTCTGAAGCTACCATTTCCTCCTGGAGAACTGATCTCTGTAGTCAGCTGTAATTTCAGGAGATCTCCAGGTCTCACCCTGAGGTTGTTAACACTAGGAGTTATTTATTAACCTTGCTTCCAACTTACTTCCAGGCTGGGAAGAACTGTTAAAATTACTAGAGTATAGTGAACTGTGTGTGTACGTGCGTGCCCGTGCTTGGGTGCATGTTCCATTCTTCATTAAAAACAGCTCCCCCTGTGATTCAGAAACTTAGGATTTAACTAGGGTTGCCAGACACCCATTGGGAAGAAAAAAACAGGGAATCACGGAAGAAACCACATGGGAAAGTAGCAAAAGCAAAATATGACTGACTTTTTTTGCTATATGTTTGATGGATAGCCTCAGAGTTTCATTTCGGCAGCCATAATATACAAATATAGATTGTATAGATTGTAGATTTCTTTCACATACTGTTCATTGTTTCTTTTTGTTACATTGTTTTGTTTAGTTAGTTATTAATGGTGCTTTTGCTACTTTCCCTTGTAGCCACCCATTGGCGGCAGGGGATCCCCCACTCTCATCCTCCACCCCTCATCCCCATTTACCTTGCTGGTGGGGGGAAAGGTAGAGGAATATACCTTCTGGGGCATCCTCTGGGTGGTGTGGTATGCTCCTGCACTCTGCAGCAGGCAGAATCGATCCCATTTGGGGGATCTTAAGAGGACAGGTAGAAGTAGGTCCCCTCCAAATTTGGTGCATTTCACATGCAAAATGCCACCTCCAGCCTCTTAGAAAGCCCCCCTAGTTTTTCCCATAGGGAATGGAGATTGGAGGTAGCTTGGGACACCTTCTTTGGGGGGGGCATAAAATGGCCCCTCAAAGTCTAGTCTTCATGAAACTTGGGGGGGGGGGTAGTTAGAGGACTGGTATGAGCAGGTCCTCTGCAAATTTGGTAAAATTCAGCCATAAAATGACCCCCCTCCCAGGCCAGTACTTTGAACTGAACCCAGAAACTGATCAGTAATCAATGGAGTGACTTCAAACTAGATCTAATATTCATATTCTGCCCAGCTCTTGATAGTAATCAAGCTGCAGCATTCTGTCCCAGCTGAAGTATCTGAGTAATCTTTAAGGGCATGTAGAATATATTCTGATACTCTAGCTTCCTATCAAAAAGAGTCCAGTAGCACCTTTAAGACTAACCAATTTTATTGTAGCATAAGCTTCTCGAAAGCTTATGCTACAATAAAATTGGTTAGTCTTAAAGGTGCTACTGGACTCTTTTTGATTTTGCTACCACAGACTAACACGGCTAACTCCTCTGCATCTAGCTTCCTATGTGTAAAAGACTTTGTTCACCCTATTGCCACATACAATCCAAGAGATTAGAACAAATAACAAATGAATTCTTAATGAGTTAGAAGATTATTTTGAAAAGTGTTAAGAGTTATAACTCTTAGTTCACATTGGGAACAGTCTAGAGGAAATTTTACCATTGCAAAATGTTTATTCAGGGACACAAAACCAACAGCCAGCATTGTGAACTTTAATTTAATGTGAACCTTACAGTGTTAGTTTTATTGTTTCATTGTTTACTAGAAACACTTGCCGCCGGTGCATGGCTAAGACTCCTGATGCCCTCTGCTCTGATAGCAGTCTGCACTTTTGACTTTCCTTTATTCTTATACTGACTACTGACTAGGTATGTGCCCTCATCAGTCCCTACACTTCATTAGTCTGCCTCATCAGACGCCAGACTCTGAAATCCCTGGGATTCCTAAACAGCTTATCCAGTAATTAATCCTGTCTTGCCTGAAAAGTATTGTTTAACAATCTCCTCCCTCCCATAGTCTGAGTTCCAGTTTTGTGATTGCACTGTGATAATGCAATTAATCACTGTACTTACAGGAGTTGCTGAAGTAGCTCTCTGCTTTATTTCAACCAACAACTAACACAGAAAACAAAAGTAAGTAAGAGAACAGTCTAGGGGATGGAGTTTCCCTCCATTCCATAATCGGGATCCAGTTAACCCTTTACTATCAATTCTACTACATCCCTCCCCCTTTTGGGTTTTTTCCCCCTTCTTTGGTAATTACTTAATAGTCTTTCAAATACCCAGGAGGTCTTCTAGCTCTCACTAGATAGCGGTGTGCTTCCACTGCTTCATTATCCTGGGCCTGGAAAGGTCAATTTTTGCGGAAGCTTCCCTAATTGGTAAGCTAGAAGGGGGGAATCAAATTACAGTGGGCATCAGTCTCTGAAATGCCACTGGGACTCTGGTTTTCTGGGCATTCCTGTTCCTCTCCTCCTTTTTCCGACTCTTACACATCAGTTCTCCTGCAGATGTGGTCTTGATGCTGCCTGATGACTTGACTATCAGGAAAACCAATCTTAAAAGATAGAGGCCCTGTCTGTTTTTGAATCCTACCAGGGATCCAGAAAAGTTGAGAGGTACTAAAACTCTTGGTATAGGACTGATCCTGTACTCCCAAGTCTCTATCTTTAGCATGGTTAATCATGGTTACTTTTTTGAAGAGTCAGTTTCCTTTGCACTTCCTCTTCTATTTTGAGATACATTAAATCCAAGTGAGTGGATACCCACCTTCTCATCAGCAACTGGGCTGGACTCACACCTGTGGTTGTCTTGGGTGGGCGGGGTGATCCTCTATTTCAAGAGAAAGCAAGCCAACCTAGTCTCCGAAGTCCCAGAAGTCAATTTTTTTTATTCCTTCTTTGAAAGTTCTGACAGCTCTCTCTGTTAAGCTACTTGAAGCTGGATGATAGGGGGATGTTTGGATATGTTTAATTCCATTCTTCCGCAAGAACTCCTTAAATTCATGGCTGGAAAACTTGGTCCATTATCTGTGACCAGTATCACTGGAAGTCCATGATAAGAAAAGATCTGTCAAAGTTTGTCACATTAGAGCTCACATTGTGGAGTTCATTGGGTGAACTTCCATCCACTTGGAATAGGCGTCTATTATAATCAAGAATATCTCTATATAGCTTGGCTGAAATGGATAAAATAACTAGAAATTTGAATGAGCAAGATCCAGAAACTTTTTTGGAGGATTGGAAGAAACTTAAGAAATATTTGGAAAAGAAATGCGATGTTAAAGGACAATTGTGGTCTCTGGAGGGATTTTAAATTTTATATAAAAAGACTTTAACGAAAGAAAAACATATCAAGATCTTTACCATGGTAAAAATGATAGCAGTATAGTGTAATAATAATAGCTATGAATAAATGGGGGGTCCGAGTGTTGTTGGAAGTCAACAAAGAAAAGGGGGAGGGGAGGGGGTGGGGTATATAAGTAGAAGGGTTAATTTGGATGTTTAATGTATTAATCAATTATTGTATACTGCCTCATCCAATAAAAATTATATATATTTAAAAAAAAAGAATATCTCTATATAGCTGTGAGCTAAAGCCTTCATGTGAAAGATCTGTCAGTTCTTGCCAGGTAGATCCTTTAGTCCCTCTCCAGTGAACACACATTGGTTCCAATAGAAAAGGCTTTATTCAGGATTTTACAGTTCAGGTCTGCACTCCATCACAGGGCATTGGTAGAAGTGAGGAATCAAAACACAGAGGCTATGATATACTTGAAAAGTCCTGTGCTCCAGCAACAGTTAGGTTTCTGGTGCGCAAGATTACATGGGTTCTGTAAGAACCCTTTATAGTTATGGCTACATGATTAGTACACAAATATACATTCCCAGAGTCGGGACAGAGCAGCTAGAGCTGGCAGTTGGAAGCTCCAAGGTTGCTTCTAACTAGAAGATGCCTATTAGAGAGATAAGGGGAGAGGCCCTTTCCTGGGCCTGGAAAGCAATAATTCCAAGAGGAGAGAATATGGTTAATATGGCTAGAGGGGAGAGTACAACAGGTTAGCATTAAGGCATTGTAACTTTAGTATACTGTGGCATCAGTGATACAATGAAGAAATAAACATGGCATGGCTATACATAGACATGACAAGATCCCATGATGCACTTAATGCAATTCTTGTAGAACCTACTGTCTTCCCTGGGGGGGGGAGGGAATCACAACCTTAATACCTCATAATTCACAACCATTTTCCACATTTAATTCAGCCCTCCTGCTCCAATAGGGACAAATTGCTTCTCCCAGATTCTGTGGGGACCAGCCATGCAGAACGAACTGTGTTATTTAAGAGAGAATTGGATCCTGCCAGGTCCAGATTCTGATCAGGGAAGCTATTACTGGTGTTTGATTAAGATGCTCCATTAACAGTGCCACTTCCTCAGGGAAATTTTCAGACCCTGGTGCTTCTGGTACTGGTAATCTGCTCAGAGCATCTGCATTTCCACACTGGTTACCAATCATGTAGATTATCTTAAATTGGTACTCTGCTAGTGTTAGGGCCCAACGTTGGAACTGGGAGACCACTATAGTGGGTACAGCTTTACTTTCATTAAAGAGTCCAATTAATGGTTTATGGTCTGTGACAACTGCTGTTTCCCATACAGATATTGATGGAATTTTTTTATGCCAAAGATAATAGCTAGGCCCTTTCTCCACTTAAGAATAACCTTGCTCTGCTTTATTGAGTGACTTTGAAGCATATGCCAAAGGCCGTTCTTCTTTCCCATGTTGTGTGACAATACAGCCCCCACGTCATAAGATGAAGTATCACAAGACAGGATCAATTCCTTTGTACGGACAAAAAGGACCAATAGTTCTGAAGATTTACGCATCCTCTTAGATTTTTTAAAGGTTCTTGCCTCTGTCCCTAGCACCAGACAGTCTCTTTCCTCAAAAGGAAATGTAAGGGTTCCAATAGGACTGAAAGGTTCAGAAGGAATCGATGATAATAATTCAGCATCCCTAAATAGTCTCCGCATTCTGTTGTATTTTGTGGTGCCAGGGCTTTTTCAATAGCTATAACTTTATCAGCTAGAGGCTGCACACCTTTTTGTTGATTTTATATCCCAAATACTGTACTTCAGGCTTCATGAAAAAGCATTTGTTCTATCTTAAGCATATGAGGGATTCCTCTAATCTTTGAAGTACTCACTGAAGCATCAAAAGGTGTTGTTTATCGTCTGGGCCAGTGATAAGGACATCATCAATCCTAACCACTACCCCAGGAATCTCCTTCAACAGGTATTCCATAGCTCTCTTAAATATGCCCAAAGCAGAGGAAATGCCATAGCGGGGTCAGTTGTATTGGTACAAGCCTTTATGAGTATTTATTGTGGTGAATTTCTTGCAATCCTCTTCCAGTTCCATCTGTTGGTAAGCTTGGTAAATGTCCGACTTGCTAAAATGTTGACCTCCTCCCAATACAGCTAGTAAGTCTTCTGTACATGGAATCAAACAACTGTCTAATTTTGAGCTTTGTTTTACCGTAACTTTATAGTCCCCATGTCGCGTTCTAGGCGAGAACGCCCATCCCGGGTGCCAAGGCAAACAGGCAGCTTACAGATAATGCAGGTGGTTCTACTGAGATGCAGTTGCTGACAGTTCACAAGCCACACTGGGGTCAGTTGCTGAGGTCAGTTGCCAGAACATCAGTCAGATAGAGGAGCAGGCAAAAGAGAGTCCAGGAGTCCAGCCAAGGGTCAGAGCCAGTAAATCAATCAGTGAGGGGCAGCAGGCAAGAGAGATGCCAAGAGCTGATCCGAGGTCAAAGTCCAGTAAGTCAATTCCAGGCAGGGCAAGGTACAAGGCAAGGTCAGGTCTGGAGCTTCCAGGCACAGAGCGACTGGTTGCAGGGAGTGGCAAACGCTTCCATGCTGAGCTCTGCTCAGTGTCTCCCTTTTATACACTGCCCTAACGAGGTGCAGGTGTTGCTTCTTCCTCTGATAGCCTTGCCTCGTACTCAGAAGTCAGTCTCGTCCTGTGCTGTGTCTGCAAGCGAGCACTCTTCCATCTTTCCCACATAGCCACCTTTGCCTTATTCTTCCTTTTCTCAGCTGGCTCAGGAGGCTCAGGTTTCTCCTTTGCTCTGTGGGAGTCTTTGTTTACAACAGCCTCCACAGAGGTCCCTGGCTGTTCCTCTTTGGTTTCTTCTGGTGCTACAGCTGGCTCTAGTGTTGTCCCCGCTGGCTCTTCCAGCTCCCCATCCTCTGAGAAGGACTCCGTGGCGAGCAGTAAGGTGGTCAATCAAGACTGAGGCACATCAAGTTGGGGCTGGTTCATGACACCCCACAAATGCGAATGGTTTTATCAGGTTTGGCTATAGGGACTGTGGTAGCTGCCACCTCTGAAAACTGCACAGGAGAAATGATGCCTTACTTTTCCAGCCCGTCCAGTTCCACCTCAATCTTGTCATGGATAGCATATGGAACAGGTCTAGGTTTGAAATATTTTGGCTGAGTCCCCTCCTTTATATATATTGTTGCTTTAATGCCTTTTAAGGTCCTTAGTCCTTCTTGGAACACTGCCAGATGACTGCTCAGGTCTTTTTGTACCCTTCAAATCTGGGTAACCTGACTTCAGGTTCTATTGACATCTTCCACCAGTGAATGAAGACTTCTTAGTTTCTCTTGGCATTCCCTCAATGATCCCTTCTCCCTCCCCAATGTTATAACGGTTGTTTTTTCCTTTGTGTTCAACTGTTTTAATGATGTATTTAATGGTTTTTAAGCCACCTGGGTGACCCTATGAGGGCAGAAAGGCAGATGGAAAATCTTGTAAATAAATAAACTACAGTGCAATAAAATTGAATTAAGTTTTATAGCTACTACAACATTACTGGTAAACAACATAATCCTAAAGTTATGCTTTTATCTCTGATAAACCCTTGACCCACATGACAGTCCAGTTCTTAACTACATTAACATATTTCTGAAAACTCTCTAAAACTGTGTAACAATCCTCCTAAGTTTTAGATTAAAATCAGTATTGACTACACAGTTATCCTCCTGAGCAGTTTGAATTTTATGAAAATAAATTACGCATATTTTAAATAGTGTATTAGTAACTACATTAGTAAGACTTTGTCCTTGAGAACTGAGAACAAAATACCTTTGTTTTCCCTTTAGGTCCCTGCATATTTGGAGTGTCCCTGCATATTTGGAGTAAGCCAGAAATCATGGTTCATCTAGAGTTGTCAAGAGCACATTCCAGATTCTTATGAGGTTTTCTGCATCCAGCATCTTACTCTATTTCTGTCCTCTGATATAAACAATCTGCAGTATTATTCTTTTTTAAATTAAAGGGATGCAATTTTCCCGCAAAATTTCTAGCTATTTCAAAGGACCATGAAACATTCAACACACTTCAAAGAATGTTTCATATTTCTCTATACATATCTAGAATCTATCAAGAACTTCAAGTATGAAATGCTCTTCTCTCACATATTATGCTATGAGAACACTAACAAGAAACATTGTGAAAGTGTTCCCTATAATTCTGTTTAGGTACTACTGCAGACATTCTAGGACTCTCCTATTTAACCTCATGAAAGTTGCTATTAAAATTCTTTCAGATCATAATCTGAAATGTTTTTGCAGAAACATTTTTCTCCTTCCAAATTCTTTCTTTCTTTCTTTCTTTCTTTCTTTCTTTCTTTCTTTCTTTCTTTCTTTCTTTCTTTCTTTCTTTCTTTCTTTCTTTCTTTCTTTCTTTCTTTCTTTCTTTCTTTCGTGCTCTCTTCTCACCAACTTCTTTTTGCATCCTCCTCTCTATGACCTGGCCCCAAAACAAGAGCCTTTTATTAAGACTAACCAAAGTAAATTATTAGGATAACCAAAAAGTATTACATGGCATTTATTTTGGATTCTGCTATGGATCAACACGGCTACTTACAGTTTTTGTCAAAGGCTGGATGCCAATGAAATGCTATTCAAGGCAAGGGGCATATGCCCTCATTCTTGCACTTACCTTCTGACATATGACATCCTCCTACATATAGGTTATGGTTACCAGGTCTAGGAGCCAAAGTGGGTTTACAGGGGGCTGGGGGGGCAACAGTGTATTCACCTCCCAGACTCCCCCATCACACTGGAAAATGCCATTGCGAGTCATGCTAAAGCCCAATTAATTAAAAATCACTTCCAAACAAGTGATTTTTTTAATGAATTGGGCTTTAGCATGACTCGTAACTCCCCCATCAAACTGAAAAATAACACCATTTTCCATCACCAAGGGGTTGTGGGTTGACAATGAGGACACTGAAGTTGTATTGTCGAAGGCTTTCACGGCCGGAGAACGATGGTTGTTGTGGGTTTTCCGGGCTGTATTGCCGTGGTCTTGGCATTGTAGTTCCTGACGTTTCGCCAGCAGCTGTGGCTGGCATCTTCAGAGGTGTAGCACCAAAAGACAGAGATCTCTCAGTGAAGTTTGCCACCCCCCACCTGACAACTGAAGTTGTTCAAGATTTTCTATTCCTTGGCTCAATCATCAACCAACAGGGAGACTGCAATGAAGAAATCAGAAGAAGATTGAGACTTGGAAGAGCAGCTTTAAGGAAGCTAGGTAAGATCCTTAAAGATAAAGATGTCTCTCTGGGAACCAAGATCAGGATAATCCAAACTATGGTATTCCCCATTGCCATGTATGGATGTGAAAGTTGGACGGTAAAGAAAGCTGACAGGAAAAAAATTAATTCATTTGAAATGTGGTGCTGGAGGAGAGTTTTGCAGATACCATGGACAGCCAAAAAGACAAATAAGTGGGTACTAGATCAAATCAAGCCGGAATTCTCCTTAGAAGCTAAAATGACAAGACTAAAGCTATCGTACTTTGGTCACATCATGAGAAGACAAGATTCTCTGGAAAAGTCAATAATGCTAGGAAAAGTGGAAGGCAGTAGGAAAAGAGGAAAACCTAAAACGAGGTGGCTTGACTCAATAAAAGAAGCCACATCCTCCAGTTTGCAGGATCTGAGTAGGTCTGTTAGAGAGAGAACGTTTTGGAGGTCTTTCATTCATAGGGTCGCCATAGGTCAGAAACAACTTGACGGCACATAACACACACACACACACAAGGGGTTGTGGGAACACACATGCACACTTCTCCCCCCAGTGCCTTCCCCCCTCTGCCAGGTGAGCAGGGCCAGGGAATGGCAGTTGGGGGCAGGTGTTGCACCAGCCTAGTCAGGTGGGGGGTGGCAAGCCTAATCTAGGTTCACCATAACATCAGACTCAATATAATTCCTTGTCTTAATTTTAAACACAAGGACATAGCTTCTCAGAATCTGGGTTAAATCAGGCACTTTAATCATATCATAATGAGCCAAATGGCATGGTACTTCCAGAAATGAATCATACTAAGTTTTCCTTTGAAAAAAAGAAAATTGCTTCAACATATAAAATTATTAATTTTAAATCTGTTTGTGGGTATAAATGTGAAGTAAAGATATTCTTTGGTTACATATTACGTGAATAACATTGAGGCAATTATTGAAAATAGTGCTGATTGTAATTATATTTTTGATATGAAAGCTATATTTAAGTAATCGATTCTATAGCTCCAACACAAACATGGCAATGCATTACCTTTTGCTTCTCATACAGAACAGGTTTCAAATATGCAGGGTTTTAAAGGTTAGCTTCTTCATAACTATATATCATCTGTTTTCTGTTATGGTGCATTAAGAACTTTAAGATGCACAGCATCCCAAAGGGAAGCAACAGTCTCATCTGAATAATCCATAAATCACAGTAGGAGCACTTCAGGACTTTACATCAGAAGAGACTTAATCAGGCACCTCTGCGAGAAACATTCCAAGAAAAACAATTACATAGTGTTTTAAGGATGAAATTAAACCTCGGGTATACTCACTTTTAAAATAATGTAGTTTGCTTAACACTGTTGATTTCTGTTTTTATACACATAAGAAGTTCACTAAACATGTAGAAATATTCCTAGATATTTGGAAAATGGTGGTAAGAGGGTGAAAATTTGGAAAGACTGTAGAGTACTTTTCCGCAGATGTGGCTAAGTATGTCTGACCAGTAAATCTATCATCCAAGCAGCTTCCTAAGTCCCTGATGACCTGTCCCAATATTGGAGTGGGATGAAAAAGCAAGAGGATAACAATTATAAGAAAGCAGATGAGGGAGCGCTAGAAGGCCCCTTGATGGGAACCATCTACCTCTGAAACCTCACCAGTCACACATCAGGAATCCAAGAAAAAAAAGCAGCAATCCCAAACTGGAGCCTGAACTGGAGCAGGTCATCCTGCTACTGAGTTTTACTTGGAAGGTGTGAGCTTAGCTTGGAGTCTTGGCAGGATCAGGACCCCCACTCAAGCAACAGGAAGGATACCATTAATTCCTATAAGACACCTCAGCTGAAGTTCTTTCTTTGCTGATCTGATCTTTTCTGTAAGACCATTCTGGATAGCTTCATTGCTAAGTGAGTTTGACCTGTCCAGGACGATTACCTTCCCAATATCTGCATTGATTGGTTCTAAGATACCTGCCTTTACTCTCCAGGTGAGAAACAAAACAGTATATATGCTGCTTTGAACCCTCTTGGAGGACAGAATATGAGTATAATAAACAAATATTTTTCACAACACAAGCCCCTGCTGTGCTTGAAACAGTGATAGCAGACTACTGAACAGCAGGCATTTGAAAATAAATATTTACCTTAATTATTATTGGTGAAATACAGGCGGCCAACAGTTGCAAATAAATATCATATAAACAGACTGTAATCCTTTGGGGAAACTGTACGCTACAGGTGTATGAAACAAGACACTTTGTGTGGAGGTGGTTTTCTGTGTGTGTGTGCCCATGCGCTTTAAATTGAATAATCTCTCTTCAATCATGTCCCAAAACATTACTTTCTTTTCTCACACCATGGGAATTTTCATGCTGATAATGAAGTCTCCTGAATAGCTCTTTCACTGCTCATATTTGTTAAAATGCAACATCTCACTTTATGGTATTTTTCATCTTCAACATAGCTTAGTCACAGTAACAAAAGAATTACATCTTACATGAGTAATAAGCATTCAGTGAAATCTCTTTGTGCCCTTTAACGCTGTTGTGCAGTCACACACAGATTCCTGTAGGTGGGTTTTTGCTGTTTGAGACTACAATACATCTGTCTGTTTTCTGGATGGAGCAGCATGTTACCATACTAGTCTCTAAGTGATAAAGGTTCAAACGTGAAAACTGGCTCACCAATGAATGCATGTCAACTATTTGCAGGTTTTTCATAATGAACAGTCTCCTAGACCATGAGAGTATTTCGCTTGCGGGCCCAGCTTGATACTTTCCGAGTCTTCAAGCAAAATAACACACTGACTCTTATTTTGGAAAAAATTAGGCCACAACTTTATTGATTACAGCGTAACAAAGAGCCTTGGCGGCGTAGGGCACGGATCCCAACATCAGCGGACCCGCCTGTCTACCGATGCCTCTCTACCCTGTCAGCCCGTCTGCTGAGAAGGGGACACCACAGGGTGACGGATAAGGAAGCCACACTGGGCGGTAGCCTCTGTGTGGTCCCCCGTCACCTGAACGCAGGCTTGTTCTATCAGCCCCCCGAGCTGGGCCTACCACTGCCAAGCCTGGTCCAAGACCCCTTATGGGGATCCCTTCTATGGGAAAACAGTGCACACGGGCCCTTTTTCCCTCCCAAGGGATTGGTGCCCAACGCCCAAACCGCCCACTTAAAGTTGTGATAATCACATATCAACAATTTTCATAGATACCATAAAGCATATTTGAATGCCAACCCAATAACACAGTAATACTGACATCAACCCCTTACCTAACTGTGTAACCATAACCTATGTCCAACTCAATTCAGCGGAGGGTGGGTGGGGATCGCCGTTCCGGAGAAACAGCGTCACTGGGAGGCCGGCCCCTAGCTTAATAGAAAGCTAAAGGACCTGAGTGAAAACTACTTCACTCAGGTCGGGCAACGGCTCCCGCCCTGGCTGCTCCCAGCTGGCTGCTGTGATTGGCCAGCTGGGACTTTCAATCACGCCTCCCCGCACGAGCTGCAGGCGCATTCCCTTGGGGCCGGCAATAACGCCGCTCCTGCTTGATCTCCTCCGTTCGTGCGGGCCCGCAAACGCCGGCCCAGCTGAGTTCGGGGCCGGGGCATCTCTCTGCCTCTGCTCTGGACAGCACAGATGGGCAATAAAGACAGAATTAAAGCAAACTGTGAGTGAAACTGGAAAGCTCATGAAAACTTTAACCACACTATTCCTTTCACAGTCCATCTTGTCACTTACACAAGAATGCAGAGAATTCATTTTTAAATTCTTACGCAACCATTACAGATCTTAACAAGGCTTTTTGTATTTGTAAAGCTAGATGAGAAATGTTAGAGGTAAACCTTCTGTTTAACACATTGACATTTCACATAACTGGGTGTGTAAGAAACAGCAGCCACGTCCTTCTTATTTCATTTGGGATAGGCTCTAAATTGACCACAACCTAATAGAGCAAATTATATAGTTAGCCAGACAATTTGTGCTTTTACACATAGAATAAAACTGTCCTTATCTTGCTGCTGTTTGCAATTCTTACCTAAAGTTCCACCATCACAGAAATTTAAATTTTACCATTTAATAATTTAAAAATGTATTCAGAATAAAGGTAAATATGTGTGGCTTGTTTTAATGGTGTATCATTTTTATATTGGTATTTTATTGTAAGCTGCCTCAAGCAGAACTCTGAAGAGGCAGCATAGAAATCTTCTAAATAAAATTTTTAAGAGTAACACAACTATATTATTTCCTGAAAGGTAACCTAGGCTGATTCCATGTGGAGGATTTCCCCCATTTCAGCTACCAGACTAATGCACTCCCCCCCCCCCCATTTTCCAGATGATGTCATCCTCCATACCTGCAGAAGTTGTGCACAGCTGTTCTTTCTCAAAGACACTCTTTTTTAAAAGCTGGCAAAGTGAGATGTTTCCTAGTATGATATTGCTGGGATTATCTTTCCTTTTGTCCCAAAGGGAAGGTATATTTTGTGTTTCAATGTAAAGAAACACCCCTTCCTCTGCATTTTCACAGTGAACTCCCCACCTGATTGGGGGGGGGGGGAGGTCAGAGCAACATCATAGCACAGTTACTAGAGTAGAATAATAAACAGGAAGACAGGGAGGGTATCAGCACTAGTGAGGAGGGAAGGAACTAACCCCAACATCTTGGCCAGCCCAGTGCTGAAATACAGCCAAAATATAGGGGAAGAGAGGGAGAAGAAGGAGGGTCTGGGCAATGTCATAGCATAGTTGCTAGATTATGTCAATACAAAACCAGGGAGAGTGGGGACCGGAGGGGAGGCGGGATTGGCACCAGTGATTTGTTCAGTCCATCACTTAAATGGAGCCCAAATATAGAGAGATACGGAAATCAGCGCCAAGTAACTTGATCAGCATTGCAACAAAGTCCAAAATATATAGGAGGAACAAATTCATTACAGCGAGATGCGGGGTGGAATCTGCCCCTCTAGTTCAGTGCTGCAACTGAGTGCATGCATTTTTTTAAAGGGAGCTTCAAATTATGCTATTCTGGAGCAGTGTTATGCATGCACCAAAACTTTTTGTTAACGGTGGGCATGATTATGACCAGGGCTTTTTTTCCAGGAAAAGAGGTGGTGGAACTCAGTGGGTTGCCAGAACAGGGGACAACTCCTGGCAGGAGGTGGTGCCCCTGGTACTGCTGGCACATGCGCAAAGTGTGCGTATGTTCCTGGGACCACAGAATGACGTCACTTTGGGTCAGCTGGAACAAAGGAGGAGTTTTTTAAAGTTTAAATCACCATCAGTGAAAATGGTCACATGGCAGGTAGCCCTGCCCCTTGAACACCAGAGTGGAGTTTAGATGGCCCTCGGTGCTCAGCGTGGAGGGCAATCTAAACTCCCCTCTGTCTGGAGATCAGGGGGTGAGGCCACTGGCCATGTGACCATTTTCAAGAGATGCCGGAACTCCGTTCCACCGCATTCCAGCTGAAAAAAAACCCTGATTATGACACTGAATGGGAAACTGTGGCTAACACTAAAAACAGATCAGCCTGTGCCATATAAAATCTTTGAGGCAAGTGTATATCGAACAATTATCACACTGGCAATATGACCTCAACAGAAAGAGAAGAAAAAAGCCTTATGTAGAATCAGTTTAGGTTGCAATTTTAAAATAAAACATAAAAACTACTAAAGAGGGCTCTAGTCCACAAGAGCTTGTTCCACAATAGACCAGTAAGCCTCTAACATGTCGTACAGCTCATTATTATCTCCAGAATCTTGAAGCCAGAGTGGGTGGACAGATTTGCCAGGCAAATTGTCCTGCCTTCCAAAAGATCTGAGAGACACCTGAAACAGTTACAGTTTTTATTGGAAAACATTATTTGTGAATTAATTTCTAGTAACTTTATCAGGAGGAATGGGCTTGTGAATATTTTTCCAATAAATGAAAGAAAGAAGGTTACTGGGCATAACAGTCTCTCTTACTGCATGTCTATGCAGGAGATGTTACATGGCATTTTTACATTACTGTATATGATGATATAGGCTATAAAAACAAAACAGAAAGATAAAAGTTGCAGCACTAAAACTTGTATACCCTGAAAAAAGGAAAATGAGCAGCATACCTATACCAGGAAACTAATGCAATCACTACATGAAGAAACCATCAATGGACTGAAAGAATTCAGTTGGTACATGTCCTGCTCCACCATTTCTCAGACTAGTTAATGCCCTGTATACCCTTAGAAGAAGGCCAAGAGGAGCTTAGACCAAAAAGGACCGTTGATGGATGAGAAACCACCAGGGCACCCCTCCCACACAAACACACACTTTCCAAGTGTATGTATATGTATATGTGTACGTATATGGGTGTGTATGTATATATATGTATATCTATCTATATCTATCTATATCTATCTATCTATATACACACACACACACTTTCCGTGTGCGTGTGTGCGTGAGAGAGAGAGAGAGAGAGAGAGAGAGAGAGAGAGAGAGAGAGAGGATATTTATAAAGATTTAAAGATATAAAGATTTAAAAAACAGCGAAAATCCAATACAGAGTTGAAGAAATGAGGAAACAGTATAAACAATTCTATGACTGACATATTAAACAATATAGAAACTATCTGGTAGGATCATAATACAGTAACAGGCAGTACATAGTACATTTTATAGTCCCAATCCCTTTACTTATACTTTTCTTTAAAACCACTTCCTTACAGTACAGCTCTACTATCTCAGTAAAAGCCCTTTTGAATAATTCAGGTTTGCACAGTTGTAGTGAAAGAGTTGTGAACACTGAGGGGAAGACAAGCAAGAAACCTAGGCCAGGGAGATTTCTTTTAAAAAAGCTCTTGAAATGACATCAATATTTCATTTCCATTCTTCTTTACAAGACATCTTTTTAAACAAACGTACTTAAAATTTAATCTCTCCAAAATTTTCTTTTCCACTACTGCCTCCCTTCTATTTGTTTTTTCCCCAGACTGATCTTAAAAATCCTAAAAATAAAAGCCACAAATCATCAAATCATTTTTCCTCATTTCACGCAGAAAGTCAATAAAGGGATTTCAGTTACCCAAAAAAGTAACTGATCTTTTTTTAAAATCTCTGATCAAAGCTGTAAATTTAGCCAATTCCGCTAGCTCCGTCATTTTCATAATCCAAAGACAATTCTGTGCTTTTCCATTTTTGTGCATATAAAAGCGTAGCTGCTGTAGTCATATATGTCTGTAGGGGGTATTGACCATCTACCCCCATATATGAGTGACCACGCATAGTTAAGCCGCACTTCCACCTCCGTCAGATGCTATATGGTTTTTATACGGTGAGCAGATGTTTTATTAGAAAGCTATGTTAATTGATTGTGATTTTATCTTGTATATTTTATCTTCTGTTGTCACTAGAGATGGGCATGAACAACAATATGAACCCAAAAAAAGCCACAAACAGCCCGATCTGCTGTTTACGAGCAAGCTGTTCATGAAGCCCTATTCCCGGCAAACGTGTGTCCAAGCCCTCTTCGTGGCGTTCGTCAGCTGTTCATCAAGCCAGTCTGCCGCCTTTCAATCAATTCCCCTGGCAACATAGGCATGGACTGTCTAAACTCTGTCTGAACTCCTTCTGGTTTTCCTTCTGGCTTGTAACCCCTCAAAGTAGCTTCCAGCAGACAGTTATTTTTTCCACTGTGAAAAGAAAATGACAAGAAATGGAGGGACCCATGGATCATGCCTTTCCCAGGGTTCAATCTCTCTGAAACTTGGGGAGTCCTCAGAGGACAGAGAGGACTATGTCCACTGCAAATTTGGTTGGTATTGGACATTGGGAAGGTCAGTTTGTAACCCCTCAATTAGCTTCCAGCGGACATTCCAGGTTTTGCCACTGTGAAGAGAAAATGACATGAAAGGGGGAGACTTATGGACTCTCCTTTCCCCAACTCAAGTTCAGCTAAGTCCCAAGGGGGGCATTCTGGCTCCCATGAACCTCCAACTACGAACATGTTCATGAACATGTCATGTCCGTCGATGTTCGTGAATCCCTGTTGGTGGATGGCAACGAACAATGAACATCGTGTTCATTTTTTTTCCTGTTCGTGCCCATCTCAAGTTGTGACCCGCCCTGAGCCCACTTGCGGGGAGGGCAGGATATAAATATAATAATAATAATACAAAAATAAAACCCCATGCTGATTTTCCAACTCTTTGTCCATTCATCCCAACAAAAAGGCTTCTGGTTTAAACTATACAGTAGTCTTTAAAAAAAAATTGTATTATCATATGGATTTTAATCCAAAATTTTCTGGCCTTACAGCAAGTCCACCAGAGATGATAGATTGTTCCTTCTTGTTTCTTACATTTCCAACATTTATTCGATATAACTTTACTCATTTTAGCTAATTTGTCAGGAGATATATACCAGTGATACGTCATTTTATAAAAATTTTCTTTTAAGTCTAACACTTAAAGTAAATTTAAGCCCCTCTATCCATATAAGAGCCCTGTGGTGCAGAGTGGTAAGCTGCAGTACTGCAGCCCAAGCTCTGCTCATGACCTGAGTTTGATCCCAGCAGAAGCTGGATTCAGGGAGCCAGCTGAAGTCTGCCAAGAAAACATCATGATGAGATGTCCCCCCATGGGTCAGTAATGACTCGGTGCTTGCACAGGGGACTATCTTTACTGTTACCTTATCCATATATTTTCCCACTGATCCATCATTATATTATACCTAAAATTTTTAGCCCATTTTACCATACAATCTTTCACAGATTCTTCTTCTGTTTCAAATTTCAATAATAGCTTATACATTTTAGAAATAACATGATCATCATTTAAACACAGCTCTTTTTCACATTCAGTCTTATGTTCAAAGCCCTATAATTTTTTATCTAATTTGAATCTTTCTAAAAGTTGAGCAGGTTCTAAAAGTAGGAAAACCATTGACATTTATAATCTTTAGCTATTAAATACTCCCTTGTATTCAATTTGCAATCTCCCTGTGAGAATTCTAGTAACTCTCTATAAGTCAACCATCCCTGTCTGAAAATCATCTCTCTTTTGTGAAATGCTCCCTGTATTGAAATCCAAAGTGGTATCTTCTGTGTTAATCTCAATTTGTA
The DNA here is from genome assembly GCF_028583425.1 of Eublepharis macularius. Lineage (NCBI taxonomy): Eukaryota > Metazoa > Chordata > Lepidosauria > Squamata > Eublepharidae > Eublepharis > Eublepharis macularius. The sequence goes on from NC_072794.1 coordinate 75,875,626, forward strand.
TTTGTTCCAAATTCTCAAAAGGGCTGTGATTTTTAAAGTCTGCATTAACTCAAAGGACAAGGACCTTTACTTTGTCATACAACAAATAGGCATGCCATCCAAATCTCAGGTCGTGACTAGAGATGGGCATGAACTGCATTACAAACTTCAAAAACCCACAAAAATGGTGATCGCGCAATCGCGATCCGACGGTTCGTTATCAGCCACAGCCAACAAACCAGCGGTCGGTAAAAGCCTGGTTCAGTGCGTTCGGCCATGGTTCGGGAAGCCAGACACTCAGGCGCCAGCAATCTATTCCCCTGGCAACAGAACCGGGAGAATGCCTGAACTCTGTCTGCGCTCCATCTGTCACCCTGGAAAACCGAATGGAAGCCCAGCTTACCTTGATCGGCAGGTTTTCCTTTCAACCACGGAGCTGCAAAGCAGTTACAAGTTGGGAGAAGACACCCAAGGAAGGGAGGGGGAAGGGGTGTCCTGTAGCCACGGGCATTCCAATCTCATTCCTGCAAACCCTGATAGGCATCTCTGACGGCCAAACACAGACCTCCAGCGTTGCTCAATGGGACCTGTGCTTATAAATAGCCAAGGGCTTCCAGGCTGGGTTTCACTTTCAGCGAGCAGTGGAGTGGGACAGAGCTCTTGCTTGCCACTTGCTAGCCTTTGGGGAGAGAGAATAATTCAGCTTGGCTTTGGGGGATAGGGATCTATCTCCTCTGGGGACAGGGCTGCTACCAGGCCCTGGGGCCAAGCTCAGTTGGCACCTCAGCTGAGGGATCACACTGAATATCATTAATCAGTGCCTGATTGGGGGTCAGGTCTGTGGGAGTGGTGGGCTAGGGCTCTAGTCCCTCCCTCCCTCTGGTGCCAACCTCAGTGGGCACCATGGCAGAGGGCATGCAGAGTCATCTCCGTTCCTGTCCTCCTTAATTCTATTTTGGTGGCACAATGAGTCTTCCTCTTGTGTTGGCTGCCAAGGGTGGTTGTGGGGTGAAGTGCGATGGCAGTCCTCCTGGTTCAGTTGTGGAAAGCAGTATTGGGTGTCGCTCGGGGGCCACAGAGAGTCCTCCTGTTCCCCCCAATTCACCTATGTGGGCTGTGAAGGAGGCCCAAGAGGTCATTGCACAGCGGGGAGAGAATCTCAACATTTTGAGGAGGGGTGGGTGGGCAATGGATCCCTGGAGGAATGGTATGTGTGTTATGAAAGATCCCTCCCATCCCCATCCCAAACTCTCGGTGGTGTCCCCTCCTGCAATCCACCCCTCACCCCATTGTTGTTGTCCAGCCCTGTAGAGCAGCCTGTAACTGTTCATCCTCCTTCCCCTGGAACAGTTAGCGGTCGACGTTACAATGCCTCCATATGGAGGCACTTTCGGGCCCTTCCTTATGACCCCCATGTGGTGCGGTGCCATGCCAGTGATGTCCTGGTGTGCAGGGGCAAAAACCAGAAGCACCTGTCTTCGACGGCCCTGACTTGGCACCTGAAGAGACACCACCCGAGCCTGTCTCCCTCCTCATCCAGTGAAACATCCATTGCGGGGAGAAAGGTGGCCACCAGCTCTTCTAAGCGGGGTCAGTGGGAGGATCACTTTGTCCTGAGGGTGATGCTGGCGAGAGCAGAGCGCTCCGGCGGGCCGCACTGGCAGAGGTTGTCCCCTCGGGGTCTGGGACAGCGCCGCTTACAACCTCGAGGCTGATGGCTCAGGAGGAGGCGGCTGCTGCCGCACTGTTCCTCAGTGGGACCCTTGGGTGAGGACCCGCAGTGGCTGGGGGATCAGGCCCCTGGTCCGAATGACACGTCCTCTGCCTCCCATGCTGGGAATACCAGTGCACTCCTCTTTGGCCTGGCGGTTGCGGGGGGATCTTTCCACTTACCCCCATATGACAGGTCCTCTCCCTCCCATTCTTTCTGGCAAGGCAGGAAGGTGGGTGATGATGCTGATGGCAGCCTCCTTTGGGCACTTGCACAGCAGCTCAGGAACTGTTTCACATATAGTTTAGCCGCACGGTGCCCCCATCCATCGCAAACGCAGAGCCCTCTGAGCAGGGGGGAATGGGTCACTCGACTGATGTCCTTCCCGCAAAGGCAGGAAGGTGGCCGATGTCAGCTGCTGCTGCTGTCACGTTTCCATCTCCCCCTCTCAGGAACCACTCTGACCCGTCCAAACAATGCCCATCCCCTACTTTCCACAAAGGCAGACAGCGGATCAGGTCAGCCTCTGCTTCACGAGGGACTATCCTGTTACTGCTCCCTCCTTGGTTACACAGCTCAGTTGCGATCGCGCAGCCGATTGTATTGTGTACAGATACAGTCGGTTGACAATGTGGCAGCACCCCTGTCAACGGGACTGACGGGACCTCTTTCAGCTGGGTGGGAATGTGTCCCTCAACTCCCGTCCTTTCCGTCAAGGCAGGAAGGTGGGTACTGTCGGCTGCCACTGTATTACTCCTCAGTGGGACCCTTGGCTGAGGTCCTGCGGCTGCTGGGGGATCTTCCCCCTCCCCCCCTCATGTCGGACAGAACAAGACAGAGAGACAGATAGAAAGATGTATTGAAAAACAACAACAAAACCATTGGGAAAAGATGGACACACAAGCCTACATATGGATGATGATAAAGGAAAATAAAAAACAACATAGTTATTGAAAGAGAAAAAAAGACAGCTAGAGATGGAAAGAAATAATAAAGGACAGATATATACGTAGAAAGAGATAGATTCAGATAAATAGTGGTGGAATCACATAGAAAGAGTCAGAGAGAGATAGAAAGTTGCAAATAGACAGTGAGAGGGAGAAACAGAGAAACAGATAGAAAGGGGCACAGAGATATCAACCGTTCTAGAAGTAGAAATAGAATGCGAATGCATCAAGGAGATACAGAATTGAACAGAACACGTCATGTCCATGGAGAAAAGGATTGAAAATCAAAAACAGAGAAAAAGACAAACAGTCCAGAATGTATCAGTATAATGAAAAAGACACTAAAATGTATGCACAAACATTAGAGAATGAATGTTAACAGTTAGAGAATGGTATATGGTTGGAGAACTGTATGTAGAGACAGATAGAGATTCCTGGCCCCTCCGCGCCAGGAATACCAGCGCGCTCCTCTTTGGCCTGGAGGTTGGGGAGGGGATATTCCTACTTACCCCCCCCCCCCCCACATGACAGGTCCTCTCCCTCCCATCCTTTCCGGCAAGGCAGGAAGGTGTGTACTGTTGGCTGCCACTGCCGCACTGTTCCTCAGTGGGACCCTCGGGTGAGGACCCGTGGATGCTGAGGGATATTCCCCCTCCCCCTTCTCATGATGACATGTCATCTCCCTCCCACCTTTTCCGGCAAGGCAGGAAGGTGTGTACTGTTGGCTGCCACCACCGCACTATTCCTCAGTGGGACCCTCGGGTGAGGACCTGCGGATGCTGAGGGATATTCCCCCTCCCCCTTCTCATGATGACACGTCATCTCCCTCCCACCTTTTCCGGCAAGGCAGGAAGGTGTGTACTGTTGGCTGCTGCCGCCGCACTATTCCTCAGTGGGACCCTCGGGTGAGGACCTGCGGATGCTGAGGGATATTCCCCCTCCCCCTTCTCATGATGACATGTCATCTCCCTCCCACCTTTTCCGGCAAGGCAGGAAGGTATGTACTGTTGGCTGCTGCCGCCGCACTATTCCTCAGTGGGACCCTCGGGTGAGGACCTGCGGATGCTGAGGGATATTTCCCCTCCCCCTCCTCATGATAACAGGTCCTCTTCCACTCACTCCGCGAATACCAGCGCGCTCCTCTTTGGCCTGGAGGTTGGGGGGAATCTTCCCAACTACCCCCCACATGACCGGTCCTCTCCCTCCCATCCTTTCCGGCAAGGCAGGAAGGTGGGTACTGTCGGCTGCTGTCGAAATTGTCCTTAGTGGGACCCCGAGGTGAGGACCCACAGATGTCATGTCATCTCCCACCCGCACGGGGAATACCAGCTCGCTCCTGTTCGGCCTGGCGGGTGGGCACATGGGGGGTGCAGCTAGCGAGCGGCCAGACCCTCCCACCCACTGAGGGGAGGTGGCTCACTGCCGCCTCCCCGTGCCCGCCAGGCCTAGCGGCCGCCCCCAATACACACCTAACAGCCTGCACTGGGAATACCAGTGTGCTCCTCTTTGGCCGGGCAGGCGGGCACATGGGGGGTGCCGCTGGCGAGTGGCCAGACCTGCCGTCTCCCCATGCCTGCAAGGCCCAGGAGCCGCCCCCAGTACACATCTTCCGGCCTGCGCCAGGAATACCAACGCGCTCTTTGGCTTGGCGGCGGGCACATGGGGGTGCTGCCAGCGAGTGGCCAGACCCCCTGCCCCCTGAGGGGAGGTGGCTCGCCATCTATCCGTGCCCGCCAGGCCCAGTGGCCGCCATCATCACCCACATTCCTGCCATCACAGGGAATACCAGCGCGCTCTTCTTTGGCCTGACAGGCAGGCACATGGGGGGTGCCGCCGGCGAGCGGCCAGACCCCCCGCCCCCTGAGGGGAGGTGGCTCGTCACCACCTCCCCGTACCCACCAGGCCCAGTGTCCGCCGTCAGCACCCACCTTCTGTACACTGGGCCAACGTCAACCAGTGTCTCTAATTGTATCGAGTGGGAGTTTCCTGGGGGCCTTGGATTGGAGAGGGTATAACTCCAAGATCCCTTTTGCAATCTTGTCCAAACTTGGGTGATGGCTGTAGGAGAGCCTGCAAAAGACTCCCTGTGGATGTGGGCTCTGTAAATGCCATGGGGACCATTCCACGCCCCACGAACCGCGAACCGGTTCAGCAACGGAAAATGTTCGTTGTGGTTTGCGATCTTGGGATCATCGTCGGCACCGAACCGCGAACCACTGATTCGTTAAATTTTTTTGGTTCACGCCCATGTCTAGTCATGACCTTCTAGTGTCAGGAGTCTCTCTCATACCTCAAAAGCATCCATTCCTTCATCCACACTAGACATAAGGATGCATAGTACACTTTCAAACCTGGAAAACCAAGTTCACCTCCTTCACATCCTGTAAAATTTTATATTTAACCCTTGGTTTCCCCCCTTGCTATATAAATGTTGAAATATCCTTTTGCCACTGCTTAAATGGTACATCTGAAGTTAACACAGGTATTGTCTGGAAAAGGAATAACATTCTAGGTAAAACATTCATCTTAATAACTGATATTCTCCCCAAAAAGGACAAGTGTACTCTTTCCCATCTTAACATATCTTTTTTGATTTTGTTCCATGTCTTAACATAATTATTTTAAAATAGCATACAGTTCATCCCTGTCAGCATGATACCTAAATATTTTACCTTCTTTTCAAACTTAAAACCTGTTATTTTCGTCAATTCTTCCTAATTTTTAATGTCCATGTCTTTTGTCAACATTTTGGTTTTCTGTTCATTTATTTTAAAGCTTGCCAGAGTACCAAACTCTCTTAACTTCTCCATCAATATTTCAATTCCATCCAAAGGGTCTTCCAAAGTCAGAACTAAATCATCTGTGAAGGCTCTTAATTTATATAATTCTTTTTTTATTTTAACCCCCTTGATCCTTTCCTCTTGTCTAATGTCTCTATTCAGAACCTCTAACACTAAAATAAAAAGGACCAGTTACAACGGACATCCTTGACGTGTTCCTTTCTATATCTCACATGGTTTAGTTCTCCATTAACTATGATTTTTGCATTCTGTGAAGTATAAATTGATTTCATCCATTTTATAAAGTTCTCCCCAAAATTAATCTTTTCTAAAACTTCAAACAAAAAAAACCCAGTTCAAATTGTCAAAGGCCTTTTCAGCATCCAAGAAAATTAGAGCCGCTTGTTTTTCACAATGTTTATCCAAGTATTCCACTATATCTAACACAGTTCTAACATTGCCTTTCAACTGTCTTTTGGGTAAAAACCGCTTTGATCCTCGTGGATAAAGTCTTTAAGAACATACTTAAGTCTTTCTGCTAAAATTGAAGTAAATAATTTATAATCATTATTCAGCAGGACTGTAGTTCTTTGATAATGTCAGATCTTGCCCTTCTTTAGCTATCATTGTAATGTTAGCATCTTTCCAAGTCTCTGGCATCTTGTCTTCTGATAAAATTGAGTTCATTGTATTTTGCAAGGGGACTAAAATCTCATCTTCAAAGCACTGATAATACCAACCAGATAGTCCGTCTGGGCCTGGAGTCTTCCCCATTTAGGTCATTTTAATTGCTTCCACCACCTCTTGAATCATTATAGGGCCATTCATCACCTGATGCTGTTCTTCCATAATTTTAAGTAAATTCTGTTTTATGAGATAATCCTTCATTTTCTTTGAAGAGAGATCATGTCTTCTGTACAAGTTTGAATAATATTTTAATTAATATTTTATATTAATTAATATAATATTTTATATTAATATTTTAATATTTAAAACTTTAATTGGATGGCCCCATTATCTATTAGCATAGTATTCCCATCTTGCAATTTTAAAATCATTTTCTTCTCTCTCTCTTTTCTCAAGCCAACCAACTTCCCAGTTTATTGGTTAATTTGAAATTTCTCTGTCTTAACATAATTCAATTTTTTCTCTAAGTCTCTTACTGTTAACATTGATAGCTGTTGTTGTAGACGTATTATCTCTTGCTGCACCTTAACATTTCCTGGTGCATTTAAAAACTCTTCCTCCTTTTTTTATTTTTTGCAAAATATTTTGCATTTTTTCCTGCTCTTCCTTCTTTAATTCTGAATTATGACGTATAAAGTGTCCTCTTATAAATGCTTTGCTTGTGTCCCAAACCATTCTCAAATCTGTGCCCTTGTTCAAGTTTATTTCAAAAAATTCTTTCAGACTTTTTTTTTACAATCATCAACAAGAGCCTCTTTATGTAGTAAAGATTCATTTAGATGCCACCTAAATGTGTTAGGTTTGGTCCTATAATTTACTCTTATAGGATTGTGGTCTGAAAAAGACTGGTAATATCTCAACTTTAGTTATTTTTGTCACCAAATTTTTTGATACCCAGACCATGTCAATACATAATAAAGATTTGTGTCTCTCCAAGCAGAATACATATTCTCTTGAATCTCCATTGTTTGTCTCCAGACATCCACCAAACTCATGTCAAAACAAACCTTTGGTAATTTACCTTGAGTATCCTTTGTTTTTATCAGAGCGTCTACATATTTGTGGAGAAACAATGCCATTCCAATCACCCATCAACCGCCAATATTCATAAGGCAGATCAGCCAGTTTTCCACAAAGGTATTTGTAGAACCTCTCCTCCTCATTTGGTGCATAGATTCCCACCATCAAGATTTTACTCCCATTTAATGTAACCTCAACCCCCACAAATCTACCATGGTTATCAGAAATAAGTTGTGGTTTCAATACAGGCTTCAAATACAATACCACTCCATTTTTCTTTTTGTTACCTGCAGAGACAAATTTTTCACCCAAAATTTTATAGTCCAAATATTTGATATCTTTTTTTCTAATATGAGTTTCTTGTAAGCAAATGATGTCAACTTTTAATTTTTTCAGATAATGAAATATTTTCCATCTTTTTTGAGGAACATTTGCTCCATTTATATTCCACATTATAGCTTCGTAATCCATGCTTGGGTTTTAATTATTACCCAAGTCCATCCCATCTTATTTTTTCTGTCCCAGTGAAAGTTGTTGTGGATCTTCTCGAGCTTCTTCTAGGTCTTCCTTGTATCTTTCTAGAAAGTCTCTTGCCTTTGGAATCAAATTCAACCTAAATCTCTGTTGTTTAAAGGTAAAAATCACTCCTTCCAGTTTACCCCATCTGAAATGGATTTTCTTCTGTTTCAGTTTTTCAGTTAAGAAGGCATAATCTCTGTGTTTCTTCAAAATTCTGATTGGTATATCCTTTAGTACAATAACTGGTGCTTCCTGTATAGTCAATTTCTTCTTATAATGTTGTTGTAAAACTTGATCTTTTATCAGCTTTCTGACAAAATGCACCATGATATCCTTCGGGAGTTTATTCTGTATTGCATATCTGGTAGGAATTCTATATACTTTATCCAATTCCATCTCTACTCTTGGGATGTTCCACTACATAAATTCCACTAGGGTCTCTACTACCCTGTATCGAAGATCTTCATCTCGTGTCTTCTCCACATCTCTCAGATGAAGCACTTATTTTTTCTCTTTTTGTTCCAATAAGGCTAAATTGTCTTTTGCTATCCAAAATCTGCACTTGGTTATTCAGCTTTTTTACCTCCTCAGAGGTTTTTTTAACAGCCCCTTAAATATTTTTAATTTGCTCAGTAAGGTCTGTTTTACATTTTGTAAAATTATCTTCCATTTTCTTCTCAAATGAATCTAGTTTATCACTTAGTTGATCCACATGTTTCTGCATCAGATCTATAGGTGTCAAGCTTTCTATTGAACCTAATCTTTTTCTTGTGCCTTGAGACATTATTCCACTGGGTAGCCACTGGGTGGCTCGTTTCCTCTAGAAATAATCTGTGAGGCCTTTTTGTATATAATTAGATGTCTTTTTTATGTTTTGTCTGGTTTTAAGAGATTTTTACTCACAGTTCAGCATTACTCATTTTTGTTTACATTTTCAAAAGACTTTCAAGGTCATAACTTCAGCTTTAACTTTTAATATGGAGATTTTAACCAGTCCAGCAAAAAAAAATACTTTCCTCAAATATAAAATCACAAATTGCAGAAACAAATAAAACTTTTGGATTCATCATAGTCCATGTAGACTTTAAAAGCTCCCTGCCAGTACAGTATTATTGTTCAGTCACAAAGAAAAAAGAAGAAACAGAGGAAACATCCAGAAGCAGCTGAATATTATCTCAACACGTAGTAAATTGTGTTGTAGAGTTAATTAGTTCTAAGAAGCATGAAGATTAAGATTCAAAGAGTGCTTGACTTTAGATTCAATGCAGGTGGGAGTTGATGTATCTTTCCACGTCCCCAAAACAGCTCTCGACTGCCAGTCACCACCCAGCACAGAGCTGGACAGTAAAACTTTCAGTAGAACTGTCAAACAGAGCCCATGTGGATAAACTCTCGATCTCTCTTTACCCAAAGTGATTTATCAACTGGAGCGCCTCTCCAGTTGCTAATTAACGCTGTGTTGCCTCTCCTCTGCTGGGAAATCTTTCAGGCAGCCATGCCCCTGACCCTTGGACCACCTTCTAAGTAAAAATTTGTTCCAAGAACTCTGCTTGCAAGGCACCCTTGCAAGGTAGACCTTCTCTTTTAGTTCCCTGATAGGCTTGGAGATTTGTATCTGCTCCAGTGCCTGGGTATAGAGACTGGTGGCAGCTACTGAGGCAATTGTGAGAACAGCCTCTCATTGCCAGTTTGTTAAGTTCTGTCTCTCATTGCCAGTTTGTTAAGCTCTGTCTAAAAGGAAGCTGGGCTCTGTGCATGCTTCCCCTGCTCCTGGGAGAGGCAGCGGGTCCTGTCAACCTTGACACGACACTTCAGAAATGATGTCATCAGGCCCGTGGGGAGTATGCCCACTGCGTGCTGGCCTGGGAGGTTTCTTACCTCCCATACCCAATCCCCAGGGTCTTTTCCCCCACACATACCAGGTGAGTGGTGGCAGGGGGCAGAGGCTGGGAGCAGGAGATTCGCCACCCCCACTGAGGGACTTGGCAGCCCTAAATTGATGCCTGATTGCCACTGGTATTCTTACCTATGGGATAGCCTGGGCAATTACTGGGGGGGGGCAATGGCTAGTGGGGTGGGTAGCTATATAGCCAAGACATTCTACACATCCACCCTCTCTGGAGGCCGGCCAGTGCCAAACACGAGAGAGGGACACTGTACCCACTTATCCACGTGCCTCACTCAGCCAGTTCTACCCTGTGCAGCCACCTTATCCTCTTGTTGCTGATGGCACCCAGAGATCCCTGTGCCAAGTACAAGGGAGGGAAGGGACACCAGTGCAGATCCTGCATTGCCTTTCCCCCCACTCATTTTCACATGACAGTGGGCCAAAGGAGCAAATGAAGTGAGCCGCTGAGCTGTGCTGCTACACCTCACCCCATGGGCTGCTATGGCCTGGGTGTGTAATCCTGCATACTCAGAATTGAGGGGAAAGAAACATGAAGCAAGTTATCTAATTACAGTAATCTGAATTTATGTTTTGTTCATATCCAACTTTATAAACATCCTTCACTGTTCTTGAAGCAGATTCCTTCTCACTCAAGCCTCCTTGAATCTAACCAGCCAGTTTTATTCGGAGTGAAGTATTTCAAACCCTTAATAAACAGGAAAAAACTCTTATTTTGGGATCCTGTTGAGACACTGAGGCAATTTACAGGATGAAAATCTAAATAATAATTAAATAGCAATATATTTGAAACCACCATAGTACTCAGTACAGATAATTAATTAGAAAGCAACACAGAAATACTTAACTGATTCTAATTATATTAGAAGAATTCCTCAGCAGCATCCTATTTAGCAGCTTCATTACCTTGTCTCTTAAAACCTCATCTGAAAAAATGGAAGAGCCTAATCATTCATGCTTCTTTCCTATTTCCTATAACTCTTTGCTATTTATAGACACGGCCATTATGTACAACATCTTAGTGTTACCGTCTGTCAGAGTCATGATAAGTGCTTTGCAATTTGGTTATCCAATTTAGAAACCAGTGCTGCTTTTCATTGCTTCATCTGTATCATGCATTTTTAGATGTGAGACTTCTACATTTCTAAATTTTAAAAAATCACATTCATATAGCATTTAGAATTTAGAAAAACAACTTTCTAAATTGTAAGAAACTTTGTACTACCTTTCAACCACAATATTGATTGAATATCAGGAACCAACAAGCAGAATGGCATCCCAGAATCAGCTGATCCAGAGGAGTTAGCTGAGTTAGTCTGTAGTCACAAAATAGTAGAGTCCAGTAGCACCTTTAAGACTAACCAACTTTGTTGTAGAATAAGCTTTCGAGACCCACAGTTCTCTGTTGGATGCATCTGACAAAGAGAACTGCAGTTCCTGAAAGCAGAATCAACTGATTTTCAGAGCTTTTCATTAATTCCAAACCATTTCAAAAAGCTTCTCTGACAAGCTATTGGGAGAGGACATTCCCTCTCATTCTAATTACATCAGAATTCATCTGGCCTATCCTCATTATGGCAGATCAGAGGATAGCTTAGATACATAATGTTAAGTCAAATCAATGTGTATATTTTTCATGGTCTCAATTTTCCATTTGTGTAGCTGCCTCTACTCACTGCTGTTTAACTGAATATAAATTTCATAGAACTAATTAAATGCAACTCATTCTATATATTCATGTATTATTTGGAGCACTTTGATATTAATGTTCTGAAATGACATTACTATGGCTTTCATATTGTCAAATTCATTATTTCCACAGATAATCTAATATCACAATGTGAAAATGCTTGTATACCAGTTAAATGCCTCTGATAACCTATTAACAAATGGTCTAATTTTTACCCCCGTTACAGCCACTCACTCCCATTTTGAAAAAAAAATGAATATCCCAATACACTTCTAAGACTATAAGTCAACAATGTCCACTGAATGTCTTATTTCCTACAGTGGACAGCCAGATGCTTTCAGCCACAAAGCATACTTGAAGGCCAAGACAATTGGTGTTCATTGGCATACTGCCTGTGTACATTAGGCAACATTATGCAGAGATTTCTAATAGCCACTGACAGACCAATCTTCCATAAATCTGTATAACCCTTTTAAAATCATTTATATTAACAGCCACCACTATTTTTTGCACTGTATGAAGGAATACTTTCTTTTGTCTGCCTAGAATCTATTGTAAATACATCTCATTGGGTGATCTCCATTTCTAGTTTTGTGGCACAGGGATAATTTTATAAATATTTCATGTCTTAGGAATATTTTATTTAGCTAAAAGTCCCAAAACATTTTAGTTTTTCCTATAATGGAAGATGTTGTAACTTCCTGATCATGTTGGTTGCCTTTTATGTAACTTCTGGAGCTCTGCAACATCCTTTTTGAGATTAAACAACCAGAACTGTTGTTCACAGTAGTCACACCAGGAATTTTTATAATCCCTTCTGCTACTGCTGCACTTTCAGATGTTTTCATTGAGCTAACCCACAATGACCCAAGATACCTTTCCTGATTAATTACCACAATTTAGAACCCCATTGGGCATATACAAAATTAAGAGTTTATGTTACCAGGTTCCATACATCAATTTACACTTGTCCAGTTTGGAGAGATGCTTTGGTGCCAGATTGGATTTCTATTATTCTGAATAAATTCCCCACAAAACTTGACCATTTCACTGCTCACCTCTGATTCCATATTATTTATGAACAAGTTACGTACCATTGGTCACAATATAGTTGCACTTGCTCTCTTCCCTCCACTGTGAGAATAATGGAATTTCCATTGTTTAACAAGTTATTAATCCATGAGAAAAATCTGTCCTGTGAATGAGTCACAGGACAAACTTTCTGGAAGATCTATTATACTTTGGAATGTAATATGTATGTGTGCGCCATCAAGTTGCAACCAACTTATGGTGACTTCAGTAAGGGGATTTCAAAGCAAGTGAAAAGCAGAAAATGAATAGCAAAGGTGATTTACTATTGCCTTCCTCTACAGAGCAACCCCAGTCTTCCTCGGTGGTCTCCCATCCAGGAACCAACACTGCTTAGCACTCAAGATCTGATGAGATGGGGCTAAACCATGCCATTCCATTTTTGTGGAAAGGGATGTATTATGTTCAAACTGTTCACACACGCGCATGCACGTGTGCTAGCTTCATTTGTTACATGGTTAACAAAAATGAATAAGCAAGACAAAGATTCGTGTCACTTGCTCCTGGTTTAGAGGCTTCATGAAGGTCAGAGAGGGAGAATTAGAAAAACTGATGGAATATGAAACGAATATAAAAGCTTTCCCATTATCCAAGCTGAATTTTACAGCAGAACAGAATTGTGCTAACAGTTCTTTCTTGCCACAGTGTTGACACAGTAACATAAGGGAAGGCTTTCTTGATTTCATATTTTTTAAAGACTGGATGTCATAACTCTAATGATGGTTCTCTAGAACATATAGCCTCTGGGGTTAATTGAGCATATCAAAGAATTGTGCCAATTGGTCTTTCTTTCCAAACTAATTTCTCTAGTCATTGCTAGCTCAGTGACCATGAGATACCAATTGCCAGGTCCTGCCAGCTATGCTTGGATGACTTGTCTTAGTAGGGTTACAAGCATCTGTGCCCCCTCTGTTCTGCTCTTTCTCTTGTGCCTGCTTGTAACTGGCTGCCTACTGCCCTCTGAGCAATTTAACCTAGCATTTTTTGTACCATAGTAATAATTTCCTTTGGTGATCTGCACCTTCAGAGACATTGGAGCCTTTGCATCAGAAAGGGGCAGGTTTCCAAAGAGTCTTCATAATGTAAGACATAGCTATTTTTTAAAGATTTAAATCCAGTTTCAGTTTATTATGATGATGATCCAGGATCAGAATCTAAGTCAGTAGTATACAATACTATATGAGAGATACATTAATTACATATCTAGCATATCTAGGAACTGAATACAACAATATACAAATAAATAAAATTGTTAAAATGTTACTAAAATTTCTTAGAAGAAGTTATAATATTCTGTCTGATTAGACTAGTCATGGGGGAATTAGCTTTAATTCTCATGACTGGGTTTCCAATGAGACTAATCTTTAACCCATGACTGGGTTTCCAATTAGACCAATCCAGCCTCTACCCAGAGCGTGGCATTGTGAACACATCTTGGTACTCCTAATTAGACGTGGGCACGAACCGAAAAAAATTAACGAACCAGTGGATCATGGTTCGGTGCAGACGACAATCCCGAGTTAGCGAACCGCAAAGAACATTTCCTGTTACCGAACCGGATCGTGGTTCATGGTTCGGGGACGGCACAATGCAGCACGTTGGTATTCCCAGCGAAACAGAAACGGTGGCTGATGTTGGCGGCCGCCGGTCCTGACGGGCACGAGGAGAGGGTGAGGGGTCTGGACGCTCGCCAGCGGCACTCCCCATGTGCCTGCCCGCCAGGCCAAAGTGGAGCGCGCTGCTATACCCAGCGAGAAAAGAACGGTGGGTACTGCCAGTGGCTGCCGGGCATGGCAGGCACGGGGAGGCGGGGCGGGGTGTCTGGCTGCTCCTGGGCAGCACCCCCCATGTGCCCGCCCGCTAGGCCAAACTGGGCGCGCTGGTATTCCCAGCAAGAAAGGAACGGTGGGTACTGCTGGCGGCCACCGGGCCTGGCGGGCACGGGGAGGCGGCAGAGAGTCACCTCCCCTCAGGGGGCGGGGGGTCTGGCTGCTCACCAGCAGCACCCCCCATGCGCCCACCCGCCATGCCAAAAAGTAGCGCACTGGTATTCCCAGCAAGGGCAGGAATGTGGGTACTGCCGGTGGCCGCCGTGCCTGGTGGGCATGGGGAGGCGGCGACGAGCCACCTCCCCTCAGGGGGTGGGGGTCTGGCCGCTTGCCAGCGGCACCCCCCATGTGCCCGCTCACCAGGCCAAAAAAGAGTGCACTGTTATTCCCGGCGAGGGTGGGAGCGGACATGACATTCGGACGGGGGCCTGATCCCCCAGCCACCATAGGTCCTCACCCGAGGGTCCCACCGAGGAACAGTGGTGGCAGCCGACAATACCCACCTGCCTGCCTTGACAGAAAGGACGGGAGGGAATGGACCTGTCATGTGGAGGGTAAGTGGGAAGACCCCCCCACACACACACCGAACTCCAGGCCAAACAGGAGCTCACTGGTATTCCCGGAATGGGTGGGAGAGGACCTGTCATTTGGACAGGGGCCTGATCCCTCAGCCACCACGGATCCTCACCCGAGGGTCCCACTGAGGAACAGTGTGGTGGCAGCTGCCTCCTGAGCCATCAGCCTCGAGGTTGTAAGCGGCGCTGTCCCAGACCCCGGGGGGACAACCTCCGCCAGCGCAGCCTGCCGGAGCGCTCTACTCTTGCCAGCATCATCCACAGGGCAAAGTGATCCTCCCACTGACACCGCTCAGAAGAGCTGGTGGCCCCCTTTCTCCCCCCAATGGATGTTTCACTGGGTGAGGAGGGAGACAGGCTTGGGTGGTGCCTCTTCAGGTGCCAAGTCAGGGCCGTCGAACACAGGCGCTTCAGGTTTTTGCCACTGCGCACCAGGACATCACTGGCATGGCACCACACCAGACAGGGGTCATCAGGAAGGGCCCGAAAGTGCCTCCATACGGAGAAGTTGTAATGTCGACCGCTAACTGTCCCAGGGGAAGGAGGATGAACGGTTACAGGCTGCGCTGCGGGGCTGGACAACGACAACAGGGTGAGGGGTGGACTGCAGGAGGGGACACCACCGAGAGTTTGGGATGGGGATGGGAGGGATCTTTCATAACATACATACCATTCCTCCAGGGATATATCGCCCGCCCACCCCTCATCAAAATGTTGAAAGAGATTCTCTCCCCCTTGCACAAAGGCCTCTTGGGCCCTCCACAGCCCACACAGGTGAATTGGGGGGAGCGGGAGGACTCCCTGCGGCCCCCAAGCCACACCCAATACTGCTTTCCAGAACTGAACCAGGAGGACTGCCATCGCACTTCACCCCACAAACACCCTTGGCAGCCAACACAAGAGGAAGATTAATTGTGCCACCAAACTAGAATTAAGGACAGGAAAGGAGATGATTCTGTGTGCCCTCCGCCATGGTGCCCACTGAGCTTGGCCCCAGGGCCTGGCAGCAGCCCTGGCACAAGAGGGAGGGAGGGACTAGAGCCCTAGCCCACCACTCCCACAGATCTGAACAGAACAGGCACTAATAACACTGTCTGAGCCCTCAGTTGAGGTGCCCACTGAGCTTGGCCCCAGGGCCTGGCAGCAGCCCTGGCACCAGAGGGAGGGAGGGACTAGAGCCCTAGCCCACCATGCCCACAGACCTGAACAGATCAGGCACTGATTAATAATAATCAATGTGAGCCCTCAGCACCAGAGGGAGGGAGGGACTAGAGCCCTAGCCCACCACGCCCACAGATCTGAACAGAACAGGCACTAATAACACTGTCTGAGCCCTCAGTTGAGGTGCCCACTGAGCTTGGCCCCAGGGCCTGGCAGCAGCACTGGAACCAGAGGCTGGGGCTACAGCCATAGCCCAGCACACCAAGATGCCTGGGCAGAACAGGCACAGTGACTAAGAATAATAATAGTAATAATAAGAATCATAATTAAAATGATTAGGATTGTGATAATAATACGAATCATTTGGTGAGCCCTCAGCCCAGGTGCCCACCTAGCTAGGCCCCAGAGCCAGGCAGCAGCCCTGGAACCAGAGGAGATAGATCCCTATCCCCCAAAGCCAAGCTCAATTGTACTCTCAGTCTCTCTCCCCAAAGGCTAGCAAGTGGCAAGCAAGAGCTCTGTCCCACTCCACTGCTCGCTGAAAGTGAAACCCAGCCTGGGAGCCCACGGCTATTTATAAGCATGGGTCCCATTCAGCAACACAGGAGGTCTATGTTTGGCCGTCAGAGCTGCCTATCAGGGTTTGCAAGGATGAGATTGGAGTGCCCATGGCTACAGAACACCCCCTTCCCCCTCCCTCCCCTGGGTGTCTTCTCCCAACTTGTAACTGCTTTGCAGCTCCGTGGTTGGAAGGAAGCCCTGCTTATCAAGGAAAGCTGGGCTTCCATTTGGGTTTCCAGGGCGACAGGAGGAAGGCAGACAGAGCTCAGGCATTCCCCTGGCTCCATTGCCAGGGGAATAGATTGCTGGCGCCTGAGTGTCTGGCTTCCCGAACCACGCCTGAACGCCCCGAACCAGGCCTCTCCTGACCACTGGTTCGTTGGCTGTAGCCGACCACGATCCGCCGGGTCACGATTGTGCGATCGCCATTTTCATGGGGTTTTATGGTTCGTAATGCGGTTTGTGCCCATCTCTACTCCTAATAGAGATCTTAAGAATTTTGATTGAATTGCTTCAAGTTTGGCGTAGTTTTTGTACAGAGATACCTGTGCACCATACATGAACTGGGGTACTGTCTTGCCCTGAAAAACCTTCAGCTCATAGGGAATATAAACTCCTCCTTTGGTAAGAAAGAATCTCCATGTTGCTAAGGCTGTTTTTTGGGTGGATTCCATAAACTGGGAAAGGTGAGCAACCCATGAACCTGAAGATTGAAATATAAATCCCAAATATTATTTGGTGTAGTGGTTACGAGCGCAGGACTCTAATCTGGAGAGCCAGGTTTGATTCCCCACTCCTCCACTTGAAGCCGGCTAGGTGACCTTGGGCTAGTCACGGTTCTCTGGAGCTCTCTCAGCCCCACCCACCTCATAGGGTGTTTTCTTGTGGGGATAATAATAACATACTTTGTAAACCGCTCTGAGTGGGCATTAAGTTGTCCTGAAGGGCAGTATATAAATTGAATGTTGTTGTTGTTATATCCAAAAACTTTCACTTGTCCAATCTTATGTCCATCTATTTGCCACCTGTGAATCTTGGATCTTTTCGCAAAAACAAGTACTTTGGTTTTAATGAAATTTATAGTTAGATGTTCCTTATTACAATAGGTCAAAAGAGCTTGAAGAGCTCTTCTTAGCCCTACCTCAATGTGTGCCAGAATAGCTGTGTCATCTGCATATCAAAGCTTAAGAATGGATCTATCTGCAATAGTTGGGGGGGGTAAGATTTAAAAGTTGTTATTTTAAATACATTTTATTTTAACAGCCTTTAAAACTAGCACCTTTTCCATCTGAAATTGATTTGACAGGATGATTCCTTAGGTGAAAGGTACAATCTCTGAGAATCTCATCCAAATTAGATAGGGAAAAGATATGTTACAACTGGCAGCGGGTTCCCATTGAACAAAAGGGAAAAAAATAGATACAATAATAAAATAAATACATTTCACAATAAATATGAGATTGACAAAACTGCAAAATGAAAACAAAACAATATGCTTAACATATGTTTAAAAAATTACCCCTATCCTACAGAAACAAAGGTGCATTTCTAATACAAAGTAAACTGTAAGCAGTTCATACAAACTACATAAGGGACATCCTTTTAGGTACCAATTTCTGGGAGTGAAATTGTACACACCTGGAATTTTGTGATGTTCCATTTGAAAAAGCTCCTTGAAGGTGGAAGATTCTAAACATAGCAATACAGGAATGCAGCAAAACACCATTAAAAAGTCTATTTCTCCTCTACTTAATATCATTACCTAAGCTGAATAGGGTTGTGTTAGCAGTCGGACCCTCTCCTCATGCTTCCATCCAGTTTATGGATGGAATATCATAAACACCCCTTTCTCATATATCATAAGTCTAAGACGCTGCCTGGCCCAGAGTGGATGCCAGCCAGCAAGAGCCTGGAAAACTACCAAGACTGTGAGTCAGAACTGCTGACTTACTGATGCCTCACCACACCTCGGAGAGACATGCATAACTTAGAACAATGAGGCTCCCAGGAAATTCCTGACTTATCTTGTCAATACCCAATCTCACTTCCCTACACCCACCTACCCTAATCAAAGCTAATCAGCAAAAGGTCATCCAACAGATAGGAACCATTAAACCTCTCCCACCTTATTGTTCAGCCTCCAGACAAGCCATTAAGCCATTGTTTGAGAGGCAAAGATGTCAGCTTGCCACAGGGAGTATTTCATCCTATAACTGGGTTCCCCAGCCATGTGCTCTGTGTGTTCTGGATCCTTCCACAGTTCCCCAAAACTATTTGGGCTTCTTCTCTGTGAAACACTGGTCATTTTGCTGCCTCCGTAGACCCCTCTGCTCTTCAAGACTGCTAGCTATTGCCCTCCCTGATAATATATTCTCCCAGTTTCCTCCCTGATTTTCTTAAGTTAAGAAACTGCATTCTCCCGGTTTCCCTGATTCTCTTACACACGTGCTGTGTGTAAGTTCCCTATGTCTGCCCCTTTTCCTCTTTAATAAAAAAAACCTTTCCTAATTCATTTGAGACTTCTCTAAAGGCATAACCCCCTTAAACATAGGCGGAGAATCCCAGTTACCCCCTCTCACTTTCCTCCTTAAAGCTAATTCTCCCAATTAAGACCCCCTATTTGGGTAACAGTTGCCAGATGGTTTCAACAAAAATACTGTACATACTTGATAAAAAAATGTCAACCAATGTACTATCATTATCAATGTATTTACTTCTCAGCCCAGCCAAGTTTGAGGATATTTTAATTTGAAGAGTGCAAGTGTGAATGGGCAAGACATTTCTTTCTACAAACCTGAAAAGCACCTGAGGTTTAAAAAAAATGTGAAATCTTAAAAAAGAAATACCATTGGGCAGTTTAAAACCCTCCAAATGATAAAAGGAACACATGTAGTTTTAACAAACAGATGACTTCAGTTACTGCTGCTAGACAACCACAGCAGTTTTGCCAGCATTCCAGGCTTGGCTTCTGTCAGTAAAAAGCAGGGGACAGGGCAGGGCCCTTTCCTGGGATTTTTTGGCTTTTGAATGAGGACTTATCTGGGCCAAGTCTGACAGCAACCACAGGGTGACTAGCTACCAAACAACTTGCATGACTCACCCAGGACCAGCTGCTTGCTACTGGTCTACAGCAGCCACCCCACAAAAGCCTTTGTGGTTTAGTAACTAAACTTTCAAACTAGAATCTCAAATCCCCATTCTGCTTTGGAAACCCACTGAATGACCTTGGAGCAGTTATACATTCTCAACCAGGCAGGTGCAGATTGGCAATTAAGACCATTAGGACAACTCCTGGTAGTCTGATGGTCACCCCCCTCATCTGTGCCAGGCCAGCCCTGTGACAGAAGGACTAAGCCCAGACCACAGAAGCAAGGTGGGGGAGGTGGTGCATAGTCCTCTGACACAGGCAAGTCAGAGGAGGCAAGGTAGGATACTCGAGCTGTCTGAGCCCTGTGTGAGGCAAGATGAAGGAGGAGGCACTTGTCAGACATCCTGTCCCCATACCACTCTCCAAGCAACTTGCTGCTCCCAAACTCTCTAGCTTTCCCCCCTCCCAAGATACCTTTTCCACATTTCTTCAGAAGATTTAATCATGCCACCACCATCTACCCCCCACAGCTGAAACCAATATGGAAGCCAGCTGGTTGGCTGTGAAAGTCTCCCCCTTTCTAGCTTTCTTCAGTACACCCAATAGGATATCTCTGGGGGCAACCTGCCTGGCCACTGAGTGGTTATTCAGTTTTTTTAAACCTTGCTGGCTGCAATGGAACAAGCAGACAGGGGTGTTGCCACTTTATCAGGCATCAAGGGAAAGAAAGAGCACATGCATGGAGCTTGGCCACAGTGGTTGCAGGCTTACTTGATTAGAAAACATTGCGCATTTATATGTCCCAATTTAATTTATATTTTCCCAATTTAGTTACTGGACAGAAAGGGAAAATACTGGACTGTCCTGTTCAAAACTGGACTCCTGACACCCCTAAGGGCATGTCCTCATTACTCATTAAGAAAAATTTCACACAAACAGTTTGAAGCAATTTTGTTTAAATGTGAATTTACAATCTATATTGATCGGTGTGCGCATCTAAACTTACATGCTTTTCTCTGCTGCTTTCTATTTCACACTTTCACGTCATATGAGATGTTCAAAGGTAATTTAAACCACATATTTAAAAATATCCAATGAGTATGTGACATCAGAACATAAAAGACAGCCTACATAAAAGACAGGCAAAAGACTGCCTACATGAAGGAACATCTCAATCCTGTTTCCAGTGCAAGAAATTAATCCCAGGAGTAGCAGCAAAAGCACTATGCATCAGTCAGGACACTGAACCAATTAAGACTGACAAAGAATATATTAATAAAACTAACACACTTGATAGGAAAGTAGGGTTGCCAGCCTCCAGGTAGTGGCTGGAGATCTCCCGGAATTATAACTGGTCTCCAGGCCACAGAGATCAGTTCATCTGGAGAAAATGGGGGGGGGGGTGGACTCAACGGAATTATGCCATACCAAGGTCTTTTCCCTCCCCAAACCTCACTTTCTCCAGGTTTCTCCCCCTAGATCTCCAAGAATTTCCCAACTTGGAACTGGCAACCCTATAGGAAAGAGAAGAAAATAAATCTACCTGCCTTGCTAGTTAAGAGAGAGTGTGCACAGAGTTCTAGAAGAAAGGCCTAGAATAGTATTCTGCCAACAGACAAGGAAAACTCTCCTACAGTTCTGTCTAGCTAGAGCTTGCTGCCCCATGTAGAATCTTTTTTGCCTTCTTTGTACACAAGCCATTGCTTACGCTAACAAGCATCATATAAAGAATGTTTTAAAGATTATGTTAAAATTACTTTGAGGAAGGAGTTTACCATTACTCTCAATTCCAGTAACATGAGTGTTAAAATTCCAGGAGGACCTGCCTTCTGCCTCTTATGATAGAATCATCCACAGCTCTTTTAAAAGACTCAACCTTAGGCCTCATGCTTGCACCTCTTCATAGCTTTGCATCTTGCTGAAAAGCAGAGTCTGCTGTACATTACTTTGTCAACTCACCCATTTACAACCCCAGTTAGGATCTCTTTTTGGTGTGCAGACTAGCTACCAGGCCTTCTCTTCCACCACATACATTTACTATCCTTTCGGCAGAGTATCCTGCCACACTCCTAAGGGAATGTGCCAGGCAAGTGGAAAATGCCAAACTGTCTTAAATACTTCCTTCTACTGAAGACCCCTGGTAAAGGGAAGCTATGAATAGTCTGGAAGTCTAACAGGGGAATAAGCACAAAAGAACCGGAGTGGGGGTGGAGGGGGTCCAACTCAACTGCCAAGGACCACATCAAGGAGGACCGGAATCTAGCCATTTTCACACATGCCCATAAGTAAGACTGCACGAAACTCATGGAACGAAGCATCTTCCTAGCCTGATTTCCCGGCACAATCCCCTTTAATGGCGCGATGACATCAGAAATCACACCATTAAATGGTATCATGCCAGGAAATTGTGCTAGGAAGATGCTTCGTTCCGTGAGTTTCGCACAATCTTCCAGAGGCTTTGGCCGTGTAGAAACAGCCTCTTTCAAGCTCTGTTGGGGGAAGCAGGGGCAGAAGCCAATCTATAGTATCAGCATTTTCTTCCCACGTCTTCCTAACGTTTGTCAATATTTCAGTGCTTGTTCTTCCTATAGATAGGACTGTTATTTGAAAAGGACCAACTGACTCAAACAAACTGGATTAATGAGGGAAAACATTTTCCTGAATCAAAGATCACATCTGCTCTTCTTGAGAAGCGAGCATCACACACAAACACACACCTATCCAATCTATAATGTGTAGATCTAATTAATCCTGATCACATTTGCACTATTTTTAGCCATAAAGGTACAATTGCTCATTTCATGCCAGGTTGTACATCTTCAAAGAGACATAAATATACCTGAAAGCAGACAAGATCAAATGTCTATGTACCTCGTTAACCCACTTTTCCTGTAACACACACTCAGTCTACACTAGAATAGTCATTGCCAAGTATCAGTTAAGAAAATATTCTTATATAGATGCCATAACTAGCAGTCAGGGACTGGAATTACAGGAGCAGGTCCCACTTCAACCTACAACATGCTGATCTTTTTTGTATATAGAACTTTGTGTGCAGCAGCTTGTGCAAGTATAGACTCAATACATAAGGGATGAGCCATCTGGAGAGGTGGACATGATATGACTCCTTCCATATATTAATAGTAATTTTATCAAGAGATGCTTGCATGGAGCTAATCTTCCCTTTCCCCATATAGATATTAGTTCATCATTAAGAGCTGCCTTCTTCACATGTGAACTTTCCAGATGCAGGGGCTTTCAATAACTATCCCCTTTTTCCACGTGCATCTAAAAATGGGTTGGCACACATAGGAGAATGAAGTGGTAGAATAGATTGCACCACTTCAGGCTTTAGGTAAAGAATACAATTTATGAACAGTCCATTGTAATTTTTTTTAACTACCTACAAGAAACCAATGCTGCAAGCAGAGTCAGCGCCAGAAACTCTTTTCCCAATATCCAGTTGCTTTGCTTTGGGACTCATTCAAAAGTGGTAACTTGTAGTCTGAAGTGACAGTCCACTTTATCACTTAAGCATTCTACTTCTTTCTCTAGCATGTTTAGACCAGGTTTAGAATTTTGCGGTACAGCTATGTAAAAGATACCCAAATATTTAAATCAAAGGCATATGCATGATCATGAATTCCAATGAAATCATCAGAGATTTCCCCCAAGTAAACCAATTTTGAATTAGGTACCATTGCAGTGTACTGTAGCTTTTCATGTCATCTTTCTCCCTAATCCCAAAGACAGTTCTTTAAATACGAGTTGGTATAGCAGCACAAGCATTTTTCAAAGGGAAAATAGGACATGCAGAACAGTGGCTTTTGCATCTGAAAACATCTCATGTAAGCTTTTGTAACACACTTGCATACTGTGTAATCCTCTATAGTCCTGGATAAAGAAGCAATACATAACTGATAGAACATCAGAATTCAGATCATCTTTAAGGTAATTGCTTTTTGGAGAGATACTTTCTATAATGTTTTCATTTCAGGCAGCCAAGTCTTCAACTTCTGTAGCTATTAACATTTTTATAACAGCTTTTCCCTAAAGGTACAAATATTTCTTGGAAAATATTCCTAAACAGAGAGGACTACAGTTCTCACTCTTTTCCCTCTATGTTCAAAAGTCCAATGGCCAACATATATGCATGTATTTCATTCAGCAGTTTCAGCTGAATATGTGTGTAATATTCTATTTAAAAATATGTTTGGTATCAGATAATATACGTTCCATCTGTGGTGAATGGCCTTAAATGCCTGCTTTACACATAGAAATTAGGACAGCCATGAAATCATGACAAATCATTTCTAAACTCAACTAGGTTTTCCAAAATACACAGTGTTTGTGTGCACATCTATGTGTGTGCACACACACACAAAGGTGATTGGAAAATAACTAAATAAAACTGTAGCCAAAGAGACTTTATATAACAGGGTGTAATCAAGCACAAAAATGTATGTGTAAATAGGTGAGTGACAAATTTTTAAACATTTTCTAAACAGCAACGAATCTTCTACAGAAGATATACCAATACATTAGTAACATTAATAACAATAATTGCTATTACCAATGGAACACTGGCCCTTTTCACACTGCTTACCTGCTGCCGGAACGTCGTGAAATATCACACAAAAAATGAGGAAGATAGCATCTTCTCGCAAGAGTTTTGCGCGATGTCATGCAAAACTCTCGCGAGAAGACGCTATCTTCCACGGTTTTTGCGCGATATTTCACGACATCCCGGCAGCAGGTAAGCAGTGTGAAAAGGGCCACAGCTATGGTTCCTGCACTGCGCCATCTTATATCAATGTTTTTATGAACACATTTGAGCAAGTCATCCTTTAAAGAAACAAACTACAAACCACTCATCTACTGGCACAATACTAATGACATCTTTGTAATCAGCACAAAAGAAATGATTCAACAACTTGTCACTGGAATGATTCAGTAACTTTTAGCACTTTGAGATTAAAGCAAGCTACCCCTGGTAGCCATTTCACAATACCTTGAAAAAGACAGTACATTGTGTTCTCATAGACCCCCCAAACCTATGCAAATTGCTTGTGAAAGCTGGACTAAAGCTATCAGTCACAAGCCTGTATTGCATAATTCTAACCGTGAAACCCTAAACAGAGTTACTTCAGTCTAAGCTCACTAACTTCAATGGGCTTAGACTGGAATAACTCTGCTTGAGGTTTCACTGTAAATCCAGTAGTTGAGTCACTTGCGCCAATCTGAATGAAAGTGGCAAGTGGCAAAATATATTAGAGCAAACACAGGATCATCTCCAAGTCTAGCAGTATAATATAAGTTGTATATTGCAAATACTCTTAAGTGCCATGTAGCATTTGCTGGGAAAACTGGATGCCTTCATATCCTATTCCAGATATTCCAAGTCAAAAAACAAGCAAATAAAACAGCCAACTTTTTGTAATTTAGAGACCCACAATATTTAAGATCTGAAATATTTCAAATTAAAAAACTATCACATGCAGGGACATTAAAAGCAAACATACTGAAAATTAAATAGCCTTCAAGTAGCAGATAATATGAAAACTTTCATTGCCTATGCTTGTCATTGCTTTAAATCTCTCTTTCACGTCACAATTCTGAGTTACCACCATCAGCATTCTTGGAAATCCAACTGTTTCTGATTAGCCCAGAAAAAAGTACAAAAATAATTTTAAGGCTGTATTAATATACATATTTTATATAGCATGAAAAAGGCTCCTGTCTACAAAATATCATGCCATAATAAATTCATTATCTTTTGGAGTGTCTGGGGAGTTTGTTTTGTTTTGGTTTTGCTGTCACAGAATGAGCATGGCTATTCTTTCAAAACGAGCAAACATAAATTTGCTAACCAAACAAGAAAGGGAAAGCTAAAGTACACAAGACAGCATAGAAAAAAAGTGTCTGTCCAAAGGAGTCTACATTTGAGAATTTGGCTTATATACAGTTTGAAAAAAATAATATTTGATTTATACACTGTCCTTCAGGACAATTTAACACCCACTCAGAGCAGTTTACAAGTATGTTATTATTATCCCCACAACAATCACCCTGTGAGGTGGATGGGGCTGAGAGAGCTCTGGAAGAGCTGTGACTGACCCAAGGTCACCCAGCTGGCTTCAAGTGGAGGAGTGGGGAATCAAACCTAGTTCTCCAGATTAGAGTCCCACTGCTCTTAATCACTACACCAATCCAGGATAAAAAGCAAGAAATTGTTTTATAATGTCTTTAATCAGCCAAGCACAATTTAAAAAGAACTAAAAGATTACACACACTTTAAACATTTGGCATGCATCTCCTCCTGCACTAGTCTCAAGAAAAAGTGACAACCATAAGCCAACATCAACTTGAAAAGCTGACATGACACCTTTTGTACTACTGACTCCTTTGCACATGGATAAATATTTCAAAATACATAAACACAATTTATTCTACCAACACTAGCTCTCATAAAATGTTTTCCACATAGGTGACATCCTCCTGAAAAATACAGATTTGTTTGTAATGGTGTATGAAGCATAATTCACTTTGCTGATTCAGTATTCACTTTCATTTTATAAGAATCTTGAGTTTAATCTTCAAATGAATTACTTTTTGGTACTTTCACAGATCTATAGGGCTATTGCACAGTATCTTCTATCACTGCTCCTCATCTTTTTATTCAGGTCAGAAACAAAAAGAGAAGTATCTTCTGCTTAAGGAATATTCCATTACTTACAACTCGCATATTGACTTTCACAGAAATAAACACCTAAAATCAAAATATCTTTAAAGTGAGAAACCTAATCCTTATGAGTGATAAGATTCCCCAACCCTTCCTGCAATGACAGGATTTCTGCCTAACTTTACATAGAGGCTACTTCAAGGGTCAACTGGATAGAAATTGCTTATGAAATGGTATGTGCCAAAGAAAAAAGATGTACCATACATATATTCCTACAATGAAATTTAAAAAATAATAAAGCTGAATTAGCAGCCCCAATGTTGCCATAGCTGCCAATACGAGGAGAAACTAAAATATAAATGTCCTATAATTATATTACTATGACTGGATAGCAACAGGCCAGAAAGAGTAGTAAAGATTAACACACAATTAAACAATGCCATACATTTAATAAAGCCAAAATAATTTTAAATTATTAGAAGCCTGTTAATACACAATTTTTTTCCACATTAATCTGAAAATGGCCTATATCAATGTAGAACTAAAAATCAAAGTGTATGTTTTCCAGATGTCTTTAACTGTGTTGTGTATTTTAATATTTTTTTGGTTAAAATTATCACCTTCCAGCTAAAAGTTAAACTGAATTCATTAATATATCTTAACATGAGGATATAGATACGATTTTCTTGGTGCATTCAATAACTAGCATTTGGGAGAAAGTCCTAATAAACTCAGAGGGACTTCAGTAACTGAAATTTATAAACAGGCATATCAGATATTTCTCCAGTCAACACAGTTCTGCAACTATTTCTCCACACAATGTAAGGTCAAAACCAAAGAAAATAAAATAAATAAGCACAGCTCGGCAGTAAACAGAACAAGGTCAAGGGTGCTAATTTTAACTTTTTAAAATAGCTACTTCAACTCTTATGCTATTCTGGAGTTTGATTCAACGCCTGATTGTGCAACTTCAAGGATTTCTACCCGAGCATCCTTTCCCAGACTGCCAACAGCACTGACGGCGTGCTTTGCCTCACCTGTCACCAAACTGTACGTGCAATAGACAGGCTAGTCTTAATATCCCGCTTAAGAAAAGTCTTGAGAGCCACTTTTCCACCCCAAAGTTCACGGATGTTGTACTTGTCAGTACTTTGGTTCAAAAGCGAGAGCAGCTACACCTGCCAATTGCTGGCAAGACAACCCAGGCAGGGAAATATAACACAATACTCCGGGGGGTGAGGGGGAGGCGATCCGTGGGGTTCAATTAACAGAACAGCCACCTTTTTATTTTACCTGGTTTGCCCCCCACCTCAGTCCACTTGGTTTCATCCGCGGAGACGAAGAGTGTGCTCTCCGCTCCCCCTCCCCAGCGAGTACTGCATTTGTCTCCAAAAGGCTGGATAAACAAGAGCCCAGCCCAGAAAGCAATGAGGTCAGTCCGCTTGGTTCGATCAAGGGCGGGGTAAGAAGACTGAAATTTTTCGCCTCAGTCACGCGTTGTTGTCTTTCCGACACGCACAGGCACAAATCAGCCGGATTCTCTCCGAGGCGGGAGTTCCTACCTTCCCCAATATCCAGGCGCCACAGCCGAGCGTCCCTCCCAGAAAGAGCGAGCCTTCCTCACAGCTTCCGCCGAAGCTGGGAAGGGAAAGCGCTTTCCGTACTCCCCGTAGCGTTTGCTGGCCAACCTGCTGCTAAGGGGCGAGCAGCCTCGATCTCTCCTCGGCGTCTGTTTGCGAGCAGCCGCAACAGCATCAAGCTGGTTTCGTAAAGCTCTACCACTCTCCCCTGCCGTGTACTGAATATAGCATTTGCACTCTGTGTGTGTGTGAGACTGAGAGAGAAAGAGACTTTTTTTTTTTGCGTTAATGCTATTAGGGCCACCACCTGTCGATCCTGTTCTGTCCTAGACAGCATGAGGCGTAAATACAGCCCACGCCAGATGCCCTGGCTTTGGAATGTGTATATTAATCTCTCCTAAAAAGCTAAACTATTAATCTCACGGATTCGGGAAACGATCCTTTCAACACCAATATCCTTCTCTTTCTTTAATGTTGCTATATTCCCATGCGGCAACTGCCATTTTTTTACAAAAAAATAGGCCTACATTCCATGCCCATCTGTTCCCAGACACATCCAAGTGCTGGTCCTTAGCATTACAGCCATAAAGAGTTTGCAGCCCGGTACTCCCTCTTCCCATAGGGTCTAGGTCAGCTATTAATATTTTCCCCCAAGTCTTGTGTTCTTTAGAGGTAGGGCAAATAGGAAGCAGACCCTGGGCTTTCTCGGTGATGCTGTGTTGCCTTTGGACTGCTTGAAGTGTATCAGGCACATTCCTTACATATCTGGCACCAAACCAAATACTGCTTTTTACTCCCCAAGCTACTATATGTAGCTTGGGGAGGGAGGGGGGAAGAGTCTGCTTCTAAACTGAGCATTATTTTATGAATATCAGTCAAGGCAGCTGAGTTGTGTTTTATGCTGCTTTTATGTCATGGTGCTTTTTATGGCCTGTTTTTATGCTCTTGGTTTTATGATTTTATTGTATTTTTTGTACCTTGTGAGCTATCTTGAGCAGGTCTTCAGAGAGGTAGCATATAAATGTTCTAAATAAATAAATAATGCATGATCATGTCCAATAATTATTTGTTGTTTTCTTTGCCCTCAAAGATGTTTTGGTTTAGTAAACCCCTTTTGCAAACTTTGAAACTATAGAGTTTTTGCTAGGCAAATTAACACCATCATTTAAAAAGGAAAAAAACCATACTACTTCCCTGGGAGAACAGAGATTTTAATTTGTCTCCCCTACATTCTAAGCAGAGCTACACCTTTCTAAGCTACTGACTTTAATAGACTTCAAAGAATGTAATTCTGTTAAGGATTTATCCTCTAAGCTGGGGTCCCAAACCTTTTAAGGCTGTGAGCACTTTTGTAATTTAAGGCAGTGGCAGGTGCCGCTACAGAATCGCTGCCATTGAAGGCGGAACCAAGTGCATGTATTCACACATAAACAGACATGCATACTGAAGAAGCTCAAGAAGGGATAACATGCATACAGAAGATGATGACCAAAAGGGAAAAGGGAGGATAAAACACACGAAGAGAAAAGATGACCAAGGGTTGAAACGGCTGTATCACTACTCTGTCCTCACTGTCTCACAGCTGATTGTCAGGTCCCATTTACAGGATCCTGGCTTCTCCAGCAAGAAACAGTGAGGAGAATCCAAATGAAAAGCCCCTTTATTTGTACGAAGGCAATGTCCCTGCCTACTTTCCTGAAGCACCCAGCTGATGCAGTGGTGCCTAAGTAACCTGAACGCCCATGCTGGGGAGTGCTACATCATGCTGGCTTTCTAGTAGATGGAACTGGGACCCAAACAACTGGCATAATCTGGAGGCAGGTTCCTGTATTGTACAACTTTGCCATGGACAAGAAATAGAAATATTATATAAAGACATTGCAAGCCTTACGTCAGCTGTCTGGATCATGTGAGAATGGCCCGAGAATAGGATTTTTTTGAAGATCTAAAATGGCTTGTAGACTAGACATTTTGACCAGACATTCTGACATGACAGCAAGACAATGCAGAAGACCCTGGAGAAAGATTATTCACTGTTGGACAATTTTATTGAGTCTTTTATTGGATTTATCAAGTGATCCGTGTGGAAATAAGCTTATAGGTCCTCTGCCAAGCTAAAGAAAATATTGATGATGCAAAGTACTTAGGTAATATGTAAACAGTTTGCCATATGTGTTGACCCAAGTTCCAACTGTAGCCTATTTAAGCTATCTTGGGTTTTTTTGAGGGAGAGGGAGATAAGTGTGGATATTGGCTTTTTCCTGCATGGATGACTTTTGCTGCATTTGGCCCCAGATCTCTTAGAGTTTTCTTCTGAATTCTGGACATTTAACTCCCCCTTCAGATTTCAATGCAGCATTTTCAAGATTTCTCTTTGGATTTTTTGTCTGTGCTTATTCTCCAATGTTTTTCTTACTGCAGTTTTCAGTTGGCTTTTTCAATCATGCAGAATTTTCCTTTTGTTTTTTCCCCCTCCAGCCTCTGTTCGTCCCCCTCCCCTCTGCAGGCCACTTCTAGCTGATTGGTCTCTCCATCCTCCTCTCAGCTCTTCCCTTCTCCTCCTCCCCTTCCTTTCCCAAGATGCTTCTTGTTTTGTATGTGTGAAGAAAACTTAATGACATTATAACACCGTAACATCATTCTTATTGCATTGTGTTGGTTTACCCCACTTGTACCAGCCTCTGACTCCCAGCTCTGGGTCAGCCTTCATGGGTCTCTCGGATTTGAACTGGGGAGGGGGGTCATAAATCCTAAGCAAAAATGTCTAGTTGGAGCATGACTGTCCTGAATTATGGAATTTTTTTAACCAAGCATAATGATGATATAACATTACAAAATCATTAAAAGGGGTGTATGGAAAGGTAGGTGGCCAAAATGAACCTGATGCTTAAGGAGCAAACACTCAGAAAGAGAGGAGCAAACTGCCCATGCAGAAAAGGCCACTGTTGTGAGTTTGGCTACCTTGATCACTGTATATGAGTGACTGACAAATATAAATTAAAAATACTTGTAGGTAAGCATTCTGTGTATATTACAACAACCAGATCATCCTTGTCCACACTCTTGTTAGCCCCCTTTGGTTGGTGAAATAGGGTTTCACTTTGGAAAAGCCATGCTGATTCTACTTTAGTAGGACTTATTTCTCTGTTGGCTTATACTTCTGTTTTCAGTAACAATTTCCAATAGGTGAGACCTGCTGAGGTCCAGATTACAGAGCTAAATTCCCCTGGGGAAAATGGCTGCTTTGATGGGGGTTCTCGGTGACATTATATTCTTTTGAAGTCCCTCCCTTCTCCAAACTCCACCCTCCCTAGGTTCCATCCCCAAACTTCCCAGAATTTCCCAAATGGGAGTTGCCAGCCCTAATTTCCAGTTTATACAGAACAGATGTTAGATGTCAGTTGTTTTGTATGCCTGAGGGTATTGTATTGAGCCTTTTAGTTGGGGTTGTTTGAACCTCTTCTGTACCTGTAGTTTTAGGGAATTGCTGAAGAGGTAGAGCTCAGTGTTGCTATTAGGTCTGTTCTGAGACAATAACCTAGTTATGATTAAGGCCTATTTCTTTCTACTGCAACATCTGGCATTAGTCTAACTTGCCTGTATTTTTCATTATCTCCTCAGGATCCCCTTTTCAAAAACAACTTTATATTAGGTACATTATAATCCTCTAGTCAATTTTAGTGACACACTACACATTTTTATTATAAAATCAACCACTTCACATTTTCTTTCCCTGTTTTTCTTTTCTTGGTTGCATGTCATCCAGAACATAAGAACCCTGTTAGACCAGACCAGTGGTCCATCTAGTTCAGCATCCCATCTCACATAATTAATCTGGAGAGCCAACAACAGCACAGAAGACAAGGCCTTCCCCTGATGTTGCATCCTGGTACTGGTATTCAGAGGTTTACTGCCTCTGAGTATGGCGGTTCCCTATAGTCACCATGGCTAGTAGCCGCTACTCCTTCAATTTGTCTAATCCCCTTTTAAAGCTGTCTATGCCTATGGCTGTCTCTACATCCTCTGGTAGTGAATTTCAATTTTAATCACTTATTCTGTAAAATATTTTCTTTTGTCCATCCTGACTCTGCTGCCCATCAGCTTCATTGGATGCCCTCAAGGTCTAGTAACATGGAAGAGGGAGAAAAAGTTCTGTGTCCACTCTTTCTACACCATGCATAATTTTATAAAGCTCTATTATGTCCCTTCTTAGTCATCTCTTGTCTAAACTGAAAAGTCCTAGACTCTTCAGCCTTTCCTCAAAGGAAAGGTGCTTCAACCCCCTAATCATCTCGGTTGCCTTCTGTACTTTTTCAGCTCCGTAATGTCCTTTTTGAGATGTGGTGACCAGAAGTGCACTCAGTATTCCAAATGAGGCTGCTCCAGAGATCTACACAGGGACATTGTAATATTGGCTGTTTCATTTTCAATCCTATTCCTAATAATCCTCAGCATAGGATTTGCCTTCCTCACTGCTGTAATATATTATGTTGATGCTTTCATTGAGCTATCCACTATGACCCCAAGGTCTCTTTCCCACCCTAGTCTCACCCAGTTCAGATTCCATTCGTATATTCTTAAAGTGGGGATTTTTTTGTTCCAGTGTGCACAGAACTTCATTTGCCACATCGCTGTCCACTCTCCCAGTTTGTGGAGATTCTCCTGAAGCTCTTCATAGTCAGCCTTGATTTCTACCATCCTAAATAATAATGGGCCTGGGAGGCAAAAACCCTCCCGGGCCAGTGTATAGCAGGAGCGTTCCAACAGGCCATGACAATGTCATCACACCTAGCAGTGGGCATGCTGCTGCACTTCACAGAGCCCCCAGTTGGCTCCTGTGATGCACAGCAGCATGCCCCTTGCTGGGCGTGATAATGTCTCTTCTGGAAATGATGTTATTGCACCTGGTGGGAGTGCTCATGCACTTTGCACATGTGCAAAAACAACTTCTTGCTAAGTGCCAGGTTCACCACCACCCCTCCTCTCACTGGGAGGGAAGGGAACCTGGCAACCCTACCTGTTACAGAGTCAGACACAGTGACTTTTTAGCCCTGCAACTTAATTTCTTGATGCTTCTGTTTGACTTAGTTCTTCCAACACCCTCCCCTAAACAGTATCTTTGTCACCTTCCAGTGAAAACTGATGCAAATAATTCATTCAGCTTTTTTCCTGAAATCTTCCTTTGGCAATGCTTTTACATTTTGTTGTCTAAGGGCTCCACCACTTCCCTAGCTGCATTTTTGTTTCTGATATATTTAAAGAAATTATTCTTATAGCTTGTATTAATATTATTAGCAGTGCACTCCTCATATTCTTTTTTCACTCACATTATCATCAATTTACACCTGTTTTTCCAGAATTTGTACTCCTTGTTCTCCTCATTTGGACAAGACTTTAAAGGAAGCCACCTTGCCTTTTATGGCTCCTTGACTTTGCTCACTCCTGGCACCCTCTTATATGTGTTGGTACTTTTCCTGCTTTGCAAAATACATTAAGTTCATGTGGTGCTTGCTGTAAGAGCCTGTCTGCCTTCACTGCATTCTGTATTTGTAAACAAAACGATTATTTCAAAGACATTGCAGTGCTGTCTCTTCCAAAGGAAAACATACCCTCTACCATTACATTAGGATGTTCTAATTGCTCTGAAGTGGGCAGCACATAACATATTTTAGCAAAAGGATGCCCTGTTCTTTGATTCAGTACTCTTCTTGGGCAGAATTAGCAGCAACATGATACAAAAGGAAAAAAAGCCACACAATTTGATGAGGCTAAATCAATAGCCCCATGGTCCTAGTTAGCTTAAAACAATTTACAATTGATTTTGCAGCTGTAGCCTTAGGAAACAAAGTGCAGAAGACTCTCTTGAAGAAAATGCATTGTTAATTTTTTTATGAACTATTAAATGCAAATAAATAAATAACTTGGCCTTATGGAAGAGAGCCAAAAATGTTCTAAGAATGGTTTTTAATGCTAGAAAGGACTCAGAATCCCCAAACTCACTTAATAAAAACCATAAAATGCAATAGGATTGTTTGTGACTTACATCCATCCATTCTATCAGGCTACACAACTTTTAACAACATCAACAACATTCAATTTATATACCACCCTTCAGGACAACTTAACACCAACTCAGAGCAGTCTACAAAATATGTCATTATTATCCCTGCAACAATCAGCCTGTGAAGTAGATGGGGCTGAGAGAACTCTAGAGAGCTGTGACTGACCCAAGGTCACCCAAATGGCTTCGAGTGGAGGAGTGGGGAATCAAACCTGGTTGCCCAAACTAGAGTCCCGTTGCTCTTAACCACTACACCAAAGTGGCTTTTAGGTTATTACATAACTCTGCTTTCTCTGAGAGTTGATTGTTTGATTAATCCGTATTAAGATATAACTACCACATGCTATTATCTACATGAAATTGTCTGAATTACAACACCTTGATGACACCATACGGTAAAATTAAGTGTAGTAATCACACTTCTACACTGCTATTAAAATAAACAAATGTAATGGCCAGCGGCAGCGCCAGGGTTTTCGGCGCCTGCAGCGGCCAGCGAGCCGGGTGCCCCTGTGTGCGCGCACACACACTCGCACCGGCCTGTGTGATGACGTTGTGTGTGACGTCATCATGGGTGCACACGCATGCCAGCCCAATCACTGTAGCGGGCGGCTGGGACGGCGCGCGGGTGGCCTCCGAGCTCTCCCGCTATGTTGCCCTGCACCACCGCAGACGTGTGCTGGCGGCGGCGGCAACATGGGGCGGGAGGGCTAGGAGGCTGCAGCTCCATGGCGCGTGCTCCCGCCCCCCGCGCCTCCTCCGGTGCCCCCTCCACCACCCCGCACCCTGAGGCCACCGCCTACCTGGCCTCCATGGGCGCCCCAGCCCTGGTAATGGCTATTTGTCAGTGGCAGGCAATATTTTACAAATGTAAATTTAAGGTTTAAAAGATACAGAGGAGTTAGCCGTGTTAGTCTGTAGTTGCAAAATAGTCGTCAGATGAGCTTCTGACGAAGAGAGCTGTGGTTCTCGAAAGCTTATGCCTCAATAAAGTTGGTTAGTCTTAAAGTTGCTACTGGAATTTTTACAATTTTAAGGTTTAAAATATTTGTAAACTTGTCTAGGTAGCATTATTTATTAATTTTATAACATTATTAATTTCATTCTAGCTTAGGGTTGCCAGATCTCCCTAGCCCCATGGCGGGAGATGTGGGACCTGGCTCCTACCTTTTCCATTTCCTTTAGTACGCCTGCACACTCCTGACTTGCATGATGACATCACTTCCAGAAAGTGATGTCATTCTGTGGGTCATGGACATCCTGGGAGCACTCCCGCGCTATCCAAGTGGCCAAATTGAGCTGAATTGGGCCACTGCAGACTGCAGCAGCGCTCCCATGCTACACAGTGGCTTGATTCAGGCCGATTTGGCCCAAATCCAGCTGCTATGGAGTGTGGTAATGCTCCCACACTATGCAGCAAGCTGAAACAGCCCAAATCTGGGATGATTCAGGCCAAATCAGCATGAATCCAGTCACTGTAGAGTGCGGGAGTACTCCTGCAACCTGCAGTGGCCCAATTTGGTCCAAATCAAGCTGAAATCCATCTGAATCAGGCCCAATTTGGGCCAAATTTGGCCTGAATTGGGGAGCTGCAGTGCACTGGAGCATGCTGCACCACCTGGGCTACTCCCCAGGAGGCATGTTCCTCCCCACCGGCCAAGTAAGCAGGTGTAGAGGGTGGGTACGGGGGATCCCTCGCACCCGGCGGAGGATTGGCATCCCTATTCTGGCTATATCACCTGTCTACCAGAAAAGTGCCTGAAGCAACATATAATTAAAATGATACCTATATATATATATATATATATAGGTATCATTTTTTTATATATATACATTATATTACATTACATTACATTACATTATATTATATTATATTATATTATATTATATTATATTATATTATATTATATTATATTATATTATATATTATTATATAATTATATCACATAATAATTATGTGATATAATTATATCACATAATAATTATGTGATATAATTATATCACATTATATTAATATCACTCATATAAAAACAATGACGTCATTGGAACCAGCAATTTTGTTCTCTCAAGGCATTATGTTGTTGGCACTGTATTTTTATATTTCATTTATCCAATCACTACTTTCTCTCATAAAACATTTTGCATATCAAAAGCATCTGGAGACTGTTGTGTGACCAATAATTAAAGTGGCTGAATGTTCAATTATTATAGATCTGTAATGGAATACTCAGTTGAAGACAGGATATAACTTCTGTTCTTGCATGCTCCATTAATTTGGAAATACAAAACAGGTAGGGGTAAAAGACAGTCATTGCAGTAATTAGTCATCAAGGAACAAAATATCTCTTCTTCCCCCTTTTAAAGATTAATTGGAAGTTGTGAAGGAACTTCTCACTAATTCTCACAAATGAATTAGTATAGCTGCTGCACATTTCTAGATTATGCATATTTTGTGAACAAACAAGCAGAATTATAATTACAGTCAGGGAAGTCATGCAACTGAGAGCATTATATGCACATTTTTTAGTTCATGTCAATTCATTTTGTTTATGGGAAAATGTATTTATATGTTAGTAAACAGAGTGTACTTTTTCTTCATACACATAATGATTCTTTAAAAAATAATCTCATTGTATTATTCTAATGGTGTAACTCTTTGCTTCATTTTTAGAAATACTGCAAAACTTTAAGCAAATAAGTATCAAACAAAAGTCCTCACTGCCTTGGCTCCAATAAAAACGTAAATTCTGTTTAGGGTTGCCAGTCCCCTGCTGGGGGTGAGGGATCCCCCACTCCTATCCTCCACCACCACTCCTTCCCCACTTACCTGGCCAGTGGGGGAGGAACATGCCTCCCAGGGGCGCACTCTTGGGTGATGCTGCGTGCTCCTGCAGGACCAATCTAGCCCGAATTAGGCCACTGCAGAGCATGGGAGCACTCCTGTGCTCCACAGTGGCCCAATTTGAGCCTTAATCGGGCCAGATTGGCCCACTACAGAACATGGTATCACTCCCACACTCCACAGCAGCCTGATCTAGGGCAATTCATGCCCAAATTGGGCCGAATCGGGCTTGAATTGGGGCAGATTGGGCCCGATGATGTCACTTCCTGGAAATCACATCATTGCACAGGCTGGGAGTGTGTGCGCCTGCACAAGCAGAGGGGAAAGGTACAGGGGGACCTGGCAACCCTAGTTCTGTTTCCCCTCAATTTCTACTGTCCAGTAGTTAGATCCTCTTAATGGTCTCTGTGTCCACACTTGCAGGGGAGATGTAGATAATTAGAGATAGGGCTACTTTTGTTGTGGCACTTCACCTTTGGAATGCCCTCCCCCTTAAAGGCTCTTTGGGCACATACTTTATTGTCCTAAAGCATCAAGCCCAAACTTTTCTGTGTACCTAGGCTTTTAACAGAGGTGTACTATCTTTATAAGCTGTTTTTGTAGCCGGTTTCTAGCTCAAGGGCCTTGTTATGGCTTGTGGTTTTATTGCTTATTTTAATATTAGTTATGTTTATGTCTCTTGATTTTTTTAAAATGCTGTGATTCACATCAACAGGTCTCTGGAGATGTTACATCAGATTTTGAATTACATAAATAAGCTATGTGGATCACAAAGGGGCACTAATTCATCAATAGTTCTGTCAGCTGTGTGGCCTGGCAAGGAGAACCTGGAAGGGCTGGCAGCTTATGTTTGTGTAACTGTATGGACTAGATTGCAAAGATGAAACTAATCTGATTTCCCAAACTAGAACCACATTGATATGATCTTCATATTTACATCTTACTGTGCTGATAGCTTGACAGCAAGTTCCCCAACAGGCAACAGTTTCTTCTCCATGCTATTCCCTGGTCCGAAGCATATTTTGTACTAACTTCTCTGTATTGCCCCCAGGAGAAATGCAGATTAAAAATCTGGGGGAAGCAGTTCCCCAAATAAGCTTTAGACCACCCCAAATCACACATCCTCAAATTCCCCTACATGGAGACATGTGCCAGTCCCTGTTCCAAACATTAGTTCTGGCACCAAAAGAGTTTCAAGCAATAGCTGGCAATCAGCTGTGTTGAGGGGGTGCTCCTCCTGCTGTACACAGTGATTCTGGGGTCCCATTCTTGACTTTTGCCCAGGGCCCCAGAATAGGAGATACCAATTAGCAATCTTACCACTGTATTCTTCACCAATTGAAGCTAAGCTGGCTTCAGAAACAGCCCCATGTAAAGTGTATTAGAGAAATCTAAGGGTCAAGCTAGATGTGCAAGTTTTTAAAGAGTTGGGCCTGGGTTCCTCAGATTAAACTCGACTTCCCTGGAGGCACACAGCAGGTTTGGGGAATGACTGTTAAAAAATAAAGGAGAGCCCAAACATCCTCAGAATGTCTCTGCAGGGGAAGGACGGGCTCCTCCCTCCCCCCACATGCCATTTTCCCATGTCACAATAGCATGGGGGGGATTTTTTTCCTGTGTTTTTACTGCTCCATTTGCACAGAAAAAACAGAAAATAGGAAGCAGAAAAAAACAGAGAGAAAACCTCCCTCCTGTTCTATTTTGACATGGGGAAATGGCTTGAGAGGGGAGAGAGGAGCCCCCTCCCCCTACAGAGGCATTTTGAGGACACTTGAGCTCTCCTTTATTTTTTTAACAGCCGTTCCCCAAAGTTGCTGTGTGGCTGCATGTCTAGCTTGACTCTAAGTTGGGTGTGATTAGAGCATGTCCAAATACTGCCTCTTATGGAGTGCAGTAACATGAGTGACAAAAATGGGTCAACAATGCCTTGCTCACTGTGCTAGCTCTTAGGTATTTTTATTTCTTCTATGTTTTTATGTTAGAGTTTAGAGTGAGTCATGGCATATTAATTCTTTCACCATACAGGCTTGTACTGACAGTATAGCTCAAGAAAGTCCTGGTTTGAGGATTGCCATTTATTTGTGCTACAATAAAAATGCAATTAATAGGGACTTCCAGCTTGGGGATCATGGAGGTCTGAAGCAGCTCAGGGAGCTGGGCTATCCAAGTTGCTGTTTGTCTGGGCTGGTGGGGTGCAAGATCGCCCGCGGCCCCCTGCTTTCAGGCGGAGAGCAGGCAAGAACGCTTGAGACCCAGAGAGTGAGTAGATCTCGGCTGAGGGGAGGGTTCTGAATAAAGGACTTCCTTTCAGCCTTGAGGTCCCGCTCTAAGATGGGTGGCTGTAATCTCTGCAGCAGCTTTGGAGTCATTGAATTGGCATAGGACCACCGTACCCAAGCTTCAGTAACACCAATGAACTAATTTGAACATCAGAAACGGTGATTACAACCCAGAAAAGAGCCAAAAAGGTAAAGATCGATATCTCTTCTATGATGCTAGATTTGGACTGGAAAAATAAAGTAAAAGTGGAAATCAGGCTTTGAAATTGAGTAAAGAGCTAATTAAGTTCACTCCGGAAAGGAAATAACGTGAAAATAAGACTTTTTAAAGCTATTAGAGGAGAAAAGAGACAATTGTTTATATACTTGCGGTTTTGAGAGATAACGAACTGTGGGAATGGAGGAAATATCGTGAGAAGGTAGCTGTGAGACGGGAGAAGGAACAGGAAGTGCATCAGAAACCATCAAGCTAAGGCGACAGAGGGACCGCTGAGAGGAGAAGGAAGTAGAAAATCGCCATTTTGGAAGAGGGAAAGGGCATGATTTCAGTGTAAAAGGAAGTGCTCCATTTTGAAGAAGGAAAAGGGCAAGACTTCAACCTTAAAACCATAGAGAAAAGACGCCCGACATTTTGGATGATATAAAGCGCATCACAGAAAAAAAAATCGAATTTTAACTGATTAAAATAGCGGAAATAAAATATTTAAATCACGGATTTGAGGAAGAGAGCAGACTCGTGGAAGTGGAGTAAATCAAGCCCCACGATGTCGAAAAAAGACTGGCAATCAGCATTTGATAACTTGGATAAAAAGATGGTGGAAAGTAATAAAGAGTTAAAAGAAACTATGCGAGAGATGTTGAAAGATCTTAAGGAAACAATTAAATCGGAGGTGGCTGAACTGGCGAAGAATATGGCAGATGTTAAGAAGGAATTACAAACGATGCGGCAAAATGTTAAAGAAGTTGAAGAAAAAACAGAAAAATTGGCTACCTCTCTCAAAGTGGAAACTTCAGTGCTAAGCGGCAGAATGGCTGTGATGAAGTGTAAATACATGGACAGACAACTTCGTTTTAGAGGCGTCCTGGAGGAGGAAGGAAAAACCCCCCAAGAACAGATTTTGGAGATTTTGACAGGATTCTTGAATAAAACACTGGAGGAGATTGCAAGCAACGTGGATGTGGCGTACAGAATTAACTCAACATATGCAGCTCAAAAAAATCTACCCAGAGATATGATTGTGCAGTTTATTACAAAGAGAATGAAAGAAGAAATTCTTAGCAGGCATTTCCAAAATCCACTGGTAATGGATGGGGAAAAGGTGAGAATAATGAAAGAGCTACCCAAGAGAGTTTTGATGGAAAGGAAAAAATACAGAGAACTTACCCAGGTTCTGAAGGAGTTAAATATAAGATATAGATGGGAGATACCAGAAGGTGTGAACTTTGAATTTAAATCAACTAGAAGAACCATCAGATCACGACGAGATGGAGATGTTCTTTTTTGACAATGAAAAAGACTTACCTAAGAGACCTAGAACATAATCATGGAGTGCAAAGTAATTTCATGGAAAGTAAACGGACTAAATTCACCTTCCAAACGCAAGGCTATTTTTCATTGGATATCTAAACAACAATGCAGTGTAACTTGTTTACAAGAGACCCATGTTAAAAAAACAAGATCTAAAGTATTTAAAATATAGTAAATTGGGTAGAAAAATTGTGACTGCAACTAAACAAAAGAAAAGAGGAGTTGTTTTGTATGTTAAAGAAGAGTTACAACCTAAATTGATATTTAATGATTTGGGAGGCAGATATGTGGCGGTGGAATTTATTTGGAACTTTCAAAAAATATTGATAGTGGGAATCTATGCACCAAATGGGTCCAAGGACAATTTTTTTTAAGAATTGATGAATCAACTAGATCAAGTGACATATGCTCAAATAATTTTGGTGGGCGATTTTAATGGGGTGGCAAATTTGCAAGCAGACAAAAAAACAAAGGGAATACAAAAGAAAAGGGGACTATTGCCAAAATCATTTTTTGAAATACAAAATTAGGAGAATTTAGAAGACGTTTGGAGAAGAAGCAACTCTAAGACCAAGCAATATACTTTCTATTCTGCAAGACACTCATTGCTATCGAGAATAGATATGATCTGGGCCTCAAAAGACTTAACAATATGGACTAAGGAGGTTGAAATAATGCCTAAAGTGAGCTCAGATCACAATGCAATTATGTGGAGATTTGGAAAATGCGTTAAAAAGTACAGGTGGAGAATGAATGAAGACTTATTAATGCATCAGAGCAACTTAGACGTGTTACAGAAAGAAACCAGATTTTTTATACAATATAACTTAGACAAATCAGTACCAACATCTAAGGTATGGGATACTTATAAAGCTGTCATGAGAGGCATTCTAATGGACTTAAATGCAAGAGACAAGAAAACAAAGGTGGAAAAACGGAAAGAAATTCAAGAAAAAATAAAAGTCAAAGAGATGCAATTAAAGAAAAGACCAGGAAAAAAGAAATTACATCAGGAGATACGGATGTTACAAGAGCAAATAAGAGCTATGGAGAACAAAGAATTGGAGTGGGAATTGAAAAAATTAAAACAAAAGACATTTGAAGGGGCCAATAAACTGGGGAAATATTTAGCTTGGCAATTGAAAAAAAGGAGAGAAAAGAGAATGATAACCAAGATTGTGGAGAATGACAAAATGTTAACGGATCAACCAGCTATAAGTAGAGCGTTTTATAAATTTTATGCTAAATTATATCAGAGTAAAAGGGTGGATGTGAACGCTATTGATCGATATTTGGACAAAATTAATTTACCAATGATATCTGAGAAGTGGAAGGAAAAATTAAATGCTGAAATAACAGAAACAGAAATTATGGATGCAATACAATCGACCAAATTGGGGAAGGCACCAGGACCTGATGGAATAACGGCTAAATTTTATAAAGTACTGGCAAAAGAAGTGGTGCCTTTCCTGAAAAAAGTGATGAATGGGATTTTAAAGGGACAAAAGATTCCTGAAACCTGGAATGAGGCTAACATATCATTGATTCCAAAAGAAGAGCAGAATTTATGCAATGTTAAAAACTATCAACCTATATCATTGTTAAATAATGACTATAAGATATTTGCGAAAATATTGGCAGAGAGGCTCAAAGAATGGCTGGTTGAATTTATTGCAGAAGAACAAGCAGGATTTTTACCAAACAGACAGATTAAAGACAATTTAGGGACGGTAATAAATGCAATAGGGTACTATGATAGACATTGTGAAAAAGAAGTCGGTTTCTTTTTTGTGGATGCAGAGAAGGCTTTTGACAGTTTAAATTAGAATTTTATGTTCACCACAATGGAGAAGTTACAGATGGGAAAAGAGTTCATTCAAGCGGTAAGAACTATATATAAAGACCAATGTGCAGCAATTGTAGTAAATGATGAATTAACTAAGAAATTGGAAATACGGAAGGGCACAAGGCAGGGTTGCCCATTGTCTCCACTGTTGTTTGTCATGATATTGGAAATTTTATTGATGCAGATACGAGAGGATGATGCCATAAGAGGTATGAAGATTAAGGGATTTACATTTAAAGTCAGAGCCTTTGCAGATGATGTAATGGTTATTGTAGAAGACCCAATTCAAAACATGCCAAGATTGTTGGATAAGATAAAAGAATTTGGAGATTTGGCTGGATTTTATGTTAATAAAAGAAAATCTAAGCTATTGTGCAAGAATATGGTGAAACAAAGACAAGAAGAGTTAATGGAAATTACCAATTGCGAGGTAACACATAAAGTAAAATATTTAGGAATAGAACTTACTGCTAAAAATATTGACTTATTCAAGAACAATTATGAAAAGCTATGGCAACAAATAGAGGCTTAATCAAATGGAATAAGTTGAATTTGTCATGGCTGGGAAGAATAGCAGCAATTAAAATGAATGTACTACCACGGATTATGTTTTTATTGCAAACAATACCAATAATAAGAGACAGTAAACAATTTGATAAGCGGCAAAGGAAAATATCGAACTTTGTATGGGCAGGGAAGAAGCCTCGAGTGAAGATGAAAGTGTTATGTGATGCCAAAGAAAGAGGGGGACTACAATTACCAAATATAAAACTATACCATGAAGCAATATGTTTGGTGTGGCTCAGGGAATGGATGTCGTTAGAGAATCTTAAACTTTTAACACTTGAAGGATACAAGAAACTCTTCGGTTGGCATGCGTATTTATGGTATGATAAAATTAAAGCGGACTCTATGTTCCTGCATCATTATATTAGACAAAGCCTCTACACGGTCTGGAAAAAAAATATAAAAAATATTTGGATGAGGGTATCCCGACGTGGGTGGTGCCACTGGAAGTTATTGACCCGAGAACAATTTACAACAGAGAGGAATGTTTGTCATATAAGGAGGTGTTGAAAATGGAGCAAAATATGATTAAACTTAAAACAGGAGAATTATCCTCTCACTATGGATGGTTTCAATACAGACAGATTAAAGACTTATAGGACAAGGATCGTTTAAAATCGGGATTTAAATGGAAAAACTCTGAATTGGAAGAAAGTATACTACAAGAAGGCAAGAAAAAGATTTTTAAAGTCTATAAGATTTTGTTAAAATGGTATACAGAAGACGAAACTGTTAAAGTCCAGATGGTGAAGTGGGCCATAAATTGTAATAGAGACATAACAATGGAGGCATGGGAATACTTGTGGAAAAATACATTGAAGATATCGACTTGTACCAATATTAAAGAAAATGTTTATAAGATGATATATAGATGGTACCTAACGCCGAAGAAAATAGCATATGGGAACAACAAAATGTCAGACAAGTGTTGGAAATGTAAAAACCATGAAGGTTCATTATATCATCTGTGGTGGACCTGTGAGGTAGCAAAGCAGTTCTGGGGAGATATTACAGAAGTTATGACTGAAATTTTACAAATCCCAATAAATAAGAACCCAGAACTGTTGTTGCTAAATCTGAAATTAGAAGACATTCCCAGGCAACAAAGAACTTTATTATTCTATATGACAACAGCGGCAAGAATGTTATATGTTCAGAAGTGGAAGACGCAAGAAGTACCATATATTGAAAATTGAATACAAAAATTGCTGTAAATGGCAGAAATGGATAAAATGACGAGAAAGTTGAGAGAACAGAATCCAGAAGAATTTCTTAATGACTGGGGTAAACTAAAACAGTATTTGGAAAAGAAGTGGGACGTAAAGGGACAATTATGGTTATTAGATAACTATTAACTTTGCAGAAAGGAGGAGATACTGATCTTTACAAGAGAAGAGAGGAGATAAGTTAGAAACATAATGTAACTGATAGTTTGATGTTAGGTTTTGTTTAATCTAATATATATTATCTATTTTACTAGTGTGTTAAAATAGTGAAGAATAGAAAAGGGGATATAAGTAGTAGATTCAGACAGCGGGTTGGAAAACTGTTGGAAGTCTTAGATTAAGGGGGGAGGGGAAAGGGTGGGAGAATATGGAAGTGAGGGTTTTAATTGAAAATCTGTAATATTAATTTTTACTCACCCAATAAAATGTTTTTAAAAATACAATTAATAGAACTATTAATTTTCAGGTCTGTTCATTTTTTTTAGAAAAGATATATTGGCATTTAAGAGAACAGACTACTTGTACTACACAATATTTTATGCTGGCAAAACAAATCATTACAAGTCATGAAATGCCACATTGCCTAATTTTGATTTTCCATTTACCTGCAGTTGTATCTGTGCTTTTGGAGCTGTACCATGTCTTTAAACAAGGTGGTTTGTTTGTTTGTTTCAGTTTGCAATAACATAATTTTATGAAACTCTGCCTGATGTTCTGCTTTTTCTTTCTGATTTATTTTAGGGTTACAGAAGCTATGCAATTGCTTTATGTCAGTGCATCTTCTAACTATTAATATAGC
Source organism: Eublepharis macularius (assembly GCF_028583425.1). Classification (NCBI taxonomy): domain Eukaryota; kingdom Metazoa; phylum Chordata; class Lepidosauria; order Squamata; family Eublepharidae; genus Eublepharis; species Eublepharis macularius. The sequence continues at coordinate 75,920,578 of NC_072794.1, forward strand.
ATTCAAAGGTGGGAATGCTCATCTCCCATCATGTTTTGCTTAAGTTTTTCACTTCAGCATTTTTCCATTTTTACAGCATAGTTGATAAACTTCAGAATACCACACAGGGCAATGATGAGACTTCAGAGGAAAGCCTACAGAACTATTTTGGAGTACATGTTCCCAGGATCACAACCAGCTAGGGTTGCCAACTTGCCTGAAAAATATCTTCACCTGTTCCTCTGCTCTGCATTTAAGAGCAATCTACAGGGGAAGATTTTCGCAGCTTGAAATAAGCATTATTACATGCTGATGTCATCACATGAAGCTACTGTTAAAGGTGCAGATGTTTGGAAAGGTTGGCAACCTTACAGCCAGAAAATCAACAGCAATGAAAATCAAACTATTTAAACTATACATGGGTTCATTTAGAAAGATGTGGTCTTCATAAACTAGTAATTTATTTAATTAACGATCTCATAATTCTAGATCTTCCCCAAGAAACATTATGTATTTAGCCAGTGCTTCCATTTCCCGTTATTGTGTACAAAAGACATACTCAAGAGTTTCAACCTTATTTTTCTTGTGCCAACTAAGCATATCCCACAATCCTCGGAGTGTCTGCACTTTGAATCTATATATTTTAGGAATTAGCTACAAATAGGGATGCCAACAGGGCTAGAGAAAAATGCTCTGCCCATTTAGTGGAAGTTTAATGGGACACTATTTGCAACCCCAGCCGGAAGAAAGAGACAGACACAGGCTTGGATTAATGGGCCATTTATTAAATTGACCATAAAGATAAACACGGCAAGAGCTAACTAAGCGGTACAGGTCAAGCCCTGGGGTCAGCACACTGACCACCGCCTTGCCTGTCTGGGCGAGCCCCAATGCCCCAGGTGTAGGCCATCTCACGAATGGCTGCAACCCAGCCAGCTAGGCAATAGGATCCCCCACAAGCACCTGTTGCGCCCCAGCCGTCTAGCATGAGGTTAGGCCTTGATCCGGGGGATCCCCTAAGGCGTCTGCCCCCCCTGACGGTAGCCACCACAAGCATACCGCCCTAATGGCAGACCCTGTTCCCCAACCTTGAGGAATGCCACAGGGGCTCACCGGCCCGCACCCTATTCCCAAAATCTCTTGCCACCGCAAGGGTCAAGCCTCTGCTTAGACCCTCGCGCCCCACAGGTGGCCTAGAGCCACCCGAAGCCCTTGCCGCAGGTCATTCAAAAAGATATCATTGCCCTCAGGTGACAGATGGACACCATCTCCTCTGTAGAGGTGGGCAAATTCGGCCCTAATCATGGGGTGTGGCAGATAAATGCCCAAGCCTTGCCCCAAAGACCTCTTAATGGCGTGGTTAGCCTTGCGTCGGGCCCTCTCTATTGCCCTGGGGTCCAAGGCCTCCCGCCAAATTCATCGTTGTAGCATCTCCGACCATACTATAAGCACGCCCGGCCATCGGCTGCTTATGTATTCCAGGTCTACTGCTACCTGCATCGACAGGGCCTTGCCCTGTACCAGCCCAAGGTCATTACCACCCAGGTGAATGACCACAATGCATGGGGGAGGCTCCATCCGTCCCCTAAACAGGAGAGGCAGCAGGCCAGGCCACTTGAGGCCACGCCAGCCCTGCCACTCCACTGTGGCCACAGCGCTCAATCCCAGCTGGGATCCAATCGGCTTGTTCTTGGCTTGATTGGCCGCCCAGAACACCATGCTGTGGCCACAAATCAGTATTCTCTTCCTCGCCTGGCCCGTCACGGCACCTGAGGAAAGAGCAATTAGTTCGCCATTTAGAACTGCTGCAGGGGCCGGACATAGGACCAAAATGCCCTTGATCGCCACCTGCCCACTCTCTGAATCGCCTGCTGAGGGTATCCCATAGCAGCTGCTGTGGAGGCCGCACCTATCCGGAAGGAGTGGGTTCCGAATTTGACCCCCGACAAGCCCATTTTCTTAAGCACCCTCTCTGTCACTACCCAAAACTGATACTTAGTCAGTGGGGCCTGATCTTCGTGGCGGAATAAAACCCCTTGGTCATCCCCATGAAGCGTGACATATTCTTTGAGGGCCTGCACAGGGCACAGCTCCTGCTCAGAGCATGGGCCCAAAAGCAAGGTGGCCCCCCACTGTCGCTGGTCAGTTTTGGACCTTCTGATCCCAATGGAGACTTTATCCCCGACAAATTTAATGTCCCTGGCATTCAAGGCCCGACCAGACGCGTCTGCACGCGAAGAGGCCACCAGCTCACTCACTCGCAGGGCCCCAAAAAATGCCGTTAAGGCAGCAGCGTGAAACAGTTTCCGCTCAAAAACAGAAGAACAGACATCCGCCCACACTGACCCCAGCCCTTTCAGCACTGAGGGGGAGATGGGCTGCCTCGGGTCACTTGGCGTTTTTATTTCCCTGGCCCAGCCTTCCAGCATCTTACGAATCCTGAAAACACCTGTAAATTCAGGAAAGCCACGTGCTTTGCTGGCAAAGGCCAGAGCGGCCAGTTGTCCCCTGATAGACTTGACAGCAAGTCCCTGCCCCCGTTGCACCACACAAAAGTGCATCAGGTGTTCAGGCGGGATGGGCCATGACTGCTGGAGCCCCACCGACGCCCTGAACTGAAACAGCTGCCCTACCGCACGGTCGTAGGCCCGGCGTGTACTGGAGGCAATGGACAGCTGGATCGCTCTATTTACTTCCGCCGTCCAAGCTCCCACAGCTCCTGGGAGATCCTTGCTGGCTGCCTGTTGGCCTAGGGGGCAAGCTGCCAGAATCGTTCCATCTGTTGGCGAGACAAAGCATCTGCCACGCCATTGTTAACCCCCGGAACGTGTCTGGCCCTAAACAAAATGTTCATCTGTAAACATTTCAATGTAAAGGCCCTTACCAGCCTCATCACCCTGGGGGATCTAGATTCCATGGTGTTGACCATGTGCACTACAGCCAAGTTGTCACACCAAAAGTGGACGGCTTGGTTTGCCAGTTGTGACCCCCAAAGCCACACGGCCACTAACAAGGGAAAGAACTCCAAAAACGTAAGGTCTTTGGACAATCCCTGGGCTAACCAATCTGCAGGCCATTGGTCAGCACACCAATGCCCCCTGAAAAAGACCCCAAAGCCTGTGGACCCGGAGGCATCAGAAGTGACCTGGAGTTCCGCCTCTAACAGCAGCTCTTCCCTCCAGAAGGTCACCCCATTAAAGGTGGCAAGGAATTCCTTCCACACTAATAAATCCTCCCGCATCCCTTTGTTAATTTGCAATCGATGATGGGGCAACCGCAAGTTACCCATAGCCTCGCACAGCCGCCTGAGGAAAGCCCTCCCAGGCGCCACTGCCTTACAGGCAAAGTTTAAATGGCCAACTACTTGCTGCAACTCAAGGAGAGATACCTTGTCTCTGCTCAAGCAATCCTCCAACCTGGCTCTCAGGTCTACCACTTTCTCAAGCGGCAACCTCAAGGTCTGTTGAACCGTGTCCAGTTCAATGCCTAAAAATGTCAGGACCACAGCTGGTCCCTCCGTTTTCTCATGAGCCACGGGAACCCCAAGCTCATCGGCGAGCTCCATGAAGCCTGCCAGTAGCCTGGCACACTGCCCAGTGCCAGCAGGCCCAGACACCATATAATCATCTAAATAATGAACAGTGTCTGTGCAGGCACAGCGGCGACGCAACTCCCATTCCAAAAAGGAACTGAAGCGCTCAAAGGCAGAGCAAGATATGGAACACCCCATAGGAAGGGCCCTGTCCATATAAAACTTGCCCTCGAAGGCAAAACCCAGAAGATCAAAGTCTGCTGGGTGAACAGGGAGCAGGCGAAAGGCAGATTTAATATTGCACTTTGCCATCTCAGCTCCCACCCCGCACCGCCGCACAACCTTGACCACTTGGTCAAAGGAAGTGTAGTGCACCGTGCAGAGTTCATCAGGGATGCCATCATTCACCGATCCCCCTTTGGGGAAAGACAGGTGGTGAATGAGGCGGAACTCCCCCGGGGCCTTTTTTGGCACCACCCCTAAAGGAGATACCCGCAGGGATGGAACCGGAGGGGCATCAAAGGGGCCTAATACCCTGCCGTCAGCACACTCTTTTAAAATCTTGTGATGTACCACATCTTCCATGCCAGCCACAGTCCTAAGGTTGGCTGCCATGAAAGGTGTCCTAGGACCCTGGAAAGGGATCCTAAACCCAAACTTAAAACCTAAACGCAAATAATCAGCGTCTATGCGCCTTGGGTATGCTTGAAGCAGCCGCTCAAGTACCTGCAACCTGACTGGACTGGGCCCCTTTTCCAGGCCCCTGATGCTGACCCCCACCGCCTCCAAAGCGCTTTCCACCCTGTCCTCCCTGTCGCCCCCTGGGACAGGCAGAATGTGCGTGTGGACCGCCACAGGCAGGGCACTCGTGTCTGAATTTACAGGCCTTCCTATAACACACCCCCTTGGACGCGAAGTCCCAGCAGAGCAGCCGTGATTGAACCTGCTGCCCCGCGAGGGTGCGGGAACCTGAGCCCTGAGTGGGCTTAATAATCATGTGACCACTATCGGTCCTGTCCCCTGTGGTGGACTTCGAGGGTGCCATAATCTGGACCCAAAGCTGGACCAGTATTTGGTCCCAGGGCAAGCTCGGGGTCAAGGCCGCACGCATGCGGAATTCTTCATCGTAACGCAGCCAGGCCCCCACCTCAAAATCGGTATACTCCCTGTATATTATGTTCATGTATTGAAATAGGGGGAGGGCCCTTTGTGGCTGTGCTCTGGCCAAAACCCCCGCATAGACCAAGAACCCAGGCAACCAATGTGCCCATGGTCTATCAATCCGCTGGCGGCGGATCTTTTCCTTGTCCCTGTCCTCCAGATCATCTTTATCCTTCTTCTCCAGTTCCCTGAAGAGAAGGGTAAAGACATCTACGTACTCACCCCTTATAATGCGTTCACGTGTGGCCTGCGTAAGGTGATCCCCTAATGGCAACGCCGTATCCCCAGGGGGCAATGCCCGATAAGGTACCGTGCTGAACCCCTGGACTCCGTAAGGAGATGGACCAGGCTGGATGCCATACCCATAAGGCCAGCCACTAGCAGGGGTCGGAAGGGCATGCCCTTCCCACCCAAGAGCCCCACCCACTGGTGGTACAGCAGGCACCTGCTGCTGATACAAAGAGCCACTGGCACTATTGGGCCAAGATGAAGGCCCCGTCTGAGGCCACCCCTGCCCTGGCGGAGGCCAACTCTGGATGGGATAACTTCCAGAAACTGAAGGTGACGAAACCCCTGGCGTAGCTGTTTGCCCCCAAGGGCCCCAGGGTCAAGCTGTGTTCTGTAGTGGCTGGGAATCCTTACCGTCCAGCACAGGCGATTCCACCGCCACAGCGATTTGTCCCATGTCATCCTGGCCATCCAGGTCACCGACCGCCGCTCCATCAGATGTGGCCGGATGATCCTGGGCTCCACCAGCGGCACTCGCTGACAATTTCTCTAGGGCAGCAAGGCGAGAGGCAAAATCTTTATTAAACCCCACCTTGGCCACCCTCTTGGCGCCCCTACGCGGCTGACTAGTGGCACCCTCAGACGTCATGGCCCCCTTCTCCCTCTCAAGAACAGCAATGCGCTCCAACAGCTCACATCTACTCGGACCCTCCTCCTCATCAGAAGAGGATAACGCTGGAGGTGGGTTCCTTGGCGCTGGCCTTTTAACAGGCCGCTTTCCCTTAGAGGGACCCCCTCCCTTCTTGGGTGGCATGATAAACGCGTAAATTAACTAACAAGCATCTTACTGGCAACTTAACAGTTAAGACAATTGCCGTGGCAAACCACCACCCCTGCAAGGCGGGCAACTCCTGGAACTGGAAAGGGAGAGCTGTTCAGTACTTAGGCCCCCCACCAGATGGCTCCCTACTCACAGGAGCAGCACCGCTAGCGGCCACCGGACGGCGCAAGGCTAGCACACAATAACTGACTACCGGGCAGAACAAGAGGGCTATGCCCAGTAACAAGATGCTCCTGAGTCACCAGGCAGACTAAAGAGGCTACTGCCAGTCAGAAGGCGAGACTATAGAGCCGCCGGGCAGACTAATGATGCCCTGCCCAGCAACAAGAGAGACCCTGCCCAGAACAGGCTGAGTGAGAGGCGGGTGAGGGGGGGTGCGGTAGTCACCACAGGGCAAGGGGGCGCCCAAACGAGCCCCAATGGGCCACCAGTAGGCCCCTATATCCCCTCCTACACCCTCAAACTACCCGAGGCCACGGGGGGGGGAGCAGCCGTAAAAAGGGGATGGCTGTGGCCTTTATTCCAGGCCCACCAGGTGAATGCACAGGCCCCTGCTGTTATCCCCTCCCCAACTCCCTATGGCCAGAACCACGTAAAGCAGCCGCTGAAATGCGCTGCCGCCGACCGGGCCGATCCTGCCCCTCAGGGCCGCCGCTGCGCCGCTCCAAGGCCCACCGGCCCGAAAAGGAACACCGGCGCCTCCGCCGCGCCGCACCAAGGCCCTCCGGCCAGCCAGCAACACTGCAGCCGAGATCCGCAACTCCCAAGCTCGGGGAGGAACCAGCAAGCAAGCTGCGTCCTCTCTGAGCAAAACCTTGAACTGAGGCTGGGAGAGCGGAGTCGGCGCGAACAGCGCTTGACTCCGCCCCCTCCAGCAAAGCCCCGGATGTCCGGGAAGGGAGCCTGTCTCCCACTCCGGGCGGGGCAGCAAAGAGGCGGCTCCCAGCCTGAGCGGCGTTTTGCCACGGCCGGGAGAGCCGTCTTACCAGGTTATTATATTTACCTCCATGCTGTAAAAAGCTTCAACTATCCATTCCACATAGTAAGACTATTAAAGGGACAATACCTTTTAAGCCTCTATTAGGTACAGGCCATTTTTCTTCAGGCTTGTTGGTAGCCCTAGTTATAGGGTTGCCAATAAGCTGGGGGGGGGAATGCCCTGTACCTTTAATAGAAGCTTAATATGTGGAATAGGCAGCTGAAACTTTTCATGGCACCAAGGTAAATAACAACTCTAGCACCTCATTAAGCCTCAATTAATAGGAAAGGACATTTTTTTCTACAGGTGGTTGGCAACATTACCTAGCCATAGATGTAAATTTCTTGCACCCATAAACAAGTCCAGTAAGCACCTTTTAGAGTACTTAAATGTAATGCCTACATTTAATTTATTACCTGTGAGCCATAATACTTTCCCATTGATTTAATCTAGTTAGTGAATTAAGGTGTACAATGGGGCCCCACAATAAAATGTTTCAAATTGTGTTGTGAAGATGTTGGAGGGAGGGCAGGGAGCTGTGGTGGATGTGGCAATACTGAGAGGCATGGGGGTCCCTCCCCCAGCCACCTGTGCCTGCCCCCTCAAACAGCTTTCCTTGTTCCTTCCCCTTATCCTTAACTGCTGCCTTCTAGGCAAGCTTAGGATGAGTTGCGGTCATTGGAGCCACCAGGCCCCAGAATGAATATTAGCAGCTGCTAGGCCTGGGGAGGGGTGTAGCTGGCAGGCCGCCACCAGGCTGCTGGGGCCATGGTGGGTTACAGTGTTACTTTCTTCCCTTTTTTTAGAGGAGACTGTCAGGTATCCTCCACAATGTCAGGGCTTTTTTTTCTGGAAAAAGAGGTGGTGGAACTCAGTGGTGGAACTCAGGACCACACACTGATGTCACTTTGGGTCAGCTGGAACAAGGGGGGAGTTTTTTAAAGTTTAAATCACCCTCGGCGAAATGGTCACATGGCCGGTGGCCCTGCCCCCTGATCTCCAGACAGAGAGGAGTTTAGATTGCCCTCCGTGCCGCTTCCCTCTGTCTGGAGATCAGGGGGCGGGGCCACAGGTCATGTGATCATTTTCAAGAGGTTCCGGAACTCCGTTCCACTGCGTTCCTGCTGAAAAAAGCCCTGGACAAGGTTATAGTTGTATAGAGATGAAAAATGGATCTGAGCATCATTTATGACACTGTCCACAATTTGTCATTAGCTGAAGTCTTAGGCTACTTCCACAGAAATCAGGTGCTGCTTGGATTTATATTCAAAAGAGAATTATTTTATCTGCAATATTTATAGTGGTATCAATATTTAAAATTGAATGTATCTTAATATTCTGGTATCCATTTCACCTTGGCAATACTTTTCATGATAACAAATTCTACCAGGGCAGTATCTCAGTTAATCTGTTGCAGCATATCAACAAGGATCACGCAGCACTTTGTAGACTAGCAATGTTAATGATTAAAGTTTTTGTAATACTTTTTGTATCTGATGCATTAAAGAGAATGCGGCTCTCCCAGCAGCAGCAGAATGCAGCTTAAGCTGGGAGCCGTCCTTTGCGGCCCCGCCCTGGAGGAAAGGAGACAGGCTCCCTTCCCAGACATCCTGGGCTTAGCCGGGGGGCGGAGCCAAGAGCCTGATTCAGGTGGCTCCTCTCTTCCCAGCGCTTTGGGTGGCTCTAGGCCACCAGTGGGGCACGAGGGTCTAAGCAGAGGCTTGACCCTTGTGGTGGCAGGAGATTTTGGGAATAGGGTGCGGGCTGGTGAGCACCCTGTGGCACTTCCCCGTGAGTGGGGACAGGGCTGCCATTAAGGGCAGTATGCATGCTTGCGGCGACCGTACGCTGGCAGAAACCTGCTGGGATCCTCAATACAAGGCCTCCCCTCATGCTGTGCGGCTGGGTGTGTAACAGGTGCTTCAATGGGGATCCATGGCCTGGCAGCCCGGGTTGCAGCCATTCAAAGGATGGCCTACACCCGGGGGCGTGGGGCTCGCCCAGACAGGTCAAGGCGGAGGTCCGGAGTTGACCCCAGGGCTTGACCTGTACCGCTTAGTTAGCTCTTGCCGTGCATTACCTTTATGGTCATTTAATAAACGGCCCTTTATTCCAAGTCTGTGTCTGTCTCTTCCTTCCGGCTGGGGTTGCAATGCGGCTCTCCCAGCAGCAGCAGAATGCAGCTTAAGCTGGGAGCCATCCTTTGCGGCCCCGCCCTGGAGGAAAGGAGACAGGCTCCCTTCCCAGACATCCTGGGCTTAGCCGGGGGGCGGAGCCAAGAGCCTGATTCAGGTGGCTCCTCTCTTCCCAGCTGCAGTCTCTTTGAGTGCTCGGCCCACCCACCTCACCCTGTTTTTAGTGCAGGAATAGCCGGCTGCTGGGTCCAGAGCCAGGTAGGAATTTTTCCCTCTTTTCCCTGATTGGCCTTTGGGAAGGGAGGGTTTTTGCCTACCTTGCACTAATGGCAGTGTTCTGAGTTATTGTTGGGTTGTGCTGTTTAGTTAGTAGTTGGCAGGAGATTTTGGGAATAGGGTGCGGGCTGGTGAGCACCCTGTGGCACTTCCCCGTGAGTGGGGACAGGGCTGCCATTAAGGGCGGTATGCATGCTTGCGGCGACCGTACGCTGGCAGAAACCTGCTGGGATCCTCAATACAAGGCCTCCCCTCATGCTGTGCGGCTGGGTGTGTAACAGGTGCTTCAATGGGGATCCATGGCCTGGCAGCCCGGGTTGCAGCCATTCAAAGGATGGCCTACACCCGGGGGCGTGGGGCTCGCCCAGACAGGTCAAGGCGGAGGTCCGGAGTTGACCCCAGGGCTTGACCTGTACCGCTTAGTTAGCTCTTGCCGTGCATTACCTTTATGGTCATTTAATAAACGGCCCTTTATTCCAAGTCTGTGTCTGTCTCTTCCTTCCGGCTGGGGTTGCAATGATAGTAACCTGGGCTTTTTCCTGTTGATTCTGGTAACTGTTTTTCATCCCTGCTAGACTGTTATGTATGTGGGAACACTCATACCACCATTATATCGAACTTTATTGAATTTGGAGCTCCACACTAATGCAGTTATGGCCCTGCTAATGCAACCTACCAGGAACAGATGCTTCAACAGATGCTAATACAACCTACCAGGATAGCTTCAAGGGCTTTTAAGAATGTTCTTTCATAGAGGTTCCTTCCACTGGTGGAGTTTGAAAAATGTTAGTTGTCAGAAGTAGAGCTACCAGAGAAACATATGTATTTATGCTGCACCTCAGGGTCCCTGCGTGGACACCAAGAATAGAAAATTGTTTGTATCTGCAAGTGTCTTCTGTGCTGTTTGCAGCTGCCATTTGCCAAATGACCTGAAGAAAAATGTACTGTCCATTTAATAGAGGCATTACCTCCATGCCATAAAGTGCTTCAACTATCCATTTCCAAATAGTAAACCTATATTAAAGGGACAGTATATTTGTCTTCAGGACAGCTGGCAACCTTAACCACACTTGAAGTGGCTTCCAATTATCAATAAATTACAATAAAAGAATATCATCTGAATACACTAAAATACACCTCAAGCTGCATGTAGTGTTGCCTACACTTATATGCCAAGCCATAAAAAAATTAGAAAACTCCCTGGTTCCAGAAGATTACATTCAGAAGCAATAGCTATGAGAACTAAGCCACCAAATGCATGTTGGAATAATATGACTGTACAAAGTTTATGGAATCTAACCAGAGATCACATTAGGGTTGCCAGCTCCAGGTTGGAAAATTCCTGGAGATCTTTGAGGTTTGGGATGAGCGCACCATGGCACATAAGGAGTGTTCTGAGGCACTGAGCACAAGCCTGGATCTTGGGGGGGGGGGGGGGGCAGGGGGTTTGCCTGCCCCCAGCACCGTCAAAGAGGGGGCGGCAAAGAGGGGGATCCGAGTTCACCTCCCCAGCAAATAGCTGCTCATGCCCAGCTCTCCCACTTGGTTTTTTTTTCTGCCTCAGCTCTCAAGAGCAAAGCACGCCAAATGGTGGGACAGCCAGCAGAAGGCATATGTGCGTGGAGGGGGAGGGCTCCACTGCCGCCCAAGGCAGAAAGGTAGGGGCGTGGGATACTAGTATACTTTATACTTTTAAATTTCATTATTCCACATAGCACACTTCTATATGCTACGTTGTTAAATCAATAAAATAAGACGTGGTTTGACAGGAAAGTAAGTTAAGTATTGCATACGTATCAATTTCCCCCCAAATTTCCCAGTTTATGTTTCTGTAGGGAAAAAAAGGAGGAGGGACCTTTTTCCTATGGCATCAAAATGTGTGGACATTTTACACCTTTAGTAAGAACAGTCCTTAGCATCCAGCCTTATGGGTATGGTTGCCAGCTTCCAGGCTGGAGATCTCCCAGAATTAGATCTGATCTCCAACCAAAAGAGATTCCACATAGCACACTTCTATATACTAATACATTTTAAGTTGTAAAATCAATAAAATAAGTGGTTTGACAGGAAAGCAAGTTAAGTATTGCATACATATCAAAATTTCCCAGTTGCAAGCGATGAGGCCTGTACATTTTCAACAGAAGAATGATTCAAGCATGAGATGAACATGGTTTTTGACAGAATACTAACAGAATTGCTTACAAGACTTGAAAACACCAAAAGACTAAACACAGGTTTTTCTTTTCTTGGTGGTGAAAAATTTATGAAAATGAGTAGCTCAGACTTAATTTAATTTAATTTATTGGATTTATACTCTGCCCTCCCCACATCAGCGGGCTCAGGGCAGATAACAACACAATTTAAAACATATTTAACTATCATTAAAAATTATAAAAATTACTACATATTATTTAAAATTACAGCTATGTAAATATTTTTTTAAAATGGTGGCTGCAGAACATTTGGCAAAAAATATTCACTTAAATATTGATGAATTTAAATGTGAACTTGAAACATTCAGAGATCAAACTCATAATTTTTCTAAAAATACAGAACAAATGAGCTGCCTAGATCTATTATCTGTGATTTTACACAAATGATTTACAGGATGCATTTCCTAATTTGTGTATAGCGTTAAGAACGTATGCCACTCTACCAACAACATCAGCATCCTGTGAGAGAAGTTTTAGCAAAATGAAGCTTATAAAAACCTATCTCAGGTCAGCAATGTATCAGGAGCGTTTATCAAGCCTGGCTATATTGTCTATTGAAAGTGATGCGGCGAATACATAAATTATGATAATGTAGTGAGAAGTTTTGCAGGAAAAAAAGCCAGAAAAGTTCACTTTTAGTTGAAGTTAAGTAGTTATCTGCATTTTCTTCTAAGGACATGATGCCCTAGCAAGAGAGTTTACTTTTCATATATCTTTACTTTGCATCTGCTGTGGATTCTTTTGGGTGTCAGAAACTTGCCTTGGCTAACCAATAAATGTTATTTTTCTAGAATAAAGAATTTGAATCCATTTTCTTCATTTGAGTAGTGGGCTTCTATTGTTGGAGTTTAAATTTCCCCTGTCGTTGTGAATTCCCTACCACATTTGTCTTACTTATTGACAGCTTGAGCTCGCAATAGCTCATGTTTTAGGAGACCCCACCCTTCACTTGCTCCTCTCCCTTCCAGTATTTTTTGCTATTAAATGACTCTCATCATGCCTCTGAGTTCCTTAAACTCTGTCTTCCTAATATATAACATGCATGTCTGCCTATGAACTCCCTTAGCTCCCTACAACAAAAGGAATTCTAGGAGGAATGCTTAGCTAATGATGGATAAGATAATGTAAAGTTGTTATTAACAATTCATAGAAGTCAACACAATGTATTCTGTTGAGATGATTATTATCTACCTATATTAAAAACATTGATCATATATGTATATATAAAGAAAAAATATAAGGGGGTGCCATTTTTCACTTTTGCCCCCCCCTCAAAAATATGTAGATCCGGCCCTGATTGAGCATAACCCTCAAAGATGTCAGGGGCAATGAGAGAGTGACAGGGGGAGTCACCGTGCTGCTGGCTGCTGGCTGGCTCTGCCAGTGGTCCCAAGAGGAACTTGAGCTGACGAGGTTACCGTGTGTGTCAAGACGTCGTATCTGTGGCACCTCATCAGGAAACTCTCACTAAGAAAGAACATGAGTGTCCACTTGAGAGGTGAGGTGTCTGCTGGGGAATTCTCTGAACTCCTACTAAAAATAAGGGCTGAAATCCAAGGGAAAGATGAGTCCAAGGGAAAGATGACTGCCCCTGCAGGGCACAGTAATGATGACCCTAGCAGACCTAACAGCCACGATATACCCTGATATCGCCACTATCAGGGAGTAATCCATGGACAGGCTGTGCAAGCATGCCATTCTAACCCCCAAGAATGACAAGGCTGCCATGATTAATGAAACACAACTTACCTCTCTCAAAGGGGCAGAAATGGAGTACAGATCTGTAGACTCAATGGTACAAATGGATGACGCGGTCCACTACCCCATGGAGTTCCTCAACACGCTCAACCCTCCTGGCTTTCCAGCCGACAAGCTTCTCTTCAGTGGGGGCTCCAGTGATGCTACTCCAGAACCTCAACCCACCCAAACTCTGCAATGGCACCAGACTGCAAGTGAAAGCCCTCCAGAGGAATGTCATCAAGACCACATTGTTCACCAGCAGTGCTCAGGGGGAGTCAGTGTTCATTTAACATATACCACTCATACCATCAGATAACCTCTTCGAGTTCAAGAGACTGCAGTCCCCCCTCAAGGTCTGCTTTGCTATGACGATCAACAAATCCTAGGGTCGGACACTGAAGGTGACAGGAATTGACTTGAGAGAGGATTGCTTCTCACATGGGCAGCTTGGTGATCCTAGAACCTGAGGGGGAAACTACCAATGTGGTCTACAAAGAGGTCCTTCAGTAGGAAAAAAATGGTTGTATATATTTTTCACTTTATTTATTGCACTACAATCTTTTCCTTTTAAAAATCTTTTCAATAAATGTTACATTTTGAAATTCACTTCATCAGTTTTTGGCATCAACACACTTCGCTTTATTCAAATGCTTTTGTGAAGCTCGGGTACTGTGCTATTTTACTACACTACAAAACCAATTTAAAAAACCCCACAAACCAAAAAATACCCATAAATATTGTAACTGGATTTAAAGTAGTTAAATACCATAGTGAAGCACGGGTATAAAGCTAGTAAAGAATTTTAAAAAGATTTTTTAAAAATGTCTCATCCTATTCCTTCTTGTTATTCAATGCTATCCTGTGAACAAGTTAATAACTAACAAACTATCATATTTCACATAGCCTGCTCCATATGGATTATCACTTTTTGCCATATCTTTCAAACCTTGATCTTTTTGCAAACCTGTGACTCTTACAAGCAAATGGTACTCCTTATTTTAGTCCAAGAAGGCTCTCCTTGTAGATTTTTTTTTATTTTCCACATACTAGCACATTATTCTAGTCACCATTATAACATATAATGCTATTGTCATAAATTTCTTTGGGATGGATACCATGTAACTTAATAATAATAATTCTGGTGTAGTTTGAATGCTCTTGCTTATTTCCTTTGAAAGCATTGTGACAAATAGTATCCTATTTTTTTTTGCCTTGATACACTTCCACCACATATGCATGAAGTTATCATGGGTTCACCACAATGCCAGTAGCAATGACTAAAGCCATTATATATTCTAGCTAGCTTAGAGGGAGATGGGGGGAGACAGCAATGATGCAATACCTTAATATCATTCTCCCGGCTAGCTGAGAAGGATTTCATTATCTGCCTCATATCCCAATGCTTTGTGCTATTTTTTTCCCAAAAGCATGTGTAGACCCTCATGAATTGTACATAACATACTATAAAAGATAGATAAAAAGAGGCTTTACCATCTGTAACAAGCAATGCTTTAAAAGGTGTCATTCTCTTTGGAGTTCTCCTTTATGAATTCTTGCCACACTCAGGCTTCTGATTTGTAAACACTGAAATAGCTCTTGCACTTCTATCACACACAGAGCAACATTTTATTTTTTTATGTTTTACTAACTCTCCATAGCAGTCCAAACAAGCTATTTTTCATCTAAAGCACTCTCTATCACTCAATCCTACATTAGATGACAGTTTTCTCATTACAGATGCAAGCTTTGAAACCTGAGGGCACAATTTACTGTTATATTTTGTCCAAGTCTCCATGATAGAATCAACACAGTGATTATCTTGTTTAAAGTATCTCTCATTTCTGGATTTTTTTTTTAATAAAGGCAATCCAGTGCCTTAAGAGTATCGTAACCAATGATTGTTCAAGGACTTTCAACTTTGAGTCTCTATTATTAAGCCACAGGGTCATACAATTCAGTTTTACAGCATGGTAACATGATGGGATATTAGGTATTGCTAAACCCCCATGATTTCTTTTCTTTTGTGCACCAGACTTGCCATGCTATCCAAGGTTTGTTTTGGGTTTTTTGCCAAATAAAGTTATTACAAATCTTTTGCCATTTTGATCATTTTTCTTCTGAGATATTTACTGTTAGTTTCAGTAAAAGAATAATCTTAAATGTGTTGTTTTTATCCAAAAGAGAAAGCTGAAGAGATACAACGTCTTTGATTTTCTTTAGCAGTAAATCCAACCATTTTATCCTTATTCTGTGTTATGTAAATACCTAAATATCTGTCAAAGTCAGAGTGTAGTTTCACTTGTGTTATTCAGTATTTTTCATCAGTTTCATTTAGCTTTAAATTTATCAGCATAACTTCTGATTTAATTTATAACTGGAGAGATTAGAACATATGTCTATCACTCATCCTAGTACATTGCATGATAAAGCTATATTTGTCACAAAGAGTACTATATTGTCTATATAAGTCTGATCCTAAACCAGAGCAGGTCAACTTCAATGCCTTTCATTTCCAGCATATTCCTGATGAAAATAGCTCAGGATTCTAAAGCTATTGACAGAGAACACCCTTATACTGCCCCTCTTCAAGTCTCAAGAA
The DNA here is from genome assembly GCF_028583425.1 of Eublepharis macularius. NCBI lineage: Eukaryota > Metazoa > Chordata > Lepidosauria > Squamata > Eublepharidae > Eublepharis > Eublepharis macularius. The sequence continues at coordinate 75,936,261 of NC_072794.1, forward strand.
CGGGGGAAAGTATACCCAATAGATTTATCTTACATCAGAACAGGTGTATATAATTCATGACCACTGTGTGAAATATGCACTAAATTCATAGGCCTTTAAAGCAAGCTATCAAAAATTTACTCTCCAAATTATCAAATGGTTTCTCTAAATCTAAAAATCTAATAATATAAAAGTATTTTTAGCTCTATGATTTTTGCAGTAATCAATTAAATTAAAAACTTCCCTTATATTATCTGTCAAATTATGATCAAGAAGAAGCCTGATCTGGACTTCCGGTTTGGGATCATGGTGGTCTGACGCAGCTCAGGGAGCGGAGCTGTCTGAGCCACTGTTTGTGAGGGCTAGTGGGGTGCTAGATCGCCCATGGCCCCCTGTTCTCAGGCGGAGAACAGGCATGAACACTCAGGATCCAGAGGGTGCGTTGATCTCCGCTGTGGGGGGAGATCTGCGCAACGATCACCCACCCAGCCTTGAGGTCCCGCTCTATGAAGGATGGCAAAGATCTGTGCAGCGGCTTTGGAGTCATTGAATTGACATAAAATCACCGTACCCAAGCTTCAGTAATTAATTTGGACTAATTCGGAATATTTTGAGTATTGAAACAGCTATTACAACCCGCAAGTAGAACTGTTAAGGTAAAGATTGCTATCTCTCTTTTCGAGAAGAAATTTGATAAGAGGAACTGAATTAATTTGGAAGATAAAGATTGCTAAGTTCTAAAGACTTACTGGCTATGTTCCGGCAAAGTGCTTGAGTTAAAAAGAATTTATTTAGAAGAATTAGAGCAGAAAAGTAATAATTGTTTACATACCTGCAGTCTAAGAGAGATAGTGAACTGTGGGAAACTTGAAGAAACGCGAGAACTGCTGTGTGGCTGTGACAGAGCAGGAAGTGCGTCAAAGTAATAGAGTAACGGGCTGGAAGCGGCGGTTAAAGGAAACCCAGAAAAGGAAGTGCACCATTTTGGAAAAGGGAAAGGGCAAGACCTCAACTTAAGCGGAAGTGGGCCATCTTGGAGAAGGATAAGGGCAGAAGCTTCGAGTCAAAACCATAGAGAAAAGACGCCCGCCATTTTGGACACCGGAATCTTTTAATTGGAGAAGAATTCATTTTAAATAAAGGACTTAACTTTGAAAATAATAAATTATTTTCGCCACGGAGTTGCGGAAGAGAGCAGACTCGTGGGAGCGAGGTAAAGCTAGCCCCACGATGTCGAAGAAGGAGTGGCAGTCGGCATTGGAGAGCCTTGATAAGAAAGTGGCGGATGGAAATAAAGAGATTAAGGATATGATAAGGGATATGGTGAAAGACTTTAAAGAGACACTTAAATCGGAGGTGGCAGAAGTAACCAAGAGTATTGATGGGGTCAAGAAGGAATTACAAACGACGCAGTTGAAAGTTAAAGTAATGGAAGATAAAGTTGATAAACTGTCTGCTTCTTTTAAGATAGAAACCAAGGGTTTGCAAGGAAGAATGGCCGTGATGGAATGTAAACATATGGAAAGGCAACTTAGATTTCGCAGAGTCCCAGAAGTAGAGGGGAAATCAGCCCAAGAGCAGATATCAGAAATACTTGCAGAATTTTTGGACAAGGAAGTGGAAGAAGTTACGGCTCTTTTGGATGTGGCGTACAGAATTAATTCAAAATATGCAGCTCAAAAAAATCTACCAAGAGATATGATAGTGCAATTTACAACAAAAAGAACAAGAGAAGATATTGTGAGTAAACAGTTTCAAAACCCTTTGTAAATTGCTGGAAAAAGAGTGCGAATAATGAAAGAGCTACCTAGGGGAGTCTTGTTGGAAAGGAAGAAATATAGAGAATTGGTTCAAATGTTGAAGGATTTGAATATTAGATACAGATGGGAGATACCAGAGGGTTTGAGTTTTGAATTCCAAACAGTCAAGAAAATTATCAGGTCTGGTCATGAGATGGAGAGGTTTTTTATGGACAATGAAAAAGACATACCTAAAAGATCCAGAATTTGATTATGGAATGCAAAATCATATCTTGGAATGTAAATGGACTGAATTCACCTTCTAAACGTAAAACTATCTTCCATTGGTTATCTAAACAGAATTGCAATATAATTTGCTTACAGGAGACCCATATTAAGAAAAAAGATGTGAAATATTTTAAAAATGTTAAATTGAGAAGGGAATTTGCAGCTAGATCGAAGCAAAAAAAAAGAGGAGTCATTTTATATATTAAAGATGAATTGCAACCTAAAATGATATTTAATGATGTGGAAGGTAGATATACAGCCGTGGAAATCATTTGGAATACGGAAAAGATTTTGCTGATTGGGATTTATGCACCTAATGGTGCTAAGGACAATTTTTTTAAGGATCTACAGAAGCAATTGGACGGACTAACTTACTCACAAATAATCTTAGCAGGTGACTTCAATGGAGTTACAGCTTTAGACGTTGATAAAAAAACAAAGGGTGCACGAAAGAAAAGAGGACTTTTGCCAAAATCCTTCTTTGAAATTAAGGATCAGGAGAATTTGGAGGATGTTTGGAGAAGGAAGAATCCTAAGGTAAAACAGTATACGTATTTTTCGCCAAGACATTTGACACTATCAAGAATTGATATGATCTGGGCCTCTCAGGACTTGGTTGTATGGACAAAAGATGTGGAGATAATGCCAAAAGTAGGCTCAGACCATAATCCAATTATGTGGAAGTTTGGAAAATGCACCAAAAGACGAGGATGGAGAATAAATGAGGATCTGCTGCAGCAAAAGGGTAATTTAGAATTGTTACAAAAGGAGACCAAATTTTTTATACAATATAATTTGAATAACACCTACAAAGTTTGGGATACTTATAAAGCAGTTATTAGAGGAGTATTAATGGACTTAAATGCAAGGGATAAAAAGGGAAAAGAGGAAAAAAAGAAAGAAATTGTGGAGAATATAAGAACTAAGGAGGTACAACTGAAGAAAAGACCAGGGAAAAAGAAATTATATCAAGAAATTAAAATCTTGCAAGAACAATTGAAAGCAATGGAGAATAAATAGTTGGAATGGGAATTGAAGAAATTAAATCAAAAGTCATTCGAAGGGGCAAATTAACCTGGGAAATATTTAGCGTGGCAGTTGAAAAAGAAAAAAGAAAAAAAGGTGATAACTAAGATTCAAGAAAATGGAATGACATTGATGGATCAATCAGCGATTAGTAGTGCATTTTTTAAATTTTATGCAAAACTGTATCAAAGGAAAGAAGTAAATTTGGATGCTATTGAACAATATTTAGACAAAATTAAATTACCATTGATATCAGAAAAATGGAAGGAAAAGCTGAATGCAGAAATTACAGAGACAGAGATAAAAGAAGCTATTCAGTCAGCTAAATTAAGCAAGGCACCAGGTCCAGATGGAATTACAGCTAAATTCTATAAATTATTGGCAAATGAATTGGTACCTTTTTTGAAGGCGGTAATGAATGAAATTTTAAGAGGACAAAAGGTCCCAGAATCTTGGAATGAGGCCATTATATCATTGATACCAAAGGAAGACCAGGACTTATGTAATGTTAAAAATTATCAACCTATTTCGTTTTGGCGGAGAGATTGAAGGAGGGCCTTGTGGAATTTATTGCAGAAAAACAAGCAGATTTCCTTCCAAATAGACAAATCAAAGACAATTTGAGAACTGTTTTAAATGCGATAGAATATTATGACAAACACTGTGAAAAAGAAGTTGGTTTCTTTTTTGTGGACGCAGAGAAAGCTTTTGATAATCTAAACTGGAGTTTTATGTTCGCCACAATGGAAAAACTGCAAATGGGAAAAGCTTTTATTCAAGCGGTAAGAGCGATTTACAAAGACCAATGTGCAGCAATTGTAGTTAACAATGATTTAACTAAAAAGCTGGAAATCAGAAAGGGTACAAGGCAAGGTTGTCCATTATCTCCATTGTTGTTTATCTTGATTTTGGAAATGCTATTGATTCAGATTCGAGAGGATGATGCTATAAGAGGCATAAAGATTAAAGATTTTACCTACGAAGTTAGAGCTTTTGCGGATGATGTGATGGATCCAATACAAAATATGCCAAAGCTGCTAGATAAAATAAAGGAATTTGGAGATCTGGCTGGATTTTATGTTAACAAGAGAAAGTCAAAGATATTATGTAAGAATATGATGAAACAAAAGCAACAAGAATTGGTGGAAATTACAAATTGTGAAGTAACGCATGAAGTAAAATATTTAGGAATTGAGCTTACAGCCAAGAATATTGACTTGTTCAAGAATAATTATGAAAAGCTATGGCAGCAGATTGATAGAGACTTGATTAAATGGAACAAACTAAATCTCTCATGGCTGGGAAGAATAGCGGCAGTCAAGATTAATGTGTTACCACGGATCATGTTTTTATTACAAACAATTCCAATTATCAGAGACAGTAAGCAATTTGAAAAGTGGCAGAGGAAGATTTCCGATTTTGTATGGACAGACAAGAAACCTCGAGTAAAAATGAAAGTATTGTGCGATGCCAAAGAGAGAGGTGGACTGCAATTGCCGAACATTAGACTATATTATGAAGCAGTTTGTTTGGTTTGGCTTAAAGATTGGATGTCACTGGAGAATTGTAAGGCTATAAAAAATTGTTTGGATGGCATGCCTACTTGTGGCACGATAAATTGAAAGCTGATTCTATGTTTCTGCATCATTATGTTAGAAGAAGTCTCTTCACAATCTGGAAAAAATATAAAAGTCATTTGGGTGAGGGTATCCCCTCGTGGTTGGTACCATTCGAAACTATCAACCCGAGAGCTATTTATAATAAAGACCAATGCCTGTCCTATAAAAAGATTCTCATCCAGGAACAAAATATGTTAAGAATTAAAACAGAAGAAGAGCTAGCTTTTTGTTATGGATGGTTTCAATATAGGCAGATAAAGGACTTATACAACTCAGATCATTCAAAAGATGGAATTAAATGGAAAGACTCAGAATTGGAAGAAGTTATACTACAAGAAAGTAAGAAGAAAATTTCAAAAATTTATAAAATACTTTTGAAGTGGTATACAGAGGATGAAACTGTTAAAGTCCAGATGGTGAAGTGGGCTATAAACTGTCAAAGAGACATAACAATGGAGGCATGGGAGTATCTGTGGAAAAATACATTGAAGATTTCAACCTGTACCAGTATTAAGGAAAATGTTTTCAAGATGATATATAGGTGGTATTTGATGCCAAAAAAAAATAGCTTATGGAAATGCTAAGATGTCTGACAAGTGTTGGAAATGTAAAAGTCATGAAGGATCATTGTATCACATGTGGTGGACTTGTGAGGTTGCTAGGCAGTACTGGGGAGATATTTTAGAAACGATAAATGAGATTTTGCAGATTTCAATAATAAAGAACCCAGAACTCCTGCTACTGAACTTAAATATGGAAAATGTTCCTATGCAACACAGAACATTGTTATTTTATATGACAACAGCAGCAAGAATATTATATGCACAGAAATGGAAAGTGCAAGAAACACCGTCTATTGGAGAGTGGATACAAAAGTTGCTGTACATGGCAGAAATGGATAAAATGACAAGAAGGCTGAGAGACCAGAATTCTGAAGAATTTTTCAATGATTGGGGGAGATTGAAGGAGTATTTGGAGAAAAAGTGGGACGTGAAGGGGAAATTATGGCAATTTGAAAGTTATTAATTGGGGGAATTACTAGAGATAGGGATCTTTACCATTTAAAGTGAAGTTTTAATTATTGCTAAGTTTAAGTTTTGAACAGATTTGATTTTAATGGATATTATTTAATTTATTAAGGAAATATGGGATAATAACATATAGAGGGAATAGATAAGTAAGTAATAGAATAAGATATGGGTTGGAAAGCTGTTGGAAGTCTGAGAAAAAGGGGGGAGGGAAAGGGTGGGGGAAATTGATATTTAGGTTTTTAAATAAAAACTTTATTTGTAACTTGTACTCACCTAATAAAAAAATTTTCTAAAGAAGAAGCCTGATCTGGGTGAATATATATGGAAACAATCAAATAGACCTTAACTGCTTGTCCAAATCCATAAAGCCCATTTTGAATTTTACAGTTTATTCTTTTCATCTATAAACCCTGTACAATTCTTTCTCCATTCCATCCTATTGAAATGTAGTCTTTATAGCTAAATGTTCTGTCTGAATGTTTCTGGATGCTGCTGTGCTTAAGAGTATTAATTACAACTGGTATGAAAGACCAAACTTTCATACCAATTGTAAAATATTCTAATGAAAGTTTGGTCATAATCGGATCCATACATCTGTAACATTATTTTTGCCACTAGTCTGGCCTTGTATTTGCATCCTGCTTGGCCTTTGGTCATTTGTACCCTATGACAATCTTATCCTTAGATAATTCAGTCAGAGTCCATGTCTTGTTCTTTTATAATGCATCAATTTCTTCTTGCGCTGCTTTCCTCCTTTTTCTTGCTTCTAGATCAGGCATCTACTGTATTTCAGTCCATGATGATGGTTCTTATGGTAACGGCATTTTTACAAGGTAAGTTCATTTCTCAGCTGGAACTCCTTTGGTGGCCCATGATCAGCACCTGAGGTCCCAAGTCTCATCTGCATCCATAACTGTCTCTGGCTCCTCTGGTTCATCTGCTTGTTCAGGAACTTCTACCTTTCCCTTCTCATATGGTGTGCATCTGGTTGTGGCTGCATAGTGGCTGCATCTGTTAGTACTGATCATTGTTGCCATCTTCCTCTGGGTAGTCATCTATGGTGGCATTCTAGCTGATCCTTTGTCATTCATCAAATTGTACCACTCTGCTTACAGACATCTTGTTAGTGTTTGTCTAGAATTCAATATCCTATGCTTCCTGGAGCACAGTCTACAATCATGTCTTCTTTGGCTCTAGATTCTAGTTTGGGTCTCTTTTCCTTTGGTATATGAGCATAGGCCTTGGATCCAATACTCTAAGATGTTCTATGCTTGGCTTTTTGTTAAGCCATAGCTCATACGTAGTTTTCCCTGTAGCCTTGGTTGGTAGCCTATTCTCCAAGAAAATTGTGGTCATAGCAGCTTCTCTAGTCTCTACTGAAACCCTGAATCAATTAGCATACATCTAACCATGTCCATTAAACAGCATTTCTTGTATTAAGCAACTCTGTTCTGTGCTGCTTGTTGGGAATGATAAGTCTATATTGCATTCCATGTTTCCTGAGGAATGTATGTGTTGCATGAGAGCAATACTCATCACCATTATCATACTAGGTGGCTTGAAGTTTCTGTTGAACTTGTTGGAAACCATGGTAACATAGTCTCTCAGATTCTGCTTAGTTTGAGATTTTTCTTTCAGCAAATAACATATGGTATATATTGAGAAATCATCGAAAAAAGACAACAGATAAAGAGTTATTTCCAGTTGATGCTGGATTAATAGACCCACATAAATCAGTATGCATTAACCCAAGTGGCTGGTTTAAGCATCTTTGGCTTTGTTTGGAAATGGAAATCCAAACCTTTCTCTTTATTCAGCTTACACATAATTGATCATCATTGGTACATTCACCTGTATTGATATCTGTTACCAAGTTCTTTGACTTTAGTTCCACGATTGCCTTTATGTCATAGTAGGCAAATCTTGTGTGTGTCAAAGTTCCAGGGAATCCTGATCAGCCTTTGTCTTGGTTGCACAGGCTTTTGGCTCCTGGCAGTCCAGTTCAAAGCCTCTGGAATATAATTCACCTTTGTAAGAGACTATACATACATTATTTTTCAAAGTGTATAGCAAATCACTTTTCTGAAAGTATGGTGTGACAGAAAGGACCAGTTCCATCTCTGCCTCTCCCTGGGAGACCTGGGGGATGTTGACAGTTGAAATTTGTTACAACAAGTAGTGAGAGAAGGCAGTCTGAGAGAGGTTTATCTGAGTTTATGAAGGGAGCAGTCTGAATAGACCTAACTTCTGAGAAATGATACTTGGTGCTTATTGACTGCTGGAATGAACTGGGATTGAAAGTTCAAATATTAGAAACAATGTATCTCTTGTGTTTGAGTTATCTACATATTATGTAAGATGTAAATGAAGTTTAATTCCTTTTTTTTTCCTGTTTAAACCTCGGTGACCGGATGTCTAGGGTCTCAGGGGAGAAAAAACACACACACACAAACTTTTCTGGCCACTGCAAATATATCTAATTTAAATGGAAGTAGAGTATAAGGGAGAGCAACATTGAGTTCCATGACTTCAATAACCCTGGGCATCCAGCCAGTTGAGGGTAGTGAATTGAGCAAATGGGCTGCCTGTCTGGTAAAGTCCCTGGGAAGAGAAGAGAGGGGACTTGTGTGTATTTTAGTCTGAGCTCTCTGCCTGTCAAATAGAGCCTAAACAGGTGGTGTAATGTGACTGTCTTGAACTGCCTGTGAAACCCCAAACCTGAGTAGGGAGGTTTATGGTGTATGGCAGTGTGTAAGGGCAGGGGTCACATATGGGCACACTTGTCGAATGTACTTTTAAATCAGGAATGTATAGAAGATTTGTCCACCATGCTGCTCTTCATCTAATGTAAATCTGAGCCCCAGTATCACCAGTATTGCAGTGGAGTATAATTCTTCCTTTCTCTTGTATGTTTATATGAGCTCTATCAGCTAGGTGTGTTATTTTCATTGCTCTTGTGTCCAATTCATTAAACAAATTAATATCTGGTGTCATGTGTATCTTTAAAAAAAAATTATTGGATGGGTTCACAAACATACACAGAAATCATTAACATTATCTACCCCATAACAATTTCCCCATCCTCCCCCCCCCCTTTTCTAGTGACTCCCAGCAGTTTTCCATACCCAACTTAATCTAAAAAGTATATCATATAGATTCTTAAAGTCTATACTGTATATATTATGCATACTAATCAAATCTCTTTTCTCATCTTAACTATCTACACTTACTATATTACTTATCTTAATTAAAAATATAAAAATTATATAAGTATATAATAAGTACTACTAAATATACTAACTAAAAAAAAGATACATATATATGTGTAACATACTATTCCTTAAATACCTATTACTATAACACTATAACTCCATACTAATCCAATAAAATACAATAAAATATACCCCTTTTTGACCTTAAGTAAATTTCTATCTCCCCTTTAATTCTCCAAAGACCACAGTTTCCCCTTCATGTCACACTTTTTCTCCACATATTTCTTCAATTTTTCCCATCTTAATGTATAATCCAATTCTTCTTGTTCTTTCAATTTCCTTGTTAATTTGTCCATTTCTGCCATATTCAAAACTTTCAAAATCCAATCTTCCATAGATGGTATCTCCTGAGTCTTCCACAACTGTGCATAACACATTCTGGCCACCGTGATCATATAAAACACCATAACTCTGTCCATTTTATCAAAATCTTCTAGGTTCATACATAATAATAGCAATTCCGGGGTTTTATTTATATTCCTTTGTAAAATATCTGACATAACTTTTACTATATCCCCCCAGAACTGCTTAGCCTTATCACAAGTCCACCACATATGATAGAATGAACCTTCATGCTGCTTACATTTCCAACATTTATCAGACATCTGGCTATTACCATTGGCCAACTTCTTCGGTGTTAAATACCATCTATACAACATTTTATATACATTTTCACGCACAGTGGTACATGCTGAAATTTTAACTACATTTTCCCACACCTTTTCCCAAGCTTCCATTGAAATTTCCCTATTACAATTTATTGCCCATTTGACCATCTGAACTTTAACAACCTCCTCCTCCGTAAACCATTTCAGTAATATCTTATATATTTTAGAAATTATTTTCTTCCCCCCCTGAAGCAAACAGTTCTCAATCTCAGAATTTTGTAATCTAAAACCATTTTTCCTTTTGTCTTTCTCATATAAGTCTTTTATCTGCATATATTGAAACCATCCATATTGGAATGGCAATTCATCATTGCCTTTAAGCAAATAATTGTTCTGCTTTATCTCAAGAATCTCTTTATATGTCAACCAGTCTTCCCCTGCATATTCTGTTCTTGGATTTACTACTTCCGCAGGGATAATCCACATTGGTATAGACTATTCCATATATTTCTTGTATTTGTTCCATACAGCAAACAAACTTCTTCTTACGTAATGATGTAAAAACATAGTCTGCTTTTACTTTGTCATACCATAGATATGCATGCCATCCAAATAGTTTATTGTATCCTTCCAGTGCTAATAACTTCAAATGCTTCAATAACAACCATTCCCTTAACCAGTCCAAACATACCGCATCATGATATAATTTGAAATTTGGTAATTGTAGACCTCCTCTTTCTTTTGCATCATAAAGTACTTTCATTTTAACTCTGGTTTTTTCCCAGCCCAGACAAAATTTAAAATCATTCTCTGCCACTTTTCAAATTGTTTACTATCCTTAACAACAGGTATTGTCTGTAATAAAAACATCATTCTTGGAAGAACATTCATCTTAATTACAGCAATGCGACCTAACCATGACAAGTTCATTTTGTTCCATCTGATCATATCTTTATCTATTTGTTGCCATAACTTGTCATAATTATTCTTATATAAATCAATATTTTTCGCAGTAACTTCCACTCCCAAGTATTTGACTTTGTTCACTACTTCACATTCCACCTTATCCATCAACTCCTTTTGTTGTTGTTTAGTCATATTTTTACACAGTATTTTGGACTTCACCTTATTTATTACAAATCCCACTAAATCTCCAAAGTCTTTCATTTTCTTCATCAATTTTGGCATGCACTCTATTGGATCCTCCACTATCACCATTATATCATCAGCAAAAGCTCTCACTTTATATTCCATTCCTTTTGTCTTCAGTCCTCTTATTGAATTATCTTCTCTTATTTGCCTAAGTAAGATCTCCAATACCATTACAAACAGAAGTGGGGAAAGCGGACACCCTTGTCTTGTTCCTTTCCTTATTTCCAACTTTTTCGTCACATCTGAGTTGACAACTATATTTGCAGATTGGTTTTTATATATTGCCTTTATTGCTTGTATAAACTTCTCTCCCATCTGCATCTTCTCCATTGTTGCAAACATAAAATCCCAGTTCAAATTGTCAAACGCTTTCTCTGCATCCACAAAAAAAAAAACCAACCTGCTTCCCTGGATTTTTATTATAATACTCAATGGCATTCAACAACACTCGTAAGTTATTTTTTATTTGCCTTTCCGGTAAAAAGCCAGCTTGGTCTTCATCTATGAATTCCACTAACCAAGCCTTAAGCCTTTCTGCTAATATCTTTGCAAATATTTTATAGTCATTATTAGTTAGAGATATTGGTCTGTAATTCTTAACATTACTTAAATCTAATGTCTCCTTCGGTATCAATGTAATATTAGCCTCATTCCATGTATCTGGCATCTCAACCCCTTCCAATATCTCATTCATTACTTTTTGCATCAGTTGTTTCAAATCCTCCGCCATCACTTTATAAAATTTTGCTGTAATTCCATCTGGTCCCGGAGCTTTGCCAACTGTAGTAGCTTGTATTGCTTGTAGCACTTCCATTATTGTTATCTAAGCACTAAGCTTCTCTTTCAGCTTCTCCGGCACCTTTGGTAAATCAATCATATCAAAGTAGTCTCTTATCTTTTCATAATCCACTATTTTTTCTGATATAGCTTGGCATAGTATTTATAGAATGCTCTCTCAATCAACCCTTGATCATATAATTCCTTCCCCTCTTCTATAATTCTGCTTATTGTCCTTTTCTCTCTCTTTTTCTTTAATTGCCACGCCAAATATCTCCCTGGTTTATTAGCTCCTTCAAATGATTTTTGCTTCATTTTCTTCAACTCCCACTCCACTTCTTTATTTTCCATAGCCCTAATTTGTTCTTGCAGTAACTTTATTTCATACAACAATTTCTTTTTACCTGGCCTCTTTTTCAGTTGTTGTTCTACTTGAATAATTTTTTCCTGAATCTCTTTTAATTTTGCTTCTTTTTTCCTCTTCTCTCTACCATTTAAGTCCATCAACACACCTCTAATTACAGCTTTATAAGTGTCCCAGACCATGTGCATTGACACCCCTTTATCCACATTACACTGAATAAAAAACTTCATTTCTTTTCTAAGCACCTCAACGCATTCTGGGTCACTCAAAAGATCCTCATTAATTCTCCATCTCCGTTTCTTATGTCTCATTCCAAATCTCCACATCACAGGATTATGATCTGAGCTAACTTTCGGTAATATATCAGTCTCTTTTGTAAACACTACCAGTTCTTTAGACGCCCAGATCATATCTATTCTGGAAAAAGATTGGTGACTAGTTGAAAAAAATGTATACTGCTTCACTTTAGGATTATATTTTCTCCAAACATCTTCTAAGTTTTCTTGTTCCTGAATTTCAAAAAAAAGACTTTGGTAATTTCCCCGTCCGTGCTTTACTTGATGAACTTTTATCCAATTGCAAATCTAGCACTCCATTAAAATCTCCAGCTATAATTACCTGATCATAAGTCCATTGCTCCATTTGTTCTCGTAAATCTTTAAAGAATATATCCTTGGAGCCATTTGGCACATGTAGCCCAAGTACCAAAGTTTTTTTTGCATTACATGAAAATTCCACAGCCAGGTATCTTCCATTTTTATCAGACACTATTAATTTAGGTTGCAATTCTTCTTTTATATATATAACAATTCCCCTCTTTTTTTGCTTTGTTGCCGAAACAAATTGCTTTCCTAACTTTTTGTTAATCAAATATTTAACATCTTGATCCCTAATATGAATCTCTTGTAGACAAATCAAATTGCTTCTTTGTTTAGATAAACAATGTAACATAGCTTTTCGTTTAGAGGGTGAATTGAGTCCATTAACATTCCATGAAATTAATTTGTACTCCATAATTATAACCTGGATGAGCTAGGAAAGTCTTTTCCATTCTCCATCAGAAATACATCCATTGCATATTTCGATTTAATCACTTGTCTCCCTGATAGGAATTCAAAAGTTACTCCTTCTGGCAGCTCCCATCTATATCTAATTTCAGCTGCCCTCAGCTTCTGTGTCAAATCTCTATACTTTTTCCGATCCTGGAGCACTTTACGTGGTACTTCTTTCATAATTTGAATCCGAGTCCCAGCTATTTCCAGTGGAGTTTCAAAGTGTCTTCTAATAATTTCCTCCTTCATTCTCCTTGTGGTCAATTGGACAATAATATCTCTTGGTAGGTTCTTTTGTTCTGCATATTTTGAATTGACTCTATACACGATATTCAAATGGGTCATCATTTCCTCCTCTGTTTGTCCCAAAATTTTTGCCAATATTTCAGCTACTTGTTTAAGAGCAGATCCATCCATTTTTTCTGGGACCTCCCTCATATGAATTTGTCTGTCCCTTGCTTTGCATTCCATCATCACCATTCTTTCGCCCATACCCATAGTCTCATTCTGTATAGCCTCTGTTTTTTTCTCCCCATCCTGCACCAACTGCTGCGTTTCTTGCACCTTTTGTTGGGTATTCTGTAAATCTGTTTTTATTGCCTCCATCTCTTTTTTAACTTCCGTAATCTCCAACTTAATCGCTTCTTTCATTTCCATCATTAAGTTTTGCTGTAATTGTTGTATCATCTCCCGAATCTATTTATTTCCCTCTGTTATTTTCTTATCCAAATTCTCAATGGCAACCTGCCAGTTCTTTTCTTTTTTGGAGGCCATCGGACTTGCCTTGGGTCCCCACGAATCAGCTCTCTTTCTTAACTCCGTCTTCTTTTTAATTCAAGTCTCTATTTTTATATATCAAAATTTTTAAACGTTTGCCCTCAGTTAAAATGGCGATTGAGGCTTCCCTTACCCTTAAAATGTCGGGCGATGTTTCTCTATGATATAAAATGTCGGGCGATCTTTCTCTATGGTAATACTCTCACATCGATGGTCTTCTCTTACTTTCAATGGTGAATCCTTTGCTTCCGTTTCCTTTCCCTTACTTCCAATGGTGGGTACTTCACTTCCTCTTCCAACTTTATTTTTCTTCCGGGTCTTCCTGGTCTTCCTGACCTCCCTCGCCACGCTCTCTCTATCTCCTCTCCTCTACTTCCTGTCTCGCATCCCGCCTTCCGATTCCCACGATCCGCCCACCGCGTCGCTATCTCCCCAACCACAGGTATGCAAAACAATATTCTTCTTAGCTCTTTTTAACTTTTTCTCACTGTCACAACTCAAATTAAACTGCTCAGTCTTTTAGTATACTTTTTCAGCTTGGTAACTCAGTCTTTTGTTCTTTTAAAAGTTCGGTCTTTATTCAGTAAAACAGTCCGTTGGGGGAGATAGTAATCTTAACTTAGCATAAACTTCTTGGGATGTACTCACTGCTTCAAACGTCCAATTCTGTTCAATTCCGTCCCCGAGGCTTGGGGAACAACAAGCCTATGTCAATTTAATGACTCCCAAAGCTGCTGCAGAGATTTTGGCCGCCCTTCTCCGAGTAGGATCTCAAGGCTTGGGAGGAAAGCCCTTAATTCAGAGCCTCCCACCCGCCGAGACCCTTCACTCTCAGGGCTACAAGCGTTCCTGCCGGACTGAAATCTGACTGAAATCTGGAGGCTGTGGGCTATCTGGGTGCCCCACCAGCCCGAAAAACAGCACCTCAGTTGATCCGGAGTTCCGAATCATGTCGGTCTCGCCATTACCCCAATCGGAAGTCCTGGTGTCATGTGTATCAAAACCCCACTATCAGCCAAGGTTTGGGGTTATCTTTACTTTGTGCCATGTAAGAAGCATTAAATCATATAATAATGATAACTATATTGCTTTGGTTGAAAAAAAATCTCAGTTTTTCTGTGTGTGAGACTGCCTGCTTGCTCCTGCACAACTATTTGCATTCCTATTTTTTAAGCACTTCCTCTGAAGATGACCTTGCTTTTTGCATTTGAAGGGACATTTCCTTGGCTTCTGGTGTTGGGCCTTCTCTCATTGATTGACTTCAGGCTCATCGCTCTGGGCCTAGCCTTTCTGATCAGTGTAATTTGAATCAATCTTACAATGAACCTCATGGGAATTTTGTGTAATAGCCTCTGTCCTTATAGAATTCAGCAAGTCTTTTCGGTTCCTGTCTTTTGCATTAAAACTTGAGACAAAAGCATGATAAGTGTTGGAAAGTGAACTTAAAAAGAGACCTCTTTTTCATTTTTCATCCAATATTTGTGTTGAGGTAGAAAGCTTGTCCAATATATCTAATATTACTGCTATATGTTTGTCTATATCATCTCATTCTTTCAGATTAGTAGAGAAAAGCTCCTTGAATAATAACACTTGTTTTTGTGTATCATTCCAACCGTATACATTCTGAAGAACCATCAGCATTTCTTTTTCTGTCTTTAGACCCTTAACATGCACAGTTCGATGATCAGATAAACAGTTAATAAAATTCTTCACTTTATTGTTTTGTTTGTTCAATTGTAAAATCTCTTCTGTTGTTGGACAGTTAGTTTCAAGAGGGGTTTCTGCCTCCTTGCCTTCCGGGTGAGTTTGAATACCAGTCAACTTTGGAATGATAATTTGCTTTTGAGCCATGTTTTGCGATTTGAGGCTTCTTGCTGCACCTAGGGCTGGAGAAAGCTGTTAAGCAGATTCTCAGCCTCTATTGTCTCTTAGCTTGCTGACAGAGCTGTTAAGTTTTTATTGCTCAGGTAAGAACAAACTGTTTACAGTTTTCATTCTTAAATTAACTCTGGGCCACCATAACCCTATTGGGGATATTTGTTACTTAATGTAGCAAATTTGCACAGTCAGGAAAGTGTGGAATCACAAGTAGAGAAACACCCTTCAAGCTAGTACATTGCAACAGATAAAACTTTTATTGAAGGTGATTTACATTCATTTGCATTTTTGTAGTAGCAAAAGAAAAATAGAAGCCTAATCTAAATAACTCTGTCCCCTATTACAAGTGGCTAGCTAATCCAGTTGCATGTGAGTGGGAGTATCAGAGCATAGGTGTGTCTCTGCCATGCTTGCACAGGAAAGATCTGCAGAAGCATCTTGTTTCTTGCAAGATCATAAGGAGACAGTGAACAGAGGCAAAAAAAGGGGGAAGGATGAGTCAGAGAGAATCTTCTGGCTCAGACAAAGAGAGGCATCACACATATACACAGTCCAGTTCTAGTGAAGGAAAAAATGCATTCCCAAGGATGCAAGCATGCTGAGTTGCCTGTATTACAACTAGACATGGGCGCGAACCAAAAAAATTTATCGAACAAGCAGATCGTGGTTCGGTGCGGACCACAATCCCAAATTCCTGAACAGCAACCACCATCTCCCATCCCCAAACCCAGATCATGGATCGTGGAAAACGCAGCGGGGCGCACTGCTGTTCCCAGCGATACAGGAATGGTGGCTAATGCCGGTGGCCGCCGGATCTGGCGGGCATGAGGAGGAGGCAGGGGGTCTCTCTCAGTCTCTCCCCACAAAGGCTAGCAAGTGGCAAGCAAGAGCTCTGTCCTACTCCACTGCTCGCAGAAAGTGAAACCCAGCCTGGGAACCCATGGCTATTTATAAGCATGGGTCCCATTCAGCAACACAGGAGGTCTATGTTTAGCCATCAGAGCTGCCTATCAGGGTTTGCAGGGATGAGATTGGAGTGCCCATGGCTACAGAACACCCCCTTCCCCCTCCCTCCCCTGGGTGTCTTCTCCCAACTTGTAACTGCTTTGCAGCTCCGTGGTTGGAAGGAAGCCCTGCTGATCAAGGAAAGCTGGGCTTCCATTCGGGTTTCCATGGCGACAGAAGGAGGGCAGACAGAGCTCAGGCATTCCGCTGGCTCCGTTGCCAGGGGAATAGATTGCTGGCGCCTGAGTGTCTGGATTCCCAAACCGAGTCAGAATGCCACGATCCAGGCCTCTCCCAACCGCTGGATCGTTCGCCGTGGATGATCACAATCTGCCAGGTCACGATCGCGTGATCACCATTTTCGTGGGTTTTTGATGCTCGTAATGCGGTTCGTGCCCATCTCTAATTACAACACCATTACATTACCATTCTAATTCCTTTCTAAAAGTGCACTCCTGGACATTTCTGTTTTACACATTTTGCAAAATTATAAGTGTAGAGCCTTCGTGACCACCCAGGAACTGTAAGGATACTTGAAATTCTTAATGAAGGTGTTTCCAGATGAAGCATTTTCAAGTGGTAGGTGCCACAAACCCATGTCCAACTCAGGCTTAGGCTGACCTTCCCCTACCCTGAGGTAAAACTTCTCCTCTTTAAGCCTATGAAGCTGTATACTAGGCTGGGAAGCCTCTGGTAGCATGGTTGATGTTAAGCTTCAACTTTTCTTCTTGTCCCACCCTTAAGAAATATTAAAAATGGTTACCCAGCCAAGTCTTAGTAGGGGACGCTTCAGCGGAAGAGGAAGTAGGCCATCTTGGATTATAATAACATAGAGAAACCATAGAGAAAAGACGCCCGACATTTTGGATATAAAAAATTAATTTTGGCAAAGATTGGGACATTTAAAAAAAAAAAAAGGAAAACGTTTAATTATACGCCACGGAGCTGAGGAAGAGAGCAGATTCGTGGGAGCGAGCTAAAGCAAGCCCCACGATGTCGAAAAAAGAGTGGCAATCGGCAATAGAAAACTTGGACAAAAAACTTATAGACATGATGAAAGAACTTAAGGACACGAAATTGGAGCTTATTAAAGAGGTCAAGGAAGTTACACAGACAGTAAAGTCGGAGCTGTCAGAAGTGAAAAAAGGTGTGGAAACGATTAGCAGTGAATTACAAGGAACGCAGCAGAGAGTTAAAACAGTAGAAGACGCGATGGAGAATTTAATAGACACGCAACAAACAGAGATGAGGCTGGTGAAGGGGAGGATGTCAGTTGCAGAAACTAAACACATGGAGAAGCAGCTTCGTTTTCGTGGTCTGCCAGAAGTGGAAGGGAAGTCAGCGCAAGAACAGATGACTGAGGTGTTGGCTGATTACCTGGGGAAGGAGGAGGAGGAAATTGTGGCTATCCTAGATGTGGCGTATCGTGTGAACTCGAGAATTGCAACCCAGAGGAAACTACCAAGGGATGTGATTGTGCAGTTTACAACTAGAAATATGAAAGAGAGGATTGTGACCAAACAATTTCAAGATCCATTGGAGATTGATGGCAAGACGATTATTATAATGAAGGAACTGCCCAGATCAGTGTTATTGGACAGGAAAAAATATAGAGTGCTAATTCAGACTTTGAAGGACATGAATATCAGATACAGATGGGAGTTACCGGAAGGAGTGTCCTTTGAGTTTGGAGGGGCAAAAAAACGTATCAGATCTGAGCGGGAGATGGAGAGATTTATTAAGGACAATGAAAAAGACTTACCAACAAAACCATGAATATGGAGTGTAAAGTATTATCTTGGAATATAAATGGACTAAACTCACCGAATAAGAGAAAAAATATTTTTCATTGGCTACTAAAACAAAAATGTGATATTGTTTGTTTGCAGGAGACCCATATTAGAAAACAGGATGTAAAATATTTAAAATCTGGAAAATTGGGCAAAGAATTTGTAGCGGCTTCCAACAAGAAAAAAAGAGGAGTGGTGTTGTATATAAAAGAGGAGCTGCAGCCAAAATTTGTTATGAGAGATGTGGAAGCTAGATTTGTAGCAGTGGAATGTAATTGGAACTTAAAGAGAGTGTTGGTAGTCGGACTTTATGCACCTAACGGTGCAAAGGAAAGCTTCTTTGAGGACTTAAGGAAGCACCTAGACGATCTTGTATATGACCAGATAATTCTTGCTGGAGATTTCAATGGAGTGACAGATTTGGAATTAGACAAAAAGACTACAAAAGCACAAAAGAAAAGAGGACTATTGCCAAAGCTTTTTTTTGAGTTGATTCAACAAGAGACTCTCGAAGACGTATGGAGGAGAGAATATCCTAAAACCAAACAGTTTACTTTTTATTCTGCAAGGCATCTTACATTATCAAGAATTGATATGATCTGGGCCTCAAAGGACTTAGCGCTATGGACTAAGGAGGTAGAAATAATGCCGATGGTAGGCTCAGATCACAACCCAATTATGTGGAAATTTGGAAAAAGGAGAAAAAGGAAAGCCTGGAGAATAAATGAGGACCTGTTACAGGAAAGTGAGAATATGGAAACACTGAGAAGAGAGACTAAGTTTTTTATACAATACAACGTGAATAAAGAAGTACCAACCAGTAAAGTTTGGGACGCGTACAAGGCGGTTGTAAGGGGCATACTAATGGACTTAAATGGTAGAGCAAGGAAAAAGAAAGAGGAGAAAAGACAAGAGATTGAGGAGAAAATAAAGGCCAAAGAAGTACAGTTAAAAAAGAGACCAGGGAAAAAGAAAATACATCAGGAAATCAAAATTCTTCAAGAACAGTTAACAGCAATGAGTAACAAAGAATTGGAGTGGAACCTTAAAAGACTGAATCAAAAAGTTTTTGAGGGTGCTAATAAACCTGGGAAATATTTGGCATGGCAATTAAAGAAGAAAAGGGAAAAGAAAATAATAAATAAAATTTGTGAAGAAAACAAAACGTATTTGGAGCAGACTACCATTAGCAGAGCCTTTTATAAATTTTACGCTAAGCTGTATAATAAAAAAGAAGTAAACAAAGAATCAATAGCATCATATTTGGAGAAAACTAAACTTCCAGAGATCTCGGAAGCTTGGAGAAATAAGTTGAACAGTGAAGTAACTGATGAGGAAATAAATATGGCAATACAATCCGCAAATCTAGGAAAGGCGCCAGGGCCAGATGGACTTACGGCTAAATTTTATAAGACAATGGCCAATGAACTGGCACCATTCCTAAAAGAGGTGATGAACGGAGTTTTTAGGGATCAAAGAATTCCAGACACTTGGAGCGAAGCGAATATATCATTGATCCCAAAAGAGGGCCAAGATCTGACTAGCGTGAAAAATTATAGGCCTATATCACTACTCAATAACGACTATAAAATTTTTGCGAAGATATTGGCGGAGAGATTGAAGGGGTGGCTCTCGGAAGTCATAGAGGAGGAACAAGCAGGCTTTTTGCCAGACAGACAAATAAGAGACAACTTAAGGACAGTGATCAATGCTATTGAATACTACGACAAGCGTTGTGACAAAGAGGTTGGTTTCTTCTTTGTAGACGCTGAAAAAGCGTTTGATAATTTAAACTGGGATTTTATGTTTGCCACTATGGAAAAGCTACAACTGGGAGAAAGATTCGTCAGAGCAATCAAGGAAATCTATAGAGACCAGACTGCAGCAATTGTAGTGAATGATGAATTGACCAAAAAATTGACGATTAGTAAAGGAACAAGACAAGGTTGCCCGTTATCTCCATTGTTGTTCATTTTAGTATTGGAGATTCTGATGATACAAATTCGACAAGATGAGGAAATACGAGGAATAAAAATAAAGGACTACTCATATAAGGTCAGAGCATTTGCAGACGACATAATGTTAATTGTAGAAGACCCACTGGAGAACATGCCAAAAGTGATAGGCAAGATCAAGGAGTTTGGAGATTTGGCAGGTTTCTTCATTAACAAAAAGAAGTCAAAGATATTATGCAAAAACATGACTAAGCAGAAACAACAATTGTTAATGGAAACAACGGATTGTGAAGTAACTAGTAAGGTGAAATATTTGGGAGTTGAGCTGACTGCAAAAAATATAGATTTGTTCAAGAATAATTATGAAAAATTATGGACTCAGATAGAGAGAGACTTGATCAAATGGAATAGATTGAACCTGTCATGGTTGGGCAGGATTGCAGCAGTTAAGATGAATGTGTTACCAAGAGTAATGTTTTTGTTACAGACAATACCAATCATCAGAGACTCTAAACAATTTGAAAAATGGCAGAGGAAAATATCAGATTTTGTTTGGGCAGGCAAGAAGCCTCGAGTGAAAGTAAAAGTTTTACAAGATGCAAAGGAGAGAGGCGGAATGCAACTGCCCAATCTGAGACTTTACCATGATGCAATCTGCCTAGTTTGGCTAAAAGAGTGGATGACATTAAAGAATAAGAAACTATTAGCCCTAGAGGGATATAAAAAAATTTTTGGATGGCACGCATACCTATGGCATGACAAAGTAAAGGTCAACTCGATGTTCCTGCATCATTTTGTAAGGAGAAGTCTATTTACAATCTGGAAGAAGTATAGAACTTACTTACAAGAAGGAACCCCCTTGTGGGTGGTTCCATATGAGGTGATAGATCCGAGAGCTGTGGATAATGAACAACAATGTTTAACGTATAAAGAAATAACTAAGATTGAAGTATCTAAACTTAGAATAAAGACGCAAGAGGAACTATCACCTAACTATGATTGGTTTCAGTATAGACAGATTAGAGACTTATACAACTCAGACTTTGCAAAAGGGGGCATACGAACAGAGAACTCGGAACTAGAGCAGACCCTTCTTAAAGAAGACAAGAAAAGAATATCCAAGGTATACCAAGTATTGCTGAAATGGTATACTGAGGATGAGATAGTTAAAACACAGATGGTGAAATGGGCTATAAATTTCAATAAAGAAATAACAATGGAGGCATGGGAATACTTGTGGAAAACTACAATGAAGACAACGACATGTATTAATATTAAAGAGAACATTTTCAAAATGATCTATCGTTGGTACATGACACCAAAGAAGATTGCGCTAGGGAATTTGAATACTTCTAATAAATGCTGGAAATGTAAGAAACATGAGGGCTCCCTCTATCATATGTGGTGGTCGTGTGAGGTAGCTAGGCAGTTCTGGGGGGAAATAATAAGAGAAATGAGTGAAATTTTACAGTTTCAAATAAATAAGAACCCAGAACTCCTGCTGCTAAACTTGGGAATGGAGGGAATTCCAGCCCATCATAGGACGTTGATTTTTTATATGACTGCAGCAGCTAGACTTTTGTATGCGCAGAAATGGAAAGTACAAGAAGTACCAACTATTGAAGATTGGATCTACAAATTGCTGTATATGGCTGAAATGGATAAGATGACAAGAAAACTGAGAGATCTGGACTCAGGGCAGTTCAACACAGACTGGGAGAAGCTGAAACAATACCTGGAGAAGAAATGGGAGGTGGGAGGAAAACTGTGGCAGTTTGAGAACTACTGAAATATAATAAAAGTATAAAAGAGAGGGGTGACTTTACCGGGGGAGGAAGAGAAATGTGAATTTATAAGCAGTTAGATTAATTGATTGAGATATATATAGATATGTATAGGTCAACTGATAGAGAATAATTAATGATAAGGTTTAAACATGAGGATTGACTAACTAACAATATTTTCTTTCTTTGACAAGATTTATATGCACCAAACTGAATGTATAGAAGAGTTAAATTGATTGAGTATCTGAGGAGTTATATAGAATTACCATAAAAAGTTGAAATGAGTAATATATAGAGAACAAATCAAATTGTTTGATTTAAATGTGGGAAATTTTTATGGTTTATGATATATAGGTTTATATAGAATTATCCAAAACTGGAAAATGGGATAAATTGTTTATCTAAAGACGTATAGTTTGGGTGTATAATAATTAAAGGAGTTAATGATGCACTGCTTAATATAATGGAGAATGTATATCTGTTTTAGACAGAGGAATTTAATAGAAGTAAGGGAAAAGGGACAGAGGGTGGGAAAGCTGTTGGAAGTCAACAAAAGGGGGGGAAAGGGAGGGGGTTAGAAACGAAAAATTAGGGGAAAATTGATTGTAATGTAAAAATAAAAATGTTCTAACCCAATAAAAAATTTTTCAAAAAAAAAAAGTCTTAGTAGGGGACAGATCAGGGTTTTGTGCTTCCCTTTAGCAGAAACTGGCACACAAGGCTTGGGGAGGTTCAAAATGTAACTGAAGGTTTATTTACAGAAGGCTAAAATCAAAATGCAGGTAGGCAGATGTTTGAACTGATGTAACAGAAAGGTTTTTATACAGCAACTTCACTGGTGTGAGGCACAAAACACTTGGTTTAACACTAGATTGCAGGTGTCTTTCAGAGGTTGACACTGCTTCACAAATGTTTCCCTTTTAAAGCACAGGTACAGCATGACTTACCCTGCTCTCCAGACTTCAGGGTGCTCCACTGAGACAAACCCTTACTAGATACTGGGCAGGTGTTATAATTATGAGCTATAACTTGGTTCCTGGCACTGAGGGAGAGACTCCTTTCTACCCACTTCCTTGGCCCACTATAATTCCCATCTCTCTCAAATCTAAGGAGGAGTTAGTGCTGGGTTTTCCCACTTTAGTCCGAGGACTAACAGTGCTTCACAAACATTATTTCCTCTCACAGAGGATTCTCTGGCTGACCCTCTCTGATCTAAAGCCAGGCTCCAACTCTCCTTTCACTCTCTTGTTTACACTCCTACTCCAACTGACAGCTTCCTCAACATGCCATACCCAACTGCCATTTCAGGCTAGCCACATTGGGGGCGGGGGGGGGACATGTCAATCATAGCTCACTGACTGGAAATCTCAGCATCTGAAGCTAAGTTCATCACAGTAGGCATGCTAAAAGATAAGAAATACCCAAAAAAGAGCATGCAACCAAGTCATGTGCCTTACAGTGCCATTCACATTTAAAAAAAATTCTGCCTTTCATTATTAAACAACATTTGGTTTACAGTTTGCAATAAATCATAACATCAGGACACAATGACCCTTATAAGAAGCATTTCAATTTCTCCATGTCCAGCCCTTTTCTAACTCCTGTATCTAAAGTGGTGCTTCTGTCGCATGTTGTGGCTTCTGCCTTTAGGTCTTGGATTGGCATCAACCACTGAAGCTTAGCAAAGTGGAACCACTTTCCTGCCTTCGAGTATCACTATGAAGACATTTGAAATCAGCTTGATTTTTCTGCCTTTTAAAAACTGAGAGGTTTAAACTTGGTTTGGTTGCCCGAACACTGTAACATTAGAAAAATTAAAAGCAGGTTAATGAGTCAGGCAAATCAATGTTCCCTGAGGAGCTGTTTTCTGCCCTAGGAAGAACATTGTCACAATTGATGCAGGGGAGGCTGAGTAGGGATTCATTCTGAGCCTTTTACATTATTAGGCATGTGTGAGTGGGTTACAAAGCAAATGACTAATCTACACTGAGATTTCACAAGGCTGGCTATTCAAGAAATCTTGTTATTTTGGAGGGAGGGCAACCTAGAGCTGCTTTTACATCCATCATTTTTTTAACAAGCATGTGAAGCTATAATTTTGATGTAGTTTGATTTTAGAATTTGAAGAATGAGGTTGTCTTCTTTTTTAAATTGAATATTTTTGAGCTCCATGAGGCCCTCAATGGGTTCACAAGATGACCACAGTGCACAAGTAAAAACTTTTTAAACATTCCAGTAACAGAACACAAGCAAACTAAGGACATTAAAGAGAAAATGAATTGTTAAATGAGCTCATCTTCTAGACTCTCTAGGCCAACCTGCCCTCCTAATTAAAATTGGTCGATCTTCATAAGGCATAGGTGACAAACAATATAATCCTAAAAAGAGTTATTCCAGGCTAAGCCCATTGAAATCAAGATTCAAGTCCTGTAGCACCTTATAAACAAAAAAGATGTTCAGGGTGTAAGCTTTTGAGAGTCCAAGCTCTTGTCTTCCTACTTGTATCTGAAGAAGGGAGCTTTAACTCTCAAAAGCTTATACCTTGAAAGTAATTTTAGACACACTGGATTGGATACTCTGTATATGGTCACCCTTAGGAGTGTTCAAAACTAAACAAATGAACCAGAAACACACCCGGAAACTGCTGTTTCATTTTGTTAAAGCAGCTTCTGGAATGCTGAACCAAATCCAGGAAACTAAATTGTAATGAGTCCCTCCCACCAAAAGGTTTGTGTGTTTTGTTCTGCTTTGTGCCTGCAGCACCAGCATCAACAGCAGATGAGCACAGGGCACATCTCACAGGGCAGCATTTTGTTTTCTTTAATGGCATTCACCTCTCGTGGGGAGAGAGTCCATGTTTTTCATTAACCTTGCTGGTAGGAAAGGGAAATGTGCGCAATGCACATGAGATCCTCTTTTTTCCCATTGCTACCCAGTCAATGACATTGTCTCCCTGCCATTTGGGTCTTCACAAGGAGAGACCTTCCCTGCTTATCAGCTTTGGAAATGTTTCAAAAGGGGAAATGTGCAGACTTCAATTATAGGCTGCTATTTGAAAGACACTTCCTGGGGAGTGAGCACTCTTGAATAACATGTGGCGTACATCTGAGTAGACCTGTTGGGGTGCATGTTGGTTTGTTTTGCAGCACTACCCAGGGACTGGTCTGTCTCCCTCACCTCCATCAGGGCACTTGGATGTTTGCTATAAGAAAAAGTACTGCTGTGTGTGTGTGTGTAAATGATCTGTTCAATCAATTAAACTTGATAAAATCCCAGGAAGATTTCAATCATAGGCTGCAATTCTAAAGACACTTCCCTGGGAGTAAACACAAGGAAACATGGCACCAATAGGCAACAGCAGGGTGCAAAGGTAATAATTTATTGGCTTTACAGAAAAAGAAAAAAGTGAACATATAGCAGGATTTTTTTAATGTTGCAGCTGCACTGTGGCTGCTACCCCTTTACCAGTCAGTTTCTCACCATAGCGTGCACCCAGCCACCAACACTTGCCTTCTTCAGGGTCCATAGTTGTGTATGTGTGTGTGAGTAGTGTAACTGAGGAAAACCTGAGTGGATAGATGGTGTTCTCTGTGGTTTTGGTGCCATTAAGAGCCAAAACACACGAGAAGAAATACCTAGGTTCAGCACGTGTTCTCTTACCTCAAGGTTTGCCGGGATCTGTAGACGTCCTGGAAGCTTAAAGTTTAGCATTTACAGAGCAGCAGGAAGGGAAATACAGGCGCCTGCATTTCCCTTCCCCTTCCTGCTGCTCTGTAAATACTAAACTTTAAGCTTCCAGGACGCCTACACTTCCCAACAAACCTTGAAGTAAGAGAACAAGTTTAGCATTTACAGAGCAGCAGGAAGGGGAAGGGAAATACAGGCGCCTGTATTTCCCTTCCTGCTGCTCTGTAAATGCTAAACTTTAAGCTTCCAGGATGCCTACACTTCCCAACAAACCTTGAGGTAAGAGAACAAGTTTAGCATTTACAGAGCAGCAGGAAGGGGAAGGGAAATACAGGCGCCTGTATTTCCCTTCCTGCTGCTCTGTAAATGCTAAACTTTAAGCTTTCAGGACTCCTACAGATCCCGGCAAACCTTGAGGTAAGAGAACACGTGCTGAACCTGGGTATTTCTTCTCATGTGTTTTGGCTCTAAGTGCAAAAAAAGCTGCCCCAAAGAGCCTAGAAGCCCTCATTGCAAAGAGAGGGGCCAAAACATGATAATGAAAAAACTCAAATGGATCAGATCTGAGCTGGCCATGCCCCACACACACAAAAAAAACTAGTAACAGCACACAGTTGGTTTGGAACCCCTGGATCCAAAACTAAAACGGAAGTTTTTTCAGCACACACATCTCGAGTCACCATTCTTTCTTTCTTATTTTATCATTTCGCAATAGTGACAGTTTATATATTTATTTAAAACATTTATATGCTGCCTTTTCACACAAAATAGAGACCCTAATACAGTGAATATATAAATGCAAAAAACAAAACATATAGACTTGTAAACACATACACAAACCAGGAAGGAGGCCAATGAGAGTTTACTGAGAGTATGTCAAATGGAACAAAATATCTTTACCTTGTGGCAGAAGACAATGACACAGGGCAACAGGAGAGGGATTTCCAAAATTTTAGCACCAAAACTGAAAAGTCCTTTTCTTGAGTTGTCATCCATCTAGCCTCAGATGGTGGGAGTACTCAAAGCAAGGCTCCAAAGATTACCAGAGTTGATAGGTAGATTCATATGGGCTGGCAAATAGTGGTATAAGGAATAGAGAAGACTGGATCAAGAAATTAAAAATCTATAGGTTCTCTATCACTTTAATATAAAGTGATTAAAACATGTTTTAAGCAGCCGTTATGGGTTTAGGGTAATCAGACGTAATAGAGAAGACAGTTTCTGTACCTTTTATAGTTGAAGAGAAGAGATTTAGGCCATTTCCCCACATCCTTAAATAGTGTGACACTCACCGAAAGCTAGCACTGCCAGAGGCAGGCAGTGATGATTCCATTTTCATGGTGCCATGAAAACAGAATCATTACTGACTGCCTCCAAGTGACATCAGAAATGGCACAAGGAAGCAGCTAGTATTCAGTGAGTGTCACACTATTTTAAGGATGTGAGGAAGCGGCCATAATTTGTAATGTACAGATGGGGACAGACAGCAACTAGCTGGTAACCTAAGCAACTAAGGTAATTAGCTGGTAGCCAACTGAGTTTGGCAGTAGTAGAGGGCTGAAATAACAAAACAAAAGTTTATGCTGAAGAAGATAAGGAGGTCCAAGTAACAGTATGAGATGAAAGGGGACATACCTGTGTAGATGAGTATTGGGTAGATCCAGACCCAATTTAATGAAGTAACTGGGAACAGTCTGAAGACGTGCTGTCCTTCTTGAGAAAGGATGGTAGAAAGCAGACATTACCAAGCCTGGTCAGTTGAGGAAGAAATTGTGAAGAATGCTTAAAAAGTCATCATATTTTCTGTTGCTCCACCTTGTTTCATTCTCCATTTCCCCTTCTTTATTCGCTTCAGGCTAACTTTTTGTCTTTGCTTTGGTGACACCGTACATATTTCGCTATTAATAGCTGGTAATTTTCTCCTTGTGGTGATTAAAATCATTTTAGTGCCAACATTTTGTATTTAAGATTGGCAAAGAGGAAAGGTTGTTAGGGACAGCTTAACACAGAATTTAGCACATTCTGATGTTCCTTTTCAACAACCTGCTAAAGACATAGAATTTCTGCTTCCTTTTACATTGGCATCAACTGAAATACACAACTTGTAAATAGAAGTAATTCACAAATTCACTTGCAAGTTATTCAGTGATATTAGACATCATGGCAACTTGGCCTATTTGAATTATGTCTAATTTCTATAAAGCTATAGTGGAGTAATAAAAAGAATACTGGGAAATGTGGGATGATGGTGCTGAACCCTTCACCCCTCCCATACCTGCTGCTATTCCAAAAGAGCTTCTGTCCAGCTTTTTTCACCTGATTGGTATTACTTCTATTCTCAGAACTGGGGAGATGGGAGTTCAGATCTCTCTTCTTCCTGTCCCTAATATACTTTCAATTTTCTCTTCCACACATCATTTCATAGTGATTTGTCAGTGACTTGATTCTGATACCCAGTTCTACCATGTCTAGTTTGCATCTTCTGTTACTAAATGATGTGGCACTGAGTAACATCAAGGCAAAGGATAGGATTTGCCAATCAGTCATGAAGAAACAAAATGGTTTTTTCCATGAGTGCTGCCCAAAATATGACACTAGAACAGAATGGGTTCTGATAGTAACAGCTTTCTTTTCCTCTATACAATATTAATAAAATACATAGTTGTAATCAAGTAGAGCAATGTGACTAAGACTTTGTCATCCATTCTGAATAAGCACATATCAAGGAGTTTTCCTGATCAAGTTCTTGGTGTTTTACAACTAACTCATCTTTGATCTTTGAAGGTGTTTAATATTAAGCGAGTGTGAATCAGTAGCTTATCCTTTGAGTTGGCAACTGTAAGCCAGTTGTCAAGGTACAGGTAAATTTCACATACTTGTCTCCAAAGGAAAGCTACATCCATGTTCACCACTTCAGTACGCACGTGGGTGAGGCGGCTGCCATCCTGAAGAGTCCTGAGTAATGCAGAAACAGCATGCTGCGCTGAATGCAGATGTACTTTCTGTAATCATGTTTGATTCTAATATGGAAACGGGCATTTAGTAAGTCA
Source organism: Eublepharis macularius (assembly GCF_028583425.1). NCBI lineage: Eukaryota > Metazoa > Chordata > Lepidosauria > Squamata > Eublepharidae > Eublepharis > Eublepharis macularius. Next base: position 75,965,094 of record NC_072794.1, read on the forward strand.
CTAACTAGGCATTGGAAGTATAAGAGACAGGGCATCAGAGATAGCCAGCCTATAGGGCTCGTTCGAAATGAGCTCCAGGCACACAGCATTTTTTCCAAAAGGCAAGTTGGTATTGGGCCATGATGGCCTGATAATTAAAGCCTAGAGAAGAAGTATCATAGCTTTTACTCCCCATACCATTTAGCTTACATTCATGCCTATCAATGGGGTAAATGGTGGCTGCCTTTATTTTTGAATGGCCTTAATTGGAAGGGAGTTAGCTGTGGGATGGGAAAACAGGAAAGGGCAACCTCATGTCTAGTTCTGTAGAAATTTTTGGTTGTTTTTTTTTAAACAGAAAGTGGCACAGAGACTGGCCTGAGCCATGGACCTGTAGTAACGTCTCAGTGCCCTTCCATAACAGGGAGAGCAACAAGCTCCTTGGGCCCTGTGTACATAGCCTTAAAAACATGGTCAGTGGCTGGTGGTGGAGTACAAGAAGACTTTGTCTCTAATGACTGATCCATTTGTAGCAATTGTTCCCCATAAAGGCAGAAATACTTGGAGGAAAACTGGAAGGTAGTTGTCTGGTGATTGTTCCAATGCCCACAGTCCATTTGCCAGAGGCATCAGAGAGAAAACTGAGGGGTGGGCACTCCCCATCTCTCCACACCACAAACGGAAGGGAAATTGGCATGTGGGGGGAGGTGGAACACCTTGTAGGCTTCTGGAGTATTCTGAAGAGCTTCTAAAATCTCTACTGGTGTTCTCCACATGTGCATAACCCATTTGGGACTGCCCACGTTCCATGATGATGAACTTTACTTCTTTTAAACTAGTTTTCTGCACTTCTGTGCAGTATATTTTAAGATATTATTTATTATCACAGTACAATGGTTCTTCTATCACATTGATGTAGAGCTCAGCAAACTCATTTTAAATTCCACTAGATGGCAGCCACATGCAACAAAAGGAGATGTTTTAAAACAAATAAAGGATCCCCCCCCCTTTTTTTTTTTTTGCTTTCAAAATAAATGTTATCTCAGGTCCAAAATTTGCTTAAGTGACTCCTCTATCAGAAACCTTCTATTGTTTTTGCACGCCTCTTTATAAATAATGTTAAGTCTCTGTTTATTTGAGAGAAAAACATAATTCCTTATTTTTTCTTAGTAATGTGTCTTGCATCTTTCATTAAAGTAAGTCATTTCATTACAGAAATGTCATCATGCCTCAGAGAATGTTAGAACAAAAAGTGAAATGCCAAAAGGCACAGCACAGACACATAAAGTGAAAACAAAATACCTACCGTTGATTTAGTACTTTTGGAAGCCTGAGGAGTTCAGAACAGCAGATATCCATATGCAACCTTTTGATTTCCTCAAAGTAGCCATGTTAATGAAGAGAAAACAGCAAGTGTGGCCTGGTGTGTGGTGCCAGCTGAGCTGGGCCCAATTGCATGGTGGAAACCTACAAGGACTAAACTGTGAGGGGGATGCTTCACTTTTCCCTGTATCCCTGTATTTCATCTTTCCCTCCTCCTGGCAGCCTCTATATGTTCACCTTTCCTTACATCCTCTCATTCAGAGAGTGTGTGACTGGATCAAAATCACCCAGTGACCTTCCACAGCACAGTGGTAATTCAAACCTGGATCTCCTACATCTTACTCTGAAACTCTAACCACCACACAACACTGGCTTTTGGAGATTTTTTTTCTGCAAACCTGGGGGATTTTTTTCTATTGTGTAGGAAGATATGTCTTGTCTGATCATGGCTCCAGTCTCTGGATTTAAGTATCCACAGATGAGGACCACTTGTCTATTAGTATATAAGATGCATGGACATTACTGCACATATAAATGCATGGTGTTTTCCCATAATAGTATTTTCCCAAGAAACAACCCCCCCCCCCATCCTTCTACTTAAGCGATAGTTTTTTCCCCAGTTGGATTGGGGTGAAAGTTCTCAAACCAGAAACATACTTCAAGGAACTTGTTGCACAAACTTTAAATACATCACAAAATGCATTTAATAAATCACAACATTTATCCAAAATATAACAGTGTCAATATTTTTTGAGGCACCCAGGTCTTGTCGGTTTCCTTACACAATCAAAACTTGTTGTTTCAGTATCTGAGAAAGCAATATCCACCTTTCCAAAGTAAGAATTCTGAAATACTTTGGAGAGGATTCAGACATTACAAAGAAGCACCTCCATCTGGATACACAGTAACTTGTACATTCAACCGGTAGTCAGTCTTTAACATGTCACAAGGTAGACCTCATCTACATCCAGAGGAAGCTCATGTCCTTGTGAAAGCTCACATAAACAGCCAACTCAAGAGTGACTGAAAATCCAACTGGAGGTGCTTCTTTGTAATGTCTGAAGCTGGTCTCAGCTACACTCTTTTATGAGATCTTGGGTCATTCATGGGTCATTATTTTTCTTCAAGGAACTGTAAATTTCATTCACCAGAACCAACAACTTTTGTTTACAAGATTACTTATGCCAAGAATTGATAACAGAGGACGAGTCAAGAACCATTAATCTTAGCAGGGAATGACAGGTCCCTTTTAGCTTACTTAATCCTCTCATTCATCCTGGAGAACATGAACAAATCGGAGGTTGGAATGAGTTCAATCTATCATCTCAGGATAATAAATTGGAAAAAAAGGCCTTAAGAGTAAATGTGTATGTTCACTATCTGTTTGTTAATTTCATCTTTGCCTCGGGAAGGAGAGGTGAAATTGATAGAGCTTTCAGGGAATCAAAGATCAAATTAACAAACCCGCTGAGGAGCGATCTAGGCCTGCTCCCTGTTTTTAAACTACCCTTGTGTAGAGTGGTGAAATTGACAGACCCTTCGGGGAGGCAAAGATGAAATTAACAAATCTTCTAAGGAGCAATCTCCACCAGCTCTGTCTTTTTTAACTACGTTTCCTGGCTAACATTGTGTCTCCCTACACTTGAACATCACCATGTAAGATGTCTTGTGTAGAGAGACTTCGTGTTTGTGTTTAATTAAAACTCAGTTAACTTGCTGTGGGGGAAAAGGAAATGCAGTTGAGAGCTAGTTGTACATTCCATACTTATTATTCCCCACTAAACCTTTACTGTGTTATACACCTTATTTTCTGTAAATAAATGTTTGTTCTTCAATTTCATCTGCATCTTGTCTGTCAAGTCAAAATAGCTGTGTGAAAGAGATTACACTCACCTCACAATTAATACCATATTGTTCTTGTAGGGTCACAAATAAGAATCTCGTAGAGAACACAAAACTTTACATGGCACCAACCAGTTAATTCATGTTTTCCCTTTTACTGATTGAGGACAGCTGAGGGGGCTTGAGGAAATAAAAGGAGGAACCAGAGAGTGTGGGAGTTGGACAGCCATAAGTCAGAGGATGGTTATCTCAGAAATCTCCCTCATCTCTCTTCTCTCCCCATCATCATCATCATCATCATCATCATCATCTCTGCCCCCCTGGGTTCAAATCTCCACTCAGCTGCCAAGTTCACTGGTTGACCTTGGGTGAGTCACTGTCTCTCAGCCTAACCCTTTTCACAGGTTGTTATGAGGATAAAATTGCATACACTGCCCTGAGTTCTTTGAAGATAAGTTGGTAAAATATGAGACAGACAGAAGGGCTTAGTTACAGAATCTGACCCCCAAATATGTCAATCTGGCTTGTGCAGAAATAGTAGTAATAGCCATTCAATACAGCTTGTAGAAAAATATTTTGGCACAATGTGTTTTTTCCCAACAGAGTATTCTTCCTACAGTAATTTCTAGAAGGCTATAAACAAAGCCCTGGAATAAAAACCTGAAAATTTCCTTCACAAGTTAAAATACCCCATTTTAAGCCAGTAACAGAATGTAATAGCATTGATGCATCTAGTTCTGCATTCAGCAGTAGGTATTTTGGACTATTAAATAGGCTGAAAACACAATCTCAAAGTATATCATGCTATGTTCTGACATCAACTACTTCTTCTCATACTTGTGTCAACATGCCCTGGAAAGTGAAGAGTGGCAAAGTTACACAATGGGGTATTTAATCCTAATAAACATTTTTTCATATGAGGAGTGAGGAGGTGTATAAAACAAAGCTCTCACAGCTTTGCTACAAAGTTAGGCCTTCAAAAACCATTGAAAAGAGGGAAATGACTCATTAATACCATAATCATATAGACCCATCGCCTTATTGAATTTGGATTATAAGATATTTACAACAATAATGGTGGAAAGACTAAGAAGATGCATTGCAGAAGTAATTTATGAAGATCAAACAGGCTTTGTCCCAAAGAGATACATTAAAGACAATATCAGTTATCTCAATGCAATTGTATATTCAAGAAGGAAGGGTGAAAAAATTGCATTTATGTTTCTAGATGCTGAAAAAGCATTTGTAAGCCTATACTTGAAAAAAGGGTTTGGAGCCTAGGACCTAGGCCTAGGGTTGCCAGCCTCCAGGTAGTGGCTGGAGATCTCCTAGAATTACAACTGGTCTCCAGGCCACAGAGATCAGTTCACCTGGAGAAAATGGCTACTTTTGGGGGTAGGCTTTATGGAATTATGCCATGCCAAGGTCCTTTCCCTCCCCAAATCCCAATTTCTCCAGATTTCTCCAGGTTTCACCCCCCAGATCTCCAGGAATTTCCCAACTTGAAGCTGGCAACCCTACCTAGGCCTGATTAATAGACTGCAGACACGTAGATATACCAGACTAGCAGATAACTGAGCTGTACCTAGGGTTGTTTAATTTGCATGTTTAGCAAAGGCCCATGGGGCATGTATATAAAAAGAGGTCACCATGACTAGGAGGGGTGGTATAATACAGGACTAGGCTAGCTGGAAAAACTGGAGGGAGGGAGAAGAGAGCTGAAGCTGCCGCTTTTGGGAAGGCAATGCTTGTTTCCAAGCTTTGGAGCTAAGAAGATCATAGAGCTGAATCTGCTAGCTGGAAGAGCTGAACACTTGTCCTTGGGAGAACTGCAGTAACTGACAAGAGCTGAAGAAGCAAGGAAGAGCAAAGAACAGGAATTGCTGGCAGCTGAACTTGTTGACTCTTTAAGACGAGCATCCTAGTACAGAGCTGCCCCACTTCTTCTTTTGGAAGAAAAGGTTCAGAGTTCAGAGCCTGGAGGAGAGGATCACCACCCTTCAGGAGATCAAGGAGGGAGAGGATTTTATTGACAACAGCTTGGGGGCTCCGCACAGCCAAGAAGAGGAAAGTCAAGGAGGAGGAGAAAGAGTCGATCTCCCTTCTGAGCCTCCTCTCAGATCTACATTACAAAACCCGAAGGCGTCAATGAAGAAGATGCTCTGGTCCACTTGAGCTCAAGAATCACTTTGAAGTGCTAGAGATGGTGACAGAGGTGACAGTGGAAGGAGAACCGCAAAGATCTGGAAGAGGGTGTGCAGAAGACATGGGGCCACATGGAAGTGGAAAAAAACGGAAGGTGGTAGTCATCGGGGACTCCTTGCTCAGGGGTATGGAACACCATGTCTCTGGGCCAAATCCCCTATTCTGAGAGATGTGTTGCTTGCCGGGAGCCAGAATTCAGGATATTACCGACCAGCTGCCAAAACTCATCAAGCCTGCTGATAAGTACCTGTTTGTGCTGATTCATGTGGGAACGAATGACACGGCTTCAAATACTGTTGCAAGAATTAAAGAGGATTATGAAGCCCTTGAAAGGCAGTTGAAGACATTGGGGGCTCAGGTGGTATTCTCTTCCATCCTTCCAGTCACAGGAAGAGGAGCACGCAGGGAGCGGACCATGCTTGAGGTGAATCGCTGGCTGAGATGGTGGTGCCGGCAGGAGCGCTTTGGGTTCCGGGACCATGGGATAGGTTTTCTTAGAGAAGGCCTTCTAGCACACGATGGGCTTCACCTCTCAAGGGCAGGGAAGAAAACGTTTGGAACGAACCTGGAGAACTTCATCAGGAGAGCTTTAAACTGATGCCGCAAGGGGCAGGGGACGATCAACATGGCATCTTCAATGATGAAGTGAACACAGTGGGGACCACCTGGGTAGGAAAGGTCAAACAAAGGTACAAGGCTACAAGTGTCTATATACCAATGCCCAAAGTATGGGCAATAAGAAAGAAGAGCTTGAGCTTCTATTGCAAACAGAGGGCTATGATATAGTAGGAATTACTGAGACTTGGTGGGATGATTCCCATTACTGGAATGTACTAGTGGATGGGCATGAGTTGTTCAAGAAAAACCGGAAGCGTAGAAGAGGAGGTGGAGTGGCGTTGTATGTGAGGAGAGGGCTTGATTGTCAAGAAGTTATGGAGAATGGGGTGGACAGCCCAGTGGAAAGTATATGGGTAGAAATAAGGGGAGGAAGGACAAAGGGTATTATTGTTGGAGTCTGCTACAGACCACCTGACCAGCGAGAAGAAATGGATGCTGCCCTCTTTGAACAGATTGGCAGAGTATCCAGACATCAGAACCTTGTAATTATGGGTGACTTCAACTTCCCCGATGTGTGCTGGGAGACAGGCTCAGCAAAGCGTCATGAATCACGCAATTTCCTGACCTGCCTGGCCAATAACTTCCTTTTTCAAAAGGTGGAGGAAGCTACAAGGGGCTCGGCCATACTAGACTTGATATTAACCAACAGGGAAGAATTGGTAGATGAGATGAAGGTGGTGGGGACCTTAGGGGGAAGTGACCATGTCCTTCTTGAATTCCAGTTGCTGTGGGGAGCCAAGGAAGTTCATAGCCAGACTCGTAGGTTAGATTTTCGTAGGGCCAACTTCGATGAACTCAGAGGCTTGATGAGAGTCATTCCGTGGGGGAGTGTGCTGGAAGGGAAAGGAGCAAGTGAAGGGTGGGCCATTCTCAAACACGAGCTTTTGCAAGCTCTAGCCCTCACTATCCCAGCAAGACGGAAACATGGTAAGGGCTCCAAGAAACCAATGTGGATGCACAGAGAGCTCCAGAATAAGCTAAGGGAGAAAAAGGAAATGTTCAGGAAATGGAGAGAAGGACAGACCTCTAAAGAGGAGTATATGAGAGTTACTAGGTACTGCAGATCAGCCATCAGAGAGGCCAAAGCTCAGTACGAGCTAGGTCTGGCCAGGAGGGCTCGCTACAATAAGAAAAACTACAGATATGTGAGAAACAAACGCAAGGTAAAAGAGGCAATTGGACCGCTGTTGGGAGTAGATGGAGAAACTCTGATGCAGGACAGAGAAAAAGCAGATGGGCTTAATGACTTTTTTGCCTCTGTTTTCTCCCTGAAGAACTCAGGCACATCTATAGATAGTAGAAAATGTGGCAGGACACCTGAGTGGCTAATTGACATTGACAGAGAGTTTGTGGAGAGGCATCTGGCTGCACTGGATGAATACAAATCCCCTGGGCCAGATGGGGTGCACCCAAGAGTGCTGAAAGAACTTTCCAGAGAATTTGCAGAACCCCTGTCCATCATCTTCAAGGCCTCCTGGAGGACTGGGGATGTGCCACAAGATTGGAGAAGAGCGAATGTTATCCCAATCTTTAAGAAAGGGAGGAAGGATGACCCGGGAAACTACAGGCCGGTCAGTCTGACTTCTGTTGCTGTGAAGATATTAGAACAGTTTTTAAAGGGATCAATCTGTAAGCATCTGAAGGACCACTCAGTGATCCGGGGAAGTCAGCATGGTTTTGTTCCTAACAGATCTTGCCAGACCAACCTGGTTTCCTTCTTTGATCGAGTGACCAGCTTACTGGATCGAGGGAACTCTGTTGACGTGATTTATCTGGATTTCAGTAAAGCTTTTGATAAGGTCCCCCATGACATTCTGATGGGCAAACTGGAAGACTGTGGAGTAGACTATAGGAAAGTTCGATGGATAGGGAACTGGTTGGAGGACCGCACTCAAAGAGTGGTGGTCAGCGGCATTTCATCAGATTGGAGGGAGGTGTCCAGTGGGGTGCTGCAGGGCTCGGTTTTGGGCCCGGTACTTTTCAATATTTTTATCAATGATCTGGATGAAGGAGTGGAAGGGCTGCTTATTAAATTTGCTGATGATACCAAATTGGGAGCGGTAGCAAACACCCAAGAAGATAGAATTAAAATTCAACAAGACCTGAATACTCTTGAGAAGTGGGCAGCTGTGAATAGGATGCAATTCAACAAAGACAAGTGCACAGTATTACATCTGGGCCACAAAAATGGGAAGTACAAATACTGGATGGGAGATACACTTCTGGGCAGTAGTGGAGTGGACTGTAAACTGAATATGAGCAGTCAGTGTGATGCGGTGGCAAAAAAGGCTAATTCAATCTTGGGTTGTATCAAAGGGGCCATAGCATCGAAATCGCAGGAGGTCATAGCCCCTCTTTATACTGCCTTGATCAGGCCACACCTGGAGTATTGTGTGCAGTTCTGGAGGCCTCACTGCAAAAAGGATGTGGACAAAATCGAGAGGGTGCAGAGGAGAGCGACAAGAATGATCAGGGGTCTGGAGACTGAGCCCTACGAGGAAAGGCTGAGGGCCTTGGGAATGTTTGGTTTGGAGAAGAGGAGGTTGAGGGGGGACATGATTGCCCTCTTTAAATATTTGAAAGGCTGTCATTTGGAGGCGGGCAAAAAGCTGTTCCAGTTGGCAGCAGAGGGTAGGACGCGAAGCAATGGGCTAAAACTACATGCACAAAGGTACCAACTGGATATTAGGAAAAACTTTTTCACGGCCAGAGTAGTTCAAAAGTGGAATCAGCTGCCTAGGGAGATGGTGAGCTCCCCTTCACTGGCAGTTTTCAAGAAGAGGCTGGATGAATACTTGTCAGAGATGCTTTAGGCTGATCCTGCACTGGGCAAGGGGTTGGACTAGATGGTCTGTATGGCCCCTTCCAACTCTATGATTCTATGATTCTATGATCTTGCTAGGAAAAAAAGGGAACTGCTCCTAGGGCAACAAGCAAGCTCCAGGATTCAGACAGCATCTTCACAGAGTCCTGCTGTGGCAAGGCCTTTTGGATTTTCAGACTCTGTTCCAGGCATAGCCTCTGGCCAAATCCACAGAACTGTCTGAATACTTTACCAAGGGATTGTGAGTAGGACTTGGAGCTGGTGTCACTGGTTACTGATCCAGTATTGATAACTTTGGGAAGGTTTCATAGTTGCGTTTAAATAAATTGCATTTATATTTTGAATTGGTAAACATTGAACCTGGTCCTCTTGACTCTGGGGGTTACATGTTTGATAATGTGTCTTGGAAATTTCTTATGAAAGCACTGTAAAGAATGAATTGTAGGACTGAGTTCTTGAATTGGATACAAAGTATTTACACCATCAGCAAGCTGCAATCCAAGTAAATGATTCATTTACAGAGAAAATTGAAATAACAAAAGGAACACGATAGGGATGCCCTATATCACAATTATTGTTCATTATTGCCTTGGAAATCTTGACAGTGAGATTCCGGCAAGACAGCAGAATTGATGGAATAAAGGAGGGGAAAGAGATATAAATGAAAAGCTATGCAGATGATTTGGTTATATCAGAGACAAACCCAAACAACACTCTGACTTATATAATGGAAGAAATATTAACATTTGGACAGTACTGGCAAAGCAGAGCTAGCACAGCACACCAAAAGCGTGCAAGCAGGAAAGCGTACCATTGCCAACCAGCACAGTGCAGTGAAATACAAAAAAAAATGGTTTCTTAGTGACAAAGCCAATGCATTATTACCCTTAAGTGCTGTTATGCCATGTTTCCCTGTGCCTTGTATTTTTGTTTCCTTGATGTGGAGCAGGTGAATCCTCTTCACCCTAATCTGCTTTGCAGCAGCCCAGAACTCCCTGTTTAAACCCGCTGGGCCTCTGGCCTGTCCTTACACTGTGTGTAAAAGCTCACAGAAAAGGAGGGCTAGATGTTGTTTTTTCTTTCTCAGGATGGGAAGTAGAGGGAGGATGGCCTTCTTTTTTCTTATTTTTTACTAGTAAAAGTGGGAGACTGAACAGCTTGCTGGCTCCCAGCCTCCCTTTCCAACTAAAACTATTAACCCAGAGTTGAATGAAAACGAAGAGGAAACATTGGTGGGCACTGCTGAATGAGAGAGTCCCCCTGGTGTGCCAGAAAATAAAAAATCTGACCAGATGGGTCATGGAAGACCATGTGGAATACTGATGGAAAGTTTTTGTGCATGCATGCATGAGTGTGCAGTGCACATGTCTGTTATCTCCCCGTCTTTTAATGCTTGGTTAACAGTTTTAATCAGAGACGCCCAAAAAGCCTGCCAGAAGACTTTCAAGGCAAGATAAAATTCCTTCTGGTCTCTTCAACCCACTCTCTTTGGAGGACTTTGTTAGTCACAGTGGTGGTCCTGGCATCACGGCACCTAAGCAAAAGACAGTAGGAGAAGAAGACCACTGATGGACACATGCCAGGAACCTCCTCAGTGTGGCTGTCTCTTAATAATTGCATTTTCTTTCCAGTTTTCACCCTAATCTTCATAACATGAGCCTTTGCTGCAACCTCAGTGGTTGAAGGAGTCCCTCCCTCCTGAAACTCATGTGTACACACTCATGTGGATGTTGCCAGGCCAGCCTATCCTTGCATTGTACTTAAAAACGCACAGAAAGGGATGGCAATGGCAATGCTGGTGCTGATGGCACCATGCTGTCTGCTGCTCCTCTTCCTGGTACAAAGCCAATCTTTGATCCCTACAAGCCACTCAATGCCAATGCCATTGCCCAGGAAATGCTGAAGAAAAAAAATGCACTCCTCATGAGCACCATGCATGCATATCTACTTCCCACCAATGGAGTTAACACTAAGGGCTCAGTCTCTCTCCACTGGAGCCAGTTGGTTGCATGATTAATGTAGACACACTTGCCATTAAGGAAAACAAGATGCTGCCAGACTGCCTATCCCATTGCCTGGTCTGCCTGTGAGGCCTCTTTTTAGTAAGAGCTGAAACAAAACACACAAACTTTTTGATGGAGGGAGTCATGACAGACTTGTTTCCCATATTTGGTTCAGTGTTCTGGAAGTTGCTTTAATGAGCTGAACTGGTGGTTTCTGTGTGTATTTTCATCTGTTTTTTTCATTATTTGCACCCATATTCCCAAGGTCATTTTGACATAGCCATTATTTTTTTACTATTTCCACACTAACTACAAGTAGCATGGGCTATTTTTTCCCAGTTCTATTAAATCCCATCTTCTAGTTCCATGTTCTATTAAATCAATGTTGCTGCAAATAGGTGGACAACTGCCAGATATCATAAACAAATTGATTATATTAGTTTAATTCTACTGAAGGAGCAGGATGTTAGACAGTGTGCAGTTTGTCATGCTATAACAATCCTACCATTTGCAGATAATAACCACTGAGATTTAGCCCTTAACATCATGTGGTTTGATAGGTCAATTGATAACTATAAAAGTGAAAGAGAGAATGTGAAAGAGATGGGTGGGGCCTTCCTATCTGCACTTAGGTTGGCAGGGATCCATAAGAATGATGTACCTACCAGTAATGGAACTCCCTCTCTGGGGAGATAACGTACCATCGTTTTATTCTGTTAGACTTTGAGGATATAATAATTTTTACTGAATTTATTCTAATCTGATGACTAGCTGAATTTTTGTAATAATACACTTATTGCAGTTTTTATATGATTTATATAGCTTGGTATTTCTTATTGTATTTTATGTTATTTTGTCTTTTGTTAAGCACCTCAGGTGCCTTTACTAGGCAGAAAGGCTGTGACAGAAACACACTCAAATAAGATGAACATTCCAAAATATTTATGGGTTCACAATACCTAGTAGTTCATTACCATTCACTTGCTCTGTTGCAGGACATTTTTTTATATCTTATATTCTACTCATTGAATTGCTTCTCGAGTTCTCTTTTTAGTATCAGCAAGAGGAAGCAGCAAGTTATTTGTTATAATTGTCTGAGTGTTTTTTGTTCCAAAAGTTAAACAAAGATTCCACACCAGAGCAGAGTACAAAAACTGACTAAAATATAACCTCAACAGTAAACATTTTATTCACAAAAATAAATACAAAAGTACTCTGGCAAGTATGATAGAGCATGACCTAAATTTATACTCCAACAACTATGATTCAAAGCCCAATTCAAACCACAGTTTTGGCAGGAATAAAGCTCCAAATGAATTTACATTCAAATACTGAGAATAGACCAAGCAAAGAGTGTGAGCAATTAACACACCCTAGTTCTATAGATACACAAAATACATTAAAAAGCAAGTGTGCACTTATGCCAACCAGAAGTTTAAAAATAAAACATATTAAATAAATATATAATGACCTGTAATAGTAAATAGCACATGTGGATTCAGTCTGAATTATATTCTTGAAAGTAATCAGAAATATATCATGGATGTAACTTGCATGAAATATATTATTAGAAAGGCTGTACAGAAATATTTTAAATAAAAAAATAAAAGTACGTATGCCCCACCTGGTTGAAGATTCAAGTGTAATCTGGACAAATAACCTGTCAGCAAAACAATTGTATTGGCAGCCAAAATTCTAAGAATCAACCCTGTTTTGCACTTAGTAATAGTTGAGGCACCTTAGTAAGAAAGGGTGGGCTAAAAATTATCATTAGCACCTGCCTTGAAGATTTCCTGAAGAAAATCATATGCCCAGATATATGTGCAGTTCAGACATCTCTACATGCCAGCATGCTGTACTGTCCTAAACCTCTAATCCCAATGGGGTTCTCTTTGCCAATCACAGTTCATATGTTCCTTTCTATCACAAACATGTCTTCATACTCCTCTACACCACTGTATGGTGGCCAACTGTTTCACTGTAATTGATATTCCAAGTTCTAGATGTTGGGCAAATCCACACTTCCCTACCTTCTGCTTTTCATGTGCATTAATTGCGCTGGATTCTATCCCGCAATGTCCCAGTCTGTGTTCACATCCCTTCTCTTACTACCACTGCCTCGCGCTATACTTCGTCCACATCCCTGGTAGAATCACGCAATATGGGGCGGGTTTAGATCTGACGTCGCCGATGACAACATCATGTTCATTTTTTAAAAAAAAATTTCATCAGATTTCTGCTATAGCGTTTTTTTGCTAAATTGCTATGGCGAGGCCACACCCCCTATGATGCCTATGATTGGTTAATGTTATTCTATGCCTTCTTCTTTGAAATCCATTGGACCATTATTCTGGCGGGCTAATTTGAACTGATATTTAAGGTGGGGGTGATCCAAACTCTCCAAACGGGCAGACTAATTATTTGACGCTTGAATGTAATGTTAGAATGACAGATTTCCACTATAACAGTAATTTCAACAGTTAAAAAAATTTAATTTTAACAGCCACTGATATTTCCGACTGTCCGGCATCCTAAAAATGACATGGAAATGGAAATGACGCCATCCCTTGATGTCTCCGCAGGGATTTTGGAGCACCCCGATTAAGATTTATGGCCAGGATTGTGCAACAATGCTGGGAAAGTCCCCTTTAAAAAAAGGGGGAAAGGGCGGACAGGCAGGCATGCTGCGGAGAGAGTGGAAAAGCTTTTGGAGCACCCCGATTAAGATTTATGGCCAGGATTGTGCAACAATGCTGGGAAAGTCCCCTTTAAAAAAAAAGGGAAAGGGCGGACAGGCAGGCATGCTGCGGAGAGAGTGGAAAAGCTTGATAATTGCATGGCAAAGAGGGATGGTGTTCCGGAAAGGCTGCAAACACGGAAGTGGGGTGTTTTGAAGGGGGCAATCTCCTTGTGAAACACTTCTATTTGTCCACATCCACGGTGAGAACTGCGCAAGAGAAGTGTTTGAATGCATGACAAATTCGTCTGAGGCGCAACGCGAAAGACGCGAGAGAATGGCGGGATTGAGGTAAGAGTATGTGAACAGCTCTCTGAGAAGTGAATAATGGGCAGGGGGAAAGCGGAAAACTTGAGACATGTGGATTCGGCCGTTGGTGTAGTGGTTAAGAGCACGGGACTCTAATCTGGAGAGCCGGGTTTGATTCCCCACTCCTCCACAAAGCCAGCTGGGTGACCTTGGGCGAGTCACAGTTCTCTTGAGCTCTCTTAGCCCCACCCACCTCACAGGGTGATTGTTGTGGGGTAATAATAACACTTTGTAAACCGCTCTGAGTGGGCATTAAGTTGTCCTGAAGGGCGGTATATAAATCGAATGTTATTATTATTATTATTATTATTATTATGTCAATGACAGCTAATACAGCTTGTAGCAAGGCACCATAGTTTCATTAACACTAACATCGTCTTTTGTGGCATCTTAAAAACTAACAGATATACCAGGGTCATGTTCATAAAAGCTTGTGCCACACTAAATTTGTCAGTCTTCAAAATGTCACATGGAAATCTGTTTTGTTTTCTGCAACAGAATAACCATAACTGGAATTTCAGTTTTGAACATTCAAGTGTATTTTGCACATCCATCTGAACAGGTGTTGGAAGTCTAATCCATGATCAAGTTGACATTTAAACCATTTAAATCTCCTTCTAACATATTTCTATGCCAGAGTGTCTATATGGGAATGGGCAGGATACAATTTACAGTTGTAGCAGAGATCTATTTGATGCTGAAAGTACTGAAAACTATTGAAAGCTATCCACATATATTCTGAGTCCAATGCTACACTATTTTAAACAAGCAAAGCAATCCAGGGTGATCACAGTAATTCCTATTTTCCTGACCACCACCACCACCACCCCCCAACACAATAGACATGCTTAGTGAACATAGTACAGTGAGGCATTTGGGAAGCTATAGAACTGGAGTTGGAAATGATTATTTTGCAGGCATCTCATCCACCCTTAAAATGCCAGCCTACCAGCTCTCCATTCACAGTGTGCCGCAAACAGGAGGTAAGTTTACGGAGGGGGGAGATGCCTGTGACATAACAGTTTTCACTGAATCAAACAAGCCAGACAAACAATTTGCAATGGGAGGAAGCAACCCTTCCCAAGACACCAGAGTCACTAGTCTATGTGACCTGGGGGAGGAATCCTTCTCACTCCCATATATGGTGATTGGCTAAACCCATGTTCAGGCTCCTCCCAGAAAGCATAGAACCAAGAAAAAAATTGAAAAGGAATCTTTTGGCACCATAAAGAGTAAGAAATTTATTGTGGCATAAGGTCCCCTCACACATACAGCTTGGGGGCCCTATATGAGTGGAAAGGCAGCATATATGTGTTTTAAATAAAATAAAAAAGATTGTATTGATAGGACCCCATTTCATCAGATGTGTGGTGTGTATCCTCAACTGATTCATGACTCATACCATGAGAGATGTAAGCAGTAGGATCAATACATATATTGATCAATAATCTGTCATCTAATGAAGGCGCACTTCATGTCTCTTTTGGAGTGGTCTCTAGTCCATGAAATTTTATGCCTCTTAAGGTGAGACACAGAAATTCATTTTAAGAGCATTGCTATCAAATTATTGAACAAAAATGCAGATGACTTTATTCAGGTCAGAAGAAGTCTGATGTGCAGGATTTCCTGTACTCTTTGAGTGCAGCATCATGCTTGCCTACTTCTCCTTTATGTAACCATTGATTTCCCACAGTTCATGAACAAAATAAAAAAGGGTAGTGTGGAGAACATACCTGTGACACAATGTTTAATAGGAGGGGCATGGCTCAGTATAATCTCACATTCAATCTCCAGCATATCTGGCTAAAAGTATTTCATACAGCAGAACCAGGAAAGGTCTCTAATGAATACCTCCAAAGGCTCTGCCAGTCACAGAATATACAACTGGGCTAGCCTACATTGATTAATGGCCTATTCATGTGTCAGGTGTGCCTGTCTTTCTGGATAGTGTGAGGTAGAAAATCTCTCTGCATGATGCATCATTTGACTCATGCCCTTCTCCCACTTCCACTGCCTTCTTTTCTTATGTGGACAAATATATCTCACTGCCAATGTTCTTTAAATCAAAAGCAATTGGCTCAACTGTAGAGCTTTGGCATTTCATTTCCTTTACCTATGACATTTTGTGAGCAGAGCTCTGCTCTGATTAATATATTGCAGTCTCTTAACTCCTCCCTACTACAGTAAAATCTTTCTGAATAAAGATACTAAGGACTATTCAAAAGCACATCAAAGAAACGTTCAGAGACTACAGATTATGTGCATCATTAAAAATAACATGGCTGAGATTTACCATAGGCATTACTGCACAGTGCTCTTCTTAACAGAGCTTCAGACAAAGCGACTCTTACTCTACCTATTGACTTAAAACATCCACAGGATTTAGGAAAGAGTTTATTGGTCAATCACATAAATTCTGATTCTCACTGCAGATTATCTGATAAGTGAACTTGGATAATGACTGAAATTGTCATGAATTCTCCATATTTTCATGTAGCCCCATTTCCTCATAAAATGGATTGATTCAATAAAGGAAGTGTTGAACTTCAGTTTGCAAGACCTGAGCAAGGCTGTCAATGATAGGACATTTTAGAGGTCATTAATTCATTGGGTTGCTGTAAATCAGAAGAGACCTTACAGTACACACCATTTCCTCAAATGTAAAAAGCATTCACATTAATCCAAACTGTTTGTTTGCCAGTCCCTCTCATTGCCCTCATCTAGTTGCCCTCATCTGGTCAGTGAACTTGTAACTGTGCTTGTTTTATTTTGCTCACTCACACAGACAATTTGAATAGCAGGATGTAGCCAAAAAGAAATGAAAAAAATAAGTGTCTACACCATTCTCTGAAAAGACACTGGACACTGCAAATGTATTATTTTGTTTTTGTTCATAATGAACACGCTAAGGATTGAAAAACCCAAGAGCAGTTTTAAATGAAGCCTTATACAATAGAGATGCTGATCATCATTGTCATTAACTTTAGCTACAATAATTACTAAAGGTCAGATTGGGACATAGAATGTAGCAGGTGGTGTAGCTGAGATATGCAGGTGTTGCCACTTTTACAGATGTTGAATATGGAGATGAGTGCAGGGCTGAAATGTCAGTTGGGTATAGATGAGCTTTAGCCATTGTAGGAGGTGTAGTGTATATTTACTTCACCTGCCTATGCCACAGTGATCTGCAGGTAAAGCAGTGAGCTACTGAGAATGCAGGAACTCTGTCTTTGGGAGTTGCACTTAAAACAGGACTGACAGTGCAATGTTAAGTATTGAAGTCAATGGGCTTAGAAGTGGGCTTCAAACACTTATGATCGCACTGTAGGAATACAAAAAATGTTAGTTATTAAGTAATGTGAGGATCTTTAGGTCACCTGATTACTGCTGTGAAGAGCTTAACAGTAGGGGAATAGCCCTAGTGGGGTGTGGAGAGTAACCTGATGGTTTGTTTTGAAGGGATACTTTGGTCTTATTGGTTACATAAAGACAAAGCATGGCTAAGGTATCAAAAATATTCAAAGACCATTCTTTTCAAGACCACCAAAATCTTGATTGTCTCCTGATTTATATGTGTATTCTTTGGGCCCAATATTCTCCTAACCTGGACAGCTAGGTAATCAACATTAAAAGAAAAACACAGTAAGGCACAACTTTCAGAATTCAAAGGCACAGCAATGCTAAAAATCAAGGTGCTAAAATGTCAAAATAGTACAAACAGATGGAAATCTAAACTGGATCTTTTCTAGCATTTTCCCACACTGTTCATTTTGTTATAGTGATATTTCTCTTGCTTATACAACTCAACTGGCCTGACTTACAACAATCCCCGGGAGGAGGGTTATGTCACATGTATTATTTAAACAGGCAACCATCTGTGTTTGAGCTGACTGTTGATACATAAGACTAAGCTGGAAATAAGAAAAAGATAAATTTAAAGCTAGATTCAGGTCCAGTAGAACTTTAAAGACCAACTAGATTTCCAGGGTATGATCTTGCAAGTCAGAACTCTCTTTTTATGGGCATTTATATGTCTTGGTTGGTTCTTTTCTAGAAGCTTTGTAATGTGATAAGTAGCCTGAAATAAAAAACACATAAAATAAACTGGGCTAGTAGGTGGGTCAGAGCAATAATGGTGAAATTCATTCCGCTTCCTATTTTCATGATTGTATCAATTACATAGGTTGACTTTTTCAGCTGGATGCATATGGCAAAATTGCCACATAGTGATAAAAAATTGAAAACCTGCACTGACATTATCAGTGCAGTACTAAACAGAGTTACACCCTTCTAAGTTCATTGACTTCAACAGATTTAGAAAGGTTTAACTCTGCTTAGGATTGCATGGTAGGTCATGAAGTTCCCATTAATAAGACCAAATCAATTCACCAAGTTATAAAATTGCCAGCTGCTTGGAGGGAAAGTATCCTGCCCCTTTAGTAGAGACTTAATGGGGTATTATTAACCAGGTGATGTTTTGTGCCTCCATGCCATGCTGCCCATTCTACACATTAAAGGCTCAGGATATCTTTCTTCAGTACTGGTGGCGACCCTACCAAAAAGTCCACATTGGAGTCATGTTACAGTATAATTGTTTGTAAGAAAAATCCCATGTATGTTCATTTTACAAATTAAACT
Source organism: Eublepharis macularius (assembly GCF_028583425.1). NCBI lineage: Eukaryota > Metazoa > Chordata > Lepidosauria > Squamata > Eublepharidae > Eublepharis > Eublepharis macularius. The sequence goes on from NC_072794.1 coordinate 75,983,572, forward strand.
GAGGACCACAGTACCTGGGTAAATGTGGGATTTAAATCTTATGTTTAGCTATACATGCATTGAATACAATGTGAGAATTACTCGATGCACATATAAAGAAAAATCAAGTGTCTACTGCACCAATTGTACATGAGTTCATTGTAACTGGTGAACAGGACTTGTGTATAGTAATAACTTAGCAGTCCTTCTGTGGACAATGAAATCAGCAGGCCATCCACAGAAAAGATAGGGGTGTCTACTTACTCAGGGACCTCCACTGGTATGCAGAAAAATAACTTTGTGGACAAGCCCCCCCCCCCCCAAGTCTGGAAAAAACTGAATATACCCTAGAAAAAGGAATATTGAGAGTCAGTTACAGGGGGAAAGGGGAAGAGGTGGAATTGGCCTGCTTAAGCACCTGAGAGTGTAAAGAATCATGGCGGGGGACACTGGGATAAGAGATTCTCAAATTGTTACCTCATTCCACAATTCCTTCTATTCCAGCTTCTTCTATTTTCAACATAGTGCATGACCAGCCTTGGTTTAGCCCTATACTTGGAGAAAATGGGAGAACTCTAATGCTTTCAATTGACTGTAAGGCTAGGTTAGTTTCCTTGTATATTTCTCCAATCAATATCTTATAGACGCCTTGTAATATTTCATATATTATAATGTCCCCTTTTCTTGAGGTTGTCACTTCTCTGTTTCTACATTATATGAGGAACAAAACCTAAAGGTCAGTTATTTACTGAAAAAGGTTTCAATACATTTAATTTTCTACTCAAACTATAATAGCAGGCATGCTTTTTATTAGTGCTGAAAAAACCCATGCGCATGCCCTGTTGCACAAATTTTTTAAAAAATGTCAGGATATGATGTCACTGGATAGATTAATTTTGCATCTATGTATAACATAATAAATGGCTATGCCAATGTAAGAGCCATGTGTGGCAGGGTATATACTACACAAAAATCATTATTGAAGCTGTTGCCAAGCATATCCATATTAACAGACTGGTCTCATGCCTTACACAGCAGAAACATTTATGCTGGTGCATGGGGTTGAAGAGATTGGACAAAAAACCTACGTAGTGCCAACTCTAGCTATTTCAAGGTTTAGACGTCACAAGAGACTGAAATAGGTGGTAGAAATTTGATGTAGCAATTTGTTCCCCAGCATTTTGTTTGCATCGTTTCTTAAAGCTATGATCCTGTGACAATTCGTCTGAAAACAATGGTAATTTGCAGGTAAGATTTCAAATACTAGTATTACTATATGGCAGGAGAGCCACATGTTATTCATAAGAAGACATATGAATATTTATGAACCTTTAACTGGGAGGGGCGATGTCTCAAGAGTTAGAGCACATACTTTGCATGCCAAAATTCCCTATTATTAGGAAAAGACCTTTCTCTGACCTAGATCCTGGAGAGCCATGGTCATGTAAAACAGGCAGCACTCAGCTAGATGGACCTTCCCTTGGTAGAAGACAGCTTTATATAGGTTTACATGAGTGCAGGGTTATTATTGATCTAAGCACTTACATTTTGGCACTCAAAAGCAAAAAAAATAAATTAATGAAATGGTGGGATAATCTTTATTCATTTAAATATGTCTGAATGCACTCTTCTGCACTTTCTTTGCACATCAGGGAGAGCACAGTCACTGCAGAAATGTAAACAATTTATTTCTGAAAAAAGAAATCAAAGTTCATAGAATGAAGCAGTAACAGTGTTGGGGGAGGATTTTGTTTGTCAAAATTAGTGACACCATAGATGATAGCCAATGACTTTCTTTGGCTTACATTTAGCAGCATTTCATACAAAGGTCACTGTAGCATTATTTGGTGAAAGAATCACATTTTCTCAGGTACTATTTATTTGTTGCACTTGAGAAAATGTGCCTTCTTAGGGCCTCAGCTAGAAAACACATTGAGATGCATCAAAAGCATGAGAGGAAGGAAAATAGTCACTCGTGTCATTCTGTTAACACTTGCCCAACAGTTTGTACAAGAATTCACCTCTTGTGCAAATACATATTGGGGTTTAGTTTCCACTTTGCTTTCTCAAAATTTTAGAGTGATGTATACCTCGCACTAAACAGTCATTCAGTGAGCAGAAATCACCTAGCACAGGTGGAAGGGTGCTTTTAGATCCAGCCCACTGGATTTTAACATCATGATTAAAGGTAGCTTAGGCATTCTGAAAGTTTAGGTTTTGCTATTAGCTGTCTCATGTAGTTTTATTGTCAATGTCTGAAACTGTGGCATGTATGGTATAAAGGTCTGAACAGAGGTTTCACATTTGCTAATGAAAGGATTTAGATCACTGCACATATTTCGAGGAAACCTCATGCCATGGAAAAGAGCACTGGTGTGGAAGTGGCATATCATATTTGAATTTTCTGTTAAAAAGATGTCATTTTCACTTCTCTTGATGGAATTCATCCCTAAGTAGAACATGCTCCTCCGTAGAGTATGTTCCTCAGTGAAACTTCTATCCTGGTCTGAAGGTTCTGAGAAGCCCTCAGATGAAACAGCAGAGACAGATGGCATTTTTTTCGGTGAGTCTGGGCGGCCATCAGGAAATATCAGAAATGCCGGATTTCCCATTGCCCAAGAACTGTTAGATAAAGAAGTTGGAATTGAAGTATCATGACCTAGTAAACATGTTTCGAAAGAGCTATTTAGATCTCTTGGTGGCTCATAAAGCCCACTTGACAAGGAGTTACTTATAATAGTTGCATATTTTACATTAGATTGTCCAGCAGCCCCTTCACTGATTTCAGCATCAAGGAGACTATCACTATTGAAATGGCCACTAGAGCAAGCTGAGTCACGCTCCAAGTCTTGAATTGTTGCAAACAGGGAGTCAACAGCTAGCAAGTCTTGTTTGTCTTCATTTTTCATTGCTTTATGAACACTGATATCTTCCAACACTATTTCTGGCTCCAGAAGTAGAGGACCAAATGAAAGTGCTTCGGGGTGCTTGAGAAAGAGATGCTCAAAGGTTTCAGGCTAAAAGACAAGACACATTTTAATGCTTGTTTATCAATTTATGGCTAGTATCAAATAGAATATAAGGATATGAAAAAGGAAAACAGCTGGACACTTAGCTTCCATTTTATTACACTTAATTTTGTACTCCAAAATTAACTCATGTTGGGGGAGAAAAGCCAAATTACTATATTTCGTTCACATATCATGAACTTGTTTGCTTTATTTTAATTAATATGAATACACATGATGAAGAGGCACAGAAATTAAGATTAACGGTTATTTCCAGCATTTTTTCCCACACATTTCAATGGATAGGGTAATAATTGCAGTTTTTATAACACTCTAAATCCTATTCACTTTAAGTCCAGTCTTTGATTGCCTTATGTAAAGGGGAAAAGAGAACAACTGGTTAAAAAATTTACTTTGAATGAGAGTGTTTCACATATAGGGCTTTCATTATTTTCAATAAGGAGGCAATATACATGGATGGCCTCTTCCCTTTGATTGAAATGAGAATAGAAAATAGCAATTACTCTAGCATTTGAAATTAGCAAGTTAACAAGTAAAATTGGCTGCAATTACAAACTCCTAAGACTCAAAGACCATTCAAACCATCTAGCCTGGAGGAACTAACAGTGCAATCCTAAACACAGTTACTCCAATCTAAGCCCTTTGAAATCAGTGGGCTTAGACTGGAGTAATTCTGCTTATGACTGCACTGTAAGTTATCATTCCATAAGATCTATAGTACACCATCTTGTCCCGTGCCATAAGACCTATGGTGCACCAGGAAGATACGCTGGCTTGGAAAGGATCTCCATCCACAGAATGCTATTTTCCAGTCTTCCTCTCCTGTGACAACCCACAATGCCTCCCAAATTCTGCTCCTGGTGGTCCTCTTTCCTCTAAGAACAAGACTTTGGGTAGTATTTCAGGCGAGAGGGAGATGGGACGATTACAATCTGTGGCAGCAAACATTCCCGTGGACATCTTAATCTGGATCCCAGGCTGGTTTTACCACATATGCACAAGGTTATAACTTCTAACCAAAACACTATTTACTGGTTCACTTCTCTCTTGTAAATGGGTTTATCAGGAGCAGCCTGTCAATTTCAAATGCCTCTCACCAGACAACTCTATGGAAGATATCTATTCAAGTTTCTCTCTACTTCAAAAAGAAGGCTCTCTTAATGTTTAAAAATATAGATGGGGAAATACCTCCAGTTTTTGGAAAAGCAAAACCTACTAATATTCAATGGTTCTAATCCTCTGCACACTGATCAAATGTTGGGTAAAATTTGGTGGTATTTTACTTCCTTACTTGCTACCTATTCTAATTCCCGGGCAGGTGGTGACATTATGGATATCCAGTGTTTGGCCTCCCTATCAGCATTCCAAAAGTAATGTCCATAATTACTGGTTCTCAGACATGCTAGAGTGGATGCTGCTAAAGCATGATGAAGAGAAGAAACTCAGAAAAATCATTTTAATACAAATTATGATGATGAATCAGCATGAGAAAAAGACAAAAGAGAGCCTGTATGCTGCAAAAAAAGGTATGTTGTAAATAAAAGATACTATAAGGGAGAGAGAATGATATGTATCTGTGCAGTGACATATTCTGCCTGCATACTATTTTGTTCAAAGAAAGTATAGGAAACCAGTGTCAAGGCAAGAGGTTTGTCCACACCATAACAGTATGTTAATAGCTACAGCTGTGGTGAATGAACTCTTTTTAACTGTTCAGAGTTAAATCAGGAATGCAACCCGCTCAAATCAAAATAAAGCACATATTAAAATGAATAAATGACTATGAATTAGAATATGAATTCACATGAATTAGATGTTTAATTGGATACATTGAACATACAGTTTTCTAAGAAAACATAATGCTGTGATTTTAAAATAGATAAGTGTACAGAGTAAAATGAGTAAATATTGCTGTAAAACATTTGCTGTCAAATCAATATTAAATAATTGCCACAAAAATATTTTACAGCAATTTACTAAATCTATGAAAAGAGTACAAAGAGAACATTTATAACTTCAGCTGCTATTATGTAAAATGTAATTTGCACCCAGGTAATGGAGTTTGAAAAATATTCTTAAAATTTCATTGGTCTTACAGGGAAATAAGAAGCATGTTAGTGTTTGCAGGAGCATATTACAGATGCCATAAAAATGCCAACTGCAACATTCTGTAGATATGATTGAAAACAGGAACAGTAAGTGCAGCCAAATACCCCGAAGTGTTTAAAATCACACTGGAAAAAGATAGATAACAAACTCAAGCCTTTAAACATACCTTCTGCATTCTTAAGTGTTTTTCTATAGATGATTATCATTACATGATTAGTAATGCTGAATGTTTAACTTAACATTAACTTCAGTGCAATATTATTGGATAATTCTTCCTACTGCCACAGAGCATCTGTGACCAGGCCCCTTTCACACTCACAGTTTAAAGCGCCATTTTTGAGCAGTCGCAGTGGCTTTGGCTTGGCACCAATCCTTTCACACTTCCCAGCAGTTTCCATTTGGCCTCTTGTGATTCCTTTCTGACCTGCCTCCAGAAGCCTCTGTTCAGTTTCAGGCTTTCGGGGCACTGCAGTGCACGTCACCTGGGTTTTTTAAAACTTTGAGCATGCATTCTACATCTTCTGACTGACAAGGCCCCACCATGCCCACCCTTCAACCACACACACCCACCTCACTCTTCCAAAGGGGTAAGGCAGAACTTCAATTTGCAGGGCATTTTTTTTTTACTCTGAGCATATGTAGTAACGTTACTGCATTACTACATCTGCCTTACCTCGGGAAGAGTGGGGTGCGGGTGGGTGGTTGAAGGGGGTGGCATGGGGGCATGTCTGTCAGGAGATGTAGTAATGCAGGAACTTTTTTTTAAAAAAGGGTGCCGTGCAAATTGAAGTTCTGCCTTACCACTGGGAAAAGTGAGGTGGGAGTGGGTGGTTGTCAGGAGGGCTGCAGAGCAGCCCAAAAAAATGGCGGAAAAGGAGTTCAGAGAGCTGAGTTCAGTGGAACTCAGTGGAATCAGCTCCCAGGGAAAGGGGGGGGGGGAAGTGCTACAAAATGTTCACATTAGCATTAATCAGGTCAGCCCCGACTGGGCAGCTGATTAAAAATTAACATTGCGATATGTCAACAGGGAGAAAAATCAGGGTAATGGGGGGAAAGAGCAGCACCACATTCCATGACTAGCTTGCAAGTGTGAAACCCTTGCAAACATGGGATGCGGAACAGGTACAGACATGCTTTAAAATCCTAGTGTGAAAAGTACCTAAGGCCAATGGGTTTCTATAGGACTCTTCTTCTTTCCAGCCTCTGAAGTAAAGGTAACTTGCATTGTACACATAATGGATCGCTGCCTGTGCATACACTTGTATATGCACACCGTAGGGAGAAACAGAGTTTCTTGAGTCCTGTAGGGATAATCTGTGCACAGGGAACTGTTGCACTTGCACTGTTGCACTTGCACTAGGAAGTATTGTCCCCTTAACAGTTCCAATGCAGAGACATGATCAATACTTTTAAAAGTTCCTTTTCTTCTAAATTCACAAGTCTTTAAGTCTTTTCTCATTCTAAGAATAAAAATGGACACAAACCCTGCTAACTTTAGCATTCATCCTCTATCCTGTATAGAAACATATGCATACCTGCTGTTAACAGAACAAGTTAAAAGGTGAGGGAAAAATTATAATAATTAGAAATGGACTAGTTAGAAGCTAAACAGACATTTCCCTACATTGCTACTAGATAATCAGGGAAATAAGGGTTTAATCATTTCAGAGCAAGTTGGACGTTTGGACCTGTATGAATTTGTACTAGTAATTAGAATATTTATACATCTACGAATCAAATGAAAACATTGAGCAGTGAAACAGTTATGTGGTCAGGTCTGTATATCTTTTTGTATGAAATTCAGCATTCAGGGGTACATGAATAGGTTCCATTTGTCTCACAAGGAAATGCCTGCATTGCCTTAATAGGGATATCAGATAGCTTTTATTTTTAAAGAATGCCTCTTTACTCTTTAAAAAAATCACAGGTACATAGAACATAATAGTTACAATTTCACTGAAATTTTGACCTGGAAGCATTACATTGCCATCCAAAGCAGACTTACATCCTTCTAAGCGCACTGATTTAGAATGGTATAACTCTTTTAAGGACAGCACTGTTGTTCTAATAAACTTCATATTTTCTAACTTGTAGTGTCAGTCCCAGAGACAGACATTTCAAGACCCTGATGTCAAGGAGCTGAATAGAGCTTGTGTGTGTGTGCGTGTGTGTATGTCTGTGTCTGTGTCTGTGAAACAAACTTAATTCTCTCCTTGAGATGTAGCTGCTACTTGGAATGGTAAAAATCTGCCCTTCTACTGAGTATATGTTATTCAGGCCCACAAGTGCAGTCTTGTTGAAGTGATTGCTTGGAGAAGTTCATCCATTATGTTGTAAATGATAAACACTCTCCACTGATAGAACTGCAAGGTAACTGTTCAATCGGCAAAACAAATAGTAAAAAATTATAAACACATGGAATTATAAACACATGGAAACATTGTAGAACTTAAAATGGCTAGATATTAAAAGATGTTACTCCTTTTGGGCATTTCCAGTGCAACCTTAAGGAAAGCTACACCCTTGTAAGTCTATTGAAGTCAGTGGGCTTAGATTAAAGTAAACCAGCTTAAGATGGCACTGGAAGTTATGGGCACTTCCAGATGTTATAACCAGGGTTGGCTCTTGTGCAAATTCAGGCCATTTCCCAGCTATACCATGACCCTCATTTTCAGTGGCTCCATCCCTGCACTTCTTGGGGCCTGCTCAGTCCTATTTCTGCAAGGCATTTCAGCTCAGGACAAGCTTCTTAAAATTGTATACCTTTAGTGTAATTTTTGGACAAAATTATTTCCAGTACTATCGTGTATGAACAAAGTTAACAGATAATTGATATGTAAATAATTCCTCTCTTCTGAATGCAAATACATAATTCTTCTAACAACTCTGCATAGGAAGTCTGGGTGCTGTCACAATGGTTCAGCAGGCAGTGACCATGATCAGACTTCAAAGAATGTCCACTCTCTGTTTAAATGAAATGAAATAAAATTAAAAAGATGAGAAAATAAAAATTCACTGGGAATGTAAACTAAGAAAAGAGTTTAAATATTTTTAAAATACATATATCAAGCAAGCATTTTTCTAATATTTACTGTGCAAATAGTTGAATATTTAACTTAATATTTGGCTAAGGCCAAATTATGTAATTGTCCACATTGTAACATTCACAAAGCTTAATTTAAGCTTCAGGAACAATATTCGTTTGTGCTCTCCGAAAATCAAAGTGCAATTAATCAGGAACTGCACTAAAGTCTTATTGAAATAAAATGAGGTCTGGTGGATCAAATGCACTCACCAAGATCCATAGTCCTGAGGGCATTCTAGGGCACCCTTATTACATCCCCTATTAAATTCAGAATAAGGGGAAGGCTCGTGCATACATAACTTTGAGCTTGTGAAGTCTACTACTCCAATAAAGCAGAGAGGGCCTTGAAGAAGAAAAATTCATGGTTTACTGAAACTTCCCACAAATGTCCTGGGACTGGGGCTTTTATCCCGTATGTGAATCCATAGAAGATATGGCATAATCCCACCAATGCTGTGACAGATATTGGGTTGGATCCAGTGCAACATTTCCACTTGTGCTAGAGTTAGGGTTGCCAGCTCCAAGTTGAGAAATTCCTGGAGATTTGGGGGGGGTGAAGCCTGGAGAAGGCAGGGTTTGGGGAGGGAAAGGACCTCAGGCTAGTATAATTCTATAGAGTCCACCCTCCAAAGCAGCCATTTTCTACAGGTGAACTGATCTCTGTTGCCTGGAGATCAGTTATAATTCCAGGAGATCTCCAGCCACCACCTGGAGGCTGGCAACCCTAGCTAGAGTTCTTGCACAAGTGGATATGCAAGAAAAAGTCCTCAGTAGTCACTTGTATCATGAAGCTTATTATATACACACTTGCATTTCTGTTTGTTCAAGATATTGTGCAACCAATTCTAAGGTTTTAGGAAGTGAACCTAGCAGCTTCTTCATTTTCAAAATGTCTCCCTGAGGTACAAAAGGGGAGATGTAGATGATTGCACAAGATGTCTCATGTGTATGTCATTGTATATACAAGCAAACTAGGATGGGAGTGAGAGATACTTCACAAGATATTGTGCAATCCCTTCTGCTAATAAGGTTTCCTTTTCCATTTGTGCATCACTGGATCCAACCTACTGGTTTTATAGTACATCCTAAATTCTCACTTACCCCTTTATTTATAAGAGCTTGCAAAAAGTCTCAGGCCTATGACAAAATGTCAGTGGTTTATAGTTATTAATAACTGTTTGTTATAGTGTTTTTCTAATTAGTAAAGTAATTGTTTTAAAATTGAATTTAGACATAAAGCATTGAAATCATAAAAAGAATACATTGAGATGGGAGTCCATACCTTTTGGAAATTTACCGACTGTGCCCAGGAACAGTTCTTGGGATTTGGGACATCATCCCAGAAGAGTGTTTTCATTCTGAAATGTTAGATAAAGTGTTTTTATTTGTCACACCACTGCACATTATTACTCTTCCTGTGAAGACACATTCAATTAATAGAAATTAGCTTTTATTTGACCCCTCTGATATTAGAGATAAACTTCATTTTTTAAGGCCACCTTCAGCAGTTCTAAGATCAATTGCATCCACAGCTGCATTTTAAAATCTCTCACCATAATGCTGAATTTGAGTATGCTGTGTAACAGTTTGCCACAGCTTCTTTCTGACTTCTACAGTATCAGATTGCTATTGAAACCTTTATACTACAACATAATAAACTTCTGCTGTGTGGACCACAAATATTGTGAAAATCCTTCATAGATAATTAATTCTCTCCAGAATTTCTTTCATAACATTTAAATCACCATGCTATTTTTGTTGTCTTATGCTATGTTGTATAAAGTTGTAACAGAGCAGAGAGAAACAGCTGGACTCAGCACTACCTTCTTAACTGCCTTCATAACAGGAAGGGGTCCTGTTTTCCTGCCCTTACTACAGCACATGGGTGTGCAAGTGCCCACTGGGGTGTGCACTAAAAAAACTGGGTTTTTTTTAGATTCAGGTATCAGAAATCTAAGAGAATCATCATGGTTGGACAGACAGTACAGCAACTCTCCTTAACATGCAATGCCACTCATCTTTGACAGTGTCCTCCCTCCTCCCTCCCCCATCTCCTTGGGCAGGAAAGCAATGACCTGTTATTGCTCAATCTCGGGTGGCTCAATGCAATGTAAAGGGGGGGGGAACCCAAGCTGCACTTTCAGGGCAAGGAGTTCTGTCAGGTGGGTTCTGCTGGGATTCTGTTCTGTTGGGCTTTTTTAAAGTTCTTTTGGGGAGGTTTCAGATCAGGGGTTGCTCTTCTGTGTTTTGGTATGCCTTCTTTGTCCTGGAGAAAGCATGTGATTCCCCCTCTCCATAGGCTACAATGGAGAACGGCTTGGGAGACCTTGGCTGTTTTCACACTGCTTATCGGCCACAGAACATCACGCCAAGCTCCCAGGACGGCAGCGTCTTCCTGGCACAATTTCACAGTTCTCGCGCTAAATGGCAGTTCTCGCGCAAAATTGCGCCAGGAAGACACTGTCGTCCCAGGAGCTCAGCTCGATGTTCTGTGGCCAGTAAGCAGTGTGAAAATGGCCCTTGTTTAGAGGCCCATACATTTAGACCCCCTTGGTCTGATTCAGTTGAAATTGGGGGGGGGGGGTCTTTAAAGGACACTGCAATTTTGGTGTGGTTTGCCTGAAAAACAGACCCTCCACCTCTACAGAAAGATATTCCATAATGGAACCAGTTAATTATTAATATATTTGGATTTAACTGAATATATATAGAAGTCAATATTAGTATATCCAAGAATCCCAAATTTTATCAGGATTCCTGAATATGCCCCCCAAATACCAATATGGTAAAGGGGCAGGGGGTATCTTTGGCTTTTGCTCAGAGCCCCAGAATTACTGAGACACACACCCCCATGCACTTTATAAAAGGCTGGGAAGACTCAAATATGAATCTCCTAGTATGCAGTAAATAAATACATTGTTCTACAATTTGGCATTCAGAGGAAAAAGTGCAAAAATACTTTTGCAATGGCTAGGCAATTGCTGACTCATGTCTCTACTAAAATCTGAATTTTTATTTATTTAGATAATTTCTATGCTGACTCTTCAGAGACCTACTCTAAGAATAGTCACTTGAAGAGCTTGCTGAGTCCAAATTCAATGGCAGACCTGTCCTTTCAAATTCAACCATAGGGTCATGAATAAGAATAATCCTATATATGTTTACGTTTAAGTTGAAAAGCTTCATCCATTTGGGAACACATATAAGAATGCTTTACCTTTGATGCAAGATCAGAAGAGCTCCAAGCAGGAAAACTAAACACAAAATTACTAGGGGAAGAATCACATAGAAGTTCATGTAACTCTGTTTCTCAATCCCACCTGAAAATAAGAGTCAGCTGTTTAAAACAGTTCTAACCAGCCCAGCAAAAATCCTAACACATAATATCTGAAAAAATTAAATATATGTTGTGTAATCTTAGGAAGATTTATCTGAAACTAAGTTTTCAATGGGTTTTACCCTCAAGTAAACAAGTTTAGGAATGTAGCCTGGGATATCATTTTCACCTGTTTGCAACAGGCCCTGAGTTGTTATCCCCCAACATTAAACAAGGGTACATATAGCACGTATACAAGTTTAAGTCATTTGTGAAATTAACCATGTAGTCCGAGCCTGCATTTACTTAGAAGCAAGTACCTGCAAGTTCAATAGGATGTATTCATTAATAAGCATAAACATATTTCCAGCCTTAATTGGGGTAACAGTTCATACGGGATGATGTATCATATCAAAAATGATGGTCATAGTTATCTTTTGGTCTTACTAACCTGGACAGATGCTACACCAAGACTAATAAGCATATAAAGGTTCTACTGACTATAGCTTCCTACTGCTAGAAGTCATGATCCTATCCCATCCAAAGGATGAAAAGGATGGGATCTGAGAATCTTTTAAATAATATTCTATTTAAGGCAAGGAATAAGACTATATCAAGAACAGAGCAAAGCTTGATATGTTCTGGAACATCTGTATTCTGGAACATTCTGTATTTTTTTGTTTGCTAGCTGCTAATAAAATTATCAATTAATAAATAATGGAAACTAAACATAATAATACCTTGGATATTACTCTATAATACCTTGGATTTTTCAAAATTTTGAATGTAGCAAAAATAATAACATTTTCTTGAATGACTAAATACAAGACAGCCCAGAGTGGCTTGGTCACGGGCCGCATTTGCAGCCCTGTTAGAAGGAAAGGCTGACTGTGCCTTTCCTGGGCATCTGGGGTTTGCTGGGGTGGGCGGAGCTTACGGCATATAAGCCTGTTCCGCCCTTCCTTCTGCAGGCAGTTGCTGCATTTTGCTTAGCCCACCCACCCTCCCTATTACAGTGCCGGATTAGCTGGTCACTGTTTATCAGGGGCAGGTAAAAAAAAATTCTCTTCTCTCAATTGGCTTTCAGGGAGGGGGGGGAGGTCTCACCTATCTTGCACTGCAGGATGTGTTTAGTTAACTGGTTTGGTGGAGCTGTAAATAGTTTGGCCACTGGCAGGTTAGGATGGAAAATGAGCAGGCTGGTGACACCCTTGGCACATCCACATTGGTGAGGAATTGGGGTCTGTCAGGAGCGGCTGTTGGGCTGTATGGTAGCCAGCTGCGAGGGCAGACTGCCACGTGGCTCCCCTGTACAAGTAAGGCCCTCCTGCTGTACGGCGAGGTGCTGCAGGCTTGGAGGAGGAACCATTTGCCTGACCACCAGGTACAGCCATGCATTTGTATGGCTCACCCCTGGGGCAGTGGGGGCTCACCAGACAGGTCAAGGCGGAGGTCCAGAGCAATCCCAGGGCTTGACCTGTACCACCAGTTAATTAGATCTCTTGCCATAGTGACAAGTTATGTTGTATTCAATAAAGTGGCCCAATTTTATTCCCAAGTTTTTTGTCTGCCTTTCATTTCAACTGGGGACATGGGATAAAAGGGGAATATATAAGCATAAATACATTAAGCAATGGAAAAACTTGGATCATCCTGGTAGGATAATGTATGGGATACACATTTTTAAAGTATGTGCTGCACAGTTAATATATGAAATACATACTGCCAGTTATATACGGTGGATAAAGTCAGAGCAAAAAATTTGATTAATGAGGAATATATTAAAAATGCCTAGAATGGGCTACCTTTGGAAAAACCCTCTGTCACTGTGGGCTTGCCAACTCCTTCAGGAATTATTGGGTACACACTAAAGCGGTATTTTTCAATAAGAATGAAATCATCTGAAACAGAAAAAGAGCATATTTTCAGTTTCATATAGAAGAGACTGTACATAAAACAAAGAAGATGAATAGAGAATTGGAAAGGATCCCAGAATCTGTCACTTGGGGTTCAAATAGGAAACCTGTGTTTTTTAAACAACGATTACAACCCACTGTTCCCATTTTGAGCCTTGTTTTGGAAACCTGGGGAATAACAATTTTCCATAAAAGGTATGACTGTTCCCTATTTTTCACAATTTTGTAGTAAATCTTTGTATATACTCAAAAATCTCTGTTGCATTTGCCTTTCTCAGCCTTCTTCAGAAGCTATTATTTCAGTTTTGCCAATGGTCTAGCACAGGGGACCAGGGCCGGATCTAGGGTTGCTGGCACCCGGGACAACCCAAGGATGGCCGCCCTCGCGAGTAGCACGTGCGCCCTCCCGGCTCTGCATGATGACGTCACGGAAGTGACGTCATCATGCAGGACGGGGTGTGCCACCAGCGGAGCGGCAGCAGCGTGGGCAGCTGAGAGGCCGCCCGCGCCACTCTTCTGCCCCGCTGAGGGGGCGGCCGGCTTGCTGCACAGTCCCTGTCCTGCAGGGCAGGCGAATGGCGCGGGCAGCCACCCAGCCCTCCATGCCACTCGCTTGCCCAGCAGGATAGGGAGCGCATGGCAAGATGGCTGCCCTCTCAGCTGGGCAGGTGAATGACACAGAGGGCTGGTAGGCTGCCTGTACCATTTGCCTGCCCCGCAGGACAGGGAGAGCGCAGCAAGCCGTCCACCCCCTCAGTGGGGCAGGCGAGTGGCACGGGCAGCCTTCCAGCCCTCCATGTCATTTGCCTGCCTGGCTGAGAGGGCAGCCAGCTTGCCGCGCACTCCCTGTCCTGCTGGGCAAGCGAGTGGTGCGGGCAGCCACTCAGCTACCTGCGCTGCCGCCAGCACACTCCTGGTGGCTGTCAGCTGTGCCCGGCACACCCTCTTTGGTGGTCCCGGGGGAAGACTACCCCCCTACCCCCCCTCGGTCCAGCCCTGCAGGGGACCCCAATATTTTTGAGCCTCTGGGCACTTCTGGAGTTCTGACACAGGGTGGCAGAGCCAACCACAAAACAGCTGCTGCATGAGATGAAGTCAGTAACACAATGTTAGAGAGTAAGGTTATGCTTAACTTTGATAGTAGCATGTCAACATTTCAGGCAAAAGTTTAGTTTAGTGGGGGGGGGGGAGAAATGTCTCACATTTTTAAAATGCGCACAGGCAATCAGCTCTCCAATGGCCAATCAAATGCTCTGCTGGACAAGAGACCCATTGGGCATCTCCCACTTTCTAAAAACATTTGGCAGGCAAAGTGTCAGTGGACACTATGGTGCCCATGGGCAGAACATTAGTGAGCCTGGTCCAGCTACTTTTGAGGGATGTTTGATAACTACAGTATTAAGTACTGCTGTAACACACCAGAACAAAGAAAATAGCCATATACAAACTCACCATAAATATGACATTTTCTAATATGTGAAGGAACCATTATCCATTTCATTTGTTCTTCTTCATTTAGGTTGGTCCATTCAATTACAAAAGATGTAACAACATATATTGCAGGTGAAAGCATCCAGGACACAATTACACAACTGCTGTTTACTGGATAGACACTGAGAGATTTCATGATATTTACTGACAAAATCAAAAAGAAATCATTAAGTTGGTATCGGACACATCAACTGCTACAGACTAGAAGAGAACTAATCAGATTGCTGCAAAACTATGTCAGCCATAGTTCAATATTATTATTTAGTTCCTAAAGAATTAAGTACATCAAAATAGCAAGATAGAAAATTATTTGGTATGCATCAAAGTAACAATCCATTCCTGTAGAGCTTTTCACATTTGTTTCTGTTAAGGACCCTATACTGTCTAATGTAAGGTTTATTCTATTTCATATTATCTTTTTCTTTCATGTGAGTTTTTAAAAAGAACTTGATTAGTTTTTACCATTAGGCAAAGCTTCTTCCTAAATCTTTCATTAATCTGAGATTGCTTATGTACCTTTGACTATATTGTATTTAGTACCTTCCACAAACTTTATTGAGATCAAGCAGAACAGATGTGCTCCTGAAGCTGGGTGGCAATGCTAAACTGCCTAACATCACAAAGGAAGTATTTTGCAATCTGTTACATTGAAATTAATGGAATTTTGTTCTGACTGAATCAGGGTCTAAGATGTTACAAAATACATGCACCATTTGTAGCTCACTAGTTATATAGACATTGGCATAAATGAAGGAAATTATTATCGATCAAAAACTGAGTTTACTAAATATTAAAAATTACTGGATCTACTGAAAATGATACAATTTATAAAATACTAAACTAAATAAAAACATAAAACATATATAATAATCAACAACAAAACCATGAAGATCCTTACCATTATGAAGCAGTTAGCAGCAGCATATAATGAATACATAATTTAAAACAATCAGCAATGAAAAAACAAGCAGTATAGAGAAGCCAATATTCTTCCAGAAACCAGGGTTTTGCTTCAAACTAATTGGATTAGATTAGATGGTGCTGGGTGCAAAATGGGTTTTCAGGTTTCACCACATTGGTGTGACAAAGGAAATATTTACTTTGTGAATATTAAAGATAGCAGTTCGTCAAACTACTCTCCACCCCATAAACAAGACAATACTGGTTTCATGCAAGGCAGACAGCAAAATAAAGACATGGTGGTCCTTATAGCAATAAAGCTAAACCTGTGGAACATATTTATTTGTTGCTCTTACCTGCATTCATTTGTTGCGAGAGGGTTATAATAAAATTCACAGAAGAAGCTCCAATTGAGTTGACAGCAATAACTTTAAGGGTGTGAATGTCCTCTGTCCATGGAAATGAATAGGTAGTGTCATTTTCTACATAATCAGACCAAGTAATGTATTCTGAAGTAGTATGTTCGATCACATATTCAAGTACACTGCACAAGGCAAGATTCTTCACCAATGGCTGCAAAAAAAGAATCAGTGTATATTAGGCCATTTCTTTTGGGCTGGGGGCTGGTTGAACAGACTTAAACTTTTAAAAGTTTCTCATTTTATCAATAAGAATGCAAACTATATTTGATAACAAACATGTTTCCGATAACATCATAAAACCTCCACAGACTCATAATTCTACTATTTCTATCTC
Source organism: Eublepharis macularius (assembly GCF_028583425.1). Lineage (NCBI taxonomy): Eukaryota > Metazoa > Chordata > Lepidosauria > Squamata > Eublepharidae > Eublepharis > Eublepharis macularius. The sequence continues at coordinate 76,000,153 of NC_072794.1, forward strand.
CTAATAAATATATCAAGTTAAAAATATTTTAAACATCAGTTTGCTGTGCAAGGAGTGACTTTTTTGGTATAATTTTTATTTTATTATGGAAAAATTGAAAAAAAAGAACAGAAAGGAAAAAGAAACATGTAACTAATAAAGGCCTACAGTGGCCTACACAGACAGACCTAAAAAGAAAACTAACTCATATTATTAATCATTACAGTTTTTCTCCTACGACACTTCATCCTTTTCTCTGCAATCAGCTTGTGGTCTAATTAATTTCTTTTGTTTCTTTATATATATATATATATATATATATATATATATATATATATATATATATATATATATATATATATATATATATATATATATATATATATATATATGCATATTAGGGATCCTAGACCCCCGGTGGGGGCAGGGGCTCTTCCGCCCCTACTCCCCACCCCCACCCCACTTGCCTGAGCAGCGGGGGGGCGTGCACCTTCCTTGCACTCTCCCACGGATCGGAGCTGCTGCAGAGCTAGGGTTGCCAGGCCCCTTCGATCTCCCAGTGGGAGATTGGGGTCTGGCTCTTACCTGGAGAGGGGGGGTGCATGCGCGCAGAGCGTGCGCATGCGCTCCTACAAGCGTGATGATGTCACTGATGTCACCACGCAGACTGTTTGGGCACGGATCGGGCCCGTTTTAGGCCCCTGTGGAACGCAAGAGCGTTCCTGCGCTCCGCAGGGGCCCACAATGGGCCCAATCCACACCAAAACGGGCCTGATCCATGCCAAAACGGACCCAATCTGCGCCACCAGGGGTCTGGCAGCCCTATGCGGAGCGCAGGAGTGCTCCTGCGCTCCGCAGTGCTCAAAATGGGCCTGATCCATGGCAAACCGGGCCCGTTTTCAGAATGCTCCTGTGCTCCACAGCGCCACAAAACTGGCCCCGATGCGCAGCAGAACGGCCCATTTCGGGCGCGTTCTGCAGTGCCCGGCCAAGCGATGACATCACCCTGAAGTGACGTCATCGCACCTGTTGGGGCACACGTACCCCCCTCTCCCCAAAGGTAAGTGCCAGGCCCCTGTCCACCACCAGGAGATTGAGGGGGCCTGGCAACCGTAATGCGCATATCTATCTATCTATCTATCTATCTATCTATCTATCTATCTATCTATCTATCTATCTATCTATCTATCTATCTATCTATATCTATATCTATATCTATATCTATATCTATATCTATATCTATATCTATATCTATATATATATATATATATATATATATATATATATATATATATATATATATATATATATATATATATATATATATGCATACTTATCTCGTCTCCTTAACATCCTAGCTCCATATTCTTACTTAGACTAATCATTAATTCATTTTCTCCACTCGCAGAGAGTCATCAAGGGCTTCCAATTTGCCATGTATATAAGCAATACTTTTATCTCTCTTTGTAATTATAAATTTGGCAATCTCAACTAAAACCCACATCTTTCCAATCCAATCTCTCTACTGTCAGTAAATAAACCATTTCAACATTTCTCCATATGACATTAGGAAAAAAAACATACTCTTTTTTCCCCTATTCATATTTTTCAACACATAAAATTCCAGTCTAGACTATAAATTAATCTTTCAAATTCACATTAACATATATAATTATAGCCAATTTTTCATTTTTTAACCACTCCACCCAAAATAATAAAACGATCCTTCTTTCTAGTCCCCTTTCCCATCTTTAATTTACAAAGCTTTAATCCTTTTTACTATTCTATAAAAACATATATCATCAATAGTTTTATAGGAAGTTCTCTTTAAAAATTTTACAAATTAAATTTTGGGGCCCCACATTTACCATTCATCCCTTATTTATGTATGCCCAAAGTTCTTCGTTCAAGTCCTCGTGCCTGTTCTGTTCTTGTTCCTCTTCCTGATCTGGAATAATCCTCTTTCTTCCAACTCTTTCAAATCTTTACAACCTAAATTATTTCTTGTTAGTTTATTTTTTGTTACAAATCTGGTATAAACTTTATGCATTCCATTTCCATATTTAGGCTGCAAATTTGATATAAACTTTCTGCTTTCCAATTGCACATTTGGGTTGGATATCTGAGAGAAACTTTGAACAGTCCAGTCCATTTCCACTCTTTGGGTATATATCCATAAGAAGCCAGCAAATACCTCAGCCGTTCTTTGACTAGTACCTTCATCTTTTCCTTTTTGGTTCCACTAAATTCCTTCTCTCTTCAGCTCCAGTAAAATCCAATTATTTTGATACATAAAAGTCCAATTTCATAGCATTATTTCTCATAAAACCAGGAGGTAATGTTATTAACCCAGAGTTTTAAAGTCAGGAATATAAAATAATTTCAGGAAGAAAAAAAAGAGAGGCAGAGACTTCCCAGCACAATTCATGTTGTTTACCCAGCTTATGTTCTTTCGAGGCTGTTCAAGGCTGTTCTGCTTCACATTACTTTTCAGCTTCCCAGGCCAAACTGTTACACTTGCCAAAACAAAAACATAGGCTTCCTCAAACATAGCAAAGAGTCACCCTATGTCCATTTTAAAACTTTCTTTTTCTAAAATGAATAAACCAAGCTCCTGCATATATACATTTCCTTTAATTCTTACTTTTCAACATAAAAAGCACTTCCAAGTTAGACAAAAGTTAGACAAGAGACTGTTTCTCACTCAAGCTGTATAAACTTCATTCTGTGTCACAGGTTCCAAACTGTAGTTAGAAGATCAAAGAAAAAGTTTAGCAGAAAGGTTTGAGAGGGGTCATCCGTCACTCCAGTGCAGCTTCAGCGATGTTCCATTCCCAGTTCTCAATTCTTCGGCATTCAAGCAGTAAATCTTTCCATCGAACTCACAAATGGGTATCTTCCAATCACTCTCTTAAGAGTGATGGATGGCTGGAAAAAACAGCTATGTGTCTCTCCCACAGGCATGGGAGCATCAGGACACCATTGCCACCTGAAGGGGTGGGGCTGCAAGGATTGACTTTAAACTGGTATTTCCCAAAGACATTCAAAACTATTTGGTGACTGCAAATCTTAGTTTTATTGGTTTTGCCAACAATAATTTCCTTCCTATTGTTTTGGATCATGTATAATTCCAGGGCTTTTTTTCAGGGGGAACGCGGGGGAACGGAGTTCCGGAACCTCTTGAAAATGGTCACATGGCTGGTGGCCCCACCCCCTGATCTCCAAACAGAGGGGAGTTGAGATTGACCTCCGCGCCGCTCGGCGGCGCGGAGGGCAATCTCAACTCCCCTCTGTCTGGAGATCAGGGGGCAGGGCCACCAGCCATGTGACCATTTTCTCTGAGGGCAACCCACTGAGTTCCACCACCTCTTTTCCCAGAAAAAAAGCCCTGTATAATTCCATCCAGTCACATCCACTAGTCAAATTAGGGGGCACAACAGGATGATCATCACACAAAGCAAATTGTGCTTCTAATATTTCATTCTCTCACCCCATCAACTTTGACATCATTTACCTTCCAAAATAGAGTAACATTTTTCTGCTTCCTTACTGGATCTTCATTAATAATTCTCCAGAATTCAGGTCCTCTCAAAGGAGCTGAAAAAAATTATATTTAAGAAGTAGAACAACTCCTTATTTGTTTGCATGCATTGCATTAAATTAAAAAAAATTAACCAAAAGCATACAGTATAAACCTACCTTTGATATCCTTAACAACTGTAAATGCAGGTCTACTCCAATCACTCCAGTAGCCAATTCCTTCAAGAACACTGCAGCGCACCTGAACAATGTAAACTGCACAGGGATCCTGTACTTCTATACAGGCACAGCTTCCTGATACAGTAGAAACTTCATGCATCTGTAAGTTTAAAAAGCAACAAGGCCTAGTGCAATGATAAATGATAAATGTCATCAATTTTGAGTGAAAAATTAAGATTTTAAATCTTGAATAGACTATCTGCCCTTACTAAATAAATGTAGGAAAAAGGGCTAACACAGATGTTTCTTTTGCAAGACAAACCTGATCATTAAAAAATTAATGCAATTTCTTATACACCATTAAATCACAAGTTGTAATTAACTGGTCACAGAATATCATTGCAAGTAGCCTAGTGATGCATAGGCTACTTTGGATTAAATCTGTCCATACCTCCCAGATTATTTCTGTTCCATTGATAGCATATCGGATCTGAAACTGAAGATCACTCTTGGGAAGTTCTGGATTATTCCAGCTCACATTCAGCATTCCCACTTCCCTTGTGATTTCGGCTTTAACATTGAAAGGAGGAAATGGCTTCACTAGAAATTTAAACAAAAGGCATTTGATCAATGTTCCCTCTAAGCTTTGCAGTGTTGTGAGCTAAAAATCTACTTTGTGAGCCGAAACAACAACTTTCATTAAAGTTTTGAGAGCACCTCCTTTAAAAAAAAAATTAAAATCAAATTGTTTTGATTACAATCAAAACAATTTACCAATAAAAGCCATTAGGTAAAAGGGCCACAAAAAACAGAGTATACTTCTGTATAAAAATGGATATATCCATGCTGATTACAAAGTGGTAGTTGTATTAGTCTGTTGCTGCAAAATAAAGCAGACACGCAATGGCACCGACTAGCATGTTTATTTCAAGATGAGCTTTTGTGAGTCAGTGCTTACTTCTTCAGCCTCCTTCTGCGCCAAGGCCAAGTTAAATGACACCTTCACCATGGTGGCGGCTGAGGCGCTACCTCCTCTCCTCCGCTCTCTGGGGCTGAGGGGATCCTAGCGATTTCAGGCTGCATGGGTCAGGCCAGACCCGATCACTCGCTCTGCTCTGTTCCCCAGCTAGAGAGCCAGCAGTGGCTGGAGGCGCTCTCTGGCACCACCCTGGGGGCCAAACCAGCCACAGCCAGGAAGGGAGAAGTGGGATGAGGCTCCATCCATATAGGGCCCACCTGCAGATGCTGGCTGAGTGGGAGGGCGGGGCCACCTGAGGGTTAGTATCTGTGAGCTACATCTGAGAAGCTGTGAGCAGAGGAGTCAGAATCTGTGAGTGATTGCTCACGTGCTCACATTAGCAGGAACACTGCATTTGATTGGCCTTCTGACTATGAAACTCCAGTTAAATCTTCTAGAACTGTTTCCATTCTTCTCAATTAACCTACAATAACAAGAGTATACTATTTTATTTGTTACATCTATATCCTGTTCTTCCAGCCAAAAGCTGTTTTAGCTGAGGTCTTGCATAATTAGCAGTATGGGAACCATAGCAGTCCCAGTCACCAGTCAGCGTTGTGAATCTAGATCAGCTCAGAACTATTTGTTTTCTTTGTCTATTTGTTAATTGCAATTTGGATTTTTTTCATCTTTTTTATAAGTCATTTTTGGCCCCTCCAGGGGAAAACAGTCTTAAACTGCTTAAACTGCTTAAACAAACAAACAAACAAACAAACAAACAAACAAACAAACAAACAAACAAACAAGGTTCTATGAAGATGTTCTTCAAACAGCCAGTATATATCTTTCGAGTCAGCAGAATAATTCAGTGAATGTTAAGAAAGGTGCATAGCTGGGCAGACGATTCTATAGTCAAAATTCACAAGAGTTGCAGAGTTAACAACAGCCTCTGTTTTGCAAATGTTGTAATTCTGCCATTCTACTTTAGTTCTACTCTACTGTTATAATACACTAAACATCAATAATCATATGAATGCAGTGCCCACTTTTGAGGTGACTCTATAAAATTACAGACTATGTAAATATAAAAATTTAGAAAAGATGTCACAAGTAGAGATGGGCATGAACAGCAATACGAACTTTAAAAACCCACAAACAGCCCAATCTGCTGTTCATGAACAAGCTGTTCATGAGGCCCCATTCTAAACAAACAGGTGGTTGTTGCAAGCCTCATTCATTGCTGTCCGTTGCTGTTCGTCAAGCCAGTCTGGCACCTGCAATCAATTCCATTGGCAACTTAGGCAGGGATTGTCTGAACTCTGTCTGAACTCCTGCTGTTGCCCTGGAAACCCCAATCTAAGCCCAATTTCGCTTGATAGGCAGGTCTTCCTTCCAAGTGTGGACTGGAGCTCCAAAATTGTTACAAGAGGAAAAGACCAGTGAGGAGGGGGGCTCCCAACTCTGGCTTTCAGGGAGAGACAGCTGCTGTTAGAGAGACGGGGTGAGTGCATTGGAGCTTGAATTTTCTTTGTGTGTGATGGGATAGGGATCTACCCCTTCAGGTTCCATGGCAGCTGCCAGGCTCTGGAGCCAAGCTATTATTTATTATTGGTACCTTTCCTGCTGCCTGCTCAGGTAGGGTTTCTGGGAATTGTGCAGTAGGGATCTACCCCTTCAAGATCCAGGGATGCTGCCAGGCTCTGGGGCCAGGCTATTATTTATTATTGGTACATTTCCTGCTGCCTGCTCAAGTAGGGTTTCTGGGAGTGGTGCAGTAGGGATCTTGATGGCTGGAGGAGAGCCTGCTGACCCCCACGAACAACAAACAACGAACATGTTCGTGAACAGGATCATGTTTGTCAATGTTCATTGTTCGTTGTTGGCAATGAACAACAAACACCATGTTCTTTTTTTCTATTCGTGCCCATGTCTAGTCACAAGTAAAAGCAACACAGAAATAGTGGAAATGGAAATAGAAAGATTAGGAGTAACAAAAATTGACGACCCTATTTTAAATGTCTGGTTATTGCATGCCCCAGTGATTCCTAATGTACATTTAATTTTATTAACATTAACTGTCACTCTTTGCTACACAAGCTCACCATCAATGACTGAATAATTTAAGTACCAAAGGAAATTTATGCGTGGAGGAGGGAATACAAAACATACAAGATTTTAAAAACTGCAGAGAAGGAACAGAAACAGTTATGTTAGAGAGGTAAAGGTAAAGGTAGTCCTCTGTGCAAGCACCGAGTCATTAATGACCCATGTGGGACATCGCATCACGATGTTTTCTTGGCAGACTTTTTGCTACATTGCCTTCCCCAGTCATCTACACTTTACCCCCAGGAAACTGAGTACTCATTTTACCAACCTTGGAAAGATGGAAGGCTTGAGCCGGCTACCTGAATCCGGCTTCCACCAGGATTGAACTCAGGTCGTGAGCAGAGCTTGGGCTGCAGTACTGCAGCTTACCACTCTGCGCCATGGGGCTCTATTAGAGAGTAGCGAATGATATTTGTGTAATTTGAAAACTTCAAATTATAATTAAAATTATCTGAATTACAGAAGCAATCTAGAAAAAATATCATGAAGGAGGTAGGCTTAATTGCATTACATGCATCTTCAAAATGTGAGGAGAGTAAAAAATTCATTTGCCTTTTAAATTATACTTTTGTACATAGAACAAGTTTGAAAAAGCTGTTTTCAAATCATGCATTCCGGCCAACATGATTTTCCACAAGCTACTATAAACCAGAAAGTATGCAGGTGCTAAAGTGCACTGCTAACTCATGGGGAAGACAAAAATACTTCTCCATTGCCTTGTTTCTAAATATCTATACCGTTAAGTTAGTGTATACTCTGGGGTCATTGAAACACCTGTATAAAATTCTTGAATCAGACAGTGAAACATTGCTACAGAAGATTTTCTACTTACCTACTTCTTTTGGAAGGATACACACTGGCTGAGATGTAAGTGTTCCCAATGGGTGCTTTATTTCTATCCACATTGTGTATCCAGACAAAAGGTAAAAAGGCTGAAAGATGCACTCATAAGAATTATTCCTCTGAGAATGGCATTCTTTTACCTCTGAATCTGAAGACATGCTAGAAGACTCTGAACAATACACATCACTCCTTTAAAGACATGAAAATATTTTCTGTTTAGCAATTAGAGTATCTGCACCCAGATGTTGTCACCATAATACATCACATCAATGATGTAATACATCACTATCAATGATGTAATACATCACTATCAATGATGTATACTTTCATTCATAGGGTCGCCATAAGTCGGAGGTGACTTGACGGCACACACACACACACACACACACACACACACACACAAAGATGAAAAATACTTTCAGATCATGTTTTACTTTTTAAGAGTTTTAACTGAACTTACCTATATGTTTCAGAATCTGTCATTTAATACACAAATGCATATAGTAATAAATTATTATATTACCACCAAATAACATACGCAATTTGGCTTCTATTGACTTTTTGCCTAAAACATCACCTAAAATTAATGTGCAGCTTGCTCAATATCAGAATTACTTTTTAAAAATCCTGCTCACTGCCTTATGAAGGATGTATGTGTTTCAATTAATGGCAAGGGTGGCATCTGATAGCTAGTATGCTCTTTTGTTTTTTTGTTGTTGTTTTTTCTTGGCCTCGTGGTCATAGACCCTTTGTTCAAGAAGAGTCCAGTAGCACCTTTAAGACTAACCAACTTTATTGTAGCATAAGCTTTTGAGAATCACAGTTCTCTTCATCAGATGCAGGTTGCATCTGACGAAGAGAACTGTGATTCTCGAAAGCTTATGCTACAATAAAGTTGGTTAGTCTTAAAGGTGCTACTGGACTCTTTTTGATTTTGCTACTACAGACTAACACGGCTAACTCCTCTGGATCTAAGACCCTTTGTTATATCCTGAAACCTGTTTTGCAATCAACACCATGTAATCTTTTTAAGATGAGGTTTGGGCTAAGAGGGAGGCAGAAAAGCAGTGTGGGAGACCTCTGGCATACTGCTAGGGTTTCTGCCTGAATTCTGTCACCTGTCAAAAATTCTGTCAAAAACCATTCCAAAGAAGTTTTTCCGTGAGCCAGAACTAAGCCTAAACCTAAGCCTTGAACCTGAAATGGAGATTTTAGGTTTGGGTTCAGTTAACAGGAGAAAAAATCCTCTCTTGAGCCAGTTTTGAGACTAGGTAAGGCTCTAGCCTCTTCTGCATGCTCTCTTACAGCAGGTTTTCTGCCTATTCAGCCCACATGAATCAGATCCGCATTGGGCTTCTGTAATTCTGCATTTGAGGGACTCGAACTGAAGCGGTGTCTGGTTTTTATTTCTGCAGTTAGAAAAAATGCCCCATTTCTGCTGTGGTCTTTCTGACATCGGTGGTTTTGTCAGTGTGTTGATTAGCTAAGGTGTTCCGGAGGGAAAATTTAAAACATTAAACAAGAGTTTCCCAATGTCAGAAGGCTTTTTTAATTAAAAAAAAATAAAAAATGGGGGAAAGCTGGTCTAAAAAAAATATAAGGGGAGCACAGAGACTCCTGAACAGAATGTCGTCCTGATGGCTTGTGTTGGTAAGAAGAAAATTTACTGCAGAAATTAATTGCCAAGGTTAGCATGCACACACACAAAAAAACAAACAACTGTTTTTTTAAGAAAGAGGGCTGAGAGTGATCGGGGAAGAAAGGGGTGTGTGATTACACATTGCTGTTCTACCGATCAGGATGCAGGGGAATAAAGGGAAGGTTCACAAGGCAGAAGAGGGCTTACAAGGAAGAAATCATGCTGCACTTAAAAAAAGTTGTCTTTTAACTTGGCTGTAAAAATATATCAGGGTATGTACATAGGGGGGAAAGCCACAGAAAACCCAGGGAAAGACCACTTTTGCAGCAGATGCAGCCTTTCACTGTGCAGAACTTGAAAGACTATGGGGGGCAACTTGAAGACTGAACTGACCATATGTGCAAAACTCAGAGGATTCATCAAAGCTGGAGGAGGCAGGACCCACGAAAAAGTCTCATGTGGAAAAGGCCTCTGACTGAATCCCTGCTTCTAAACATTTCAAAAAAGAACCAGCCGTGTTATTGTGACCCCCTCATTTTTGCAGCCGTCAGAAAAACTTGCTTAACTCATACTATGGCTCTTATAGGTCACTGTATCCTTTTGTATGTGTGCAAGATGCGCTCATCAACAGAAGTGTGCATAACTTCATATTTAAGTTTACTTATAGACTACTTTTCAGCTACAGAGTGCTTAACATAAGAGTGGTTTATGTTAAAACATAATAAAACACAATAAAACAATTAAAAGCCAATGAAATACAGTAAATATTCAGTTAAAATATAATTAAGCAGGGATCTGAGCCTGGATTTCTCACACACATGCACTATATCTACTGTACAACTTTTGCTCATTGGTGAAATCCTCAGGTTGTAGCAAATACTGCTACAACAATGGAACTTTGTGAAAGATTCTCAGACTGTGAAATAGTAAACTTCCCTAAATTACAAAAAAAAAGCCAATGAAATGCAACTTTCTCACCCTACTTTTTCAACATATGCTGTTGGAATACATCGTTGAGAACTGCTGGAGATAAACATACATCTGACAGCTCTCAGTTCTGATTTATATTCTGCCAAAGATGTTTGAACTCTAATTGCCAAGGCTATCCATTGTTTTCCCTACTCAATGGGTCATCAAGCAAATTCTGACCCAGCAACTTCATTTCTAAAATCCTGAAGGTGTCAGGATTCAAAACATCACACACAGTATTAAAGAATTTCCGACTCCTTTCTTTCAGCAATAACCCTCTGCTGCCCCAGCAAATGCATCCCAAAGGCTGGACCCTAATTAGAATAGCACCCAGTGAGGTACATGATTGCCCACCCACTCTGATGTGTACAGAATTGCTTGCACACAAGCGCACAGACAGTCTACAATCAGGTAAAGCTTCTCCAACAATAAGCTTTATATTACTTCTTGCTACTATAAAACTATTGTTCATTATTCATACTCTTAGGGCTTGAAATAGCATTTTAAACATCAGCAGCTAGTCTGCCACAACTATCAAATAATATTATTCAGGTTCTATGAAAAGAACCAATGGAATTACTCAATCTTGGGTTTTTTTCTCTGAGCACATAGTCCATTAATCAATCTATAGCTATACAAGTTCAATAAAATCTGCCACTGTGGTAGCTTGATCATGCAGAGCAATACAGAAAAACCCTGTGTCAATGAGTCTTATTGGCTTTTTATGGTTTTACAAAAGGTATGCATTGGAAGTATCAATTAAAAAGAAGAATGACCATCTGTACCTCTGGAGCACAAAATTTTCAAGCAGGCAGCCAGAAAGATAATTAATTGCTTCCTGAGGGGCACATTTAGCTGCATTTCACCAGCTAACATCAGAAAAACAAATGCAGATTAAATCAGTGCAATTTTCTCTAAAGACCTAAGACAGTATACTGTGTGTTTAGAAGATGGTCTTTTAAAAAACATTTCCACTTCCAGCCCCAGGGGAATAAACAGTGTCTAGCCAAGAAAGAAATATTTCATGTTGAATATGCTTTATGGAATTCTCGCTGCAAATTTTTAGCTAATAATGCAAAGTGTTAAGAACATATGATCTGCATTATTATTGATTTTTTATTTAATAGTGTTACAGGTATAAGATTATGGACATCAGGATTCATTCTTTTATTTTAAGATGTTTTTAGGTACATTTGATTCAAACACAAACAGTGCAGTCCTAAACAGAGTTACATCAGTCTATGTCCATAGAAGTCAATAGGCTTAGACTGGAATAATTCTTCTTAGGATTGCATTGAAAATCGCAAAAAGGACGAGGGCAGAAGCTTTATAGCTGCCACAGAATCATTACATATTTTAGCCTGTTTTTACACATCTACACTGAATATAGAAATCATTTTAACCCAAATTATGGCTACTACAGCACTTATAACAAAGGAGGATAAAGATTTGCCAACAGTTTACAGCTTTAATAAATAAAACAGGTTTGAAAATTTACTTGAATGTAAATGCTGCCATGAATGCACTACAGGGAAAATCCAACCTTGTCACCCACAATGATTCCTCCAATTGTCAGGACTCCTCTGACAATTTCAAGACATGACAGAGACTGTATGAAGGCATTCCAACTACAGGCCCCGAAAGTTTAGGCTTTAAAGACTGATACCCTCAATTGAAATGGAACCTAGAAACACATAGTAAGCACTGCAGCTCCATTAAAAAAGTTAAAAACAGTTATTATATGAGAACTTAAGGTAACCTTCCTTCAGGAATCTAGCCATCGCATTTTGGACCAACAGGAGTACCTAGGTAGTGGTCAAATCCCTAATACCTACTGAAACCAGGGCTGCTTCCACACATGTTGGATAATCAACTTTCAATACTCTTTAGTGAACATTTGGAACTGCTTTTCCATGTGTGGAACAAAAAATCCACTTCCAAAGGATTGCTAAAGTGCATTGAAAGTGCATTATTCAACGTGTGTGGAAATGGCCCAATAGAGCATATTAATTACAGTATATTATTGTTAGATGTTACTGTTTTTAATGTTTTAATTTGTTCACTAGCTGTTGAAAGGTGGCGTATAAATATACTGAATCAATAAAATAATTAGCTTAACCTCTGTTTCTTTCAGCAGGTCTTAATAATGAATAAGTTCAGTTGGACTAGGGCCCTTCTATGTGAGAGGTTTCCGTTTAATGAAAGTTTGATCCACACTGTTCTATCAATGAGCCAATTACTTGTTGAGGAAAGGTCATATGGGGTGCCTCAATTCTGTCCACCACCACCCCTACCCACATGCAGTAGGTGATCAGCCATGTCAGAGAGGATATTGCCAATTCCACTCTGGTTTGTGAAGTCCACATTTTGATCCAAATCTAGGATTTGGGGATATCAGGAAGGCATACAGCCTGAACACCACCAGTAATCTCTAACCAGAAAGAGAATATCAAGGAAGTCAGCAATGTCTCCAAAAACAACCCAATGTAACCCTCAGCTCAAACTTCAGTCATTGATTCAAACAACAAAGGGACTCAGCTCATGTAGAGAAATGAAAAAAATGGGGAGAACCTTTTTCTATATTTTCCAGAGGATCCCCCTTCCCCTATTTTTTCAACAAGTTTTACTCACTCAGAATGTGTAGAATGAAGATTTTTATATAAAGCAATTTTTCATGGCTTCAAAATAATTGGAAATTTCCTATTTCTAATCTCATCTCACCACGGCCATGTCCTGGTACAGAATCCAGTTCCATGCTGGTTCAAATCCAAATGTAATGATTCCTTTATCAGCAGTGCAATCCTAAGCACAATTACCTTGTTCTAAGTCAATTGAAGTCAATGAGGTTTGAAGCATACAACTCTGTTTAGGATTACTCTGTAAATTATCATTTTTTTCTTTGAAATCACTGTAGCAGCATTTAATAAAATATCAAAATACATACCTGTAGTATCTTAATAGCAAAGTACTTTCAGAAAGCAGCAGGTCTGTGTTGGTGGACCATCTGCATGTCATTTTTTGTAAGTTCCCATACGTTTCACATGTAATGTTGATATTAACATCTATTTGAAACATATTTCATTGATTAATTGAAAAACTAATATTAAAGCATTTAACAATTGCAGATAATTATTTTAAAAGAATGGATATCTTACCTATTATATACAATTCTGCATAACGGTGGTTGCATTCTTTGTTTTCATTACAACAGTACAAAGCATTAAAGAGGAAATTCCCACCAGGTTTCATTGCATCTAAATTAACAAGTGTAACTTTTCCAACAAAGTCATTCACAAGTGTATACTGACTTCTCGGGACCTCTTTGGCTAAATTTAACCACCAAACTATCTTCTTGGATGAAATTATTTTGTTCTTGTTTTTGTAAATACAATAAAAGGAAACATTAGTTCCAACGCTTGCTAGAATCTTCGGAGGAAAGTACATGACATCTGTCACAAAGCAGACAACAGAAACAATTATAAATTTCAAGAAAATGTATGCAATGCAATAAACTTTTAACATATACACTTCTTTTATATGATGATTATATTATTGAATTTATGGTTTTTTGACTTTTAATGTATTTTTTGAATGTTGTTAGCCACCCTGAGCTCATCTGTGGGGAGGACGAGGTATAAATCAAATCAAGTAAATAAATAAATAAATGATAATAATGTATAAAACTACTTGTTCTAGTCCCCTTCTGACCCAGGGAAAGTTGATTCCTATAGTTGCGGGACTGTGCAAGCTGTGCTACGGATAAGGAAGGAAGTATAATCACCCTCTTCTATCAGTGCAGCTCTGCTGGACAATTTCATCCCCTTCCTTCTCCACACTACATCCCCCAAACAATAACTCCAAATGGGTCTTGCAGCCTGAGAATCAATTTTCCTCATTGGAAAGAACAGCTGAGGGCAAAAGAACAAGAGAAAGATCTGGATCCATCAGTGCCTTCTACTCACTGATAACTAGATCCAACTCAATGTTATCTGGATTTGATAAGTATGAGTATAATATGAATTCTCATTGTGCAACTGTATCAGGAACACAAAAAAAAAATGCATCAACAGGTGTCTATTCTGTGCATAGGTTCAGTGAATAAAAAGGCAGGGATAAACATGATACTTCAGAAAAGCAATATTTACACATAATAAAGAGAGTGAATAAATCTCTAAAGCATAGGAGAGAGTTGTGTTGTTTAGGTTACCCAAATTACTTTTTAAAATTGATAAATAAAATTATTACAGTATAAATTGATTCCATTGTGGTACAATCGATTAAAATATGTAAACCAAAGCACAAATTGTATAATGAGAAAAAATACAGAGAATAGCAAATGAACAATGACAGTCATGTTGTAATAATTGTACTTCTACTGGAACAAGAGTTAAACACAGCAGGAGAAGACTGAACACTCGCTTTTTTATTTATGGCAGATCTAAATTACCTCGTGAAGCTGTACAGGATCTTTCTAGCTTTTGTAGATCTCTTGAATTAAATAGCCCATTCAGATCCATGAAAACTAGGTAAGGACCATTATCATTCTTAGATTTATAAATCTGAAGTTTCAAACAGAATTGTTCAGTATTACCTGGACTCAGAGAGAGAGAGAACTGATGTATTGTCGAAGGCTTTCACGGCTGGAGAACGATGGTTGTTGTGGATTTTCCAGGCTGTATAGCCGTGGTCTTGGCATTGTAGTTCCTGACGTTTCACCAGCAGCTGTGACTGGCATCTTCAGAGGTGTACCACCAAAAGACAGAGATCTCTCAGTGTCACTGTGACACTGAGAGATCTCTGTCTTTTGGTGCTACACCTCTGAAGATGCCAGTCACAGCTGCTGGCGAAATGTCAGGAACTACAATGCCAAGACCACGGCTATACAGCCCGGAAAATCCACAACAACCATCTGAGAGAGAACTGTCTGTTGGTTAAACTATATGTCATAAAGTTGCCAAAATGAAGCAATGTAGACAGCTTTTTAATCTGAATTTGTAGTGAGTTGAACCAGTAGAAACTGTTTCTTTAAGGAAATAGTTCTAGACATGATTCTCCAGGCTGTGTGTGGCCAATGTTTGCTTTGTCAACTCAGCAACTTTTTAGACTTGCAAGCTATATCTTCTTAATATCAAGAAATTAAAGCATATCCCCTGACCATAGAAATAAAGACAATAGTTTCAAAGCCATCTTTAAAAGGTGCTAAAAATGTTCTGAACCATAAACCAAACCCATAATTTAGAAGAGCAGAAATTCATGATTTGAAGCTTCTTTCAGCCGACACATTCACATCATACTAAAGCATAATAAAAGGATTGATATGTATGTTGTTTAGCAAAGTTTGAAGCCTTCTTCCAACTTAAGTAGCCCTTCATGCAGCAGAAGAACCACTGCTCAAAGTTTAGATCTTATCCCCACCCACCGCTGGCGTCAGGGTTTCTGCCGCCCGTGGTCACTGCCCTGTACACGCGCACGCAGTGCACGCGTGCGTCCCCCGTACTGCGTGATGACATCACCACGTGATGATGTCATCACGTAGCAAAGCCGAGCCCAGTGGCCGGCAGGTGGCTGGGGCAGCACGCGGAGGCTGCCCGCGCTCCACACGCCGCCCTGGCCACCTGCCATGCCTGGCCAGGGGTGTGTGGTGGTGGCGGCGGCGGTGGCAGCAGTGCAGGGGTGGCCGGCTGCAGCAGCTGCGGGCCAGTTCCGTGGTGCGCGCCTCCACCTCCGGCACCCCCTCCGGCGCCCCCTCCTGCCATGCAGCATCCGCGCCGCCCGCCTCACCACCACAATGGTGGTGCCGGCCCTGTCCCCACCCTATGTATGGTGAGATGGGAAGCAGTGCAATCCTAAGTAGAGTTACCATCCTTTTGTCCACTGAAGTCTTAGAAGAGCGCAACTCTGTTTAGGATTTCAGTATTAATTCCTGTTGCTTCCCAACTCCAGCTACTCTAACCCTTCCCACTACATGAACCCTAGAAAAAAAAAAGAAGGCTCACCTGGACTGTCTGTTGTTAGTGATTGGCATAAACACACAAACTCAAGGTCTATTCCTTATCTTATCATACAGAGAGATAGAAGGAAGGAGCATGAATCAGAACCATGACAGAATATTCAAGTGACACAATGCATTCTTTGGGATAAACTGGTAAAATGGCAATGTTGCTACAAAAACTACAGATAATACATCAGATAGACTCTGAAAAACATTCTGAAAATTGCACCTACTTCTCCACAAATTGGAAGTGTTTTTTTGAAAAGCAAACAAATGTTACAGATGTACAAGCCCCTATAAGAGATCACAGTAGGAAGGAGATGTGTCTATGTCATACTGAGAAAGTACTAAATAATTATAATGCTACACAGATCTTGTTTACTTGAAATTTTCAGAGGGCTGTGAAATCCCAGTAATTCCATTATTAGTTTGATCACTAATTGAACACATTAAAGGCCTTAAACCTGCAATGAAGAACTTTACCATAAAGAGTTAATATGCTGAATAGTGTATGGCAAGCAACTCTTGAACAAATAAAACAGATTTCCTGTATAGCTAAGAGGGATTTCCCACAAAACATGCTGTCTTTTAAAAGAGAATACAGATTTACTCATTTTCTCTAGTTATGGATTTCCTGGTTAAACACTGGTCTGAACATAATACTAATGAAATACATAAAATATAATAGTCTGGTTTAAGCATTTTGTTTGTACTTCTGGTGATAATGTACTTAGGTGAATGCAAAACAGGCTCTTTGTTGTAACCAACTGCACTAATGGCTCTACTGTCCTGTTGGTGTAACACTAACATGAACTATTGAAAGAATAAGTCCATTTCATCTCCTGCAGGGAGAAAATTGTCTTCCCTAAGGTTGTTGTCATGCTCATCACAACATGATATTTGATCAGTAAAGTATATGCTTAATGACTATTAATATTTCATATCATCCATCAGAGAAACAGGCATCAG
The DNA here is from genome assembly GCF_028583425.1 of Eublepharis macularius. Taxonomy (NCBI): domain Eukaryota; kingdom Metazoa; phylum Chordata; class Lepidosauria; order Squamata; family Eublepharidae; genus Eublepharis; species Eublepharis macularius. The sequence goes on from NC_072794.1 coordinate 76,017,307, forward strand.
GAACAGTATACATGCTTCCCAATGGATTGTCTGTACTGGACTCCATGGTTTGTGAGTACAAGGATCCTTCTTACATTCCTTTCTCCAAGCAGACCCTTCTGATCACAGGACAGCTGTTTCCTAATAGCCACGTAAGTCAGTGGGCTTCACTGAGAAGAGGGCAAGTGAGCATAATACTCCTTCCTCCCTCTTTCAAAATTTTAGCTCTAATGATATCAAAAGGCAGAAGAGTGGTTCTTTCCTCGCCTCAATGTAGCTGTCAACACGACTATCACTTCATAATGATCCCACAACCCCCCAAATCAGCTTTCCTGGCGTCAGAAAGGACTGGAGGGAGGAAATATAGGCTGGATCTGTGACTATTACCACCTTGCTAAGAGATTACAGGATCCGACCCTACATGTGAAGCCAGAAATTGTTATTATACTATATACTAGACCAAGGGTCCCAAAATAGTGTCCATGGGCACCATGGCATCTACCCCTTTCCTGGCACCTACCAAGTGTTTTTAGAAGGTGGCTGAGGTCAAATGGGGCTTTTGCCCACTACGGCCTCTGATTGGCTGTACAGATTTTTTAAAAGTTGTTTCAGTAGCAACTGCCCCCACAGCACAAGTATCTTCACTATGTTACTGAAGGTAAGTTGTGCATGCAAGAATATATTTTAAATAATACAGTATGTTCATTTTAAAAAGCATCCTGTTAAACAGAGATTCTGCCTGAAATGTTGGAGAGTCACTATTAGTTATGTATAACCTTATCATGTGACATTTTGTGGTCAGCTCTGCCTCCTATGGCAGCAATTTTGTGGTTGCGCCCACCATCCTGTGTTAGAATTGCAATGGTGCCTAGAGGCTCAAAAAGGTTGGGGAACCCCATAGACTCACTGAGCATGCCAGATGAGGGTGCATGGATAACAAGGCCAGCCACGGACATTCCAAAGGTCCAAGAAGTGCAAGATTCTCACCTGTCCTTTTCATGCTCCCCCCCCCCCCCCGCCACTGGCATGCCTATAAAAGGGTAGGCGAGCGGCTCCCTCCCTCAGTTCTAATGACTGCTGCTGGAGCAAAGGAACAAGAGCTAACTGCGGATTCAGAGGGAAGGATATGTACCTGCATAGAAGACAACTAAACAAACAACAGTTACAGGTAAATGCAACCTTGTTTTCATCATCATGGCGTATGTGCAGTCTCACATGGGAGATTAGCAAACTGGCTTACCCTGGAGGAGGGCATGGTACTCTTCAACTGAAAAGACTCTTCAGGTCATCTCTACCCACTGCTGCATCTTGTCTGGAGTCATTATCGATGGCATGTTTGATGACTGTTGTAGGAGTCGACCAGGCGGCTGCTTTAAAGATGTCGACTAGGGGAATACCTTGCTTGAAGGCTAAAGGTTTGAGTGGACTGTGCCCGGAGGCGTAGTAGGCAAGGCTGGCTACTGGGCATAACAAGTCTTGATGAGCCACACAATCCACTTTGAAATGGTTTGAGGAAAGCGTTTCTGACCTTTTTTAGCTCTTCTGCAGACTATAAAGAGATTTGGATCTCTGTGGAAGATAGCTATTCTATCTAAATAAAAAGATGAAGCACACTTAGCATCTGGTATGTGGAGCAGTCCTTCCTTACAGTCCTGTGGAGATGGGAAAAACACTGGCAGTATAATGTCCTGGTTAAGGTGGAAAGTGGAAACTACTTTAGGCAGTAAAGGTAGGCTGGACCAGAGGACAAACTTCTCAGGAAACATTTTTAGAAACAGAACAGTGTATTACTAGATTTTCTATCTTTAAGATATCTAGATTCAATTTGAGCTCTTGACCACCAGTCTAGATTAATACTTTGTCTCAACAGTTCCTCCTTCATTTTTAAAGATCCTTTATCATCTAAAAGATCTTTATATCTATAAATTTTATCTACTGAGAATAGGTTTGGTTGTGAAAAGGTTTCAAGCGGTGAGACCCATTGTGGTGTTTTCAAATATATTAATGGTAAAATTCTTTCCCATACTGTTAAGAAAGACTTTCTTATCAAATGATTTTTAAAATATTTATGTCCAGTCACTTTCCCGTACCATACAAAGGCATGCCAACCTAACTTTAAATCATGTCCTTCAAGGGACCAAGGTCTTTGGTTTTCAAATTAGATCCACTCCCTCATCCGAACCAAACAGCATGCTCTATAATATGTTTCCCAGTATGGCAGAGCAAATCCAGCGTTTTCTTTAAAATCTTGCAGTGCTTTCAACTTAATTCTTGGCTTTTTCCCTTGCCAGATAAATTTAGATATTGCTTTATTTAACTCATCAAAAAAGGATTGATTAATGCAAGTAGTTATCTTTCATTAAAGAACTACACTTTGGGGTTAGATATACTCCCAAATATTTTACTCTGTTCTCAAATTGTTAAGTTGATCAATTCCATTTTTTGGGTTGCTGTCAAATTCTTGGCAATAACTTTTGTCTTCTGATAATTTACTTTCATCCCAGCCATAGATCCGTATTCTTTAATGCAATACATTTGTTGCTCTATTGAATCTACAGGATCTTCTAAAATAAATAGTACATCATCAGCAAACGCTTGTAGCTTATACTTATGACCCTTAATCGAGGCACCTTTGATTATGGGATCTTTTCTAATGGCTCTTGTCAGTACTTCTGATGTGGATGAATTTAATTGAGCAGAATATTTTAAGTGCCTTTTATTAACACTATGCAATTTTATTAGTAATATGCAGTTAAAGCAAGGTAGAAGCACCGATTCGGTTTCGTTTTCCTGGCCATGTCGGATGTTCCTCTCCGCAGGTCCGGGGGGAACTGTCTGAGCAGCCTGACTGGGTGGTTGACCCGCAAAGGTTAACCTCCAGGAGGGAGCCTGGATCCGGGGCGCCGCGGGAAGAACCCTCTGGAAGTAATGCAGGGGGTAAATTGTCCACTTGCTCCAACAGAGGCCGGCAGACTTGCGCAGCACCACATGTGCTGCCGGGCCATGGAGAACGGCAATAAGCAGATTTAAGGTGAAAGCCTGTAAGTAAGCGAATCCCTTCTGATTCTTAAGCGTATGCGAAGGATTGGTGGGAGCTGAAGCTAAGAGGCGCGGATTTCTTCCCCCTTTACCGAGTTTTGGAACTCAGTTGGCGTCCCCCCCCCCAAGATGGTGATGAAAAAGCAGAGCCCAGCAATGAGTAAATCGGGGATGGCGACGCTACAGGGGAAGGGGGAAACTTTGGAAGAGTTGGTGAGACAAGCAGTTTTCGATGCTGTGCAGCCCTTTGTAGTGAAACTGAATGAAATGGGGCAAAAGGTTGATTCAGTGGAGAGCGAGGTGAAAGCCATTAAAGAAACAGCGACCGGAGCAGAGCAGTCTGCGCACGAGAACGCAGTACTCATGAAAGCAACAAGTAAGGAAGTGAAGCTTTTGGAGAATCAATTAATAGGATTGCAAGTGGACTGTGCCCAAACGGTACTGCGTCTTCAGAACGTAAAAGAGGAGGAAAATGAAAATTTAAAAGATGTGGTGTCTGGACTTTTGGCGACATTTGCAGAGGCAACTAAAGAAGAGTTAAAAAGCGACATCTTGGAGGTCCGGCGGACGTCTTCAAAGTATGTAATGAAGCGGCAGCTGCCTCGCGAGATTATTATTGACTTTTCATCTAGGAAGACTCGGGACACCATTTTATATAATTCGTACAATGTGGACTTGGATTATTTGGGCAACAAGGTTAAAATTTTGAAGGATGTTCCATTTTTGGCTCGTAAAAGAAGATTCAAGTATAAAGGACTTGCGGCTTTCTTGAGGAAATGTGATGTGAAATATAAATGGTTGTTTCCAGAAGGCGTTTTGTTTAGTTATAAGGATCAAACTTATAAGATTACATCGGAAGCCCAGCTGACAGACTTTTTGTTCAATCATCAGGAGTTCCATCAAGACAAACGTCCAAAGTCTGAAGGGGAAGGTGGGGGGGAGGAGAGAGCGGGCACAGCTGCTCCAGCTGTGCAGAGAGAATTGAGACCGAGACGCAAGGGGGGGGAGAAGATCTGATCCTGAATATGGCTTGTACTGTATAAGATCTACTAATCTGATCGCATGTTAGAAAGTTAACTTTTAAGAAAAATTGCAGCATGAAGGGAATGCAAGAGATGTAGTGTAGTGTTTATTGTTTGTATGTTGCTCTTCCCCTTTTCCCAGCCCCCTCCCCTTTTTCCCCCTCTTTCTTTCCCTTGTATTTTTGTAGTTTTTTGTAGTTTTCCATGTTAGATATTTAAAAAATTTTAAAAAATCCAAAAAAAAAGCAAGGTAGAAGCACCAATATAAGCACAATATTCCATAGAGCACTATTGCTTGACACTGGTAGTCTTAAAGTGCACCTGCAACTTGCAAAAGAGAGAGCAGCCTTAAAGAAGAAGAGATATGCCTATTATGAAAGCTTGCCATTAAGAAAATGCATTTGCATTTGCAATACATACATAGACATGGATGCTATGCTTGTAACCAAAGAAAATACTCCCCTTAAGGGAGAAAACATATGCACATAATAGATGGAGTTAGAAGACTAACCAAAAGGTAAAGGAGGAAGGAGCAGCTGCCAAAGGGAGAGTCGAAGACACCTGCCTATACATAGCAGAACAGAGGGAGAGAACAAAAGCCCATAGAAACAGCAGCTTTACATATGCAGAGCAACCCAAGGCTATGAGGACCCCAGGCAGCGAAAGTAACCTTTTGCACATTTCAAGAGGGGGAAAGTATGTTGCCTCCGCAAAGGCTAGGAGAAAGCAGCACCAGTTTACATGATACAAGGTGGCCTTGGAATATGATGCAAGTGTCAAGTCAGCAAAAGAAGACAGAAACCCAATTTAGTCTATGGATGGGAAGTATAGGTCGGAAGAGATGTTCCTAGAAAAAGATAAGACACTGTGCTAAACTGATAAGCAAAGGAAAATGGGAAATATTGTAATTAAGATGATGACCAGGATTATTCTTCCAATAAAGATGCTTTGGGTCATTGAAGGAGGCAACCTGTTAACACCAATGGAGGTCCTTAGGGAACTTAAGCCAATTAGAACCCCAATATTGTAATAAACCAAAGGGTATAAAATGTCTTGCACAAGCCTTTGTAACTTTGATGAGCATGGTGTATGTGGGAGCTTGATCTTCCGTGTCACCGGTGCTCCTCCCATTTAATTAAATGATATAGATTTCCTTCTCTCACTGGACTCTGTGTGTTTGTGCTATCATATAGATTGACTATAGGCAACGAGCAACACCAATTGGGTGTAACACTTCCAAAGTTAAAATAAATAACAATGGCGAAAGGGGGCAGCCCTATCTTGTCCCTTTTTCTATCAAAATGGTGTTTGTCAAATTGTTATATTGTTATTAACAACCATCTTTGCTTTCTGCTTATTATATATAGCTTATGAAGTCCATCCCAAATTCCATTTCTTTCATATGTTCCATAAAAAATTGCCAGCTAACATTATCAAAGGCTTTTTCAGCATCCAAGAACACCATGGCCATAGGTTTTTCAGGGTGTGCTTCATAATATTCTACTAAGTTTAAAACAGTTCTAATATTATTCCTCAATTTTCTTTTAGGAAGAAATCCTGCTTGATCTTGATGTATTATATCTGATAATACTTTTTTCAATCTCATAGCTAAAATAGAAGCAAATATTTTACAATCACAATTAAATAAGGATATAGGCCGGTAATTTTTAATTTCCTTTGGATCAGTTTCCACCACACCAGGCAGTGTGGTGTGCTCCTGTGGGCCCCCTTCCTGGCAAGCTGAGCTGCAAGATCTCTGCAGAAGTGTGGAACCCCCATTTTTAGCACACACACCCAGGAAACCCGGCAGTTTCCCCCCCCCCGATACGTCCAGTTGAGTAAACAAGTATCCCTTTCAGAAAAGCTGCAGAGGAAGGTTTGAGCATGCACGAAGAGAAGGTGCATCATGTAATACTATCTCTCATCTGGGAGAATGGGGAGGAAACATGTGCCAGTCCAAACATGGGATCAAGTGCAGATTGAGTGCAGTATGGCCACAGTGTGCGTGTGAATAGGAAAGCAAAAGGGAAACACATGTAAGTGCTTTCACGTGTGTATGCGTGTAATTCGTCATGTGTCGTTTGGCTCTCAGAAGCTAAACAGAGTTGGCTCTGGATCCCTGCTCATGGAAAGGAACATATACTTATCATAAGGATACCTTTGTTTTCCCCAATGGAGCAAATGGAAGCTTGGGGAGAGGGGGGGGGGACTGACTTCAGAAAAACAACATGAAAAGGTTGAGCCCCTCTCCCTACATGCAGTATCCATGTTGCCCCTACTAGTTACAGAGAAGAAGGTGAGCTGAGCACTGATCTCCCACAGTCATTTCTAACTGTCCTTAAAAGAACGGCTAAGTCCCAAACATATTAGGCAGGTAAACTGCCTCCAAACTCATGGAAGAATGGTAATTTATAGTTTAAAAAATCTTTCCTGCTCCAAGGCGTACAGAGTGTAATCTCTACTTTAATTTCAAGTGAGAATATAATATAGCCACACATAAGGGAGTTAGCAGCCAGCATGATATTCTGTATCCAGTGCCACATCTATTGAAAACAGGTGATTTGTGCATATGTGAACTGAAGCCATATAACTCTCTTTCAAGAAAGACTTGCCACAAGACCCATTCTGGCTGCTTACCCTGAGTGAGTGGATGTATCCTGAAGGCAAACTTTGCTTGTTGAAATAATTCTGTCTCTGAGCCATCTAGATATGGTTGCCTTAGACACAGAACTCTCTAGTGAGCCCAGATTAAACAAAAAGCATTTTTGTCTCCTTCTGACCCTGAATGCTATACAGGTGAAATCCCACCTGATATCCAGCTTGTGCCAATCCTTTGCCCTTAAGTGGACTAGAAGACAACAAGAGGAAAACTAATTGCTATAATGTATAAACAGTAACGTGACTTTAGGCATTTGCTCTTAAGCTATCTTACATCTGTGGGAAATATATAGGGTTTTGTGAACTGAAAAATCTCCCCATTCTGAAATGATGCAATTATTCATTTTGTGCACAATTTTCTTGAACACAAGGGGGCTTGCTGACTTACTTGTGGGCTACAAGGCTGGGGGACGGCTGTCTGCATGTCTGCAGCCATGGTTAGGAGCCATTTTTGGCAAGCAGTCTCCCTCCCTCTCTAGGTGCCAGCTGCTGCTGAGGATGCTTGTTACAACTTGGCAGTTTGGGTGGTTTCAGGGCATCAAGGCAGATCCACTGGAGTGAGCTGTGCCACCAGGGTGGATCACACACACACACATCCTTTTGAGGTCCCTTTAAGGGATCTGGGGGAAGCTGAAGAGTACATGCTGGGGCTGGCCATTGCAGGGTTCACCCTGCGTGGAGGGGATGGTCCCATCATGCCTGGATGGGGAATACCTCCTGCCATCCTGCAGTGCCCAACTGGGTGGCTAAGGAAGATATGCCACTGAATGGCAGTTGGTATAATGGATCCATGCACTATGCCACACCAATGCTCCAATGGCTGTAACAATAAAGTTGTGGCTTATTTTCATCCAAGTTCTGTGTGTTGTGTATTCCTTGCCTCACACATAGCCTATACAGCTGCAATTTACCCTTAACAATGGCTCAGAAAACATCCCAATTAAAATTCCAAGCAAACCCAAATTAAATGCCATGTAGGAAAGCTGTATGATTGTCGAGGTTTCTTTAATACTACACATTCAAGGAGCTACATTTATGTGAGTGAGATCACTGCACAATGTGGATACCCTCATGAGTGCCACAGATATTATAACGAATTCCTAAGTAGACATTACCTCTGACATGAGTTGAACCAGGACATACCTTGTAGATTCATGTTAAAAGGTGAGCTCCAGTCACTCCAGAGACCAGGTCCATAAAGGCTCTTGCACCGAACTTGAACTATATATGAAGAATCAAGTAGGGTATTGCTTAGGATCAATGAAGTTTCCATGGTGATTTCAACTGCCTATTTAAATTATTTAAAAAACCAACATATTAATTCTTGTATTTTACTGTTTAGTACAAAAAAAGATAAATAATGACCAATTTACAATTAACAAACATTTAAAATTAACATTAGTCAGAACATTGTTCTGTTTTTTTAACACTTAATTTAGAAATAGTAGAGTTTCGCCTGGATCCAAATGTACAGATAAATCTTTTCTGGGTCCCCTGCAAACTGAAGCCTCTTGAAAGCCAGTTTGGTGTAGTGGTTAAGAGTGCGAGACTCTAATCTGGAGAGCAGGGTTTGATTCCCCACTCGTCTGCTTTAAGCCAGCTGGGTGGCCTTGGGCTAGTCACAGTTCTCTGGAGCTCTCTCAGCCCCACCCACCTCACAGGGTGTTTTGTTGTGGGGATTATGATAGCATACTTTGTAAACTGCTCTGAATGGGCATTAAGTTGTCCTGAAGGGAGGTATATAAATCAAATGTTGTTGTTGTTATTGCACCTTCCCCCAAATTGCTGATTAGGGACAAAAGAAACCCTATGAGTACTCCCCCCCCTCCCAAGAGACTGTTTGGATTCAAATTGATTTGTGTGTGGTTGTAAAATGCATTTAGAGAATGGATTTCAGGAGGGGATTTATGCCAATGATATACAGTCACACATAAACTAAGCTACTACTTTCTATTCCTGAATCTCACCTTTAAAAATCATCTCTTGGTTAAAAGCTACTACAGTATGAGCCATTTGAACAGCAATGAATTCATGCTGAAATGGCAGTTCCATACCATTGGTTTCAATGCAACTTTCAATAGATTGTACCATGGAATTATTGCTGTGTCAAAATATGAAAAGACAATGTTGTGCAGTGGGTGAATGGACCTGGGCCATTTCTATACACCCTTAAAGGGATGGCCTACTTATGGGATGCTGGTGACATCTCTATTTGCAAAACGTTTGCAAGCCGTTTCGCTTCTGTTTTTTTGGTGCCTTTTTTGTGTCCGTGAAAAGTACATTCTCAGAAAAGGCACTGAAAAAATAGAAACCAAACGGTCCACAACCGTTTTGCAATTGGAGATGTCTGGATTTCTGGGGGGAAGCCACCAGTGTTCAGTGAGTGGGCTATCCCTTTAAAGGAGTGTGGAAACAGCCCTGGACCAGCCACGAAGCTCATTGATGACCCTGGGGCAGTTATTATCTCTTTATCTAACCTACTTCATAAAGTTATTTATTGTGCTTATATGCAGCTCTGAGCTCCTTAGAAGGATGGGATGGTGAGAATAATAAATAATAACAGTGACTTGTATCAAAAATCTGCAGGCAAAGTGCAGCTTGCAAAACAGGATTCCCCATCTCCCCCCATATCACTGCAGCCAATTTAAGCCGCCTGAAATTGTGTTCTTGGGGGCCAAGAGGCCCTCATGAACAGTATAGGGGCAAAGGGGACTGAGAAAAAATCACTCCCCTCAGTTAACGGAAGTACACTTTGTTGTCAAAAACAGACTATAGAATACAAAATAAAAACATTCTAGTAAGTTCATAACTATTAAATTGCACTACAGATTTTTTTTCAGAATTTCAGAATAAATTAAATGTTGAAGACCATTTGATGTTAAATATGGATTTATCCATTAGAACCTAAGATGCATCTTAAAATTACTCCATTTAATAAAAATATCATAAGAGAAAGAAAACATTCACCTGATAGACATTTTTAGTTGCATTTGCAGAATATTTTACTTCATATTGAAGTGGATACAATTTTGATGTCGGGTTAGACCAAGAGATCTTTAATTGTCCTTTATCTGTAATTTCTATTGTCATATGTAATGGAGGTTCAGGCTTTACTATAAAAAAATTATAACCAACATTGTATTTTAAACATGGCAGTTATTGTGATTAATATATTTATATTATCTTGGTTTTCTGCATTGTTTATTTTATACACATCCACACAAAGGTACAAAAAACAACACTTAAAATGACATAGTAACTAGGTCACACTTTTTAACCTATTTGGCTTTAAACTACAAAGTGTTTCCCTACTGCCTCATGTCCCAATATAGGAGAAGAATTTCAATATATTCTTAAATGCTTTACTGAAGTGTGGCTGTGGTCTGGAAAAGATGTAAAGGCAGCTTGTTCTGTTTCCAAAGGCAGCAAAAAGACCATCATTCAACAGTTGAAAGCTTGGATGAGAATATGTCGGACTGTAGCCATGAAATGGGGCCTCACGTCAGGGTTGTAGTATTAAGGCAGTGAAAACAGAGTTTTTAGAGATTAAAATTACAGAGAAAATGGGTGACTAAATAGAATGTATGTGTAATATCATGTATCTTTAAATCTCAGGGAATGATAACAACATTTTCTTGTTCTTACTTGCCATATAATTCTGTATTATGTCTAACTCTTAACAATGGAAATCATAGTATGAGATCACAGCATGTCTAAAATCAGTCAGTAATTATAAAATCTGAATCCAAATATCCCTGTTTAGTATACCATCCACTGAGCTGTAATTATCATCAAACATTTCTAAATTATCTTAGTTTATACATGGTTAAAATGATTCAATACTATTTTTATACATAAAGCATTTATAATCAGACCTCTGGATCCATGTTTAACTAACTCGATATTATCAACAATGTGGGGTGAAGGAGAATGATAATTGACTCACCTGAAAGAAACAGATTACACACTGGTAGACTAATAAAGCTTAAGATTCAGATAGTTTACAAATTTTTGAGCCAATATGTTAAAGCTACATGGAGCTACCATCTGATTTACTAGTTATAAGTATATTCTTTGTTTCTAATTTGGGATCAAGGGTAGACCAAGCCACAGAAGTAATGTACCTTATCCGATTCATCTGAGGACTGGTTTGTGCACTTGCTGCCGCCCTATTTTGTGCCCTCCCTTCATATCCAAGCATGTCAGCTCATCAGAGTGTTGGTATGGATACACTCACTGTTGGAGTGTGTGTCTTTTTGCAATTTCAATTATTATGAGGTACTAGGTTGCCAGGTCCCCTCACCCTCCCAGCGGGAGAGTAGGAGACCTGGCAGTCAACTTCTTAGACCTCTCACAACCACACAAAGTGCACGAGTGCTCCTAGTGCGGTGAAATAACATCACTTCCAGGAGTGGCATCATCACACTCAGCAGCCCCTGTGAAGGGTGGGAGCACGATGTCATTCCTGGAAGTGATGTCATCACACCTGTGGGGAGCATGACCACTGTGCACTGGCTCAGGAGGTTTCTTGCCTCATGAGCTCATTCCCCAGGGCATTTTTCCTCCACTAGCCAGGTGAGTGGTGGTGGTGGACAGAGGCTGGGAGAGAGGGATTCCCCTACCCCCACCAGGGGACTGGCAACTCTATGAGACACCGACATTCTAAATTCAACACACAATGTCATTCTCCATTCCCCTCCCAAAAGACAACACATAAAATGTAGATTAAAATAATTGTTTTGGCCACAATTACAGGCAATAATTACTTGCCAGTTCTATTTAGAACTTACTATTTTCTGTTTAGTGAAAAGCTCATCTATATCTTGAAGCTCTTATCAGTCCTACCAAAAAAGAAAAATTCCCCAAGAGCCTTGATAAGAAATAACAGGGTTTCCTAAGGTAATATGAGGACCTAAAGTTCTATCCTATTTCATCTCTGATAAACTTAATTGATATAGTTAATGGTCATGATTCTGAGAAACCTGCAGGCAGATCAGATATCTTCGTCAGGAGAACAAGGTAAAACAAGGAAACTGTGCAAAAATCTACAGCATTCAAGGACAATTTCATACAGTCTTTCACATTTCTAATATTCAAATATACACTACCTTATGCTTAAGGTTGATAGCTCCCCTTACCCTCCCAGCAGAGAGGGTGGCACTCACCTTCCTTGTTGTCTTCCAGGGAGATGCAATGATGTCACTCCCAGGAGTAATGTCATCATGCCACCCCAGGAGTACGCCCAGAGGGCCTATTCCCCCGCCTTTCCCCTCCATTGGCCAGGTGAATGGTGGCAGAAGGAAAAGGGTGGGAGCAAGGAATCCCCTGCCCCCACTGGGGGACCTGAGATCTCTATTCATGCTACAAAACTGTATGTGCAAGAGACTAGCACAAGCAATGGTTTTGTCACATGGGTTCTTACATTTATTTTTATTTTATTTATTTATTTATTTAAAACATTTGTATGCTGTCTTTCCACCCAAAACAGGGTCCCCAAAGCAGCAAACATTAAAACACTAACAAACAATTTAAAACAACATTTTAAAACAATTTAAATTTAAAACATTTAAAATAATATTGAAATAATTCAATGAATACGGCCACACAAGCACACAACACAAAGAACAGTGAGGAAGGTCAATAACAACTAAATTAAAGACCAAGACAAGAAAGTTAGATATTGACCTGGAGCCTTCATGATATGGCATTGGTTTTAGATACAATTCTTGTGTTAGCACAGAAGTTCGGCTTATTATAGTTCTGCTTGCTGTTTTAAAAAAGCAAGGGAGAACACCTTAGTTTTAATTGTGGCCTACAGGGTCTGATAAATGTCTTCTTCTGTTGCCATGTGTACCGTTGCTATGATTTGAAAGTTCAAATACAACTCAGCTCCAGTTAACACTAATCTTTTACATAACACTCAGCACCAAACTGTTCTTTTTATATAAGACACTAATTAAAGAGCACATAATTTAAACCTCTGACAAGATTCAAAGAGTTGCATGAGATGTTCTACTAGGGTTGCTGATCCCTCAGTGGGGTTGGGGGATCCCCCACTCCCAGCCTCCACCTCCCCTGCCACCACTCACCTGGCCAGTGGGGGGAGGCGTGGGAATGAACCTCCCAGGATGCACTCCCAGCACAGTGCAACAACATCACTTCCAGAAGTGATGTCATCGTGCCACCTGCAGGAGTGCTCCAGTGCTTCATGCTGAGCTGATTTGGGTGGGCGTGCTCGTGCCCTTCACAGGGGTTTCTGGGTGCCAAACAGGCTGATTCTTTAAGAATCAGCCAGGTGCAAAGTGTGGGAGCACTCTTGCAGCTGGTGCAATGGTGGCACTCCCAGAAGTAACGTCATTGGGCCAGGAGCACACACGCAACTTCCTAAAAAGTAAGTGCTGGTGTCCTCCCCTCCCCCGCCGATGGGAGGGTAAGGGAACCTGACAACCTTATATTCTACATGTTCACTACGGCTTTCCTAAACTCCTCTTCCCCCTTTGGCTCTTCACTACACACTCCTGAAAAGTTAAGGACCATCCTAAGAATGATTCAAAATGATGCAAAGGGTTACAGTCAGAAAGGACAGTTAGCAGCTCCTCCCATGTGACTCGATGTACTCAATGTCTGTGCATGACACTATTTGAATCCCATCCAATACTGAAGATGTAATTTAAGAGAATCAGGATTTCAGTATTCCTGTAACTCCATCATCTTTCAAAAGCATTAATCTACAACTATATGAAGGACTCATTATAAACAGTTTCAATTTATTTATAAATAATATAAATTACGAAAAATGTTCTACTGAAATGTTCTTTTATTATAGTAAGTAGTTCATAAAATGGTTAAATATTTATAAGCAATTACTTATGCAGCTTGGAAGTATGAAAATAACAGTAAATGAATTTTTCATCCGATAAATTAAATAGCACGGGTAAAGCAGTCTCACCTTTAAAATGTTAAAATTCTAATTTATTAGTGTCATGCTAACAAAACAGTTGAGAAGTAATTTTTAAAGCTGTCCAAGAACTCAGTATCTTTGGAGACATAGCCTAATATTTCTGTTTATGTTGAGCATTGGAGACTAGAATAAAGCTGGTGCTAGAGTACGGAGTGGGAAGTATCTTTTGATGGGGATTTTTCTGTAAATCTGGAAAGTTTACTATATTGACTTTGTATTTTTGGCATTTCAGCCACACACAAAGATGTCTGGATATAACAGCTGAAATACTATAATACTATATGTTTAACACATCGTGAGTATTATCGAGCACAGTTAAATATTTGAAGACCCATTTACTTAAGTGGAACTTTTTAAAAAAATGCTTAATTTTGGCCAGATTATCCCCTACCTGTTTCCCCATATTTATGCACAACTGACAAAAATCAATATGCAAAATGAGTATAGTTACAGTTTGTAATGACTAAAGTTAAGGGATTATCCCTATTATTCTCTTTGAAAGTGCATTTACATATCCCTTTAACTCAGTGAGTCTTAAAAGTACTTAACTCTGCTGGATCTTGTGTGTTTGTTTGTTCGTTCATTCATTCGTGGAGCAAACCATGTTGGACTATGGGGGAACCTCTCACGCTCTGGAGGTGGCAAGTGTCCCTGAGCTGTCTTGCCTAGTCCTGCTAGGGAGAGACATCCCCGGCTTCCCAGAACTCTGCAGGGGTTGCAGAGAATTCAGAGAATGCAGAGAGAGCTCAACCAGGACCAGCAAGAGACCAACCAGAGGAAGCATGGGCAGTCAACCACACGTTCTGCCAGGCACAAGAAATCAACAGCTAGCTACAACCCCTGTGCAATTCAGCCACGGTGAATGAAGGGCAAACCCTAGATGCCCGGCAGGCCAACCAGCTCCCAAGGGTAGAGCAGACTGGGGGATTGTGGTTCTGACAGCGAAGGCCCTGTGAGGGGTGGGGAGGTCCAACAACTCTTGGATCCTCTGGCATACCAGGATGAAGTTCTATGCTTCGCACATGAGCACACATGGGCAGGCCACCAGGGGAATGCCAAGACCCTGGCCAAGGTCTTGGAGTGCTTCTTCTGGCCCTCGGTGGTGGCTGACATCACAGTGCATTGCCTTCCCTCTTTGCCAAAGAGCCTCAGGCCAATGGACACCACGTGCCCCCTTCCCCCTCTCCTACTGGTGGTGACCCCCTTCCAATGAATCACCATGGACTTCATTGGACCCCTACCCCACATGCCCATGGTGTTCTGAATCATCTTGGTGGTGGTCAGCTATGCAACATGGAAGACATACCCCTCCACACCATGCAAACGGCAGGGGTAGCCAAGGTGCTCCTATGCTTCTTCTCCATGGTAGGATTTCTCACCAAGATCCTCACTGACCAGGCAATCCCCCACAGGCCACCCTGATGAGACAATTTTGCCAGACCCTGGGGTCTGCCAACACAACAAGGAAAATACCAGTGTATAAGAACTACAAGGTTCTATCAGCTTCTAAATAAATTTTTGTGTTTAAAAACCTTTAAAGTACAAGGTGCTCAACATAGTGTATGACAAAAGCAGACCCATATAGAACAATAATACAGCTAGTATGAGGAAATATTTGGAGGAAAATATTTCTTCAAGTATATTGCACAATATTTTCCTCATCGACTCACGAACTTTCGAACTTGACCAGTAGGACTTAGTTGTATATGTTTGATACTAGCTGTATTATGGCAACCTCATAGGATTTTCAAGGCAAGAAATGAATAGAAATGTTTTGAAATTGTCTGCCTTTGCCTAGCAGCCCTAGTGGCCTCTCATCCAAGTACTAATCCAATTTAGCTTCCAAGAGCTGATGAGATTGAGCTAGCCTGGGCCACCCAGGCCACAGTCCATGCTCCCTATCTGTAACCTAATTTTGGTTTAAGAGCTGGACTACCAACCCTTTTTTTAAAATAAGACTGACATTTTTCACATTTTAAAATGTGCCATTTTTTATGTCAGATGAGCAGGTAAGGTGGTTTGCTAATTAGAACAATCAGCTACACTGCCAGGTTATTAAGGACAGGATTTCTTATTCTTATCTTAAGAGGGGCTGGCAAATGATTGCAGACTAGGTAGCTGCTCCCAGCTTGGGTACAGGAAATCGATATCAGCAAGAGTGGTCATCCAATACTTATTGTGGCATCACCTACATCTTCTGGTACCTCTTAGTATTTTTAGGAAAGGGTGAGAATTAACATGTTCCCCTCCAACACCAGTCAGCCACTGGTTTTAATGAATGAGCTCAACAGTGGATGACACAGCCCTATACCAACAAAAGCTATATGCAAAAGGATTATTTTACTGAACACCTGAAATATATAAGAGAAGCTTCTTTATACAAAATACTTTCTCTGTATTAAGAGAACTATGCTATTCTTGCTACCAGTAACAATCAGTATAACGTAAGAATGGCCCAGGGTGAGAAGAATAAAAATAACTTTCATCTCAGAAATGGTTATGTGAATCATCCCTAAAGGAGGCTATGGAATAAAGATTAGGAATGCACATAGAGAAATTTTTCATTATAATTTTAGATCTGGGCTTGGGGAGGAGTGAGGATATGTACCATGATTGCTTAATTCCAGGTAAGACATTACCAGTTTGGGATTCAAATTCATATGGTTTTTCAGGTGCCAGGGACTGGGACCATTATTTTCAATGGGGAATATATTTGAGGGTTTGCGGCATCTTTTTATAAAGATAATGGCAGTAGAAAAGGGGGATTTTCTACTGACTTTCCCCCCTTCATATAAAGATAATGGCACCAAATTTGCACAGAACACAGTCTGCTTGCTAATCTAAGTTTCAAGCAGATTGAACAAAGAGGTTCAATTTTACAAACACCTTCCCCACCCCAAAGTAGGTGACTCTCTGTGCAGCCGCACTTCTCTCTACTGTTTCCTAAAATGGTGGTCAAGTGGCAGCCTATCAGAAGAGTTTCAGCCAGACACAGGTAGTTTAAAAAAAAAAAACTCTCTGCATTCAATTCCATTTTCCTACTCTTAAAGTGACTGACTGGCAATTAATTTTTTTTTTACCTTTCTACTGATAACTCTGCATTTGCCATCCTTCCTTGTTGTAGTCTGCTGTTTGTATCCTTTCCCAAAGGCTTCCTTTGGGGGGGAAAACCCATCCTGCTAGTTTGCCATTATTTCCTATGGGGGACTTTTTCAGGGGGGGTGGAGTAACTGTTTTTCAACCAAATGACATCAAAATAGCAATGGAGCTAGTGATACACATCCACTAAAGAACCTCCCAATTTCAAGCAAATTGGACCAAGATGTCTAATATTACAAGCCTATGAACAAGGTGCCTCCAAACCATTGTAATTGCAGATAATTACACTTTTCCATAATGGATTACTTTTTCCAGGGACAAGGGAGGATGAAATGGCTGCTTTTCAACCAAATAACACCAAAACTCCACAGAATCTAGTGCTGCCTGTCTTCTAAAACCACTCAGGCTTCAAGCAAATTGGACCCCTTGAGCCCCTGAATAAGGTGATCTGCCCTCACAAATGAGGGAGTGAAGGAGAACTGTAGCTCTCTGCAGTTTACCTCCAAAGGTTATTGGCTGGGAATGCTCTCTACTCCTCCCCAGCAAGGGTCAGACTGGAATGAAGAAATGCCATTGCATAGGAAATCAGTAGAATCAAAGAAAACATAAAGATATGGTCCATTGCTGTTAAGCTCCCAAACGTTAAAAAACATGGATTATTTAGAGGAAGGGGGTTCGTAATTCCCAAGCATCTTGGATTTATGTTACCATTCTGGAAAATCAAGGTAATAACCAGAAACTGCCATTTCAATATATATCTCCAGCTCTGGAATTTTGTAAAGCAAACCCCTAACATAGATATGCCCTATTCATAAGGGTTTTTTTTAGTATAAGGGACAAGGCAGGTGTTTTATGAGTTGAGTTGAGTCAAATTCTCCCAAACCAATTCTTATTCCATTCAGTCTCATGGCACCTAATTTCCAAGCATGCAGAACCTGATTCAGACTGGGACTGTAGAGAAGGGATATCAGCTTTACACCTGCACTATGAGCCAAACCAGCCCCCAGGGAGAGATATTTTCCCTGTTAGAGCCCTAATGTGGCAAATATACACCCCAGGGTTGTTTTAGGTTAGGAAATGCACTAAAAAAGAGAACATCTAGTTTGGCCCTACGTTCCAGTCTAATATCTGAATATACCAAGAACCTACACTACTACATATTGTTAGAACATCACAACTAAGGACACTTCTGTGCTTACATTATATATATATATAATTGAAACTATATAAATATATATAAAATACATCTATTAAAAACATAGAATGCATAAAGAAAAACAAATACATGCCCAGATTAATTTGACACCTAGCACATTCTTAAGTACTGCAAAAGACTGTAGCAAACTATCTTAAACTGAAAACAGTCTATCTCTGCTGGATTACCACAGCATTGCAGAGAACTTGCAAGTTGAAACACAGGCTGAATCCACACACCCTCGGAGTGTCCCGCCGTTGCGCTAAATGTTTGCTAAACATCCGGAAGTATAGTGTCTTTCTAGCGCGATTTCTGAATCACGCTAGAAAGACACTATACTTCCGGATGTTTAGCAAACATTTAGCGCAACACCGGGACGCTCTGAGGGTGTGTGGATTCAGCCACTGTATGATACACACCAGAATATCTCGTTTCTTTTGCCTAAAGTTTAGTGCTGCTACATTACAAAGAACCAGACTAATAAAGATGGGTGACTCTCTGCTGTATCCAGTGGAATGAAACTTACCAATATCTAATGGCACAACCGACATTAATGGAGACCGGAGCAATGCCATCCCCTGTGAGATCTTGAGCCACATAACATAAGTATGGTTGAGTTTCATTGAAGGAATCTGGCATGCATATTTTGGGTGTTTTATGGCAATACAATGAGTAACTGTGAAATTGTTCTTTAGTGAATTTGTAGAGTTGCCTTCCAATGATACATCTGTTCTAAATTGGGGGGGAAAATGAAATCCATCAGCTTTTTTTTAAAGTATCATGTCCAGAGTACTTTACTAGATGTTCTTTTAGAATACATTCATTCTTTCAGATAAAAACCTTCTAAAAGGGGGGAGAGTAAGTGTGCTGAAAATGCCAGCACTTCTCTTTACTTGTACAAAATATAAGAGAGAAAATGTACAAAGAAGATAGGTAGCTTATGAGCATTTTTGAGCACAGCAATCAAAGAGTAGTTAGATTATTACATAGGAAAGAGTCCTGGAATCAGTATCAATGTGGCTTTGGTGAGCAGCTTTTATTCATGCAAAATTCATAATTCTAAGGGCAAAAGCCATGTTAGAACAATAGGCCTACACATTAACAATGTACATGAAATTGTGTGTGCGCACGCGTGCGTGTAGATATGTTGCTACTGTGTACATGGATTTTCTTTCATGCCTTTTGCCCTTAGATTTATGAATATAAGTGGGTAATCCCGAAGGAATTGCAGAAGGCATCTCTTTTCCCACTCTTGGACTATTTCCTTTTTCTTTTCCCTGAAAGCACTCATATACTCTCCCTTTTCCTTCTTCTTTCTCTCCTTCCCACTTACCTGCCAACCTACCTTTATCAGCCCCCCTATCTTCAGCTTTTTCTCCTTCCCTACTCATGGAAACCCCTCCCCAGGAAAAATCTGACCAAGTTGTATGGAGGCAGCCAGCTGTGCGGAGCTGGTCACTAGGCCCAGGCCCAACTGTGCAGCGGGAAACTGGCAAGGTCTTGCAGAGAGCACTTCACTTTCCCTGTATCCCCCTCCCCACACTATTTCCTCTTTCCTTCCTCCTGGCAGCCCCATATTCTCACATTTCCCTGCTTTCTTTTCTCCTTTCCACCCATCAACCAGCCTATCTTTTATCTTCCCTGCTTTTCTCTACAACGTGGATCCAAAGCAGCTTATATTATGCTCCTCTCCCCCATTTTCCCCCCACAACAACCTTAAGAGGTAGGTTAGACTGAGAGTAGTGATTCTAATGTCTCCAGAATCCTTGTCTGAAACTGTAACAACCACACCACACTGGCTTTGGTGGGGTGGCTGCTGTTGAACAGTAGTAAGGAGCCAGACTGGGGTATGTGATGCAATTGTGTGTAGCAACAGGCCTGGCTGCCTGACCCAATAAGTCCTCCCTCAAAGGCAAAAAAAAAAAGCCTGTAAATTTATTTTATTTATTTAATCACATTTCTAGACCGCCCTCCCTGATGCAATGGAGGTTGCATAAAACTCTTTCTTTGTAGCCTTCACTGCCATCTCATAGGCCTTCATAAACGTCCTATAAGATGCTCTTGCCTCTTCATCACGAGTTCACCGCCACACTCGCTCTAGCCATCTCAGCTCCTGCTTCTTCCAACGTAGCTCCTCTGTATACCAGGAAGCTAGTTTGGTAAGGGGGCGGATAGGGCGATGGGGGGGGGGCGCGATTTCATCAATGGCTTCAGAAAGACGGACTTGCCAATCTTCCACCAGCTCATCCAATGATCCGCCAGGGAGCATCGGATCCTGCAGAGCATTCTGGAAACCAATTGGATCCATAAGTATCCGCAGGCGAGCATAAATAAGCTCACCGCCCTTGCAGTGAGCTTTGAGAATACTTTTTAAACCCCTCCCCAAGTTTTTTTTCATTATTTCAGATTTTTCAGCAAATTGAGGGCTTTTCTCAAGATTGTAGAAAGATCTGTATGTTTATCCTTGAGGGCTTTTCTCAAGATTGTAGAAAGATCTTATCTGTTTATGCTTCCAATCTCTATGTTTCGGTATCCACAGACGGGGCCAGGATGAGAATTATATATTTTGATGACAAGGGGGGGGACCCATGATAAACTCACCGGGAAATTCCATCATTCATTCCTCCATTGTCCTCTTGCTTCTGACACCTCCCAGCCACCTATCTCTACCCATTCCTCCCACTGCCAATTCCTCTTCCCATCTTTTACCTTTCACACCATACTTATCCTTCCTCCCTCTCACTAACTCTGGTTCCCATTTCCTCCTTGCCCTCTCACTGCCCCTTTTCCTCAGACTAGGGCTTCTAGTCCCTAGTGGGGGTGGAGGATCTTTCACTCCCAGCCTCCATCCCGCACCACTACTCACCTGGCTGGTGGGGGGGGGAGCATGCTGTCCTGGCCAGACGGATGTCCCTTGGGCCAGGGACCACCAGAAGTTGCTTGTCTGCAGAGCACAATGCCCTGCAGGGGACATAATGGAAGAGGCAGTCCCGCAGGTATGCAGGTTCCAATCCGTGAAGGGCTTTAAACATCAAAGTTAACACCTTGAACTGGATCCGGAACTCCACTGGGAGCCAGCGCAGCACAAGATGAATGTGCGCTCGGATTGGCATTCCAGTAAGGACTCATGCTGCTGCGTTCTGGACCAGCTGTAACTTCCGGGTCAGGCCCAAGGGCAACCACAGTGTAGAGTGAGTTGCAGTGATCTAGCCTGGTGGTAACCGTTGCATGGATTACTGTAGCCAGTTCCTGGGGTGAAAGATAGGGCATCATTTACCTGGCCTGTCGAAGATGAAAAAAGTCAGACCTGACAATGGTCACGACCTGGGCCTCCATTGAAAGTGTGGCATCCAAGGTCACACCCAGGCTCCTCACCGTCGACAAAGGTTTCAGTTGTACCCCATCGAGGGTTGGGAGCCAGGTCCCCAGTTCGATTGCCCCATGACCCAAATACCGAAACTCCATCTTCAGGGGATTCAATTTCAGACAACTCTGATGTAACCATGCCATCACAGCCTCAAGACCCTTGGCCAAGGAATCCGGAGTGAGATCAGACTGGCCGTCCATCAGCAGATAGAGCTGGGTGTCATCCACATACTGGTGACAACCCAGCCCAAAGCTGCAAACTAGCTGGGCGAGGGGGCGCATATAGATGTAAAATAGCATCAGGGAAAGAATCGCCCTCTGAGGGACGCTGCATACCAAAGAATGGTGAGTGGGCATCTGTTCCCCGAGTGCCACCCTCTGTCCCAGATTGTGAAGGAAGGAGTTCAGCCACTGCAGGGGTGTCCCATGAATCCCCACATCAGCAAGGCAGTGGGTCAGAAGATTATGATCATGAGGAGAGCATGCAGGGCTTACATTGCTTCTCAACTGTTGTATGCCTTCAGTTGTAATTTTGACCTGACTCTTCCCTTTTTACCTCTCCCTCAAACCCCTGTGACACATATACCCATAGATTGGATAACAAGATGATATACTACTGAATAGTTCAATGTTTTAATGTTATAAAGTTTAGCTACATATCAAAATATGATACTAGTTTTATTGTATCAGTGCAATCCTAAACAGAGTTACTCCAATCCAAGCCCATTGATGTCAATGGAGTAAATCTGCTAAGAATTGCTCTGTATGTGACTTTTTGCCTGACTAAATAATATACTTTACATTATTTACCACAAAACTTGTTTTTTCTGTTTAACTGCTATTTTTTCTAGTTTTCAGTAACAAATATTTAAGTACATGGGTTAAGGTAGCATAGGGTTCATCCACTTGCAGTTTTCTCTCAGATACTGGGCATATTTGCAGCTTTGCTTGTAGAAATCTAAGGTACTCCAAATTCCCTAAGTATGTCAAATACTTTGATTTTATATGCTAAGTCAGTTTATACAAACATGATGCATTTTGTCAAAGCAGTAAAAGTAGTCTAGGTTTCATAGGACAGTAGGTATTCTATATACTTCAATTTCCCCCAATATTTGGGGGGGGGGGTGTCACAAAAATGGTGAGGGATGTTTTTCCGTTGCTTGACAATTTCCATCAAAATTTTCCATCAATTTCACATCTGTATGCCCACCCACTCCCTCCTTGTTGTTCCGCCTGCCCACCCCCCCTTCTCTGCTCAACCTGTCCACCCTGCCCTCTCACCATTCGGTCCACTCTTCTCATCACCACTCTGCCTGCCTCCCTACCCACTCCTCTCCTTGCTGCTGAATCTGACCCCATGCTAGCAGGTATCCCTGCTTGCCCACTCCCCATCACTGCCCATGCCAATTATGGCAGAGCTTCAGCTTGACCCACAAACCACTCAGAGACAGTCCTGCCAGGACAAGCAGAGGAGGGAGCTTGAGCCAAATAATGCTTGGCTATTGGTCTCATGGTGCATGGCATTTCCCCTCTCAGAGAAAGGGAGAGATGGAGGCAGCAGTGACAGTGGCTCCAATAGAGGTGTACTGTGCAAGCAACTGCAAGCATGCCTCTGTTTCAAGTAATTTCACCACCACCCCTCTATTTTTTCCTCAGTTTCCAATTTTTCTGCAAATGGGGGGGGGAGGAATGCAGAAAAATGTTTGTAGTCTGTACATGGCTCCAATCTACAAATTTAAGTGTCTGTAGATCGGCTATGTTGAGGATTGGATAGACAGACACTTACATGGGAACACACACACACCTCATCACAACATTTCCTCTGTAATACGAAACCTATACAGCTCCTGCTACTCTTGGAAACCATGTCATTATAACACACAGCTCCACACCTTTGATACAGCTACAGCCGGATGCAGCCGATAACTGAATAATCAGACAAATTTAATAAAATTGGAGCCTTGCTTTGAGGGGGGGGGGGTCCTCCTGCAAAGAAAAAGTCCTTATAAAAAGGTTTGTTCCATCTGTTTCTTTGAAACATTTTTAAATAATGTCAATGTTTAGTGAAAATGGACATAAAAACTGAAAACATTTTTAATGTACTAGGGTCAAAGGGGCACTTGCATAATTATAATTTTTAAGAGGAACATTAATCTTTCATTCTATAAAAATGTCAAAAGCTTTTAAAAACAGTTGCAAAACTACTTAGAAAATTGGGAGCAGCACAGCCAATAATGTCAGTAGACTTGGCCAATGGACACCTACAGCAGTCATACTCATGGCAACTTCTCTCTCATTTCACAACTGGAGGAACTGTGTACAAATTCCATAAAACAGATCATCCAACAGGGCAGGAAAAATGCAGAATTGTATTCTAGGCAGCAATGGCATGATCAGACTGCCCTCTGGAAAGTATTCAGGTTTTAGTTATTTAGTATTCTGATTTGTTCCCTCTACAAACTGAAATAAACCCAAAAGGCCTTCTTTGGCTGAGCGCTCTAAAAAAAAAATGTGTCTATGCCTTTTACATATACTTGACTACTCCTTGAAACAAAACACAAATTTCTGTGAAATATGTTCTGCCATCCAAAATGGAAAGCACAAACTGTACTACTTTGCAGGTTCCAATGTGTACTAAAATCTTCTACCAAAAAAGAAACAATAATATAAGGGTATATCAATCTGGTAAAAGTAGTCCCCTGTGCAAGTACCGAGTCATTACTGACCCATGGTGGGACATCACATCACGACGTTTTCTTCGCAGACTTTTTATGGGGTGGTTTGCCATTGTCCTCTACACTTTACCCCCAGGAAACTGGGTACTCATTTTACTGACCTCGGAAGGATGGAAGGCTGAGTCAACCTTTAGCTGGCTACCTGAACCTGGCTTCTGCCAAGATTGAACTCAGGTCGTGAGCAGAGCTTGGGCTGCAGTACTGCAGCTTTCCACTCTGCACCACGGGCACCTTGCATCCTTCCAATGTATGATAAGAACTTGCACAATCCTTGTTAAGTAATAAGGCATAAAGTTATTGAAACAGAAGTAAAATTCAATACTGTTCTGTCTTTTAATACATTTCCATAATTCAAAGGATCTCATTAGTTTTAAACAAATATAGGATGCTGACCACAGGCTTGTATTTAATATTGTTAGATTTTTATATTTAGCAAAACTATTTCTAAAAAACCCATTCTAAGAAAAATCTTCAATGGGGTGGGGGAGACACATAATTGTTTTAAGAAATCTTGGCATGTTTCCTTCTTATCAGTGTTGGATTCCTGTCCTACATACACATTCAAAGTCCTGGTTAAGGGCCCTTCCTTTTCATATCTGCTCTGTACAGCACAGCATGAGCCACTTTCAAGCTGGTTGTTCTATGGTGCTGCAGCCCTGAACAGAAAAAAAAACATGTGGGTGGTTGAATCAATCAAAACACCTTTGTTATTGCTGAAGTATTTCAGCAATAGAGGATCATATGCAAGCCATTTGGTTTGATACGTGAGTGTTCTCAAGGTCATTTTTTACTTGTAGAGCTAGCAATGCCTCAGTTTGAGAAACCCAAAACTTGCTTCTGCATGTAGTTTTTCTTGTCTGAAAAAAAATCTATAAAGGCAAAGTTTAAAAGACAGGCTTCTCTCCATTCTCTTTTGGCTTAAATGCTGGATTTATCATTGAAACAAGCTGCCTTTTCTTGAATAAACAAGTCTCTAAGGATAAGGATTTCATGTGGTAGCAGTCTGATAGTGAGATGAGTGCCAGTCACATCCAACAGTTGTACTGTGTTCAGTCATACATTGTATGTACTATGTACAACTGAACTAGCAAGGCCTATGCTACAGATTGTCTTTTAAGTTTTCATATTTATTTTAATTATAAATAGATAACAAAATATATTTACAATATAAGATATGCTATTGATACAATCTTATTTAAACATTAATGTAAGTAGATAGATTGCATTACTGAGCCTTATAAATTGTCAAGAGAACAAAAAAAGAAAAGAAACAAAGAAAAAAACCTCAAGTTAGTTAAGCTGATATACTTTAGTTCAAATATTCAAAATTGTTTGATAAATTTTGTTTGATGGGTATAAAAATAAACTAAAAAAAAGAAACAATTTTTCTATAAAATTTGTTGTTTGGGGGAAGTTTTCAGCTTGGTAAATTCTGCCATTGACCTTTTCAAATAAGAAATGGTCCCAGATTTTAGAATACCAACTAGTAATAGTTGGTGCAGTGTGTGTTTTCCATTTTAGTGCTATTACATTTTTTGCTGCCATTAAAAAGATATTAATGAGGTCTCTCCTAATTGGAGGGATATCTATATCATCCCATTGATCCAAAAATATCAGCTCAGGCTTCATTGGTATTTTATAACCAGTTAACAAAAAAAATTGGTTTAAAATTTGTTTCCAAAATTCTTCTATATAACGACTACAGATTGTCTTGACCACTGATGCAGTCACAAAGTGCCAGAACTATTAGCAGCCCCGGGCTTGCCCACTCCACCCTGTTCCCAGTTTAACATGCGTCACAGCCCTGACTCCTCTTTCCAGCTCTATTGAAACTGCAAACTGTTCTTGAACAGAGCTGTAAGCTAAATATTACTTCTGAAATTTTGTTATATATTCTGTAGCACAAAAGGAGTGTTTGTTCCATAAAAGCAAAGAGTGATTTGGAGAAAATGAACATAAACTCACTCTGCGGTAATTACTGAAATTTTAATTGCCATGCAAAAGCAATATACATAATGTGACCAAACCTGTGGATACTTAAATCCATAGACAGGAGCCATGAACTGACAAGACAGCTCGTTCTACAAATCTGAGAAAAGCCCCAGGGCTGCAGAAAAATCTGAAATCTAAAAATGAACATTGGCTGGCTAAAACCCTCCAAAATAATTGAAGTAGACTATACCTTTAAGAAAGAAGATTCCCAGTGGCCACTATAGAAAATGCTACTGCTTCAACAGTATTGCCAGTCTTCAAGCATTAGTTTCTGTCAGGAAAATGCAAGAGGAGGTGGTAGGGCTCTTTTGGCCTTTGAGGGAGGACTCACTGGGGCCAGGCCCAGCAGCAACAATGGGATAACTTGCTACCATGTAACAGGACTGCCATGTCTCCCACTCCCACCCTCCACCAGCATTCACCCGGTTGGCAAGGGGGGAAAGCAGGGGAACAGGCCTCCCAGGTGTGCTCACAGCACAGCGCAATGATGTCTTGTTCCAGGAGTTACATCATCATGCAGGCCCTAGGAGCGTTCCTGTGCTTCGCACTGGCCTGATTTTGGCCCCATCAGCTCAGTGTGAAGTGTAGGAGTGCTCTTGGGACCTATACAATGATGTCACTCCTGGAAGTGATGTCGTCATGCCCCACCGGGAGTGCACGTTAAAGGGAATCAATAAGGTAAGTGCCAGGTTCCCCCCTCCCCACCAGGAGGTTCAGGAGATCTGGAAACCCTAATGCAATCTGATTGACTCACTCAGGCCTGGCTGCTTGCTATTATTCAACAGCAGCCACCCCGCAGAAGACAGTGTTGTATAATAGTTAGCATTTCAGACTAGTATCCAGGATACCCCGGCTCTACTCTCCACTCTGTCATGGAAGCTCACTACTGGGTAGGGTTGCCAGCCTCCAGATGGTGGCTGGAGATCTCCTAGAATTACAGCTGATCTCCATGTGAAAGAGATGAGTTCCCCTGGAGAAAATGGCTGCTTTGGAGGGTGGACTCAAATGCATTATACCCTGCTTTGGCCCCTCTCCTCCCCAAACCTACCCTCTCCAGGCTCCCCTCCCCCCCCCAAAAATCTCCAGGAATTTCCCAGCGTGGACCTGGCAACCCTACTACTGGGTGATCTTGGGTCAAGGTTGTTATGAGAATAAAAAGGAGGAAAGAAGAATGATGTAAGCTTCTTTGGGTTCCCATGGCAGAGAAAAGTGGGGTATGAATGAAGTAAATAAATAATAAATATAGCTGACGATGGGAGCAGATAAAAGGCAGGTGGATGGGTGGTCAGTGAGAAGCAGAAAAGGAAGTAGGAAAATGGGAGAGAATGCCTAGAGAAGAGAAAGAGGAAATAGGTAGGGGAAAGTGAGGTGCTGTTCAAATATTTGCATTTCCCATCATGCAAACTGAGCCCAGCCTGGCCAGCACCACACAACTGGGCCATAGTTTTCTCATGTAGAGGGTGCCAGGGGGAGGGAAGGAGAGAGAGCTGAATACAAGGGGCCAGATAAAGATGGCTTGGCTGGTGACTGGGAAGGAGAGCAGAAAAAGGGAAGAGGCTATAGGTCTTTCAGGGAAGGGAAAGAGGAAATAGTAGAGGAGAGGAGAAGAAAATGGGACGCACCCCACAATTCCTTGAAGGTCCCCAACTTGTAATATATAATATGAAGAACTAAGTCCAGGTAATGGCATTACCACAGCAGTTAAATACACTTTACTTTGTTTTGCAAGGACAAAGGTTATATCCTGGATCAGGCATGAAACTGTTGAACTTTAATAAAGTTGTAAAATCCATGTTTCCTTGGATCAGATTTTGGATAAACAGAATTTTTAAAAAATCTAATTCAGCAGTTTGGCTTCAACTAACTCTCTTCTACTGGCAAGTAGAAAGAGTACTTTGTTCCAATTGCCACTTTCCCCTCTGTCCTCATAAGAAAAACCAGATGTAGTATTCGTTGGCCATTTTTTAAAAAAAATTATAACATGTTACTATTATTTAATTTTTTGTTTAGGAATTTTGTAATATATATATATTTAAAATTAGTTCCATGTGGAAAATATAAATGATTAAGAAAAAAGATGACACATATTTGGTTGCTGGGAATACCTTTCGTCACATCTTAGGTATTTACAGCTTCTTCTGGACAGCTTGAGGGAAGATAGGAGAAATTGGAAACAGTTGCTGAGCTCCTGGAATACAGTGAATGTAAACCTTTGCCTGATTGGAGTCACATTCAAACAATGCAACTATTGGCAGGTTGTGGTCAGTACTAAATGGCTCTAGAGCTCTTTAACTGGTCTGCAGCTTCATACCATCCCCAAATCCCAATCAAAATTCTTTGTGTTCCTTTGGCTTAACACTGAATTAGAGTGTTATGTTTAAATAAACAAATGAATATTTTCTCCCTTGTTCTAAGCATGTCTACACCTAACCAAAGCCTCAAATATTTTTAAATAAAACTCATTTGTAATGACCACAAGTGCTACATCAGGACTACTACATATTTGTCAGATGTAAAGTACCAGTGAGTTTAACGGATTTTACTTTTATGTAGGTGTATGTGGGACTGTAGCCCTTGATGATAAGAAATTACTAAATCATCATCCATTCTTTCAAACTGAAAGCACAAGGCTGTACAAGTTATCTATTATATGGGCAGTGTTATTCCAAAGCAGGAAATCATCCCAGATCAACTAGTGTGGTTATGGGAGGTGGGAGGGAAATATGTCTAATCATCTTCTATTGCTTTGTCATGCTTTCAACATAACAGATTCATGCACAAGGTCAACTTTTACTCTCTCCCTTAAATGAATTGGGGCTAAGAACCTACACTAGTATGGCAAGGCAACTATTGCAGCATGACTATATCCTAGAGGATGCTAGACTAAGAAACAGAAGACGTTCTAGATGGAAAGTACATGTTTTTTATGTGTTAATAGTTCAGCATTTTCAAGTGGCAAAACAAAATACCTCAGAAGTGCATAAGGGATGAGTACCATTCAAGCAAAAAGCATTGTGCAGAAATCAAAGATGTCATCAAAATTAACCAAACAAACTTTTATTGCAGAATTTTGCATTTAACAAAGACAAACATTGTACTCTTCAGAAGACGTGGAGCTGCAATAAAAATTTAAAATGTCTCCAATGGAGCTGCATGAAGGGTACCAATTCAAACATGCCAATAATAACTGAAGGAATGTTAAGTGCCAGATCTCAATATGATGAGGCAGGCTAAGCTGACATTTAGAGGTGATTTTTTTCTCTTTTGGTTTATTTTAATGATCTTAAAATGTGATTTCATTATGTATGTTGTTTTTATTTACTAGCTGCCCTATGAAGGCAGAAAGGCAGGATATAAATTTTGTATAATGAATAAATAACTAAAGAGTTGCACAAACAGTATGACGACAGAAGAGATCTCCAACCTCCCTAAAATGAAATGTGCAGCTTCATGAAGGACAAAAGGTTACAGAACAGAAGCAATTTGTTTCAGGAAGTTTCAGATTTGATATACATTTTACTTACAATGTATAGAAGAGATTAACTGTAAAATCCTCGGTCAGAGAAGATATCTTACTAGATAATCCCACAATACAAAACAATTCCTCTGAACTTACTGTGGTCCAAAATTGCAGATTCCATACTGAATCTAAATAGGAAAGTTAAATATTGTTCAAAATCTGATCATAAACCAAGAACACTGAAATACTACTACAATTACTACTACTGATAATAATAATAATACAGTAAAATGCATTTCAAATAAACTAATAGACATTTTATATCCAAATAAATAGTTAACCTCTTACACCATGTATCATTTAATTTCAGCAGCAGTATAAAATCAATAAAGAATCCACTTACATTTTTAGGCTGAAATTGTCAGGATTGGGTCTGATGAGTCCTTCTTGGAGGATGAGGCTGTCATGGTGACAAACCCCATGAAAGCTGAAACTCTGGCACACCCTGTGGTTCCAGGGTCCTCTGACTTCCAGGATCCATCAGAAGACAAGCAGCCAACGGTGGCTGCCCAGCTAGAAGCTCAGATGGCCCATGAGCAGAAGCCAAAGTCAGAGACTGAAGCTGCTATGGAACCCACTCATGAGATCCACCTAGTGCCAGGGGTGCCACAAGTGCCCCCATACCCCAGGAACAAAGAAGCTGGAAAGCACAGGCAGAAGCTCATCTCAGATAGTGGAGTGCATGGCTGGCCACCTTGGGCCTGTACTCTGCCCACAAGGCATGAGAAGAACCAGATCCACTGTGAGCCTTCCTGAATGCTGGGCAGGGTCCTGCTGTAAGTACTTGCACATTTTGGGCCACTGTTACATTTGCAGACACTAGCTCCTATAAATCAACTCAGTTCTGCTCTGGCTGTTGTGGGATCAACAGCTCTAATAGTGCTTGTTATTCCTGCCTGCCTTGATTGTGCTCATGGGGGCTTCTGCCTGCCTCTGGTCTCTCAGTACCCTGGT
Organism: Eublepharis macularius; assembly: GCF_028583425.1. Lineage (NCBI taxonomy): Eukaryota > Metazoa > Chordata > Lepidosauria > Squamata > Eublepharidae > Eublepharis > Eublepharis macularius. The sequence goes on from NC_072794.1 coordinate 76,047,827, forward strand.
ACTTTTAAAGTTTGACAAAACTGGCACAGGCTGCTTCCAACCACCAGAACACATGAGTTTATGTAGCTGCCTCACATTTTATATCACAGAATGTTGGCAATAGTGACACCATCTGTCTTGAATTAGCACTCATGGTATCTCAGAACTAAATTACACAAGCACTGAACTAATGATGGAGAAAAGTCATCCAATGAGCAAAGTCATCTAATGAGCAAATGATAGAAATAAGTCAAACCTGTGGAAAGCAATTCATGTGAAGCCACACAGTGAATTCAGCACAGATCAATTTTTGGTACCAAAACACAACTACCCAAATTCTACGATAGCAAATGGGTATCAAAAGTTGATACATGGGCCCCCAGACTTACCTGGGTGGCCCAGTTGCAGCCTGTGAGGTGGTGGGCGTGCATTGCATGATGGCCACCATCTTCATGCTTCCAGCAGTCCCTGCAGGAGTGCTTGGTGTTGCCCAATTCAAAACGCCCAGCTGGGCAATCGGGGATTGCTGGCCAGGCTGCTTGGGGAGAGGGTTATGCGATGGACCTGACAGGCATGGTTCACTCTCAGGTCTGCCGCCATTTAAGAAGGGGCCAGACACGCCCCTCTTCATTTGGCTCATGGCCAGCAAAGAACATGGAGCAGCATGAGTATCTGGTGGCAGTTCAGCTGTGGTGGCAATTCAGCAGCAGCTCAGTAGCAGTCGTGACAGCAGCTTGGCAACAGTTGCAGCGGTGAAGCAGCAGTTTGGCAGCGCTGTGGCAGCAGCTCAGCAGCAGCTTAGGCTGCAGCCCAGTAACAGAGCCAGGAGCAGGGCAGTGTGGCAACAAAGCCCTGAGCCTCATTTTAAGGCATGCGCCACAGCAGAAAAATATTTTTTTAATTAATAAAATAACATAAAATATAATTTAAAGCGGGGGGAGGGGAGTTGGCAGAGCAGCCATGCCACTCAAGATGGATTTGAAGCTGTGCCTTCCAAGTCAAGGGCAGCAGCCAGACCACCCAGCAAGGCCACTAGGTCTGGTAGTGGGCAGGGGACACCCCCCCCAGTTGTGGGTGAACTCAGGCCCCACCTCTGCACTCCATCCTGCTCAGACTAGGGGCCAGGAAAGCCAGGTGGATGCTCCACTGGGTCTCCCAGCTCCTGATGGGACCCAGGAAGTCAAGAGGGAAGTGCACTCTTCAAGGAATTTCCTGAGCCTTGGAGTTCCTTTTCACAAGAGTGGAGCAGCTTGGCACCTCCAGGTCTGGTTCTGCTGCTGCTGTTCTGGAGCCTGTTGATGGCCACTCCCAGGAGATTGGTATGGCTGCCAGGGGCAGGAAGCTGGCTAGAGAACGGTTGCCCATACGCTCACCTAGTAGCAGCTCCAGCAGCCCCAGCAGCCCATAGCAATGGAGACATCGTGTCAAGAAGGCCCACCATGCACACAGGAGGGTGCAGCAATCCAGGTGTTAGGACAAGGACTCAGTGAGGGAACCACAGGTGAATCCTTTTACACTGATGAAGCCACGGGTCCCAGGGACGATTATTGGGACTTGGTGGCCTTTGTACCTGACCTTCCAGCCTGGTGCTGCAGAGGATGGCCAGGGGCAGAGGAGTGGGGACAGTCTCCTGGAATGCATAGGCAGCAGAACAGTCTGAGGACCTCCCCTTGCCTGCTTGATCCTTCACAGATGATGAGGACCCACCTGGGATCCACCTCTCCCGTAAAGCTCAGGAGTGGATTTTAGATGGGTACTACATGGACGTCTTCTCACTAATAAAACCGGAGGCAGACGGGAGTGCCCCCCCTTCTAAAAGGGACAGGAAAGAGGCCAAAAAGGAAGTGGTGGAGCACACCTTTAGCAACTGGCTGGAGGCTTATGCCATCTTCATGGGGTGGTACAGGTGACCTGCCCAGAAAGGTACTGGCACCTGACCAACCATCTGGGCAATGTACTGCAGGAACAGGCCCTTGTGGGTGATAATGTGGCTGTGGAGTATGATGAGGCCTTCCGTAAGAGGGCCTCCAATAACCAGAAAGCCAGGTGGGACTTCATCAGTCAGAAATTGTGGCTGTGGATGTCATGGTGGGCCATCGGTTGGCAGGCAGGTGAGCCAATGCTTGAGTCCAACCCCTATGCATTGCCAATGCTCCCCAAACTTTAAACCAATAATGTTGCAGTCTCTTTTAACTCCAGTTAACATTGTGCTTTGTATTCTGTCACCGCGCCCCTCACTCCCACATACATCAGCACTGGGCCTGCAAACACGGGCCCCCAGACTTACCTGGACAGCTTGGTTGCAGCCTGTGGGGGAGTGCGGCATGGCGGCCACCATCTATTATTATTGTTGTTGTTGTTATATTCAATATTTAGCCCACTCTCCCCACGAACAGACTCAGGGCGAGTTACATTAGATATAAAATACAATATAAGCTCACAATAAAATCAGGTAATCATAACACACAATAAAATGTACAGCTTGCAATCCCCAAGATGGTGGTCCTCACCCTTAGCATCCACCCCTGTTAATAGTGCATAAGGGGGAAGAAAGGGAAGGGAAGGAGGGGGCAATATTCAAATTGGACTGATTCATAAGGGGGGCCAAGTTGGGGGGGCTTCACTGTCAGTTAGCAGGGGATCCAAACAGGGGTTTACATCCAAGTGGTATCCCTCTTACTGTCATCCCATGGTTCCCCCCTCAACAGGTGGGCTGAGGGGACATGGTTGGCAGGGGAGTCAGCCAATGAGGGGGCATGGTTGGCAGGGGGCATTGGCTGGCAGGGGAGTCAGCCAATGCTCGGATCCAACCCCTATTCATTGCCAATGCTCCACAAGCTGTAAACCAATAAAGTTGTGGTCTCTTTTAACTCCAGGTAACATTGTGCTGTGTATTCTGTTGCCACACCCCTCATTCTGCCCCCTCATTCAACCTTTTTTATCAATAGTTTTGTTTGAATGGACTGGCTTGTAACAAAAGCTTATTTGGCAAACTATTTCATATTTTCTGACCTCCTGACTGGCTATGATCAGTTCACTTCTCTAAATCTCTATGTTTCCCATAATTTTTATCAATGGACTACATCCATCACTGAAACACAATCTCTTTACACAGTTTTGTTCCTGTCCTCCTCTTGTTTCCCATGACTCACTTAACCAAACTATACTCCAGCTCTAACTTCTGTGGATGGCAACCGTAGCTGGATTATAAGGCTATGATGGATTCAAACCTTTTCTGCTGGAAGAAGGGAGTTCTTACTTCTCACCTATGGAGAAGGAGGGTTTATTTTCACTGATTTCCCATTCCCCTTGTAATCCTCCACATCATTTTCAGAATTATTCCCTCATCCCTAGGACAGCAGTGGAAAAGAGAAAACTGGAAAATTCTGTTCTTCTCAATGAGCTCCATTCACAGTACTGTGTATCCAAACTCAGACTTCTAGATTTCTTTGTTATTGATTGAGACAACCTTGACTTTACACAGGCTTCATATCAAACATCTAACAAGTAGCAGTTGTGTCTAGCTTTCTCAAATTAGCTCCAATGCTCCCCATCTCTCTAGCTAAGATGTTTTGCAGAATGATTCTGAGATTATTTGAAAATATCTTCTGCAATACCTTCTATTAGTTGAGGAAATGCCTTGGTTTCCATCTCTGCAGTGTATACAAAGCAGTTAACATATGTATCAGTCCAGTCACAGCACAAGAAGTGATCTTCAGCAGCCAGTGACGTTGCATTTGCTGTAATTGGTCCATGTTCCTCATTTGAGCTGAGGCCATTTTCTACAGTTCCAACAGACGAAGGAAAACCAGAATTCTTCCCAGTTGGCTCACAAGGTAATTGAAAGTTTTGTGGAGGAATCTGATATACCATGCAATGGGAAATTACCACTTGAAGAAAAACTGGAGGCACAAAAAGAAAAGGAAAGTATTTTGGAGAGAGTATTTGTTACCAGAGAACAAATTCCAGGTAAGGTTATTGAACAAACATTTCCAAGTATACATGTAAAATCATTAAAATACTTCTATTGAGGCCTTTGGATCTTGTGTCTCACTCCTAGGGCTTTTCCACAGGCTGGATTTATTTCTGATTGTCTTAGTGGTCAATCTGCAAGCATTAGAATCAGCTTGGGAACAGTTCTTCCATACATCTGCCTTTCCTTTGTATTTTTACAGTTGTGTAAATGGTTTATTTTCTCCTCATGTGCCTTAAATAATCAGGATTTTCAAGCAAATGTGCCATCATCATCAGTGGCATTATTGGAGACATCACAGCACCCTCCCTTTTTATTTTTTGCACATCTTATATTTCTATATCAATATTGCTATATCAATGTTATATTATATTGTTATATTATATTGCTATATCAATAAAAGGGCCAATGTTTTAAAATGACAGATTATGAACACATTGCCAGTCTTTGCATGGAGAAACCTAAAAGGGGAGCAGCTCCGTCACCAGCACCTATGTCCCCCCACCATGGGCCAGGCCAGAGAGTCCTGCCTGGGCTGATCCGGAGCCAGGAGGCAGAAGTTGGCACTGACAGGGTAAACTGAACTCTGTTGGGTTGAAGCCCAGAGCTGCTAGCTATGTACTTTCAAAGTGCACGGCTTTTTCAGGTGCCAGAAGTGGTCACTCCCCCTTCCCCTGGGCCACAGGCTTTTGCAATTTTTAAAAAAAATTATCAATTTCATATCAATAAAAGCTGAATATCCAGCTTTCATTTTTTAAAAAAGTAAGCCTGTAGCCCTTTCCTTTGCAGAGATATAAGCAGAAGGGCATACAAAAGCTGGAGATTCAGAGAACCTGCTGCATATCTATTATTACAATGGTAGATCAATATACCTATATGAAATTAATGATTTTAGAAAAATCAAAACCCAAACCTCTGTAGCTGTTGCTGTTGATGCAATCATTTGCAATGGCAACAGAGCATCCACTTGATAGTTTCCCCCACATTTTCCTTGCTTTAGTCCCCCCGCCCCCAGCTTCCATATCCTACCACCACCAGATGGCTTTTTTTAAAAAAAAAACAGCAATTGTTACATTACTGTAGTACAATAAAGTTATAACCATCTACTAGCTTCTCTGAATTCCAAGTTTTCATTTTTAAAAATAGTGTAGGTCTCTAGCTCTTTTTGATGGCTAGAGGTGCTTGTAGATTGGTGCAATAGGTCATTATAATGTTGTTATGCTGCAGTGATCTAGCAGTTTCCATTTTTTAAGTCCAAAAGATCACATCAGCACTGTGTAGGGGCTTCTCCAAAAAAAGAAAACCCATTTGGATGCCAAATTGGAACAAAATCTCTGTGAGGAAGCAACCAACGACTGTACCAAGATATTCACTGGTTCAAAAGAACAATTGTAGTACAAAACTTGTGGTGCGTTTTATTGGGCTTTTAGCTGGTGTTCTTTTAAAATAGTAGTAAGAAAATTTGCCATCAAGAGTTTGTGAAGACTTACATAAGGAAAAAAGTATAATAGATGCAGAATAATAAATCTCTAGTAATGTAAACCTAAGCTTCTTATGCAAAAGGGAACTATTTCATTTCATATCCACTCAGGAGAAAGAAAAAATGTACAGAACTTTGTCTACAGTCTCCACCTAAAAATATCTACTGGTTGAATATTTCACTGATCTTTAACAAGGCAGAAATAGTGCCAAGTTATGCTTAAGATTCATTAGCAGAAAGTGATTCCATGCAGTGGATCTTGTTGTCTGAACAAAATGTTAGCATCCAATCACAGCAAATAAATAATCAGTATAAATGTATGCAAGCACACTGTATCCATTTCATAGTATTAAATGATAATTCCTCTTGGTTTTATACACACACAAATGTCTAATTTGAAAACAATACATTTAAATATCAGAGACAAGATCATGGGATCTCACCAATTGTTATACAAAAATTATGGGGGTGGGTCACACCGCTATATCTTAACTATTACCGTCATTTGCTTTTTTGAAGTAATATTTTAAACTTTGGAATTTTTAATAAGTATGTGTAGAATATATAATTCAATTTTTCTGTGTATTGAACTTCTTACAATGTTTTGCAATATTTTACAACAATTGCAGCTGCGAATCCATGTATTTGTTAAATGGAGTATTCAGAATCCATGCAATAAAGGTATCTTCTACTCTGGTGCTAAAAACCAGCTACTTTTTATAGAGGTTTCTTTAGTGTCCAGTTCTTGAAGACAAACATCATCCTACAACATTTTTGTTTAACTAGGAATGTATATCCTAAACCAATGAATATTATCATTATGAGAATTATCTATGTTATAGTAAATGTCAGAAACACACAGTGACAATTGACATTTACTAAAAAATGTCAAATTTAGGAAGGCTGTGCAGATGTTGAAAAACTCATGCAGTAGACATGCACTGCTTTGTACATGTATGAACATTCAGCTAAGCAGTCCTTTTACTATGGTCTCTGTGTCCAATCAGCACCCTGTTTTTTGCAGTGTTCCAAAGCACATGGAAAACACTTTGCTCATCTCAGTCCCCAGAAATCCAGGTTAGGGCCAGCAGCATGGTCCTGCTCCTTCCTATGCAAGTAGTTCTTGAACATGTGTGTTCTTGAACATGTGTGGTAACTTGTGTAGTTTATGTTATGCATATTTTGTGAGAGAAGTTAGCTGTAAAAAAACAAATTAAATCGAATCATATTATGTTGTGAATGTCAAGGCCTGGATCCAAAGCATTATGCAACTTGTTCTGTTTTAGACTTGTTTATCAGCTATTAACCTCTGTGCTGCATTAAAAAAAAATTTTGAAGCTAAGATGAATTTCAAAAAACATTTGTGATATGAATCAGGGTCTGCTTCCCAAAGGAAAAAACTTGAGTTCTACCAGATAGGCTTAAGCTTTGGTTCAGATTCTTAGATTCCAGCCACGGTTCTCCAATCTATCAATACATGAATTAAATCTGGCATTAAAAATTTAGGCTAAGTTCTGAAAGGTACAGTGAAATTCTATCAAACAGAACAAAAAACTGCACCAAAATGGGGACCCTATTTAGTTTTCAGATTTACCTGACATTTAATCTGCAATTTTTAAAGAATCACAAATAACTTACTCAACTGTAGAAATCTATTCAAAATATTATGCCTGCTCATCTTGGTCTGAACAGCAGATCTGAAACAAAAAACAGTGACAAAAACTGATACAGTATTGACATGTACAGAAAATGAATAAAGTTCCAGAATGTATTATTTTCCTTACAAAAATTACAGCTCTTAAAAATCACGCCCATCTCTTGAAAAATAAGCAAATCTATTTTGTATTCACAAGCATTTTGACCGTGTTTTTGATACGTGTATATTTTACTCAGCACTGCTGGAATAGTTCTAACAAGTTAATTCAGAAGACCAGCAATAATGATAGAACAGCATATATAAGTGCAGCTAACATTTTATGTCCAATTGACATAGCCCGCAATTTTTATTGGTATGGGTGCTTAAATGTACTCAGAATTCTGGTGCCAAACTAGGATTCCCCCTTCCTTTACTTTAATAGAATAGATCTGTGTCTACGTTACTTCACTAACATAAATCTGCTCCTTCCACTGAGGCAAGTGACAATGTATGCAAGAACTCTATGTCAGGATTCACGGGTTGGTAAGCCTGTTGCATACTGAGTAGCCGAAGGGCTATTTAAACCTTTCCACAGATAAAAAGGCTGAGGATTAACTATTTCCCCAATGCCATTCTTCTCTTTTAAATCTCATACACAGTAACTACATGGTTTAAAATAAAACAACTTTGATTTTAAAAATATGAGAGAACTAAATGTAACATACAGTTCCTGTTATACCTGAATATCTTCCAGCCTCTATTATAAAATGCACAGTATCATTTTCTTCTGTTGTATGGACCGTTAATTAATGTGTAATAAATGCAAACATTTCAACAGGCTCAAAAACTAAGATAAGAAAAACCCACAAGGATTTCAGAGGTAGTATTTGCAGCTGTTGCTGTGCTTCCCACTCACAAGCAGAAGCTTATGGACTGTCTTCTGTTCACTGTCATGATTAGGAAACCACAAGCTTGGATCCTAAGTTGCCAACAGCTATTCCACCAACGAAACAAGCATTTCCATTGATAGAGGAGTGGAGGCTCATTGCTGCTGCTTTTCCACTTCCCACTGCAGCCTGCCTGCTATGCTGTTCCTGAAGGTTCACTAAGGATATTATTACACAATACATCAGATGCAAATCAGGTTGGGAAAAACCCCTGACTCACATCAGACATGTCACTAAAAAATCACCTTTAAAAGTACCTTCTGTCCACATTCTACTCCACAGCCCCAGATTGGTGAGAGCAGAGTTGCCTCTGTGTTTTTCTTGGAAGAGACAGATAGCAGTTTTGACATCAGAGAAACAGTCAATAAAACGCTCTCCTGTCCAGAGCAAGGGTGTGTGAAGGAGGAGGGTGCAGATGGGAAAGGATGCTGGTGCTCCTGTTTCTCCAGCCAGACAAAGGTGACTCCCAACTGACTTTCTGTCCACCCCTGCTCTAGCATAATTCCACTGGTGATGCTTAGAATCTAAGTCATAATCACAGAATAAAATATGACATGCGTCAGTCCTAGAAAATATGCCTCCAAGGAAGTTAGTAAATTTGGCTAACATAAGGCTGAATCCACACGTTCCAGCGTTGTGCGATGAGTCAGAAATCGTGCTAGAAAGACGCTATACTTCCAGAAATTTAGCGAATGTTTACTGCAACGCCGGTACATGCTGGGATGTGTGGATTTGCCCTAAGATTCATAGGATATGTTTAATACCCTTTCAAAAGATGGTGGCTCCCTTTTATGAAGCAGGATTCATGTTAACTGAACATGCAGCAAACAATGGGTAAATCTATTTGTCTGGCAAACAAAACTGTATTACTTGGCAAATTATCTCACAACTGGATAGGACACTGACATTTCTGAAATTTTTACTATTTTGGCAGATTTTGTATAATAATAAAATGGTAAACATTTGCTTCTTAGATTGACAAGAAAAATTTATTATGAATTTAGTCTTTCAGAAATTCTTTGGCAGAACATGCCACCTGGACCTGTAGAAGTAATTCAGTGGTTTGGCTTATTACACTTAGCGTAAAACTGTACAATTATAATTAGTGTGAGGGAAATAGGGAGAATTTCCTTCTCCCTCTCCCATAATGCCAGAACTCGAGTGGCACCAGAGTCTGGACCAATGAATTATGTGTTGTATATACAGTGTATAATTTTGTAGGATTCATAAAATATGGTGATGGCCACTGGCTAGATAGCTTTAGAAGCATATTAGAGCGGGACCACAAGTGACGCCTGACACAGGTTGGACACTAGTCAGCTTCCCTCAAGTTTTGATGGGAAATGTAGGCATCCTGGTCTCGCAGCTTGGCTCTCTGACTTCTGTCCAATGGACTTTTCAACTGTCACTTGTTCAACATTCCACCAAGCTGCCTACATTTCCCATCAAAACTTGAGGGAAGCTGGCAAGTTATAATGAGTGCTATTTCAATAGGCATATGACATGATAAATGAAATCTCCAGATGAGAGACAGAATGTCACCAAATATCAGAAGTTTTACAGGGAGGAGGAGGATTCTAGGAAAGGCCATTAACTTCAGGCCATATTTGTGAACTTCCCAGAAGCATCTGGCTGGCTGCTATTGAAAACAGGATGCAATACTAGATGAATCTTTGGTCTGACCCAATAGGATTAATTTTTATGGTACCTTAGTATCTAGTTTGCTCTCTCAAATGCTTAAACTATGTACACCTAATGGGCTATCATGTATTTAAATGTCTTTCAAGTATACATGCATAATTCAATATACTTTCCAGTCTATGGTATTAGACAGGGTGTGACGGTATTACTCATTAAATCTGCAGATGACACCAAACTGAGAGGAGTAGCAAAGACCCTTGAAGATAGGGATAGAATTCAACAAGATCTGAACACACTGAGAAAGTGGGCAGATTTGAATAAGTTGTGATTTAACATGAATAAGTGCCAGGTTCTCCACCTGGGTAACAAAAATGCAAAGCACACATACCGGATGAGGGATACACTTCTGGGTAGCAGTGTGTATGAACAACATCTTGGGATATAGGTGGATGAGAAGCTAAATCTGAGCAGCATCAAAAAAGGCAAATGCAATCTTGGGGTGTATCAACAAATATTTAACATTCAAATCACAGGATGTCATTTTCCCTCTATATACTGCATTGTTCAAGCCTCACCTGGAGTATTGTGTGCAGTTCTGGAGGCCTTACTTTAAAAAGGATGTGGACAAATTGGAACAGGTGCAGAGGACAGCAACCAGGACGAGCAGGGGCCTGGATACCAAGCCCTAAAAGGAAAGACTGAGGGACTTGGGAATATTCAGTTTGGAGGAGGATGGAGAGGAGACCTGATTGTTCTCTTTAAGTATTTGAAAGGCTGTCACTTAGAAGAGGGAAGGAAGCTGTTCAGTAACAGACATTATACAGTAGTATACTCCACAGTTCCTCTCTCTTTAACAATGCATCTCTTTTGAACCATTACAGTACAGCCCTCCTACCTATGCAAAAAAGTGTTGCCCAGTTTGTGGAAAGCTGGGAGAGTGGGAGCCATCCTAACCTTATCAGACATTCCATAAGTTTGTGTGTGTAGGGGCAGTTGTTGATTTCATCCATTTGCAGGGTGGCACCTGCAGAAGGCCCTGTTCAGATAAGTGAAGTTGATGTGGCAGAGCATAGGGAAACAGGCAGTCAGCCCACAGATATGAGGGACTCAGGCCATAAAGGGCTTTGTAGGTGATAGCCAAAACCTTGAACTGAGCCCAGTAACTGATCTAGGATTGCTAAGCCCCCTTCCTCTCCCAATGGGAGGGCAGTGACCCAGCGCTTACCTTCCCTGTGCTGCGGGAATCATCCAGCACATCAGCCTGCTTCCGGGAAATGACATCATCGTGCAAGGCTGAGGAACACTTGCTTCGCAGCAGGCCAATTTGGGCCCCAAACAGGCCCAATTCAGCCCAAATCAGCTCACTTTGAAGCGTGGGAGCGCAATCAGGGCAGTGAAATGACATCACCAATGTCATTGTGCCAGCCCCAGGAGTGCACCTGGGAAGCCTGTTCACTGCCTTTCACCTGCTGGCCAGGTAAGCAGTGGGGGAGGTGAAAGGTGAGCAGGGGATCCCCTCTGAACTGCATTCCAGACCATAGGAGATATTCATATAGCACTAGCAAGCAACACAATTGAGATTTGGACTTAAATGAAAAGAATTAAAGACCTTCCCACTATGCTATGGGACTAATTCAGTCTTGTCCTGTGCTATTTAATGATGCATGAACCATCAAATTATGGGTCTCCCATATCTAATATGGCAAACAGACACCTATTTACTTTGTGGTTTTTGTTTCTGTTATTTATCAAGGTACTCTAAAGTCATGCTGTTTCTACACAGGAAAATGATAGTAACAGTAATTTTCGAAAGCACTCCACTCATCCCACTGTAATATTTAGTGTCCTCATCTTGTGGAAGGCACCCTCATACTTATTTCCTATCCCTGGCACTGGCAGTTGGGGGTAAGAACAGGGATATTCACAGTTGGCAGCAGCCTTCCACATGATAAGAGCTATTGCTAAAATGATATTTGTTTAGAATTCACAACTCTAATTCCAGTCTCAGCAGCATTTCCATGGTGAATGCAAATGGATCTGGTCAGATTCCAAATCTGGGGGAAGGAGATCAGTCTTAAAATCAGGTTGAGCCAATTAAAGTAAGCAGGCTTAGAAATCTACAACTTAATTTATAAAGAAATTTAGAGTTAATATGATGCCGCCTCAGCATCATGAAGTCCAACATTTTAATTTGGAAAACCAGCTTCAAATTCCTTATATATATGCATATTTGCTACAGTTATGCTTGAAAAATAATAATAATGTGCCTTGTCTACTGCAGAAAGATTCCTTGAAATAATAAAACTTTTAAAGAGAAAACAAGTTTGACTTAGTTCTCTGAAGTTTCACAGAAGTTTCATCAATCATGGCTGTCACTGACTTACTAAAGATTTTAAAGCATCAAGGAATCCAACAGGAAACAAAGGCATAAGCCAAAGGGGGTGGGGGGTGTTCTGAATTTTTTTCCTGAATACAAAAACCACTATTTGATTACTGAATCAGTCAGAGTTCCTTTTTTGCTTTAAGAGGATGGATTCACTGAACACATTTTATAGGATATGTTGGGCAACTTGAAAAAGAAAGCAGGTGAAATATGCATAGGCCTAATCACACTGATCAACAAGTACATTGTGTACAATTTCACTTAGAACTCTGGATGGCACAATGCATAACTATGCCCAAATACGCTGTCGGGAAACCTGGCATGTGCAAAATTAGGAATATCTTCATGTTGTGGTATTCAGCAAGAAAGAAAAAAGTAGACTGTAAAATCTGCACAACAATAAATGTAATACAACCAAGTGGAAAGTCTCTCTCTTCAAATTGATACAGCAGATATACCCCATTTTGGATAATTTCATGCTAGAATCAAAGAAAAAGAAACTGGTTACTGTTGCAGCAAAAATAGACATTTATTGTATCCAGTAGATGAGACCTCCTCTTAAGTTTTGTACAAACAAAAGAGAACTTTTTATGTCAATGATATTATAGTTCAAGAGCCTTCATGCAATTTCATTTTTTACTTTATTTGCTTAAAACTAAGAGTTGTCACTTATACACTGAAATTTTTGACAAAATCTTAAATCATCAATATTAAATCATCATATATGATTTGGTGCACAAGACAGGCCACTTCCCCATGTCTTAAAAATAGCGCCATGCTCACTGAACGCTGGTGGATTTTCTGTGTGATTTCAATTCTGACATCTCCGTTTCCAAAATGGATGCAGGCAGTTATGATTCTGTTTTCATGGCACCACAAAAAAGGAATCATAACTGCCTGCATCTGTTTTGGAAACAATGACATCAGAAATTGTGCAGAGTGGGGCACTATTTTTAAGACCTGGGGAAACAGCCATAACACCAGAATATACTAAAGTAGTGCTGTAAGTCTTTTCATATATTGTATGACATATTTATTCTGACTGGACACAAAGTAAGAGATTTCATAAAAGTTTCCATTGCCTGTGACACCTTCAAAAATTCTAGCCAGAAATAAAATATTTGGGGTAACAAAAGTAGACAACGTTGGCACGGTTCAGGCATAAGTAAAGACTATAGCTTTCAAAGCACAATATGGTCAAGCGTTATTGGTTTGAAAGACGCTGACAAGCCAGTTCCATCAAACTGTGTCTTGCTGTCACATCCAAATAATCATACCATGGTCTGAGACACTGTTGTGCCGTTTAACAAAGACAGAGCACCTGAAAATTAGCAGACAAGAAACCACTCTGGCAGCTCAGCAGCAGCTCGAAGTACTTGTTCCTGCCTTCTCCAAACCAACCACATACTTGTTTTCACCCCATAGCTACTTTTAAGTTAAAGAAAATTACTATATGAAGAACCAGTCTGTTGCCATTTGTGGCCAATAAACATGTATATCCCAGATGTGCATTTCTGTCAATATGGATCCAAATAAAGACACTACAACAGCCCAGTATAAGCAAGGTGTCCTTGGCCTCCTTGGACGAAGGGCAGGATTAAAGTATAACAAGACAGACAGTTCATCCTATAACACATCCCAGAATCTTCTATAATACGTATACAGGTTCTATGAAAGATGAATAGAATATTATGTGTGACCTAAATGTATTAACAGCAACAAGGGAAAAAATTAAAGGAAAGAAAAGAGAGAAAAGTAATGAAACTGCTCCTGTAGCTAAACTGAAAATGATCTTGTTTTATAGCTCAGTGGATCTAACCAGGCAACAGGTAACAGGTTCTTCAGCTACAGTGAAACAATGAAGGGTCTGCAAGATGATCATTTATTTAGATTAAAACAACTGTATGCCACCTATCCAAACCTGCTGCAGGTGGTGAAAATGATATAGGCAACATTTTGTGCATTTCAAAAATACTATTTTTCATCATCATCAAGATCTTCCCACCCCTTTTTCTTTCTTTTTTTATTAGTTTTTAGTTCCAGCTTATTCTGATAACAGAATTGCCTTAAAAACAGTCTCAAGTTTGCTTTAATATAAAATCAAGTGTGTAATTTTAAGAAAGTATGAAGGTAGGTTGACTCACTCAGAATGCTAAACCACAGTTGGAGGACACAGGAGCAAGTCAAGTGCTTATGCGTTTCACCTCCTATTTCCACCTCCCCATTCATAGCTCCCTCCTTTCAGCTCTTTCTACCAAGGAGATGTGGCAATGTTACACTGTACTTCAGAACTACTTCAGAAAAAAGTATTAAAGTAGATCTTTAGGCAGTAATCTACAAGAGCAATCCTAAATAAGTATGGTGTTATGGTCAGAGTGTTGGACTAGAGTCTGGAAGACTCAGGTTCAAATCCCCACTCTGCCATGGAGGCTCACTGGGTGACTTTGGGCCAGTCTCCTACTCTCAGCCTAACCTACTTCACAGCATTGTCATGAGGATAAAATGGAGGAGAGGAGAATGATATAAGTCACTTGGGGTACCCATGTGTGTGTGGGGGGGGAAAGTGGGGTACAAAATAAATAAATGTCTATTTCATTCAATGAGGGTTACTCCCAAGAAAGTAGTTTTAGGAGTGCAGCCTAAATCTACAGTCCTAAAAACTCTTTCCTGGGAGTAAGTCCATTGAATAAACTGGGGTTTACTTCTGAGTAGACATGCTTAGCATAGCTTTCTAAACACCATGCTAGAACTGACTGCAGTGGGAAGCATATCCCACAATTGTTCCAACAGCCAGTTCTCAATGAATCAACTCTTAGTTCTCCTCTATTTGTCTTTTAGCACCACTAAAAGCTTATGAAATAAAAACATCAACAGCTGTTGGTTAAAATGAAATGGGGACTTAGTTCCGTTTGCACACAAACTTTGTTTTAAAAAATAAATATTATGCCACAGCTGCTTTTGAATATTAAATAGATTGCTCTGAAGCATAAAATCCTGCCAGTGATGCATATGGATAAAGTAGATATGTGTCCTGATTTTCATAAGTGGTAACTACATGCAGCTCCCATTGATTTCTTTGGGAACTGGGAGTCACTCCAAACTTTCATGAATTATGCTGTTAGCATTGTCAGTTTTTCAACCTTCCTTTGATATGCAGCACGATATTACAAGGAAGTGTTCTGAATGAGTGGAAGATCTTGCAAAAATAGCAAATCTTCTGCTCGTAACAGTTATGCAACTTAAACCTGTGTGCACTTATTTTCAAGTCCCATGGTGTTCAATGGAGCTTGCTGACAGGTAAACATGGCTAGGGTTGTTGTCATAGCCACTTAAAAGTAAAATCTTTAATTACTTCAGTTTCCTTTTCTCAATACTAGGATGAAACAGGACAAGTATAATCACAAGTAACATTGATTTCTACTAAGAAACTATTTCTGGGAGTGAAAAAGCAATCCAAACTCACACTTCTAGTCAGGGCTTTTTTCCTGGGAAAAGAGGTGGTAGAACTCAGTGGGTTGCCCTTGGAGAAAATGGTCACATGGCTGGTGGCCCCACCCCCTGATCTCCAGACAGAGGCGAGTTTAGACTGCCCTCCGCGCTGCTCAGCTGCACAGAGGGCAATCTAAATTCCCCTCTGTCTGGAGATCAGAGGGCGGGACCACCATTGTGGATTATTTATGGATTTTGTATACGGACTTTGATGAACTGAAATTGCATTCATATTTATATTCATTTATTGCTATTGTACACTGTTTACACTGTTTGCACCTGCACTTTGCACTTATATTTAATAGTAAGATTTGGTTAACTGGTGGATTCCCGGCTTTTTGATCTCTGAAAGATGACTGAAACATGAAGGGAATGCACCACTTAGACGAGTAGACACACGTATTTTCCTGGATGTTTCACTTGCATCAGATTGCATAATTACCACACATTTACAAAGAGTCAATTGTTTTCATTTAACAAATAAAAATAACTAGGATATGCAAAAGGATCACTTGGATTTTATAGGAAGATGAGTTCACATATTCATACCCATTGCCTGTAAACTGCAAAATGTCTGGGCACTAGCTGTGCAATCCTGCGGGTCACCAAGCTGGAGGCAGCTGGTGCCAATGCAAAAGTAGTAACACTGGTCTGTTCCCTACAGACATTCTGCAGGGGGAAACAACACTCCTTATCAAGGTACAGACAGCATAGCAAGCACACTAGAATCCATAGCATTCACAGCAAGACCAACTAATCAGTAAATGGCAGCTGATGATGCCCCTATGAGTGTTACACACAGCACAGCCAATCACCGCCCACCAGTTCAATCACAGCTCCTTGACACCACTCCCCCTTTGGAAAGCCAGGGGGCAGGTACACAGCACCAGCCCAACCCCAACAATGGCACATAGCTCAAGCACCTCCTAAGCCATAGGGGAAGGTTATCTATGTGCAGACAGGACACGCGTTTCATTCCCAGAAAGGGGATTACTGGTAGCAAAGTGTTCTCCACACACAACCTTCCTCTGAAAAAGTAAAAAAAGAAAGGACAAAGGCCAGGCATGAACCCACAGCCCTACACTCAAGACCAGCATCCTAACTAGAGGGCCAAGACAGTAGGTTCAAAGGAGGCATGCCAGCAGGCAGCAGACACTCCAATGCAGCCCTGATATTCACCACCATAAATACAGAGCTAGGCAGAGATCACTGAAGGCATGGCTCAGTGGAACAGCACTGGGTAGCATGGCAGGGGCTCCTGGTTCATTTCTACATGAGGAGAAGCAAGGGACAGGCAAAAACCTCAGAGCTGATGTTTTGCCCCACAAAAGGGTGAACAGGACAGTCTAGCTGATGGGCCTCCATGGAGACCCATCGTTTGGGCACAGATGACCCTCCATAATCCCCCCTCCCCAATGCTGTACCCATGGCAGCAGCCTTCTTACATCCAAACAAGGTTCTCTGTGCCCACACCACTGAGCTGCAAATGCTAGCAGTGCTGTGGGGGAGTGGGGGACCCAGAGACCACACCCTGTGTGAAAGTGGCCACACACACCTCAAACAACCCACCAGTCCATTCCCATATAAGCAGCGCACAGCAGCCAGCAGTGTGTGTACGTGGGAAGAGGGTGAAAAGCAATATGTGGAATGAGCCTTCAAAATTCCCAGTGAAGCCCTGCTATGTTCTGAACAAATCAGAAGTCCAAAGGCACAGAAAGACCAACAGCAGCAATCCCAGTATGACCACCACTGAACCAGAGTGCCCCCCCCCCCAGTTGTGTGAAGGGGCAGTTCTAAGAGGAAGTCACAGATAGGGGAAGAGGAAGTGGGACAGGGAGGGGTGTGGAACATAGAGATCCCATTGGCCTGGTGAGGGGCAGGAGATCCACTGCTCCCACCTTTCACCCCACCACCACTTACCTGGCTGGTGAGGGGGGGAGGCGGGGAATGGGAAGTGACATCATTGCACTGCCCCAAGAGTGCTCCTGTGCTTCACAACAGGTTGATTTGGGCCCCAAACAGGAATGGCAAGAACGTATTTCCAAATACACAAAAGCAAAGATATAGTTCAAAGATGGGGTGTACTGGTTGATGACCAACAGCTTTTCATATGTATGAAAAATTGTATTCACTACTTTTAAATGGTCTTTGTTAAGATAAAAGATAACAAGAATGAACTAGCATTTTTATATACTTTAAGATGATATTAATAATAACAATAATAAGAAAAAGAACATTTTATTTATATACCACCCTTCAGGACAACTTAACACCCACTTAGAGCCCACAAAGTGTGTTATTATTCTCAGAAAAATCACCCTGTGAGGTGAGTGGGGCTGAGAGTTCTGAAAGGTCACCCTGCTGGTTTCAAGCGGAGGTGTGGGGAATTGAACCCAGTTTTCTAGATTAGAGTCCTACCACTCTTAACCACACCAAAAGAACAGATAACTTTGTATGGTGTTTGAAGTTGAAGATAGCCAAGAATGTTAACATTTACCAAGTGGGACAGCTAGCTATTGTTAAGAGATAATTTTTAAAACGTATAAATATGGGAAGCTGAATTGATTGGGGGCTTCTTCATAGAAGTGGCACCTTACTTGTGACCTGCTTATATTTGTGTAAAATGCTTTTATGCGCCCATGTAATTGCTTTCCTTTAATTATCTATGTAGCATTAATTGATGGTATAATTTTCTGATGAGTCAGTCAATGTTAAATATGCAGAATAAAGAATAAAATGGAAGCAGAGATTCCCTAGCCGTATCACTTGGATATTATACCCACAATGAACTTAAGACAGCGTTGCCAGGAGTTAAATGATCTGATATAGGAAATAGATCCAGAGGAGTTAGCCGTGTTAGTCTGTAGTAGCAAAATCAAAAAGAGTCCAGTAGCACCTTTAAGACTAACCAATTTTATTATAGCATAAGCTTTCGAGAATCAAGTTCTCTTCGTCAGATGCCTGATCAAAACTGGGCAGATACAGAAGAGGAGGGGGAAAGAGAGAGAAAAAAGGGAGGGGGCATAAATCACAAGAAGGCAGAATGCAATTAGCATGGAGGCTATCAAAACATTCCTTTGCTTGGAAATGTAAACATTTCCTTTTGGTGTGCAGTCAGTTTGTAGCAGTGAAGGTATCCAATTCCTATGTAGTATAAGCCCTCGATGACCACAGCTCTCCCTGCCAGCTGCATCTGACAAAGAGAACTGTGGTCCCCGAAAGCCCACACCAGGCGTCACTGGGCTCCCCCAGATCACGCCTCTGTAAAGAGAATCTGTTACCTGTGGTAATGTGATAACCATTCATAGTCTCTATTCAGTCCCCTATATCTACCCAGGGAATACAATTACAGGACCCAATGGCATCAACTACACTGTCTCTGGCTCTTACAGCTGCTCATCCTCCAACCTGATATATGCCCTCATGTGCCAACAATGTCCCTCTGCTCTGTACATTGGACAAACCAGCCAACCTCTACGCAAAAGAATAAATGGACACAAATCTGACATTAGAAATGGAAACGTCCAGAAACCAGTGGGAGAACACTTCAATCTACCAGGACATTCCACCAAAGACTTAAAGGTCGCTGTGGTTCAACAGAAACCTTTCAAAAACAAAATCCAACGGGAGGCTGCTGAATTGGAATTCATATGCAAATTTGACTCTGTCAAGCGGGGACTGAATAGAGACTATGAATGGTTATCACATTACCACAGGTAACAGATTCTCTTTACAGAGGCGTGATCTGGGGGAGCCCAGTGACGCCTGGTGTGGGCTTTCGGGGACCACAGTTCTCTTTGTCAGATGCAGCTGGCAGGGAGAGCTGTGGTCATCGAGGGCTTATACTACATAGGAATTGGATACCTTCACTGCTACAAACTGACTGCACACCAAAAGGAAATGTTTACATTTCCAAGCAAAGGAATGTTTTGATAGCCTCCATGCTAATTGCATTCTGCCTTCTTGTGATTTATGCCCCCTCCCTTTTTTCTCTCTCTTTCCCCCTCCTCTTCTGTATCTGCCCAGTTTTGATCAGGCATCTGACGAAGAGAACTTGATTCTCGAAAGCTTATGCTATAATAAAATTGGTTAGTCTTAAAGGTGCTACTGGACTCTTTTTGATTTTGATATAGGAAAGGTAACTAGACATCCAGAGCTTCTTAAGTGCCTGACTATTTCAGAATTGGACCTGACTAGAGTCATCCAGAATAAAACAGACAGGGACAGAGTTGTAGAACACTCCAGACTTTATTGAACAGCAAATCATGAAGTGGTCCAGTGAATTGGATCGCCAGTTCTCTCTGTCCAGAATGGCACCTGTGCCTTTGCAAGCTGCTCTCAGGGGCCACAGGGAATCAGGCTGAAAAACATGACTACATGAAACAACCGTTACTGACAACATTATTTCATCTAGAAATGTACATCCTTTGTTTATAGCAAATTCTAAATACTTCATGTAAGTAACCTCATTTAGGGTATTTTTACATAAAGAAACAGATATTGGATTGCCTTTAAGCATACATTTATCTGCAATGACTAAAGATTTGGATTTATGTTGTAGGTTGTACAAAGGTTCTGTTTAGTTTCAAACCAATATCTTTCCATTTCTACAGCAACACACAACTAATATTCAGAAAATATATGAATTTTAAAATGGGAAATCAGATTAAAATCAGTTATTTTAATGGGCCTTTTCCCCTTGGTTATTCAAATCATTTTGGAATGAATGACTTACATCTCTTTGATCATTACACCACCTTAACAAGGACAATAAAAACAGACTAATTGATCCTGTATCACATTTAAACAGAATATTTTCTGAGTGGTTAATCAGCATACCAAAAAAAAAAATCCCACCCTCAGTGTGACATAGGGAAAGCCACGCATGAACTCAGAGATACTTGGAAGAATCTGAAATGTCTATGAAAGATAAATTCTTTGAAAAAATTGGTTTATAAAATCCCCCACACTGAAAAGGTAGCACTGACTATTCTCACATACATTTTAGTTTTTCAGTTATCTTAGGGGAACAAGTCTGTGGTGCATGCAAAGTATGAAAAAGCTTAACCTGATTAAGCTTTTTTACTCTTTAAGAAGCATCTTCCTTGGCTGAATGGAGATTAAACAAAAGGACCTTCACTACCTCATCCCCCCTCCCCCACCACCCCACAGACACTTCCTCATCTGGCTACACTGCCATTCTGAATCTGAAGCAATACAGGTTGTTACTTTTTAAAGGTCTTACATTCAAATGCTTACCTATGAAGTAAACTATATTTAGATGAAAATTAGAGTAATTTTTCAGAGTATATTCTCAATTTTCTTCCACTTAAATGTAGCATGGATTGCTTTGTAAGTAATATTTAAATAGACAGGCTTTAAAAACAAACTCTTCCTCACATTACATACACAAATTTAAGTGCAATTTACATAGACTATTTGACACACAGCACAGTCCTGAACAGTGTTACATCCTTCTGATTAGGATTATATTGTCAGTCACTTTTAGACCATCTAACACTTTAGAATAAATTTTGTTTACTATGTAAAGAACCAACTCTGTTCTATGGTATGCAAATCCCACATGGTTTAAAAATAAGCTGAACATTATTATTCTGGAAATAAGCAAATGCCAATAAAACACTTGTCCTAAATAGTTCCATTTCCAAATCTTTGTTTAATTATAATACTTTGAAATTAAAAGTTGTTGCATCTTTACAAGAAAAGGAAAGTTAATGTCAGAAGCAGGGTTAACTATCTTCAAAATTACAAGTAGGAAAATACATAGATAAGAAAATCCTTCACATAAATGCCTTAGACTGCTTCCACAGAGAGGTTTTTGTCTGCTTTGGCTTCTAAAACACCAACACTTATTTTTAAAGCATCCATACAATGTTGTGGTCTAATGGTGTTCCAGCTGTCTTTTCTGCTATCCTCAGTAACTATTCCCCAAACCTGTTTTGGTTCCTTCATTTTGGGAAGCTATAGCAGTTACTAATGTTTTTAAAGCCCTCAAGTGACACAGTAGGGGGAAACATAGGGAAATAGGGGCTTACAGAGGGAAAAAGTGCCCAGAAAATTCATGTGTGGAAGCTCTATTGCCAGTGTGCATGCCTCTGCATGAATCCTCATGGCATGGATGCAAATTCATATATATTTCTTTATTATTAATTATTATTATTATTTATTACTACTACTACTACTACTACTACTACTACTACTACATTCGATTTATATACTGCCCTTCAGGACAACTTAATGCCCACTCAGAAAGGTTTACAAAGTATGTCATTATTATCCCCACAACAAAACACCCTGTGAGGTGGGTGGGGCTGAGAGAGCTCCAGAGAGCTGTGACTAGCCCAAGGTCACCCAGCTTCAAGTGGAGGAGTGGGGAATCAAACCTGGTTCTCCAGATTAGAGTCCCACGCTCTTAACCACTACACCAAACTGGCTCCCACCTTTACCTCTCCTCTTATTTCAGGGACTAATTCCAATTGGTTTAAATATATAATTTCATTGATAAATATCTTCCACACACCGTAAGACCCAGCTCAAGCACTCTAATGGTCTACTGCTATTCCTTTGCCTAGAGGCTGAAATAGATAGACCCGGATCCCATTTAGCAAAGAAGCTTTTTGCATGTCTTATTCCTGCAAATGAAAGTACTTTGAATTTATTATTTCTTAAACATTAAAGTATTTTTGAGGTAAAACACTGATCCTTGTTCATTCTGGCAATCAGGAACTAGAGAAAAACTAACTGGAAAGCTAATTGCTACACTTCTTTGAAAGTCAATATGAATTTTGTTGAATACTTTAATTCAGCACAGAAAATATGCTTAATAACAACTTTGTCACACAAGTCCTACACATTCAGTACTTTTAAGAAATACAACAGTTGTTCATGATAAGTGGCACACACACCTTTTCTGATGTAAATCTAGAAGCGCCTTCACTTTCACACATGGAAAGATTTGCTTTTAGACTCTGTCAACTTCAGGCTACAGCCTCCCTTCTCATGCCCTGAAACATTGTTTTCTTCTAAAGATTGTTGGTAAACTTGAACACTTAGTCACAGTTCTGTGATTGCTTTAGTTGGTCCTAATAAAAAGACTACATAACTTTGTCATCTGCTCTTAATTCGCTTTAGCCTAATTGATCAGGTATTGTTTCTTGGAATTTCTCCATGAATCCACATAGCTACCTACAATCAGTCTAATGTAGAGCATGTATGAGTAAGAACTACACAACCACATGGGAGCCCATACGCTTGTATTTCTGCATGATTTACTTATCTAGCTGTGTCTCTTCATTGTAAGGAGGTAATCCCAGAACTGTGACTAGATACAGAGATACAAAGTTTAATTCTTTCTGCTAATTCTGCTGATCTCTGCATCGGGACTGATTAAATGATCTGAACACAGTTAGAGCTAATGAGATGGAAACAAACATAGATTTGTGAATCATGCAGAAATAAGCAAGAAGCCTGTTAGGTTCAAACTGCATGTTAACAATGTATTTGCTATGGTTAAAAAGAAGCAACGGTCCTAATCTGGGTCAAGGCAGAAGTGTGGGGGAGGAGCTTTCTTCACACACCATTTTCCCCACAGAAATGGAGACCTTTTAGTTCCTCTTAGACCTCACAGAGGAAAAAAGAAGGGCCATTTATTATACCTGGGACTGAGAGTTGTTTAGAAAAATGCATAGGAGTAAAGGACAAACAAAACCCCTTTCCAAACAGTAGCTCAAGTGAAATGTTTTGAGTTATATATAAAGACATATAAAATCTCTCTTTCAAAACTATTCAATGAATGAAGCTTGTGAGAAACCTTAAATTCAGAGGTACATTTTACCTGCAAACAGAAAATTCAACATACAAGCCATAAACCATTTGAGTTTAAGTACTTGATCAATTAGGAGAAAGAGGTTTAAGAGCACTGACACACAAGTTACATACAACATCTTTCACTCGCACTTTGTGTCTGCATGCGATTTTGTGTATGCTAATCAAAGACAATGTGGTATTTAGTGAACGTTGTGGACTTCGTTGAACAAATCTTGGGTTCAAATCATATTCAGCCATGAAGCTCATAGGATAATCTTGGGCAAATCATTCTACAACCAACCTACTATAACAAGATTGACCTCAAGATAAAATTGGGTCAGCTTCTCCTATGGTGCACCAAGGGATCTTAAGAAGAGTCCTACTGGAACAGATCAGTGACCCATCTAGTACAGCATCCTGTTTCACACACTGAACAACCAATCTCCTAGAGAGAATTGCCACTAAGTAGGTAGCTAATGATGGACCTATGTTCCAGAAAACTGTCTAAAGACATCTATGCTCCATTCATTATGGCAATGAATTCCACCATTTAATTTATCATCAGTCCAGAATCTACTGTGCATCAACTTCACTGGGAGTGCTGAGTTCGAGTATTATGGGAGCGGGATAAAAATAACTCTATCCACTTTCATCATCCCAGACATAATTTTTAAACCGTTTTAAACTGTATAAACCTTTCCTAATAGTCCCCCTTAGATGAAGGGTGGTTGCATTTAGAAAGACAGAAACAGACAAACAGATAAGTGAATAGCCTATGGGGGGTCTTCTGTCAGCATTACAGATACAAAAAATGATAAATGAAGTCAAGCTTCATATGTTAAAAATACCACAAATTCCACATTTCATCATAACCCTTATGAGGGCCATGGATTACACCCCTGATGATATCCCTACACTAGGAAAAGAAAGACACCTGCAAGTGTTGGTTGCCACAGACTCTCCAATTTATTTATCCATCATCCACTTTGTAATCATTACCAACATAACTTTTCACAAAAGTAGACTCTTCAGATGGCCCAGGCTGGGTCGACCTTGCTTAGTACTTGGATGAAAGACCACCAAAAAAAAGTCTCTACTTAAAGGCAGGCAATGGCAAACCACCTCTGAATGTCTCTTGCCTTGAAAAGCCAGCATGAGGTTGCCATACGTCGGCTGCGACTTGATGGCACCATATAAACAGTGATTTCAGATGCCCGCGCTAGTGAAAATCTGAAAAAGTCTTCACTCTCTTCAAAACAACAGAAGGAACTTGGCAGATGCACACGGAAAAGACTTAAAACATAATTTAGGGAAGCGCTACCTTGATTCTACTTGCAAGCGCAAACGGCCCTTGGAGCGAGTTCTTCGTGATGGGTGTCCTAAACCGCAGCACGTTCCGTTTGATTGATGAGGAGGACAGGGACGTTTTTCTCTTTCTGTGGTGAAGGCAATTAGCTGGCTCCTGCACGCTCACACTCCCTCTCTCACACACCATCCTATCAATCAACCACCGCGGACCAACCCGAGTTCTTCGCCATTCATGCGCCTCTGCAGGCGCAGAACTTCAGCGGGGGGCTGTGGTGGTGGTGTTTGTTTTTTCCCCGCACTCGGAATCATCCTTTCGGTTAGCTAAAAAGTTCGCTAAAAGTAGTCCGCCGCCCCCTCCCCCCAGCCAACATAAGCTCCTGCCTGTCGGCCGGTAGCCCCGAACGCTTCCGCTCCCCGGCCCAACCTTTGCCAAAAAGACCTGAGCCAACCGGTCGAAACTCACTCCTGCAGGCCGAAGGGAACAGAGGAGAAGAGAAGACGTACCTTTGCTGTTGTAGCCACTTGGGATCCGGGTTGCTCTTTTCGTGGTGGGGATGGAAAGGGGAGGGAGAGCGAAATGACCCCTCCTGCTGCTCTCTGGCCCGTCCTTTCCCTTAAATCCCCGTGTTGTCACCCGGCTGGCAGTGCAACCATGGCTCCCCCGCCCCCAGCACTCTTCGGCCTTTCTCGGCGGCGCTGCTGTCTGCAGAGAGCCTTGAGCCGGACTGGCGAGGGAAAGCGGGCGGGAAATGCAGCAGCTCTTGCTCTCTGACTACCTGTGCGGCTGCAGCGGTGCTGGGGACGCGGGAAGGCGACCAGAGGCTGGAGTGAGCATCACGTGGCACTTGAATCGCTCAGCGGTGACTCGGAGGCTGTTCCGTGACTGGGACGCAGGAGCCGGTGGCGAAGGCCCAGGGTCCGCGCGCGTGCAGCTAGGGGCGCCTGCATCTCCCCCACCCCCGCCCCTGCCATTTGGGAGCAGCTTGAGCCTCTGGCTCCTCATTGCCTGATCTTTCTCGCCACCGGCCCTTGTTCACGCACATGCCACCTCTCTTCCTAGAATTCATCAGCTTTGCAGTTGGTCTACAGAATTTGTTAGGGTCTCCCTGAAAAGCTGTCCACAGAGTAATTGTCTGAACAAAGTAAGACCACAGTATTAGCAGCAGTAGCAGCGTTCCTCCTTTCTCAACTGAGATCCAAGGCAGATTACACAGTGCAAATGAAAACACAATATAATCAATAGCTAGGACAATCACTGAGAAAAATCCAATAATAAACAACAGGACATTCAGTGAAAGAGTTACAATAGGGTAAGGTAGCAGAAAACTTGAAAAAACAAGCATGAAGCCAAGCACAGAGATTAAATCTTTCTGAATTAAAGCACAACTAATTTACACAGCTTGTTTAGCAATGTGGAAACTCCCTAGTAGGCACATGTCTACATGAGCACACAGTACCCAACAGAATAGCCTATAGTACCTGTCCCTACCAATGCATCTCTCTGAGCTGCTTCTTATGACATAGCCCTATAATCTGGGTAGAAAGCTCTCCTGAATAATTCAGTTTTGCACAGTTTGTGGAAAGCCAAAAGAGTGGGGGCTTTCCTGGTCTCCTCAGGCAAACCATTCCATAAGGCAAGAGCTACCACAGAGACAGCTGTCGATTTTACCCATCTGCAGGGTAGTATCTGCAGAAGGCCCTGTCCAGATGACTGAAGCGGCAGTGGCAGAGCATAGAGGGAGAGGTGGTCACACAGATATGAGGAGTCCAGACCATGAAAGGCTCTGAATGTGATCGTCATCATGATGACCTTGAATTGAGTCCAGTAACTGATGGGAAGCCAATGGAGTAACTGCAGAATGGGAGTGATATGCATGCTTTGTCTAGCTCCTGAGAGTAAACAAGCTGTAGCATTCTGGACAAGCTACTATAAGAGTAAGCTTAAGGTCCAGTAGCATCTTACATGTTTTAAATTGTTTTTGAATGTTGTTAGCTGCCCTGAGCCCACTTGTGGGGAGGGCGGGATATAAATATGAAATAATAATAAATTACCAGCTTGGCCTCTAAGGTGCTGCTGGACCTGACTCTTGTTCTTCTACTACAGACCAACAAGGCTACCCATCTGAAACAAGCAACTATGTCCCACACCCCATAGTTATTTGTTGTTGGTTGCAAAGTTCTCAGGAAAGATTTGCACTAAAATAAACAAGTACCCATTTGTAGCCTTGTAAAACATGAATACATAGTTTGCCTGGGATAGCAGCTTCTTCTTAAATTGCTTTTACAATAGGATTAGCCATGGAGACAGAAGGCAGAGCAGAATTACCTTCTGACTTCTCTGCTGAACAAGCCATAGATGCAGCTATCGTATGAACAAAAGCTCAGTGAGACCCTAGTCCAGCATACTATTCTTCAATCAGGACAATGTACCTTTTGAAATAATCTTAATCATGTTTTGTGATTTCAAGACTCTTGTCTTCAAGACAAAATGTGACCCTCCCGCTATGCACTAGCATCACAAGAAAACTACTAATGGCTGAAAAAATGAGATTGGGCAGAAAACTCCAGCAGCATGGCCTGGGGCTGTTCAAAGTTTGTGTTAACAGACTGAGGAAGAGTATGAATAAAACTTAACCAAATTTACAGATTTACACACAACAGGAAGCAACTCCAAACACTTATGCTAACACATTCAATAAAATGGTTATCTGAGGCAGATGGCAACAAAATTAAACACCAGAAGATTTGTGAAGTCTTATCAACTAAAGACTGAAGTTTTATATATCAGAAAAAGTAACCAAATGTGCAAATATAAGATGAAAGATATAACTAGCTAAGTACTAGCCCTTTGGACAATGATTCAGGCGTTATAATAGATAATAACAGAATGAACACTAGCCTTTAATGTGAGCGATGAGCACAGAAGTCCTTAGATGTTTTAGACACTAGCAATAAAAGTAATGGCCTGCTCAACACTAGCAAGTAAACATACCATTTCAGATAAGGAAGTAACATTTACAAAGATCTAAGAATCCCCAGGTACAGTAAGTGAACCTGTTTATAAAGTTAACCTTGGGGGGGAAATGCAGTATAAATTATTTTTGTACTGTCACATTCACAGAAATCCTTGAATGTTTACTTATTTCAGCCATTTATACCCTTCATCTCCCAGTACAAAAAGGTTCCTGAGGCAGCTTCCAAATTGATAATAGAATTAATACAAAATAAAAATGCGAAACAAAAAATAATCGGGTAAAATAATCGATCAGCAATCATAAAGACAAAAAACAGAATAAAATGTTATTTTAAAAACAACATTAAAACATTTTTTCAAATCCAATAGAAAGTAATAAAATGCCATTTTAGCTGAGGAATGGAAGAGGGGGGAAAATAACCAAAAGAAAGCCAAAAAGAAAATAAAAGCTTTCATCTGGGGACTAAAACAAGCAGACATTGCTGGGTGGACAGCTATATAGAAGTTCCAGAAGCGGGAACAGATAAGGCCCTCTGTTTCTGGTAGCGAGCTACCCACCCAGAGAGACATCTGGGAGGAATTTTAAAATTTTATTTATTTTACAAAATTTATACCCTGCCTTTCTGGACTCAGCACTGCTGCTAGAGAAGCAAGTAAATGCAGTTGCAAAAAAGGCCCCCTCCTAACTCAGACTAACCTGGAAGATGGCCCCCGATTCTGACATGGCCAATCTAGGCACCTGAATTCATGCCACATTTACATCAAGATTAGACAACTCTACATAAGTCTCCCCTCAAAGTCCACTTGGAGACTCCAGTTGGTGCAGAGTACTGTAGCTCGTTTACTTTCTGGAGCTAGATGGAGCATGCACATCACTCCTATTCTATCATGTTAATTATGCTTTCGTTTTCAGAAAGATTTCATCTCTGTGCTCAGCTTTAAGCTTCTTTTCAAATTTTCTGCTATTACACCCAATTGTATCTGTTTGTTGAATGTCCTAACTGTTGAATTGTATTTTGCTTAGTGAATGTCCTAGCTGTTGACTATATTGTATTGCACTTGCAATGTGTAATCTGCCTTGGGCCTCAGTGAGAAAGGTGGACAATCAACCAACCAACCAATCAATAAATAAAATTTAAAAATAATAAGGAAGGCCTTCATGGCTGGACAAGATCAAATGGGACAAGCAATCCTATAAATAACCTAGTGCTAACAGATTATGGCTGTAAAGAAAATTACCAGCACTTTGAATTGTGCCTGGAAAACAACTAAAGAAGAAGTGAAAAGCGCCATTTTGGGAGTCCGTCGGGCATCTTCAAAATATGCAACAAAGCGGCAGCTGCCTCGCGAGATTGTTATCGAGTTTTCATCTAGGAGGGTCCGGGACAGTATCCTATATAATTCATACAATGCGGAATTGGACTTTCTGGGAAATAAAGTCAAGATATTGAAGGACGTTCCATTTTTAGTGCGGAAGAAAAGATTTAAGTACAAGATGTTGGCAGCTCTTTTGAGGGAACGGGATATAAAGTACAAATGGCTACTCCCGGAAGGAATCGGGTTTAGTTATAAAGATAAAGCTTACAAGATTAATTCGGAAGATCAGCTAAGGGATTTTGTGGATAAAAATTCAGAATTTGGACCAGACACCAAGCAAAAAGAAGAGGATCCGAAGCCTGAAGGGAGGGGGGAGGCAATGAGCGCTCCGGCGGTAGCTGCGCAGAGGGAATTGCGCCCGAGGCCCAGGGGAGGGAAAAAGATTTAATTTGAACTGTAATTTGTAATTTGTATGATCAACCACTCCGTCACTATTTTATTAAGCTATTTTTTACTATGGCAGTATGAAGGGAAAGCATTGAAATGTAGTGTTTAGTGTTTGTAGGTTACCTTCCCCTTTTTTCCCACCCCCCCTTCCCTTTCTCTTTTTTCTCCCTTCCTTCCCATCCCTTGTGCTATTGTAGTCTTTTGTAGTTACTGTTTTGTAGGTTACGTATGTATGCAGTAGTTTTGTATGTTAGATATTGAAAAATAAAAAATATTACAAAAAAAAAAGAAATCTCATGCAGGAATAAATTATGTTACGTCTTCAAGGTGAAAAAAAAAAAGAATTGTGCCTGGAAAAAAATTGGCAGCCTGTGTAGGTCTTTCAATACTAGCATGATATATTTCTTATGGCGCGAGTCCCCAGCATAATGCCCATGGGTACCATCAACTCTTTTTAGAAAGTGGAGGGGGCTTTTGCCCACTGATTGGCCACTGGAGATCCTATTGGCTTTGCAGATTTTTAAAAATCTGATTCAGCAGCTCCTGCCACCACAGCACATGGCTCTTCATTCCATGACTGAAGATGTATTCAAGAAAGTATTTTTAAACAATACATTTGTTTTAATATGTTGAAGAGGTATTACTAGTTATACATGACCTCACTCCCTGACATTTTGGGTTGGCTCCACCTCTTGTGGCAGCACCCACTTCTCTGTGTCTCTGTGTCTCTTTTGTGGTTGCACCCACTTCTCTATGTCTCGGTGCAAAGATGTCTACAGGCTGAAAAAGGTTGGGAAACCCCTGCCTTATATCATATTTGCCATCTTATAGACACATTTTGCATCAACGGAAACTTTCAAGCTGCCTTCAAAAGTAAACCATTGAGCACATTGTAGAGCACATTGGGATAATCTAATCCAGATGTGTTAAAACTATGTATAATGGTGGCCAGATCATGAAAGATCATGGCGATGAATATACCAAAGTTGGTGGAAGTTGTTATATATTACTGATGAGCAGTGCTTTTTTTCTTTAAAAAATGTTTAGGAGTACTCTGTTTGACTCAAGAATATCACCATTTTATAGTTCAAATTGGAAAAATGGAAAAATTGCGCAAAACATACACAAATACACAAATTGGTCACCGCCATCGGGGGTAGCAACAAGACTGACCAATCACCGTGCTAGATTCCAACTACCAGAGCTCCAAGTGGCTTAAAGAAGACTTGTTTGTATTTGTCTGCACCCTAACGATCACCGATTATGCCAGCGATCTCGGTGGCGTGTTCGATGCTCAGACGTTCCATTTTTTGTAAGACGAATAGCACTCCTAGTGAGTTTAAATATAACTAAACATCTTTGTTGCCAACATACGCTGCATAAAACTTAACAAATCACATAAATATCCATAATACGTTTGGAGTTGGTTTAGCGGGAATTCCAATATTTTAAAATTTTTACTTTCTCCCATTAGAATAACAAAATGTTTAGTGGTACGCGTACCCCTGTGTCCCCCCAGAAAAAAGCACTGTTGATGAGATTTTAACCTCTCACAGTAGATGCAACAGCATCTAACAAGATATGAATCTGCTCCTTCAGTGGGAGAGAGGCAGATTTCTGAACAACATTCCAGTCTTCTCTAGACTGAGTTTCAGTTTATTAGCTGTCATCCTGCCCACTACCACCTCCAAATGCTTATTCAGGACATAAAATGTCTCGTCTGGCTTACCCGAATGGAAGAAGAAAAGTTGTGTGTTGTCAACATACTGAAAAGAGTTCATTTCAGCTCTTAGGGTAATCTCTCCCAGTGGTTTCATGTAGATGTTAAATACCATGGGTACAAGATGTTAAATAGTGTGGGTACATCTTGCAGGACCAAATGCCACAGGAATTTGCAGCTGCCCCACCACCACTTTCTGATATAGGTTAGCAAAATAAGAATGGGAACCATCAGAGTGTAGTCCATGATATATTGCAGAAGGATATTATGAACAATGATATCAAAAGCTGCTAAGCAGTCCAGGAGTATCAACGTGGTTGCGCTTATCTGTGTCTTCTAGAAAACACCATCAGTTACGCTGACAAAGGCTGGGAGCTGGATTGAAATGGGTCCAGTTAATCTATCATCCCAAAAAGCATGGGATTATTTAGCTGCAACTCACTGAAGTATGTTGACCCAAAGGGGATATTTTCTACTGGGCAACAGTTCAAATCATTTAGGTTCATCAAGTCCTTCAAGGCACTAGCACATTATTTAGGGGAGCATTCACTGCTTCCTAGATCAGCCTGTGTAATCCCCCATGAAGGCCATTGATTGGGTAGGCTGTTCTCCTCTGGGCAGCTTGATCACATCTTGAGACCGCACAGACTGAATTTCAGTCAAATTAAAAGTTGTGAAATCTGCTTTGATGCAAAATGTTCCTTAAGAAGTCATTGGAAATTACTATCAATAAATCATGAGAAAATCTGCACATAGCTATGCCTCTTCCCTGATGATAGATAATGATAAACTCAAATAATAATACCATCTTTTATCAACTGTAACACTCGCCACTGATCAGGGATTTATACAAATACTCAGTTTGATCAGCTCCTTTGGAGGAAAGCCATTAATACAACAGCTACTAGAAGTTGCATTTCAAAAACTGTGATAAAGTTTGGGGTGTATATGATGGCACAGATCTAAAAGTGATTTTGGACCAGATACTTGCTGCCATAATTTTCCTTTATTCAATGGAAAAACGTATCCAAAGATGCAACTACTGATCTTGATGTTAACACTTAATGTGAATAACACTGCCGAAATATTTTTCAAAATTGACAAGCTATTATAATATATGTTAGAGCAAGACTTCCTGGCAGTTTCTGAAGTATGAATGTCTGGGAATATGGACACTGCACTTGAATAAAGTCACAGAAATGCTGCTGTGGTCATTACAAAACCAAAAAAATCCAGATTACATAAAAACAGGGCTTTTTTTCAGCGGGAATGGTGGAACGGAGTTCTGGCATCTCTTGAAAATGGTCACATGGCCGGTGGCCCCGCCCCCTGATCGCCAGACAGAGGGGAGTTTAGATTGCCTTCTGTCTGGAGATCAGGGGGCAGGGCCACTGACCATGTGGCCATTTTCGCCGAGGGCAATTTAAACTTTAAAAAACTCCCTCCTTGTTCCAGATGACCCAAAGTGATGTCATTGTGTGGTCCTAAGTTCCACCACTGAGTTCCACCGCCTCTTTTCCCAGAAAAAAAGCCCTGCATAAAAATGTTTAGCAAACCTGCAGAATCATGCCCTGGTTTCTATAAATTATCTGAAAATGGATATAATCCTGTAACAAGCAGACGGGTGTTGGACTAAGATCTCATCCAATCAAGAATACTTTTCATTTAACAATAATGCATCTCACAGCTGTGTCAAGGAGACCATTTAATTTTACAGAACTGTTTCAGAACCTTTATTACTTAGTTGCCATTTTTATAGCTGTAAGTTTTCTGTAACTTAAATGTTTGTTTACTTAGTTATATCATTAGTTTTCTTTCTGCGTACCATAGTACAAAAACTATGTTAACAGAAGACATCTAAAATAGGCTGTATAAAGACCGGATGCAAATCGTATGAGGTCAGGGATGAAAAATCTGTGCAAGTTTAGCTGAAAGCAAAGGTTAAGGACACATACAAGTTTCTGTTGCTTAAATGTATCCCACCAAGAAGGAAAATAACAGTTCCTCCTATTGACTAAAGGTAAGATCAGAAGTAGTGGCTACAGTCTAAACACTTAAGGTATTTGGAAAATATTTGTACATATCCAATAGAGTTTCAATTGAATTTCTCTCCAAACAGCAACTCTAACCTCAATCCTATAAAATTAATCCAGAATATGCATATTATCCGTTCTGGTAAGAGAAAGGAGATGCACACAACAATTATATATTTATCAGTAATGATGTTGAGTACTTTGCCTCTGCTTTTTAATACCGATAACTATTAGTGAAAGTTATTATTTAAAATGATTTATTTATCAGAGACTTAAGAGCCCTGAGTAAATTAGTTTTCATTCATATTCCAATAAAATAAACTGAACTAATTTTATTCGTTGTGGTTGCCTCTTCCTTCAGGGGCAAACTTAAATGTTCACAGCAAATATTTGATATTAAAGTATTCACTATTATAAATGTGGCTACTGTCACATGGTATTTCTGTTCTGAATTTATTTGAACAATGAGAAGTATAAATGCTTAGTAACGGGAAATTAGATTGCACAGTGCTTAAATACCCAGTTTTAAATTCTTTTTACCTCAAAACATTCACCACATTAATTTTTAAAAGAATACTCAGAAAAGAAAACAACATTAATGAACTCAATTTTATTTACAATTTTGTTTGAAGTATTCATAAAGAACTGATCAGCAGTCAAGTGACCATCTTAATGTGGGTTTTGCAGAACAAAATGACAGCAGAAAACATAAAAACGGGTTTTTTTTCCTTGTGAACACATTTTGGATTTTTTCCCTTTTCAGAAGAAATCCACCAAGTAAAACATAATTTGAATCTATAGTAATGCTTGTTAAGAATTAAACTGTATTTTGTTCAAGTAGTTTAGGTTACAGCTTACAGTGTAACATTCCTAAATACCTAACATTCCCAAATCTAAAGAATTAAGAAATACCCCCGTCACATTGAAAACTACTTATGGTAGTGATTAGATGACTATTTCTCTGGCAACACACCAATATGTTTTATGCTTTTATATTATGAAAAAGGAGACAAATATAAGTTATGTGGAATTTTATATCCAACTAGTAAAGGCATCTTTATTAAACTTGTGAAAAAAATGCAGTCCACTGGAACTGTTCTGGTGCAAGTCTCATTTGTTTCAATAGGATACTTACTGGAAAAGCATTTAGTAGGGTATCTTAAAATTTAATTTGCGATAAGGGCAGTTTGTTACCTCTGCTCATGCTAAATAGCCAATTTGTAGTATTTTTCCACAATTCTTATGATAAAAGATATGAACCAAGTTAGGTGAGCCTGTGCTGACAACCAAGAGAACAATCCTAAACAGGTAGGATCCTATTTAGGTTTATTCAATGGGGTTTAATCCTAGGAAAATGTTCTTAGGCTCACAATGCAAATTCTTCTCGGATGCAGTATCATATTGCCAAGTACAAAGTAGAATTTTACATTTTAGGAGTCTTATGTATGGTAAAACAGTTGCCATACATCAACAGGCTCAGTGATTACTTCTAAAAGGAGTTGCCTAAAATTCACACCAGCTTCCTCTAAGTCCAAATCTATGAGTATAGGCTATGGTTCTCTAAACCAGGTCCACACATTGCTACAGCATGGGACCTATTTCTCTGAGACTTTTAGATAATGTTCATATGATAAGAAAGTGTGTTAATTATTCAATACTCATGGTATCTGTAAAGGAACAGTGTGGAAAGACGCCACAGTACCCCCTTGGCTCTATAGTAGTATGTAAACTGGGTTTAGGTATCCACAGTCATATCCACATACATGGAACTCAGGAACGGGGCTGAAGATATGCTAAGAACCTATGGATAGAATTATTTTGTTGATTCGACAGCATGTGATGGAATGTTACGTTCAGCCCTGATGTTTTTATGTCGACCCACCTTGTCTTCTTCATCATCTGAGGATTTCAAACTGTTTTGAGGGCAGCTCCACATTCTGCAAATCCCAG
This sequence comes from Eublepharis macularius, assembly GCF_028583425.1. Lineage (NCBI taxonomy): Eukaryota > Metazoa > Chordata > Lepidosauria > Squamata > Eublepharidae > Eublepharis > Eublepharis macularius. Next base: position 76,082,931 of record NC_072794.1, read on the forward strand.
CAGTAGATCTCTGAGGTTATGAAAGCATGAATGGGTTACTATCCTTAAGGGGGAAGAGGAGGTTCATGTAGTTCTGTAATTACAACTGATCTCCAGACTGTAGGAAATGGCAGTTTTGAAAAGCAGGCTCTATGGCATCACACCCCTGCTGAGCTCCCTTTCCTCCCCAAACTCTGTTCTCCCCAGGCACCATCCTCAAATCTCCAGGAATTTTCCAAGCTAAAGCAGGCAACCTTACTGGGATTGAATATTATGTGACAAGTTTATTTTAAAAGGCAATTGAAAGTTGCTTTGCAGCTGTGCAATAACTCTGATGGTGAAGTTTCATTTCCTTCTGCCTTGAGGCTGCTTTTGCACCTACACAGTAGATAAAATCCATTTTCTCCCAGAGTAGAATTGCCATCCTCCAGGTGAGACCTAGAGTTTTCTAGAAACCCTACTCCAGACTCACTTGGGTCAGGTAATTAAATGATGCCTGGGAGGTGGAAAACAACAACTCACATGGGACTCTGGGCCAATAGCCCTGTTCATATCTTACAGTGAACGCATGTATATCCTGTTTGTACATGCGTACATCTGTATGTGAGAAAGAGGCAATGTACATTCACTTAATGAATGAAACCAGGGCCAGTACCTGGATAAATGTACAGTTTGTATCACACATGTTGAGTGTACTATGAGAATTACTGAACGTGCATACAAAGAACAAGTGTACATGGATTGTACATGTGTTCCCTGAAATTTATGAACAGGGCTACCGTGTGTGCCGCGAGAACTGACCACTGATGTAACCCTTCCTGCCCTCCCTATCATGATCTCCCTAGGTTCACAGAACAAGCATTGCTGTCAGATGGCCATCTAGCCTCTGCATAAGAACCTCCAAAGAAGGAGAGCCCACCACCTCCCAAGGAAGCCTGTTCTACTGAGGGACTGCTCTAACTGTCAGGAAGTTCTGCAGCTTTAAGAAATGGATGCCCTTAATGTTGAGTTGAATGTATTACATTTATATCCAACCCTCCCCGCACGCTGGCTCAGGGCAGCTCACAACGACAATTAAATACAAAATTTAAAATATAAATTTGGAACCACAATAAAACCCATGAAAACCAATCAATGAAAAGGCATCAGTGCTCACATAAGTGGCCGTTTTCACACTCCTTAACATCGTGCAAAATTCATGGAATGAGGGTGGCCGTCGTCACACGGGCATCTGTTCCGTTAAATTTACAACATATAGCTTCATCGCTGATATCGGCACAGTAACGTTTCTTTGGGTCACCTCGCGTTTCTTCGTGCTCCCAGCTGTCCACACCTAAGCGCTCTGTTCCGTTCTCTCTAATGGGCACAGAAGCAGCTCCTCCCCCCTTTTTAAAAAATTTTATTTGGCGTTTAATTCTGCTATAACGGAATAACATTAGCTTCCTAATCTACTCCTGTTTCCTGAATAATCTGAAATCCGTGTGCACAACTGAAGTAGTTGTCAGCTGGATGAGGCTGCAGTCTTCCGCGCCTAAGATCCTCTCGGTAACGCAAAACTGAAAGTGGAAGTCGGATAGAACGGTTGCAGAGTTTAAAATTTTCCCGCACAAAAAAAAAATAAAGGCATTATATCGCTATAACATCGTAATTAAAAAAAAACCGGAAAATGACTGAACACGGCCATTTTTAGCGAGGTGTGGTTTTGGGTTAAAATAAAAATTTCTGTAATGGCAATTCAGTCATTTTTACTTGTTTTCTTCAGCAGAAAATTTTTATTGTGTGATGTTGTTATAGCGATATAAGGACATTATTACCAAAAAAAAGGGGGAGTCACGGGAGAAATGGATTCTAGGATTGAGGAGAGGGGAAAAAAGGGTGGGCCTATGGTGTGGCGAGGCGAAAAACATCGATGTGAGGCATTCACACTGAGGCGCAAAATATTGCGACAATCAAGCACAAAGCAGAAGAGAGAAAATCGCATCAGCGTTGGAATAAGGTGGGTGTTTGCCGGGAAATTGCACCATTTTCACACTAAATAGAAGCCCGTGTGACGATGGCCGGTGTCTTCATGGCACGATTTCTTATGTCACCTTGTCATGATTCCGTTTTTATGGTGTGATGACATCAGAAATTGCACCACGAAGACATCCTCGTTCTATGAGTTTTGCATGATGTTAAGTAGTGTGAAAAAGGTCAGGATCAGGATGGCATCCTTCAATTAATTCTGAGTCTGATGTTTGTGGGCTGATTTCTTTAGAAGTTCAACTGAAGACAGGAGTGACAGTGTGGTCATGCAGGTGGTCCATGAGACGTCTCCATAACAGTCCATCTGCAGTCTGCTCTGTGTACAAGACAAGCCCTGTGACTTCCACAATTTTAGCTGGAACTTGCTGTGAACTGGTTCCATAGTTCCGAGCCAAGGAGAGAAGGTGTGCATATTCCTAGATGCCAAAGCAGAGAACAGCTCCTGTTCTTTCTTTGGCTGCAATGTCAGAGAGAACATGATCTAGGCATGCCCTGAAACGACATCCCATAACCAATTCAGTTGGGCTGGACCCAGTTGCTGGCAGGGTGTAACATGCTGTACCAGCAGGAATCTTGCCAATCTTGTTGCCCAGTCTCCACAAATTATTCTTTCCGGTGCATCTTTTGTTGGAGGGCTGGATCTGGGTGGGCTGGAGGAGGGGCTTTTTCAGTCTGCCCCTGATCATAGGGTTGTTTTGAGCATAAAGTGGAGGAAAGAATGATGTAAACTGCTTTGCGTCTCAGTTGTGAACAAAGGTGGGATATAAATGAAGTAATGTTTGAAGATGGGTGGCAGATAAAAGGTAGGTTCATTAGTGGGTGGGAAAGACAGAAGGAAGCAGAGAAGGGTAAGGATATTGCGGTTGCCGGAAGGAAGGAGAGAGGAAAGAGTTTAGGGAAAGTGATACAGGGGGAAATGAGGCACCCTCACAAGTCCTTGCAGGTTCCACACTATGCAACAGGGCTTGGCCCAATGACCACGCCACAGGGCCATAGTTTTCCCAGGCAGAGGGTGCTAGGGGTCAGAAAGGAAGGAAAACAGAAAATGAGAAGGGGGAAAGGAGAGAATGGGGCAGGAAAAGGAAAGACCCCATATGAGGTTTCAGGGAAGAAAAAGAAGACTTAGTGGGGAAAGGGCAACGAGAGCCCTCCTCCAATCTTTGTGGGTCCTCCACCTGTACATGATTGATGTTCCTCATTTAACGTTGGTAGCAGCATTAATGTGTGCTGTGTATGGCTGTCTATATATATGCAAAGTAATCCAGAAAACAGGATTGATGTACTTGTAAGTAATCCAAAGTTTCCAAATTACCTACTAAATTATTAGCTACCAGCTCAGGACAGGCAAGTAGAATGTGAGCAAAATGGATGGGTGCTAAAGCACGTTATTGTAGCCAACTAATTAATAATTTGAGGGAAAAATCTTTCTTTAATCAAGCATTTTATTGCACATACTGTTCTTTACTATGGAAAACATGAACTCATACTCATAGAACCTCAGACACCCCAATTAGCTACAAAATCAGCTGCCATTTTAACAATATCACAGAAGTTCACAATTCTACCTCCTTTTGTGTCTGTGTTGCAGCCCTATCCATACCCTTGGTGACAGAGAAAATGAAATATCTTATGGCCAGAAAAAAGATGGGCATAGAAATATTTTAAATACACATTTTAAAGCAAAGAATTAATTTGCTGGGGATATGCAACTTCATTTTGGAATTTCATGTCTGATAGTATTTTGCGTTAACTTTGAAGGTAGGAAACATCCTTAATTTCCTTGCCAATATTTCCAACTCCCAGTCAGTATATTTCCACTTTCTTAGCAACACAATAGCTGTAAAAATACAACAGGGAGGAAGGTGGCAGCAATTTTCCTGAGGTACAAGAGACACAAAGTCATTTGCCTAGGGCTCCCAAAATCCTTGGCTATCCCTGCAACTGATGTCCTTTCCACATGGCACACTTTAAAGTGATGCTTCTGTGTATTCACACTGATCAGTGCTGAATTAGCTTGGGGTCCCGGTATTCTGTACTGCAGGACGCTGAAGCTAATTGGCATCTGCTTTTTTAGCTGACATCACTTTTTTAAAATTTCATGTCCACTATTCCCCTCCCTCTCTCCCTATCCCTGTATTCACTGATTGGACAGTCCAGTGCCCACCAATTTGTTTTTAGAATTCTGGAGTGGCAATTGGTGGCCAAGTACTGGGTGGAACTTATAAAGTGCTTTCTCCACTTGTTCTACTTCTTCTGGCAGCCATTGCTGTTCTTTGTGATTGCTCTGGTGTGGTTTGAATTGTTTTCTTGGTGCAAAACGCTACCTCTCTGCCAGAGCAAAGTGTTCAACCATTGCTGCCCAAAAAAACCAGCATTCTCATTGGCTTCCTCACATCACGTGACCACATTCTGGGATGGGGAGGGTTGATTCTTGAGACAAGCCCCCCTCATTTTCCAAATGACTGTGATCATGAGCCTCAGTTATAAAGAAAGAAAATAAGAAAGGAAACCCAAGAAATGATCAGTGGAGAATGTGGTTTGCCGTCAGGGAATGGGATAGACATTGCTTAATGGGGTAGAATGCATGAACATCACAGCGGTGCATCTCTCCCCTAGGGGGGTGGATGCTTTGTTGCTTGTGGTTTGTTGTAAGGCTTCTCCTAACACCAAAGAGTCAGTCAGATGGGAACAAGGTAATTTGTGGGCACAGTTTGGAAGGTTATGAATTTGCAATCTTAATTTCACAATACAATTGTATGAAAAATGACACTACAGCATTACAACTCTTCCCTTGTTTAAAAAAATAATAAAGAGGAAAGATGTGGAGAGCTGTGGAGGAAGGGAGTAGTTTCTACCCGGGGGCCAATAAATCAGCTCCCAGAGAAAGGAAAAGGTGGCGGGCGGGGGGGGGAGCACCACAGGACAAAGAATTCTGTACACATATAAGACACATCAAGGGCAACTTAACAGCAGCTTTAAAAAAGTTGCCATATGTGTGCAGATAAAAAAGTGGGGAGAAAGCCTGGGAAAGTTCAATTCTGTGTCTCATGCCTCCTTTTCTCCTGCAGAACTCTGGAGAAAAGAGAATGGAATCTGAATTACCATAATTGACTGTGTGACAAACAGCTAAGAGATACTTTTCAAAAATAATGGCTATGAGAAAGGAGGGGCAAAGACAGGGGGGGGTGAAAGGTATACTGTTTCCAACAAAGCTGAATATATATTTAAAATGTAGCTTTACGCATCACCATGAAAAGGATTTGATACGTTGCAGAATAGTCCTCTGCTGCTCTGGAGCAGAAGAGTCCTCAGGAAGTTAAACAATTCCTTCCTGAGATCCTCATGTTGATCATGTTTCCTCTGCATTAAATCATGATCTTGCTCTGTCATAGGAATTCAAGGTTGTTCGGTTCAATCACTGCTCCGACCAGTAATAAATGATCATGGTGTATTAACATATTTTAAGTATTATTGCAAAACGCTTGAGAAGGGTTGTTCAATTGACTTCATGGTTCATAACAAGTCTGAAAACTATAAATACCAGCTGCTAAGTAAAGGTTATTGTCACAACAAGGTTGCAAAGTTGTTTCAATGACTCAGAACTGAAGATGATGAACAAATACAGCTCCCTAGACTGAAGCAATCAGATCTTTTGCTCCAGTTTGCAGCCTACAGACATCTCTAGTGTGGAGAAAAGCTTTGCAGTAAGTGAACCTAAACTTTAACTTTATGAGTTTTGCCATTGATCACATATGTTGATTTAAAACATCCATTTCATAGTACACTGATTTTTTAGCACACATTCAGTATACTATGTCAAGATAAATCTTCATAGAAATCTATGTGGTATCCTCACCTAGGATGGTCCGTTTGACAAAAGTTAGATCATGGGCATTCTATGTAATGGGTCCATTGAATGGATTGCCCTACCAAAGTGCAGTAGGAACCTCCACTAGCTGCATTCAATTTCTGATGAAGAGATCTTTGATTCTCTAAAGCTCATACCATGGGAATCTAGTTGGTCTCTACGGTGCTACTGGACCTGAATATTGCTCAGTAAGAAAGGCAGACTATAAATAAATAAATAAATAAATAAATAAATAAATAAATAAATAAATAAATAAATAAATAAATAAATAAATAAATAAATAAATAAATAAATAAATAAATAAATAGCAACTATAAACCTGCGACAAGAGTACCACTTTTCCAAAGGCTAAGCCAAGAGGGTGCGCTCTTCTTGAAAATTCCAGATTTTAATTTTATTATTATTTTTACTTAGTTGTAACCAAGATGCACACTACTTTAAAATGTTTTGTGCAAACAGCCGTAATTCTCTAAGTAAACAGTTAAAAGTAATATTACGTCTATAAAAGAGATCTTCATGAGATATATTTTAACTACTAGATCATGTCAAACCTAGTCAAAGCCTTCGTTTTCTTAGTAAATTCACATTTCTTACAAGCTCCTAAGTGCTGCATCCACAGTGGGAGAGTCTTAGAATCCTGGTTTCTCCCCATGCTTTTTCTGTGGCTCATTCAAAAATGTCTTTTCCATGTGATCTTTCTCATATTTTGGTCAGAGTATAAGAATATATTTTTACATAGCCAACCTTGTCTTTTTTGGTAGGAAAACAGCTTTTTAAAGTGTTAGTTTAGCTTATTTTAGACAATAGTTTTGATCTTCATTAAAACAACAACTATGAGCCAGAATGCACCTTACACCATTGCAAAAATGCATTTCTCATCACCAAAAACACACACATATACAATCAGTTCCTCTGAAACTCCTTTCAAAACTCCAAGCTTCAAAAGCAACTTGCCAACGAGTGCATGAGGCTGCTTTTGGGGACACTCTTAAGCTCCATTACTAAATCTGAAGTCATTACGTGGCCCTTTGGCTCGCCAGCAGTGAATCCCAGTTAATCATTTGAATAGCTCCTGTGACAACAGTGCACTGATTCAGAGCACTGAATGTTAGTTCTCTACCACATCTCAAGAACTTCATACTGAGTCATAATCAGGGAAGAATGAAAAAAATGTCACTTTGAACTCCTCCAATAATTGCTGGCATCCAAAGTTCAAAACTGGTTGCTGTCTAGGACAGAATCACCCACTGTCAACCATCTAGCCTTTGCTGACAGTGATTCACTCTGAGTTGAAGGGAAATGAATCACAACTATAACAGCAATAGTGGCAGCAGACTGAAGAGCTTCAGCGCTGATCACATTCAGACACAGAAACACTGATCAACAATTATGAACATAGGAATGAGTGGTTTTTAAGCCGCTACAAAGAAATTTGCTTTTAATTAGTTGCAAGGAGCAGATGATTATCACTGCAGTGATTTAAATTTTTTCCTAGAATATTTTTACCTCTTGATGTTTGCTACTGGGTCAGAACTCAAGCCGACAGTTTATTTAAATTGGTTTGAGGGACTGGGATCCAGACTATGCATCACTATCGCTCAGCTCTGGACCAAAGAGGGAACTACAGGGAGGCCAGTCTCTCCAGTGAGGAAGCCAATTTCTAAGTCAAAACATATCAGAAAGCATCTCCTGACCCCCCGCCCCCGTAAGAAGTGCTTGATGATCTGAGCAACAAGGAGACACTCCTCTCCCTGACTATTGTTCATATGCATTGGAGCTGGGTCTCATGCACTGCATTTTTAGAAAGCTGATGGTTGTAATTTTGTATGATATATTTATGATTTACTACAAAAAAGACCACTTTGGGGAAAAAAACATACCTGCAGTGCAATCATAAGCACTGAAAACTACTGGGTTTAGAAAGGTGTAACTCAGTTTAGGATTACATTGCTAATATCCTTCATTTGATTGACATGATAGAGAATTTTAGAGTTTACTGCATGCTTGTCAAACTATTCATTAATTTCTGGGATCACATTTTGTTTCCAATGTCTAGCAGATAAAATTCTCCACTACTGTTGCTGATGTGGGGTAGGTTAGGACTGTGTAACAAATTTCAAGTCTGAATGGGGATTTGAACCAAAGTCTTCTAGATCCTAGCCTCATACCCTCAACAACATGAATTTGTATTTTCTGTTTCTTTCACCTTTTTTGCAGCTCTCTGCACTACTCAAAAAGCTATGGGGAATGTGGGGCTCTTCTGAACAGTATGCAGTATAGCAGGGGGCAGTTTACAGCAAGAAGGGGGATTTGGCAGAAATCCCCATTCACTCTTGTACAAGTTTCTATGCTTGTGGATCTTGCTTTGTTGATTTCTGCCAGTTCTCCCTTCTTGATGCAGGCCCACCTATTTAAATACTACACCACAAGCATACTACATACTACCACAAATCAGGAACTGGGCCCATAGTGGACCACTCAAATGGCACCGGTATTATTTCAGTTCTCTAGTCCTGGCGACAAAATATAAGCACTAGGCATAAAAAAAAAGATTCCTTTATTGTAAACCAACCCTTCAGTAGGGAGGTACAACCATTTAAATGGGTGATTTATCACTTAAAATCATGACGGTCTGCCTCAGGGGTGCAAAAGATTTTGTAGAATTTAAGAGCCAAAGAGATTTTGAGGAGCTAAACTGGAAGAGATGGAAACCTGAATATGCTTACAAATGGAAAGATGTGGTTCTCTTTAGTGTGTTCTGGACTTTTCTCCTCCTTCATTCCAGGCAGAACTTAACTTCAAGGGCTGAAGCAAGGTGGCTTTATTGGATAATCTCCACCCTTGGCCTCTGTCCCCTGCCACCACTCAAGAGGGCAGTGGGGGAAAATAGAGGCAAAATGGTGTCCTGTGATGCTGCACTATCACTTCAGTATCATCGGAAATGGCATCAGTGCATTGTGGAATGCTCTAGGATTCATCTGAAACTACAGTTTTTACCACAGAGTTTGAGGGAAATCCTAGATCATCTTGCAACATGGGGATGTCACTTACGCAACCAAAAGTAATGTCATGCTGTCTCAGGATGTCATCTCAGTAAGTCTTCCCCCCACCCCCATCTACCTCTAACTTAAGCCTCCCAGAAAATCATAGCTTCATAATTTGGAGTTCCTCTTCTAATTCATGACTGTTAATTTTGATTACTCAGTTATAAGGGGAACGACTGCACCCACACCAGTTTTTACTATTATGTTATTTTCTAGAGATGAAGTGTATAATTGAAAGATATTCTGTTTCTGGGAAGCCTCGGCTCAAAATTACATTCTGCTTATTTCCTGTTTTCCTCAGTAACTGAGGTGCTAATTATTCAGTCAAATTTTTTTGGAGCTTATAAGAGCCTCAATTTTTGTAACTCTATTCTCTGAATACCTCTTTCACAATTTTGCTGCTGTATCGGTTGGTAGCTAAATAAGATAAAAACTATGGTTGTTGGGGGTTTTCCGGGCTGTCTTGCCGTGGTCTTGGCAAGACCATGGCAAGACAGCCCGGAAAACCCCCAACAACCATCGTTCTCCGGCCGTGAAAGCCTTCGACAATACAAGATAAAAACTAGTTAAAGCTGTAAACAGGTTTTTCCCCCAGAGATTTTCAGGCTGGTAGCCATGCTGGGTTGTAGTAGAAGAGCAAGACTGGAGTCCAGTAGCACCTTAAAGATCAATAAGATTTTCAGGGAATAAATTTTTGAGAGTCAAAGCTCCCTTCATCAGATACAAGTAGGAATGGAGATCCCAGAGCCCTTATATTCCAATCAGAAGGTGAGAGATGTTAACAAAGAAGTTAATCAGGTTGCAAAGGTACAATGCAAAATGTAATCTGCTTAATTAGAGCAGGGAAGAAATAAGTAGGGGTAGGAAATGCAGAAATTAGCATCTGTGGTGAGATAATTATCCTATGTTCCTGTTCAGCTCTGGGAGATCCATTGTTCTGAATTTGTGAATGAACTCAGGTTTAGCAATCTTTGTCAAAGTCTAGCTGAGGAAGGGCCCCCTCATGGCCCTCTGTCATCCTGTTAATGGTAGCTCAGGGTCTCCCCCAGGCCTCTGATGCAGAAGGGGATGGGCAAAGTTACATCACCCAAACCCATGAGCACTCCTTCCTGGAGAGCTGTCCCTGTGTGCACAGGGACCAACTCCTCCCTTTTGTAGAGCTCGTTATCCTTCCACCTGATCAGCCTCACCCCTCTGTGCCCATCCCTATTGTGCTGTCCACACCTGGGCCAGGGGCTGGAGCATTGCCTGGGTCCATTGCCCCCAGCTGCGAGGGCTAGCCCAGGCAATTAGAGAGCTGCCCTTTGAAAGAGAGCAAAGTAACCAGGAAAGGTTGTTTTGTCCATTAACTAGGTATCCAGAAGAAGTAAAATATCAAAAGAAGTCATAAATGCTTTGGTATCCTTACAGCAAACTCTCAAGGCCCAGCCAACTATATTCCAACTCAAAATATGGAGTCCACGAGTCCCGGGTTAGTCAGTTGTTTACTACTGAAGTATCTATCACTGGCAGCTTGGGGATACTCCTTGAATTAACTCATATTTTAAGATTGACCTATAACCTCATTTTGGGCTGTGAGGGCAAAAGGTTTATTCTCTTTTTTCTGGAACTTTTAAATTGATTTTCACTTCTGCTTTTATTTGACTGATTGTTAACTGATTTATCACTCCATTGACTGTTATTTTGTGTTATACTTTGTTTTGTAAACTTGATTTATTGTCTTGTATTTTTGGTTTTATATTTTTACTCAGAAGACCCTTTGGAGATTTTATGTGGAAAAACAGCATATGAATATTCAAAGTAAATATATCTTTAAAGCTGGCAACTCTCTTCTAAGTTAGATTGATGGGTGGCACTAGGCATTTTCTCCCTTCAGATTAGTCCTTCTGTGCTGACTGGCCCTCTTGCTTGAGTACTTTGGATTGATTCTACTCAATATTTTCATTCCTCTGAAGGCAATTCTTGAGCCTTCCTTCCAATACATTGAATTTTCATAACATTAGACTATCTTATATGAACTATCCAGTTACAGCTATTTGGACGTGCAAGATTCTATAGAGGAGTAGCTGGTCCCCGTTTAGCACTAAGCATCATCACATTGATTTCCAGAAGATCCTGACAATACATATTCCAGGTCTGCACCACCTAGAAAGTGACCAAGCCAAATATAGGCTAGAGTTGCCAACCTCCACATGGTGACTGAAGATCTCCCAGAATTACAACTGATCTCCAGGCAACAGAGATCAGTTCCCCTGGAGAAAACGGCTGCTTTGGGGAGTGGACTCTATGGCATTGTACCCCGATGATGTCCCTCCCCTCCCCAAACCCTCCCCAAGCTCTACCCCCAACATCTCCAGGAATTTCCCTAATCAGAGTTGGTAACCCTATAGGGTTGTCGGGGCCCCAGGGCCCAAGAATGAGTGCAGGGGGCTGGGGTGGGGGACAGTGGGGGTACTTACCTTCCATGCATATGCTATGCAACTTCCCTCATCTATCACACTTATTTTCCAATGGGGCAAAGGAAGGAGCAGCTGTGCATGTGTGCTGAAAGTGAAAACTGCCCCCAAAGTGACCATTTTACACAGCATGTACTATGATTCCTCTGTGAAAGTGGGGGGGGGGGTGCATGCACATGCTTCTCCCCACCCCAGTGCTTCCCCCTGCCAGCCAAGTGGCGTGGGGGAAGGGGGTGGCAGGTGGGGGCAAGCAATCTCCCACCTTAAGCAGGGTGATGGCAAGCCTATAACCCTAACATAGGCCTTCTGACAAATCTTGAAGCTTGCCTGTAATGACAAAAACAGGTATGTTTATCAAGCACCTGGTAGGCTACTGTACACAAGTGAGCAATGTATTGAGGCCACTGTCCTGACAGTAAGGCCCATTGAACATACCTAAGAAGTAGGGTTGCCAGCTCCATGTTGGGAAATTCCTGGAGATCTGGGGGGGGGGGGGTGAAACCTGGAGAAACCTGGAGAAAAGTGGAGTTTGGGCAGGGAAAGGACCTTGGCATGGCATAATTCCATAGAGTCCACCCTCCAAAGTAGCCATTTTCTCCAGGTGAATTGATCTCTGTGGCCTGGAGACCAGTTGTAATTCCGGGAGATCTCCAGCCACTACCTGGAGGCTGGCTACCCTACTAAGAAGGATTTTGAGTAGATCTGCTTAGGATTGTTCTTGCAGCAGATTACAAGTTCTGTGAGCTTGCCCAGCACTAGAAAGTTTGCAACAATATATCTAGAAAAACAGGGATGCAAAAGCTATCAAAAATAAGTGTATCCACATGTTTCTTCTTAATGCTATAAAATATCTGTTTTAAGAACAAAGTGGGTGTCACCTTTAGTCCTCTAGTGTTTGCTGAGGTTCAGCTTTGAATCTTCATCAGCACCTTTTTCTTTGAGCAACTTCTCATTACAGTTTTAGAAACCAGCATACGTATTCTTGGCTCCATCGAAAGCATCAAGTCTGATACAGTATTGGATCTGACCACTAACACAGTCAGAGGTAATGTTTCAAGAGATTTATCTAGCAATGTGCTAATAGAAACCAGATGGAAAACAACAAGGAAAATATAACTTCTGGCAGGGTGGATAGAAATGTCCCCATGACACTGATGAGCCATCAGGACCAACAAGGAACTTAAATGTTTACTGGGTAGGATTGTGTACAACCAAACACATTGCTCTCAGTAGGGCAGTAGCCAAAAATAGTCTAGTGTGTTCACAAAATGCAGTGTGTTCACAAAATGCAGTATCTTCTACAAGCCACGGTTACTGAACAGTATGAAAATATTGCAAAATGCATATAGAAAATGAATTCATTCATTGAGTTAGAAATTATGTAAAAACCTTTAGGAATTTCCAAGGCCAAGAGAAAATGAGACAATCATATGTGTCTCAAGCACAAAGATGTTGACTCATTAATTGCAGGATCTTCCAAGGCGAGCATCATGCTTTTTGCATAAATTAATTAGCAATGACCTGTTTTGTGATTTTTTTTCAGGTTACATTTTTACTTTAGAAACCAGGATTCTAATAAACAACTCTGTAGAGGAAAAACAGAAGAAACCTAACTTTCTTCAACAAACCACAAAATATGTATTTTGTACAAAAATTTAGAACAATTTCCCCACCTCCAAAATAGGTGAACAACAGAAAACCTTTTATGTCTTATATATAAATATAGAGCCAGTTTGCTGTAGTGGTTAAAAGCGTGGGACTCTAATCTGGAGAGCCAGGTTTGATTCCCCACTCCTCCACTTGAAGCCAGCTGGGTGACCTTGGATCAGTCACAGCTTCTAGGAGCTCTCTCAGCCCCACCCACCTCACAGGGTGTTTGTTGTTGTGGGGATAATGATAACATACTTTGTAAACAGCTCTGAGTGGGTGTTAAGTCATCCTGAAGGGCGGTATAAATTGAATGTTGTTGTTATTAAATGGAAAATGGTAAGTATTTGACAGCAGCTCTAGTTTAGTGCAGGAACTTGAAGAAGAAAGTTATTCTTTGTGATCCTTGAGCTTGTGTTCCAGGTACAGATGCCTGCTAATCATCAAATGAAGATGGTTCTCAACATAATGCTGTGGGTATTATCGTGCCCAGTGGTGTGTTTCCTGGTGCCTACCTGCTTCATCCCCAAAGCATCTCTTACCTAAGCTAAGAGGAAATCCTGACTTTTCTTCATTAGGTTAGGAAGAACTTCAGAAGAGCCCATGAGGCATTCCTTCTGTGTCTGCAGGGACCACCAATTGCCTCCACTGTTGCCTCCACTGTGGAATCTCCCAATATTTTGTGGACCCAGCCCCCAACTACTTTGTTGTGGTGCCCAGTATTTGTTCTTAAAATTCCAAAAATGCCTAATGTTGGCGATTCTTGAAGTGGAATTGGTACACTTAACTCATTTGGGAACAATGTATGAATCTGTGCTGATAACCAAATGGCAAAAATGTCTTCAAGTGTGAACCTTCCCTTCCTACCACACGCACATAACAAAGTAGCAAGCCTGATCATGTTCTTACATTACTTTTCTCATACACTGTCAAGATCATACTGCAGTTCCATTCATGTTGTCTGGAGCCACCTGCGGCTGCCCCAGACTTGGCCCTGATTTCCAACCATCACCAGCCAAGACCGGAGCCAAACAGGACCCTCCCACTCCCCATGGCCCCATCCCCCTTACCTGCTGGAGAGATGAAAAGGAGGCTGCTTCTGGAGGTGGCCACGAGGCTGGAGGATGCCACAGACTAGCTGAGCTGTGCGGCAGCATGGCAGCACCCTGAAGCCCAGCTGAGATCCACAGCAGCACAGCAGCAGTTGGAGGATGCCACAGACCAGCTGAGCTGTGCGGCAGCATGGCAGCACCCTGAAGCCCGGCTGAGATCCACGGCAGCACAGCAGCAGTTGGAGGATGCCACAGACCAGCTGAGCTGTGCGGCAGCATGGCAGCACCCTGAAGCCCGGCTGAGATCCACGGCAGCACAGCAGCAGTTGGAGGATGCCACAGACCAGCTGAGCTGTGCGGCAGCATGGCAGCACCCTGAAGCCCGGCTGAGATCCACGGCAGCACAGCAGCAGTTGGAGGATGCCACAGACCAGCTGAGCTGTGCGGCAGCATGGCAGCACCCTGAAGCCCGGCTGAGATCCACGGCAGCACAGCAGCAGTTGGAGGATGCCACAGACCAGCTGAGCTGTGCGGCAGCATGGCAGCACCCTGAAGCCCGGCTGAGATCCACGGCAGCACAGCAGCAGTTGGAAGATGCCACAGACTAGCTGAGCTGTGCGGCAGCATGGCAGCACCCTGAAGCCCGGCTGAGATCCACGGCAGCACAGCAGCAGTTGGAGGATGCCACAGACCAGCTGAGCTGTGCGGCAGCATGGCAGCACCCTGAAGCCCGGCTGAGATCCACAGCAGCACAGCAGCAGTTGGAGGATGCCACAGACCAGCTGAGCTGTGCGGCAGCATGGCAGCACCCTGAAGCCCGGCTGAGATCCACAGCAGCACAGCAGCAGTTGGAAGATGCCACAGACCAGCTGAGCTGTGCGGCAGCATGGCAGCACCCTGAAGCCCGGCTGAGATCCACGGCAGCACAGCAGCAGTTGGAAGATGCCACAGACCAGCTGAGCTGTGCGGCAGCATGGCAGCACCCTGAAGCCCGGCTGAGATCCACGGCAGCACAGCAGCAGTTGGAGGATGCCACAGACCAGCTGAGCTGTGCGGCAGCATGGCAGCACCCTGAAGCCCGGCTGAGATCCACGGCAGCACAGCAGCAGTTGGAGGATGCCACAGACCAGCTGAGCTGTGCGGCAGCATGGCAGCACCCTGAAGCCCGGCTGAGATCCACGGCAGCACAGCAGCAGTTGGAAGATGCCACAGACTAGCTGAGCTGTGCGGCAGCATGGCAGCACCCTGAAGCCCGGCTGAGATCCACGGCAGCACAGCAGCAGTTGGAAGATGCCACAGACTAGCTGAGCTGTGCGGCAGCATGGCAGCACCCTGAAGCCCGGCTGAGATCCACGGCAGCACAGCAGCAGTTGGAGGATGCCACAGACCAGCTGAGCTGTGCAGCAGTGCAGCAGCACCCCAAGGCCCAGCAGAGACCTGTGGCAGCTGTATCAGTTACCACCAGCACAGGCAGGGTCAGGAAGACCCAAGGCAGCCACCATTAACCCCAACCATACGGCGGGACCAAAGTGGACACCAACAGCCAGCCGGGCATGTGTGAGGAGAAAAGTGGGGCTAGCCACCTGGGAGATGAGATCTGGGGATACTGGGAGCTGGCTCCCCATTGGGCGCTGGCCCAGGGTGAAGGAGGGGCTCCTAGCAGACTGGCAAAGACTGAACCAGTCCCAAGAGTGGACCACTGGTGTGGGTGGTGGGAGGGACAAATGACGGGATGGCAAGGAGGCAGATTGGCTGCCCCAGGAGGGGGGCAGTCTGGAAGTTTGCTATAAAGGGAAGGATTCCTAGTGGGGAGGAGAGTGCTGGTGTGACAGTTGATAGAAAGTGAAGGAGGGACACAGAAGCAGGCAGGAAGAGAAACCAGATGATGCAACCCCCTCCTCTGCTATTTCTGCTATTTCTGAGGCCCCTGGGAAGATGGCCGAAGGAGGGGCCAGCAGGCAGGGCAGCGCAGCACCTCACACACGTTTCTTGGTCCACCTACTTCTAAGGAGGAGCCAGTGGAAAGAGCCCACATATGCAAGTTTGTGCACAGATTTGTGTCCATCTCTATTCAGCTTTCTTTCTCTGAGATCAGAACAGTTAACAGCAATCTTCTCCCTTTGGGGAGCTTGCCCCACACCCAGTCTTCCTTTTCTGAACATAGGAAGCATATAACTTATCCCAGTTCCTCTAGAGAAGGAGGGTGTGTCCATACCCATCATAGCCCCAAAGAATTGAACTCTGACCACTCATCAGCCTGCTGCAATCTATTTGCTATTTACTTTGCAGACAAGATCGCCTAGATTTACTCTGAGATGCTGGCATAGATCATGGCCAGATGATGTGATTTTGGTACATGCTTGTCTGATTTATATGGATACCTTTCAGCTTGTGGAGCCCAGGGATGTGGACAAGATTCTTGCAGAGATGAGGCTTACCACCTGTGCTCTTGACCCTTGTCCTTCATGGTTGATAAAAGCGGCCAGAGAAGGACTGGCCGAGTGGATAAGAGGAGTGGTAAATGTATCCTAGAGCATAGGAATTGTACCACCTGTGCTCAAGGAGATAGTAATTACACCTGTATTGAAAAACACCTCCCAGATCCCTGCTGTATTAGAGACCTTCTGGCCAGCCTCCAGTCTTCCATTCTCAAGCAAGGTGTTAGAGAAGGTGGTTGCTTCTCAGCTCCAAGTGTTCTTTGGATAAGACTGATTTTCTGGACCCATTTCAGTCTGGCTTCAGGCCAGGATTTGGAACAGAGACAGCACTGGTCACCTTGGTTGATGACGTTTATCAAGAACTAGACAGGAGAAGTGTGACTGCCCCTTGTCCTGGTGAATCTTTGAGTGGTCTACAATACCATTAACCACAGTATCCTTCTAAGTTGACTCTGGACTCTGGGACTAAGGTGCACCTTGTTATGGTGTTTCGAGTCCTATCTTGGAGATTGATCTCAGATAGGGAGATTCCTTCTCTGGCCCTTGGTCATCAGCCTGTGCTGGGGGATTCCTGCTCAGCCTCTGGGTCATTAACCTGTGGCATTCTGCTAGGGTCGGCCTTATCCCTCATACTATTTAATATCTATGCGAAGCCACTGGAAGAGGTCATCAGGAGATTTGGGCTGTGGTGCCATGTTATGTAGGCAGATGATACCCAGCTCTACCTTTCTTTTCCATCTAATTTCAAGGATGCTGTTGATGTTCTGACCCAGTGCTTGGAGTCAGTAATGGGCTGGGTGAGGTTGAACAAGGTGAAACAATCCTGACAAGACAGAGGGTCTTTGGGTTAGTAGAAAGGCAGACCAAGCATTTAAGATCTCTCCTGTCTTGGATAGGGCTATAGTCCTCTTGAAAATCAAGTTCACACCTTGGGAGTGCTGCATGACACAACAGTCACCTTGGAAAACCTTGGTGAATGCAGTGGTTTGGAGTGCTTTTGGAGCATTGGCTGTTGTGTCAGCTGTGCCTGGCTTACTCAGATCTAGCCACTGTGATCCATGCCTTAGTTACATCTAGACTGGACTACTGCAATGTGATCCACTTAGAGCTGCCCTTGAAGAGTGTTCAGAAGCTGCAGTTAGTGCTACTAGATTGCTGGCTGGGACCAGCTATTGGAATTATGTGAGCTATTGGGACTACCACAGCAATTACACTGGCTACCAATTCACTCCCAAGCACAATTCAAGGTGTTAGCTTTGGCCTTTAAAGCCTCATATGGCTAGGGTCCAGCGTATCTGAAGAACCGTCTTCCTCCCTATATTCCTACTCAGGAATTAAGATCACAGGGAGAGGCGCTCCTGGCTGTTCCATCAGCTAAAGAAACTCACGAGAGAGAGAGAGAGAGAGAGAGAGAGAGAGAGAGAGAGAGAGAGAGAGAGAGAGAGAGAGAGAGAGAGAGAGAGAGAGAGAGAGAGAGAGCGCCTCTTCGGTGGCAGTCCCATAATGATGAAACAGCATCCACAGGGAAATGTGCCTGGTCCCTTCACGATTGATCTTCAGGAGGCAGCTGAAGATGATTTTATTTAGGACTGCTTTTAATTAACTTTATTTTTATGTACTGGTAGTCCTAAACTGTGTTGTTTTTAAACTTTATTTTTATCTGTGGTTTTTATTTATATTGTAAGCCACCTTGAGGTCTTGCATGGTAGAAAGGTGGCTAACAAATGTTTTAAATAAATATGTAAATATAAAAACTGCAAATTCCTAACCACACTCTGAACAGGAATCAGAATACCAGCAGTATCCATTATTGCAATTGTGTGTATAAGGCTGGTCAAGCCACATTTATATTTTGAGTGCTTTGATATGTTTATAATCAGACATAGACCATTCCTCAAGTATAAATAAATACATGTAGATTTGTTTTTGTTTTTCTATATGAACAAAGTAACCATCTTAAAAAACCCTATGACAAAAACAAAGTATTTTTGTTAGTTTAGATACAATAGATACAATTTTGGACATTCTGAAATTTACTGCATAGGAAGGCATTACTACTCATGGCCTTGGAATGGGGTACAAATGATCCCTGAAGTGTATTTATGTAATTATTTGGACCATCATTTAATCTCTTACAACAGCTTCTATTAAGATAATTTCAAGTGCCAATTTTTGAAACTGGTTCCTCTTTGTGGAACAGGTATTTTTTCCTGTTTCATCTGAAATGGCCCTGGGGGGTGGTATTTGCCCCTTTGGTTTTTCCATGGATATTGATGGGTTACAGGTAAGTTTCCCCAGTGGGTCAAACAGCAGGGACATTTAAGCTGAGATAAATGGCAAGGCGGAAAGGCTTAAGCATCCTCTCCCAGTACATCATGGTCTCTATCCTAATCAGCTCACTGTGTGCCTGAGAATTGTGTTCCCCACACTAGAGGACAATATATGAAAGTTAATACTATGAAATTTTAAAAGTTAATTTTTTGCCTGGAATAAATAAATTCCTTTGCTTCAGGTTTAGAGGAGTTTCATTCTTTAGGAAGACAAAAATAAACTTTTCTAGAAGTAGCACTCTGCTTTCCTAAGAATCCAGCCAGTGAATAGGCTACATTTCTGACTGCGGATATGCTTTCCGTTACATTTCTACATCTGCCAAATTACAAAAGGAAAAAACACTTGGGTTCACAAATCGGAAATAAAGTGAGGGCACATCATTTTGCTAAAGGTTAATAATAAACAAACTCAAATATTGCCATTTTCTCCACTGTCCTTGCAGAAGAATTTTGCCTAATTAGTTGCAATATAACACTGAACATGATAAGTGAGAAAAGCCGTAGGTGTCAAGTATGCTGAGAGAAAGAAGACATCCATACTATACATGAAAATGTTAAGCCAGGCAGTAGCACTTTAAGAATCTGCAACATATGGGTGTCTGACAAACTTGTTTACTGAGTTTTAAATAAAAACAGTTTCTATAGTAACATTTGCATCATTGCTTGTACTCATGTTGCCAGTAATACAGAAAGCTGAGCCGACATGTGAACCTTTGTATTCCTTCAATGTTATAAAGAAGTTGGTTTTCCAGTACATAGATGTTCCCCCCTCATGGATTAACTGACTATCAATTAATGTATATTTGGTATAATTTTAAAAAAATTAAATAATCATTTTGAGGGGAGGAATAAAACCAAGTTATTATTTCTAGGGAAAGAAATAATAGTAGGTTAAAAACAGCAGAACAAAGAATGCTTCATTCCCCTGGCCTTGTTTCTATTCGCACCACAATGTTGATTGCTAGTTCATTTCAATGAACCCACCATTTCATCAAGAATTTTCTATTAGAACCTCTGTAGTTGCAGGAAAAGAAGCCATAAACAAGTAAAGACAAGCACGTTGTCCCACTCAATCTTTTAACCATATAGTTGGGAACCATGTAGCTTCAAAATGATGGGCTTTTGGTATTTTCTGGATGGAAAATGACTATGAATATCATTTCTGCAGTTATTTACCACAAATTGAAATTCCCTCTTTTGCTCCGAGAGGGTCAAACAGTACATCTGTAGGGGTTTGCCAGATGTGCTGACTATCCATCTACTGCCTGATGGGTCTTCATTTTTAGGGTGAATTCTTAACCTTCATTGCTAGTAACCTGAAGGGTTATGATTAGAGATGGGCACGATCTGCATTGAAACCCCCCCCCATAATAGCAATCGCGCGATCGGGACCCGGCAGATCATGCTTGGCCACGGCCAACGATGCAGCAATCGGGGGGGGGGGGACTGGATCAGGGCTTGATCGGGGCGATCGTGCTCAGATCGGGAAGCCAGACACTCAGGCACCAGCAATCTATTCCCCTGGCAACCAGGGGAATGCCTGAGCTGTGTTTGCCCTCCTTCTGTCGCCCTGGAAACCCGAATGGAAGCCCAGCTTTCCTTGATCAGCAGGGCTTCCTTTCAACCATGGAGCAGCAAAGCAGTCACCAGTTGGGAGAAGACAGCCATGGGAGGGAGGGAGGGGGAAGGGGGTGTTCTGTAGCCATGGGCACTCCAATCTCATCCCTGCAAACCCTGATAGGCAGCTCTGATGGCCAATCACAGGCCAGACCCCCCCGCCCCTTGAGGGGAGGCGGCTCGTCGCCGTCTCCCCGTGCCTGCCGGGCCTGGCAGCCACCGCCAACACCCACCTTCCCACATAGCTGGGAATAGCAGCGTGCCCCGCTTTGGCCTCCACGATCCACAATCCACGGCTCGGGAATGGGAGATGATCGGTATGGATCGTTTATTGGGGATCGTTGCCGGCGCCGATCCACGATCGGCTGGATCATTAATTTATTTCGGATCGTGCCCATCTCTAGTTCTGATTTGGAACCTATACAGTACAAGTAGAGCTGAACTGCATAATGACTGTCCTACCCTCCCCACCACCCCTGCTACAGCTTCTTTGACCCTTGTAGTTGTGCCCCCTTTGTCAATGTACCCCCAGAAATGTCATGGGGGTTAAATGGGGGGTGGTGGAATGCAGTGAGAGAGGAAATGAGCAATAATTACCCTCCCCATCTTCCATGAGTAGAAGTGCTACTGCCTACTGAAGTCTGAAAGGGCACTCAGGATCCAAGCCTACGGTTTAAAGATTTATTTCTGTGACCATTAGTGCCGTTAGGGCCACTATGGGTACATTAGAGTAGGACTCAGTTATTGAAAGACAACTAAGACAACAAGGGTTGGATCTAAATCACTGTGCATGTAGCAAAGTTTATAGAGCGAGACTTTTCCAATTCCTGCTGCAGTCCACTGAGATTTCCACAATTTTGCTCCTGGAGGTCAGGTTCTGTCCAACCTAATCATCATAATGAAGGAAAAAATCATCTTCACAATCATCATGACACACACAGCTTGACCTTCCACAGTTTGTTGAAGCTATGATGATAAACTCCTCTGCTGTTGTAAAGGGGTATTATTATTATTAACATGGAACTACCCCCATCACTAACAGAAACGGTCAAGAAAAGATCTTCCATAACTGCAAGTCATATGCCACAATATCAACGTTCATGTTACTGGGATAAAAAAAGCCAGTTCAAGATGTCAATTTTGTTTGCAAATTGTGCATGGTACTTAATACAACGTATGTGCCAGACAGAAAGATACCCTTGCAAAAAAACAAAAGTGGAGGAGGGCTATGAAACAAGAATGAATCGTGGTTTTTTTTCAATGTAAAATCAAAAATTACTCATGTTTTAGCTTTGCCTGTAGAAAAAAATCACTGTAGTTCCTGACCGGAACTTGTTTCTGGACAATTCAAGAAAGTATAGAATGTAAGTTAATGACAGAGAATAAATGGTATTAGAAATTCCAGACAAAAAGTCTGATCACTCTACATTTTTCTTTCCCATTTCTTCTTAATGTATGATTATACAGAAGATGTGCATAAACCTTGCAGAGCCACAGAAAGAACATAGCTTATCTTTCTTAAGTGACACACAGACAACAGTGCAAAATTATGAATAAATCACATCAAATATTTACTCATAGATTTATAAATAATCTGTGATAATTAGGGCTGCCAGGTCCCCCAGGGGGATAGGGGATCTCCTGCTCCCACCCTCCACCCCCTGGCACAACTCACCTAGCCAGCTGGGGAGAAAGGTGAGGGAACAGGTCCCTGGCCACACTCCCAGGCAGCATGACCACCCCAGAAGTGCTCCAGGGCTTTGCAGTGCCACCCCAGAATTACTCCTGGGCTTTGCAGTGGGCTGATTTGGGTTCCAAATGGGCCCGAAAGTGACATCATCATGTCGTCCTGGGAAAGCATGCACGTGAAGTCACCAAGGAAGGTGAGTGCCAGGTCCCCTCTCCCACCAGGAGAGTAAGTAGATCTGGCAACCCTAGAGATAATTCATATTGGATAGCTTGAGACAGATGGAGAGGAACTTTTGTATTGCTTCTTTAGCCCTAACTTTCCATTCATCTTGAGGGAGGGGCTACTGTCCACATATCTGAAGGATGGCATGTGAAGACAGCGAAACATTTCTTACTCCCCATCCTTAGCCCCACGTGTCACACACATATACACATACACAAATACACACATGAATTCAATTTATTTTCTCTCACCCCCCATTATCTCACATTCACAAATGCAGAAATATGTGCATTTCTATTTATTTACCTACACACACACATACCTTCTCGCCCATCATTTGTCACATTTCTTAAAGTCTAGCAACACAGGCTTGAGGCATTGTGCTCAGTGTGGTTGCCAAGGGGGATGGAGGTTGAGGAGCAGGGGAAGGAAGTATTCTTCTGCCTGCCAGGTGAGCTAGTAGCATCAATAATAATGGAAATTCAGACAGAAGGTATACCACAGATTAGGAAGGAAACTACCAAATCTAAGATCAGTTAATGATCCAAGTTAATGACTGAAAATTGAAGAAGTCATAAAAGACAAAGGTGGCTTCTCCCAAGGTGGAAGGCTCCCATATGAGGCGAACAAGAGCAAACAGTTCTGACATGGCATAAATGTAAGATAAGGAGAAAATAAAAAGACCATATTGTCAAAAATATTAAGGCAACCCAATTAAAAAAATGTTTACATGCATCAGAAGGGTTGCATGTTCCATTGAGAAAATTCAAATAACTGGTACACACACTCCAAGACAAAAGTTAGTCATATGTAATCAGTTGCATTTGGTAATTACAGTTCTGAAGTCTTGAAAGAGTGGAGGCCTGATACATACAGATCCAAAACTGCTATAATCATAGTGGCATCAATTTGATATGCAGGGTCAAGAAAAGATCAGACCTATGATGATGGATAGAGCCAATCAGTAAAGGATTTCTGTTCGCATTACTGCTATAACCAATAAGGGCCATAAATACTTCCTAATAGCTCCTGTGACCTCAGGAATTCAGCACAGTAGTAGAAGGCAGGCTGCGTGAATTTTCCATCTTATACAATATCACTTGGGTTGCTTCCTCTTGCCAGATTTCTTCAGTTCCATAGAACATAATGGATATACTTCAATTCAGCACACAAATGGCACAGGAACAATCACTATCGTTTAGACATGTTACAGCAGCAACCTTTCTGAAAGTCCAGATCCTTTCATATAGCTTCATTACAGGCACCCCCACGCACACACTACCACCTTGGGCAACCTGTACTTCAAAGCTTCTGGCAAATAGAAGTTTTGAGCTACCTCTTCACCACCAAAGAATAAATTCGCTCTCACTGTATAGGTTGAATACATTAATCTGTCAGCAGAAGGTGCTGGGACATAAGAGATCCTTACTGCATTCCCCTCACTCCCCCAGCTGTCCCTTCCATTTTCAGGAAGGTTGATCCCTGGAGTTGCAGGGCCAGGACACACAAACTGCCTTAAGAGGCAAAGAAATCATCACGTTCCCTTTTCCAACAGCAAAATTGTGCTTGTGAAAGACAGTGGGGGCTCCTCATGGCAGCCCCCTCCCACCTGCATGGCTGTTAGTCCACACAGGTCCTGTGATCCAAGGAATTAGCTTTCCCCAAGATCAGAGAGGACTGCTGAGGTGAAGGAAATGTAGCAAACAGCTGAGCTCTTCTCATTGACTACTCCACTGAAAAGATATTAAAATCAGTTTAAACAGAGGATGAACAGTTCTCAAGATTTTTCTTGCTAGTACTGAAAAGCATCCAACTTAAAAGGAAACACAAGCCCCTTAAACTGAACTTGGGAGTTTTAGTAGGCAAAAAAATTTACTGTCCATATCTGTAAAGCAACAATGTTTTTAACATCTGAGGACTACATACAGACCTTCGCTTTTTGTTCATTCGTGATAAAATGTTACAGGACAAAATAATTTGTAATATACAACAGAAAAACATCAAAGTATAATTTTATTAGAACTTGAAAAAACAAAAACATGTTTCCATTTACAAAGTGTAAAATTAAGTGATTTCAGTAAATACTTCAATATGGATTACAAAACTTTTAACAGTTGCTATATGCACTCCGAATCATAAAAAGCTAGTCAACAAAGAGAATACAAAGCCTTTAAAAAATTAGAGTGTAGAAGTACATGCACAAGCTTTCTCCTGACCACAGTAACTCTAGGGTAAAGGCACTTTTGAGTAAGTTTACAGCATTGTTATGAAAACCACTATATGTAAATGACTGTTAACAACTACTGACAGAATGACTACTTTCTAAGTTGATCTGCATCAGACTCTTGCAAATTTTACTTTAGTAATGCATCTATTTCTTAACACATGCCATGTGCCATTCAAGTGGATAAGAGAACACATGCTTCCCCTATGAAGATAGAAGCGGTGATTTGGTATTCACTAGAAATAACAATCCTAGCATTATCTACCATTTTGGGAAGATCCAATGCTGTAGCATGTATCGGGTAAGTAAAGAAAATGGTTCTTATAAAACAAACCAATGGCAAAACCATGTTTCTTTCTTTTTTGTTCCTTCCACATGTAGCAACATTTACAATGCAAGTTTCAACTTGTTTACCATTTCACATATAACCAGAATCAAGTGTTGAGAATAGTGTTCAAGATGTTTGAAAGATGAGTGAACGTAACAGTTTGTGAAAGACATTTGATCGCACATATTGTGAAGGTTAGTGTGTCAGACTAGGAACAGGGGGACTAAGATGCAAGTTCCCACTCCACCATGGAGTGACTTTGGGCCAGTGGGTGACTTTGGGCAAGTGGGTGACTTTGGGCCAGTCACAACGTTTCAGTCAAACGTCCTTGGCAGGATGAGAGGGGGAGAGAAGCAAGTACTCCATGAAAAAAGGATAGGATAAAAATCTTTTAAAAAGTAAGATTAGGTCTTGTCTTCTCTGTTGCACACAAGCATAGCAACTAGAAAATTATTACTTATAAATCTGGGTAACACTGCCTGCCTGTTTTTTAAGTCTGTCTATACTTTGCATAGTTGCCCTGAGTGATTTAAAACTCTGAATACTTTACAAACTGTGTCATTAAAATGGTTCTGCACTACTGCTACAGAACAGTTATATCAGCTCTTTGGCAAAATGAGCTAAATACCCAACTAAAGGCAGCCTGAAACCTACACTGACTATGCAATGTCATAGCATTGCACCAAAAGGCAGTTTGCTACTAAAAATAAAAACCTACATCACTCCAATTTGGTCCCAACTTATAAGATACAATTCAGCTCATCAGATGTAGCCCAAAGATCCTCACATGCAGCAGCAGACAGCATGCACCTACTAAATTAATGTTTGGTACCATCAGCCAATGCCACTGATACCCTGTGAAAAGTCTGGATTCATCCCACTTATGCCCACCCCCATGGTTGTTTGTGACAGAAATTGACCTGTCCATCTGTAAGATTAACAATTCCAGAGTTTTTGTTTTAATTTGTGAAAAGTTTTATGCAAAAAAACTCAACATCTCTTACAGTTACTGTTTCAGACCTTATTCTTCATGGAAAACTCTAAACTCACAGTGCTCCAATACAAATTTGCTTGGGTGCTAGTACTTATATAGTTTATATTTCACAGTTTAAGGGCTGGAATAATAATTAGGTAAGTGTTCTAATCCTTTCATTATTACTTAGCTATTTGAGATTCCATATACCAAAAAGGTAATCCTTCATAAGAAAATACAAACAATGTCAGCATGGTTTCTCCTAGTAATAAACTGGATAAATGCATTCTCATTTTAACAGAGTATTTTTGAAACTTCAGATAATAAGTCTTTAGCTTAAAGTATTTGCACTGACTAAATTATGAGGAAGTGACAGTTTTGACAGGGCTACAGATGTGAAGGCCCAGGAAAAAAAACTGAAAACTTCCAGGGAGTGCATGTAGCTTTTTTATGTCTTTCCACCATGGACTCTATCCCTACTTGTCTACTGATGGAAAAACTGGGAAATTTGGGGAGCACTGAAAAAGACTCTCTTGGAATGGGTGAAATAAATTCAAGGTTTTACTCATTCAAAATTTGTAGAATGGATTTTTTATATAAGACAATGTACAGCACTAGGTAATGATAATCATGTATACTGTAGACAAATATATTTTAAGGATATATTTATTTTTAAATATGAATAATTTTGGCAACAATTAAAATGCTATAATGTGTCTGACAATTATTCATCAGTGTCTTTAATGTTATGAAGTTTAACTTGATATTCAAATATCCTGGATATTTACTGTGACTGTATAGACGGTTTCTGTCCAAATAATAGGCTATTTTGTTTACTGCAAAATTTTCTATTTTTGTTTCCTACCTCTCAGATTACAAAAATTAGGATACATGTACTACATTAATATAGGGTATAGCAGTCTGCAGCTCTCTCAGGTACTGAGTACATTGGCAATTTTGCTTAGAGAAGACTAACAGTGAAATCCTAAGCAGAGTTACTCCAGTCGGAGCTGGACTTCACTGAAAACCATATATACTTTAAACTTACATAAAAATGTCTAGTGTTTCAATTTCATATACTATAAATGATGCACTTTGTTGTTAAAGCAATAAAATATGTTTGGATTTGAAAGAAAAGTATTTTATACTTTTCATTTTTACCCCCCCCTTAAAACAGAAAAAAAACCCACCCAGTTTCCCCCATTGCTTCAAAATTTTTGGAAGTTTTACAGTTCTAGGCAGCGTGAGATTTTTAAAAAGACTCTCGGCAAGATTCCTGTCAGGTATTTTCTACAACTCATTTTAACTTGATAAAGGAATGGAAATAAAACTAAGGCATCCAGTTGAGCAATATCTAGGGTCACCTCTACATAAAGTTTTTTCCATCTAAATGAACCCTTAAGATACAGGAGGCAGAAGGTAAAATGAGGTGAAGACAGGAACTGCGGACCTTAATTTCATTTCCCTCCATCAACTGCCTGTTTGTAAAAATGTTAGTATAACCCTAGGAAGCCCATATTTATTCTGGCAAGGAATATCTTAACACTGAATAGGTTGTTTCTTGAGGGCAAAAAGTGGAATTATGTCATTTATTAATCATGAGTTAATAGTGAAATAGTAAGGCATATTCTGATTTACAACCCTGCAGGTTTATCAAATAACATTTGCCTTTGTTCATATAAAGACTGTGGTTCACTGGAGCAGTCACGGTGAAACAACAAACTGGCTATATCCATTGAAAAATATTCATCAATAGTCTTTTATTTTTTAAAAAATAAATTGTCATTTATTTCCAAGGAGATGACTCTGGAACATATAACTAGCACCACATGCCCTCCTGGTATTAGCAGAGAGTTTGATATGTGCAAAATCTCCTCTTGGGAATCTCTGCCTTCACTAATTGAATAGTACATAACTGTAAAAACAGCTGCAAAAGTATGCTTGAAAGTGTAAGTGTAATGCTTGGTGGGCTTCAGAAAACAGAAACAGCTGAACAGCGTTTCTAGTCATTAACAGGTGAGAGCGTTAGTGCTTTGTACAACTTCTTATCCTATCCCCAAATAAGTTATGCATGTAAATTAGCATGTTTATTTTGCCTGATAGCTCACATAGAAGAATTTGGAGTTCTTTAAAACATAGAACATATACAATACTATATAGTAAAACCACCTTAGACAACTTCAAAGACAATAGAATATACAGAACAACAGTGGGAACACATTTATAGTTAGAATACAGACAATTCCAATGATAAAGCTAAATGGTCAGTTTGTTGCTTAGTGTTAAAGATAAAACTAGTAGCATAAAAATCAGCATCTTAATAAAGCACAGCTCAGACTAGATACAATCTTTCATTTTGTACAAACAACTATTTAGGGCATAATTTTAGGCACTGTGATTTAAAATCCCATAAACTTCCCTTATGTTAGCCAATATTCAAATAGAAAAGCTACCAAGACTGTAAGGCTATGCATATGTAGTCAACATATGCACATATATACATAGTATATACACATACACACATAAGACCAGTGTACTATAAGCTCTGTATCATAGTAAAGCTACATAAGATGTGTATAAGCTTCATGTGCAAGCTACCACTGTTCCCAGCTAAAATCATCTCCTCTGCCAAACAGGAGGAAAAAGCCTAAAACGGTCAGAAAAATGACTGAATTTCCAGCTAGTACAAGGCCACAAGCTCCCCACTTGATCTGAAATACAAAATATATATATATATAAAAATTAATATTTCATTCATTGACAGGAAATATGGTCATTTTGACCATTAGACAAGTACAATGAAATACAACATCATGATGCTAAAAGCGCTAATGATCAAACAGTAAATTCTGAGTACTATGCAAGTCAATTAGTCATCATTTTGGTATACTTTAAAAATATTGAAGATCTGCTAAAATATACTAACATGCAGAGCAACTACTTATGCTGGATATATAATAATATTGCATAAGAAAGCAGTTAAGGAAAAGTTTATAAGATGTTCTAAGCGTTTTTTCCCTGCTCAAACATGAACAGCAAGGAAAAAATAATGAAGAGTAATTTCAGTCATGGTCTTCTCAAAACAACCAAAATGAAAACCTCTCTCAGCTTTCAGTAGGGATGTAAAAAGCGAAGAAACAGAAAAAGAGACCTTTTTTGGACATAAACAGAAAAGTCAGAAATTTTGAGAGGGATACATTTTCTGAAATTCACATGAAATATTTTATTTTAGACTTCGGTACTTTTAAAAGCACTGCTCACATTGTAGCAAATCTTGGAGCCAAGAGGGAAAAGATGGCAACGCTAATTGCTAATGATGATTGCATTGTTGCTGACTGGCTTACAAAGCAATTAATACTTCTAGAACTTGGCACAAGAAAAGTTGGAAGAACATTCTCTGACTCCAGTTGCTCCCCGCTCCTGACCTCTGTTCACTGGCTGTGCTTCAATATGCTCACCCTTTTTGGTTTCCTGGGCACCCACCTACCTGATCTTTCTTTCTGCCTGTCCCCTCCCCCAGCCACCTGCCAGGTCCTTCCCTCCACCAGCTGCTCACCCCACATGTTAATTCTTTTCTTTCCCACACTACCAGCCCCTAGCTCTGCTCCCCCATCACAGACCTGATGGTGTGTCTTTCTCATCCTCCTGCTTCCCCATTCCTTCCATTTTCACCATTTGTTTGCCATTTGGGCTTGATCTGGCAACCCAAAATGCCACCTGAAGATCTATATTTTTCTGTGACACCTATGTATGTGAATATCCAAATGTTGCTACCTGTAATTAGGGGTGTGCACCAAAAAAATCCAGGTAATCCAGATCCATGTTTCAGGGATACCAAAAAAAAAAAAAAAAGAACTGGTATCCCTGAAACGTCAGATTTTCTGATCCAGGTTAGAGAACCCTAGATTTATCAGGCCATTATTCCCTATTGGGAAAAATGGGGATTTTTTAAAGCTAACTCCTAATTTGCAGGGAACCTCCTCCGAACTGTCCCCCAAAGACCTGCCAAATTGCAGTAGTATTGGACCCCAGGGTTCAGTTCTATATGCCTCTGAAAAATCTACCCCCAGCCACTCTACATTGTTTCCTATAGAGGAAACATTTCCAAGGCTTTTAAACTCTGTGGCTTGTCTCTCTCATCTTGCTTGGGATTCTGTGGTTTGACACTGACTCCTTTGCAAGCTAAACTAACATAGCACAACAGAACCAAACTGCAGCAAGGGAACGAGTGTCAAACCTGAGAATCCCAATGTTGAACCTGAGAATCCCTCAAGCCACAGAGTTTAAAAGGTAATCAGTGGCAGCTTGAATGGCCATTTTGGAACTCAGGTGTTGGGATGGGAATGCACTCTGCTGCCTCCTCCCCTATCCTGCTAGCCACATGCCACTATCCTGTAGTGGCAGAGCTTGGCTCAAGCTCCATTCATGCTGCTACTTGCTCTCTCTCCATAGGTGTACTCTCGCTCGCTACTGTAGCTGCCTGTGGTGCCTGCCTGCTACATCTAGATAATCCAGCCTAGCAAAGTTCAGTACCTCAGATCAGCTCCAGGGTTCATCCTGGGGAACCAGCAAATCCAGATTATGACAGATCAGCATAAATCCATCTTTTTGGCTGGTTACTGGACCTGGATCACACACCCTTACTTGTAATTACACTGGGTTCTCCTGAGCTTTTATTCTTAAAAACACAACAGGGCCTTCTTTTTCTACATAGCAATGCCTTCAACTTCATACAGTGCCATACAAATCTGGTGCTGTACAATGTCATTAAAAAAGAACTAATTTTGTCAAAAGGTTTACAACATTCCAAAAATCCAGTTCTTGTCTCCTACAAGATTAACAGTTTCTACTTTTCACTTTTTCATATTCTACCAAATATCAAGTGCTAGTTCTATATTGTACAGCAACCTGTGGCTTTCTCTCTAACATATTCAAAATAGTTTACATGTTATTTGGGAGTAAGCCATGTTTAAACCAGTGGGACTTATTTTCAATCAAGTACACAGATGGTTAAGCTGTATAGCACAAATGGTTAAACTGTACTTTAAATGGTTAAGCTATACTGTATAGCACAAATGGTTAAGCTGTGCTTTAAGTTTCATATACCCACAAAAATACAATTTTAGGTACTAAATTAAGAACTTGAAATGGTTCGCATGTTACGTACATACTATGTGTTTTTCAAGTTCTCTCAAAACTGTCATTTCCTCTCTAAAACTGAAAAGAAGATGGCTTGAAATTTCCAGACATCTTTAATCTTCAGCAAGATAATTTGGTAAGCAAGGAAGGAATTAGAGCTCTCTCTAGTGGTCTCACTGCCTTCTTTAGTATTACACTTTGTCCTTCACAGAAAGAAACCCATTTGGTTGAACAGTTAGCAGAAGAAAAAAGTATACAGCACTACTCTGGAACAGATGTTAATTAGGATCTTAGGAGAGAAAATGCTGTAGACTTACTTCCTAACATCAACAGCCCTATGGGGTTCTTGAAGTGGCTTATAATAGTCAGAGCAAGAATCAAACAGAAATGTAGAGGACATAGAAGAGGCATGTTACAATTTATGAGCAGGAAAGATATTTTGAGCAAAGACAACAAGAAACTTGAAGATTTCTCACCAGATGTAGAAAGCAGGACAATACCAAGGCACTATCCCAGCTTCAATGGCTACAGGCAACAAATATGGAGCAGAGAACACACCTTGGCATGGCAACAATCTTTTTCAGTATTCAATTAATCCTGCTGCCAGAGAAACCAAGAGGGCAAATCTCCAGATCCAGACAATGAAAAACCATTCAGAAGACCCAATATTCTTCTCTCCCAAAGAAAAATAAAAGTAATGAAGACCAGTAATCAAAACAGAGTTGACACCTCAATCCAAAGTGGATTCAGAGAACAAGCTGCGTAAGAGATCATTAAGACTTGCAATGTACTAGCAATCATGTATCTGCAGCACACAGGCTTAATTTTTAATCTGATATACAGCATGTGTATAATATTGGTTAGAATTTTTTCTCTTAAGTTGTATCTGTTGTTGCTTTATATTGTAAACTATGTCATGAGTCATGAGTTGAGAGCTCTGGTCTAACAAAATCATTTTGATAATGCAGAAACACTGTTTATGTAAGGCCAATTAATGTTTATTCTGATTAAAATTTTAGGCCCCTGAATTCAACTGTGTATTTAAATTATCTGGATTATGGTTAGAATAAAACTAAAACTGCAGACATTCTGGACTTTAAGAGAAGGTATGAAGACAGTTTCTTAATGTACCTTAATGAACATTACCTTAATGAACAATCATTAAGGTACATGCATAGGCAATAAGCAGTTTAATGTACTATATTACAGGTTTTCCTGTGTGCAGCAATCTCCTAAGTGATTGCTGGAAGGATTTATTTCCTACAACATACCCTAAAGATGATAATGAAATAGTATCACCAAACAGCAAGTACACAGCTACTTTTCAGTGGCGTGATACCCATGAGTAAATTAGACAGAAATTATCATACAACTCTTTCAGCAAGTAGTGGTATGCCAAGCACCAGATATTTCCAGATTCTAAACAGATTAACATTCAGCATCTTGCTCCAACATCTTACCGCTTCAACTCGTGCAAGGATGATAGGAAGTCCAAAGGCAGAAACCACAATTCCAGTTGTTAAGAAATATGCCAATTCCCTGCAGGCGCTGCTTGCAGCATCTGTATCATCACTTACGCGTTTTGCAATAAGATGAGGAATAGGACATATGGCATAAAATATCAAAACAAATAGAGGCCAATACACACTGTAGAAAGACAAATACAAAGCATAAAATAACAGAGTCATGCATTTTCAGCTTTCTAGTCCTTCAAGATTCTCTCTCTCCAACCCAACTGCATTTTCTCTTGCCTTTTTCACTCTTTGATCTTTATGCACTCAAAACTATTATTATTCTTTTACGTTCATAATTCCTCTCTGAGCCTTCTGTCATTTTACTGTATTGTTTCCTTTCTATTTGAAAACCCAGATCCTAATCTCAAAACCCACCTTTAACAAAGTTTTTTCCAAAACACTCTTATCTTTACTTTACAGTTCCTCCAACACAATAATTCTCCCCCACCTCCTACCCCTAACTACCGCTTCTGACTTTTCCCACACATCCGTATGGTTTTTCACACTAGTTTCTCCCATTGTTTTGGCCCCAGACTGCTTCAATTTATCCCTTTGGTATCAGTGCACTTTTTTTGCCTTTTGTTTTTGCTTTGAGTTTTTGGGGTTTTCTCCAGTTCTTGAGACCTCTTTTACCTCGATCTTGTTCTAGAAGCCAACTTTGAGTCGATTTTTTTCCTTGTGTGTAATGTTTCTTCTGGTTTTGTTTGTCCCGCCCAGTTTCCCTCCTCCATCTCTAACCCAATTTTTGATGATAGGACATTCATCAGTGTCAAACCACTCCTTTCCCCCGCTTCCTCCCAGTTTTGTTTGCTATCTTTTTTTAATGATCATTTTCATAGTGTTATTGTGACCTACTGTTCTAACAAAATATGCAGCAGATTCTCTGAATTCCCAGCTTTCATTTTTTTTAAAAGGTAGGTTTTTAGCCCATTCCATTGCAAATATATGTCTTTTTTCCTTATATCTCTGCAAGGGAAGGTATTAGAGAAGTACTTTTCTTTTTTAAATGAAAGCTAGGAATTCAGAGCATGCTTTGTTACCATGGTAGGTCAATATAATACTCTGAAAATGATTTCCAAAAAATTGCAAAAGCACTGAGGCCTAGAGGAGGGAGGGTGGTAATTTCTGGCACTGGAAAAAGCAGCAGAGTTTGAAAAACACATAGCCACTGCTGCTACAGGCTCCATCCCAACAGAGTTCAGTTTGCCTCATCAGTGCCAGCCTCTACCTCCTAGCTCTGGACCAGCCTAGGCAGGGCTCTCCAGTTTGAACTGGGGGGGGGGAAGCCTTAGGTAAGGGTGACTCTTCGTTTAGGCTTCCCCATGCAAAGACTTCCTCATGTTTTCATTTCAATCTTTTTTAATTCAGCCCTTATATCAATATAACTTTATATAAGCACGCACAAAAAAAGGTAGAGTGATGTGACATCGCTGTTGATGTCACCAATGACAATAGCACCCACACTTGAAAATCTTGCTTATTTAAGGCATATGCAGAACAAAATAAACTGACTTCACAAATGTAAAAATGCAAAGGCAGATGTGTGAAAGAATTATACCCAAACCAATGCTAATGCTTGAGGACTGGCTGAGAAAATCAGGAATAAGTCAAGTGTGGAAAAGCCCTTTGTGCTCTTAAATAAAAAAAATTCAATATACATTTTTAAACCAACTGCTCCTATTCCCCCAGGTCCGCATTTCCTTGTCTGGTCTGTGGCCATTTACACATAAAATCACCCTCATGGAGAGATTGATTCAGTGATATCCCAACACCACATCTAGCTTGATCCTGGCATTTTAAAATGGTTTAAAACTGGCAAACTAGATAACAAAGCACTAAGATGTATCCCAAATTAGCATATTCTTACCCATAATTTTCTAGGGCACATCCCAACATAAGAAACGTCAGGCCGATGACTCCAGTGAATGATAAGCCAACCAGGGCTACACAACCAGAAATAAAAGGAAGTCACAAATCTGTTCATAAGTTAACTGTGCTTATTAAAGCCAGTTATCAAAATACAATAAATTCAGTGCAACTAGTTACAAGATGTGTTCCAACACTTCAACTGCTGCATGATAAGGCAGCAAATTTATAAGGAGAAGCAATTTTAAATGGTTTTAAACAATCATACTTTCTAATTAGCTGTTTACCTTATATAAAGACACTCACTACACACTCATTTTCATTTACTTGTAGTATATAAAATATTTTAACTAAGGTTAACATAACTTAATTTTGTCTTTCTACCTTGCAGAAATTCAAGAGGGATTATAATATAAATAAAACGATTATAAAATTAATAAAACAAGCCTTAAAACACAATAAACATAAAAACAAAGTTAATTCAAAATAAAAGGTTAAAGTTGCAATCTGCACATAAACAGTGGGAAGCTAATTCGCTGTGTTAAACATTCATACTTTTGTGGAATTTTGACTTTAATTAAAATAACGCCATCAACAAAAAAATTAACATTAAAAAAAATCAACAGAATTAACTCAACAAAAGAATAAACGTTAGAAGCCATAAAACACGTGAAACAAAACTCGGTTTCCTATAAAGGTAGGGAACAACACACACAAAAACGTCGATCAATAAAACAAGCTAGCAGCGTCAGGAAAACGCCTGATAACAGACGAAGGGCCGGGCGAGCATCCAGACTGTTGACTCCGCACAACGTTTAGCCCCGCCTCTCCCCGGGGCTCCAGAAGCCATGCCAGAGCAGGGCAGCCCTAGCTACTCCCAGACCTGGGCCGGGGGGGGGGAGACGGGCACTCAAGGGCGGCCCCCCCGCAGCTGACCTGGGCCGAGGGGAGGGACGTTTCGCGCGCCGAGACGCTCTCCTCGGGGCTGCCCTCCTTGCGCGCCTCACACGGAACATCCTCGCAAAGGTGCGGAAGGGAAGGAGGCGGGCAGAACATCGAGCGCCGCGTTTCCCACCGCTTGGAAGCGTCACCGCCAAGGGCTTCCTACCCAGGCGCGCCCGACCAAGCCGTTCTGGAGTGACCAACGCTAGCAACTTCCCCTGCAGAGGCCGGCTAATCTATCCACTCTTGCTTGCTTGCTTAGAAGCAAGCCCTGCTGAATGCAGCGAAAAACGGCTACGATTGTACGCCTGAGCTTGAAGAGGGTTGCCGTTGCAATCGCAGGACACGAAAGAGTCCAGCGGAAGAAGAAAAAGAAATAGTACCTTTAACCCCCGCCATATCACAGTCCTTCGTAAGGGGGCTATTATCACTTCTGAATCTTTCGGAGCGATGTAGGCTTGGGCTCGGGAGCTTCTTCCGCCTTCCTGTCACGTGATCTTGTGTCCCTTCCTCGGCCCGCCCTTCCCACGATAAACTGCTGCTGGTAGACTTCTGCCTAGTTCTGCAGCACTCTTTCGTGGGGGCGGGGCAATATCCCACCTGTAAGAAAGGCACGATCCACTTCCAAATACTGTTACTTCCTGGTTATTGTTAACGTGAGTCAAAAAGAATCCAGTCTATTCAGAGAGGGCAGTAGGTAGATGGGTATGAACAGAGTATGATAGGATAGACAATCAGATCTGTCAAAGAAGATACAGTGTGAGAGGTAATAAGCAGAAATAATTTAACATCTGTAAAGGGTGGGTCATGGTTAGCTGTTAGTACCTATACTGACTGAGACAACCCTAGCTCCTATTCAGACCTGGTGGGGAGAGTCTTGCTACTAGAATTATTAAGCATGACTTTATTAACATGGCTCAAGTTCATATGCAACAAGTAAGCTAACATTAATTCTTTATCACCTATCCAACTAAGATGTACCAGTGTGGGATTCCCATCACGATCTGAATTTTGAACTCCTGTTAACAGCAACATTTATTAGTACCTTTCTCTTCCCCATAAACTGAGTAAGCTACCTAGCACTCACAGATACTCTTAAGAGCAGTCATGGTACATTTGCTACTCTTTTTACTTTAAAAGCATCACAAAATATGTATGGCAAATGTTTCAATTTCTTGTGACCATTTTCATATACATATGACTGTGACATTGCAAAACAGCCTTCCCTTTTAAAGGAAAAGCTATGCTGTTAATTTTAAATGTAATGGAACAGGTATCTCCCAGGTAGATATCCAGAATACTGCTCTCAGTCTTAAAGTACTGTCTAAATGCTGCTCGACTAGCTGCATTTTTAAATATAGGTACACTTCCTAATGTATATTTTTTCTGTCATTGCGTTTCTGTCTTTCTCTTGACAGAGGACATTAGTATATCGATGTGCTACTTAAAATATTGTTCTAAGTAAACACTGGGCATACTTTTGTCTTCAAGGTAGGCGGAATTGTGTGTTTATTGAATGACCCAGCCATTGATTGTATTTTATTTATTTATTTATTTATTTATTTATTACATTTCTAGACCGCCCTCCCCGTCGGACGGGCTCAGGGCGGTGTAACAACATACAATTATTGACTTTAACCGCCTTGAGCCTCAGTGAAAAAGTTGACTATACATATATAAATAAATATTATTGTGCTTTAGTCTCTATCTTTGATTCTTAAGCTTATCCAAAGAGAGGGAGCCAGAAATTTGTACATTGCTCAGCATCACTGCTCAGACTAAATAAAATGGGACATAAATTGGAAAAAAACTCATTAAAAATGTTCAGAGATATGGAAAAACAAATTCAGCACAATCTGATTTTCAGATCATCCCACAGTTTAATAGATTTATTGTTTAGTAAGTGAGGGTGCATTCCTAAATAAACTGTCATCTGTGGATCTTACTAGTAATTTCATTGAACCAAGTGATCTGTTTTGCTTCTTTAGTATTTCTCTTTACCACTGTATAAAATAAAATAAAAATGACTGAATTCTTTGAACTTTTTAATATGTACAAATATTTTAGACCAGTCACATTTCATTGAGAATACTGAATATTTACAAAAAAATTACAATGGGTTTTTAGTTAAACAGTAAACCTGAACAATTGACAAGCTGTGCAAGTTATCAGATATGACACACACACAACCGAAATCTGTTTGAATTCTGTATTTTTGACATATAGTAGGTCTCAGTTTCATGCACCATAAAAACACTGCAGTCAGAGGAGGTGTTTTAAGTTAGGTAATTTTTTTGTAATTTTTTTACTTAACCAAATGAAGCTTAATATTTTATTTTAATCAACAGTTGAGTTATCCAGGGCTTTTCTCTTGAACAGTGATACAAAGTTAATGCCGGTCTTATAATTTCAAAAATGTATGCTATATGAATTTAATTCATCTGTATGCTCATAAGCATAGTTCACATAGTTTCTACAGCTGTGAATGGAACAGAGGAAAACAAGTCACAGGAACATGAGTCACATTCCAAAATTTTTTAATAAGACAAGCACATACTTGATCAAAACATTTCATAACATGTTAATAAATAACATCCAGTTTGTTATAGTTATTCAAACATCTTAATGCCTTGTATATATAAAAAGAAGACTTGGTATTTGTTTCACATTGGCAGTAAATGGCAATAAATAGTGGATCAGTACAACAAAAAGATGACATGTTATATAAAAATAAAGGTAGGCTGGTTTACATAATGTATCTGCAGAAAAGGGTGCCACTTGAAAATAACAGGAAAAAAACAGGAACAGATTGTCCTTAAAACACCAATTTGACTAAGATTTTCACATCTGCTAGGGATTTTCCCCTTAATGCATGTGGAAATTTTTCTGTCTATCTGCTATCTATCCAAAAGGCAGATGCAGATATGGTATTTCCCCCACCCAGTGACTTTTGTAACTTACTATGCAATAATGCCAAGAAATGGGGTATATAATGAGGTCCAGGGTCTGATGGTATCCAATGTCATCAGAATCTATAAACACAGTTGACCTCTTGAAATATCACAGTTCCACATAGCTGTTGCTGCAAGGCAACAGTTCGGCAGCTGCTATAATTTGGGCCGGGGTGGTGGGGGTGGTGGTAATATTTGACTGCCCCATGCCTTGAAGAAACCAGATTTCATTCAGGAAATGCCTGTACATAAAACTGCTATTACAAGTTTTTCTGCAAAAAGAGAAACATTTCAAAGTGCTATGTAAAAACTAGTTTTGCAAGAAGATGAGACATTTTTATTTTAACTTCATAGATACCATTGTGTGACTGACTATGTGAACATTATTGCTTACTGGGCCAATATACTTTCTGTAGGTAAATAGGATTCACCATTTGCTTACTTCAGATCTGTCAAAACTGCATGAGCAATATGGTAAGTTGCCAATAGCGGCTTAGGCTATGAAGCTATATCACCGTCAATCATGATCAAATATTCCCCAGAGCATTTGGGGATATTTGATTGGATATGAACAACAACATGAATAAAGAACTTAACTTCATAGTGACAATACAGAATGCAAGGCTTCAACTTTTGGTTTTGATACAGGATTTTAAGACTTTTTTAAACAGCCTTTGCAAGGCAAAATTAACTTATCCACTCTTTTCATAAATGCATGCCTCTATCATGTCAATGCTTCCTTGATTTGGATATTATCTTCAACAGACTTCTGCATGTGTAGCAGAATTATTAAATTGTTTAAAAACACTTTCCCAAGCTCTGTGGTTATCGGTTTGCCTGAAACATGAAATACAGTACTATGCTTAAGGCAGTAAGTTGCCAGACATGTAATCAGTTGCCTAAACTCTCAAATTCAAAAATATACTACAACAAGTAATTGAAATGTCAAACTAGGAGTGACAGGGTAAAGCAAACAACACTATGCATATGAACATTCTTAAAGTTTGAGAAAGTTTGTCCTGGATACAAATTTTCAAGTCTAAGCCACACCCTCACTGAGTTCAGTTTCTTAACAGTGGGGGGGAAATCCATTTCATTAGTTCCATAACTAATAAATCCTAGTTTTCTAGAATGCATTCTTATCTACCCTGTTTAAACCTGAAAGAACACTGCAAGATCTCTAGAATTCCCCTCTTTGCAATTGTAATTTATGGCATATGTAAGGAGAACCCTCAATATTTTTTCCTCTTTTCATGATGAAGGTTTTAGTATCAGGGCTAGGTTTATTATTTCCAATTTCCAGCCAGATATCAGTTCAGCTGTGAAAATCTTGTGGCAAGAAACTATATGAGCACTAGCACAGATCTACAGCAATGTCTCAGGAAGTCTCCTAATACAAGGGCTTTTGGCCTTGGTTTTCAAATTCTGACCAGGCATCGTTGAGCTCCATAAAAATCATCTTTGCATATTGTTCATATGGCTGCCCTGTAGCCTAGAAGGAAACACAGTAAGAAAACATCACAGACGTAGTAAAGGCTGTTCACGTAAGCTAACAAAGTTTGGATTTACTTAAACTTTTCTGATCCAGGAAAGAGCAGATGACACCAAAGATTTCAGTCAGCCCTACAAATCCATAAAAATTACTAGTTGATGGAAATCTTTTCTTACTTGCATCACCATGTGTACTTGTTAATCGTATGGAAAAAACTTGTGGCAGCCAAGTTGTTGCAAATTGTTCCAAACTGGTGGTGTACAAGGGATTTTTATTCATCAGCATCAACAAGGCAATTAGCTATTTATAAGTCTGTCATATGTACATGTGAGTTTGAAGAGTTTATCCCTGGGATGATTAGATTTATCTCCATGGTACAATGAGGTATCTGTGAATGTCCCCTAATACAGCAACGCGTGGTTAGGATCCTCGGATGGGTCAGAAAGCCCCCATCCGCTGTGTTGCAAGCCCTACAGAGCCCACGAGGGTTTTCGTTGTTTCTGCTGCTTTTTGGACGGTCTGTTGCTTGTGCACATAAGTAGAAAGCAACAACAAGCATACTGAGAGGAGCAGGAGTGAGACAATGTCACTCAGCAGCGGAGAGGGGTTCCTTTTCAGCAGTGGCAAGTTCACAGAGCCCCTTCCCCAGAAAAGGGAGTAAGACTGTTGCCATTAAGGGCAGAGCTGCTGCCATCTACTCTATACTCTCACCTCCCTGTACTTTAGTTGTTTGATGATAGATTTGCTTTTGGTTTGGGCTTAAATATTTTTGGTTCTCTGTTGTATCTGAGTGTAAGGGGGAGGAGTAATACTGTAAGTGGCTTTGAGTCCACAATTGAGTGGAGAAAAGCAGGTCAAGAGTGTCCAAATCAATCAATCAAAGCCCTCCTGTTCTCCTCCAGCCAGTTGGCCCTCTAATGATCCATACATATGTGAAAGCTCTTTCTTTCCCCAGCCTAGCCATCCCCACCAGTTGGTCATGCAATGCTCTACTTATGTGTGCAGCATTAACTCTTCTCCCTACCAAAGAAGTCATTG
The DNA here is from genome assembly GCF_028583425.1 of Eublepharis macularius. NCBI lineage: Eukaryota > Metazoa > Chordata > Lepidosauria > Squamata > Eublepharidae > Eublepharis > Eublepharis macularius. The sequence goes on from NC_072794.1 coordinate 76,123,766, forward strand.
GCTTTTCTTCTTTCTGTCATATGTTTGCAACTATCTTGTTGTCATGCTGCTGTCTGGGGGTTCAATATGGGTACTTGGTGTGAAGGGGTTGTAGATCTCTGCAGGTAGCTCTTACCTCCAGTTTATATGCAAATAGACTAGGTCATTCTGCAAGCCTATCAAGGTACCTTTCATGAATGACAAAGTAGTGTTACTTACCAGGACCCAGAACCATGTCCCTCCAAATGTAGCAATACACTGATTTTGTTTATATAGTGTACTCCCCCCCCCGCCCCACCTTGGGAATATCAAGTTCTAAGCATCACAGCTTTCATTTAAAAAATTGTTATGAAATTGTCAACTACAGTTGCAGTGTATCTCTAGGATCAAAATCTTAAGGGGAAAACTTCAAATTCTTCTCTCACATTCACAAAATTTTATTGGATTTTAACCAGGATAACTATTATTAGCCATACCGGGACTCTTCAGTCAAACACCTCTATCATTTTTAAATACTGCAGACAGATCATACCGGTAGATCTAGAAGCAAACTATGGGTTAATATATTTGTTAGTTAAATTATTTATCTGCAAATATGGCTACTTGCTTTGTCAGGATGAACAACAAGCACTGCTTTCCGGTAGACCTTCTTCACTTGCTCTGGAGTCACAAGATCTGCCATGCCAACCGGTTTCCATTTTGTTTCTCCTTCCCATAGCACTGTGTGCATTGTGGATAACAAGGCTCTTATGTTTCTCTCCTTTCCCTCAATCCATTCAAGAATCTGCATATACAGATATAGTTAAGAACCAGACAATAGCTATACTAACTGGCAAATGAAAGTGCTAGAAAGGCTTACTGGATGCTTCTCTAGAACTTCTTCAGATATTAGAAAAAACAAAAAACAAAGATTTCTGGAAATGAGATTCAGCACAAAAGATAAGAAAGTCACAGTATTCTATTTATACCTCCCAAACTTGTATCAGTAAAGATTTAGAAAAGTACATAACAGAATAATAGAATAGAATATTATAACCTGCGAGGTAAACTGTGTTAAGTGTACTGGTTACATGGATTCCCAGTTTGTTTCCAGGTTCAGTCAAGATGCTGGTTTTGACCTTTTAAACCCACCAAGAACCTGAACGACTGGGCTGGATCCAGACTAAATTTTCTATCAGAAGAATGTAACTTTCCTGCCTCTCTCCGCTCAATGCAACCCACTGATCTCCATGAAATCCTGCTCCTAGAGGGCAGAGGGCCTTGAGGAATGACATGAGAGAAGTCTGCAGTCACAAGGGGGAATTGGTAGAAATTGCCCACATAGTCTGGATTCAGACTGGACTGCCTCTTCTCCTATGAACTTGTTCAAGCCTTACTATCATCTGGAGGAGCCCTGCTGCAGGAACTAGTCCTTCAGATCTTCAGTTGGTGGGAACTCGTGGGATGGTCCCCTTGGCTGCTGCCCCTAAATTATGGAATTCCCTCCAAGAAGGGGTGTGTGTGTGTGTTTCTCTGCAGACCTTCCAGAAAAACTTGGAAACTATTCTGGAAGATGTGGAAAAGATGAGAGATCTCTGTCTTTTGGTGCTACACCTCTGAAGATGCCAGCCACAGCTGCTGGCGAAACGTCAGGAACTACAATGCCAAGACCACGGCAATACAGCCCGGAAAACCCACAACAACCATCGTTCTCCGGCCGTGAAAGCCTTCGACAATACATATTCTGGAAGGCCTTTGAAAGGCTTTGATAGAATATGGTGTTAAGTCCCAGACAAAATACAAAATTGTATTCTACTTTATTGTGATCATATTGAGTGTGCTTCTTTATGGTTTCCAGAGGAATAAGTGAAGCATTTATGTCAAACCCCCAATCAGAGTAGTTTTCAGGGGCAAGATGAGGAGCTGGTCTGACCTCTTTCCCACTCCATCTCCAAAGTGTAAAATATGAAATGCTGTTTCTTATGCTTAAAAAAAATCCTCAATAAATTAGTTATCAAACTACAAACATGCAGCTTACTTTTAACTTCTCAGGATCCATCTCTTTGGCCATTTCTTCCTTCCTCATTTCTGCTATTGTTCTAGGTCCCTTTTTGTCTTTGTGGGCATTAAAACCTTGACCAGATAAGAGGTCCTCGAAGTCAGCTGTTCCTTTTGGCTTTGAGTCTTAAAGAAGAAAATAAGAAGGTTTAAGCATATTACTTAGGAAGGTATAAATGTCATATTATTCCAAATCTATTGCTAGAATATATTACATCATACAATGTGTAAAAGCTACCTAAAGACAGGAAACCCTTTTGTCCCAAATGCTGTAAAAAATGCAGCATTAAGATGTTGGGCAAGGAAAGGTCGAACTCTGCCTGGTCCACTGCATACGTTGTATATAGATCTCTCTTTTTAGCATAGGAGTAAAGGACTAAGGTAAGCCTTTCTTAGATAGCTCATTATGAAACATTAGTGATTTTGCTTTCAGTGTACACACTTAGATATATGATTACAGTGGAGGAAATATAGCGCCTGCTTAACGGCTGGTCTTAAAAGATACTTTGTGAGCAGAGTCTGAGGGGTGCGTGCAGGGGGGTGCAGGGAGGTGCATGCAGGGTCCAGTGGAGGAGTTTACATTATTTTTTTTTGTTTTCCAAATCATCACACTTCAAATTCTAATTGTAAATTACTGCTCTACAGGAGGTAACTTCTGATGGGCAAACTGGAAGACTGTGGAGTAGACTATAGGACAGTTCGGTGGATAGGGAACTGGTTGGAGGACCGCACTCAAAGAGTGGTGGTCAACGGCATTTCATCAGATTGGAGGGAGGTGTCTAGTGGGGTGCCGCAGGGCTTAGTTTTGGGCCCAGTACTTTTCAATATTTTTATCAATGATCTGGATGAAGGAGTGGAAGGGCTGCTCATTAAATTTGCTGATGATACCAAATTGGGAGGAGTAGCAAACACCCAAGAAGATAGAATTAAAATTCAACAAGACCTGAATACTCTGGAGAAGTGGGCAACTGTGAATAGGATGCAATTCAACAAAGACAAGTGCACAGTATTACATCTGGGCCACAAAAATGGGAAGCACAAATACTGGATGGGGGATACACTTCTGGGCAGTAGTATATGTGAAAGGGATCTTGGGGTAAGAGTGGACTGTAAACTAAATATGAGCAGTCAGTGTGATGCAGTGGCAAAAAAGGCTAATTCAATCTTGGGTTGTATCAAAGGGGCCACAGCGTCAAAATTGCAGGAGGTCATAGCCCCTCTCTATACTGCCTTGGTCAGGCCACACCTGGAGTACTGTGTGCAGTTCTGGAGGCCTCACTTCAAAAAGGATGTGGACAAAATTGAGAGGGTGCAGAGGAGAGTGACAAGAATGATCAGGGGTCTGGAGACTGAGCCCTACGAGGAAAGGCTGAGGGCCTTGGGAATGTTTAGTTTGGAGAAGAGGAGGTTGAAGGGGGACATTGCTCTCTAAATATTTGCAAGGCTTTCATTTGGAGGAGGGCAAGGAGCTGTTCCAGTTGGCAGCAGAAGGTAGGACCCAAAGCAATGGGCTTAAATTACACGCACAAAGGTACCGGCTGGATATTAGGAAAAACCTTTTCACAGTCAGAGTAGTTCAAAAGTGGAATCAGCTGCCTAGGGAGGTGGTGAGCTCCCCCTCACTGGCAGTTTTCAAGAAGAGGCTGGATGAATACTTGTCAGAGATGCTTTAGGCTGATCCTGCACTGGGCAGGGGGTTGGACTAGATGGTCTGTATGGCCCCTTCCAACTCTATGATTCTATGATTTTATGATTCTCAAAACCCTGCTCAAAATTCTGCCAATGGCTACCCAGCCATGTCCTGAGCCTTTCCCCACTGAACTACTCACTACGTTTGGGGTTCAGGAAAGGGGGCTGCCATGCCAAGCAAGAGGCTGGATTTCTGTTATGTAGTTTGTGTGTCAGGGGTTGCCTACCAGAACAGCAAGATATACATCAATCTCAGAAACTTTGTTGGCTCATTTTGAACTTGAACTCAGCAGTTCAAGCTGGCAGTATGGTGTCTGAAGACAAAAGAGGAAAGCAATAACTGGTACCTGAAATAATGTGTTCCTAAAATGTACTGAGTTGGAAACCTGTAAGGCATGATGCAAAACCCACTGCAGCTGTTTTGAAAAGTTTTGCTACTAGCCTCTTATGTAGGTTTGCCAGCTCCAAGTTGGGAAATTCCTGGGGATCTGGGGGGTGAAACCTGGAGAAACCTGGAGAAAGTGGGGTTTGGGGAGGGAAAGGACCTTGGCATAGTATAATTCCATAGAGTCCACCCCCTAAAGTAGCCATTTTCTCCAGGTGAACTGATCTCTGTGGCCTGGAGACCAGTTGTAATTCCAGGAGATCTCCAGCCACTAGCTGGAGGCTGGCAACCCTACTCTTATGGTAGAGCTAAACATTGTGGCTTATAATAGCTGAGTGAAATGTATTCAGTTTCAAAATATTAAAAAAAAAAATTTAAAAAAAATACTGAAATATACTGCTTTTCTATCATACACTCAAAATGGTTTCTAGATATACCATAAACCTTAAAAACCAAAATATTCAAACAAATCTATACTCACACAAAAAACAAGTTTCTTTTAATTAAAAATTCAATTTACCAGAACTTCCTGTTCCCTTTCCCCGGTCATTTTGGCCAGCGGGCGTTGCTGAAAAGCTCACATTGTAGTTAGGCCTGTTTTGGGGAGAGGAATGTGGCATACTTTGCGGGGGTTTGGACTGCGATTGAGGCCATGAGTAACCTGACCCCTGTTGCCAACTGCCACCTCCCATTGGCTGAGGAGATGGCTTCTGAGGTGAACCCATAGGAGGAAAACCTCCACCTATTCCTGTAGGTGTGCTGGGTTTGCTGGCAAAGGAAGGACAACCTGAAACAGAAATAAATCAGGAAATAAGATACTGGATATTGTACATCAGTTTTATTTATCATCAGTCTTCCATAAATTTCATTAACATTTTGTTGGGGGAGGGGCTAGTTTTATACAGACATAGAGAGCTGGATCCAGACTTCTACTAACAGAAGACACTTCTATCAGTGGAAAACAATTTTCCTGCCTTCCCTCATAATCTGCCTGCTGATCATGGGGATCAGGGGTCCCTCAGGAATGGCCTGAGAGGAAAATCAATGGTCTGCAGCAAGAAGAGGGAATTGGCTAAAATTACCATTTTCCCTTCTGCTAGTGGAAAATTTAGTCTGAAATTTAATTTAACAATGCCAAACCTAAACAGACTTCAGTGGGCTTAGATGTGTACAACTGTGTTTTGGATTGCTCTGCTAATCTTGAAAACATGCTTTAAAAGCCATCTAATGTTTATTCTTAGTTTAGATTTTAATAAGGTCATACTTCTCTTTGGTATCATTGTCTTTGTTGCCCAGCTATGTTTATATATCAGCTTTGTTGCCCAGCTTTGATCATATATCATTTGACTCAGAAATCTTATCAACATCACCAGTCACATAGCTATAGTATGAAATGTAGGTTATTAAAAATTGACCAAGTTGTTTTGCTGTTTAAATTTCATTAAATAAAATTTAAAATTTAAATGTCGTTTAAATTTCATTAAATTTCATTAAATGAAATTGAAACAGCAAATATTCTACTTCTTTTCCTTCAATCATGCAAGGCCTCCTCAACATTATAGAATAAACAGAGAACGGATCAGAAGTAGTGCCATGTGGCATCAGACACATTTTTGTTTTGTTTTTATCCTGCAAAGCAGCAGCCAGCCAGCAGAGGGAAGTGGGGTACCTGATTTCAGGACTGCTGTGACATTTAAGTAGTTGAGGCAGTAAACAGGGGTGGGGGTGGGGGGGGGGGAATGGGAGCCAAGAGAGCTAAAAGGGGAGGGAAGTAATCTATTTACAAAAAGGAAGAGGAAAAGTATTAGAGAAAAGTATTCACAGGCTTAGAAAGTACTAATAAGCTAGGCAGTCTTTATTTTATTCTCAGTTTAGTGTTTAATCAGACCATACTTTTCTTTGGTTTCATCTACTTTGTTGTTCAGCTATTATATTAACAAATTTTCACCTAGAAATCACTGCATTGCTGGCAATAATGACCAAGTTCATCATTTCTCAAAAGTGCTTTTACATTATTTAGGGTTACCATCAGGCCTGGAGAAAAATGATCTGTACCTTTAATAGAGGTTTAATGGGATGTTATTTACCAAGTGATGCTATTTATCTTCATGCTATGAAAAAGACTGAGCTGCACACTTCCACTCAGGACAGGACATTTAAGAGAACAGAGTACTTTTCTCCAAGCCTATCGACAGCCCTATTAATGGCTGGAAAATGCTCTTAAGTTGTTGGCTATTACACAGACTAAAAACAAGTGCCTTTCCTCAGATCCAGAGCCAGGTGTTCCTTATTGTTCCTTTTAACAGGAACAATAAGACTCACAAGTATCAGAGGAAAACAGGGCCCTAGAGAAAAGAGGATAGAGAATATGTTGTTTCTTCAAAAGATTAACTGATAGTAGAACAATATTTTGGAAACAAATGATATCAGGTCTATTTTGCAAGGCACATATTTCTGTTTTATACAGAGGAACAAACATCATTTTTCATTTTGAGGGGGAAAGTTTGAAGCATCATGGAGTAGGGTTGGCCCCTTGAAGCGCAGAAGCATGCCTGCCAACAGGCACGATGACATCACTTAAGGAAGTGATGTCACTATGGCCGGTGGGAGGCACCTGCTGCATGCTGGCCCAGGAGGGTTTTTGCCCCTTGGGTCCATTCCCTGGGCCTTTTCCCCTCACCAGCCAGGTGAGTGGCAGCTGGGAGCAGAGGCTGGGAGAGGGGGGGATCTCCTGCCCCCACCGAGGGACCTGGCAGCCCTACCATGGAGACATATAGTAAAGGCAGAAATATTTATCAACTTTGGGTATAGTATCCTATGTTCAGCCATTAGGAATTGTTGCTTGTTCAGCTCGCCTTCCCTTTGCCCTAACACCATTCCTCATCATTCCTTCTTGCTTTCTATCATCCCATCCAAACTCATTTTAGGCAAAAACACAGTCTTCAAAATTTAATCCAGGGACAAAATTTAAACCAGTTCATCACAATGAGCCAAATGTTAACCAGTCTGTACTAATGAAAAGCACACAGTTCAGACCTATCATTAATAAATCAGCACTCAAGATAAAAATCCTTATTCCAGCAAATCACTACACTGGTGATAATGCTATCTTAAAATTCTCCTGAAAGCTATTGTACCTTTAAAAAACAATAATGTGTAAGAAGAGGGTGACTGTACGCTCTCCATTTCTTACGTTTCAGAGCGATACAATCAAAGAATCAGACTGATAGAAAGGTTAGTGTAATTTTTTACTTAGTTTTGATATCATCCTGTAATGATTTGCTGTTTGTTTTTAAAACTTTTTAAAACCATTGGCTTTGGATCTTAAATTCTGCTCTTCCTTACATAAACTTATAGCGAAAGAGGGTTCTGGTCACAGCCAACTCACTTTCTAATTCCACTCACACAGAGCTTAGGTATTCTCTACTTTATCCAGACTTATACCTTGTGAATAATCATTCTCTAAGATATACACACACACTGCCTCAGGCACACACACAGTTTGTCTGACTTAGACTGAATTAGACTCTCAGGCTTCCACACAGCTTGCCTCTGGGGGCCATCAATCCAGCCCCAGGGCGGTTTATCTGTTCCCAGAGTCCATCATTCCACTCTGATCGCCATCGTTCCAGCTCCAGAGCAGTTTGGCTGCTCCCAGGGACTGTCATTCCACTCCGGAGGCCATCATTCCATTCTCAGAGGAAGATTCTCTAACTCCATCCCACATTTTCATTGCAACTTTTTGGTGCTGCAATGTATTTCAATGGAGCCAAAGCAAGTCAATTGGCATTTGTGGCTCCCATTATATCTAATGGAAATTTCCGGGGGCACCTGCTTTGGGGGTCTATAACTCAGACATCCGAAATCCAATCTTCACCAATGTTGGAGAGTGGCTGGAGGAGAGCCTGCTGAAGACTCCCTGTATGTTTGGCATCTCTAACTGACAAGGGAGCCATTCTATAGCCTCTGGAAGTGACAAACCACACAAACCAAATGACCTGGTTTGCAAACCGAGCAAGTTTGTGGTTTGTGAAACACGACGAACCACAAACCACCATTTTCCTGGTTTGTACCCATCTCTAGTCCACTCCTCACCCAGTTTTCTTCCCACAGCTTTCCATCGATCTCTAACCACATTCTTCATTCCTTCTATTATTCATTGTTAAATATTTCTGGTGTAGTCATAAGTTCTGGAGAAGTATTATGTCCATCTATTTTATTTATTTATTCATTTACATTATTTATAGTCCACATTTCTCACTGAGATTCAAGGCAAATTACATAGTATAAGTCAACACAATCAATGGTTAGGTCATTAAATAAACAATGCAATATGATATAGATGGCAGAAATTGAAAGCAAGAAAAATCCAATGAAGAGCTGAAACAATGCTGAAACAAAACATATTTCATGTAGTGGGGACCACTACAAAGGATGTATATGTACAAGCAGTATGAGAAAAGAGGTAGTCCCATAGATATGAGGGACCAAGGCCATGAAAGGGTTTACTTGTGATAGCCAAAACCTTGAACTGAACCTGATGAATAGCATATGGAGTGACTGAAGAATGGTAGTAATATGCATGCTTCACACAGCTCTTGTTGATAATCAAACTGTGGCACTCTGCACCAACTGGAGCCCCCAAGTTGACTTTCAGGGTAGAACTATGAAGAGTGCATTACAGTAGTCTAGTCAAGATGTTACCATGGCATGGATCCAGGTGGCTAGATCAGCTGAGTCAAAGTATGGGGCCATTATCATTATCATCATCATCATCATCTTCCAGGCTAGACTGAGAGTGGAACTACAAGTGACAAAAGGCACAGGTTGGATACTTGTCAGCTTCCCTCAAGTTTTGATGGGAAATGTAGGCATCCTAGTCTTGCAGCTTGGCTCTCCGACTGCTGTCCAATGGACTTTTCAACTGTCACTTGTCCAACATTCCGCCAAGCTGCCTACATTTCCCATCAAAACTTGAGGGAAGCTGACAAGTGTCCAACCTGTGCCTTTTGTCACTTGTAGTTCTGCTCTGAGTCTGCAGAAGGCATTTTTTGCTTTGTAGAGGACATTTAATCTCAAGGCTCTTGGTTGAGTCTGCAAGGTTCAACTAAACCCCGCTGAAAGTGGGGAGCACAATATCCTTCAATATCTCTGCTTTCCTAATCAGCATCACTTCTGTCTTGTCTGGATACAATTTCAGCTTATTCACTTTCAGCCAATTGACCATGGCTGTCAAGCAGAGACTCACAGTATCAACTGCATCAGTGGAGGATTTGGACAGAAAGATAGAGAGCTGGGTATCATACGTACATTGACGACATCCAGGTCCATACCTACAAATGATTTTTCCTAAAGATTTTACATAGAGGTTAAATAGCATGGGTATAAGATTGTGCTCTGTGGGATTCTGCAAGATAATTCCCACTCTGAAGCTACTTGGTCTGGATACTTGGTCTCCAATAGCAACCCTTTGAGTACATTCCATGAAAAATGATTTAAACCAGTCCAGAGAAGATCACCTGATACCTACTTCTGCCTCCAAATGCCTCAACAGGATGGCATGATCTACTGTGTCAAAGGCTGTAGAGAGATCCCGGAGGATCAACAAAGAAGCATGGCCTTTGTCTACATTCAGCCTGAGGTAATCAACCAAGGCCACCAGAGCTGTCTCCATCCCATAGACCGATCTGAAACCAGAGTGAAAAGGGTCCAGAGCACCAGAGTTATCCAAGGAAACCTAGAGATGGTCTGCTACTGGCTCTCTCAATTTGTCTAGAAAGGACAAATTACAGACTGGGCAGTAACTGACCACATCATTTTTGTCTAGGGATTTTTCCCCCCAGCAATGAGCGGAAAACTGCTTCTTTGAGGGGGGGCACCTTGAGTTAGTGACTGATTTATTATAGACATCAAGGGCTCATGTGTTGTTTACATGATTTTATCAACCAATATGGGCAAGGATCCAGTGTGCAAGTAGTGGCTTTCACAGATGTCAGGATCCTGTCAATATCCATCACTGTTATTGGGTCAAAGTGGTCCATAAGCAGACCAGACACTGTATTAAGCATTTCTTCCACCTCATCTATATTACAACCAGCATCCAGATAAGAGCCTATTCATGCAATTTTGTCATCAAAAAACCTTTGCAAAGGTGTCACAGCTACTTGTCTATTCTCAAGTCAGTAGGGGTTCAGATTTAGCAGTCAGAAAATGTCTAGATAACTTAAACAATTGGTATGGTTATGAATCAGCTGATGCAACGGTTGCAGAAAAATAACCTCTTTTTGCTGCTATCACCACGACTTCATAGGTATTTCTACAAGCTCTATATAGGTACTCTGATTCAGTATGACTGTGAGTTATCCACCAGCATCTTTCTAAGCACCTCCCAGCCCTCTTTAGGTCACTCTGTGGCTTCTGTCCTAACAGCAATCTTGTCAATAGCCTCAAGGAGCTTTACATTCCAAGCTCCCACTACAGTCTCAACAAAGAAAGCATTTGGAATTCTAAAATTGCCCAGAGCATTTTAGAATCCAGAAGTATCCATAAATCTCCTTAAGTGGGCCATCTTTTTGCAGGTGTCAAGAACATATTCACCCTTGCCTTCAGTAGGTAATGGTCCGACCATGTTTCAGGCCAAGTCTCCAATCCTGAAATAAGACCTTCCATCCCCCAAAGGCATAGTGCAAAATATTAAGTCCAAGATGTGGTCTCTTTCATGTGTTGGTCCTATTACTATTTTAGAGAGGCCCAAGGCAACCAAAGAAGCTATAAAATTCTGGGCTGGCCCTGACAAAGAGCATTTAGCATTAATATTGAAGTCACCCAGCACAATCTTTCTAATCATGGGAGCTACCTGGCCAGACTTGTTCCTTTTTGGACAAAGGACCAACCAGATTGGGCCAGACCTTCATTTTATCACCCTGTAATAATTCTGTGATTGGTAGCTGTAGCCTCTAACATCAGTTGGAGCTTTACTGGAGATTGGCTACATCCCTAATCAGTCTCAGGAAAGAAAAGGGCTTGCCTTGCTGAGAAGCTCTCTTAGTTGAAGAGTTTCCTGGAAAGCACCCTGGTAACGCTTCTACCACTCAGGATTCTTATGAGAACATCGAAACTGACTCACTGATAAGGTGCCCTTCCAGCACAGTACTAGGACGATAACGATGTAACTGGGTGAAAACCCTGCACCCATACAATTTGGCAAGCAGGGAAGAGATTCAATCTACGGCAGTATTTGGTTATTTGCATTGTTGACTATGGATATTACTCTGGGAAAACAGATAAGTAGTTAATTGTACCATTATGCAATTCACTAGTTACTCTTTACTGTTTTATATAAAATGCATTTCTAATTAGCCAAGTTTTTGATTACTTGTTCCACTCAGGATCTAGTGAACATACTACATTTAACCTCACCTGTTAAATTTGCTCCCAGTGTTCCCAAGTCAGCAAAAGGATCAAGTGTTTGGGGTTTGGCTTGATGTGTTGGAGTACTATGTACTGATCCTGTGGGGCTTGTAGCAGCTGATTTACTCCCCATACCTACGCCTCCTAAGAAAAACAGGAAAAAATAATGGTTTACAGAACTGAAATGGACATGATTGTTGTTTTACATACATCAATCCAGTCACTTCAACATTATACAAAATAGCTAAAAGTTATAATTTGGAAAGAAAACATTTGACAATGGTCACACTGCTGAACATGTTCTAGCAGCCACCCAAGCAATTTTTGGCAAAATCACATTAGGATGGTAATCCCTTAGGTAAAAAAGGTAAAGGTAGTCCCCCGTGCAAGGGACTGAGTCATTACTGACCCATGGCAGGACGTCACATTATGACGTTTCCTTGGCAGACTTTTTGTTACGGGGTGGTTTGCCATTGCCTTCCCCAGTCATCTACACTTTACCCCCAGGAAACTGGGTACTCATTTTACCAACCTCGGAAGGATGGAAGACTGATTCAACCTTGAGGTGGCTATTTGAACCCAGCTTCCACCAGGATCAAACTCAGGTCGTGAGTAGAGCTTGGGCTGCAGTACTGCAGTTTACCACTCTGCGCCACGGGGCTCTCATTATTAATCCCTTAGGCTGCCTCATTAAATCTCACCATCAAATGAACAGACGGTAAAAGAATTCAACTTTATGCATGTTCTATGAAGTGGGTTTTGACAATTGCATAAATGTAGTTAGCAGCATTGGTTTGTGTGCCAGTTTAGTAGCAAAGAAGCCGTTTGATATATTTACAGCACAACTCTAAACAAAGTTACTCCAGTATAAGCCCAATAATTTTAATGGACTTAGACTGGAGTAACTCTGCTTAGAATTGCACTGTTAGACACTGAAAGAGACACATGGAAATCCCTGCATGAGAATTGTACATTTTGTTCAGATTTTTGCGACATTTCTGAGTAGTCCTTCCCACCCCCCCGACAGTCTTTTGTTTCCAGGGTAAAAACCTCTTGGAACTTAGTTATGTTCCATTTTTTAAAAAAATAGGCCACCTTTGGCTGTATGTAATGTTCTTATCGTCACATATGTTCATTATAAGGTAACATAAGCTACTTGGTCACATTATGAGAAGACAAGATTCTCTGGAAAAGTCAACAATGCTAGGAAAAGTAGAAGGCAGTAGGAAAAGAGAAAGACCTAAAATGAGATGGCTTGACTCAATAAAAGAAGCCACGTCCTCCTGTTTGCAAGATCTGAGCAAGTCTGTTAATGATAGGATGTTTTGGAGGTCTTTCATTCATAGAGTCGCCATAGGTCAGAGGTGACTTGATGGCACATAACACACACAAGCTACTTAAACAAGGGAAGTAAGTTGGTCAAGGGAAATAAGTTGGTCAGTGTCCAAGATAATAGATATACACTTCTCATAACAAAACTGCTTTTTAAAAAGAAAGAGCACAAGGTGAGAACTGATTTTAGACAAACCTGATTTTCCGGGCCATTCCCAGTCACTTGAAACATCTGGTTGAATAGAAACAGTTGGTGTACTAGAAGAAGCTAAATAAATGACCATTGCTTATTAATACAGGGTTTTTTTAAAAAAATGAAAACCATAAACACTTATTAGAAAAGAGATTTAGTCTTTAAGTGACATCATGGAAATTTTTTCTTTAACTTTATTTGCTTCATGTGTAACCTACCTTTTTTCCCAATGGGAGCCCAAAAGCGGCTTACATCATTCTTCTCTACTCCATTTTGTCCTCACAACAGCCCTTTGAGGAAGGTTAGGCTGAGAATGTGTGACTGTGCCAAGGTCACCCAGCAAGCTTCCGTGGCACAGCTTGAATTTGAACCTGGTTGTTCCAGGTTCTGGTCCAACACTTTAACCACTGCAGAGTTGAAGAGTTATTTCCCACCCCTTACCCTCAAGTAGGGTCACATGTACACGCAACTGTACATATATTGTATTTTAAAAAAAATTCTGAAACACTGTGTACCTTGATTAGTCGCCTTACATATACTCATATCATTAGAAAATGTGAATATTTCCAGCCTGTCATCCAGAAAGCAAACATATTTGAAGTAAGCAGTCCAAATTAGTCAATTTAAATGGACTTTTCAAATGAAGAAATTGTCTCATGCAATCTTCAGATACCTGAAGTGAAATAAGCCCACTGAACTTTTACAAGATAAGTGCTATAATTTACAATATTGGCTTACTTCCAACCATGAAATTTGAAAAACTTAAAGGCGTAAGATTTTGAAGAGGATGTGTGATTTCTGCCAATTCGTCCCCTCCTGATGTGTTCCTGGAGGAGGATCATTGGGTCCTCAGAGATTCTGCAGGGAACAAAGTGGGGTCTTCTCTGTGGGGAAGGAGGGGTCTGTGGCTGGATGCAGACCATTACACAGTCCAGTTCTGTGCACATTTACTCAACTGTGTGCAGGTCACACATTGAAAAAGCCTACAATGACAAGGCAAGTGCCAGGCAAGAAACAGCTGTGTATTCTTAGGCTTGTGAACAATCAGAAGGGTTTGGCTTGTTGCGTCAAATTTCTAAATTTAGAGATCATATTTTACTACCAAATGTGATCCAAAAACTATTTAAGACATTGTAAGACAAATAGTTTTACCCGATTTTATAAATTAAATGATTTGCAAATGTAGGCAGTGAAGATTAATAACCTTTCCTAATAACTCAAAGGAACATTAGAGCTTGCTTACCCAAGTTAAAAGGATCCCCTTGCACTGTAGGTGAAGGACTTCTGGCTGTTTGAAGAAAAGGGTCAGCAGCTGCATTTGATGAACCAAGGAAAGAGCCTAAAAGATCTGGGGCAGGTTGCTTAGGACTTCCTCCAAATGGGTCAAAAGCAGTTGCTAAAAGAATAATTTTTTAAAACACACACACAGCCTAGTTTTAATCACAATTCCAGTATTAGTTTGCATTCTTTGTCCCAAATGATCCTATATTGTTCTTAAGTTTTATATCTCCTTGTACTTATAACATAACATAATCATATTAAGGAGAATTTACAATTATGCCAAGTCAAATGCTATAAGATTCACTTACACACACACACACACACTCCATTTTACTTTCATCTTCAGAAAGGAAAAACAGAAGTGGCTGAAAATAGAATGACAACCTTCTCCAAAGTACTTTGGAACTGGAAGTTTATAAAAGGATGTTTAAGTTCTGACTCATGCACTAGGAGGACCAAACAAGAAATCAACACAGACAATATCTCCTTTCCACAGTAACCAGAAGAACCTGGCAATAAACCTCACCAAGGTTATATAACTTTTACTGTGCACTCCTGAACAGAGTTACACCCTTCTAAGTCTATTGAAGTCAATGGGCTTGGAAAGGGGTAAGTCTGCTTAGGATAGCACAGTTATATACTTAAAAATCTTCCTTGGCTTACATTAGGAGGGGCTTTTTTTCATTTTATGAGCACCTTCCTTGTTTTTTTGTTTTCTTCATTGGTTATGTACATAAATCACAGTAGTTATATAACTTAGGGAATTTCTTTCAGTTAGCATTTCTTCTTTTTTCATCACTAACTAAAAATGTAGTTGTAAAGAAGCTACAAGATTAGGGGGAAGTCATATAGAGAGACAAAGAGGCTAAGGCTACAATCCTATGCATACTTACCTGGGAGGAAGGCCCACTGAAGGACTTACTTCTAGAGTAATATGCATAGGATTTCCCTGCAAAAGGGGTCTGTTCCATTGTAACAGAAGTGACTCAGCATGACTGGACACTGGCGGATGCTATTGTTCCTTTTTTTTCTCTTCAGGAATCAGACTGTGTGTGAGAGAGAGGACTCTCTTTGTCTGACTCCTCCTTCTCTTTCTGTGCCTCTGTTCTGTCTTTCCTTCTGGTTTTTCCAGAAGCAAGATGCTTTCTGCAGAGCTGTCCTGTGCAAGCTTGGTCAGTGGGGGTCACAACTGCTTACTGAAACAGAGTGACCAGAATGATTCAAGGCTGCATACATTTATGGTTTATTTCAACCCTGAAATTCCTTGTTCACATAAACAAATATTAATTAATAGCCATGGAATAGCAATGCTTCCAGCACCAATTTTTGAATCTTAATTGCATAAAGAAGCCCTTAAAATGGAAGGATCCTCTGTCTCTCTTTTGATCTAGACCTCTATCCAGCAGCCATAACACAGACAGAAGTAATTAAGATTTAAAGAGAAAAAAGATCAGGTACCACAGATGTTAATGATTACCTTCTCCTATCCTTGGGGACAAAGATGGGGATGCAGAAGTTACAGACCGTCGTGGAGTTGAATGTGCAGATCCAGTCCCACCCATCTGAAAGACATCCTCAACAGCTGTCTGTGCACCTTGGCTTGGACCTCCAGAATGACCAGCTCCAAAGAGATCATGCAACAAGTCAGAGTTAGAAGGGGGTGCAGTGGGAGCTGATGTAAAGTTTTTGTTCATAGGGCTACCATCCAAACCCAAAAGGTCCACATCTTCAGGGGGTGGTGGACCTGGTGGCTCTTGAGGCTTTTTGCTGTGCTTTGGTGCCCCATGGAGTTTGTCAGTGCTAGTGTTACTGTGCTGACTGGAGAGGGACAAGAGTTCATCATCTGACTGCTCACTTTCTTCATGCACCAGGGCTGCCCGATCTTCAGAGCTGGGGTGTGAACTGCTTCTCTCAGATTTTTGATCTAAGTGGTCAAAGTTTAAAATTAGTTCTTTTCATATTATATCGAGAAGAAAACAAACTTTTTTACAAGCCACATGTGGAAGCAACTTAAATCAGTAATAGCCAATATTTACAATTTAACCAAAAGTACCTGCATTTTAATGTAACAGAAAATGGAATTCTCAGAATACAAAATGGGGGGAACAGAAGTCTGATATTCAATGATTTTCCAAGGGCTATTGTTATAACCAACTGCAACAAGGATAAGAACAAGATCTGCCTAGCATCAGATGTTGGGCAGATCTCCAAAGATCTCTGGAGTGAAGAGATCATAGTGAAATCCAGGCTTGTGCAGGTGCTGGCCAGTTCCTTCCTATAAGGAAAAATGAAATTTCTCTCCCCTCACCCAACAAATCATTGCCAAACTCATAGAATGTAGACAAGCAAGGCAATGTCAGAGAAAACACACAGCAACATTTGGATTTGTCAGTTGTGAAAGATAAGTTACTGGACATGAAATCCCGTTTACCTTGCCAGCTGAGAGATGACAGGAATGCACCTTGTCCAGCAGTCTTTAGGTTATCTTGTGATGCCTCTCCAGGACCTCTGCCTATAATTTACAAAGAGTCAAAACATACTAACAAGTAGGAACAGAAGAAATGCAATCACATTTTATACTGGCATGAAAACTGGAAATGATACAGAAGAACAACATAACTTTACCTGCCAGGGAAAGGGTATCTTGGAGTTCCTGGTGAGAAGAAAAAAGCAAGCTTGGGTTGATGTCTTTTGTTGTAAAGTTCTCCCAGGGAGGAGTCAGGTCAGTCTGTCTGTCAGCAGATTCTATTTCTATCTCCAATATAACATGAAACAGCTGGGGATATTTCTCTGGAGAGTCACATGCATCCAATTCAGGTCTAAACATTGACAAAAAGTTCTTCAAATTAAAATCAATTAAACCAAACCATTTGATGAACTGTTAAAACCAAATCTTGTGAACCAGCCCGTGTGCATAGAAACTACCTGCTGACAAATGCTCCAACTGTTACACCTAGTCAGAGACTCCCTTCAGCAGACTTGTTGCTGAACCTATCTATTCACCCTCCTGCCTATTCACCCTCCTGGCCAATATCCAATCTCCTGGGTTCTTCTTCTGGAAACAGAGGGAAGAAAATAAAGAAACTTTCATGGTATGACTGCTCAGAGAACAGGAAAGGGACTCTTCAACTGGTTGTAGGACTGTATGTAGAGATCCTAAGGCTTTGGTGGGCTGTTTCATCAGTTCATGTGTGAATAAGCCTATACATACTAGCCGGAAAGGAGGGGTAGATCATACTCCTTGACTTGGTTCCTTTACTTGTTCTTCTAGCAGCCACCATGTGTAGTACACCTTGGTGCAGCCACCATGTGTAGTACATCTTGGTTACTCTTGCTTACTACTTATTTCCAAAGCATATCAGTTGAACTTATATAAACAGTTCATTTTAAGGGCAAGAGATGTATAAGAATATGTTAAGCTGCCTTACACCAAGTCAGCCCATTGATCCATCCAACTCAATATTATCTACTTTGAGTGGCAGCATCTTTCCCAATGCCTTCTATCAGAGATCTTTTAACTCAAGATGCCAAAGATTAAAGCCAGGATCTTCTTTGTACAAAGAATATGCTCTGCCACTGAGCCCTAGTCCTTCCTTGTACTTTAAACATCAAATCTTCTCCACTTGCAATTAAGTCTTAACAAAAACAACTCTGGATGGGAAGGGAATAGTCTGTGTTTAGTTCTAACTTCAACAGGCATCTTATTTGATTACTGACAGGAATAACAAGTGATAGGTTGGTTGGTTGGTTGGTTTTGGGGGTGGGAGAATCATGCACACTGTTTAGAAAGCCTGAATTTATTTTAGAATATTCATTAATTGCTTTCATGAAAATCTACAGCAACCAGTTCTTTATAGATTTTTCTTCCTGTACCTTTAGAAAAAGCTGTGTAGGCCTTCAAAGAAACTCAGCAATGAACCAAGACTAAATTGCTTCATAACAAGCCACAAAAATACCGATACAACTTTTTATTAGGAGGGAGCAACATATCTGCTAATCTAGGTTTAAATGCATTTCAGTAACTTCACAATGTAAATATATTCTGCAGTACTCCTAGTTTACTCTGCCACATCATTCATTGAAGATCTTCAACTATACGGAGTAAGTATATCTCACTCCATTGTTGCTCTCATTTGCAGGATACTTACTTATTAAATTTTAACACCGTTGTTCCTAGAGCTATGAATCCAGTATGAAATTGTATCTGGAATATTTGTGTGTTTGACATCTAGAAGCAAAAAAATTATTAGGATTTTTTTTTTAACTCAAATGTGTAAAGAATTAGGCAGACAGTTTTACTTCACTGGAACTATGTCTATAAACAAAGGAGCTTTAGTTAATTGTGGTTTCTGGATCTTTTATTTTTGCTTTATTGTTGGTGCACCTTTGAATTTTATTTTTATAGCTTTTCCCCCTAATGGTTGTATGCCAGCCTGTTTCACCAACCATGCGGTTAAAAAGCTGGATGGTATAAATGCCTTCAATAATTTAAGAGAAGTCATGTCTTTATCAGATCATAAAATATCTTACAAATAAACAAGATTTCAAATTACACGGAGCTCTTTTTTTGGAAATGTGTGTTCAGCTCAAGAGTTTGAACACAGCTAGCAATTTTATGTGATGTTAACTCAGAAATGGAAGCTTCAAGTCCAGTAGAACCTTAGTGACCAAAAAGATTTCTAGAGTATAAGCTTTTGAGAATCAAAGGTCCCTTTGACGCTTGAAAGCTTATACCCGGGAAATCTTGTGGTCTCTTAAGGTGCTACTGGCCTCGAATCTTGCCGTTCTGTTGCACACCAACATGGCTATCCACCTGAAATTATCAGAAATGCAAGTGTTTTTTGTGAGCCCTTCCTCCTCCTGCCCTTGCAACCCAAAACACAACATAGTAACAATTTAAATGAAATGTAGGACAAACATATTGTGACTATATTTAAATAGACATTTTGTTGATTTAGAAAAATTCACTACTATCAGTTAGAAAACATTGTTCAAAATGGATCAATTTTAGATCAGAAGATACACTCTGAATGCCCGGACTTATGTCACTTGAGTTAGGCAAACTTATTAAAATGGAACCATTTTGCACCAACTCTTGTTGTATATTTTAGAATTAAACCTTACTCCAAGCTGGCTGATAGCAGGCAATGCTCCTTAAGCTACCCAGCCACTTTCACAGAAAATCATGACTGCCAGTCTCCAGATGTATTCCCACATATCCCAGAATTCTAAGTTTGGGATAGAGCAGAAAAGTGTTACATCTATTCCCTCATTACTGCAGAAACATCCTACTTTGGGTTAAGAATAACAGTCTACCCCTCACAATATGGATGTATCTTTAGACCATTAAACCATTTCATCTATTTTACTTATTCATTTGAAAATATAGACTAATTCATACTTTAGCTTGAAGTCGTCCCCCAATGGTTGATCGCATGTGGTAGACAGAAATTACTACATCGCCATGAACAGTGACTCCTAGTGGAATTACAATTTTCCCTTCTTGAACACGGAACTCCCTAAAGAAAAATAAAATAAAAATATCCCATATTACATTCATAGGACAAGTCAACACATAGTTCACTCAGAATCAAAGTGTGACTTTTTCTCCAAAAGTGTTACTTTAGGGACCCACTTAAATATTGGTATCATGATATATTTTATAGTTCTATATTTCAGGGGAGGTGTTGCAATCCAAATGCTAACCTCAACACCACAACACAAATGCAATTGGTATCTTTTCTCAGTTATAACTTGCATTTTAATGGCATTTCCCTGCTTAATCCACAAACCTATGTGACAACTAGAGAATGCATTTCCCACAAATAGCATTTTGTGTAGATAATTCTATGCAAACAATGTATACCCTCACCTGCAACACAAGTCTGTTTCCCTGCATGGACATGTGATGATAAACACCATCGCCCAGACTTACTTGGGGAAACTGGTTGCAGCCTGCAGGGTGAGGGGGACACAGTATAGCATTCTCTCAGGGAGGCCCAGCACCCCCCTGAAGACTCCTGCTGGGCAGTGCATAGTCAATCGGGGCCGGCTATCGGTCCTCGTCAGTGGATCTTGGTCAGCACAGCAGCAGCTAAGTGACAATGGTTAAGGAAAGCAGCTAAGGAAAGCTGCCACAATGTTGGTGCAGCAGCTGTTGTCAGTGCAGCAAAAGCACACAGCAAGGAGCGGGGGCGGGCAGGCCACAGCAGCAGGGCCTCAGCAACTTTCTCCAGCAGGCAGCAGCTTCCTCCATGCCTTCTCCAACACACCTGTGGAGGGTCCTGGCCATGGTACAAGCAGCATCGGCTACTTGTTTCTCTCCCCTTCCATAAAGGGAATGATTGGGTGGCCATGATCCTGAAGCAGAAGCCCAATAGGGTGATCCCCGAGGCAGGCCACCTTTGCAGGGAGGGCAGCATACTTACAGGGGCTGGCTCATAGGCAATAAATCTTTTTTAAAAATAACAAATAAATAAATTAAAAATAAATAAATAAAGAGGAAGGAGGCACTAGAACAGGGAGAGTTCAGAGGGGAGAATGGTAGCCTTACCCCTTCCTCCCCACCCCCTCCAACTTGCCTTTTAGAGGGCAGGTCAGGCATGTATAGCTTGTGGGAGAGGGATCCCTCATTGTTTGGGCAGACCACAGCTGTGCTTCCTAAAGGGGCTGTGGATGCCAATCCAGGCAAAAGGGGTTCTAGGGCACGCAAAGGGGGTGCCAAGGCCAGCACCCCCCTTGTGAGGCCAAGGAAGATTGTTCATAAGCCCCACCCCACCCCCCACGGCCCAGTCCAAAGAAGGTCACACTACCATTCACTGTCTCTCAGGGTTCCCCAGGGGCAGGCTACTGCAGCCACAGGCCAGAGCACTCTGCAAGGCCTTCCCCATGCCTTGGAGCTCCTCTTGGACAGAGTAGAGCAGCTGGCAGTGAGTAAGGCCACTAGGGTCAAGAAGCATGCCTTGGGAGGTCAGTGAGCTCAATCACCCTCCAGCAGTTTCAGTAGCCCCGAGTGAAGCAAGAAGAGCCACCGGACGGGCCAAAGGGTGCCACATTGTGCTGAGGAAACAGACAGCGGGGGAACCACAGCTGAGTCTTCTTCGGAAGGGAAACTGGTTGACCCTGAGGAGGAGTACTGGGGGGTAGTAGCCAGTGTCCCTGGCCTACCAACCTGGATGTTTTGGAGGAGGTCCCAGAGGGCAAGCTGGAGGTACCCATCAGGAGGTCTAGGCAGCCGACCAAGCTGAGGCCACACCTGCTACCTTTGCATCCTTCACAGTTGATGAGGACCTACTTGGCATGTAAGGTGCAGGAATAGATTCTCAACGGGTATTATGTGGACATTTTCACACTGACAAAACGTGAGGCTGAGGATGGGAGGTGCGCTTTCCCTTCCAAGAGGGATAGGAAGGAGCCCCAAAAGGAGGCTGCTGAGCGTACTTCTGGCAATTGGCTGAAAGGCTACACAGTCTTTATGGGGGTCGTGCAAGCTCTGAAAGGGGCTGGCATTTGACCAATCTCCTGGGCAATGTTTTGAGGTTCCAGGACCTTGCTAGGGACAGTGCAGCCTTGGAATATGATTAGGTCTTTTGAAAGAGGAACTCTCATAACCCAAGGTCCAGGTGGGACCTCACCAGCCACAATTATAGCTGTGGCTTTTGGGGCCCCACATTGGGAGGGGGGGTAGATGGCCAGCCAGACACAAGCAGGTCAGAAGCCTTTGCTGGGAATACAAGCTGGACAAATGCCAGTGGCCTCACTGAAGGTTTAATCACATTAGCAACAGTTGTTTTGGCCCTTATCACTATCCTTCCTGCCTGTGCACAGCAGCTGTTTCAGACTGCCTGGCCCTCAGCCTGCACCTCCTATAAAGAAGGAGGACCTGGAGTCCCCTCTGCCCAGGTCACCAGCTCTGGGAAATAGTGGGGCTGCCCTAGGTCTGGGGTTGGCACACAGTCCCATCAGGCTTGATGCCCTCTGCCCTCTCCTACTCCACTACCCTGTCAGGGTAGTTTACCTTTGGGAGAGGTTCACTCGATTTCCAGATTCCCTTTACTAGCCCTTGGATCCCTGCAGTATCAGACAACTTTAAATCAGCCAGGGTGGTGCGGGACATTGTGGTGGCCAAGTTTGCTGAGGAAGTGGCCACTGGCTGGGTGGCTGGCCCCTTTGATGCCCCTCCTTTGCAATATCTGAGGGTCTCCCCACTGGAGGTGGTTCCAAAGAAGGCCCCTAGGGAATACCACCTAATTCATCACCTTTCATACCCCAGGGGCAGCTTTGTTTTGGGGCCCCACATTGGGAGGAGGGGTAGATGGCCAGCCAGACACAAGCAGGTCAGAAGCCTTTGCTGGGAATACAAGCTGGACAAATGCCAGTGGCCTCACTGAAGGTTTAATCACATTAGCAACAGTTGTTTTGGCCCTTATCACTATCCTTCCTGCCTGTGCACAGCAGCTGTTTCAGACTGCCTGGCCCTCAGCCTGCACCTCCTATAAAGAAGGAGGACCTGGAGTCCCCTCTGCCCAGGTCACCAGCTCTGGGAAATAGTGGGGCTGCCCTAGGTCTGGGGTTGGCACACAGTCCCATCAGGCTTGATGCCCTCTGCCCTCTCCTACTCCACTACCCTGTCAGGGTAGTTTACCTTTGGGAGAGGTTCACTCGATTTCCAGATTCCCTTTACTAGCCCTTGGATCCCTGCAGTATCAGACAACTTTAAATCAGCCAGGGTGGTGCGGGACATTGTGGTGGCCAAGTTTGCTGAGGAAGTGGCCACTGGCTGGGTAGCTGGCCCCTTTGATGCCCCTCCTTTGCAATATCTGAGGGTCTCCCCACTGGAGGTGGTTCCAAAGAAGGCCCCTAGGGAATACCACCTAATTCATCACCTTTCATACCCCAGGGGCAGCTTTGTTAATGAGGCCATCCCGCCTGAGTTGTGCTCGGTTAAATATGTGTCTTTTCATTATGTGGTCCAGCTGGTCTGGTCCTGCAGCCCTGGTGCCCTTAGGGCCAAATGTGATGTCAGCTTTCCAGTTGCTACTGGTACATCTCAACGACTTCTGTCTTCTTGGCTTTAAGCTTAACAATGGGTGGTACATAGATAAGGGCATGCCAATGGATTGCTAAGTGGCTTGTGCCACCTTCAAGACTTTCAGCGCATTCTTAGAAGGGGCTGCAAAGGAACATATCAGGTACCCACATGACACCCATTACTTGGATGACTTTTTAATTGAGGGTCTTTCAGGCAACACAGCCTGAGCTGACCGCCTGGGCACCTTCCAGGCTCTAGCTCAGGACCTGAGGAGTCCCTCTGGCTCAGGAGAAAATGGAAGGGCCAGCCACTCAGCTGGTTGACCTTGAGATAGAGCTTGATTCAATCCTGGGGCAGACCCCTACAACAGGCTAAGGGCCTGCAGGAGCTCATTTGGCAGGTGCTGTCCCACCACAAATGCCCTCTTAAAGAGCTCCAATCCATTATAGGGCACTTGAATTTTGCATGCTGAGTTGTTTCCCCTGGGAAGGCCTTTTGAGAACACCTTGCCATGGACACAGGCAAAGCCGCCACCCCTCACCATCACATTCACTATACTTAAGGAGGACTTGACAGTTTGGCTCTCCTTTCTCATCAACTTCAACAGGGTCTCACTATGGCAGGATCTGTGGAAGTTGGGGTCTGACCTACAGGTGCAGCTGCTGCAGGCAGCATAGGGTTCAGGGTTTACCTGGGCAGGGGAGCACTGCTGCACTTGGAAATGGCCTAACACCTGGGTGGGGTCAGACATCCTGAGGGATTACCCTTACCTGGAGTCTTTCCAATCTTGTTGACGGTGGTCATGGGGCAAGAGCACCTCAAGGACAAGCAGGTTAGATTTTGGTGCAACAATCAGGCTGTGATGTGGGTGTTAAACAGGCAGTCCTCTTGCTCTAAGTGGGTCATGCGCCTGGTGCACAGGTTTGTGCTGGGCTGTCTTTCTGCTAACATTTCCTTCTTAGCCCAGTATGTAGCAGGTACGGATAGCATCAATGCAGACACAATTCCAGACAGATAGGTTCTTCAGACTGGCCCCGGCCACATGTCACATTCCTGACCCGTTTCCAGAGGAACTGTGGGACTTGAGAATGCACCATAATGCAGGGAGTACTCAATTCAGTTGCGCTCTCCACTCTCTGCACCTATTTGGCAGCTGCCTCTAGCTTCCTGACATCTGCAGCAGTGCTGTCAGCTTGGCCAGCTGGCCCATCTCTGGGGCCATGGTCCTTTGCTACCTGGTTCAATTGAAGGCGCAGGGCTTCATCCCTAGGACCATGGGCTGTCACTCGGCAGCCGTTTCCTTCTTTAAGGATCTCAAGTATCCTGAGGTAGCTGCTGGGCATTTCCGGTTGGCTTTTGAGGCCCAGCTGTTTAGGACATCCTTCCTGCTGGCCTTTTATGGGGCCTTCCAGTTGGGGCAGCTGGTTTCCAACTCCCATTGGGACACATGGGGTGGGCCCTGGGGTTCCTGGACATCTCAGTTGCCACACCCAGGGTTCATATCTTGGTAGTCTTCACAGTTGGCACAAATCAGTCTGGATCTGTGGTCATAACATTGTGCACTGGACTGGTCTCTATGCTTCACTGTCTGGGTGGGGTCAGCAGCTGGGAATGGAAAGGGCCATCGATGTTACCTGGATCGGCATCAAGGGTATGCTGTGGGATGCGCTGATGCCTATGGTCCTTAGTCAAGCTAGACATCGTGGCCCTCCCGATGCGTTGGTCATCAAGCTGGGGGAGAAGAACTTGGGCAAGAAGCAAAGTTTGAACTTAAGATCTTCCATCATAGCTGACCTGTGGCTCCTCTGTGGAAACTTTCCTGGAATGCACCTTCTACGGTCAAACTTGTTGGAAAGGTGCTCTTGGAAGGATGCCACTGGCCATAGCAGGATAGACCTGGCCAGGATGAAGTTAGCCAAGGCAGTAGAATATTTTGTGGAGGCAGGTGAGGGTACAGTGATCCTCCACCCAGACATATCTTTCCGGCGGGAGGTGTTATTCCATCCTGACAGGGTACACGTGTCCATCTGAGGGCAGGACATTTGGTTGCAGGACATTTGGGATGGACTGCAGTGTTGGTTGCAACTTCAGGAGCTTTGTGGGAGCCATTTTATGGCTCTTGTGAAGGTTTTGGCATTGGGTGCAGATCCTTTTGGGGGAAGCTGGGCCAGCAAGCCCTGCTTCCCCATTTTGGGGGTCCTCTTAAGGGATCTTGGGAGTGAGGCATGGCAGGCATGCCCAGCATAAGAGCTGTCAGGGCAGCCTCACACCCGGGTTGCAGGGGATCCACACAAAAGTGTAAGCCCCCATGGTATCCTACTAACTGTCATTCTGTGGTTCCCCCCCTCAGCAGGGGTCTGAGGAGGCATGGGGGTCATTGACTGGTAGGTGGATCAGTTGATGCTTGGATCTGTGCCCTATGCAACTCCAATGCTCCATAAGCTGTATACCAATAAAGCTGTGGCCTCTTTTAAATCCAGCAAGTTGGCCTGTGTGTTCTGCTACCTTGCCCACTCCCCGTTCACGCATCACTGCTAGGCCTGCACTCACACATTCCATGAGCCGCACCGTTTGAACAGAATCTCATACAATCATTCTGAAATATATCATGTTTGAAATAGCCCATAATCAAAATCACATTGACTGCAAAATTCAGTTCAGAGAAAATGATCCAAGCCTAACATAATGGGGACTCACTTCATTCGTTCATATTCTTGAGAAGTTGTGAAGATTCTAGTTTCTCCAATCAGAACATCACAGAAAGGCCGGCAGCCATTTCTTTGCTTGTTGAAACAGGGCACTGGGCTGAGAATCACTGTTTTGATGGTCAGAGGCTTGCAATGAGGCTGAATGGGCTTGTCTGCTATTAAATCACAAATATACCCTATGTACCTGCCATGGAAAAGAATATCATAATGATTCAAAGACACAGTTCACACAACTGCTTTCTGCCCTTCAGCTCCATAATAGAGGCATACTTGGTACTTGCTCAGTTTGCCACAACCTAACATTCTCAACAGGAGAAATCATGCCATCAAGGGACAGGAATGATAGACCCTGGTAATTTCTTTAGAAGTTCAAGGGAGAAAATGAGCATACGCATCTTGCTAATCTTGATGCACTTCATTTAAAAGCTACAGAAGTGTTTTGTTTCTGTCTCCTGACACTGGCTTTTTCATTAAATCAAGCGTTACAGCAACATGTCACACATAAATGTAGTCTTACAGTGCAATCCTAAACACAGTGACATCCTTCTAAATCCATGGAAGTAAATGGATTTAGAAGGGTCTGATGCGGTTTAAGATTATAGTTTACAGAGCCAAGCTACAAGTGACTTTTTTCACGTGGAGAACACTTGATAGTTTTTGCAAGTTTTCCTAGGAACTGAAGTCCAAGTGTCCTTCCCCTCACTGTTAGAATCGCTGCCTGAAGAGCCAGAGAAAGTCGGCAGCAGCAGCAGCTTTTGCAAATTGTTCCTCCAGTCACAAGCCTGCTCTCAACGATCTTTGGGAGCAGGCTGCTGCAACTTTCTCCCTGGGCGTCCTGCTCGGCTTCACCGATATGTCAGCTTTCTCCAGAGCAGCTCCCCAGGAGCAAGATGCCCAGGGAGAAAGTTGCAGCTTTCCGCCCACAAAGATCATTGAGAGCAGGCTTGTGACTGGAGGAACAATTTGCAAAAGCTGCTGCTGCTGCCAACTTTCTCTGGCTCTTCAGGCAGTGATTCTAACAGTGAGGTGAAGGACACTGGGACTTCAGTTCCCAGGAAAACTTGCAAAAATGATCAAGTGTTCTCCATGTGAAAAAAGTCACTTGTATTTTAGCTCACAGATTAAAGCCTTGCAGCTTTGCTGAGACAAAATTTAATCCAGAGATTCTTATGGTATCTACAGAAGTCAAGAAGTGAATTCCTATTCCTGTTTATTCTGCAGTAGTTCCATTTTAATGGGACTAAAGTTGGAGACAGTGTCACTGGAGCTTCTGTAGGTCAGCCACTACCTTCCCTCGCCTTTATTCCTATATTCTTACATGTACCTGGCTTCAGAGTAAAAGTTCAGTCAAGCATGTATGCCCTCTTCAACCCCTCTCCCCTAAATAGAATTATCAGATGCATCTTTGTGTATGTATGTTTTAATTTTTAAGTCAGTGTTTTTTGCTGTATGGAATTATGTGTGTGAGGTGTGAGAGAGAAAGAATGTGCATGAGAGAAAGTTTGTGGCTTCCTGACTAGGGAAAGCACTCGCCCCAATCTGGGAGGTGTGAGGGATGAATTGCTTTATGACTGACATAAGAGCTAGGTGGTCAGAGTTGTGCAGATGCAGCTTCTCCACAAACAAATTAAGAAGTTTCCTCTCTACATATGTCACAAATGCAGGAAATAAGTTCCCACTGTGGCCCCACAGCTGAATTTATACACATACACCCAGTCTAATTCCCTAGACCCTGAGTGTTGGAATATTGCCTTAAGAACAGAAAGCCTTAAAGCACATGTCAAACTGGGACAGTGGAAGCCTGAGCTGAAAGCACTTGAGCAACAGTGGCCCACCCTTTCATTTATTCTGCACATCTGCCCTCTGTCATTTACATATCTGAACAACTTAACACATTTTATTATCTTTAATTTTGATACTGAAAAGAGTTGGGAAGGGTGGAGTTGGCTAAACTGGGATCAAAGTAGCAAGGAATGGCAATTACAAGAAGAAATCACATAGACAGGAAATGTGTGTGCTATACCTTCTGTGGGATGGCCAAAGTATTATTCCAGGTCGCTTTGAATTTAGTAATTGAATGGCAGGAACTGGATTAGAGAAGAGATGACAGAAACAGAACATTGCACTGACCAGGACTGCTGATGCTACACGACCATCCTGTCAAATAAAATGAATGAACATCCATATATATTTGTTAGATAGAGGAATATATAAAGAGTAAGGGAAAAGGGATAAAGGGTTGGAAAACTGTTGGAAGTCAACAAAAAGGGGGGGGGGAAAGGGAGGGGGTTAGAAAGTGGGAAATGGGAAAATTGATTGTAATGTATAAACATTTGATTCTAACCCAATAAAAATTTTTCAAAAAAAAAAAAAAAGGAAGAATCTTGCCATCTAATTCACCTTTTTTCCACTTCAGGCTTACAGAACTATTTGAGCAAAAACCTCTCCGTGGGGAAGCTTCCTAGGCAACATCAGAAGCTTTTATGCTGCTTCTTTCCAAGAAAATATGAACAGAATTGGACTGAAAAATCAGCAGTAAATATTTGGCTGAAAGCTGATAGTCTAAATATTATCTAAAACGTTCAGAGGTGGTAAAGGAAGGTTATTTGTTTTTATATAAATAGAGCCTTGTAGTACTTTAAAATATTTCATGTCCCTTTGATTGAGTTATTCACAATTTTTCTTCAGAATTTTTATGTGTATTACACACATGTGCACATGCCAGACTAGCAAGGACTCAGTATGTGAATCTGAGAAAGTTTGTGATAATGCCAGAATCAACACTTATTAGCTCTTAAGGTGCCACAAGACTCCTGTTTCTTTTTGCTGCAACAAACTAGCACAGCTACTTTCCTGAAATTTTCATATAGTAGATTTAATGGACCAAGTGCTTCGCAAAATCTTTTGTTCCATATGCAAAGAACTAAAAAACAGTTAATCCACACAAGTGGCCATTGATTGCACCGCCCACTAATGTCCTCAAAAACTGCACAGATCCCCCATCTATCACGTAACATGCGTCTTATGCTTTTCTCTTCTTTGGCTTGCGTTGTATGTTTCACCTTCAATGTGAAAGCCATCAAGAACCAATCCTGTGTGCCAGCATTCCACATGGAAATTAACATTTTTAAGCTTCTTACTTCACATTTCAGTCAAATCGTAAGGAAGAATTCACACACCAACAATTATATCACCCTGGTGACTGCTGGCACCACTGCGCAGACTCTCCATGCAGCTGAGTAGGCAGGTTAAGCTTACAAAGCTTATCAACACTACAGCTCCAGCATGTAACCCTGCCAAGCCCTGAAGTCAACAGGACCCACGTCATAATCCAGAGCGACACTGGAAACTGTTATGATGCTAGGAATTCCAGAAATTTAACACCTGCAATAGAACTGGGTTTTTATTCTTGATATTATTAGTATTGCACAACATAGATTTT
Source organism: Eublepharis macularius (assembly GCF_028583425.1). Taxonomy (NCBI): domain Eukaryota; kingdom Metazoa; phylum Chordata; class Lepidosauria; order Squamata; family Eublepharidae; genus Eublepharis; species Eublepharis macularius. Next base: position 76,153,253 of record NC_072794.1, read on the forward strand.
AGCAACTTTTTTCCTTATGAAACTATTTTTGGGGTTTTTAAATGCATGTTTCTAATTCTCTGTTCTTTTAAAACAAAACAGTTTGGTTTTTTTTACTGGACATTTGTAAAAAATGCTTACTTACTGGTTGACTTACCATACAGTGGATGACACAAACATTTTTGGGGTTCTGCTGCAACCAGTTGTGCATGTTCTTACATACAGCATAGAGGTTATGGAGGCTTGGTGCTTGTCTAACTGGCCAACTACATTCAGACACCTAAAAATCACAAAGCAAACAGACAGATTTGAAATTTCATAGTAGCAATTTAGGTCATCTAATTTAGGTCATGCATTTTAACTCATTTGTATCCCATCTTTCCTCAAATTTATATAAAAGAAGAGTTCCAAATATACTCCCATCCAGTCTAGAATGTCTATATTGTTCATGGAGCAGCTCCTGCTCTTCCCGTATGGACTACTTCATGTTCTGTGCAAATCTGTCTTCCAGGCCGCACCTTAAACTCTATTTAGCTACCACCAGTTCCTTCATAGCATTCATCTTACAGAGCAGAGCTATGTGCAGCATATGTCCTCAGCTGAAGTCTCTAACCTCTCCAGTCTCTATTGATGCAAAGGTACTTAAACCTTACTTATACTTACAGAGTGTTTATATTGCAATATGTTCAGACCCGGGCTTGTAAAAAATATGAACAGCATTTAGATTGATAAAATGAGCGATTGAGAGGCTCATGGTAATTATAGACAAGAAGAGAAAAGGTTAAACTTCTAGCTTATATATATTGATATACATTAAACTAGGATGCTAAATGGTTCTAAATTTTAATTCTAGCATGACTGCTTTTAGACATTCCAGATGTTATTTTTGGTTTGTTTGGTCTGAGAATGAGCCTTCAAGGAGTCTTCAGACTATGAGCCATGGCCAGTTTGTGTAAGAAACTGCAATTTACTGCAACATCCAAACTGGATGAAACAAGTTTTATTTATTTAAAATGTTTATATACTGCTTTTCTTTTTTTCTGACACGCATGCAGAATGGCACCCTTAAGCAGAGATCATCTCATAAACATTAAAACAGCAAGAGGTTTAAACCACAAGTGATAGCCAGACCAAAGAAAAGGGCAGGCAATTTCTTTGAAACCCATATACCCAGGATAGCCATATAGCTATATGCCATATAAAATGAGTCCCAATAATACTTGTAACAGGATTGAATACCTTGAGAAATACTTTGATACATCATCATGCCAGCAGAAATCACTTACCCTATTATGAAACCGGGCACTACGGTAAGACTTCGGTGACAAATTGAAAACTGTGTAGTGGTCAGGATGTCTCGAATCCAAGAATGTCCGCACGTCCTCAATATGGTTCCTAAATCCCAGTTCAACCCCTTCAGCAGGAAAAGACATCACTAGGGGGGGAAAAAGTCAAGTTAATGCCCTAAACAAGAAAAGGAAAACATTACATTCAACTTGCACACTATTGCACTGCTGAATACAGTAATGTCTTATTATTCCAAGAAATTGATGTACTTACCAATAATTCTTGAGGTAATATAAGAAATATCTAGCTCTCCCTTGGTGTAGCTATAAAGACAACAAGAGATAATGGTTATCTAAAAAGTGTCAGTTAAGAAAATTTAGAGACATATTCACACAATCAAGTGCCTTGTATCTGTACACTGGATGCCCTATATCTGTGAATTCCCTCATTTTCCTAGTAGCTGGAGACTCCTATAGTGTGCATTAATGACTTAACTTAAAACACTGTCCATTATGTACCCACTTTTTTTTAATAGTTTCACTTCTGATCATGTGGTTGGGTTTTACAGTGTTGTTGCATTTGCTTGGTTTGACCCAGATTTATGAGAATATTTCATGGCAATGAGCCACTGATTTTTAGCCTAGTCCCATTCAAAAATACAAAGCACCATATATTAGGGATCAGAACCATATATTAGGGCTCACATACAAGAGTTGGAAATACCTGAACATTATAGTTATCTACAGTCTTAACCTAATTTCTAACATTACAAAGGACTCAGTAATTATGCACACAGATTCCTAAATTCTTATCTACAGCCAGCTATACAAAAGAGCTCCTAGATCCACTACACTAATGGTTCTTCAGAACCACGGAGGTAATGGCAAAGGAGACCCTCATTGCAAAATGTATATCCTTAGTTTTAAAAAGACCAGTTGACAGACATCTCCTCTTTAAAAAAATGCATTAAAATATGGCCATTTCTTGTGTACCTTATTTCAAGGAGTTGGCACTTAGAGAGTTTTGGTCCCTCACTTTGGAGTCTAGATGTTAGGGATACAGCACATTACTTTTCTTTCTTCCCACATTCACTCAGCGCAGTGTGTGGGAAGTATTCCCAGTCTAGTGGGGAATGAGTCACAAATCCATTTTACAAGACAATTTTTAAAAACTCATTGTGAGGGAGCAAGATGCATACACTTCCTCACTATAATTAGGCAACAACTGACACCCCAATTTGTCTAGGGTCCTACACTAAACTTCTTTAACATAATCTGTCCACTTACACTCCTGATCCAGCTTCAGCTCTGCCTCAAGTCCATCCCTGTCCTCATCAAGCCAGTATACAAAAAATTTAAAATGGCAGTCTCCATACAATTTCATGTGATTGTGCAAGTTTATTGCAAGTAAAATCTATGTAAGGCAGATGGTAGGAAGTATTGTTATATAGGCCGTCGTGACACAGGCTTTTATTTAGCGCTAAAATGGCGCTATTTCCCGGCAAACACCCACCTTATTCCAACACTGAAGCGATTTTCTCTCTTCTGCTTTGTGCTTGATAGTCGCGCTATTTTGTGCCTCAGTGTGAATGCCTCACATCGATGTATTTCGCCTCGCAACGTCCTATGCCCTCCCTTCAATCCCAGAATCCATTTCTTCCTGCGACTCCCCTTTTTTAAATTTTATTATGTCCTTATAACGCCATAACGCCATAACACAATGCAAACTTTCTGCTGAAGTAAAAATGACTCAATCGCCATGGCAGAATCTTCAGCGAGGGGGATCACGTCAGACAGAGAGTTTTCTGCGGGCAAAGGGCTATTTATATCATTTCAAAGTTGGAAAAACAAAAGGGTCGTAATGTTTTGCTCTAATGGAATGTTTATATGCTGTTATTCCGTTATAGCGGAATTAAACGCCAGAATAATAAAAAAAGGGGGGGAGGAGCTGCTTCTGTGCGGTTAGAGAGAACAGAACAGAGTGCTTCGGTGTGGACAGCTGGTGGCGCGAAGAGCCGTTAGGCGACCCAAAGAAACGTTACTGTGACGATAACAGGTAGTACGCTATATGCTGTAAATTTAACGGAAGAGATGCCCGTGTGATGACGGCCATAGAAGGAAGACTTGTAAATTAAATAGTTTTATAAGTGAATGTCTTGTGCAGCAAGTCAATCCTCTCCCATCCTTTTAAAAATGTAATTTAATTTCTTTATAAAAATTCAAACACAATGCAGCAATGGTACAACACATGATATGCATGCATGCTCAAGCCCAAGTCCAGGCATCCTCTGTTAAAAGATTATTTTATAGTAAGGATGGGAAAAATCTCTGCCCAAAATCTTGGACAGACACTGCCAGTCAAAGTAGATGAAACTGAACTCAATGGCCCAATGATCCAACTTAGGCCAATTTGTGGTTCGCGAACCAGTGGTTAGTGAAAGCTCATTTCCATGAACTTCCACGAACTGGTCTACTGGTTCATTTGATTCGTATTAAAGCGGCAGTTTAAATGGCCATTTCCCTGGGGAAATAACCATTTAAACTTTTCCTGCCTCCCCTCGCCGCATACCAGCTGATAGTTTAAAGGGACCTGTTGCTTGCAAGCGGCAAGGCCCTTTAAATGGCCCAAACTCCAGCCCCAGCCCCCCAGCCCAGCCCACACACACTCAGCCCCATCCCCACACTTACCTTGCTGCTGGGGTGGTGGAGCTGCCCTGTGGCCCACGGCCTCCTCCTGCAAGGGGTGGGAAGGCCATTTTTGGCCTCTTCTGCTGCTGCATGGGCCACAGAGCAGTGGAGGAGGCCGAAAACGGCCTCCCCGCCCCTCAAATGGCCGCCGCGGCAGCCATTTGGGGGGTGGGGAGGCCATTTTTGGCTTCCTCTGCCACTCTGCGGGCCCGCGCAGCACCAGAAGAAGCCAAAAATGGCCTTCCTGCCCCTCGCAGGAGGAGGCCATAGGCCCGCAGGGCACCTGGGCCGCGGCCTCCACCACCCCAGCAGCAAGGTACGTGTGGGGCTGGGACTAGGGCTGGGGCTGGGGTTTGGGCCGTTTAAAGGGTCCTGCTGCTTGCAACTGGCAGGTCCCTTTAAACTATCAGCTGGCAAGTGGCAGGGGGATCCCAGCTGATAGTTTAAAGGGACCTGCCCCTTGCAAGCGGCAGGAAAGGTCCCTTTAAACGATTAAATGCCCCTTTCTCTGCTGCTAAGCAGCTGAAAAGGGGCATTTAAACCCCACGAACCACAAACTGGTTCATGAACTTGCACCAGTTCGTGGGATTTCATGGTTCACGAACCCTATGGTTCATTTTTTTTTGGTTCGTGCCCATGTCTAGTCCAAAACCTCATTTCTCCATAACAAGCACTGCAAAACTATGGTTTGGTAGTAGAGTTGATGTTTTAATCTTTGCAATACCTGGCAACAGACTGCATAACTTTAGTAGATGTATCTTTTAGTGTGTCCTTCAAGTTATCCTTCAAGTTGCTGAAGAGTCTCCCTGCTCCTCCTTTGACCATGTCTAATAGGCCACCCCCATAGCTAGACTCCATGTCAGGGGATGAGGCACCTAGAAACAAGAAAATCACACACAAACTGTTTTGCAAGTAATCAAGATATTTATTAATAAATGCAGTTAAACAACTTTTCAGTTGCTAATTAGAAATAAGGAAACAGGTGTAAATTCTAGCCACAATCTCCAGTAATTAGTTGGGTAGGGTGGGGATTTTTGCTGAGTTAGTAGTTTCAAACACTGCAGAAGAGAAAGGGAACAAGTTTGTGTCAGAAAGAGCAACACTGAAAATGTGTCCAGAAAATATCATAAACGAGGGTAGGGGGGTCCAATTATAGCTGGGATAGTGAGCAAGGTATGATAGAAACCAGCCTGGCACAAAGGAAGACCAACTACAGGAACCTATGTAGCCAGAAAGACACAAGCCAGATCTTTCTACAGTCAAGGAACAGGAGAGAAACAGCCATAAGACCTTTGCTACCAACAGGCAGCAAAAGTTAATCCAACAACAAAATTTATGCTATAGTCAAACTAGTTAAATGGAGATCATTGATCTCTGAGCATCTTTTAAAGTAATATTATAGTCATGTGGGTCCCTGATTCATAGAAGAAGGCACTCCCCCTTTTTTTGCCTCTCTTCTTTCTTTAAACAACAAAGGAGATTAAGCTGTAATTTTGATTTAAAATATGGAGAGAATCTCATCAAGAATCTCACAGAGTCTGGTCTGTTGTGACTGTATCTCTAATGCAGGGTCCACTATAGTAGTATCTCAGGTTGCAAGATATGTCAAGGAGTATCACTCTATATTGGAGCTATATACTGTGTATTTAATAGCTTTGAATTGCAAGCAGGCAACAATTGTTAGTATTTATTGCGGGGAGGGGAGTAATCATCTTCATTGCCAGCCATACCTCACAAAAGCAAAAGGCAGAGAAGACCATTTCTGCCAGCTTCCCTAAAAAATAGGTGATAAATGCTACTTTTTATATTTTATCCACAGTTTGATTCAGTACCTATGAAAGAATATGATCTGTGCTCACCCCAAGTGTTAGCTGGACCACACTATGTTTTTAAAAAGGTTTCTCCAGATAGGTCTTCTAGACAGACAGACAGACAGACAGACAGACAGACAGACAGACAGACAGACAGACAGACAGACAGAGCCTGTAGCATCACATCTTGTCTATATTTGAAAAGGCAGGTTGTTTGCAGAATCAGTGGTACATGCCTAATGGAATTCATTGTGACATTCACACCCAGAGACATACCCAGTGACTTGATTCTTTTCCTCCCTCCAGAACACATTTGTAGGTCAGCGCTTATAAAACACTCTATAGACATCCCCAGCTCCAACTCCAAAAACAGCAAGAACTAATTTTTCCAACACCCTCTGTTATATCAGTTCCAACTCATACCGATCAGATCACAAACTGTGTTTTGTATTTACTTATTTTTAGATTTCAGATTTTTCTGTAATTCTAGGGCTTTTCTCAGACTGTGGAAAGATCCGTCTTGTGTGTTCATTGCTCCAATTACTGGATTTAAATATTCACAGCTTTGGCCATACTAGGAATTAGATATATGTTTTAAAAAGATAACCAGTAGTGCTACAGCAACAAAAGATGTGTGGATGATCTGGTCATGCTATCCAGTTCCCTGACACAAAGAGGCTTATGAATTGGACCCTTCTTTTAAAAAGACAAAAAGAGCAAGACAGAACAGACATTGTCTAAGTAATTGTTTTGTTTCCACTAATGCAGAGATATCTCTTGGCTCATTCAAAAATAAATACAAAGATAATAGATTTTAACTTTTGCACTATTTGAAAATCAAAATGCGAAATGTTCATTCAGTTGATTTTTATTAACTTTCCAGTCTCTAAAATCTTTCCAAAACCCAATTCCATGCAGAATTTTCTTTTGACTTTTTCTGAGTAGAACTTATCAGCATCGGGCTACCATTTAGAGACATTTGTTGTTATGTGGCTTAACAGTCCAGCTTGATCAGAGAGATTCAGCAGGGTATGAAAAAGTGACACTCTCTAGCTCATGGGAAGAGGCAAGTAAACCATTTGACACCAGTTTGTATCTGAAGATAGAGAGAAAGACTTTTGGAGCTGAAGGTGAGCCATCTTGGAGCTCTCTTTGGCAAGAAAGCAAACAATACAAAGAGAAACACTTACGATCGTCACTGCTGTCTTTTATCAAAAAGTAATTAAATTCTATATCCTGTAGAACTTTTTAAAGATTGAAAACTTAGGAAACACGCAGCTGTATTATTGGAATATCTGGAACAAATATTGATCTCCCAGTGTGCTTTGTATGGCTTGAAGATTTCTGTTAGGCTTCTGACAGCACAATCCTACAGGAGGAGAGTGTCACTGTTGACTCTCTTGAACTTCTCAGCAGCTTTCAGTACCATCAACCACGGTATCTTTCTAGAGAGGCTGACTGAGTTGGGAGTGGTTTGGTGGTTCCAGTCTTACTAGACTGGCCAATTCCAGGATCTGCTACTCAGCCCCATAGCATTTATGCCAAGGTGTGCCACAGGGATCCATCTTTGCTGTCTAACATCTACATGAAACCACTGGAAGAGACTGTCCATGGATTTGCTGTGCAGTGCCAATATGCAGATGATACCCAGTTTTATTTATGCTCTTCAGCTAGTTGGATGGGTCTGTGGCAGACCTGAACAGATGCTTGGAGAAAGTAATGGGATGTATGCAGACCAGTAAGTGAGCTCAGTCCAGACAAGACTTAGGTGCTATTCGCAATGACATCATAGATCATGGACTGAGGAGTCAGCCTGTCCTTGAGGGGGGTTACATTCCCCTCAAAGGATCTGTTTCATAACTTGGGGGTGCTGCTGGACCCTAGCCTACATCTAGAGGTTCAGGTCTCCTATGTGTAACATAGAACTTTTTAATGACTTTGGCTGACACACCATTTACAGCCCTTCCTTAAAAAGCATGATTTGGCCACAGTGATCCATGGTCTAATCGCATTTAGGTTAGATTACTGTAAGGTGCTTTACATGGGGCTGCCTCTGAAAACTGTTCATAAATTTCAGCTGGTCCAGCATAAGGCAGCCAAGCTATTGTCAGGGGTTGGATACAGGTATCGTATTTGGAAGAACACACTTGTACATTGCTGGAAGCCAGGGCAACTGGTGGTACAGGAGCACCAAGGGATAATTCTTTGTGCTGACATTGGCAAGGGCATAACTCAGCTCTGAAGTATTATTTTAGGTAATCCAGCAGAAAATGATAAAGCACAGCATCAGGCATTTAACAGTATCTTAATTTTTACATAGGATGGGACATTCTTCTATGTGCCAATATAACTCTGCAGTGAATTTTCTAAACAAAAAGTCCTAGATTTACTTTTAAAAGCATGAGTTAATATTAAGCCAAGGTTTCTTATACAGGAACATTATATTTTGAGGTTCGGACTAGTGGTTGGATCCAATAGAACCACAATAGAGCAAGTCTACAAAAAGGATTCTTTCCAGCTCTCCCCTTCACAACCAAAAAGCTACTTTTGAAGTATGGCAAACCCTCAGGAATGGCATAGGATGCTACATGGAGGCCTGCTGTCAGAGAACAAAGTAAACAGAAATCTTCTAACACCCCAACACATACGTACGTATTATTGCTTGCATAAGTTGCAGAAGAACTTGTGCAAGAGATGGGGGAGTGATTTTCTGCCAATTTCCTTTGTGGCTGCAGTCCCCACCCCACACCAGTACTGGATACCATGTCACTCACAATGGTATTTTGACTATCAGGAGTATTTTTGAGGGTCACAGTGTTTTATAATTTACTTGGAAATTTCTTATCAAACTGAGAATGTTTAGCTTGTAGTGCACCCTGTACCTAAGCCTCTTCTACATCGGGGACTTAACTCCTCACTTTCCATGATGTCAAGCCAAAAGGCATGGAATCAGCTTGTATGCGGCCATTCACACCTTTCATTTTTGGTCAGCATGGCACCATTTTTTTTTAGTTCACACAGTGCCAAAATGAATCAGGATCATGAGTACTTAATTAACATCACTAATGACATCATTTGTGATGTTACACCACCAGCTCTTTCTTCCTTTTTTTTTGTGTGTATACACTGAATCGATGCATTGTTGGAGCACTGGATCTATTTCGTGGATTTCAGCCTTTCTACCCATCCCTTTGTTGATCCTGATTTGCTAATTTGCCTGCTCCTCTTTTTCTTTTTAAGAAACTCCACATGTGATTGGCTGTGAGAATCGCCTATTGGCCAGTCAAACAGCAGAGACAATAGAGGGGAGAATTCAAGTATGAGCTTGAATCACTCATGCAAATAATATTTTTTTTAAAAAAAAATTTAAAATAATATTTTTTTAAAGAATTTTATTTTGAAGTGATCATCTCATCAGAGCAGCAATGCATCACTGGCAAAGCCCCATTCCTGCTTCCTTCTCTGTTGCCCCCAAGCATCTGTTTCTCCACCCTGGGATAAAAAGAGAATCTAAAAGTCAATATTAAAATCTTTATTTCTGACACCCAAATATTTAGCCCCCTATACAATATTCTCACCTATGCAAAATCAGAAAGGATAAAAAGGGAACTTCCTGATGTGTGCTTTCAAAACAACAATTCATCGATCCTGCGCTGGACTTAAAAAAAAAATTAAGAGGAAAGGGGAGGGGGGAAAGATGGAAAGGAGAGTAGGGGGTAGAAAGGAGGAGAGAGGGAGTGGCTAGATTGATGAGAGTAGCCAATACTCTCATTTCTCCAGTTTGGTGCAGTGGTGCATCTGTCCAGTTTGGTGTAATGGTTAAAAGTGGTAGGACTCTAATCTGGAGAACCAGGTTTGATTCCCCACTCCTCCACTTGAAGCCAGCTGGGTGACCTTGGCTCAGTCCAAGCTCTTCCAGAGCTCTCTCAGCCCCACCCACAGGGTGATTGTTGTGGGGATAATAATAGCATACTTTGTAAACCGCTCTGAGTGGGTGTTAAGTTGTCCTGAAGGGTGGTATATAAATCAAATGTTGTTGCTGTTGTTGTTACAATACAGTGGGCTGGCAAGGGGGAAGAGGGTGGAACACCAAAAAAATAGAATAAAGAGTATGCACAGGGAAACAGTCAACCACAAAGTAGATTTTTTAAAAAAGTCATGGTATAAGCGCTCCCAGGAAAGCTGTAAAAAAGCCACATAGTGGCCAGAGTGACTACTCATGGCAGCAAATCGGGTGTAAGGTAGTCACAAAAAAACCCCTACAGTACAGGAACCGAACCAGTGAAATTGGCCCGTGCAGAAGGGGTTCTAGGTCAGTCTACTGAGAATAAACTAAAAAGTGGTATGTTTCATTAAAAGGAATTTAATTTCAAATCTCTAACAATGCTGTTGATAGCCTGTTAAACATAAATTTTACTTTAAGCTGGATATCTTAATCACACACACTCAATTTTGAACAAGGCTACAGTCCTATGCCTGCTTCCATGGTAGCAAGTCCCACTGAAAGCACTGAACAAATGTGCATGGGATCAGGCCACAAAATTTACAATAAAGTGGATGTTATGATCAATACCACTTCTGAACTTTTATTCTTCTAGCCAAATGGACCTCATTTACCAATTACATAAAACTAGTTTACCACAAATTAAAAACATCTGTTTATATGCATTGGTGCCATTTTATTGACAGGAGTGGAAAAATTCAATGTTATACCTATTTACTTCCTTTACTGCCTGCCTTTTTCACTGAGTCTCAAGACAACCTAGACACTGAGAGTAACAACAAAAGAACTGTAGGGAAAAAAGCACTGTGTATTCTCAGACAGACTGCTAAGTGGGTGTGCGTGTGTTATGTGCCGTCAAGTTGCCTCCAACTACAGCTGAATTATTTGTTTCTTCTGCATTCTTCAATGAAGCCTCCAGAAATCTGTTACCTGCAGCAAGAAACTGTTGTCTAGAAATATATGTTTGTCTTTATTATAAGATCTGGAAAGATGAAATTAAACCATATTAAATGAGGTGACTGGTATATGATTTAAGTTTGTGGAATGACTCATGATAGTTCTAAAATGAAAATAGCGTTCCTGTGTGATCTGCATGCACTAAAGTTTATACAAGCAACAAATGCTCAACTGAAGGGGACAATTTACACGTCCTGCAAATGCCTCTCCACTCGCTCATTTATGAGCAGATGTTTCTGGCATTATAATCACTAACAATTGGGACCAGAAATGTTCATGGGGCTCAGGTTTGATGTATCTTTACAGAATGAAATTCTTTGTAGTCATTTCTGTTACTGAGCAAGGACAGGAAGGAACTGAATAAACAGAGCAATGTGTTAAGTGCTGGACCAATTAACTCACAGCAATAGGCAGCCACCAAAACAGCTACTTAATATTTACTGGGCCTCTATTGTGTAGCAAGCATTGCTCTCTCCTTTATGAAATTCCCATTTTTTTTACTTATCCTGGTACACTCAATTAGATTACTTTGAAGTATACCAATTATGTAATTATATTTTATTTTTCCAATTATCCATATCCATATTTTCCAAAGCCCTTTAATACCTACTGATCATTGGGCAACAGTGAAGCTGCAGAAGGATCTCCTAGTGCTAATATCAACTGGTTCTGCCCCTGCCTGGCATGAAGATGCACAGAGGAACAATAGATGATTCAAGATCCCCGTCTCATTCCCTCGTTGCTTGTGGAAGAGACAAACAGGGGGCAGGGAGGGCTTATATGCCCTTCCCTAGCACAGGTTCTCAGACTGTGCAATCCTATGCAGTGTTACTCCCAGAGTTACTCCTATCCACTGAAATCAATGGGTTTAGATAAGAGTACTGCACAGGATTGCACTGAAAGTCACCACTGTCTGCTTGCCTTTTTCATGAATCATGAAACTACATGTAGTTCTAATAGTCGAATATTGTAATATTTTACAAAATTTATATCCCACTTTTCTATCCTCACAAGGGCCACCAACACAGCTAACAAATTAAAAACATGAATAATAAAATCACATCTTAAAAAACCATTAAAACCAGCTGAAGGATATCCTAGTGTCCCAATGCACAGATTATGCACACAGAGACATTAAGCTACATATATTCAGTGGTACGCAATGATTCTATACATTCATCTGCTAAAGAAATTGCGATTGGGTAGCTTGAAGAGCTCAGAAGTTAGTGCAAGTTTGAAAAACCCTACCCTGTTCCCTTTCAAAAGGTTGAGGCACTTAAGAAGACTGATGGAGGAAATCAGAGAACTGAATTAAAGAACTACCAGTACATGCAACGAGACACCCACAGGCCACAATAACGGTTATGGTTATGTTTAGCTTTTGGCTAAATAGAAAAGAGTCTAACCAACTTTACTGTAGCATAAACTTTCGAGAACCACAGTTCTCTTCGTCAGATGCATATGATGAAGAGAACTGTGGTTCTCTTAAGCTTATGCTACAGTAAAGTTGGTTAGTCTTAAAGGTGCTACTGGACTCTTTTCTATTTTGCCACTACAGACTAACATGGCTAACTCCTCTGGATCTATAGCTTTTGGTTATCACTGATAAAGGTTTTGCGTCAATCATTCAGTAATCCAGAGGTGTATATGGGAATGGTCTTCCTTTTATGAAGGGAATGTGCAATTGCCTGAGCTTCTCCACTTTCATGTGCTGCCATTTGCCAGCATAACATTGTTATGATCTGTTTCTCAGATTTTTGAAAGCTAACTACTAATCTTCCATTTTCTTTATTTGATTCACAAGCAACTTTCTAAATAGATATTAATTTAGGAATAAATATCAGCAAACAGGCCCATAAATATGAAAACAAGTCTACAAGAACAATTCCATGAGTTATTGCTTCATTAACTATAATCTCAGTTGCAAATTGATGAGCATTTGCACATTAAGCTCATTAACCTTTTTTTAATTTATGTATAAAATGGGCAGAAACATGTATAACATGAATAACTAAACATTTTTTAAAATTAAAATTTTCATTTTGCAAAGGCCAAATTAAGTCCTTTGGTTCTCTCTCTTATTAAAGAGCAGGTTAACCAAAAGACTAACCATATTATGTGCTACGCTGGGAGATGATACACAAATTTCTGACTTTCTTTAGGCTATTATATTATTTCTCTTCTAAGACATGTACAGTGGATGGACACCCCCCCCCCCAAATCATGCCTAGAAGCAAATTAAAAGCTTTATCCCAGGCAAACCAAGACACCTTCGAATCCTGCTCTGATCAGTAACAATTAGAAAAACACTAGCCTTTTTGAAGCCTTTCTTCTTCCCTTTCTTCAAAAGAAGGGAAAATCAAAAAGGACATCTATGAAACTTTGAACTTACAGTAACATACAATAAATCAATGCTATCATAAATATATGTGCCTGTAAGGGGTGCAGGACTCCTATCTGGTTCTGCTGCAACAAGCCTAGCACCCCACTGGAATTTCTGAGGAAGTCAGGGACTCCTTCCTGCCAGGAGGCTTCTGAAAGCATTCTTTACATTAATGAAGCTGCTTCTTCTGAAGAGCCTCATTTGCTCTGCAAGACCCAGCTAGAAGCAGCTTAGGTCACTAACTACACACACAAGCACAGACAAAAAGTAACATGAGATCTAAGTAACAAGTCCAAGATTCTTTAATGTTTCTCACTGACAGATGCAGATTGAAAAGCAGTAGCATTTTTTCACCCCAAGCTAGAAGCTTGATATCACACAATTAATTCAATATTATTGTACTACAAACAGGATTCCCAAATGCACATTCTAGAATTTAGATTATTTTAACACTGTGCAAAGATATCCAACTCACCTCCCCACACAGCCACTTAATAAGCAAGTTATCATGAGAAATTATTTGTTTTGCCTCAAGGAAGTGTTTTCACCACACCCACACACACACACACACACACACACACACACAAAACACGGTTGAGTAGTTGGTAAGATTATCAGACTCTTCATCTGACAGTTGTGCCTTGGTATTCAACTTCGCTCACTAGGAGATTGTTTTAAAAATGCAGTGGCAGCACATCACTATATGAAGAATGCTTATACATCAAAAATGAAGCTCTCAAGAGGAAAAAGGAAGCCAACATCAGAAGTACAGTCATTGATAAAACTGTTCAGAGACACTGCGAGCATCATTTTTTTTAAAGAGCACGTCCATATACCACTTCCAGGAAACAACAAATAATCCACCAGTAACTACTTTCTACAAACCATGCCAATCTGAACCCAGACCTCTGAAGAACTGAATAGCTTCTCATTACCAATCCTATGAGCCATCTGGCTCTTCAATCTAGTGATTTAGCAAAAAGTAAAATGCACGCAGCATGTCAGTTAATTCCACTGGCTATGTTTATCAGGACTCCTAGAATGAAGCGGGGGGGGGGGGGAGGTAGAAAAATCCCTAATACACACACACTCCCTTCTGTGAAGAAATGGACTTGAAAGAGTGCTTACATGGTGCTTACAATGGCACTGTTAGTCACTTGGGGGAAATTCAGTAGGATTTTCTAATATCTTCTTTTTATGCACCTTCATATTTCAACTCCACAGATCCATCTAGGCAGGGAAGCAGGCAGGATACACGTGCTTTTACAGAACGCAAAGTAACTCTAGGGCCAGACTAATCAGGAAAGCACCTTGTAGAAATTAGTAAATTATTTATTAGCAGCTTTTGATTACAAGGCAACATCAATATTGTCAAAATATCCTGTTATTCTACACAATTTTTACCACCACATTGTTCCCGGCACTGAGACAACCCTTTCCAAGAGACACTCACTCATAGACCTGCTGACCAAGAACCAGATCTCTTTTGGGAAACACTTCAATTACCCTTCTCAGACTTTCCTCAAAATTAACACTAGCTTATCTGTGTATCATGAAGATCATCAGCAAGAGGGATAAGGAGCCTCCCTCTGCACAACCTGAGAACAATGCCCTGGCCTCGGCAGCTCCGCTGTGCCTCTCCTCACCCCTTTCCCTATCAATTAACAGCAAAGTGTGACGGCTGGGGTACGTTTCCTCAGTAAGTGGCCTCAAGAGCTTGTTAAAATTGCAGCACTTGGGCCGTCTAAGGTTTCTGCTCCTTCGGAATTACAGGATCGCCTGGATGATGTCCAGCTCCACCCCGCCCCCAGTACATGCCTGGGCCTGGCGGATCTTGCTGGGGGAGGAAGGTGGGGCTGTTACAAGATCCCCCATCACTCTCTCGCTCGCTCACACACACACACACACACACGCCCCGCGCCTCCGCACAGAGCAACGAAGTTCGACCCGCTACCTGAGCTGTCCATGGTGCTGCAGTCGAGCGGCTGATGCTGCTGTCGCACTGGGCTCCTCGCTGCCGCTGCCGCCGCCACTACCGCGGGGATCACCCCTTGTTTGCTGATGCTGCCGCCGCCTCCGCCGGTTCGCTCCCGGCTGCCGCAGAAGTCACCGTTGCTGTCCACCAGCTGCAAAGATTCATAGCCATCATTGTTGGTCTTTTTCCGGTAGCTCCCGAGGAGGCTCATGGGCGAGTCAGGGAGGGAGAGAGTCTGCACTTGACATAAGAGGGACGCGGGGAGGAAGAGGAGGACGAAGGGGAGCTCACAAGTGCATAACCTTCCCCCTGAGGCGGAGGCGGCGGCCACGCACCCAGAGAGGGGCCACAGCCCCAGCAGGGCCTTGCTTGCTGGCTGGGTGTGTGCCGCGGCCCCCCCCCGCCCCTCTCCTCCCGTCCCGCCTCTCCGCCTGGCAGCGATTGGAGCAGCCTTGGCAAGGCACGCCCCGATGGCGGCTACAGACAAGAGCGGGGTCCTTTCGGCTGGGAGCCCATTGCTTTCTGGAGACGGTGCCCGGAAGCAATCCAGGAGGCGGCTTGGCTGTGCCTGCCTGGCAGCTGGGCTTTCCGATCCAGCAAAGAAAGGAGCAGTGGAGGGGAACAATGGAACATCGCCAGGCGAGAAAGTGGCAATGCAATCAGAGGGTTGTTTTTTCCTTCCAACGTAACTAATCCAATTGAAAATATGTCTTGAAAGGACTTGGTTTGTTAAACTTCAAATTCCAGAGTCCAACCGTGGACGTGTGGCACTTATAGCAAGAGTGAACAGAACACGCACCAACATCACCGTGTTTTCAATAGACTGGAAACTAAATATTGTGGCAGCAAACATCATACTAACAGGAAAGCTGAACTTTTTTCGAACTCCCACCACACATACAGGTTTCCATCCCCCACTCCCTAACCTATCTTGCCTCTGAATCCTCTTTTCACATCTATTCTCTTCCCGTTTTAGTCCATTTCTACACTCGTTAAGGAAAGGGCAAAAAAAAATTACACAAAGAGAACAGAAGGAAAAATGCCACAATTCTGATACGTAATGAGGAAATAAAACGAAACAAAGAGCAAAGTTGATGGAAATGCATCTCAACCACATTCACAGAATAAGATTGTAGAGCAATGGCAGTACGGAAGAGCTGCGTGCCAAAATCTGAGCCCAGGTGTGATTACACAGAAGCTAGTCCCATGGGATTCCACTGGGCTGGTTTCCACGTAAACTCGAGCTTTATCCAGGCTAGGAGGAAATGGGATGTAGGACTCACATAAAGCCTATTTCTAATGGAATTGCAGCTCAGATTCCCAGTTACTCCTGGGGGTCCAGATATTAGTGGTAACCAGGAGCACTTCTTACCAGTTTAGGCTGTCTCCTTTTCTAGATGTGGGCTGCAATCATAAGAACATTTTTCTAGAAGTAAACCACATTGAATAAAATGAGACTTGTGTTTAGACCTGTTTAAGGGCCAACTTAGACATAATTTAAACTGATTTTAAAATGTGGCAAGGCCAAACATGGTGGGCTGAGATGTTCTTGTTTCCTCCATGTGTTTTTCAAGTGCTGAAACAGCCATGAGGGATGTGGTCTTTTGGCATTTGAATAAGGCTAGGGAGGGGGCAGGAGTGCCTCAGTCTGCCACACTGCTGGCCCAATCAGAACCAGGTGCTCACAGCATTTTTAAATCTCTGTAAAATGATGGCAGCATACACAAGTCACACCTGTGGTTGTCACATCTAGTTTAGCTCTCTGATTGCTCCAAGAAGTGACCACTGCTGGTAACATCAGGTTAGCTTCCTGTAATGTGTTCTAAAGATTGTTTGTAAGTTACCAATAAGTTAGAATATAGCTGGAGCAGTGTTTTAACTGATATGAACCATTCTGAATTTATAACTTTACTAGATCCCAGCTGGTAACTATGCTCAGTTAAAAGTGCTGGTTTTGACCTTCAGAACCATAAACAGTCTGTAAACAAGATACGTCAAGGACTGTTTTCTTCCATAAAAACTATTTAATCAAGTCATAGTGGGACCTGTTTCCCCATCATATTTTTAAATTTTATTTTTATTGACTTCAATTATACCCCACGTTTCTCCCAAATGGGAACCCAAAATGCCTTACAACATTCTCCCCTTCTCCATATTTAACCTCACAACAACTTTGTGGGGAAAATGAGGCTGAGTGTGACTGGCCCAAGAGTCTCCCAACAAATTTCCATGGCAGAGTGGTAATTCAAACTTGGGTCTCCTGGAGCCTAGACCAACACTCAACCACTACACCATCCTGGCTGTCTATCTGAGCAGCAGTGGGTCATTACACTAGATAGGATCTTCTGAATTGATTATGGCAGTCCCTTCCAAAAGATATTTGTTTGGTACCATCGTTGTTTGTTTCAGGGGATACTTGAAACAAGCAATCACTAATTTTTATGTTTTGTAATGATGCTGGCTGTCATTGTGCTATGGTCACCGCCAGCACCAGGGTTTCTGGCACCCGTGGCCATCCCCATGTGCGCGCGCACGCAGTGCATGTGCACAGCCCCAGACTACGTGATGACATCACCACATGATGACATCATCATGCAGCAAAGCCGGGCCCATTGGCCGGCGGGTGGCTGGGGTGGTGCGTGGAGGCTGCATGCACTCTGCATACCGCCCCAGCTGCCTGCCATGCCTGGCCCGTGGCTGCTGCACCTAGCCGGGGGCGTGTGGTGGTGGCGGTGGTAGCGTGGGGCTGGCCAGCTGCAGCAGCTGCAGGCCAGGCATGCCAGCTCTGTGGTGTGTGCCTCCACCCCAAGCATACCCTCTGGCGCCCCCTCCAGTGTCCCAGCACCCATAGCGCCCACCTCACCACCTCAATGGTGGCGCCAGCCCTGGCTATAGTCTTCCCTTTTTTCCTGCTTTCAAGGTTTTATATTGTCGCTTGCCACGCTGTAAATTTTTACAGCATGAAAGGTGGAATATATATAATATATATACATAACTGCAGTGAAAGTGTGGCAATATGGAGGGATCTATTGACATGTCTCAGTAGGAGCAAAGCAGCAAAACATAACATGGTAACCATAGCACTGGCAGGGACATAACTTTTACATGGAAATTTGGGCAAATCCAGAAAATCAGTAGAATTTAATTTATTTATATATATATATGCCCACATTTCTTCTGACCGGCTTGGGATTCAAAATATACAATAAAACTGCATAAAAGTAAAAGTTAAAACAAGTAAGCATTAAAATTATTGGGGATAAATTGCAGTAGGATTCTTCAGTCATATACTTTTTCAAAGGCTAAATTCAAACACAAAGATGTTAATCTTTATACAGCCCATACTATTTTTATATTTCAACATGATTTTGAATAAATACTAAATTTTGATTAAACCTTTCGTTAGTGTCAAAAAACTGGCATTTAATTCATCTCCCATTCACAATGTAAGAGAACCAAAACAAGGAATTTTTTATTTGGAAAGAGATGCAGGGCCTCCAGCTTGCCAGAACTCATGTCCTGGCATCAAGAAGCTCTCTCTCTCTCTCTCTCTCTCTCTCTCTCTCTCTCTCTCTCTCTCTCTCTCTCTCTCTCTCCTCTCCTCCACACATCCCAGAGCTAGGAGCAAAATATGATAATTCAATTTATTACTTAGGACCGTTTTTATTACTGGACAAAACAGAGTCCTGCCTAATAAAGGATATTAATTTCAGCTGTGAAGCCCTAGAGATATCTCCCATGTTTTATAAAGTGAAGGAAGGCAAAAAGCAGTTGTAAAACAGCCACTCCATTCATTCATTCAGAAACTAGAGTTGCTCCATTATTAGCCATTCATGTACCCTGGGAAAAAAACACCATCTGGAACATAACGTTGGTGGAAGGCTCCAGAATGCTTATATGGCTTTTCTACAGCACCATTCCTCACTTACTTTATGTCATTAATGTTGCCAACTGCCTGGAAAAAAACTTTCTGTTCCTTTAATAGAGGCTTAACAGGATGCTGTTTTCCAGATTATATTGAGTTCCATGCCATGAAAACCTTACGCTGCCCAGTTTCGCACGTTAAAGCAGAAGTCTCCAATATGGTGCCCGCTGACACCTTTCCTGGTGCCTGCCAAGTGCCCAACAGGGCTTCTGATTGGCTGAGCAGATTTTTAAAAGCATTGTTTTTCAACCACAACCATTATAGCACAAAGATCTTCCCTGTATGCTGAAGGTAATTTGTGTGTATGCAAGAAAATATTTTTAAACAATATGTTCATTTTAAAAGGCATCTTTTTAAGCAAAGCTTTTGCCTGAAACACTGAAGAGTTACTATTAGAGTTATGCATAACCTCACTCGCCGACATGTGTGGTTGGTTCTGCCTCACCCAGCAGCCATTTTGTGGTTGCGCCCACAATCCTGTGTCAGAATTCTAAAGGTGCCTGCAGGCTCAAAAAGGTTAGCTGCTCCTGTATTAAAGAGACAATGTTTTTTCTCCAGCCCTGTTGGTAACTTAAAGCATCATAATTTTTTTCAGAATTATCTTCTAATAAGGTCATTTGCCTATCTGTTTGTCTACCTTGCATTGCTCATCATTGTTTCACTGTATAGAACTGTTCTTCCCTCAGTCAGGATTCTTGCAAGCCCTTTCCCATGAACAGTAGATAGCCATCACTCTATTGTTCCTTTTGTTCAAGAGAATGTGTTTGATTTCACACAATCTATATTTAATAAGAGTAGGAAAGGAAATCAGTATGCTCTCCAGCAAACCTTTGATGGAATGATTTTTGTTACTTGTTTGCCTTTTCCTAAAAGTGTCTGCAGTGTTTTAATGACATACCTTCCAGAAAAATGGGGGATAGAGACCTTTCAGAGAACGTTTGTAACAGAGTTACTTTACAAAGGATTGCCAGTGACAAATTATACTCCACTTTCAAAGAGAGGCCTATATATAATTAATGAAAACAATATGTAAAACTTGAAAATGATATTGGTTAAAACCCAAGTTATTTCAGTTAATATTACATTATTTGGGTACTTTTCATGTTGGTTTCTCACTATATTTTTCTGTGACTATCTGTGCAATCCTAAGAGTACTTTACAAATAGTGAGCCTCATTGAATAAACTGGAGAAGGCTCCGTCAGTTCACCTCCACTTCTAGGAGGCAGAGAGGAAAAGAGCAAACCCTCTGAGAAGCATCTTTGCTGACTCTGTAGAGAGGGGAAATTGACAAAGGCTTCCAAATCTGTCTTTTAAAACTTGGTTTCCCAGCTAATATTGTGACTCCCTTCATGTGAGTGTCCTTGTGTTAATTCATCTCTTGTAGTTTAGCCTTTCGAGGGTAGAGCTATACAGAGTGCATTACAGTTGTCAAGTCTCAATGTTACCATGGTATGGACCCAGGTGGCTATATCAGCTATGTCAAGGTAGGGGACCATCTTCCAGGCTAGACTGAGGTTATTGAAAGCATTTTTTGCAGCTGCATTAATTTGATTTTCTAGCAATAGCACTGGATTCCTAGTATCTTAACCGAGTCTGCAAGAGTCAGACAAACTCCATCAAAAGTGGAGAATACAATGTTCTTCAAGATCTCTGCCTTCCCAACCAGTATCATTTAAGTCTTTTCTGGGTTTGCCAAGAAAGGGCAGATTGGAGACAGGGCGATAACTGGCCATGTCAGTTTTATCTTGGATTTTTAAAATTAGTGGCAGATAAGTGCTTCTTTGAGTGGCCAAGGGAAGGTGCCCTGAATTAGTAAGTGAGTTTGCATAATATTAGTGTAGTAATAGGGGAAGTAGTGGCTCTTGCATTATTCTTTGGATGCTAGAAAGGTTAGATAAGCAGTGAGAATCTTTGCCTGATACTGGCCACCTTTGATAAATCATACCCATCTCTTCCAGCTTTTATGTACAATGCAATAGCATATTCACCATACATTCTGCACTTGATAAAGAAAGTTCAAAAATCTACCCAAAACCACAACTAAAACAACATTCATGGTGTATTGATGTAAGCATTGTCCAGCTGGTGGTGTTTCCATTCCAGCTGTTCCTGGTAACAAGGTACATAATTGGCAGAGCTCTTCCTCTCCTCTAGTGTGCTCCACTTGGTACAGGCGATGTCTATGCCCCAGCTGTACACTTCAGGCTAAAAGCCGTGAGCTAAAAGCCCTTAGTGCTTTCACCCTTCAGCTCACGCCTCCTGCACAGTCTCTTTTAAATAAGGCATGTACCTGTGAAAGAAACATGAAGCGATCTCTCTCTGTGAGGGTCACATACAGCTACCCAGTAGACCCAGATCAAAGGAAGAGCATCAATGTGCCATCTTTCAAGGAGTTCTCAAAAGCAAGAGGTAATATCTGCAAGACCAGGTTCGACTCCCCACTCTGTGATAAGGCTGTCTGAGTAATCTTGGGCCAGTCACACGCCTAACCTATCTCAGAGTTGTTGTGAGGATAAAGTGGTAGAGATGAGAATGATGCAAGCCATTTTAGGTCCCCTTTAGGGAGAAAGACAGGGTATAAAAGAAGTAAAGAAAAGATTACAGCCTTAAATCTCATTTAATTTGGTGCAACCTTCTTCCTAGTAAACATGTTTACGATCACACTACCAGGATTCCTTTCTTGCAAGGCAACGTAAAAAATAATTTTTATTTATTAGCCTGTCTCTATTATCATTGTAAGTTATACCCAGCCAGCTGGGTGACCTTGGGCTAGTCGCAGCTCTCTGGAGCTCTCTCAGCCCCACCCACCTCACAGGGTGTTTGTTGTGGGGATAATAATAACATACTTTGTAAACCGCTCTGAGTGGGCATTAAGTTGTCCTGAAGGGCAGTATATAAATTGAATGTTATTGTTGTTGTTGTTGTTGTTGTTGTTGTTGTTGTTGTTGTTGTTATTATTATTATGTACCAAGTCAGGCAAAAATAAAATTTATGGAATGAGGTGGTGGTCAGGAAGTGCCAAATTTTTATCCCTTGAAAATGATTGATCTAAGGCAGGGGTCCCCTGTGTGGTGCCTATGAGTGTCATGGTGCGCACTGACATCTGTTCTGAAGTCCATATATTTTTAGAAAGTGCATGGGGCTGGCAGGGCTTCTGACTGGCCACTGGAGATCTGACAGATACTGCTAGATTAGTGTTTGTTAGCTAGCTCAATATGTATACCTGCATGTATGCAAGGAAATATTTTTAAACAATATGTTCATTTTAAAATGCATCCTGTTAAATAGAGCTTGTGTTTGAAATGCTGAAGAACTACAATCAGTTATGCATAACATCACTTCTTGACATTTTGTGGTTGACACCACATCTTGCATCAGATCTTCTGTGGGCAACCACCCTGTATCAGATTTCCAAAGGTGCCTGCTGGCTCAAAAATGTTGGGAACCCCTGTTCTATGCCCTTTGTATAAAAACTTTGAGATCATGAGACCCTAATAAAATGGAGGATTTTTTTGGTAGTGCTCCAAGATTACAAGACTCTAGCAGCACCAATAGATGTTGTGTGGCTGATTCCAGTGGTCAAAATGGCACCATCCACTTCCCTTCTCTTTCTCAGGTAAGGCAGAGCAATAATTTAAAGGGTGGCTTATGCCAGAGGATGTGAGCTTCTGAAGACCACTACAAGGGCTCTTGGCCCATGGCACACAATGAGAGGAAGAAGGTCTCCCATTACAAGAGAGGGAGACCTCTACCAGCTATATACCTGCAGACCAGGAACAGATGGCACAGAAACAACACTTGTTGGACAACACTAACAACTGTAGTCCTGGACTTTTGTATGGCTCTCTGTGGTCACTAGCATGTTGAATGTGAGGTATTTGTGGTGTATCTTTATGGTTGTGGGGGCAATCTGTGGAGCAGGATGTATGGTGAATAATAAATAATAAAAATAACTACAACATTCAATTTATATACGCCCTACAGGACAACTTAACACCCAATCAGAGCAGTTTACAAAGTGTGTTATTATTATCCTCATAACAATCACCCTGTGAGGTGTGAGGTGCTGAGAGAACTCTGAAGGAGCTGTAACTGACCCAAGGTCACCCAGCTGACTTTAAGCAGAGGAGTGGGGAATCAAACCCGGCTCTCCAGATTAGAGTTCTGCCACTCTTAACCACTTCACCAAACTGGCACTATTCCAGTGGATGTGGGAGCTGGTAAATATGGGGATATGCTTTATCAAAGATGGCCAGTATCAGGCAAGAATGCTCTCTACCTATCTAATTTCTGTAGCATCCTGAGAGTTAATGATACAGGGCCTCCTATTTCCTCTATCTTTTCATTAATGCTATGCAATACCAGATCAGTGAGGCAAAAATTGCACACCTCGCTGGAATGTTACAGGGAGATGGAATTGAACTGACTTGCATAACAGAGACATGGCTGTCCCAACTAATTCCTTCTGGTTATTTGGTCCTTCACCAACCCCACACAGTTGGCCAGAGAGTAAGGAGTTACTATTATCCACCATCTATTGAAAACTCCTAGTACAAACTATAGCTGGCATTGACAGTATGCCCCTTACAATGGGAACCAAGGATAGTTTAGGTATTCTGCTTCTTCACTGGCCACCGAGTTGTCCTGTAAGCAACCTTCCTGAGCTGGGTGCTCACAGTTGCTCTTAGACATAGTGCTAGAGACACTTAGACTGATGTCCTCAGTGATTTCAACAGTCATGCTGAATGCTCCTTACCACAGTTGGCCCAGAACTTTATAGTTTCTTTGGATGCTCTGGGCTTCTCTCAGACATGACCAATACACAAAAGAGGCCATACCTTGGACTTAATATTTTGTACTGAGACTTTGAGGGGAGGACTTTTTTGTGATTGGAGATTTGTCCTCAACCATGGTCTGACCATTATCTAATGAAGATAAGGGTGAATATAGCCCCAAAAACCCACAAAAAGGGGACTTTAAAATGGTCCACCCAAAGAGGATCATGGATCCTTATGGATTCCAAAAATGGTCTAGAGGATTTTAGGATTCTAAACATATTCTTTGTTGAGGCTGTCATGGGAGTTTGAAACATGAAGCTCCTTGAATCTACTGACCAGATTGCTCCTCATTTACCTTTCCCGCTGCTGGGGCAGCCCCATGGTTTACCACAGAACTAGGTGACCTAAAGAAGGCTGGAAGAACATCTAGAAAGATGCTGGCAGAAAACTCACACTGAATCTGACACATCATACAACAGAGCTCATTGGAAGAACTATGAAGCAGCAACTATGAAGGTGATAGCTGCAAGGATAGGTTATTTTTCTTCAACCAGCAACCATCGCATCAGCTAGCTCACAACCATCCCAATTGTTTAAGGTATCTCAGTATCTCCTGACTTTTACTCTCTCTGGAATAAACAATTAACTGTGACACCTTTTCAAAGTGTTTTGCTGATAAAACAGCAAGAATACTCTCTGATCTGGATGCCAGCTGTAATATTGACAAGGTGAAATAAAGACAATATACCATCTAGTCCATTTATGGACTACTAGGACCCAGGTACAGTGATATATATTGACAGGACCTGAGCACCTGTGAATGTCATCACTTGCATACTTGATCCTTGCCCATCTTGCCTGCTAAAACCACATAAGAACAACATAAATGAGCCCTTGATGTCTATCATAAATCAGTCACTAACTCAGGGCATCTTCCCTCGGCTGCTCAAAGATGTGATGATTCACCCACTACTTTAAAAAAACCACCCCTAAACAAAAATGATGTGACCAATTATTGCTCAGTCTCAAATTTACCCTTCTAGGCAAAAGTGAACAGTAGCAGACCAGTTCCAGGTCTTCTTGGATATCTCTGGTGCTCTGGGCCCTTTCCAGCCTGGCATCATACCAGGCTATGGGATGGAGACATAGCAGATTTAGCTGATGACCTCTGTCTGAATGTAGACAAAGGCTATGCTTCGTTGTTGCTCCTCCTGGATTTCTCTGCATCCTTTGATACAGAAGATCATGCCATCTGGTTGAGGAATTTGGAGGCAGATGTATGTATCAAGGCATGTGCCTTGGACTGGTTTAAATCATTCCTCATAGAATGGGTTGCTGTTGGAGACCAGCTATCTTCAGTGTTGGAATTATCGTGTGGGGTTCCACAGAGCACACCTAATGGAACGGCCATCTGATGAAGTTAGGAGTAGGGGTGTGTACCCGAAAAAGATTCAGATTTCCTGCTTCTGGTTTACCTGAAGCAGGAAAACAATTCGAAATAACCCAAATTCCAAAGTAACAAGGCGCTTTGGGATTCGGGTGTTTAAATCACTTCTGTATGCTCCATAAAGATTTAGAAATCTTTACAGAGCACACCAAAGCACAAAGCAACCCTTTTCTTGTTGCTTGCAAGCAGCACGAAAAGGGGAGGCTTTAAGTTTCAAACACCCCACCTCTTTCTTCATCTGATGGGAGGGGAAGCCTCCTCCGCCTCCCATCGGGTGAAGAAAGCTGCACGGAGTTTGAAAGCCACCCTTTTCTTGCCACTTGCAGGTGGTATTAAAAGGGTGGCTTTCAAACTTCCCTCCTCCCCCTCCCATCAGGGGAAAAAAGCGGTGGAGTTGGAAGTTTGAATGGAAGCAGCACTTTTTTTACTGTTTGCAATGCAAATAGCTAGAAAAAATACTATGGGCACTGCTGCTGCCACTTTGCCCGAAGCTTCCCTAAGCGATACAAATCGCTTCAGAAAGCTTTGCTTTGAGATTCCTGAATCATCTCAACAATGCTGGGACCGATTCAGGAATCCCGCATCTTTCCAAATCAGGCCTGATTTGGGTTAAAAACCCGAATCAGAAACCTGAAGTGAATTATTTATTTGTTTGTTTGTTTGCTAATGTCATTTATATTCTGCCTTTCTCACTGAGACTCAAGGCAGATTACATAGTGTGGGATTAGTACAATCAGTGGCAAGGACAAGGGCAGGCATTTCCATACAGTGTCAACAATGTGATGGTATATAAACAAAGTGATAAACTGACTCCATTTCAAAATATGAGTTGGCTTCCTAGAACTCTTACAATTTCCCTTGTCTTGCCTCTTCTTTGTTTTCTCATTGCGGTTTGTATTATTTGGGGGCAAAAGCTAGTCAGATTGGAGTGCCGCTAAGAATGTGGCCAAAGTGGTACCTCTCATCTTCTGCTCCTAGCCCCACAAGAAAGACAGCATATGTTATTTTTTCTCCTGATATGATGATTTTAATGTTTGTATTGAAAATTAAAGGATTAGTTATGCATGGCTCATTCACTCTTTAACAAAGTTTGTGTTTTACAACTTTAATTCCTTTCTTATTGTTCTGTAACACAATATGATAGTAGGAATGAGGAGGGAAAGGGATTGTGGATTGCCATTGTGACATTTCATAAAGTAATTAAGACTTTCAAAATGTGTTTATTGGGATTTAAAAGGCAAATTCAACAATCAACGTAACTAGCTGAAGAATTTTCTCAGGTATAAATATCATTTTGAGATAAATTTTTATAATCAGAAACCTAAATTCTATAAAATTATAGAAAGTAGATAAACACATGTATGCACATATAGCTGCAAGAAACTACCTTTTTAAAGAACAAAGTTAAAGAAGTATTCATTTCCTAATTAAGAAAGCAAAAATGTTCATCTAATATTCCAACAAAACACTTAAATCCTTGAATGTTTGTTTGTTTATAAGATCTTTTACCAGAAGAAAGAAGATTCACAAATAAAAAATCCATTCCTTAGTTCCTAGATTGTTCTTTATAGAAAGTCAGGAAGGGTATGTTTTTGTTTTTGGTATTTTTTGGATCCATAGCCAAGTCTCCAAGTCGCCCTCAGAATTTGAAGTGGAGTGGGATTAAAGGCTGCAATTGTGGGCACATGTCGTTTGAATTGAATGCAGGTGTTATTTTCTTCCGCAGTAGACACACTTATGATTATTGTGCACAGCTGTGATCCTGCCTAAGCATATTTAAAGTGTTTTTTCACTTTCCATGTTTACTTGGAACTGAAGTCATGCAAATGCACATAACATTGAAGCCCTTACTAGAATCTTTTGAGCCTAGTTAAATACAGAATTCCTGCATACTAAGGCTGGAATCCAGAGCACTAAAAAAAACATTTTCCTCATATTAAGCCTCATTGAATAGACTTAGGAATGGGATTCTGAGTAGAACTGCTTAGGATTGCTCTCTAGAACATACTTCATGACATTAGACGGGGTTGCAATTCAAATGGACTATTTTAATTACTTTTAAAAAATTATCATTGATTTTATGGTTTTGTGACTTTTAATGTCTTTTTAAAATGTTGTTAGCTGCCCTGAGCCCATCTGTGGGAAGGGCAGGGTATAAATCAAATAAATAAATAAATAAAAGTGGGGAAAACAGTTTTTATACTTACATACTTTTTAAACTTTTATACTTAAGATCATCTTGCACATCTTCCTTGCCCTGCCAGAGTATTATTGTGTAACTTTGTCAAACCTCTTGCATTCCTTTAGCCACACTGTCCACACTTTCCAAATTCAACAAAATAAAATGCTCTCCTTATTCTTGGTAAGGCACTATTAATGCAGTCATTCTTGGTGGGACCAAGAAGCAAAGTAAGACATGGTTCATACAATGCTTTTATACAAGACAGAATACTTTATACACTAATCAGGTGGGAAATGGTCACTATTATGGAGCAAGGTACATATCTTCCACCCATCAACATTTTAATCACAGTTCTTAAAGGAATCCCATTGACTTCCGTTGTGCTATTGTAAACTATATTGTGTTTAAGGACTACTGCTGCACAGCTGTTTGACAACAGCATAATATTCTCAAGGACTAATAAGCGAAAGAAATCTCTAATTGTCCCCTTTAGAGAGTGGATGAACACGTTTCTACAGTAAGCCCTCCTACTAGAAGAATTTGTGCTTACCACTCTATACAAACTTTAGTCCTCCATCATTTCAGTGTTGCAATTTCCAGCTCTTTCCACTTTAGGAGCCCAATGAAAAGACAACATCATAAAATAATCTTGTAATTATTTTTATCACCCAGTCATTAATAGTATCTTTCTGTTCATATTATGGGAAGTTAGAACTTTGGAGAGAGAAGTATGATGAAACAAAGAGGTTTAAATTTTTTACTTTTTGTCCTTGTTAATATATTTTTTCTTATTTTTCGCCCCCACACAAAAATAAGAGCAGATTAACAGTGCAATTCTAAACAGATTGACTTCAGTGGAGTTAGAAGGGTGTAACTCTGCTTAGAATAGCACTGTGAGGCTTTAGAAAGCATCTGAAACCCTTTTTTCAGAATTGAAATTCTTGTCTCTTAAATGAAACATTATTTTCCCCTTTAATGGAAACTTAGTACACCTGCTTAGAAAAACAAACACACACACAAAGAAGCAACCTAAAAGGATTGCTAAAAATGCTTTCAGTAGTTCACAGATACTTGCCCAAGCAGAAGTGCTGAAAGAGGCTATCACCTGTAGTAGAGAAACACTGCTTCCTCACAAGCATTCCTATTAGGGAGCTCCTCATTCTCATCCTTAAAGCAACCTGTAAAGTCCCACTTCATCAGTATGACTTGCCTTAGTAGATACCATTGAGAATTCCCCTAATATGAATTCCGTGGAAAGAAAATAACCTTAATACTTTTACAGATGTTCTTATGTTAAGGGTAGCTTACAAATTTAAATAAAAAGACAGCATAATCCACAAATAGTTTAAGACAGCATAGTTATACTTGCAGCAATCCTAAATGCGCTTACTTAAACACCTTCCATTGAAATCATTTTCCAACTTCCAGATAACAGCTTGAGCTATGCATGTTTACTCAGAAGCATGTAATTCCACAAGGTTTATTCCCTAGTAGGTTTAGAATTGCCGTCTTACTGCCTTCCTACTCAGAAGTAAAACTAATGGAATTCAAGGGTATATCTCAAGTAAGTGCGCATAGGGACTGCTGCCTTGCAGCTCAAGCCTAGGTATCACTTAAGCAAGTGTAGCTCTGCCTTGCACTGGGCTTCCTGTGCAGTCTTGTAACATCTTCATATGTGCAAACACACATCACATAGTTCTTTTTATCCTCAGATATTACGCATTGTAATGCCTTATACTGTTATCCCCATACACCTGATGAGACTGACTTGCTTAATACAATACTTGCCTAATACACAATACTAGCACCTCTTTTGGCCGGAGAGCTTGGGCACAAGGCAGCAAACATTACAAGTACTGGCACTTCTTTTTTAAAAGAAAAAAAGCACTGAGCTATATATTTATCTGCAGCTCAAAGAACCTTTAACATCAGGCTGTACAAATGCCAAGGTGGGGCAGGATTCCCGTAGCTTTAATAATTGGATAGAAGTGGGGGAATTTAATAAGCCATGTGAGATAAACCTTTGGCTACTCAGCTATTTAAAGGTGCAAGAGCATTTTTCATATCTGGCCGCACTCAGTAACACTATCATGGAAGAGCCCCTGCAGAGATCTGTCCCAGCACGCATATTTTAGAACAGGTTATTATGACATGGCTGTACTAGGCATGAATATTTTCATACCAATCCTGAAATCTTATCTTCTCCACCTTTACAACTTTTCTACAGAATTATTCAAAAAGGCTTTTTTACTCAGATAGGAGGGCTGTATTGTAGGGATGAAGTCTCAGATACTCCACTAGTAAGTTAGGGACCACAGACTTCACCATGTTGCCTTACACACTATCTGCTGCTTTAAATATGTACTCCTATGCACTACCGTGCTTCATGTTGTCAAATGTTAGTCCTAGAATTGATTATGTTCTGTTTCAGCTTCATGTTGTCTAATGTCTTTGTAAACTTGTTTATATTTACCCTATGGTATTGTTCATGGAAATGTCCTTGACGCTGTATGGAAATGTACTTGATACCACCTTGAGTCTCAGTGAGAAAGGTGGACTACATACATACATACATACATACATACATACATACATACATACATACATACATACATACATACATACATACATACAATGGAATTTGCTGCTTTTTCAAATTTAGGGTTACCAGAAGCAGAGCTCCTGTATCTGTAATACTTGGCACAGAAGAGAGAACTTCAGCACAAGCAACTTTTCATACAGGAATAAGAGAAGTTATACCAGCCAATTTTCTCCTTTTTAATACAACTGGTAAGGTTGTTATTCTTCAACTGATTGCTCCATTTGTATTGGCTTATGGTGCAAACATTGTTGGGTGAATTGTCGTTATTGCTTTCTTCAATCACTGACAGGATTTTTAAAAATGATAGAAACAAAGTTTCTAGATAGCAAGGAAAAAAACCCCACATTTCAGCTCCTGTAAACAATTATGTCTACCTCTTACCCTAATGTCCCTGACCTGGATAGCCTTGGTGAGCCTGATCTCATCAGATCTCAGAAGCTAAGCAGGGTCAGCCTTGGTTAGTAATTGGATGGGAGACCTCCAAGGAAGACCAGGGTTGCAGAGGCAGGCAATGGCAAACCACCTCTGTTAGTCTCTTGCCAAGAAAACCCCACCAGGACCATAAGTCAATTCTGACTTGAGGGCACTCTACACACATTACCCTAATGAGTGGTGTCTCATGACTCATGAGTTAGGGGAATTAGTACTCAAGGTGACATAGCAAGAGGGGATAACTGGGAGCTGCACCAATGTATACCAGGATTGTTTCAGAGAACTCTCAAATAAACAGGCAGATATTCTACAGGAAAGGTTTCTTTTATTAACATAGAAATAAAAGGCAATCGTACAGAGAACCACACACAACATACACACAGAGCTAGCTAAGAAAACAGTGAGGAACAGGGGAGAGCAATTCAGGATAGGGTGACATTTACCAGTCCTGGAGAGGGGGAAGGTCCATGGGAACAGCAGCAAAATGACCAGCTCTTCACAGATGAGAAGGGAGGCTCAGACATAATCTGAAGGTGTGTAGATGGAGACCAGAACACACACACCACACATGGCTGAAGGCAGCTAAATTATAGGGCAAAATGTGTCCTGAAGCAAAACTGATGTATTACCTCAAAGGTAATGGCTGGATGGCTTGTCCAGAGGTTTGGACAATAAGTTAGGAGAGGCTTAATGGCTCTACCTGAGGTAGACAAAAGGTGTGAACGGGGCTTGATGACCCAGCAATTGCTGGATGGGGAGAACTATCAAGTCCCTGAAAAGTCTGGATTGGGAAGGTGGGTGAGAGAAGGTACTGAAGGGCATTGATGAGATGAAGCAGAAACTCCTGGAAGACCTCTTTGTTTCACTTCAGTGCTTCTCTGGGGCATGGAGGGGCTGCTAGTCAATCTGACACACCTTCTGGTAATTTTCCAACTCCAGCCGAGGTTGGCATCTATTCTGCTTTGTCAGGCCGTGTTTTGTGTTCAAGGCACATGAGGAAAAAGGATTTATGATATTCATAAACTGCCTTTTCAGCATGAGGAAGGGGTTTGACTGCTAGTATATCTGCTCCCATAACAAACAATTCACTATGGCAGGGCACTCTCTGTACTATGCAGTGCATATTAATACATTCAATGTCTTGGCAAGATTTGTGGGCTAAAATACAGTGAATTCAAGTCATAAGGAGCTAAGTAATAGTCTATTAAAATTTTGCTGCATACTTGCCTGGAACTACAGGCAATTGCCATTATCTAGCTTTAATTCCTGCAGCTGGTTTGAACTTCTAAGGATTTCCATGGATAATTGTGTGTCTCCTGTCATCTCAATCTATTCTCAGATGAATTCATATTATTGAAGGCCTTGAACTGGTATTTATATTGATACATTAATACCCTAGATCTACATCATCAGAATTTGTTAACAGCTTTGAACTATGGTATGCAAGAATGAGTCATTCCAAATTACCTCACAGAACACCCATCAATAGCAACTCCCATGTTATTTTATGGATGTGGCTCTGTAGAGACAACAACAAAACATCAGCTGCCTTTTTGTATGTAGCTACACAGAGAATGAAAATCAATGTTATTTGTTAGTTTAATTGCCACTTTAACAATTTTGTGATCACATATTTTAGAGGTGCAGCTACTATAAACAGTTGCCAACTGCCAGGAGGTCCTGTTCCTTTAAGAGAGGTTGAATGGGATGTTATTTATTTTCATGTGATGAAAAGCTTCAGTTGCCCATTTACACATATTAAGCCTCTATTAAAGAGGCTTTAATATTAATATTAAATATTTGATGATGACGATGACGATGACGATGACGATGATGAGGCGGAGGTATTAATATTTAATATTAAAGAGTCTTTAATGGAAGATGGCTATTAAAATGCAGCCAGCCTTCATAGGTATACCAATAAAACTTGCTAACACATACTTGCATTTGTTCTTACATGTTTTTATTTTTAGTTCTGATAAACTGCATTTACATCAATAAACCAGTATGCTAATTATGTTCCTCTGGTCTACTTCTACCAACCAAGTCCTTTCATAGCTCTATACATTCCTTCTCTGCAGTAATTGGGCTTGTGTTAAGGAATAATATATAGGAGGACAGCTGGAAGTTCCATTTTCATTAGGAAGGTATACAGAACCATTCTACTTCAGAAGGCTTTTAGCTGAGGTTGCTGTTTTCATGAATTATGCTGGGGGCATCGCTAGAATTATATGACCACTTGTTAATTCAGACTGTATATTTGTGAATGAGTGATTGATATGTTTTGTGATTTTGTTATATTTTTGTTGCTCCCTATAAACCACCCTGAATCCTTGGGTAAAGGCAGGATATAAATATTTTAATAAATAAGATCCTTAAAACATCTTAAGTATAAATCTAAAAAAACATAGTATGTGGAGATAATATTCTTTTAACACACAGGATAAAAGAAACTAACTTTGACTATCAATGATGAAAGGACAGACTTTTAAAGCATGATTTATTTTACTCAAGAACCAAACTACTTTTTCTCTGATATTTAAGGAATGAAATAGAAAGCAGAAAATGTGTATTTTAAAAACAAGAAAAATTATTAGAAATAAGCACTGATACGAAAAAGGAAATCCACCAAACTCAGAGGAAAAGACTGATTCTGGCTACTGCATCGGTTAGCCGCCGCTCCCATTTAAAGCAATTCCACCTGGTCATTTTCTATATACTCAGTTTAAAACCAATGAAAATGAATGAGGTGTGTTCTGTGAGCATGTGTGTCTTTGTCACGGTAACAGCATGCCTCTTGCCCCCATCTGTGGGGCGCAGCCCATGGATACAAAGCACAGGTCCCTCAGATCCCTCTCTAACCATACTGGGATTTCCTGCTTCTTTTAGCCAGTAGGAAAATACAATCAATTAAATTATTTTAAAAACATTATCTCAAAGACTAGCATTTTTTTTCATTTGAGTAATTAGTTAAAGCCAAATTAAAATTTTCTTAGTTAAAGCAAATTAAAATATCATCCATAAAATACACAAATCCCAGGGATTTCATCTTTCATGGTTAACATGAATGGAATTACACAAGAGAATGTTCTCTTTGCATTTCAGTAGTGAAACCAAAATCAGATCAGCAGTGCAGTCCTAAATGGTTACACCCTTTTAAGCCCCTTGAATTTAGTAGATTTGGAAGAGTATAACTGCTTAAGACGGCACCAAAAGCTGTACTCTTGGGTGGGTCTGGGGCAACATTGCTATCTGGTGCATGTCAGAACATCAAGGTTCTTTTTTAAAGAGAAATGTCCTATGGTGTTCTTTTAAGATGACTCTCAAGACAGGGTTCTTTCAGTACATTAAACTATCTACCCTGGTTTAGGATTGAAGGTGATTTGGGCAGAATACATGAACCAAACGAGCCCCATGGCGCAGAGTGGTAAGCTGTAGTACTGCAGCCCAAGCTCCACTCACAACCTGAGTTTGAGCCTGGCGGAAGCCAGGTTCAGGTAGCTGGCTCAGCCTTCCATCCTTACGAGGTTGGTAAAATGAGTACCCATGTTCCTGGGGGTAAACTGTAGATGACTGGGGAAGGCAACGGCAAACCACCCTGTAAAAAGTCAACCAAGAAAACGTCGTGATGTGATGTCCCCCCATAGATCAGTAATGACTCGGTGCTTGCACAGGGGGACTACCTTTACCTTTCCTTTACATGAACCAAATACAGCTGCACTAGTTGGATGTGGAATTGCTTGTAGCACAGCATGAAAACACCACAAATGCAATCCAATCCTGTGCATGCTTACTCAAAAGTAAGCACTATGGATTTCAATGAGTCTTACTCCTAAATAACAGAGAATAGAGATGGCAGCCATACAGGTGCATCATGGGTAGTGATGGGCACAAACAGCAATACAAATTTTAAAAAAGCCACGAACAGCCCAATCTGCTGTTCGCGAACAAGCTGTTCATGAGGCCCCATTCTAAACTAACAGGTGGTCGTTGCAAGCCCCGTTCATTGCTGTTAGTCAAGCCAGACAGTCTGGCACCTGCAATCAATTCTCTTGGCAACTTTGGCAGGGACTGCCTGAACTCTGTCTGAACTCCTGTTGTTGCCCTGGAAACCCCAATCTAAGCCCAATTTAGCTTGATAGGCAGGTCCTTTCAAGTGTGGAACTCCAAATTTGTTACAAGGGAGCAAAGAGCAGGGGGGGAGGGGGGCTCCCAGCTCTGGCTTAGTTTGCAGACAGTGGAGAGGGAGAGACAGTTGCTGTTGACATTTTGATAGAGTGCATTGGAGCTTGAATTTTCTTTGTGTGTAGTGGGATAGGGATCTACCCCTTCAAGTTCCAGGGCTGCTGCCAGGCTCTGGGCCAAGCTATTATTTATTATTGGTACCTTTCCTGGTGCCTGCTCAGGTCAGGTTTCTGGGAGTGGTACAGTAGGGATCTTGACCAAACTTGGATGATGGCTGGAGGAGTGCCTGCTGGCCCCCACGAACAGCCAACCACGAACATGTTCATGAACAGGGCCATGTTCGTGGTTGTTCGTGAGTCCCTGTTCGTGGATGGCAACGAACAACAAACATCATGTTCGGTTTTTTTTCTGTTCGTGCCCATCTCTAATCATGGGCATATTTATTGGTAAAGTAAATCAATGAGGCTTTCCTCTTGGTAAATATGCATACGATTGCTACCTTAAGTGTTAATTCAGTGATGTCACACTGGTTTTGAACAATGTTATAGAAAAATTCTTACAGAATAAAATACATTACAGGAGACTTGCACACTTTCGGAGTCCTTTTAGCAAAAACAAACTTCATATATAAGAACAAATGGCATTCACATCACATGCCAATGAAAGCTAGCAAGCCCCAAATTATGTAACAGCCCATTGAAATAAGGGGGCACTCTAGTATAGTGAGATGTTTATGAATGCTACAATTTTGTACACATTTAGAGCACTGACACTCATAAGAAGGCTTTAAAAAAAGTTGCACCCAGAGTGATTCATCAAAAAACTTGAGTGTACAGTGCAGTTGGAAGGCTCATGACATGCAGCAGACTTAAGCAACATAGGGTCAGGCGTGGTCAGTGTTTAGATAAGAGCCCTCACAAATGCCACCTTCAGTTCCACCATGGATAAAAGATGAGGTGGAAATGAAGTAAATATTGAAGCCTACCTACTTGCTGTTAAATCATTTGCATTCCCACTTCCCAGTAAATATGTATCCTTAAACAATTGTACAGGTCATGAAGCAACAATGCACTGCTGTTGCAACCTCTTCCCAGTTCCTTCATGCTGCTAGGTCATATCCTTGGAATAGGACTTCCTAGCTTTGAAGCAACAACCTTCAGCTGAATGACTAAGGGCCAAAGTAAACATGGTGGTAGTAGAAGAGCAGGCCAGGTAATGGGAAGGGACAGCAGACATTTGCATGCTGTTGCTCTTCTCAGCTCTTTTTGCAACTGAAGTCATGGCGGTAACCATATCAATAACCTGCTAGGCTATAAAATCCTGCTGCTAAATCCTGCTGTTAAAACAGCAGCCATCAAGGACTTTATCTTGGATGAGAAGGCTGACTTGGTATGTATCACTGAGACTTGGAGGGGGGAATGGTTAACTTTTTCCAACTGTGCTCCGTGGAGTACTAGGTGATACATCAGCATAGGTCTGGTGGGCAGGCTGATGGTATTGCTGTAGTCTATAAAGATTGTCTCCTCCTAGCATGGTGTCCCATCCAGGACACTGCAAGCTTTGAGGCTGGGTACCTAATTTTGAGACTGAGAGACAGGATTGGGATTCTGTAGGTGTACCACCCATCTGATGCTCAACAGTCTCCCTGCCTGAGCTGATAGAGGTGGTTTTAAGAGTGGTGCTGAGGTCCCATAGGTTGATTGTTTTGAAGGACTTCAACATTTATGCTGAGGCTGCCTTGTAAGGAATCAGGAATTCATGGTATCCATGACAACCATAACTGGCCCTACACATTGTTCAGGTCACAAACACTCTTGATCTGATATTTGTTCTGGATGGGATAAATGTGATCTGAGGGTGGAGAAACTGATGAACAGATCACTATCTGCTTGGGTTTAGACTCAGAGGGATACCAATTCTCTGCAGGGGTGGAAGATCTATTAAAATGATCTGCCCCTGGAGCAAAATGGATCCAAATGGCTTTCTGGTGGCTGTCAGGGACTTTCCTGTTGATATGGCTGATGTTTCTGTCAATGCCCTGCTGGACTTCTGGAATGCTGGAATGACTGGGGCAGTTGACACGATTGCTCCCAGGTGCCTTCTCTCAAGTATCAGAGCCCAGGTACGTCCTTGTTTTACTGACGGGCTGCAGGCAATGCAAAGACAAAAGAGATGGCTAGTGTGACAATGAAGACTCAGAATGAATCTAATAAGACATGGGTAAAATCCCATTTTAAAGCTTACTACGTGGCAGTGATGGTGGCAAAGAAACAATAGTTTTCTACCACCATTGCATCTGCACAGTGTAGGCCGGATGAACTGTTCTGGGTGGTCAGAGGCCATTGGGATCTGGCCTGCAGGATGAAATAGACTTCTTGGCAGCCCACTGTGACTAGGGTTGTCAGGTCTGGATTGGTAAATTCCTGGAGATTTTCAGTGTCGAGCCTGGGGAAGGTGAGTTGGAGGAGGGAAAGAGAAAGGGACCTCAGCAGGGTATAATGTCATAGAGTATACATTCCAAAGTAGCCATTTTCTCCTGGGGAACTGATCTCTGTTGCCTGAAGATTAGCTGTAATTCCAAGAGATCTCCAGCCACCACCTGGAGGCTGGCCACCCTAATGGTGACTATTTTGCTTAGCACTTTGCAGACAAAATCTCTCACATCTATTCTAACTTGGTCTCTACATTAGCAGTGATAGGGTCAGATGGCATCAGGGTGCCAATTCGTTCAGTTGCTTGGAACAATTTACAGTTTATTCAATTGGAAGATATGGACAGGAAGGATCCTTGGAGGTTTGAGGCCTACCATCTCCTTGTATGACCCTAGCTCTTCCAGGCTAATTAAATCTTCGGGCGGGGGGAGGGTGGACAACACAATTAAAGGGCACCATGGAACCTAGACTCCCACCTAGAGATACAAAATCTTCCATGGAGAACAACTACTTATATACAGTTTCTTAATTTAATGATGAAAGTGCACAGTGCTCATGGGTGAATACACACAGTCTAATAAATATCACAGTATATCCAATAAATACTTATAATAAATACCAATAAATATGTTCACATCCTATAAGTCATAAAGTCCTACTCTGCTATTCTCAAAGGACCATAGAAACTAAAGAGACTCTATGTCTCTCCACATTCAATGTACTTCTAGACAACCACTGGAAGCACGTTTTGATTGTTGACTTGGTGTGATGCTCTGGATTCAGAGGTAAGTCTAATAACGGTAAGTATTGTATTTCCTATTTTCCTTATACTTGTCTTTGTCTTCATCACAGATGTTCATCAAAGATGTTCTTGTAAGTTACCAAACTGACCAGTTCATCCATAATGGTCATATCTCCTAAAAGGGTTGGTAAATGATTCTGAGAGGCAGTTAATGCCTCTTTGAGGGAGGGAGTGATCCCCTCAGACATTAAACAAGCTGTGGTGTGCCAACCTTTAAAGAAGTCTACCCTGGACCCAGGAGATCTTAATAACCATCAACCAATCTCAAACTGTACATTCATGAACACGGTGAGTGAAAGGATGGTGACTGGACAACTGGGCCAGTCAAGGCACAACAGCAGAGGGCTCCTCAGGGGAAGAGGAGCCCAGGATAGCCAGCCCTGAATCAGGAACCAGCAAGCAGACTGATGAGCTACAGGTTCATCAGGACCAATAGTCAGCAGCTGATGCAGAGCAACCAACACCCTCCAGCCAGGAAGCAACAACAGGTGGAACTCAGTTGATCATTCCCAGCCCTCCAGCATTGCCCATACCCTTTGAGCACAAGTGACGAAGGCAAAGAGCAAGCCTGCAGAAGAGACAGCAAAGCGCACACCTCCTGGCCCAATGTCAGCTGCTTGCTGATAGCAATGAGGAGTAGCCCCAGGATCACTCCAAGCAGCTGGCTGTAATCCCAGCCCTCTGGTACCAAGCTTTAAAACCCAGCCAAGAAAGACCATGAGGTGTGGAAGCAACAAGTTGCCACCCTCTGACTCTTGCATTGGATTGTGCCTTGTTTCCTGTGACCTTTGGACCATGCCCTGACTCTGCCTTCATCTAGCCCTTGAACTTGCTGGTAACTGACCTTCAGACCTCCTGACTTTGCTTTTTGGACTGACCCTTGGACCAGGCTACCACCGGCTTGTGGACTCTGTGCTTTTGACCTAGGACTGGACTTTAACTATGCTGCCAGAACTAGCCTCTTGCCTGAGCTCTCCACACTTTGGGAATGTGGCTTGTGCCACCCCAGCTTGACACTCGACATCAAGCTTTTCTGGATGAGACATATTGTTTAGATTCCTTCCAAACTAGTTTTAAACCTGGTTATGGGACTGAAACAGCCTTTGTTGCACTAGTAGAGGACATGCACTGGGAGATGGATAGAGAGAGTGTGACTCTGCTAATTCTTCTGGACCTTTCAGCAGCTTTCAGTACCGTCAGTCATGGTATCCTTCTGGATTGCCTTATTGGGCTGGGATTGGGAGGCGCTGTTCAGTGATGGTCCCAGTCTTACCTAGACTGTAGGTTTCAGAAGGTGGTGCTGAGGGACTTAGCACCTTGGCCTTTGGCCTATGAAATCCCTCAAGGTTCCATCCTGTCCCCTGTGCTTTTTACCATCTACTTGAAACCACTGGGTGAGGTAATCCAGAGATTTGGGTTGGGTTTTTACCGATATGTAGATAACTCTCAGCCTTATCTACAATCGCCAGATCTGTTTACTCTCCCAGTGGGAGGGTGGGGGACGTGGCACTTACCTTCTACTATATGATTGTGCATGCAAAGCACAGAAGTCTTCCTGGCATGGCGCGATGACGTCCCTTCTGGGAGTGATATCATCGTGCAGACCCCAGGAGTGCTCCCACAATTCGCACAGGACTGATTTGTGCCCCAAAGAATTGGCCCAGTACAAAGTGCGGGAGCCCTCCTGGGGTCTGCATGAAGACATCACTTTCAGGATGAGAGTGATGTCATCATGTAGGGGTATGAAATGTGGGACTCTTCCCAGGGCCTGTATGATAACATCACTCCTGGGACTGATGTCATTATGTTGCACCAGGAGCATGCCCAGGGAGGCCTGTTCCCCCAGATGAGTGGGGGGGGGAGTAGGCTGGAAGCAGTGAATTCCCCACCCTCACCGGGCACCGGCAACCCTAGCTCTATTTCACACTACCAGCTGATCCCAGGGAGGCTGCAGAAATTCTTTGGAGCACCTTGGGAGAAAAGGCAGCTAATAAATACTTTCAAAAAGAGAGATAAACTCTGAATCGCTGCCTGGAGGCAGTTTTGAAGTGGAAGCAGGCTAATAAACTGAAGCTTAATTTTGACAGGATGGAAGTGCTATAGGTGAGTGGAAGGATGGACCCAGGATTTAAGGCATCACTCATTCTGGATGGAATTGCACTCTTCTTGAAGGAACAGGTTCATAGTTTGGGAGTGCTCTTGGATCCAGGACTACTACTAGATAAAAAGGTGGCAGTTTGGGCCAGGGGATTCTTCTACCAGCTTCAACTGGTTAGCCAGCTGCAGCGCCGGATCCAGGCGCGCGGGCGCCCGGGGCAAACCTTGCCTGGGTGCCCCACATGTGCGCTTCCGGCGCTGCATGATGATGTCACTTTTGTGACATCATCACGCGTGGTGGGAGCCACGCCTGCCTGTGCAGCAAGCCAGCCGCTCCAACGCCCGGTGAGCCGTGGAACTGGTGGCGACGCGGGCGTGCACTGGGGCGGCTGGCTGGCTTGCTGCATGCACAGGACCTCCCAGCCCTGCGCTCACCCACCCACGCGGCAAGCCAGCTGCCCCAGCGCATGCTCTCGCTGCCGCCAGCTCCGCAGCTCACCAAGTGCTGGGGTGGCCGGCTTGCCGCACGGCCAGCTGAGCGCAGGGCTAGGAGGCCCTCCGCGCAGTTAGCGTGCCCCACTACCCTGTGCCGGCTGCCCCAGCACACGGTGAGCCGCGGAGCTGGTGGCGGCGAGGGCATGCGCTGGGGCAGTTGGCTTGCTGCGCTGGTGGCTGAGCGCAGGTCTGGGAGGTCCTGCGCGCGCGGCAAGCCAACCAGCCAGCCGCCCCATCGGTGGGGCTGGAGAGTGTCTCCCAACCCTGCGCTCAGCCTCCCGGGCGGCTAGCAGCCACACCCGGCACCCCCTCTTTGGTGGCGCCGAGGGCAGGCTACCCCCCCTGCCTCCCCTCGATCCAGCCCTGACCAGCTGTGGCTCTTCCCAGGCAGAAAAGATCTGGCCACTGTGGTACATGCCCTGGTTACATCTAGATTAGATTACTGCAATGCGCTCTATGTGAGGTTGCCCTTGAAAAGTGTTCGGAAACTTCAGTTGTTGCAGAATGCTTCAGCCAAGATATTGACTGGAGGAGGTTACATGGAACATATCACTGTAGTTTTGACTCACTGGCTCCCAATTTGTTTCCAAGCACAATTCAATGTGCTGATGCTGACATTTAAAGCCATATATGGTTTGAGACCAACTTACCTAAAGGGCTGCCTACTTCCTTATGACCCTACCTACCCACTGTGATCATCTTTGGGGTCCTGCTTTGGGTGTCCTCTGCCTTCTAAAGTTCCAAGATTAGGCAGGTGGCAATCTGGAAGAGGCCTTCTCAGTAGTGGAACTTTCGATCTCTCTCCCCTTCTGTGGATGTCTTCTGCCAGCAGGTGAAGACTTTTTTTGTTTTGTTTGGCATTCCTGCGGTAATCCTTCTGCTCTCCCCAATATTTTAACTGTTGTTTTTATCTTATGTTTGGGTTTAGTACCTTTTAAGATGATATTTTAATTTGTATTTAAATTTGTTAGCCACCTTGATGGCCCTGTGAAAGCAGAAAGGCCAGATAAAATTTGATATAATAATAATAATAATAATAATAATAATAAGTAGCAGTAGCAGTAGCAGTAGCAGTAGCAGTAGCAGTAGCAGTAGCAGTAGCAGTGGCAGCAGCAGCATCCTCGTGTCTGACATGGGGACATTGACACCATATCAAAGCATAAAATGGGCAATTTAAAAATGTCACAAAAGCCCAACAAAGGCCCAATCACCTGCACCACATTAGGACAAAGTTCTCCTGTCCCTGCCCCCAGTGCTTTTTCGAGTGCTGAAACATCTCCCCCCCTCCCCCTCCGCTGTTCTGGCATGTGAAAGGTGTGAAGGAAACAGGCTTGGGCCCTCATAGCATTTTAAAATTGCCCTATTTAGGCTTTAAAATGGAGGTGGGACACCCTTGTTAAACACAAGGA
Source organism: Eublepharis macularius (assembly GCF_028583425.1). Classification (NCBI taxonomy): domain Eukaryota; kingdom Metazoa; phylum Chordata; class Lepidosauria; order Squamata; family Eublepharidae; genus Eublepharis; species Eublepharis macularius. The sequence goes on from NC_072794.1 coordinate 76,195,122, forward strand.
TGCCATCATGTCTAGTTTGGCCCTAACTATTTGTATTTTAAATATGTAATTTTGAATGTTTTATGGTTTTTAAACTGGTTAACTGTTTAATGTAATTTTAAATTGTATGTTGGTTGTAATCCGCCTTGAGCCTGCTGCTGTGGAGAGAGTGGAATATAAATCAAATATAAATAAATAAATAAAAATAAATATCCTTTAGCTGTTGCCCCATAGTCTTTGCTTTGAAAAGAATGTGCAGCATTCTTTCTTCCTGAGGCCCTATATCAACTTTTACATTTTGTACTTTGTACATGCTGACTGTGGCTGCAAAGAGACATTCTCAACAAGCTGAAATTAAATAGAGGTTTGTTGCTGGGAAGCAGACACACAGTTTACTTGCTTTGCTTGCATACCCCTCCCCCTGCTCTTCTCACTTCCCCTTTCTTCTCTTGCATGCAGAACTTGATTGAAAACTTTTGAGCTGTAACAAAGGTTTAGAATCTTGGGTGGTGGCGAGTAAACAAATTCTTATTACTTCTGACATCTGCTTTCAGATCTCATGGTACATTGGAGCTTGATCAAATGGCAAAGTTTTCAATCAAGTTCGGTGCATGGTGGGGGGAGGAATGAGAGGGACATATGAACCTGTGTTTGTGCCCAATGCTCTATTTAAACCTCTGTTTAATCTCAGTCTCTCTACATGTTATTAAGTACCTGAGGATGCTCAAGTGAACCTCGTTTCACATGTTCTCTCCTCCAACTTTCCATGCACACACTCACACAGTCACACTTCAATTCGCTCCACATGAATACATTCATGAATTTGATACCAGTTCCTCCTCAACTGCTAGAATTATCCCAGTTTCCCCCACATCCATTCATTGAAATACAGATCTTGACACTTTCTCACAGCTTAAGGAAATGCAAATTGGCAATTCAAAGGTGCCTAAAGTACTTGTTCTTGCAGCAAAAACAGAGCTAAATTAGTGCTTTGCCCACCAGAATCACTTGCAGATGCAGCCACACAAAGGGAGCTCCCATGTAAGTGGCATCCACATGAGCCAAGCAAGAACAGTCTGCATGTGAATTGAGGACTACACATACAATCCCGCCCCTAAGCATCCCTAGGTACTTAGTAACATGTAGAGAGACTCTGTGTCATGATGATGCCTGGATTCAGATCAAGACTACCTATCACTACTTACACATCACTTTCCACATCTTGCCTGTGATTTTTGCCTTGTGAGCCCTCTGTGTTGCTGTCCATCCTTTCTGCTTGCCTGCTTATTCCTTCCATGTTGGTTAACCTCATATTCCCAAGACTCTTTTGCCTGGGAAAGAGCTATTTACTACCCTCCCTTATCCCTCCATAAACCTTTTTGCAAAGTTTTACACATAAAAATTCTGTAAGATTTGCCCCACAGATTTAATAGTAACTTAATTAAAATCAGTCTGGGGGTTGTTACTGTTATTCTTGTCTCATTAGAAATGACATGTTTGAATATATTCTTAAACTTAACCAAATATCAATGATAAGGTTTAGGAAAAAATGGTTTGCAAATTTCTCTCAAACTAAATATAATAAAGCCACAGCTTTCCAGCAGTTCATTTAGGACTAATCTTATAGTATTGTGTTTCGCATTGTGTTTGAGGCTTGAGATAGCATGACACAGCAGTTAACAAGTTAAACTAAGATTTGAGAGACCCAGGTTCAAACGTCCACTCTGCCAAAGAAACTTGCTGGTTGACCTTGGGCCAGTCACAGACTCTTAGCTTAACCTTCCTCACAGGGTTGTTGTGAGGATAAAATAGATTAGAGAAGAAAGATACAAGCCACTTTCAGTCCCCATTGGGGAGAAGGCTGGATATAAATGAAGTAAATAAATTTTTAAAAATCAGGATTCATGTATTGTCTAAAGTGCAACAGGGTATAATACCACACAGTTCAGTGAAGATGCCTCTTGCTGGCAAAGTTGTAGGGTTGCAGTCCTCCTGGAATTACTGCTGATCTCGACTACAGCAATCAGTTCCCTTGGAGGAGATGACAGCTTTGGAGGTTGGACTCTAGCATCACATCCCCCTGAGCTCTCTCTCTCAACTCTGTCCTCCCCAGGCATTACGCGGGAATTTCCCAAGTCAAGGATGGTAATGCTACAAGTGAATGGATGCAAAGGAGCAGGGTGGACCTAGTTTGATTTAGAACTAGGAACAATTGATTAATAGTCCAAACAGAGTATTAAGAACAGTCTATATATCCAGCAGAATCAAGTTGTAAAGAATTCCTGGACTACTACTTGAAACAGGCAAGAAATTGCATGACTTTTCCCCTAGCTGATAAAACTCACTGACATACAAAATTAATTTACCATCAGCAAAGGGTTCAAAACCTAGCAGTCCACCTTACATGTTCTTTTTGTATATGCAGGGAGAGTTTATTTGTTGTTTTTTGGAACGCCATTCAAATATGTCATTCCTAGGTACAACCTGCCTTGACCTGGACTACCCCGGTTAAGAAACTAAGCAGGGTTGGCCCTGGATAGTACTTGGATGGGAGACCACCAAGGAAGTTCAGGGTCTCTACAGAGGCAGGGGATAGCAAATCACCTCTGTTCATTTCTCATCTTGAAAAAGCTATGGAGGTCACCCCATACATCACCTGCAACTTGACAGCATTTTACATACACACAGCTGCAATCTGAAGTGGTACAATCCAGGAAAAGCTTTATCATTTGATTCTGCTGAATGTGCACATTGGCTCCTGGAATATTCATCATTCATTGATCAAGTTATTGTTACTTTATGCTAGTTACATTTGCTCAAGCATTAAGAATTTTTAAAAATGCAAACCTATGTTGCAGGCAGCCATTATAGAATTGTTAAGCTTGTTAAATGTATTTATATGTGGCTGGTTTACCATTACCTCAAATCATCTCTACAATGGTCCTTCTCCATATAATGCCATTCCATAACCTGCAGTTGGGAGGGGGAGTGGTGAAGTATGCCACAGTTTCAGGCCATGTTTAAGTTCTTTCCCTGTATATGCTGCATCAAGGTGGAGCACAAGGAAACTATACTAGGGTTGGTGGGTGCTCCATCTCTTTGATGACATGCATGATGGCTCAAGGCTTGCAGCCAGAGTTTCCTGGCTCATAAAATCAGAGATGCATGAGCAGAGGAAGCCAGACGCTTCTGCATCCTGCCAATTGCCTGCACCATGACTGGGGCTGGCCTGTGGGTGCTGTAGGTTCCCTTTTGGGTACGATATAAAGATAAATAAATTTGACCCTTTTCTTATTCCATATTATGGTGTTGGCTCTCCTCATTTCTGCATCTGCTTACAATTCACTCTTCTATAAAACATAGCTATTTAAATTTAAATGAATACTAGATCAAAGTCTAATAATAGATTTTGTTATGAGATATACATGTATGTTAAAATGCCCAACTCCATAGTAACTCTGCTCAGAAAAACAAAGAGGGAGGTGAATGAAACTACACACATACAGGCTTCAGTTCTAGATCTTTTTCCTAAACTGAGGATTAATTTGCAGCAGGGTAAAGCTGTATGTGGAACAGATCAGTTCTCAATTAAAAGAGAGTGTTTATACTACCACTGGCATGAAGTTAAAAACCAGAGTTTCAAGGGCAAAACATGATTTCTCCTTAAAGGCTAAAGAGATTAGTGGATGCCGCACATATCAGCTGTTAGTGTTTCGTGGATCAGAAAGAAACAGATGCTGTCACAGCAAGCTAAATATAGCATATCCCCACATTGTCTTCAAGCTTCTATTGGTAGCATCTATGCTACACAAACTGATAGGAGGTTTTCTTCTCAAATGAAGCTTTTCCTGATAGATATACAACTCCCTCCCTCTAAGATACATCTGAAGATAGAGGCCTCCTTCATCACAGTTCAGTATCAATCTTCCCTGGTCATATAATTTTTCATCCTTCTCATGGTCCCTCAAATTTGTTGAAATCAGAGGCATTTTTGAGAAGACCAAATATTTCATTTTTAAAAATGCACTTAAAATGAGCTCTCTGTAATGGAGACTGCTACAGAGGTAATGACTCCTCACTGCATCAGCAACATTGGGACAGGAACACAGTTCAAGTGATCTTCCTTTACTGCTTTGGACAGTCTTGGTTTTGGTAATTTAGATATTAAATCACAAATAGTTTAATGTAAATATGAAATGATGTGCCACTGAGATTTAGAAGTGGCTTTTTCTCCCCTAAGGGGATAAGGTTTTTTGATCATCTTGATACAATTATGCAGGTCAGTTTTCTGTCCTGAATAATCAGATGATTTGATATGTTTCTCCCTTTTTGAAAGGATTTTATCTATTGCTGATCATACAAGACTGTTCATATTTTAACTTGGAGCCATTTCATTATTCTTGGCTGACATTAATATCACCACATAACACAACATTAAATATATTTTTCACATTTGAAGTAAGTCTTGCTATTCTAACAGACAAACAGAAAAGGATTGTTTTACCAATCACATATATTTCACAGCTAAGAACTTGTTAATTCAGCATCCTACTATGTACATTGAATAGCAAACATGAAACATTTTGATACCAGAAAGAGATTCCAGTGCAAAGTCTATCCCTCAGTATATTATATAACTGCATTTATTTTTAAACAAGCCTTCTTTGCCTACAAGATGCAGAATGCTAGGATGCTCTTTTAAAATGGGTACTCAGCAAAACAAACTGTAAACAGTACCCCAGGTATTTATTAGACATCATCTCTTTGTCAACCCTGTACACATTCCCTGGAATCATTTCCTTACCTTTATTTTCAGATTCTTTCATTCTCCTTTCCTCCCCTTGCTGCAGCTCAGCAGAAAAAAACCCAGCTGATTTCTGAAACGCTGACTTTTGATTTGTCATTCATAGCCAGTCATAGGTCACCGAGGCTACGTTCCTCAGACCGGGGCACTGATGTGTGATAATTTGTAGGAAAAGGTGTACAGTGCTGGATTATAGTTTTGAGTATAGAAAAACGGAGGAAGGCTGAGGATGCAAGTAGACATATTTTATAAAATCTGGCATGGAACAGGATCTGGAGTCAAAAGGATTTCTCTCTATTTCTGCAGTTAATATCATTACTTATTTGTTGCGTTTTTGAAAAATAAATCCAGACCCTTTTGCTAATTTCAAGAAAATAACATGAAGGAAGGCAACTATAAGGTATTCTTTGTGTAAAGACTATCTTGCTGACTTCTTGATGGCTGAAAAAGCACGCAATCTGGATTCTGTATGATGTAAAACTATTTCATTTCCATTTTTAGTAATTACACTACTCCTTCCAGAGTATAATAAAATGCCACCTTCCTTGTAGTAGTTTGAAATAGATTGACTAACATAGGAAAAGCAATAATAAAGGCAAATTTTATCCTGAACTTATACCCTGCTGGCATTCACAATTTAAAATCAGTATGGTTTTATCAGAAAGTGGTCTACTTTGAGAGTATTCCTTTTTTCCCCTTTGTCCTTGTTTTTTCAAGATGAAACTTCTATTTATTAATTAAATGATTTTCATAGATCTTGGAGGGTTGCAGTCTAGGCACATTCAAGAAGGATGATATACCTATCAATAGTTATTAGCTGAAATTGAGCCTCCATGTTCAGAAACAGTGTTCCCCTGAATACCAGCTACTGAGGTATATACTGAGGTACTTTGCAACCTATTTGCGGGCTTATTGGAGGGATCTGGGTTGCCATTGTGTGAAACAGGATATTAGACAAGGTGGACATTTAGTCTGATACAGCAGAACTAGGGTTGCCAAATTTGGTTTGGGAAATTCCTGGATATTTGGGGTGGAGGGTGAAGCCTGGGGAGGACAGAGTTTGAGGAAGGAAATGATCTCAATAGGGTATAATACCATAGAGTCCACCCTTCCAAGCAGCCATTTTCTACAGGGAAACTGATCTATGTAGTATGAACATTTGCTGTAATTCCAGATCTCCAGACCCTACTTGGAGGCTGGCAACAGGACTCTTCCTATTTTCATTCTTTTTACACCTTTATTTTATTACACATCTTTATGATACAACAGTAGGAAAGAGTATAATAGCCTTAGGGCAAGAAGTTTCTGTATATTTTATAATAAGCAGAACCTTCCTCTGTAGAATATTCTGCGGAAGACAAAAACTGTTCAGTGGCATTCAATCATTTACTGAGGTTGAAGTGAACAAACTATCTGGTTCACATAACAGCAGTGCAGAAACATCTTTCCTCCTATAGCTATGAATATAGTCCTATTGTTAAATTCAAGTCATTTGAACCCTTTAACTTCAATATGCTTTGTTATAGTTGTTGATCATCAGCCTCAATGAATGTCATGAATTTGACTCCTCCAAGAGAAATAATTGTTTTTTCATCATGTTAAAGTTAGCTTCTTGCCTACTTTTTGGCTTATGCAGAAATTTGGGATCTAACCTTAGCGTTCTGTCATCAGTATTTACTCAAAGATCATAGTGTAACTTGTTGTTGAATGAAAATACCAATTGCTTCATATATTTTGCTCCATTTGAATATTTTAGATCAGCATTTTTAAACTAAATGTTAGGTGCCTTCCCTCACCACCCAAAACCAGAACACCCCTATAATCATATACTACTTAAAATTCCTATAACTCATTGCTACCTCAGCAATCAGATAAGCATCATGCCTTTATACAGACCCAGTCACATAATCATAGGGCTTGTTTCCTACTTTTTTATTCACCCAGCATGATTGTCCAGCATTTAAATGTGGGATGGTATTAAAGACAGTTTTCAGGGGCTTGTACAATGGAAGTTACCACAAAAAGAAAAATTACATTAAAGTTAGCCTGTAGTGGGCCTTATTCTTGTATATTAGAGGGTATAACTTGGCACTAAGTGGTTAGATGTACATTGTGATAAATTACTACTTGGCAACCACCAATCTCGCATGAGTTAAGCACCAATAGTAGGCCCAGTGTAGCTGGTATGTGAGATTATACAGGGAAACTCCGATCATGAAGGGTTTTTAAAGGCCATTATTAGTCCTTGCATTGAGCACAGGAGCAAAGTGGTAGCTGATGATGTTTTAGTATGGACATAATATTGTCATATTGGTTACTCAGAAGATGAGCAACTGCATTCTATACCAACTGTAGTCTCTAAGTTGCCCTTCAGGGAGTCAAATAACATTAGTCATCCAACCTAGACATTTCACTAATACAGATCAGGTCAGCTAAATGGTGAAAGGAAGATAATCAGCTAGATGAAAATGATAAAAGTAATTTAAAACACATTTGCATGTTAAAGATAATAGAACCAACCAAATGTGGTGCAGTAATTGAGGGTTGGACTATAATGGGGCAGACCTGGACTGAAATCCCTTGCCCTGAAACTTAATGCTCAGTTACTCAGCATTGCCTACCTCACAGGGCTATTGTAAGAATAACATGGATGAGGACAGAAACTTGTATTCTGCCCCAAGTTGAAGAAAGGGTGGAATAAAAATGCACTGAACCGGGTTGCCAACCTGGCAACCAGCAGGACAGCTGGGAGCAGGGACAAGATAATGTACACGTGACATAATAGTTTCCAGCAATTCTTGGAGGTACCCTTTGTAGTGATGTTGGCAACATTTTCATTTTTCTCTTGCTGCCTCTCAGAGCTGTGGTAAGCAGTGGGGGTTTCTGGCAAGAGACCTAAGTAAACAAGCGTGCAGAAGTTATTGCTGGGAGAGAAGAATTAGCTATTTTAAATGGATACAAAATAGAGAAAACCCAGCTCTGCTGCCTGAAACAGCAACTGCTTGTAGAATTGCACCCCTGATCCATGGTTTATTATTTATTTATATAGTGCTAGTGTACATGGTTCCTTATAGTATAACGCCTTGCTTACAGTATAGTATATTTCATCACAATCTGAGCTAGTCACTTCAAAGTGCTACTTAATTGCAGAGTATGAGTAGCAGCAGCAATAGAGCTATGAAATGACATCACTTTCAGAAAGTTTTGAGTTCAAAGCTTGGAGTCTCAAAAGCTCATACCCTGAAAATCAAGTTACATCTTAAGGTGCTACTGGAACAGTGTCTTGCTCTTCTACTACAGACCAACACAGCTACCCATCTAAAACACTTTTAGAAATTCTCTCAATGGCTGCCTTCTTAGGAGTTGATGTTATCTGGCCTGGGATTGTTGCCTCTCAGAGCACATGTGCTTTCAGTAGCTCCCAGGAAGATGGTTAGAAAATCATCTCAGCTGGTTTGGCATGTACCCAGAGGCCCATTTTATTCCTCTCATGTGCCCCACAAAACACTTTTTTATTCCACACTTAAAAGAAAATTTTTACGAAATGATGAATCGGTGGTATATGTCTTCTGATAAATTAGCAAAAATGAGTAAAGGTATGTCAAACAAATGTTGGAAATGTGAGCAACATGAAGGAACATGTTGTCATCTTTGGTGGACTTGTCTTAAAGCAAAAAAATGCTGGTCACAAATTCATATGATAATACAGAAAATTTTGAAGATCAATATACAATTTAAACCAGAAGCCTTTCTGTTGGGACTAGTGGACAAACAGTTGGAATGGACAAACAGTTGGAAAATAAACTTGGTATCCTATTTCTATATATGACAACGGCAGCTAGGCTTTTATATTTGCAAAAATGGGAAAGTACAGAATTGCCTTCAATGGATGACTGGATTGTGAAAATGATGGAGTTAGAGATGGCTAAACTTACAGCTCTGATCAGAGATAAAACACTGTCTACTTTTATGGTTAATTAGAAACCCCATACTGACTTTCTGCGTGAGATGAGAAAAAATAGATTGATGATTTGTAGATTTGATTTCTAAGAAGATAAACTAGGGAAAAATAAATAGAAGGGGGGCAGTATCGAAAATAAATTTTAGAGGTATTAAAACTACAAGTATAATGTGTGTAAAGATATGACAATAATAATGAAATATGAATTTTTTTTGTTTTTTTTTTAATTTTTGTTCTTTTTCTCTCTATTCTTTTTATCTTTTCTCTGCCCTTTTATTGGGCTTTTAATCTTATTAATAAAATTTAAAAAGTATTTTAAAAAGGACACACCAATACAAGGCTACCATTTTCAGCATCACTCATGTTTTTATTATGTTTAGTTCTTCCATGTAGCACTACACGTAAAAAAAGTTTAGAAAAATAAAATTGAAATTGTTTATAATATTTAAAGTAGTAAGCAAGTAGAGAGTATCACGGTAATAATGCGCCAAAATGGAAGGCAGGTGCTAAAGACAAGAATATTGAGTGACTAATGGAAGTGTATATGCTTGGACTGTGATATAACGACTGCCAGGATGAAGAGATGAAACGGGCAGATTGCTGGCTTCCCGTCGCAGTTGTGTATCTATTCTTCTCTGCCGCCTCTCATTGTCATCATATGAGACCATATACACCATTTCTTTAAAGGAATTTATTGTACTGAAGACCTTCTTGCATTGTTATACCACAAACTTATTGGGACTTTGGGGATTACTGTACAGACCTCTGGTTAATTCAAGGCACACAGAACTTTAATATTGCACAGGAATTCTTGTTGAATTATATTTGAATTACTTTATATGATGCTTTGCCCTCTGTAATCACCCACCCTGTATATCTGTATATATTGTTTCTTTTGTTTAAGTTGACTGGAATATTGCTTTAAATTTGATTGATTTACAATAGAAACATTTATTAGTTAGATTTCACGGCCTGTTTGCTTTTTTCTATAATATTTAAAGAGCAGTTATGTTTACTTATTTCAAAATGGCGTTCACCAACAAATGTGGCTGATCTTATACCATACATGTGAGAACACAGTAAGCTGAAAATAACTTTATTGATATCTCAAACAGCAAATAGCTGTAGGGACTTGTGGGGGGGGGAAGTAAACAAAACAAAAATTTTCAGGTACATTGCATACAAATACAAATTATTCTCTAGAACAATTAACTAGAGAAATCCCCTAGCCCCAAAATAAAATTATTATAAAAGCAGGATCAGAACATTAGATAAGGCATCAGATCTATAGTAAAGTGCCAACATTACAAGATGTAAGTTACACTGCATTACAGAAGATTGTGATTTTAGAAGAAAGCTAACCTAAAAGTCTGTGGCAGCTAAGGAGCTTCAAAAAGGAGCACCTCTGCTCAGAGTGGCAAAGATATTTCAGTTCCAAAATATTTTTGACATATCTAACTACATGTATGTCTTGCAGAAAATTCAGAAAGCAATATAGTACTCTTTCATATTAGACTTTCCCTCTTGCTTGCAGTATGAATTACAATTAGAAACCCCTCTATAGTTTTTACAAACCTGTTATCTCAGAGCCAAGCTACAAGTGACGCCTGACACAGGTTGGACACTTGTCAGCTTCCCTCACGTTTTGATGGGAAATGTAGGCATCCTGGTCTTGCAGCTGTAATGGAGAGCCAAGCTGTAAAACCAGGATGCCTACATTTCCCACCAAAACTTGAGGGAAACTGACAAGTGTCCAACCTGTGTCAGGCGTCACTTGTAGCTTGGCTCTCAGATCTGCTGCAGATAGGGTTCTGTCAACCTATATACTGAATACTGGAGGCCTTCTCAAACTAGAAAGCTTAAATCAAGAAAAGATTCAGTAATAATACAGCTGAGAGGCACACTGAATAGCTTACAATTTGGCAACCATCACATACAGTTAAGTTCCATATCAGAAGGCAGGTATTAGTATCAAATATAACATTTTAAACTCTTTTTAGAGTTTGCATTAATTTTTTATAATTTAATTTGTATTCTATCTCATAGCCATAAGGTTAAAAAGCAGGCTAAAAAAGAATAATACAGCTATGTGCATCAGAATCAAATGCAAACGTGAAATATGAAAATATATAGTACAGAATAGCAGCAAAGTTGTGTTCAACAGTAGAAATATTAACAAGATGCCTTTTAGCTAAGTGTTTACAAGTAGGAGTCAGTTATATACACTGGTTAGAGCTGAAGGCTAGGCTTAAATCACCACGTTAGATACTTTGTTAGGCCAATCACAATCCCTCAGTTTAACCTCTCTCACAGCATTGTTGGAAGGACCGTGCATGCTGCCCTGAGCTCCTTGGGAGAAAATCTAACAACAAATAATTCTGACACACTCATATCTAATGGATCTGGTGTCCTGCGATGCAAACATGAAGGGCTGTACAAGCAGGGCGTTCCATTTATTCAGTGCTGGGAATACTCCACCCAAGAACAAGAGCCCTGCTGAATTCTAGATCAGGGCCTACAGCTCCACAGGATCAAGGCATAAACAGGACAGGGACTTACTAATGCGCAACTACATATACACAAGGTTTAGGCAAACTGCATAAGGACTTAGCCATCTTATATACAAATTATATAGCTGTGCTAGGAGTTGTGGCCTATTAACTTTTTAAAAGTAGGCAAAAAAGCTAATGGTGCAAGTAGAGAAAAAACAGTTGCACTTATTGTAACTGTTGTTCATTGACATCTTCTCTGCAGGCACATGTAGGACTGTGCATGTGCAGGCCTGCCAATCAGTGAGGTTTTTAAAGCTTAAAGTCCACTAGGAGACACACGTCTCTCTGGTGTGCGTATGTAGCTTTTCCCGCTGAACATACCACCAGGAGTTGGTGCCCCTTCACCCCGTTTCTCCTGAGCCACTGACTCTCCAAAGTATTGAAAAAGCACAGCAGGGCAGGAGGAAGGGTGTGTGTGCCTGCACAGAAGACAGCAATGAACAACAGTTATGGAAAATGCATCTCTATTTTCATTGTCCATCTTCTGTGCAGTCCCACACAGGAGATTCATAAGCTTCTTACCCTGGTGGGTGTATTCTTCATTGAAAGACTGAATGGAGTACAGCCTGTCCAACTGCTGATTCTTTTCTCTCCATCACATCACATCCAGGTGCATAGTGCTTCACAAATGTATCCAATGAAGACCATGTAGCTGCGTTGCAGATGTCCTGTAGAGGGACCGCTCTCATGAAGGCAGCGGAAGCCTGGGACCTTGTGGAATGTGCCTTCACCTCTAAAGGACATAGTTGACTGTTGCGTAACAAGTCTTAATTGTTAGTATCGCACAACTCACTATTGATTGTGCTGTAGTCCTTTTCCCTTTCCTAGGATCAGCATAAAAGAAAAACAGTTGTTTGTCCTTTCTAAACGCTGATGTATGATGCAGATAGAACTATATAGCTCTGCGGACGTCTAGCAAATGTAAGGCCTTCTCTGAATTCGTAGAGTGTAGGAAAAACACTGGAAGTATGGCATCTTGGGACAAATGGAATTGGCTTGCAACTTTGGGTCTAAATTTGAGATCAGATTTCAATTATGACCTTCCCTTGCTATACCTTAAGGAGAATCACATCACAGAGCAGCCAATTCACTCATCCATCCGCTGGACTAGAAATGAAACTTTTAAGAGACAAAAACTTCAAATCACAGCTAGCTAGAGGTTCAAAGGGTGGTCGTATCAATTTGGCTAGTACTAATTGCAGTGACCACTGAGGTACAATTTCTTTAACAGGTGGGAATAAGTTCTGTAGTCCTCTAAGGAATGATTTAGATACGTTGTAAGAAAACACAGTTTCCCCCTCAATTCTACGATGGAAGGTTGAGATGACAGTGAGGTATACCTTAATAGATTAATTGGAAAGACCATCTTTAAGTGACGGTAGAAATTCTAATAGGTCTGACAACTGGCAGTCAAAGAAGTCTAATCCTTTATGTTTGGCTCACATATTAAAACGTTCCCATTTGAATGCATAGGATTTCCTAGTGTTTTCCCTTCTAGCATTAAACACAAAGTCTGTCACTCTCACAGGCAGGTTCCCTGTTCTGTTATGTGCCGTGCTGTTAGTTTCAGTCTGAATAGGTCTTGATACCATACCCTTCTGTTGGTCAGCAGATCTGGTTCTGACCCAAACCGATACAGTGAGCCCTTGGATAGGTGCATCACATGTTGGAACCAGGGCTGTCTGGGACAGTAAGGAGTTATCAAGATTATGTATGGTCTGTCCTGAATCTTGCTGACTGATCTGGCAATCAAAGGGATGGGATGAAAGGCATAAAAAAAGATGTCCCTTCCAAGTTAGTTGGAAGGCATCTCCTAATGAGTTGTGACCTATTCCCAAGAAAATCTCAGAGCTTTCTGGTTTCCCTCCTTTGCAAACAGGTCTATATTGGGAAAACCCCACTGTCTGAAAACCCGTTCTAGGTAAGTAGTTGTAAGGGGACCATTTGTGATTTTCTGTATTGAGTCTGCTCAATTTGTCTGCTACTACATTTGTAGTGCCTGGTATGTGTACAGCTTGTATGAAAGCGCCTTTTTCCACCACCCACTCCCAGATGGGGATCGCTTCTTTGCACAATATTCTGGAAGTGGTGCCCCCAGTTTGTTCAAATAGAACATAGCCTTACAGTTGTCTGTCAACACCTGGGCTCTCTTCTGTTTTATGGTATCTGCGAATGTGATAAGGGCTAACGAATGGTTCTTAGTTCCAGGACATTAATGTGTAACATTCTCTCATGCCTCAGCCATGTCCTGTGTGTGCTGAGTGAACCACAACGGGCCCCCCAACCTAATGTGGAGGCATCAGTGGACATAACATTTATTTGTGCAAAGCCAAATTCTATCCCTTCTAATAGATTTCTGTCATCACCACCACTCCAAGGACCTAATCACTGATCTAGATATGAATACTTTCTGTTCTATTCTTGTGACTCTTAAGTCATGAACATAAAAGAACCAGTTATAGTTTATACATGTGTAACCTTGCCAATGGTGTGACTGACATGGTGGCTGCCATAAGCCCCAGTAGGGTTTGTATAGTCAAAGCCGATTGAAATCTACAACGGTTAAGCTGTCCCACCAGTCTTTTAATTCTATCCACCTCCTGAGGTCAAAAGTCTCTATTCTTAATGCTATCCAAAATTGCTCTAATAAATTGAGCTCTTTGAGAAGGTACGTGTACTGATTTCTTCAAGTTTACTAAGACCTAATCAGATACAGGTGTCAATCATCATTCCTACGTGCCTCTGCCGTAGTTCACTCAATGAGGCGGGTATCAGCCAATCGTCAAGCTATGGATAGACAGAACATCCGTTTTCTCAAATATACTACCACTATGACCAAGCACTTTGTAAAGATCTGAAGGCTGTGGAAAGACCAAAAGGTAAAACCTGGTACTGGAATATTTTACCATTGCAGACAAAGTGTAAGAACTTTCTATGGGACGAGTGTATGGTTTTCATCACTCTCTCTCACAAAAGAGCTTTTAGCCTGGTGGCCCTTTCAGCCCTGGCCTTGGGGGTAAACTTGCTGCAATGTTCACAGGCCTGAACATTATGCCCTTCTCCCAGACACTCTAGACAAATGGAATGCCCGTTCATTTCCATCATCTTAGTAGCACATGTGGTGCATCTCTTAAATAACACCTTTTCTGCCATATTACAAGCTTTCTCAGTTTTCTTCCTTCTCTTCTCTCTCTTAGATACAAGTGGAAAAAGCAAGAACCTTCTCAATTGGTGGTGAAGAAGGAACTGAGGGTGAAGGGGCGCTGTCTCCCAATGGTATGTTCGGTGGGAAAAGCCACACGTGCACAGAAGAGGCATGCACCCCCTAGCAGACTTTAAGCTTTAAAAATCTCACCAATCGGCAGGCCTGCACATGTGCAGTCCGATGTGGGACTGCACAGAAGATGGGCAATGAATGATCATTTATTCTGATTAAAATTCCCTGCATGGTTTGCCAAGAAGGCTTCCTTCAGGGGAATCTCTCTCTCTCTTTTTTTTTTTTGATAATCTTACAATAAGAATGCAAGCACAATAGCGAAATACTGAAAGACAAATGAGATTGCCCTTAAAAAGACTTCCTTGCAAAACACTCAGGGAATTTTAATTAGAATAAACAAGTATTTTTTCTGACTTGCATAATCGGCTTTTTTGCCTGCTTTTTCAATCTCTGCAATTGACATGGCCTTATTTTTTCCTTCTATTAACAACTTAGCCAGGCAAACAGGGCAATCCTGAGACTTGCTGTACCACCAGTACCCAGATACCTGTGGCGCCTCTCGTTAGCTCCCTAAGGACTTTTGCGGGAGAATTATGCTAGCAGCTGAGCCTAGCAAGGCCACAGCCAGGAGCACATGCTCCACTTTTCCCCTGACAACTCCACTGGCATCCCAGTGGCTGCACTGCTTCCATGATAGGTAGGCAGCAAGCAAAGGCGCACCCAATGCAGGGACCATAATTCAGCAGTCCACTGATACCTCCTTCTCCCCCCCCCCAGCAGAGAGCAGGCAGCTAGGGACCACATGCCCCCATGGTCACGGCACATGCATGGAGGTGCACAGGTGGAGGAAAGCTGTCCATTTAGGGAGGCCCTGGTTCTGGAGTGGGGCCCCCCACAACTGTCCAAGCAGGTCATGAGCTTGCAGCCCCCAGGCTCTGCCGGGTCACCTAGCAGTCCCATGTAGCCCAGGTAGCTTGTCTCTCACTGTGCGGGGGGCTGTACCCCAGCCATAGCACCTGCAGTCCTGAGATACCATTCTGCACCAGAGTTGCATGGCTTGCTGGACAAGGCTGGCCTTCCCTGCCCAGCCCCACACATGTGGGTGAGGGGTGGTCTACTCTCTGCCTGACCATCTGCCACTGCAAAGAATCTTTCTATGCAGCTGAGCAGGGCATCCTTCTGAGAACTGCTCTCAGGTCATGCTCTGCTCAGGAAGGTGCTTACAAGAACCCTACTCTGGCAGCTGCCACAGCCACTCTGGGACCCCCTATAGCTGCTGGCCAGCATCCCTGCACCAAGATGGAAGGGCCACTCGCTGTGACTCAAAAGTCCCCCCGGAGATAGCAGGAGAAGTCTGAATGTGGCTCCCTTCCTAACTGTGACTGCGAGGTGCACCCCAAATTTTGCCAAGTTCTCCCTGTGCACTCTTGGCCTCACCACCATGAGCATCCTCTCTCCCCTCTCATTCTAAGTTCCCATGGCAGTGGGCTCTTGGGAAGAGCCTCCAGCTGCCTCCCCACTTACCTGAGGTCATGGCGCCCTGGCTGGAGGTTATGTAGGGTGCCCAAGGAGCTGACTGGGAGCAGGGGAGGAGGCTCAGCCATCATGGAGGCATTGAGTGGATTGACCTCTGTAGTAGTTGGTATCCCACGCTCCACTGGGCTGCTTCGGCAGGGCTGGGCACAGGACCTGATTGACTTTTCCTACACAATGGGCACCTATGGGCTATGCCATCATTTTTTTGTGGCATAACTTTCTGCTACTGCTGGTGGCATTCTTGTGCCTGAAACGGTTTAGGGATCCAACTAACTCGCATCCCATTACTCCTATGCAAGGGCTTACAACCGAGTTATGCCTGTGTCCAACCGCTATGGCCCAACACCGCTGGCGGCCTTGGGCGGAGCCGCACTGTGCCACTATGCTGCCGTAGGGGGGTTATGCCAGCATACATGTGGGATACACTGGCATAACTCCTAGTCAGCGTCTTCAGCCCCCGCCCTCAGGAATGTGCTGTAAGTCACCTTGTAACTTTTTTGTGCAGCAATAGGGTAGTAAAATTCTTTTGAACAATGACACTGGTAATTTTAAAAAGATTAATCAGAATAATTGTGTCATCAAAGCAGCATGGTTTCAAAGAAAAAAACATCTATTCCATAAAATTCATGACCCCCCCAAAAAATATTCTCCCTCCCCTTCTCCAATGTATAAAATAAGGCAACATGAGGCCACTTAGATTGAGACAGACAAGTCACAGCTCTACCTAAATATTAAAAACCCAAAATCACAGCTGCAATATTAATTTCCAGTTCAGGAAAGGTATCAATACTAACTCTGCCTATCAGAAAATAGAGAACATTTAAAATAGATTTCACAACCTTTTTTTAAAAAGCATGAGCTACTCTTTGCTTCACCATTTAAAAATTAAACTAGTTTTGCATTTTTAACAAACTACAAACATTTATTTATTACAGAATGTTACTAGAGGAAAATCAATATGGGAAGAATTGGAAGGGAAATTACACGGGAAGGAATTCATATGTAGGAGGGGAGAAGTTCCTTTGTACATCTGAAATCTGCTTGACTTGGGTTTGTTACCCTAGAATTGGTGCTTTCAACTTGCATTCTAGGAAATCCAGGATTCTTTGGAAGCTTATCGTGGGTTCCAGGTAAGGGGGTGGCCTAGATGATACCATCATAAAGAGATTCCCATTTTCATGTAACCATGTTCATTCAGCATTCTGTTTGGTAGCTTACCATTTCAGGAATCAACTTCAACCATTCCACAATGATTTCAAGTGCCTATTTTCAGTCAACAGCATTCTGAATATTAGCACTATCTTGTAGCATAGAGTTCTGATTACAAACTATCTTAGAAAATGTAGACTATGTAGCCATCAATGTTCTATAGCTCTCATTTGAAAGAATCAACTACTACAACATCCTTTAGGAATGTTGCAGTGACTTAAAAGTCACAAAACCTCTGAAGCTCCAGGGAAACGTTTTAAAGAAATCTTTTATACCACACAGTGGAGACTGATATTGCAGTGATCAACTGTCATTTAATGCTGCAGTGATCAACTCATTCAAGACATCACATCAGAACTTAGAATTTAAGAAAATATCATCTACACCAGCCCAGAGAGGAGCATCCTGGAAGACAGCTTACCCATTTCTACCAATCTTCCCCTGCAATTCTCAATACTAGAGCAAGTTGTGCTTATTCTAGGTTGATCTCCATTTGCATAGGAGAACACCAAAGTCAATAGGCATGGTTCATACCTACATGACTGGCACATTCTGCACAGAAAATTCCCTCAAATCTTATGAAACATACAATTATTCTTGTGGCTCAGAAAACAGAAATGGTTTTGGAGTTGACCTATACTGATCTAGCAAGAATCTGGCCAATATGCCCAAATTAACTGCATGCTTAACAGAATGTAACCTCAAAAATAACACTTTAAGAATAAACTGAATCAACTCTCAAGGAATACATGTGCAATAGATGGTTTTGTTTTTATACACAGAAGTTCTTGTTTAGCCTCTGTGTCAACCTGATCTGGATAAATACAAAAGAAAATGTGTGAAGAAAGGAAAATGGAATGTACGCTGGAACTGTAGGATCAGATTCAAATGGCCTCTTTTCTTTCCATACCCAGTTCCTATATGGAAGAAGACTGATGATGTAATCTCTTTAATTCAGGGGAAACTGTGCCATATAATAACCCCTAGTCAAAGAGGACAGAAAGGGCCTAATTAATGAGGCAATAAAATAAGATACATTCCACAAGGTGGTAACACATCAAATTACCAACTAAATTAAGGCTTTTGGTCCAACACACGCAATACTTCAGTGAGCAAAACTGACTCACCGCATCATGGACCAGCATGTAAATTAGAAGATCATGGCTATAATCTACCACAGAATCCACAATCATATTTATCCAACCTTCTGCTCTCACCAGAATGTATTTGCTAATTATATCCTCAATATCTGGTTCATATGTTTCATTTACCCACATAAAAAAATACCCCAAGACAGTTGCAACAACTTCTATTTCCAAAAATTAGAAACCAAACTGGCCTTTAGTGACAAATTATATCCAATCAGACTCCATTGCAAAATATTAAAGCTATCAACAAAGAACCAAAATCTCAAGTAGTGTAACTTATCTTAGATCCAAAATAGGCCACAACTATCCCCGGCCTACAGGATAACCTGAAGTCACACTATCATGTTGAAAATTAGTTCTCTTTCTACAGCAGCATTTTTTTAACAGATACTTTTTTAGTGGTGGTTGTCTTTGAGAACCAACATATTTAAACTCACCATGATTTGAATTCCCCATTTATTAATATTCAAACACACTTATTCAACCTGTATAATTCATATATTTTCCATAGTGCTCATTGCATTATAACTATATTTAAAGTAGTGGGGTTGGTTATTTTAAATTGCCACAGAGTGTCAGATCAAAGAAAACCGTTTCCAAACATTCACAGAATGACAAATTTAATATGCAGAACCACTGCTGGTAGCTGGAATGAACTAACAGGTTCTATATACTTGCTTAAGATATATCTGCCTCTGCATAACCAACTATGATAATATGGAGTGATGTACCAATACTGAATAGCCTGGGTACTGATTCCATATACATCATATCTTGAGGAAAAAGTTATAGCTATGCTTCCACAGTCATTTCTCCAGGAAGAACAGCCATTTTCCTAAAGAAAAAGAAGGGAGAGAGCAGAGCACAGATACAGCACAGCACAAACTTCTTAAAAATAAATGGTCAACTATGTTCCCTGTTGTTCCACGTTATGAGATGGTTAATTTACTTCTTCTGCCTGAATTGGAGGAATCTTGCTGGACACCAGAGAATATACATAAGGCCAGATTTTGTTGGTCTCTGTCCCGGAGAATGAATGTAGGATCCCTCTGTTTCTGAAATATGAAACAGAAGTTCATATAAGTGAATGTGACATCTTAAAATCTGTGACACCATCCTACAAACGCCGTCTAAGTTAAATGCAAAGGAATAGATAACACCAGGCCAATTCAGTTACAGTTACTGTCTACATCTTTTTAACAGTTTCTTAAGAGATGCTTTACAACAGTGGTCCCCAACATGGAACCCACCAATGTATTTCCTGTTGTCCACTTCCGTATTCCGCAAAGCATCTCCAAACTAGAGTCAATCCCAGCTTTCCTTCATTTCACTGAAAGAAGAGGGTTCAGAAAAACTTCATTCAGAAGCAGATATTTCATCATAAGAGGACACACTTAGCTCCCAACATTCTGTGGTTGGCCCGATGACAGCCATTTTGTGACCAGCTGCGCCCCATAGATGGCAGCGATTTTACTGCCCACTCACTGTTTTTAAAATTCAAAATGCCTACAGTCTCAATAAAATTGGAAACCTCTGCATTACAGAAAGGTAAATGTCAGAGGCAACCAGTAATCTAAATTACTAGAGTGCTCCTGTCTTACTTCTTATTGTGAAGCCTCATGTATGCTACTTCCCAGTATCATAACAGAGTTTGGCTGCAGAAACTTTATGGATTTTAACTCCACTTGTCAATTATCAGTAAAGTTGAATTGTATATTTTCAGTTACGCAAACTAGCTCTTTTACTGGCTCTTTATTGATCTCTTGCTCTGAATTTTGACAGGGTTGGACTTTTTAATTATGAGGATTGTCGGCCTGTGACCTAAAGGATACTTTATTGGGAAAGTAAGGGACAAATTAACTCTCTGCCATCTTCAGTATCCATTGAAAAATGAGGACAAAAACAGGACTGCTAAGCACATTAGAGATGCTATGCAAATGCTATACAGTAACAACAACACCATTAATATCAAAAGCAGGGATTAAAAATTATTACTTGAGTTAAACAGTATTTCCCCTTCAGTCTCATAGATATCAAAATTACCAGACATAGGCCTTAAATGCTAGCTGTTTTCTGTTTATGGAAGGCACTTGTATCCATGAAGGGGGTGTCAATCTTTGGTGGTGTCTCCACCCCCCTGCAGACTCCCATTTCACCTCCCTACTCTGATCTCAGGGCTCAACCAACCCTCAAAGAGCATAATTTCAGGGACTATAGGAGAGAGGAGGTTGCAAAGTTCTGTTCCATGAGCAGTATTGTGCTCACAAAGGATTCAAGACAGACTTCTGAAGCCTAGTTGACTTTTTCTAGAACAGTTAAGCAATCCTTAATATATGTTTCTGATTTCTAAAAGCCTTTAAGTCAACCACTAAGAAATGTTCTTTCTATATTAATTCATTTGCCATCTAAGGGAAGGATCAATGTTTAACGTAATATAAACATGGCCACTGTTTCTGTTGAATAGTAAAATGAGTTTCCACTTGCATATTGTGAGGAGCTAGTAAACTTATACCTATCAAAATAATAATAACAACATCAGCAACAACATTTGATTTATATACCACCCTTCAGGACAACTTAACACTAGACATGGGCACGAACAGAAAAAAACCCTGAACATGGTGTTCGTTGCCATCCATGAACATTGACAAACATGATCTGTTCATGAACATGTTCGTTGTTCGTGGGGGCCAGCAGGCTCTCCTCTAGCTATCAAGATCCCTACCGCACCACTCCAAGAAACCTGACCTGAGCAGGCAGCAAGAAATGTACCAATAATAAATGATAGCTTGGCCCCAGAGCCTGGCAGCAGACCTGGAACTTGAAGAGGTAGATTCCTACCCAATCACACACAAAGAAAATTCAAGGTCCAATGAACTCTCCCTGTCTCTCTCTCAAAATGCCAACAGCAACTGTCTCTCCCTCACTGTCTGCAAAACCAGAGCTGGGAGCCCCCCTCCCCTCTGCTCTTTGCTTCCTCCTAACAAATTTGGAGCTCCACACTTGAAAGGAAGACCTGCCTATCAAGCTAAATTGGGCTTAGATTGGGGTCTCCAGGGCAACAGAAGGAGTTCAGACAGAGTTCAGGCAGTCCCTGCCTCCAGTTGCAAAGGGAATTGATTGCAGGTGCCAGACTGTCTGGCTTGACAAACAGCAACAAACGAGGCTTGCAATGACCACCTGTTCGTTTAGAAGGGGGCCTCATGAACAGCTTGTTTGCAAACAGCTGATTGGGCTGTTCATGGTTTTAGTTCGTATTGCTGTTCATGATCATCTCTACTTAACACCCAATCAGAGCAGTTTACAAAGTATGTTATTATTATCCCCACAACAATCACCCTGTGAAGTGGGTGGGGCTGAGAGAGCTCTAGAAGCGCGGTGACTGACCCAAGGCAACCCAGCTGGCTTCAAGAGGAAGAGTGGGGAATCAAACCCGGTTCTCCAGATTAGAGTCCTACTGCTCTTAACCACTACACCAAACTGGATCTCCAGAGGGCGGCTGACATGGGGATAACATTATTTTGGCATGGCAAGGGAAGTGAACGGCTGAGTCAAACTATTGGTACAAGTTGTGATAAATTGAAGCACCACCTGATACCAGGTGTTTTTTTTTCCAGAAAAACAACCTATGCTATAAGCACCAACACACAAAAGGTGATGATGTGGTGTCTTCACGTTAGTTTCAAGTCTAAGATGTTATTCAAAAATTTGCTATTGAAGTGAATTATCTATCCATGTTTTAGCAGACATACTTAAATGGTCAAATGTTTTAATAAAGATCTCTTTTTGACACAGAGACGAAATACAGCTCAAAAAGACTTCCTTTCTTCTAGTTTTTAGAACGCTTCTAAATGCATTAGAATGTCTCTAAGCGCATTAACAGCACTGTTAGCAAGTGTTAGAACCATACAATCACTTTATTACTATCACTGACACTTCCAGATTTCTCTCATACCCTGCAAGATAAAACCTCAATGTAACTGAACCCCCCCAAAAGACTGAATTCATGTTTACCAAGAAGTCAAGATCTGCCAAAAGACTTTAGTAGTGGACTATTTCCCATACTTAGAAAGGGAGTAGGCATGTTCTCATGCACCTTAAGTGTCTACTTGTGCAGCACAATAACACCAGGGAGAAAGGGTCACCAAGAGACATATTCACACTCTACTGGGTCAAGCTGTGATGATATTGGTTGTTGTGGGTTTTCCGGGCTGTATTGCCGTGGTCTTGGCATTGTAGTTCCTGACGTTTCACCAGCAGCTGTGGCTGGCATCTTCAGAGGTGTAGCACCAAAAGACAGAGATCTCTCAGTGTCACAGTGTGGAAAAGATGTTGGCAGGTCATTTGTATCTACTCAGGAGGGGTGGGGTTGAGCTGAGTCATCCTGTAAGAGTTTCCCCGAGTGTGGAATGCTAATGGCGGGAGGCTTCACTGTATCCTGAGGAGGTTCTTTTGCATATGGATTGGTGCTTGATGTGCTAATCTTCTCTGCCGGGCTATTGTCGGGTATAGAGTGTTCTGTTAGCCTGGTGTTTTTCAGAACTGGAAACCATGCTCTGTTCATTCTTAAGGTTTCTTCTTTCCTGTTGAAGTTTTGCTTATGCTTGTGAATTTCAATGGCTTCCCTGTGCAGTCTGACAAAGTAGTTGGAAGTGTTGTCCAGTATTTTGGTGTCCTGGAATAAGATACTGTGCCCTGTTTGAGTTAGGCTATGTTCAGCCACTGCTGATTTTTCAGGTTGTCCAAGTCTGCAGTGTCTTTCATGTTCTTTTATTCTTGTCTGGATGCTACGCTTTGTGGTCCTGATGTAAACTTGTCCACAGCTGCAGGGTATACGGTATACTCCTGCAGAGGTGAGGGGGTCTCTACTGTCTTTTGCTGATCGTAGCATCTGTTGTATTTTTCGGGTGGGTCTGAAGGAATTACTGATCAGATGGGAAAGCTTATAAAAAAGCATAACCTTCAAGCAGTACTCAGACCTACCCGAAAAATACAACAGATGCTACGATCAGCAAAAGACAGTAGAGACCCCCTCACCTCTGCAGGAGTATACATAGCCTAATTCAAACAGGGCACAGTATCTTATTCCAGGACACCAAAATACTGGAAAACACTTCCAACTACTTTGTCAGACTACACAGGGAAGCCATTGAAATTCACAAGCATAAGCAAAACTTCAACAGGAAAGAAGAAACCTTAAGAATGAACAGAGCATGGTTTCCAGTTCTGAAAAACACCAGGCTAACAAAACACTCTATACCTGACAATAGCCCGGCAGAGAAGATTAGCACATCAAGCACCAATCCATATGCAAAAGAACCTCCTCAGGATACAGTGAAGCCTCCCGCCATTAGCATTCCACACCCGGGGAAACTCTTACAGGATGACTCAGCTCAACCCCACCCCTCCTGAGTAGATATAAATGACCTGCCAACATCTTTTCCACACTGTGACACTGAGAGATCTCTGTCTTTTGGTGTTACACCTCTGAAGATGCCAGCCACAGCTGCTGGCGAAACATCAGGAACTACAATGCCAAGACCATGGCAATACAGCCTGGAAAACCCACAACAACCATCATTCTCCGGCCGTGAAAGCCTTCGACAATACATGTGATGATGTTGTACCAAACCCCAGCAATATGCATAAAGGGCATCCACAGATTACAAAATTATGACGAAGTACTTTGTGACCCACTCTGCAGTCGGCTATGTGCAAGTTGTTGCAGTTTTTAATGTTCTGAGGTGAATACATTGATGGAGAAACCAAGAGAAATGAACAAACACACAGCCAAAAAAAACCAGGCCATCAATGTGTGTGACTACTATATGTGACAATTTACATGTAGATTTCATGTTAGCTGTTGAATGAAAATGCCTTGTGTTAGTGTTTGGGGAAATAACATGAAGTGTCTTTTTATGGAGGATCAGGCAATAGAATAGTTTTGTATGTTATGCAAAAGGTGGATGTGTGGATACATTTATATTCCACTATGTCATATGCTGTCACATCCAAAAAAACCCAGTGTTTCTTACCTGTAACTGTTGTTCATCCAGGTCTTCCGTGCAGGCACACATGGGACTGCACATGCGCAGGCCTGCCGATTTCAGAGATTTAATAGCTTGATACCACCAGGGGGTGCCCCTGTCCCTTTGCGCTCATGCGCGACCGTCTTCCCACCTAAATACTGTCCTAAGGGGTGGGGTGCCCCCGACATACCCACAGTCCTCTTTTGCCACTGTACTGCAAGGTAATTTCCGAGAGAGTTAGCAGGAAAAGAGGGAGGGCATGTGTGCCTGCACGGAAGACCTAGGGCCAAGCTACAAGTGACAAATGACACTTGAACGTTAAGTGGATCGAGTGGAGGGCAAGTGAACAGGGAGAAATACACTTGCTGTTCAAGTGTCATTCGTCACTTGTAGCTTGGCCCCTAGATGAACAAAAGTTACAGGTAAGAAACACTGTTTTTCATCGGCAGTCTTCCTGTGCTGGGTGGCAGTTGGATATCAGTCACAAGAAAACTGATTGCAGAACAGCTGTGCCGACTGCCATCTTTCCTGTCCAGGACGTCCAACACGTAGTGCTTGACAAACATGTCAGAAGAGGCCCACATCACCGCTCTGCAGATGTCTTGCATCGGAACTCCCCTCGGGAGGGCTGCCGACAACTCTTGGGACCTGGTAGAATGTGCGTGGACTCCTAATGGACAAGGCAGTTTAGCAATTTCATAACAAAATAAAATTGTTTGTACCACCCAACAAGCTAAAGTTTGGGGAGCCGCTCTTCTACCCTTCTTATGCCCTGCGAAACATATGAACCAGTGAGAATCAATCTTGAACAATTTAACTTGGTTCAAATAAAACAATAGTGCCCTACAAACGTCTAGTGTGTGGAGTGTTCTCTTAGCATCAGAATCCTATGAATGGAAAAATACTGGCAAGGACATCTCCTGAGAAAGGTGGAACTTGGAAACCACCTTAGGTAAAAAGTCAATCTTAGTGCGAAGAACTACCTTCTCTGTGTGGATCTTCAAAAAGGGTGGCTCGCAGGACAAAGCAGCCAATTCACCAACTCTCCTGGATGAGGTAACAGCTACCAAAAATGCCATTTTCATAGACGGGAGACTTAACGGGCACATAGCTAAAGGCTCAAATGGTTTTGACATTAGTCTAGATAAAACTAGACCACTAGTTATTCAATCCCTTCAAAAACAATTTAGCAGAATGGTGGGAGAACACTGTCTTGCGGTCTATAGGAGGGTGAAAGGTGGAGATAGCCGCCAGGTACACTTTAATAGAAGAATTGGACAGTTCCTGTTGTTTTAGATTCCACAAAAACTCCAAGACCTCAGGTAGGGAAGAGCCAAAAGGGTTCAAGACTTTCTCCCCGCACCAGAGTTTCTCTATCTTGTGGTGTAACACCCCCTTCCAGGATAGTAAGTTCGGTTCCAGTGGGAAGTCGAGCCTCTGTGTTTGCAGTCTGAGCAATGTATGGAACCACAGTTGGCGTGGCCAGAAAGGGGCTATAAGAATCATCGAAGGTTTGACCACCTGAATCTTGCTGAGTACCCTGGTCAGGAGTGGGAAGAGGGGAAATGCGCAGAATCGGTGACCCAACCACTCTAGTTGAAATGCGTCCCCAAGAGACTCTCAGCCTAGGCCTCTCCTTGAGCAAAATCTGGGTGCCTTGTGATTATCCTCTGAGGCAAACAGGTCTATTTCTGGAAAGCCTCATTCTGAAAACACAGGGTTTAAGTACTTGTCATGGAGCGACCATTCGTGGTTGTCCCCATGTAGCCTGCTCAGATGGTCTGCCAATAGACTGTCCACACCCAGAAAGAGAACTGCCTGCAACCATGTCGAGTGGGTCGCAGCCCAGGTCCAGATTCTCACCACCTCGTTGCACAGAGTCACAAAGGCCGTGCCTCCCTGCTTGTTTATACAAAACATGGTGATCGTGTTATCTGTGAGAATTTGGATGGTCTTGCCTTTCACACGATCTGAAAAGGAAACCAATGCATAGTATACAGCCCTTAACTCTAGAAGGTTAATATGTTCTCGCTTCTCAACAACATCCCATACACCATGTGCGTTAAAAGCCCTCACATTGAGTGCCCCAACCTAAAGTCGAAGCATCCGTAGTAATGGATACTTGTGGTTGTTTACAGCCAAACTGAACTCCTGTGAATAGGTTATTGTCAACCAACCACCAATCTAATGAGTGGAGGAGCGTCCTCGGGATGTTAAATATCTTGAGTAGAGGGTCCCTTTCGGGGGGAAAACCTGAAGTAAACCACAATTGTAACGGTCGCATGTGCAGTCTAGCGAATGGCACTACCGCCATGGTGGACGCCACGCAACCCAGCAAAGTTTGGAAGAAATGGGCCGATTGAAAATGACATTTATGAAGTCATATGATAAGGGTCTTGATTCCAGTTCCCCTCTCTCTTGGGAGGAACCCCGCATTTTGGGTACCATCCAGGATAGTGCCAATGGACTGAACTACTTGTGAGGGAGAAAGTTTAGACTTCTTTTGGTTCATGAATAACCCTAAACGTAAACAGGTGTCTAAAGTAATGGAGACTTGTCTGTGAACATCAGCTGCTGAGGAGCCCACCAGCAACCAGTCATCTAAATATGGAAAAATACAGCAGCCTTGAACCCTTAAGTGAGCTACTACCACTGCCACCGCTTTGGTGAAAACCCGTGGAGCAGTAGACAACCCAAATGGGAGAACTCTATACTGAAAAATATGGTCACCGTAGGAAAAACGAAGGTATTTCTTGTGCTCCGAAAAAATGGAGACATAGAAATAGGCAGCCTTTAGGTCCAGGACTGAAAACCATGCAGCAGGGGGCAACAGAGTTAGGACTGTATTGTCGAAGGCTTTCACGGCCGGAGAATGATGGTTGTTGTGGGTTTTCCGGGCTGTATTGCCGTGGTCTTGGCATTGTAGTTCCTGACGTTTCGCCAGCAGCTGCGGCTGGCATCTTCAGAGGTGTAGCACCAAAAGACCGAGATCTCTCAGTGTCACAGTGTGGAAAACATTTTTCCACACTGTGACACTGAGAGATTTCGGTCTTTTGGTGCTACACCTCTGAAGATGCCAGCCACAGCTGCTGGCGAAACGTCAGGAACTACAATGCCAAGACCACGGCAATACAGCCCAGAAAACCCACAGCAACCAGAGTTAGGACTGCCTGTAATCATCTTAAATTTACGAACATTAATAAATTTGTTCAAACCACGGAGATCTAGGATGGGACGAAGGCCACCATCCTTTTTCTCTACCATAAATAGATTGGAATAGAACCCCTGTGGGTCATCACTGTCAGTAACCTCCTCGATTGCTCCTTTCTGTAATAGAGCCGAGAATTCTGAGAGAATCTCAGGTTTGGGAGAGTCAGAAGAAAACACGGGGAGCCGTAAATAAGGCAACTGTAAGAACTCAACTTCATAAACAACATTGATTATTTTTTGAACCCAAACATCATTTGTAATAGATCACCAGGCAGAGAAAAACTCAGTTAGCCTGACACCAAAAAGAGGGTCAGGGCCCTGTAATTGTCAAAATTGCTTTTGCTGCTGTAACTGGTCTTTGGCTTGTTGATGCACCATGCCTTGCTTGGGCCTTCGGCTTGACCTCCGCCTGGGAAAAGAAGACTGCGGACTTCGATAAGGTCGCTGGTTCCTATACGCTTACCCTTGATAAGGTTGGTAGTGTTGCTGTTGGCTATGTCCTCTAGGGAAGGACCTATAGCTGAAATGTGGGGCATTGTGTTGTTGCAGGTATGGAAGTACACCATACGATTTGGCAGTAAGGCGATCTTTTCTTGGACAGATATTCGTCCATCTTTTCAGAAAAAAGTGTGGTGCCGTCAAAGGGGAGGTCTTCCACCTTGCTTCTCGTCTCCATAGGAAGAGCCGTGGTTCGCAACCATGCATACCTATGTAGGACGACTGCTGACAGTAACGAGCATTCAGAGGTGTC
Source organism: Eublepharis macularius (assembly GCF_028583425.1). Lineage (NCBI taxonomy): Eukaryota > Metazoa > Chordata > Lepidosauria > Squamata > Eublepharidae > Eublepharis > Eublepharis macularius. The sequence continues at coordinate 76,223,518 of NC_072794.1, forward strand.
TGCCATGTTGCGACTTGCATTGATCTGGTGGCGGGAAAGTCGAACTGCCTGCTCCTGTATGACCCTGAGAAACACATTCTGGTCCTCGGGTAACTTGGGTATAAATGTGGCTACCTTTGTCCAGAGAAGCAGTTGGTAGGCTGCCATCATTGCTGAGTAGTTTGCAACCTTCACCCCAAAGGCTGCGGAAGTATAAATTTTACATCCCATAGCATCCAGGCGTCTGCTCTCTCTGTCAGATGGAGCTGATAGGGAACCTTGTTTGGATCTGGCTTACATTTCCTCTGTCACTAGGGATGAAGGAAGCGGATGGACCGATAGGAAAGGGCACAGATCGTCCTTTACCCTGTAGAGATTCTCCACTTTCCTGTTCGTTGCAGGCACAGAAGCCAGTTTCAGATTTAAATCTTTCAGGAACTTAATAAAACCTTCAGTTATAGGAAAGGAGATAGATGGTGTCAAGCCAGAATAAATGTGTTGAAGGATCTTATCGGTGAATTTCGGTTCAGCCGAGGTCACCTCAATCTCTAGTGCCTTTGCCATCCTCTGAAGTAGCTCACTGTAAGCTCTGAAGTTGTCAGTGAGAGACGCGTCATCCACAGGACCAGTCTCACCTTCTGGTGAATCAGACAAGAGGGAGGCACTGGCACGTTGACCTGCTGTCCTAGTCATCACTTCCAGATCCAACAGATGTGGGGTTCGATAGGAATCCCCATATGATTGATCCCGTAGGGAAGGAGATCTAGATTCCCTCCGATAAGGGATGTCTGAATAGGGAGAGTGCCTCCTGTAGGAACAACTGTCATCTCTTGGGTAAGTCTCCCGGGAACAGCTCCAATAAGAATGAGGGCTTCTGTCATGGGAGTGGCCAGTTTGTCTTGAGGATGAATAGGAGGACCATGACACTTGGGACAACAATCAAGGGTGTCCAGTAGGTGTAGGAGGCTTTTCCACAAGGATGACCTCCTCTTCAAGGCTGTGCCTACAATGGGAGGCACTTGGAGGCGATGGGTGATCGCTCATTGTTCTATGTCATTTCTCTGGGGATTCCGAGCCCAATCGACATGATAGCGGAGCCAGGGTCGAGAGCACCTTCTCCAAGATAGCTTTGTCCTGTTTAGTAGATAGGTGCTTCTTCTTCTTCCCCGACTCGGATTGGGTCGAATCCTGCACTGGGGACGGATCCGATGGGGTCGGAACCATAGTGGCATTTGGGGAAGCATAGGTAGCCGACAGCAATTGGGAGCAGGAAGACCTCGAATCCGACGCAAGGACTGCGGCCGGTCCCACATCTCAAGAGACTTTGATGGGCAATTTTGATGGAGTTCGGCTCCGAGGGGTCTTCGAACCAGTCGGTCTCGAATCAGACCCCAAAGCGGTCGGTTCCGACGTGCAATGGACCGATGTCGGAGTCAACGACAGAGGTGGTCTTGGTTCCGAATGAGCTGGAGACGCCTGGGAATGTAGGGTCTTAGAGCTCGGAGGAGCAGGGCCAGGCTGGCTAGAAGACGCTGGTGAGGCCGAGGATGGTGTCCTCGTCGGTGGATCAGTGGCTGCCATGGCACGCTTCCACAGGGAAGCTTGATGTCTTCCCACTCATTCAGATCTGGCTTTCAGGGTAAAAGCTCTGCAGTGCTTACAGGCTTGGGTGTTATGTGTCTCACCCAGACAGTAAAGGCAGAGAGCGTGATCATCAGATCTGGTCATTTTCCTATTACAGGACTCACAGCGCTTGAAAAGGGCCATCTCTGACCTGATGTAGAAATTTCCACTTTGACTCAGTATGCTACAAACCTCTCTTATCGGCGGCCAAGGAAGAACTAAGGGTATGTCGGGGGCGCCCCGCCCCTTAAGACCATGTTTAGGCGGAAAGATGGTTGTGCATGCATGCAAAGGGACAGGGGCGCCCCCTGGTGGTATTAAGCTATTGAAATTCCAAAATCGGCAAGACTGCGCGTGCGCAGTCCCATGTGGGACTGCACAGGAAGACCACCGATGAAATGGAAGTTACAGAGAGATGTATGGGGTATACCAACATGTTGCAACACGTAAAGCCAGTCATGCATTCTGTAAGCTTAAGAATTTCTACACTCTTGTTAACAGTATAGGAATTAAGAAGGTAATCATTTTGTTGCATCTCCCCAAACCAAAGGGTTATAAAGGATATCTCTTCCTAATAACAGATTTCTTGTTGCATATTCAAACTGCTATTGCTTTCAATTAAGACATATTAGCTTGGATCCACTGCAGTGTTTCTACAGATGGGCGGCTTTCCACTCACAGAACTTGACTCTCACCTTCCCCCACCTTCAACAGCTCAAACTACCCCTTGAAGAACAATATGCAGGGGACATCTGGACTTCAGCGAAAGAGAAGTGAGAAAAATCCATTCTCCAAGTGGAAATCCTCCCATTGGGGGAAAGCATTCCAGTGACTCCAAGCTAATGTTATGAATCAAAAAGCTCCATACCTCAGAAGTTTTGATAAGCACAATGGTCTAAAAATACTAGTTTCTGAATAATTTGAAAATACTTATGAAATTCCACAAACTGCTTATGAGGATTTCAAATTTCTAACTCACTTGTACAATTCCATTACAGGCTTTGCAGCATCTTTGTATTTCCTTAGCCTGACAGCAACAGCCTCAGGTTTATCATCTTCCCGCTGGATTAAAGGCTCGCCAGTAGTATCATCTATCCCCTGTTTAAATGAAAGTGATAAGAAAAGCAAAAATATGAAATATATCTTGGACATATGCTATGCAAATCAATACTCACAATTTTGAGCAAAATTATACCAATAAAAGTAACGTGCATTATATATAGGTTTGAACCTGTTTGCTCATTTTTTGCATAACTGTATGACGATATTACATAATTATACAGAAAACAAGCTAATAGGTTCAGACAGGGCCGGATCAACGGGGGGGGGGCAGGGGGTAGTCTGCCCCCGCCAAAAAGGGGGCACTGGGCGCAGCTGCCAGCCCCAGGAGCACACGGGTGGCAGGACAGGGGGCGGCCGGCTTGCCGCGCACCCCCTGTCCTGCAGGGCAGGAGAAAGGCAGTGAGGGTGGCTGGGAAGCCACCCGTGTCATTCACCTGCCCTGCAGGACAGGAGGTGTGTGGCAAGCCGGCCACCCCGTCCTGCAGAGCCGGCGAATGGCGCGGGCGGCCTCCTAGCCACTCGCGCTGCCGCTGCCAGCTCTGCAGCACACCAGGACAGCCAGCTTGCTGCGGGGCGGCACACGCCACCCTGTGTGATGATGTCACAGAAGTGACGTCATTGCGCAGCACCGGGAGTGTGCACGCACTGTGCGCACACATGAGTGGCCAGTCTTCGGTTGCCCTGGGCGCTGGCAACCGTAGATCTGGCCCTGGGTTCAGATCCCATGAATTGAAACAAGAGAACAATGCTGGGTACTAAGACCTCTTATCCTTAACATTGCAAATCCTGCTCAAAGCCCACCTCTAAGACTTCACAAGCCACTGCTCACAAAACTTTTAAACATATTTCCCCAGCCATGGGGGCAAGAAGCTTGGGACATGATCCAGTATTTTCCAAGTCCCACTGATTTCGAAGGTAAAGTTAAATAACGGCTTAAACTGCTCTGAATCTTAAGTTTTGATTATGTTCTCTCTCTTTAAAAAACAGGTTATACTTGTTATTCCTGGAACCTTAATTCTGTGCCCAATACTGAACTTTCACTTAGAAAGTTCTGGGATTTCTAAGTGCAAGCTCAGTATCGGGCACAGAATTAAGGTTCCAGGAATAACAAGTTTTGTGTTTTTAATGTTAAAGACTTTCACTCAATATCTTAATATGATAACAGTCATATAATGAAACATTCTGATGTTTCAGACTGTCCAAATAATGTGGTTTTGTTTACTTTAACAGTTGTGTTTTCTATCTGTCAGACAGCAATAACTAAGAAACACATACTTAAGCAGTATAGGGTGTAGCAGTTCACAGCTTGCTTGCAGTCTCTCAAATATTCCGTATAATCACAATTTGCTTGTAGAAAACCTAAGGCATTTATACTTCTGAATTTCAATGATATGCCAAATATTATTTTACGTTCAGTAAATTATAAGTTATGTATTTTATGTTGTAAAAGCAGTTGAATAAGCTTAGTTTGGATAAGACAACTTCAATTTTTCATAAAATTTCCATTTTGTCCTTGAAGACCAAAACATATGGGTCTTTTTCCTTCATGGTGTCAAAAGTTTCCAGAAATTTTACATTTCTGTAATGGTATATGAAGCTATTTTACCATTCGTTTAAAAACATATTCCCCATTTAACTAAAAACCATGATCAAATTACCCAGTAACTGCTAAAGCATTGCTTGGAAAGCATCTTTATCAACTGACATTTCTTTCTTCAAATTACACTGCCTTGTAGGATACATTAACTTACGTGCACATGAGGTGGGTTAAATTCCATATTATATACTCGTCCACTAGCTGGGTGAATCCAACGAGCGCTTAAGCGGTCTTTTAGCGTCTCAAAGGGGATGTTCAAGCTTATCACTAGATCTAGTTCACATATTCTGTCAAGTGCTTCAGCTTGACCCAGGGTCCTAGGAAAACCTACATGCAAGAGAAAAAACATCCCATTAAAAATGCAGTTAGGAATTTATTACAAAAGAAATTAAGACCACTTTTTAACTCCTATGTAACTATTTTTACAACTTCTGATTTGAAAAGGTCTTGGCACCCCTGTCCTTCAGTTTGCAGAAACAACTTTACTACACCACCTATTTTTGGCCTACTATGAAAGAAGGCACACCTATACAAGCACTAGGGTAGAACAGAGTTGCGCTTACCTGTAACTGCTGTTCATCTAGGTCTTTGTGCAGACACACATTAGTCCTGTGCTTGCGCAGGCCTGCTGTTCAGAAAAGGATTTTTTCCAGCTTACAGACTATTCGGGGGGGGGGTATCTCCCCCGCGGACTGCTCTGAGCCGGTTTTTCCTGCCAAAATGGTCACGTGATGAAAGAGGTCACCCCTTTCTTCCCTCAGTTATTCTGCGCCACCGCCAGCCCCAATCCACAAATTCTTGAGAGCTCTCAGTGGAGCAGGAGGGAGGGAATGTGTGCCTGCATGAAGACCTAGATGAACAGCAGTTACAGGTAAGTGCAACTCTGTTTTCATTTACAGTCTTCAGTGCAGTCCCACATCGGGAGATTCACAAGCTACTCACCAAGGAGGTGGGGTGAGGCTCTCATGCCAACAGCAACTGTAGAACTGCTTGTCCAACCGCTGCTTCTCTGCGAGAATTCACATGAATTGCTTAATGTCTTACAAATGTCTCCTCAGACTACCAAATTGCTGCTTTACAAATGTTGATTAGTGGCACTCCATGCAGGAAGGCTGCCCATGCTGCTTGCCCCCTTGGCGAATGAGCTCTTACAGAGAATGGACATGGGACGCCTACGACTGCATAACCCAACCTAATTGCTGCCACTACCCATCTCAAGATGGTCTGTGAAGATGCTACTTTCCCCTTGCTTGGGCCAGCATAACAAACAAAAAAGGCTTGGCTCTACCTCAGAGACCGTGTCCTGCCCAAATAAAATAATACCGCCCTTCTAACATCTAATGTGTGGAGTGTTTGCTCTCTAGGGGACTCAGGGTATGGAAAAAACACTGGGAGAGTTGTATTTTGTGACATATGAAATTTAGATACCACCTTTGGTAAAAACTGAAGGTTTGTACGCATCGCTATTCTATCAGAATATATTTGTAAAAATGGTGGATCTGTACTCAAAGCCTGTAACTCACTAACTTTGCGAGCCGAAGTTACTGCTAAGAGGAAGGCCATCTTAGCTGACAGCATCTTAAGGTTACACCCGGCCAAAGGTTCAAAGGGTTTGAGCATTAGGATCGATAATACCAACGGCAAAGACCATTGAGGGACCATTGGGACTCTTGGTGGGTAAAAATTGTTTAATCCCTTTAAGAATAACTTAGACAAAAATGGGAAAACAGCGCCTTTCTGTCTACATTAACATGAAATGCTGAAATGGCTACCATATGGACCTTAATAGATGAGGATGCTAGACCTGACCTTTGTGAACAAATCAGGTATTCAAACACATCAGATAAGAGACAGGATCCAGGTGAAATACTCTTGCTCTCTGCCCATACTGCAAACCTATTTCATTTCAGGGAATAAGATCTCCTAGTTGTGGGCTTACATGCATTTAGAATAATGTGTGCCACCATGTCAGAGAACTGCCCAGTTAGTGTTCTACTAATGATGCCATCAAATGTAGCCTGTCTAACTCATGGTGCAATATGGGACCGAAATGAATCAGGTCCAGTACTGACAGAAGATGAATGTAATTTCCGTTGGCCATACTTCTTAAGGTATGGCTGATGCGGCCAAAAAGGGGCTATGCAATTGGTGTGGTTTGTCTGAATTTTGCATATTACCCTCTACAACAAGGGGACCGGGGGGCAGGCATGAAACAACCCTCCTCTCCATATTACTTGAAAAGCATCCCCTAGTGAGTTGCTTCCAACACCAGCCCTGGAACAGAACTGGGGGGCCTTCGTATTCTCTGCCGAGGCGAAGAGGTTCACATCGGGATACCCCCATTCCATAAAAATTTCTCACACTTACTTGTCCCCCAGGGATCACTTGTGATGTGAAGTGCCTAATCTGCTCAAGTAGTCTGCCTTTATTTTTTGTGACCCTGCAATATGCAGGGCAAAGAGTAATGTTTCAGGCTTTATTCTGAGAAGCAGACTGGTCACTCCCTGCCAGAATCACACTAGGCATAGACCACACAGACGCCAAAGTCTCTCGAGACAACAGCACGGTCGGCTCCAAGCCCTCAGTACCGATGGTTCTGAAATTGATTCCGTAGGCCTGAGAACCAAGGTTGTTGCTGGATCCAACCCGGTTTCACCTGTCCGGTGCAGCAAGTACTCCGCCAAGATCGATTTCTTTGCCGGGCTAGTGGGGTTTGACATAGCCTTATTCCAAAGCACTGCTTTAAGTCTAGCCGCCCGATCACCCCTCACCCTCAGTGTGAAGCTCTGGCAAATCTTACAGCGTTCCACAATATGGCCCTCCCCCAGACAGGAAAGGCATCGGGCATGACCATCCATTTTTGCCACCTTAGTGGCACACTCCTCACACTTTTTAAACAACAATTTTTCTGCCATCGTGTTGAGGAAAAATAAGGGGGAGATCCCAACGAAGGGCCAGTTGACTCACTGTTGACAATCGGCTCCAAACGGATGTCTACTTGTAGGGTCTGGTTGCTTACCATAGTTTCCCACAGATCAGATAGGTCAAGGACCTTGTGGGTCTGGGGGCTCTATTTATCACCTATTTCATCATGAGATGATTTGTACCAAGTGAGATGATTTAAAGTATTCAAACTGTAAGCTCAGTGGAAAAGCAAAGGACCACCCCACATAGATTTTTCCCTGGTTAGTGTAAGGCCATTTCACACATTACAATTTTAGGTGCATACTTTTGGCAAGAGTGTGAATCAAAGAGCTATGACTGACTGCAGCTCCCTTTTGAGCATACATTCACTGGTAAATACAACTCGGTTTCTGAATGGTGTAGGAAGCAGCCCATGAATGCAAGTGAGTTTAAACAAATGCATTTCACTTTCTGCATCTGAAGCAACAGAACACACCGGACATTAACTGCGAGGAACAAGATGGTGCGGCAAACCTAAGTACAGAGAACACCAAGGGAGGACAAACAGGTTCTTCTTCTTTTACAAATATATGGTATTTTTTCTTAAGTCTTGACTAGATCTATTAATTTCATTTGCAACGGTGAAAATCGAAGAGGGAAAACAGAAGTTTGTTATTCATAAGGAAACAACATGATCACGCACAGACGTAATGCAAGCTGTGTGCTTCTGCTCTCAGGGCCTCAAGCCAAGACTTGTTTCTTTATGTAGCAGGATGGTAACATTATAGAATCTTGGCAACAATTTGTTTCCCATTTCACAGCTGCAGTGTTTCAGGAATGACATACTTATTTGAGTGACTTCACCCCCGCCTGCTTAATTTACAGCATTTCCCACTTTTCCCTCCATTGCATCTGTGCACGTCTCCTCCATAACACGGCAACCCCTTCTCCCACCTGAGATGTACAGTGCAGCTCAGCTGCAAAAATAGAGAAAGTACCTTTAAAGGTCCAAAACCAGGGAGGGGAAGGCAAGGCAGTGTTTAGTGCTACATATGCTTCACATCATGAAGGCTGCAGCAACTGTGCAGTGAATCAGCAGGGGTGGTGTGATTTGTGGGGGACAGCCCAGAGAAGCAAGCAATTGAAGGCTGTGGGGCTGGGCAACACATTCTGGACTGCCATCTTCTTGACCCCCCCCCACAGCTTTTCAGACACTTTGCCAGGTATGTTCTGTTCTTAGGTCTATATAGAGTGACATACATAGTAGTTTCAGGTGGGTAGCCATGTTGGTCTACAGTAGAATGTAAATGTCTACTAGCACCTTAAAGACTAACTAGATTTCCAGGGTATGAGCTTTTGAGAGTCAAAGGGAGCTTAAAAGCTCATACCCTTAAAATCTAGTAGGTCTTTAAGGTGCTACTGGAGTCAGAACCAAAACTTCCTCATATATTAGCAAAGATGTTGTTTTGCTTATTAACTTGTCAGTTTTGAAGACCAATCTTATCCCTATCCCTCGCCCTGTATTGGCTTCAGGCAGTGTGTCCAAATGAACTCTCCACTGTCCACAGCCAGCCTGCACTTCCTCCTTTCAGCCAGATCAAACAAGATTTTCTTTTGATCTGGATCAAAGGGGAAAGCTCTAGGAAACCCACAAGTCATGCTGTGATGGACTCAGCTTCAGATGCTGAGATTTCCAGTCAGTGAGCTATGATTGACATGTTTCCTCCCCCCCCCCCATGTGGCTAGCCTGAAATGGCAGTTGGGGATGGAATGTTGGGAAAGCTGTCAGTTGTAGTGGGAGTGTAAACAAGAGAGCGAAAGGGAAGTTGGAGCCTGGCTTCAGACCAGAGAGGATCAGTCAGAGAATCCTCTGTGTGAGGAAGAAATGTTTGTGAAGCACTGTAAGTCCTCGGACTAAAGTGGGAAAAACCAGCACTAACTCATGCTTAGACTTGAGAGATCTGGGAATTATAGTGGGCCAAGGAAGTGGGTGGAAAGGAGTCTCCCCTTCAGTGCCAGGAACAGCTCATAACTATAACTCCTGCCCAGTATCTAGTAAGGGTTTGTGTCAGTGGAGCACCCTTAAGTCTGGAGAGGAGGGAAAGTTGTGCTCTGTCTGTGCTTTAAAAGGGAAACATTTGTGAAGCAGTGTCAACCTCTGAAAGAAGCCAGCAACTTAGTGTTAAACCAAGTGTTTTGTGCCTCATGCCAGTGAAGTTGCTGTACAAAAACCTTTCTGTTACGTCAGTTCAAACATCTGCCTACCTGCCTTTTAATTTTAGCCTTTTGTAAATAAACCTTCAGTTACGTTTTGAACCTCCCCAAGCCTTGTGTGCCAGTTTCTGCTAAAGGGAAGTGCAACCCCTGATCTATCCCCTACTAAGACTTGGCTGGGTAACCATTTTTAATATTTCTTAAGGGTGGGACAAGAAGGAAAGTTAAAGCTTAACATCGACCACGCTACCAGAGGCTTCCCAGCCCAGTATACAGCTTCATAGGCTTAAACAGGAGAAGTTTTACCTCAGGGTAGGGGAAGGTCAGCCTAAGCCTGAGTTGGACGTGGGTTTGTGGCACATGCTCACAATGAGCACATCATCTGTCTTCATTTAAGCCATGTCTCTGCCCTCTCGTATGCAAATTGTATATCTGTATGAACAGGCTTTCATTCAGTAGTTCACATACTACACTGGGGCATGCCCTTCCCCTCTACTGCAGATCATTTACCACTATGCAAAGCAGAGTGCCTCACCAGTACATGTGAATATCTGGAATATGATTTGCTTTTGAGACACCTCACTACACACATTTATGAAATCCATGCTGTCATGTCATCTAGTTTGGTTCCCATTAAAAAAACGTTCCTTTGGTCTATTTATATCAACTGATTTTGTTACTGCAGCACAGTTAAAGAATTAAGGGTACAGAAGCTTCTTTTACCATTTTGTTACTAATCAATTAAGCTGAAATATTTTGAGATTTAGCAACAGTTGACACTTGGTCAGCTTCAGGCACTTGGAACTGATCCTGAATAGAAGTAGTAACTCCATTAGGACAGCCCTCTGAATACACAAAATATATTTCAGATACATGAAATGTATTTTTCTGATGAAAATAAAAGCAATGTCAGAATAACAAGTGTCAGAATAACCTGAATAAGAGGCTACCACTGGTTTAATTTTTTCCGATGGATTATGCAGACAAAAAAGGTTACATAAATTAGCTGTAAAAATGGAATTCAAGAATATATGGCCCACAGGCTCCTAAAAGTACTACCTAGCTTTTAAACAAACACATTAAATTCTTTTTAGGGGGTTTATTGAAGATGTGCTTCAATATAGAATTCAGGTTCAGAAATCCATCCAATTCTATAGTGATTTGGTATAGGTTCAAATTATCTGAACAAGGAAGAGCAGACTATACCTCGTATTGTCTCAACTGCATTCATTTGAGGAGCCAAGGCCTTCAGATACATGTTATGTACACAAAAGTTTGAGAAAGATGGACCTTGGTTTAGATAGAAAGTATTCTTTACTCTTCCAGAGAACAATGTCACTTCCTCTGATTCAAACCACCAAGAAAACTGTTGTGATACATCAGATCCCTGCTTGTGTAAAGATGATCGGGCAAAATATCCTATTAAGAAGCACTGGGTTGGATCCAATGGCAACTTTCAGCTGAATGATTAGCCTCTGCATATATGATAAAAATTCCTCATAGGAAGGAAGTTGGGAATTGATCCAACAGACCATCTAATCTGCTGCTTTATATCCTACATTTACCATCAAAGATAATTGGTGTCCTTTCTTTCTGTGAAAGAGGCAGCCAATCTTTCACACTTTCCCATATTAAGATTTCTGTGAACTAGCCTTGTTAAGTGAACAAATATTATCCAATTGACTGCTCCAGGAAATACTAGTCCAGGCATGTCAGCAACTCCAGTTCTTGCACAAAGGGACCCTTCAGGGAAAATGAAAGCAGATGTTTTTGCAGGTTTGGAGGATTCCAAGTTAACTCAGGCAAGTCACTATATCAAGATGAGCCAAGAGAAATCTAAGAAGACTTAGATTTTTGTCACCTTTCTTCAGCCTCTAAATAAATCCATCTTGAGGACAGGAACCCACACTGCTTTTTCCATCTGTATTTAACAGTTGCCAAAAAAGATTAAACTATGAACAGCTCTGTTTGTAAGAGCTCTTGAGATATTTTCAGTTGTCTCTCTACTCTGCCACCAGTTGCTAAAAATATTGGAAAGGCTCAGGATAGTCTTCAGTTTTATGTTAAACATGCTATTTGTAGAAAAGTAATGTTAAACAAATTTATTGAGGTTAAAGGTGACCTACTGATTCCTCCTATTGTTTAATGGTTATTTAACCATTAAACACCATAATAGCTATTATTTAAATAAATAATAGTCTTACCATCAAGTAACCAAGGCTGGGCCTGCATTTTGTCCAGTTCTGTCATCATGACACGTGTAAATACATGATCCGGCACCAAAAGCCCCCTCTCTAGATATTGCCTTGCCAACGCACCAATATCTGTTAAGAAAAACAAAAACTTTTTAGTTATGACTAACAAGTAAGCATATCTTCCCAGATTCTTCTCCAAAACTGCTTCACCAGCCCAGGAAAGAGCAATGTCAACAGAATGCTTGTTAAGAAAGAAGAGTGATATGCTGGATTTGCACCTTTTACCCACCTCCAAGATGTCCTCCAAAATGCCTATTGCTTCTAGAGAACTGCAAAGGGAAATGTCGCAGGAAGAGTGGTGGGACAGTAAGGCTTCAGAGCATTTTGATATCACCACCAAATACAACAATCACAGCAATCATCTCACCATGATTCCAGCTTTCAATGCTACAGGCCCAAGATCAATGTTGCTAAGCAACCAAATGGCATGAACCTCAGCTTAACCATCTCACAGCTACCAAGCATAAGCATTATTACAAGCTGCAGCATTATTACACTCAGAAAAAACCTCAAGAAAAAACACACACAAGAAGCCAAAATACGGACAAAACACATCAGGCTCAGGAAGAAAGCAGCTAAGAAAGGAGAAAGCATGGAAGATGGGAGACAGCGGTGGCACAGCTTGGAGAAGAGATGAGGCAACAGTCTGAGGCACAGTAGCCAAAGTAGAGATGGAGGAAGCAATGGACTGAGAGCAGATGACTAGAAAAATCAGATACTAACACCAAATAAGGTGGACCATAAACATAGATGAACAAGGAAGGGAAGAAGCTATTTAACTACAAGTTCTTACACATCTTGCTAAGTGCTTCACTTTCCTGGTGACCCCTTCCATTGCCAGGTATACAACTTCAGATAGACCTCCTAATTTTCCTCCTTTTTCTAATTAGCATAGCTTGGTTTATTTCATGATCAGGAGGCCAGCTGCTAGCTTGTTCAGTGTTCCCTCACAGTTCTGACAAAGGAAGATCCAAATTAGATGCTTCTGGGTGAGGTAACAATAACAGGGGGAAAATAGGTCAAAGGAAACAATGAGTGGCAGTAAGCTGCCTCTCCAGATAAGCTGGAAAAGTAGTAGTAACAAAGAATTTTATTCCAGGCATTCAACAACCTGGGCCTGTAGCAACATGCATTTTCATTTCATTTTTATTCTTAACAAACGATAAGTGGTATGCTTGAAAAGTGTAAAAACAGTCTTTTTGATGGTACTAACTGGTACTGATTTTAAAAGATTTCTAAAATATCAGTACTGCAGAACTTAAGTGTCAACCTTGGTAAGAAAGTTTTGGGAAATTCCCCAGAAGCTCTTAATCAAGCTAGAGGTTAAACAATCAAGCAAGAAGTGTGTGTGTGGTGGGGGGTGGGGGTGGGGGGGTTCTCTCTGTCTGCAGATCACTAGTCTCCAGAGAGCACAGAAAGAATCAGGCAGACTCAATAGTTAAATAGAAGTCAGGTGGCACCTTGAAGACAGAAAGAAGTCACCATGCGCTTTTATAAGTCATAGCTCATTTCTTCAGATGCTTATGGGAAGGAAATCATTTTGGAGACTTAAAAAAATTCACAAAAGGGAGGGAGCAAAAGAGAAGGAGTTTGAACAGAATAGAGTCTAAAGAGAATCTTGTCATAAATCTTTTGGGTATGATTCCCTGTATAAAGGGACTGGAATGGATTTGTTCTTACACATAATGGATGGTGAGAAAGTCCAAAGATTTCATCCTAGATAAAAACTACTAATCAAGTATAAGAAAAAATTAACTAATATTAGTAAAGGGTTACAATATAGGTTAAGAGCAGCCAATTAAAGGCTTTTAAAAACTGTTTCTATTGAGCTACTTGTAATTATAGTAAGGAAACACAAACCTATGTTTAGCCCTGGCAAAAGTGCTTAATTTCTTGATGAATTCTACTTCAGCACTTCAGCAGTGTGAAATCCCTTTGAATTTGAGGGCTGCAGGGTAGAACAGTGACTTTCAGATCTGCAATGATATGTCCAGGAAGATTTAAATGTTTTCCCTCTGGTTTCTGAATGTGGGGGATTTTAATGTCAGATCTGAGCATATTGATTCTTTTATATAGAGACGACCACATTTGCATGATGAAGACAAGAACATTGTTGACACATGATGACATATATAGAAATAGATGATAAGCAAGTGGATGACCCCAAGAAGATATAGCTGATATTATTAGGACCCATAACAGTCCTGCCTTTTAATGTACATGGGAACAAAGCCGGCAGCTAAGTCTGTTGCAGGGTTTCATTCCCAGGTTCATGTCTCTATTGGGTGGTCCACTATTGTTACTGAGAAGCTGTTTTAAGCTGGAGAGTTGTCTGTAAGCAAGAAAAGGCCTGCCACTCAAGGCCTGTGAAAGAATATCATTTAAACCCCACGAACCACAAACTGGTTCGTGAACTTGCCCGTTTGTGGGGATTCATGGTTCCTAGTTCATGAAAACGCCACGAAGCATGAGCCCCATGGTTCGGGGGGTTTTTTTTGTGGTTCATGCCCATGTCTACATTTCACCCCCTTCATTATTATTTTTTTGAAATTATTTTATCCGTTCATTCTTTAGCTTGGATCCAGTCCAGCCTTTATGTGGGCTGAAGGATTTCTGAGAGTAACATTTCAGAGGGCATTTTAGGCTAAAGGAGGAGGGGCAGGCAAGAAAGTCATGCTCCACTGGAGGAAATCTCCATTGGTGGAAATCTTTCCACCCACAGAAACATGCACTGGATCCAAGCCTATGATTTTCATTTTGTAGAAGTGAACCATTTCTGAACAAAGGAACATTTACAATAGTTCTAGATCTGTAGTAGCAAAGCAGTTTTCCAGCATATAAAGTAACATGCAAGTATTCAACCATATTAGAACTCATTAAGAATAACATAAAAATAGTAGAATATCCCCCGCCCCCGCCGCAAAATATTTAAGACCTAAAGTAAATAGAACAGAACCTAGGAGGAGAACATCAAAAGTAACATATGTTCAACCAGTTTCTACTGGCCTTCATATTATCTCAATCTTTCAAGCTGGGAACTAATTTTTTTTTTTTTTACACAGGATGAAAACATTCTCTCTTTGCCTTATCAGTGCATGGAAGATTTCAGTTTCATACCTCCTTTCCTTCCTCTACCTGATGACTTCCTCCTTTACAGAGCTGTTAAAAGATATTCTGTTGTGTGAAAGGAAGATTTCTTTCAGTTAAAGGTTTCCCTACTACATATCTCTGTTGAATTTTGCTCATCATACAACATCCATAAAATGATTCTCCATTCCTTATCCAACAATCCTAACTCCAATACTGACCTAACCAATTAAGTTTTTCCTTCTTACCTGCTTGCTGCTTTCCATAACAGCACCAGTGGAAGCTGGTAAAATGTTCTTGGAGCCTTGTGTGAAAACAAATATGTAAGAAGGAGGCTAAAATGGAGAGTTCTCCCCCAAATCTTAGCACTCCTTTATATCAGAAACAATAGCCACCTCTGTCTAACTGGTGGGACTAGAACCAGGCAGGTCCAGGGATACAGCTGTTGGCCACTACAGCTACTTGCATTATGATTCACATGGTCTAACACAAATAGTATTCCCTCCTTATGGAAGACAAATAAGCAGGAATAACAGACTGTGGATAGAACAGAAACTTTTCCAGTTTATTCAGAGGACTTTATCTCAGAGAAGGGAAAGATGAAGTAAAAGATTAGCCCTTTCTTACGGATAGATATATCTCACAGTACCACAAAAATCACACAAGTGATCTTTCAGGTTACATATTAACATTACGCACATGAACTTGCAAGACGCTATTACTAGCTAATAGACACACAATACTCTACCAGTGCCCAGATGCCTAAAAGTGAATTACCCTTTAACCCAATTTAAAGTATCACCCAGCAGACCCTTTCTTGGAATGGCTTAACATCCTTAAACAAGAAGGCTAAACAACACTTTCAGCTGACCAGAGTTCTTAAATATTAACTTAAGGTTGTAGGGGAAACTCTTCCACTCTTTAACTTGCTAAAAAGCTTGTTTTCATGGAATGGACTTGTTTCATGCTCTTTCTCCAAACAGACCTTTGACTGGTTTAGAATCCAAGAAAGGCTTTTAGTTTCTTCATAATAGCTTCAGCAAGAGTAACCTTTCTTTCAGCAAACAGTACCCACGGCTAAAGGCAATCTGAAACTATGCTCAATGGAACTCCAAATTCAGCATTCCAGAAGACCTTTCTTTGAACTTCTGGTGTCAGGTCAAACTGAAGACAAACAAGTAAAGTCAATTTTTGTCAGCAAATATAAAATAAGTATAAGATCAGGGATCCCTAACCTTGTGTGTCTATGGGCACCTTTGGAATTTTGAAAGGGGTGGTGAGCACAACCTCCAAATGGCTGCCACTGGAGGCAGAGTAAAATATGGTACCTCCCTCCTTGCTTTACAAAAGAATTGTGGAAGGGGAAAAAAAGAAATGAGGGAAAGTCCAGGGGAAGGGAAATACAGAAAAAGAAATAAAAAGGAGGGACCCCTGAAAGGGGAAATAGAACTACAAATCTGGACGCTTAATAGTCCTCCTGATCCTCCAGAGGCAGCTGCTGCTATTGCTCTTTCATTTGAATGAGGGCAGCCAATAACAAGCCCTACCTTGCAAAGGCCCTACCTACTGTCTGAAAAGCTTGGCAGGTGCCATGGGGACCACAGGGCTAAAAAGTGCAGTCTTACCAAGTCAAAGAAAGAACATCCTTGCCATTCATACACTGGCTGGAACTGTACAACAACCATTAGCTGTCAGTCCCATTACTAACCATGGAATAATGGCAGAGGCAACTACGTGCAGCGCATTATAGTGATTTGTCATTACAATGATTCGTCACTGTTACAAGGAATCCCATCTTATATCCAGTATTTTCCTGCTGTTGGGCCGTAAGGTCAAACTACAGCTTGTTTTAAAATGCATCCTACTAAGAGCCTGTAATTCCATCTGTGCATTTTATGGCTGGGTCTAAAAGCATTTTACATAGACTGTTGTCAGATGGAACTTAGAAACCATGCAAATAAAAGAAATTGCACCTCAAGCCTCCTTCAGATGCTACTAAGTTACTTAGATTATTTTCAATTAAGGCTGCAGACAAGCTGCATCCCTGCAACAACATGCTCGCAGATTGCTTGGTACCAGCTTCCTATTTGGGACTGGCTAGTTAAGTGAGTAGAACAGAGAATACACAAGTCACCAAAGGGTCTACCCCTAACAGAGTGAGAAGTGGTTGTGAGGCATATGAGTAAGAAAACACAATTGGTATCATTTCCGAAATTTTGCATGGGTTGAAAATTGTCTACAGAAATTGCTTGCTTCAGTTTTGGTGCTGTCTCTGTGCTCTATGAGAGAGACAGAGACAGAGAAGAAGAATCTATGAATGCAACATTTTCGGTTTCATTGAACATCATAGGAACCCTGCTGCAGCAAGAATTCTTTCAAAGCAAAGAATCAGACAAGAAGAAAAAAAGATCTGTTCATAAAAATTGGTATTTTTATAATAACCCTATTGTGTAATATTGTATATTCTACTGTTTCTATTCAATTTCATTAAAAGTTATACTTATAGTGTTCAAACTTTCAGTGGCTTCCAGTTTATAATAATAATAATATTTGATTTATATACCACCCTTCAGGACAACTTAATGTCCACACAGAGTGGTTTACAAAGTATGTCATTATTATCCCCACAACAAAACACCCTGTGAGGTGGGTGGGGCTGAGAGAGCTCCAGAGAGCCGTGACTAGCCCAAGGTCACCCAGCTGGCTTCAAGTGGAGGAGTGGAGACTCAAACCCGGCTCTCCAGATTAGAGTTCCATGCTCTTAATCACTACACCAAATTGGCTCACTTTGAATCTAAGTGCTGCTAATGCATTGCTGGAATAGTACTGGATAGCAAACCTTATTCTAATTTGTGCCCACTGGATATTAGACTGCTATGACCAGGTATCCATTTGGACACACAAATACCAACCAAAAATACTCTGCTTCTGGTGACTGTTGCCAAGATACTATTATTCATGTCATTGTTTAATGCTACTAGTTTTAAAGACAACATGACAATTCGCTTGTTGTACATCACTTTGATTGCTGCAAAAAGTTAAGTCAAATAAATTTAACAAATAAACATATTTGAAAGATACTGGGAGGCTACTGGGGATTATTCTCTGGTGTTCCTCGGGTTCCAATACTACTTCCATGCTTATTAACATTAAGTGCCAAATGAAGAAACCATTTGGGGCATTCTGGAGTCTAGTGCTATTGGTACACAAATGATACACAGTTGTATTTCTTCTCAGCAAATCTAAGTGGGGCTGTGAATTCCCTTGGACAGTGCCTGAAGTCACTGGAGGATTGGATGAAGCTGAATAATCTGAAAACAAATGGGAAATTCAGTTGCCCAGATGCATGGGAACATGTCTGTTCTGGATTGGATCATTGCTGTTTAGGAATAAGGTTTGCTATCCAGTACTACTCCAAGAATCTTCCGTGCTGCTGGATGTTTGGCAGTGGTTGTGGCCTTGTTGATATGCTAGTATTATGCAATTGCCAACGTCATTCATATTTTTGGAAGCCATTATAGCAGAAAAGTGGTCTACCAATATAAGGTAGAATGATAACAGATACAATAAAATGTGCGCATAGCCATTATAGCCACTTAGCCCCATTTCAAGCTATACAGGCTAAAACATATCTAGTACTGCCTCTAATGCCTAGCACTAAATAGTCAGTAGTACTATAATGGCCTGCCTTTAGTTCCAGTGAGAAAGGCAGACTACAAATGAAAATAAATGAAAGTAGAAAGACATATACAGATATGTCCAGGTAACTGATCTCTGCAAGCCATACAGCCATGCATTAGAAGCTGTTTTCTCCTTCCTAGACTAACAATGTAATCCTAAACAGACCTAAACATTTCTAAGTTCATTAAAATCAGTGGATTTAGGATATAATTGTTTAAGATTGCGCTGCTAGATAGCCAATCACTCTTTAGCTGTGAGAATGACCAAAATTTGAGGTAGTTTTGTGACATATGAAAGGAGTCTCTATAGATGTCTATTTTTATAATGAATGACAATTAAATGGTTTTAATGCAACGTAAATGCTAAGAAACACCCCAAGTTGGTCACATAAAAAGGGGTCCTTTGAAATAATTTTAAAAGTACAATACAGTCCATTTTAAAAACACAGTAAGTGATTAAAATATGGAATTTGTTGCCAGAGGATGTAACGATGGCCACACTTAATGACAGCTTTAAAAGGGATTGAGGTAGAGTCTGTCTTCAGTGGCCAACAATAGACATGTTAACTAAAGGGAACCCCACATTCAGAGGCAGTAAATCACTGAATAGCAGTGCCAGGGGGCAACTTCAGGGGATGGCACTGGCCTCTTGCCCTATTGCTGGCCCTTCAGAGTAAGTAGCTGGCCACTGAGCAAGACAGAATGCTGGACTAGATGAACCACTGGTCTGATCCAGCAGAGCTCTTCTTATGTTCTTAACTATGCCAGGCAAGGAAATGGGGGGAAACTGCTCAAATAATTAACATTAATAATGACAGAGCTAAAATTGTAACTTCATTGCCAGGAATTCATTGTTTTAATCCTTATTAGCTGTTTCTTTTTATGGAATACATTGGGGGTTTTCCCCACCAGAGAACTTTAGGAAAGCTACACCAGTTAGACAAATCAGATTCCAGATCATCGTACTTCTGCTGAAAATGACACAGCAGGAACAATTGGGAGGCAGGTGACTGAGCTCATCTCACTGAACTGCAAAGATGAGTCACTGCTTAAAAACACGGAGTATTGCATTAAAGCAGTTTAATCACAAGTGAATTTGTGCACACAAAAAAGAATAAAAGTGACTTCTCTATGAAAAAAGAAATGGTGTGTACAGGCATACCGACATTAATCTCTTGATGTGAATGCTTACTCTTCATTGTGACCTTTCTGACCTTGGTGAGTGCCTCTAAAGAAAACAACCAAAGAGTTATGCAACAAAACGTTCCAATGCCTTTTGGGGATGACCTGTAATAACATCCTTCTTTATGTAATTTAACAGACAAGTCAAAAGATTGAGAATGTCCTCACTGCTAAGAAATGCCACTCCACAACACAGTCCCTAACGCAAGCAGGTTTTGACAATTACCCAACCACAAAATCAAGCTTGCCTGAGGTCTCACTAGAGTAAGATCTGCCAACTTAGTCATAGATTCAAATGCTAATTCAAAAGATACCCACCATACCCACCAAGGAGAAAGAAATTATCAGGCACCTAATATTGTCTACCAAAAGGCCACCCACTCCCATCATCATTGTCCACAACAGACAGAACAAACAATTCAACTTCCTTTGGTAGGCTTGGAGAACACACACAAACAACTTGGCCTTGGGATAAAGGCAGCTCCAGGACCGCAAGGGAAGAGCGAACACTTGCCAGCCCCTTCTCAAAGCAGGGGCTGTTACACTGAAGGGTTCTTCTGGGACACTCTGGGAGCTTTTCACAATGGAAAGAAAGAGGGGGCATGGCTGGCCATGGAACAGCAGGGCCTTGTCCAGTTGCAGCAGTGGCCTTTGAGATAGTAGGAAGGTGGAGGAAAACTTGCCACCTTTACTACTTTGCCTTCTGTCCATTATTCAGGCTGCACTTTGGTCTTTGCAGAGGCCAGAACAATCTATAAACCAGACCACGATCTATGTTCAGTTGGTACTACTGCGACTGTGGGGATAATGCTAATAAGGCCCTCAAATACGCATATGGGCAGGGCTTGCCTTTTTAAAAATATATACTTTTGTACAACTCTACATCTGGATTTTCGGGTGTTTTGCAAAACATTTTTCGTATTGTTACAGAATAATATTTGTATCTTTACAAATCCATGGATCAAATCTTATGACAAGGACTATTGCTTGACTTAGTTTTAACAGCTCAGTCAGGAGATATTTTTAGATTTTTTTATCATGTCAGGTTTGAGTTGGCTTTAAATTGTGTTATTTTATTGTAAACTATTCTGAGCAACAAGGAAAAGTGGTATAGTAAGTGCACAGAGAAGTGTCTGGACATTATGAAAACAATGATTTCTTAGCTGCTTAGCCCTCAGCCTTCCCAGGGTATGCTGGCACAAAGCAAAAGAGTAAAACCTCATAAAACTGAAACCTCAGACAAGGTCAACCCATATTTACTTAGTTACATGGCCAAAAGGTTGTCAATAAATCTGAAATTCACATTGCCATGGGAGCAACGAATATATTTTGTGGCTACTTTTGTGCACAAGAGACCTAATACTACTAATTCTAACTTAAGATCAAAGAGACAGGAAATCCCTGCTAAAAGGAAGCCAGAACCTTTGCTCAGTTGTTTTGTGTAATTAATCTTGTCAAAAATGAAAATTTGTATCTGGACAAAGCCGATTTGATATCCCCATCAGAATCACTCTACAAGATTGCCTAAACAAATTTTAATTTCATAAATTCAAAGTAAATACGGAATTGTCATGTCTATACTATGAATGCTCTTTGGAAACTAAATTAAAGGCCAACTAGTGGTTAACACTTAAGACGCATTGGTCAACATTAAGAGCCAACTCCACATCATGTCTCATCATTGTACTTGAATGCAAATGGTAACTACCTTTATTTCTAGGTATTTATGCTGCATAACAAATGGCCTTGCTTACTGTGAACTGGATCCAAAATTGTCTTCGTGGGCAGTTCTGCTCATGGTAGGGAGTTCACAGTGTCTCCTTTGCACTCCATGCTGGTGCTGCATAACACAGTTCAAGGGTTGCTGGCACTCAGGGACCGCTTTTTTGGGTGATGTGGAGCATGCCCTAAGACAGGAAAGAGCCATTCTACCCATGGTTCCTTAGATCCAACCCTTTAACTTAATTACAAAATAAAATTTAAAAGATGCCCAAGTCCATTCTAGCTAGGTGCAAGCCAACAGAGCTCTGGCTTTGCATTTACATTCAAGCCATGTCTGGATATTTATTAAGTTTAGAATACATTAAAACTTGTAACCAAAACAGGGAAGTTTCCTTCTACTCAGATAGCTTCTACACACACTAGAGGAATTCTTCCAAAGATACAAATGAGAAAAAGATTTTTACTTGTCAGCTTACACTGTCTGTTATAACAAAGCCCAAAAGCCTTCTAAAAATATGTAATTTTCCTAGAATGAAGGCACTGCAAGCTACTGATTTAACCACAGGCTCTTATATTAATAAGGAAAAACATATTTAATGGGGTTAATCCACCACTAACCACAGTAAATTATGCACCAAAAAGGTTACTGTTCAACCATCATGAACAGCTCTTATGATAGCTAAAGCCATGACAAGGTCCCTGGTGCTGTTCTGAAACAGTATGAACTTTAGTACAGCAAAGGCAACATATATTGCTTTACTGTAACATCTTACACTTTACTGCATCAAATGAAGTCCCTTCAGGGCAATAAATTCATATCAATTGGATGACAGGAGGAGGAGAAAGACCGCATGCTTGCAAAACACAGTGCCTAACAGCGTTTCACATACTCTGCAGCCTCTAGACAGGATGATTCCAATCTCATGTTTTTTGTTTTAGAATGTGATTGTCACTATGTTCCTAATTAACACACATTTACTTGAGATTCAGCTCTACTGATCTCAAGACAATTAACTTTCTAGGGTATTCTAGTCCTCACAACTGAAAACACAATGGTAACCTTGCTGTGCTGTTTTAATAATGTTTATATAGTTTACAATGCCCAAGCAGGGGGATTTAGGAGGCGAGGGGGGACACCATTTCCCTTACAATCTATTTCCTAACAAATCTGAATTGCTTTTTGAAACCCAGTAAAACAGCAGGCACAAGAGCAATGCACAACCACACAAGCAATGCACAACCACTCAAGCATGATATTGCTCAAGATCTGTGCCACGGTGCCATACTGATGCACAGTATGCTGTGGATGTGCTTAGGACTCTCAATTTCCCTCTACCATAACCACTTATCCAAAACCTCAAAGAAAGGTGAGGAGAAACAGAAGTCAGTCCAAGTAGGCAACTACCAACGACACCTGCATGGATCCCTGGCAAGGCTACAGCAAAGGGCTTTTACTGCAATAACACTCAGATTTACAATGGGTAGACAGACAAAAAGGGGCAACAGCTTCTACTTTTAATGAATTGGTTTTATGGAGGCACAGCTATAACGCTTTTGAGCTTTCACTAGCTTTTCTTTTTCTTTTTTTTAAATAATTTTTTAAATTAAGCTTTATAACATACAACAAATAGAAATCAACGATGAACATCAACTGTAACACAACAACTAATCAATAATAGTTTACAAGTTTTGAATAATATGAACATTACAATAACTTTTAAACAAAGCATACATAATATTACCAAATATCAGAAAACTGAATCAACGTCTGAGCGATTCTTATTTTGGGATGCAAATCATGCATGTCTATAAATTCAAGAAAAGGGAACCATTTGTCATAGAAATTAGACCTGGCAGGAAAGCGTTCAGCATTGAGGATATTATCATTAATCTTATCCAGGATGAAATGGTCCCATGTCTTAGAGAGCCACATCTCTTTAGTTGGCACTTTCTTCAGTTTCCAGACTGAAGCTGTCGCTGATTTTGCTGCAACTAACAAAATTGCTATAAGATTCCTGATAGCTTTTGGGATCTGCGGAATATTCCATTGGTCTAGAAATATAATTGAAGGCGATAATGGAATATCGTAACTCGTAATCTGTTTTATTACTTCCAATATTTCTTTCCAAAATGTGGCTATCCGTGGACAACCCCACCAACTATGAGAGAAGGATCCTACCTCATTGCAACCCTTCCAACACAGGGGAGAGCAAGAGGATGATATTGTAGACAATCTTTTAGGCGTCAAGTGCCACCTGTGAATAATTTTAAACGTTTGGAGTCTTATAGAAATTACTTTTGATGTAAATATTGAAGATGACCAGATTTCCTCCCATTTTTCCTGTGTTTTTCAGTATTGCAATCCTGATGCCATTTGGATTGGCAAGGTAAATCAGTACTTTTTAAACAAGAGAGCAGAATAGCATATATTTTAGATACCATCCCCTTTTTCTCCCTCTGTGTATAGTTTAAAATTTGTTCAAAATCAGTCAAAGGGGTACTCATAATTTTTTTAAGATTTATACTCTCTGTCATGTTTTTAATCTGCATGTAAACATACCAATGAATTTTCTTTTGCGTTTTATTTTCCAGTTCTTGTTTTGACATAATATCTTTCCCAGAAGCTACGTCTATAAGCCTATTGAGTTGCATGTCTTTGAGGACCAAGTTATAATTACTGTTTTTTCCTGGTGGAAACCATGTTTGATTGTGAAAAGAGGAGAATCTTGAAATCTTAGGAACTATTTTATCTCTTATTAAATCCCATTCTGATAGTATTGCTGACAGAAATATGTTATTATGTAATGGAGGGCGATCCTTTCTTTGATTCCAAATCAAGTCACCAAGTGAGAATGATTTTGGGAGTGAACACAATGGTATATTCCAACTAGAGAGTTCAGGCGCTGATAAGAGTTGTAGAACGTTAAACAGACTAACTGCTTTTTGGTAAATTGCCAAGTCAGGAAAGTTTAAACCTCCTTTTGAATGTTTCAACGAGAGGATATTAAAAGAGACCCGTGGAGGTTTGTCTTGCCACAAAAATCTATTCAGAATTGATTGCCATTTTTTCAATTGGGTTGTTGATATTTTCACCAGAATAGATCTAAACAGGAATAGAAGTTTTGGTACATAGAAGGATTTAATTATGTGGAATCTATCCCACCAAGAAAGGTTCAGTTTTTTCTTATTTTGCATATCTGATTTTATGTCTGATATTATTTTATCATGATTAACTTTAATAAGATCATTAACATCCACTGATATTTTAATACCTAGATAAGTTAACTGTTTATTAGTCCACTGGAAGTTGTATGAGTTTTTTATCTGAGTTATCCTGTGACTAGGCAAATTCACTGACAAAATTTGGGATTTTCCTTGATTTACTATCAGTCCTGAAATTCTACCAAAGATTTCTAAAAGGTGATGTAAATGCTTTAAAGACTGATTGGGGTTTTTCAGATAGAGCAACATATCGTCAGCGAATAAGCTGATTTTATACTTGGATGTCCCTATATCTATACCATTTATGGAGTCATTTTCTCTAATCGCTATCGCTAGTGGCTCAAGGGCGATGGCAAACAGTATAGGTGACAACGGGCATCCCTGCCTAGTACCACGTCCAATGTTGATTGAATTTGATAACTGCCCATTTACCTTGATATTTGCTTTTGGTTGATTATAGATAGATTGGATTATAGACAGGCCGAATCCACATTACCTCCGCGCGGCGCTAAATGTCCGCGAAACACCCGGAAGTATAGCGTCTTTCAAGCGCGATTTCTGAAATCGCGCTTGAAAGACTCTATACTTCCGGGTGTTTCGCGGACATTTAGCGCAACACCGGGACGCGCGAAGGTAATGTGGATTCGGCCATAGAAAGTTATTGCCAAAGTTCATCATTTGCATAGTTTTAATTAGGTATTTGATTTCAACCGAATCAAAGGCTTTTTCCACATCTAAGGACAGAAAGGCCGCTTCTATTTTATTGAGTTTACAATGAGCCAGGAGATTTAAAGTTCTATGAATGTTATTAGTTATTTCACGTTTTGGGATGAAGCCTGCTTGATCTGAGTGGATATATTTGTCTATAAAAGTATTAAGACGTTTTGTCATTATTGCAGTAAGGAGTTTGTAGTCGTGATTAAGTATTGAGATAGGCCTGTAAGAAGCTGGATTTAATGGATCTTTACCGTGCTTTAGAATTATTATTATCGTAGCCATTTCCCAAGTAGGTGGTGTTTTCCCTGATGTTACTATGGTGTTGCATGTCTTTGTTAGACGAATGGCTAGTAACTTTGCATATTTTTTATAAAATTCCACAGGGAACCCATCTGGACCTGTCGTTTTATTATTTTTGGCATTTTTTATAGCTTCTAAAATTTCTTGTTGGGCAATTGGTCTTTCTAGAAATTCTCTATCTGCCATAGTCAATTTAGTAAAATTTCTAATCTTTCCTAGAAAGTTGGTAATTCTAACCTCATCTGGGGCCTTTGAGGAGTATAAATTAGAATAGAAATCAGTGAAGATGTTTAAGATTTCCTTAGTAGTAGTTTGCACATTTCCTTTTTTAGCCTTAAGACTATTAATCATGGTAGACCCTTTTTTCTTTTTTATTCTGTTAGAAAGCATACGAAGGGCCTTAGGCGAGTTGAACCAGTATTTCTGTTTAAGATATAACAAGTTTTTGTGAATATCCCTTGTTTCTAATGTTTCCAAAACCTTACGTTTGTTAAGCAGTTTTCTATAGTTTTTTTCATTACCTGTTTTTTTATGGTTTGTTTCCAACTGTTTAATTTCGGCCAAGAGTTCCTGTTTTTGCTTTATTTTTTCCTTATTAATTCTGGAAGTTAGTGAAATTATATGTCCCCTAGCTACTGTTTTAATAGTATCCCAGAAAATGTGTGGGTCTACCTCTTGCGAACTATTCTCTGCTATGATTGTCTCTAAAAAAATTTCTATTTCTGCTGAACTTTGTTGATTATACAATAATTTTTTAGGAAAGCACCACTGCCTATTCTGAGATTGGCACCACTTATTTTCAAACGTTATGCTGACCCATGCATGATCTGATATTAATATATTACCCATTTCAGAACTTAAAAGTTTATCACCTAGAGAGGAAGAAACAAGGATATAATCTATCCTCGTATAAACTTTGTGTCTGGGGGAGTAATATGAAAAGTCTTTTTCTCCTACATGAGTGTGCCTCCATGTGTCTAGGAGATTGTTATTCTGAAGCAATGTGGCAAGCCTTGTAATAGATTTCCTTTTTTGTTTTTTCTTTTTGCTTTTAACTGTTTTGGTATTGAGCACTGTTTTGTCTAGAGAGTGGTTAATGATATAATTCAGGTCTCCTCCTATTATCAGCTGACCTTCCTGAAAGGAGGATAAGGTGTTAAGAGTTTCCTCTATGAAGACAAGTTGTTGGTTGTTTGGTGCATATATTGAAGCAAAAGTGTATGCTTGTCCTTCTATCATACCTTTAACAAAAATAAATCTCCCTTTGGGATCCTTGAGAAGCTTTTTCTTTTGGAAAGGTAGGTTTTTAGTTATTAGAATGGCAACTCCCCTAGATTTGGATGATCCTTCTGCATGAAATTGTGAACCTATCCAATTGGCTTTTAATATGTTGGAATTTCCTGGTCTGAAATGAGTTTCTTGTAGTAGAATGACTTGTGAGTTTGTTTTTGCTAGAGTGGAAATTATGCGCTTACGTTTAATGGGGTTTCCCAATCCTCTAACATTAAAAGATGTTATTTTAAGTTTAGTGCACATCCTGCACTCTTGTCCTCTTTTAAAGAGTTAAACAATTTTCTATTTATTAGTCCCAGTGTACTTGTAACAGAGTATACTATGCTTTAAAATACCCTTATAAAGTGATAGGATCTAGAATTATTCTAACCCACCAAGGGGATCTTATTTTGTATTTATTTATTATTGTACTTAATGTATTTATTTAATTATTCAAATTTGTCTAATGAGAAACTACCTAACTGTGATAACAATTGTTTCTTATTTTACAACCCTAATGACTGTAAACTGAGGCAGTAGTTGTCTTACTTTGTCCAAATTAACTACCCTAACTCAACTAGTTTAAAAACAATCCCCTCTAATAATAAAGTCAAAAATTAGCAAAGCTAACTTTGTTTGTTATAAACACAAATCCAATAAATATGTGCTAGAGTTTAAGCAAAAAATAGAATGCCTAAAGCCAAAATGGCAAACACCCTGTTATAAAACTATTGACACAAATATTTAAGATCTCTTTAACCCAGTACTTCTTGTATTTCACTGAATCTTTTCTGTCTTACTATGTATATCTGTATGACTGTTTTTCTATGTATATAAACTGTTTGAATATCCCCAGTACTTAATATTAACTCCTAACTTGTAGTTAACAACCCTTAAAATGTTTCCTATTACAACAATTGATAACAATATTACAATTGAATAGTATGTTAAACTGATTGGTTACTATTTAAATATTAAAAATATATATCTATATATAATATAATATTATAATATGGAAGAAATGTACTTTGGTAATATAAATAACTCTGTATTTACTCAAACAGATATATAACAATTAATCAAGTAATTAATCACTGTAAATAACTTAATAGGTATATAAATATTAATCAATTTCTTAATCAATGTATTTAAGACAATAGTTATGTAATTATTAATCAAATTATTAAATCCTGCAATTACTCAAATAACAATCAATAACAATTGATCAGTATTAAAATTATTTAGTTGTAAACCTGTATAGCCTGGAAAACTTATTCAAAGCCCTGTAAGATGCAAACGTTAACTCCCCCCCCCCACACCCTCCCTCCCCTTTATATTAATTTGAGATCTTTAGTTATAATTTTTTTTAATAAAACTTTTAATAACTTTAAGAACAAAAAACTACCCAATATCCCCAGAAATAGCTCTTAAACTAGAGTTAGACTCTAGCTTTGGGGAGGGAAAAGTCCCCAAGTCTTGAGCTATTAAAAAAACAAAAAACAAAACTGGAGCTGTCTTAGAAGAACTTTACCCTCCCTCCCCCAAACCCCTGTGATCATACCCGTTTCAATATTTGACTACCCCCGACTCCTATTAAATCACAACTATAATTCTCTCATTCTTTATATATAAATGCTGCTTTAAAAGCCTCTTATTGGGATCTTGCTCCCTTGTGGGGGTGACGGAGGTAACGGCTGCTTCCTCTTGTTGCTGTTCCTGCTGACTTCCATGGGTGTTTCTATTCCCAAAGCAGTCAGAAGCTCCACCCCCGTTCCTAAATCCGATGCTGTGTATTGCTTGCCTTGAATAATCACTAACACTTGGCAGTAATTCAGCCACTTGTAGCGTATGTTAGATTTTCTAAGAGCCTCAGTTATAGGTTTCAGTTCTTTTCGTTTTGTCAAGGTTTCTTTAGGCAGGTCTTCAAAAATGAGTATTGAGTCTCCTTTAAGAGGGATAAAGCCCTTACTTCTGGCTTCTTGCAGTATTTTCAGTCGCATTGATTCCTCTGTAATCTCGATTATAATGTCCCTTGGGCCTGGCTTGTTTCTGAAGAGCCTCTCTGAGCCAACCCTGTAGGCCTTGTTAATGAAGGGGGGGGGGCTCCTCTCCCAGCCTGAAGGGCCTGACTAGCCACGTTGTCAGGGCTGCCTTCAGATTTTCACTGGTGGCAAATGAGTCTTCCACCCCCCTTATCTTTAAATTCCTCTGCCGGGCCTTTATCTCAAGACTGAGAATTCTTTCCCAGTGAGACTCAGTCAGGTGCTGAAGATCTTTTATATCGCTTTGAGATTCCTGACACAAATTTAGAGCCATTTCTGATTTCTGGTTTGTTTTATTCAGTTCTATTCTTATTTCTGATAATTGATTTACTAGAGGCTGTAACAGTTTGGCCATTTGATTGAGTAATCTTTGTTCCAAATACTGCAACTGGGGATCCAGAGTCATTTCTGAGGGAGTTACCTGCGCCTCAGCGATCTCTGTTCTCTCGGCAGCCATTTTAAGCAGTTCTTCACTGTTGTTCCTCACCTGCTTGGAGTCACTCGTGTCAGAAAAACAGTGCTCTAAGTCTTTAACAATTTTAAACTGTAACTTCTTTTTCTTAGAGGCTTGTTTTATCATACTAAGAATTTTTTGAGTACAGGAGTATTTATTTTACAGGGGATTGAGGGTTAAGGAGGACAGAGCTCTCCTAAAATGCTTCCATTCCCTTGGGAATCAAAGCCACGCCCCACTAGCTTTTCTTGATGCAGTGACTGACATCAGGAAGCTGTTTCCTGCCTAGATGGATCATGGAAACTATGACTAACCTAAAATCTAAGGGCACTTCTGGCACTCATAAGGCTTTAACTGCCAAAAGGAATATGAAGCACCAAACACTATTACTACTATCTTTTCATAATTAATAGTTCAAACTGGCATTTAGTCACTCATAAAGGCGATTGTGCTCACTGCAAGAAACCCCAAAGACCTGTCTTCTTAAAACCTACACAAGAGTATGCAGATGTGTAAGGAGTCAGGTTTTCTGGTCTTTCAGTTATGTTTTTACATTGTTTGTTTAAATAGCCTGCCATTCATATTTTAGATGTACCTCAAGCAAATGCCCTTGCCTGGGGTCTAAAGATTCCAGTGAACTAAGACATGTTAAAGATGATTTAAGTGTTCAAACAAGGCATCTGAAATCATTTTTAAGATTTACAGCCCAGTCCAACCCAAAGGCTTTAAAAAAATTAAACAAATCACTACAGAGAGTAAAATGTCATCAAATTCCACATCCTTAGGAAGACAGGGGAAGAGAGGGAAGAGCCACCCAGAAAGGACATCTCTCTGCACGCCCTTGCTACCTGGACCAGGCAAAGACAGCGGATCTGTAATGGAAAGATACTTCTTGGATACATTTTTTTTTTAATATAATTTTTTATTTTCAATATCTAACATACAACTACTACATACATACATACCCTACAAAACAGTAACTACAAAAGACTACAATAACACAAGGGATAGGAAAGAGGAAAGACAAAAGGAAGAGGGAGGGAGGGGTGGAAAAAAGGGGAAGGTACCCTACAAACACTAAACACTAAACACTACATTTCTGTTTTCCCTTCATACTGCCATTATTCAAAAGTTAAAGCTTTATATTATATTGATGGAGTGGTTGACCTTACTAAATGCAAATTACAATTTAATTTCAAGTTAAATTTTTCTTCCCCTCCTGGGTCCCGGACGGAGTTCTCTCTGCGCAACTGCAGCCGCATTGCTCGTTTCCTCCCCCTCCCCCTCAGACTTCTCCTTTTCGTCTTGCTTGGTGCACTGGAATTCTGGGTTCCTGTCCTCAAAATCCCTTAGTTGATCTTCTGATAATATCTTAAAGGCTTGATCTTTATGGGTGAACCAGATTCCTTCCGGAAATAACCATTTGTACTTTATTCCACGTTCTCTCAGAAGAGCTGCGAACTTTTTATACTTAAAACGTCTTTTCCGGACTAGAAATGGGACGTCTTTCAATATCTTAATTTTGTTGCCCAAGAAGTCCAAATCCGCATTGTATGAATTGTATAGGATAGTGTCCCGGATCCTCTTAGATGAAAAATCGATGATGATCTCGCGCGGCAACTGACGCTTCATTGCATACTTTGAAGTAGCCCGACGGGCTTCCAAAATGGCGCTTTTAACTTCTTCTTTAGTTGCCCTCGCGGGTGTCGCCAATAGTTCCGAGACAAGACCCCGTAAGTCCTCGTTTTCCTCCTCTTTCACATTCTGGAGGCGCAAAATTGTCTGTGTTCGTTCCACTTGTAGCCCGATCAACTGATTCTCCACCAGTTTAAGCTCTTTATTCGTAGCCTTCACGAGTGACGCACTTTCCCGAGCAGACTTCTCTGCCCCCCCCGCTGCTTCCTTGATGGTTTTCACTTCGCTCTCAATTAAGCCCACCCTTTGATCTGTTTCATTCAGCTTGTCAACAAAGGGTTTTATAGCTTCACCAACCGCCCTCCGTACAATTTCCTCCAACGATTCTCCCTTTAAGGCAGCCGAAACTGACTTGCCAAGGGCAGGACTTTGTTTCTTTGTTGCCATTTTGGGGGGGGGGCGCCAACCAAATTTTGAGACTCAGCAAAGGGGAAGAGTGAGCCTTCTTGGCTTCAGATCTCACCTCTCCTTCACGTACGCTTGTAATAACAGAAGGAATTCGCTTACTTGTAGGCTCTCGCCTAATTCTGCTCTTTGCCGTTTCTCATGGCCCGGCAGCACTCGAGGCGCCGCGCACGTCCGCCGGCCTCCGTAGGGACAAACGGGCAATTAACCCCCCGCATTGATTCCAGGGGGCTCTTCCCGCAGCGTCCCGGACCCAGCCTCCCTCACTGGGAGTTTTGGGGGCTAATCTTCGCAGATCAGCCGCCCGGACAGGGTGCTCGGCCGCTTCCTCTCGAGCCAGCGAAGAGGAGCGTCCGACATGGCGGAGAAAACGAAACCGAATCCACTTCTTGGATACATTTTGATACTCTAGTCACCTGCATATTAAGAACTGGACTCGTGATTTCCAAGGAGTAATCAGATACAGCAGGCTACCACACAATCATTCTTGCTTCTGCAAGAACTGCGCGATACTGCTATGTTAATTAATTCTGTCCCAATCAACATACCTTAAAAAACTGACCCACTACATGAAAGAATCATCTTCAAATCCAACTTCTGCATTTGCTGATCACAAATCCAGCGATGTGGAAAAATTTTACAAAGAAAAAATTCTTTTTTTTTTTTTGAAAAATTTTTTATTGGGTTAGGATCAAATGTTTACACATTACAGTCAATATTCCCATTTCCCAATTTCTAACCCCCTCCCTTTCCTCCCCCTTTTTGTTGACTTCCAACAGTTTTCCAACCCTTTGTCCCTTTTCCCTTACTCCTTTTAATCTCCTCTATCTAACAAATATATATTCTCTCTTTATTCTAAGCAATACTTCTTTAACTATTTTTAATACTCTGTACCCTGACTATGAGTCCCATTTTCCATAATGGATAAACAATTTATCCCATTTTTCATTATTTCACTTTCAAATATTTCTATATATCATAAACTATGTAAACCATACATTCATATAAATCAACCAGTTTAACTTATACTCTATATGTTATTCATTCTATCTTCTTCTTTCTATTTTAGTTATATTTGTTTACATTAGTATTTCTATTCCCCTTCAGTCATAAGTCTATATATGATATCAATCAATTTGACTCATATACAACTTCAAATAAACATATTCAGTTTGGTACACTGTACGGAATCAAAAAGAAAATATTATTAGTTAATCAATCCTTATAGTTAACGCTTATGATTAATTATTTTCTATCAATATTCTATTTATTATTCTATATATATCAATCTAATATCATAACTGCTTAGAAATTCTCTTTTACCTCTTCTCCTCCCCGGTAAAGTCACCCCCCTCTACATTTTATTGTACTTCAGTAGTTCTCAAACTGCCACAGTTCTCCTCCCACCTCCCATTTCTTCTCCAAATGTTGTTTCAGCTTCTCCCAGTCTGTGTTAAACTGTCCTGAGTCCAGGTTTCTCAATTTTCTTGTCATTTTGTCCATTTCTGCCATATACAGCAATTTGTGGATCCAATCTTCAATAGTTGGCACTTCTTGTATTTTCCATTTTTGCGCATACAAAAGTCTAGCTGCTGCCGTCATGTAAAATATCAACGTCCTATGATGGGCTGGAATTCCCTCCATTCCCAAGTTTAGTAGCAGGAGTTCTGGGTTCTTATTAATTTGAAATTGTAATATCTCACTCATTTCTCTTATTATTTCCCCCCAGTACTGCCTAGCTACCTCACACGTCCACCACATGTGGTAGAGGGAGCCCTCATGCTTCCTGCATTTCCAGCATTTATTAGAAGTGTTCAAATTCCCTAGCGCAATCTTCTTTGGTGTCATGTACCAACGGTAAATCATTTTGTAAATGTTCTCTTTAATACTAGTGCATGTCGTTGTCTTCATTGTAGTCTTCCACAAGTATTCCCATGCCTCCATTGTTATTTCTTTGTTGAAATTATGGCCCATTTCACCATTTGTCCTTTAACTATTTCATCCTCAGTATACCATTTCAGCAGTGCTTGGTATACCTTAGATATTCTTTTCTTGTCCTCTTTAAGAAGGGTCTGCTCTAGTTCCGAGTTTTCTGTTCGTATACCTCCCTTTACAGAGTCCGAGTTATATAAATCTCTAATCTGTCTATACTGGAACCAATCATAATAAGGTGATAGTTCCTCCTGAGTCTTTATTCTGAGTTTAGATTCTTCAGTTCTAGTTATTTCTTTATAAGTTAGACATTGTTGCTCATTATCAACAGCTCTCGGATCTATCACCTCATATGGAACTACCCACAAAGGGGTTCCTTCTTCCAGATAGATTCTATACTTCTTCCAGATTATATATAAACTTCTCCGTATATAGTGATGCAGGAACATCGAGTTCGCCTTTACTTTATCATGCCATAAGTATGCGTGCCATCCAAATATTTTTTTATATCCCTCTAGGGCTAGTAATTTCTTATTCTTTAACGTCATCCACTCCTTCAACCACACCAAGCAAATTGCGTCATGGTAAAGTCTTAGATTGGGCAGTTGCATTCCGCCTCTTTCCTTTGCATCTTGTAAAACTTTCATTTTCACTCGAGGCTTCTTGCCTGCCCATACAAAGTCTGATATTTTCCTCTGCCATTTCTCAAATTGCTTAGAGTCACTGATGATTGGTATTG
Organism: Eublepharis macularius; assembly: GCF_028583425.1. NCBI lineage: Eukaryota > Metazoa > Chordata > Lepidosauria > Squamata > Eublepharidae > Eublepharis > Eublepharis macularius. The sequence goes on from NC_072794.1 coordinate 76,257,601, forward strand.
TCTGTAGCAAAAACATTACTCTTGGTAGCACATTCATCTTAACTGCTGCAATCCTTCCCAACCATGACAAATTTAGTCTGTTCCATTTAATCAAATCTCTCTCTATCTGAGTCCATAGTTTTTCATAGTTGTTTTTAAATAAGTCTATATTCTTAGCAGTCAGTTCGATTCCAAAATATTTCACCTTACTTGTTACTTCACAATCCGTTATTTCCGTTAACAATTGTTGTTTCTGCTTAGTCATATTTTTGCATAGTATCTTTGACTTCTTTTTATTAATATAGAAACCTGCCAAATCTCCAAACTCCTTAATCTTATCTATCACTTTTGGCATGTTCTCCAATGGGTCTTCTACAATTAACATTATGTCATCCGCAAATGCTCTGACCTTATATGAATAGTCCTTTATTTTAATTCCTCGAATTTTTTCATCTTGTCGTATTTGTATCATCAGGATCTCCAATACCAAAATGAACAGCAGTGGAGACAACGGGCAACCTTGTCTTGTTCCTTTACTTATAATCAATTTCTTAGTCGCTTCATCATTCACCACAATTGCTGCAGTCTGGTCTCTGTAAATTTCCTTAATTGCTCTAATGAATCTTTCTCCCAATTGTAGCTTTTCCATAGTGGCAAACATAAAGTCCCAGTTTAAATTATCAAACGCCTTTTCAGCATCAACAAAGAAGAAACCAACCTCTTTGTCACAACGCTTGTCATAATATTCAATAGCATTAATCACTGTCCTTAAATTGTCTCTGATTTGTCTGTCTGGCAAAAAGCCTGCTTGTTCCTCCTCAATGACTTCCGTAAGCCACCCCTTCAGTCTCTCCGCCAGTATCTTCGCAAAGATTTTATAATCATTGTTAAGTAGCGATATAGGTCTGTAGTTTTTCACATTAGTCAAGTCTTGGCCTTCTTTGGGGATCAATGATATATTCACTTCATTCCAGGTATCTGGAATCCGCTGGTCCTTTAAAACTCCATTGATCACCTCTTTTAGGAATGGTGCCAGTTCATTGGCCATTACCTTATATAATTTCGCTGTAAGTCCATCTGGCCCTGGCACCTTTCCTAGATTTGCAGATTGTATTGCCTTGTTTAGTTCCTCATCTGTTACTTCACTGTTCAGTTTATTTCTCCAAGCTTCCGAAATTACTGGAAGTTTCATTTTCTCCAAATATAACGCTATTGACTCTTTATTTACCTCTTTCTTATTATACAACTTAGCGTAGAATTTGTAAAAGGCTCTACTAATGGTAGTCTGTTCCAAATACGTTTTATTATCTTCGCAAATTCTATTTATTATTTTCTTTTCCCTTCTCTTCTTCAGTTGCCATGCCAAATACTTCCCAGGTTTATTTGCACCTTCAAACGCTTTCTGATTCAATCTTTTAAGATTCCACTCCAATTCCTTATTATTCATTGCTGTTAACTGTTCTTGAAGTATTTTAATTTCCTGATATAATTTCTTTTTCCCTGGTCTCTTTTTTAACTGTATTTCTTTGGCTTTTATTTTCTCCTCAATCTCTTGTCTTTTCTCCTCTTTCTTTTTTCTTGCTCTACCATTTAAGTCCATTAGTATGCCCCTTATAACCGCCTTATAAGCGTCCCAAACTTTGTCAGTTGGTACTTCTTTATTTACGTTGTATTGTATGAAGAACTTTGTCTCTCTTCTCAACATCTCCATACTCTCTCCTTCCTGTAGCAAGTCCTCATTTATTCTCCATGCTTTCCTTTTTCTCCTTTTCCCTAATTTCCACATGATTGGATTATGATCTGAGCCTACCATCGGCATTATTTCTACCTCCTTAGTCCATAACGCTAAGTCTTTTGAGGCCCAGATCATATCAATTCTTGATAGTGTACAGTGCCTTGCAGAATAAAAAGTAAATTGTCTACTTTTAGGATATTCTCTTCTCCATACATCTTCTAAAGTCTCCTGTTGTATCAAGTCAAAAAAAAGCTTTGGTAATAGTCCTCTTTTCTTTTGTGCAGTTGTTGTCTTTTTATCTAATTCCAAGTTCGTCACTCCATTGAAGTCTCCGGCAAGAATTATCTGGTCGTATGAAAGATCATCTAGTTGCTTCCTCAAATCCTCAAAGAAGCTTTCCTTTGCACCGTTAGGTGTATAAACTCCGACTACCAACACTCTCTTTAAGTCCCAAGTACATTCCACTGCAATAAATCTGGCTTCCACATCTTTCATTACAAATTTTGGCTGTAGCTCCTCTTTTATGTACAACACCACTCCCCTTTTTTTTTTATTGGAGGCCGCTACAAATTCTTTGCCCAATTTTCCTGATTTTAAATATTTTACATCCTGCTTTCTGATATGGGTCTCTTGCAAACAAACAATGTCACATTTTTGTTTTAATAGCCAGTGGAAAATATTTTTTCTCTTATTCGGTGAGTTTAGTCCATTTACATTCCAAGATAAAACTTTACACTCCATACTCATAGTCTTGTTGGTAAGTCTTTTTCATTGTCCCTTATAAATCGCTCCATCTCTCGCTCAGTTCTGATGCGCTTTTTGGCCCCTCCAAACTCAAAGGACACACCTTCTGGTAACTCCCATCTGTACCTGATTTTCATGTCCTTCAAGATCTGAATTAGCACTTTGTATTTTTTCCGATCTGATAACACTGACCTGGGTAATTCCTTCATTATGATAATCGTCTTGCCATCAATCTCCAATGGATCTTGAAACTGTTTTGTCACAATCTTCTCTTTCATATTTCGTGTCGTAAACTGCACAATCACGTCTCTTGGTAATTTCCTCTGGGTTGCAATTCTCGAGTTCACACGATATGCCACATCTAGGATAGCCACAACTTCCTCCTCCTCCTTCCCCAGGTATTCAGCTAACACCTCAGTCATCTGTTCTTGCGCTGATTTTCCTTCCACTTCTGGCAAGCCATGAAAACGTAACTGCTTCTCCATGTGTTTAGTTTCTGCAACTGACATTCTCCCCCTCATCAGTCTCATCTCTGTTTGTTGCGTGTCTGCTAAGTTCTCCATCGCGTCTTCTACTGTTTTAACTCTCTGCTGCGTTCCTTGTAGTTCACTTTGTATTGTTTCCATACCTTTTTTCACTTCTGACAGCTCCGATTTTACTGTCTGTGTAACCTCTTTAACCTCTTTAATCAACTCCAATTTCGTGTCCTTAAATTCTTTAATCACATCTAAAAGTTTTTTATCCAGGTTTTCTATTGCCGATTGCCACTCTTTTTTTGACATCGTGGGGCTTGCTTTGGCTCGCTCCCACGAGTCCGCTCTCTTCCTTAACTCCGTGGCGTAAAATTTAATGTCCTTTTATTTCAAATGTCCCGGTCTTCTTACAAAAATTAAATTTTAAAGAGTCCAAAATGTCGGGCGTCTTTTCTCTATGGTTTCTCTATGATTTTGCAATCCAAGATGGCCTACTTCCTTTTCCGCTGAGGCCGCGACCCTTCCCCTTTCAAAGATGGCGATTCCCTTCTTCCTGCCCTCCAGCAAGGGCCGCTTCTCTCCAGCAACTCTATTGTTGTTACGCACTTCCTGTCTCCCGACTTCCCACAGTAGGTCTCGCGATGGTGTCTTTTTCTCACAGCTCCATAACCGCAAGTATTCAAAACAATAGTCCAATTCCTTTAATTTCTTTAAACTGAGTCTCTTTTCAAATACAACTGTTGCCGAGTCTTCCCCTCTTTATCGTTAGCCTGTTGCAGTTTGAAAATCTACTTTTATTCCTCTCTGCTTTAATCAATCTGTCCCGTAACAGAAGATAGTGATCTTTACCTTCTCATTCACTTTTCTCGGGTTGTAATCGCTGTTTCGATTTTAACTTCTCTCCGTTTCTTCCCTCAATCGAAGCTTGGGTATGTAGGTCTTATGCCAGCCGAATTGGCCCCAGAACTGCCGCAGAGATTGTAGCCGACCCATCGCAGGGTGGGACCTCAAGGATCGGGAGGGGACCCGTTGTGTAGAGCCCCCCTCGTCCGAGATCTAGCACACCCTAGGGTCTTGAGCGTTCTTTGCCTGCTCTCCGCCTGAGAGCAGTCGGCCGCGGGCTATTTTTCCCCCACCGGCCACTTAAAACGGCAGTCCGGTCAGCTCCGCAAATGGAGCTGCGTCAGACCTCCATGAAGCCCAAACCGGAAATCTCACAAAGAAAAAATTCTGATTTAAATTTAAATAATTTAAACATTTAAATAACATTAGCAAAAGAAAGCATAATTAGCCCATCTAACATGATTGATCTGCAGCACAACAGCCCCAGCAACTGTACATAAACAGACTATATTGAAATACGTAGGGCAGAAATTTTTCCATGGAAAAATATAGCATTAGTAAATTTTCTGGATGTATAATGAAGATATTGGAAAGTCTATTCTAAAAGAATGGAGAAGTTCATGCAACCTGCCCTTAAGCCATCTTTCAATATTCTCCCCCATCTTGAGAGAAGGTCAATGCTAACAGCTGCACTGTAACTCTATGGTAAAGTTCAGGAAGAGGAATGCATACCAGGGCACTGAAGGGTCTTTTTTGAACAGGGATGATCAAATTCCCACAGGGAAGTTCTTTCTGAGAACAGCCCTTAGTTGGTATGAAAGATTCAGGGCTTTTTTTCAGCAGGAATGTGGTGGAATGGAGTTCCGGCACCTCTTGAAAATGGTCACATGGCTGGTGGCCCTGCCCCCTGATCTCCAGACAGAGGGGAGTTTAGATTGCCCTCCATGCCACGGAGGGCAATCTAAACTCCTCTTTGTCTGGAGATCAGGGGGCGGGGCCACCGGCCATGTGACCATTTTCACCAAGGGCGATTTAAACTTTAAAAAACTCCCCCCTTATTCCAGCTGACCCAAAGTGACATCATTGTGCAGTCCTGCATTCCATCACTGAGTTCCACCACCTCTTTTCACAGAAAAAGCCCTGTGAAAGATTATGACATGAATTAAAATTTAAGTGCTGCTGACAAAACAGAGATAAGAAAAAATACACCTACATGTAGATATTCTGATTCTGTCTTCAGACTCAGTCTCTTACACTGCAATCCTAAGAAGAGTTACTCCAGTCTAAGCCTATTGACATCAATGGGCTTAGACTGGAGTAACTCTGCTTAGCATTGCACTGTAAAAGTGCTATCTAGGACTATTCAAGAATGTAACAAGCTGACTATATATATATATAAACCTTCAGGAACAAGAAGAAGCTAACAGGAGGTTAATCTTAGAGACAAGATAGCAAACAAAGCAAAATATAGAAAGTAGAATAGTAGACTAGTAAAATGTTTTGAGATTAGTTTGGTAAAGACCCACACACAGCATGCCACATTATGAAAATTATGATCAATGAAGGGATAACAATAGAGAAAACTAAGTTATGCTAGTTATCCTAATTTCATAAAATATCTGTGATTATGACTAATTTGTATTTCTTTAATTCACTGTTTACAATAAAGAATGCTTTGAAAGCATTGCAAATTATGATTAATTTATATGATCTGGCATGAAGTAAGATGTGAGCTCAGCAAGACTGCAAAGAGGTTTCTTTTGGAATATAAAGATATACCTAAAAGGCCTCTCAAACACTGTATGGTCATTGGCCTGTAGAAGATTCAGCCGTCTCTGTGGCTTGATACATGGCAGTGTATAATATAATTTCAGCTCATTACCTTAACTTTACACAGTCCTTTTAGTTGATTCAGTACTTAGTACGGTAGTCATTCATAATCATATTTTAATGACATGGGAAACAAGCGATCTCGCTGCAATAAGAAATATTCTGCTACAGAAAATTAAAGGTCATAAATTAAAGAACCTCATTCAAGTAACTAAGTAATCCTGCTTAAGTAGTATTAGGAAGATGGAGACACTGGGTGGCACCTTGACCAGTCGGGCACCCTCAAGATCATGGCTTCAGCCATGTTGAGACCTTCCTGCTCTGCTTGTCAATTTGAGAATAACATGCTGGAAGAGAATGTGAGAGTGGTTTCATGTGCAGCAACATCACCCATTTGGAAGAGTGCCGACCTTGTTTCACAATATTATTCTACCCAAGGCAAAAAGAAGTTTATATAACTTGCCATATTCTAAATAATTAGTTTGAGATTTGACTTTGCATTCAGTATTTCTTTTCTGCAGAAAGATATCATATCAAAACAATATACCATAAAGTCTTATATAACAGAATAATCAAGTCTTTTCATTAAGAAATCTTTTTTCTGGGTCATTATGTCCTTTTAGCCAAGGAGGATTAACCTTGTACTGTAACACACTCAATTTAATTTCCAGGTATCATTCCTAAACTACTGCAAGTTTGATACAGGTAATAATCAAAGTTATCCATTTAACAAATGTTGTACTATTTTATGAAAACCAAGATTATTTAAAAATTATGTGAAGCATTCCTTCTTCAGAGTTTTCTCCAAAGCAACACTTTCTTTCAGAACCCTCCCCCCCCCATCACTACAGCTACAGCACAGAGGGGCCTCCAGAGAGGAGCATTCCCTGCCTCAGTCCCCATATAACACCGATCCCCCACCTCAGTACTAGGAGGGGGGGGGCTTTGCCTGAATGGGTTTTTTTGCAAATCAAACAGGTAATGGACATACCATCATTTCAACATGGTAACTGCAGATTATTAAAAACCTTCAAAAGAGCTTTCTGGTGTCATGCAGGGAGATGAACTGGGACAGGGAAAATGGCTGCTGTGTGAGTAGGACCAGGAAAATCCAAAATTTCCTGTCTGCTTAGCAGCCAGCATAGCTTTTCTGCAGTCCTTCCCAAAACATCACAGCAAAGCAAGTATGGGAAAGATGGCAGAAAAGTCAAGGAAAAACAGGTTCAAGGATGCAGCAAGGGGAAAAATCCACTTCACAATAGCATTGAGTACATGGCAAATCACACATGTGGAAATGGCCTTATATGGTACAAATGCTCTATTTAGTTGTACATCAATATGTTTTAGTGATCAGATTTGCACACTGCTTATGTAACATAGTATTAATGAGAAGCATGATTTAAAGCCTTGGTGCTCTTAAGTCAGTGACTTCACATTGTCTTGATTCAAATCAATCTACCCTGCAGTTCTTGATATTTAGTTTTCCTCTTTCTCCTAAGAAAGTGCCCTCAGGAGTGCAGCTTATGGCTTCCTTCCCGAAGCTGCAACTCTAAGGACTTTCAGCACAGCAGTGAGCTCACTGCCAGTGTTCTCGGCATCAGAACACAACCTAATGACGTTTCAGAATCTGTGTGGTTATTACATTAATGCTTCATTTGAAAGGAAAACTTCACGAAAAGTGATGAGAGTTCTTTCAGTGTGAACACTCAGCTGCATGTGGTAATTACAACCATCGCCTTCGCTATATTCTTTAAATGAAATAAGCTTACTTATTTTACCTTATTTGATATTTTTATTCCAGCCATCTGCTAATGATCTCAAAGCGTGCTCCCTCCTCCCACATACACCATTTGCTTCATAACAACCTTCTGAATAGCAACTATCATTGGTAAGCTTCATGCAAAAGTGGGAATTAGAACACAAATTCAAATCCCCATCAGACATTCTATATTGGCTCTTAACTCATCTGGAATCAACTAGATCAGGGGTGAGCAAATTGCGGCCCGCGAGCCACATGCGGCCCGCTACAGAGTTTTTTGTGGCCCGCCAAGACAGTCATTAAACTGATTCTAAAATTAAATGTGCTTGCAGCTATAGATGATATGAAATTAGCACAATAAATAAATTGAATAAAACTACCACTATTTTATTTAATTTATATTTATTGATTTTTATGATACAATTTATACCTTTTCTGAAATGCAGTTAACTAATGAATGCAATCATTTTAAAAGGTGCAGCCCTCCGCTAACCTCCACTCCCACAAAGTGGCCCCCGAGCCAAAACAATTGCCCACCCCTGAACTAGATGATCATTGAATAATTACACATTCATTAGTAAAGCGTGACTGCGCAGTATTTATTTATTGAAATATTTACACCATGCTTCTTCTCTTGGATCATGTGAAATGGCAACTAGAAACACAGATCCAACTAAATAGAGTCCAGAACCCAGAGAGATTAGAACTCAATACAGTGTAACAAAGTTCACTGTAAGGCACATTTTCAGAAATACACCCCTCCCTTCTATATACAAACTGCTGTAAAGGTGCTAATATGGATGCAAGTATTAAATTCAATACTCCTTCAATTTGCAAAGTGTTTTAGGGAACAACTCCCTGTTCCCTGAATGAATTTAATACAATATGCTCTGTGCATAGCTTGCTTTATGACTGACATAGACCAATCGACTGAATTATTTTCTCAATACAGAAGGAAAAGTAAAATCTACAATTAAGGATTTGAAGGTTTAGTTAGAGTAAGCATTGGATGGCCTCATTATTAGCAGGGAGACTGTTGTAATTGCAGCTAATTCTTATCTTTATCTTAACTCTGCTACTGTAGCATTGGTAGGAAGCTTAAAGACAGCTGGAAACTCAAACTGTGATGATTCTGAATCCTGGAGTATTCCTACTACATTAATGTGACTGTTCTATAGCATATTGTCTCTAGATTCCAGATTCAGATGGTGCATGCCTGCAGATACTATGCTTGTCAACCACACGCACAAAAAGAGAGCAACACTCCAGCAATAAGTGTTACAGGGCCACCATCAACATGCATAAATCCATGCAAGGTACAATCTCAAAAAAGAAACCCGGCAAGGCCATGTCCCAGATATATTTTTGCATGCCAGATAGCACGTAGGAGATACGGGAGGGGAGGGACACGCTTGTTTTCCCTCACCCACTTACCAGTGTTCGCCTTGATATTCTCCCTTAAGAACTGCCCGCTGGAAAGATGCTGGAGGCCAAAGCTCTTGGCGATCCTCTCGCACACCGTTCCTTTGCCGGAGCCCGGGGGTCCCAAGACAACCGCTCGCAAAAGCCTGGCGGCCATTGAGAGCTTTCTAGGAAGCCAAAGAAACGACAGTCAAACCCACAGCGGCCCCCGAAACGCCCAAGACCCCCATCCCGGGAAGAGCCAAGCGACAGAGATTCTTCCGCTCTTTGGAGCTCCACCGACAATACCGCCCCCCCCCCCCGCTTCCAACCAGTCCCGACGAAAGCGCCGCCGCGCGACTTACTCCCAGCCATACTGCCTTACCAAAAGTTTCTCCTTCCCCGCCCCGTGTCCGCGGGAGAGTTGGAAGGAATGCTCCTCGCTGCCCGGGGGACAGGAGGGAGGAACAGCGAACGGCGGTTTGTCACGATCTCTCCAATGGAGAAAACCGGACCTGCAAAGCAAGACAAGATGTCAAATGTAGACGACAGTTGTAACTCGCAACCCCACCCCACCCCCACCCCCCGGGTTTTTTGCACGTGGGCAAATCTCGCCCAAATGCCTCTCGACACGAAAAGCAAGAACTCGGTTGCACATTCACACACATGCACACCTTCCTCTGGGCTTGGTAGAGTATTAAACCTGCCGTCCACCAAAGCACATGGCTAAACAATCCCGAACACTGACTGGGTTTAAGAGTTGCCTAGAAATCTCCTAGACGTCTGGATCAGGGTGGGGGATAAATACTCCCCATTCTTCTCCCTTTCTCAGAACTGTTCACAAGTGCACACGACTTCGCTATTAGGGTAGGAGCGAGGAAAGCAGTGAACTCACCACTTCTTGGAGCGTTACAAAAGGGGGGAACTCCCAAGGAAAATAAGATTGCAAAATGGCGTTTTAAAACATTTCTCTAATATGTTGCCTATCGCTCCCCTCTCAATCAAAAACAGCAGATTACAACGTTTTATTCTCGCTTGCTAGCCCGCGGCTCCGCCTGCGCCTTTAAGAGAAGACGCCCAGGGAAAGTGAGGCTCTCAATTACTCAGCCCGTTCGCACACAGGAATAGCCCCAGCCCGTCGCCAGGGCAAAGAAATACCAGTGGTAGAGAAAAGCCACGCGAACCGCGCCCCTTACGGAGCAAAGCAGTTTAGGAGTTGTAGTCCTCCGTTTTCATTTTCTGAGAGCCGTTTTGCCCACCTCGCTACATAAATGGACTATATATCCCAGCAGCCCTTACAGGCAGACTCTCTCCCGCCCTTCTCCACCCCTTCTTCTAGGACTGGATGAATAGAGTGGAACAGAGACGTGATGTGTGATTTTTAAGGGCGGGCGGGGTGGAAGACGCAGGCGCAGTTTTATAGTACAAGGGTAGTCTTAGTAAAAAGCAAGTCTTTTAGAGATGGGTTTAGATATTTTTGGTGTTTATGGTTTTAGCAAAATTACATTTCTTAAAAATAGACCACCTTTAAACATGAATGGGTTCTTAAAAGACTAAATCACAGCATCACGATGGAAGTTGTGGAAAGTGGGTCCACCTACTGGTAATCAATGAAAATAAAAGCAGAGCATGGGGCAAAAAATTGCAGTCGGATTCTTCCAAGGCATGGCTTTTCGGAAGTAAGTCAATTTGCTTCCATGGTATGTAGCTATACAAAGTATGAATTAATAAGGATTAGGGTTTATTTACATTGTTTAAAGTCTGCCTTTCTCACTGAGAAGAAAAACGCCTGTCACTTTAATAAAGGCTAGGTGTATGGAAATAGGCAATTTAATCTTTTCACTGTAGGGAGATAAATAAAGGGGAAAGCCCTATTTCTTCAGGCAGGGCGGCAACGCCACTTAAGAAAGCTAACCCATAGCATAGGACTATGTATAATCAAAAGCAACAAGTTCAGTTCCAGTCAAGGGAGGGAATAGTTTGGGAAGGTTAATATTGGATTAAAAATCTTGTTAGGATGGTGCCATAAGGAGTCCGATTTGCTTTTATACCAACAAATTTTATACCAAAAATATATCTCCCAGATTCTTCAGAGTTTTATGTAGATTAATACTTTTTAAATTTTTGCATGCAGATTTTTTGTGTGTTGAATTATAACTAAACTTTTTTCTTGTTTAATAGAAATTCAGTATTCTCCAAATATTTTCTGCACACTTTGGATGACATCTTTCTTTCTTTCTTTCTTTCTTTCTTTCTTTCTTTCTTTCTTTCTTTCTTTCTTTCTTTCTTTCTTTCTTTCTTTCTTTCTTTGGCTAAAATGAGTAAATCTTGAGTCTGTTAGCAATTTAGGAACTAAAAAATCTAGTGTAGACTCGTCCAGTATAATGCCAAGAGTTTGATCCATTTCTGCCTCTCCTTGTTGTATTAGGGACATTCAAATAAAACATGGGTTACAGATTCTATAGCACCCAGACCACAGCCTCAATATCTATATGAGAAAGGTATACCCAAAATGTGGTCTTCAGAGACAGCAGAAGGTAGTGCATTTAGTCTTGCGAGCATAATTGCTTGTCTATATTTTGGAACTGTTAAGCCAAACCAGGGCTTTTTTTCAGCGGGAACGCAGTGGAATGGACTTCCGACACCTCTTGAAAATGGTCACATGGCTGGTGGCCCTGCCCCCTGCAAAGTTTAGATTGCCCTCCATGCCAGTGGTGCGGAGGGCAATCTAAACTCCCCTCTGTCTGGAGATCAGGGGGTGGGGCCACCGGCCATGTGACCATTTTCGCAAAGGGTGATTTAAACTTTAAAAAACTCCCCCCCTGTTCCAGATGACCCAAAGTGATGTCATTGTGCAGGCCTGAGTTCCATCACCTCTTTTCCCAGAAAAAAAGGTCTGAGCCAAACAAATATGTTGGAATTGTAAAACTTGGAGGGATCCCCATATAAAGGGAAGAACGAACCCTCCTGACTGTCCAGATGATGCTGTTCACGTATCTTTGCATAATTAATTCCTTGATAGTTTTACGAGCTGAAGGCCATCCTAGAGCAGTGATCACATCCTCTGAACATTGTATAATACTCAGTTTTCTTTCTGCTGCTTGGCTCCACACACTAGAGTAGTTATCACGCTTCATGTAAAACAGTAAACTATTAGTGTTTGAGACTAGTAGTCTACTAGTATTGTACTACTAGTCTACTAGTATTGTAAGAGAAAAGTGCAAAGTCCCCTAGCTAAACATCATTAGGTACATAATGCTTAAGATTCCAAAGCGAGAAAAGCTTGAAATCATCCATTACTTTACCCAGATTCTGCCAGGGCCTTCACCTACCTACAGTAAATACCACTCAGATATACCACTCCTTTGTCCGTGCACATCAAAAATATGCACACAGCATATTTTTACACATATGCAACACTAAATATCATACCATTTCCCATTTAATCTTCATGCTATCACAGAAAATATTTAATCATTTAGAAAATCTATATACAGCCTCTCCAAAGACCTCTTCATGGCAGATCACAAAGTAAAATATGATGAAATCATAAAAACTGCATAAATTGTATCATTAAAATTAACAGAACCCATTAAAAAGCTAATGAACATCAGCAATAACAGTTCAAACACATAACTATTGTATACTTTGTATCAACAGAACTATTAAGAGGGGAAAGAGAAAATTTCTTAGAAAATACTAAGTAACTTCTATTTTTAAAAATGCAGTCATCTGTAAAGTTAATGCCATTCATCCGTCATCAGCTTATCTTTGGAAGGAAAATGTTTTTTGTTCAACTTTAGGCTTTTCAGATGAAAAATATGATATCAGTAAGGCTTTATTGTATTGTTTCATATAGCTGATGACTAAGAAATACAACTACAATACTGTCCAGGCACAAAGACAAGAAATGTTCCTGAGGTTTTAGAATGACTAGAGCTTGGAAAACTATGTTAGTGTTTTACTGACCGCTCCCTCCCTTTTTCTGTGTTTACTTACTTATTTTCTTTATTAATATCCAACTTTTCTATCTAATGGAGGCCCATAGCGATGTGCAACATCCTCCTCCTCTCCATTTTATTGTCTCAGCAATCCTGTAAGGTTGGTTAGACTGAAAGTGTTTGACCAGCCCAAGGTCATCCAGCGAGTTTCCATGGCAGAGTGGGGATTCAAACCGGATCTCCCAGATCCTAGTCTGAGACTCTACCCATTATACTATGCTGGCTTTTTCCAGGACAGTCATAATTTTAACTAATTTAAGCAATGACAGTATCAGTTGATTTACAGTGTAATCTTAAAAAGCACTTTCCTTGGAGTAAGCCACATTGAATAGACCTGAGTAGGATTCTGAGGAGACCTGGTTAAGATTGCTTTCTCTCTCCCAATATCACTATAGTCATTCTTCTACTATGCTGTTTTGTAATCAGTCAATATCAGACTGAATAATTCCCAAGCAACACTAACAGTGCAATCCTATGGAGAGTTACTCCAGTCTAAGGCCATTGGCTTCAATGGGCTTAGACTGGAGTAACTCTGCATAGGATTGCACTGTTAATGTAACAGATTGGAGGATCTGAGTTTGACCCATACATAAATTTTGTGAATTAACCCTTCATGGTTTTTAAGAGGCTAGTTGTCCAGCTACCTTATTATATTATCTGAGACCATAATCAGAGTTTGATTCTAGAGATATAGATAATATAATTCCCAAGATGAATTGTAGTATAAATTTCTGCTTTAAGTGCAGTTAAATATTTATGACTAAGTGTCTTAAGAAAGGAACAAATAGTAGCCTATTCCCTGTATTAATGAACATTCTTTGGCGTCCATTCTCAAATGAACTAGGTTGTTCCCACCAGTGAATGGCAGCAATTCAGGATCTTTCTAGTCAATGTTCTAGCTGCCAAATAATTTTGTCAGTAGCCCTGTTGCTCTGCAGTAGAACAGCAGGATTTGAGTCCAGAGGCACCTTAGAGACCAACCAGATTTTTAGATGTAAGCTTTCAAGAGTCAGAGCTCCCTTCTTCAGACGCTAGTGGGAATGGAGATCACTGAGCCTTTATATCCCAGTCAAAAGTGGATGGGGTATTACAAGGAAGGGCATCAGGCTGTAAAAGTACAGTGCTGCTTGATTGGATGGGAGGGGTGTAGCAGAGGAAGAGGTTAGGTTGTAAAAGTACATTAATGTTTACTTCCATGCCCAGAAATCCTCACCGGCTACTACCTGCAAATCAAATTCCTATTAAACTACTCTAGAGGTAGCTTGAAAAACTGGCCACCCCATAGCCAGAAGGTTACCACAGGCAGTTACAGCTAAGAATGTGTTGGTGGCTTAATTTAGTTTTGGGATAAACTGTTTACAAAAGGCTGATGTTGTGATGTCAGATGAGTGCTTCTGCTTTAGCCCCATAATATCTGCTTAAAACAGAGGGATATGATTTGACTTTCAAAAGTATTTTAGTTTGATGTTTATTTTGTTAATTTATTTCTGAAAAAAAAGATAGAGAATGTAAATATGATATATGGGGAGGGGGTAGATCTCAAAATGAAGCATGATCAAAATAAGACGGTCCTGATCATCTTGGAAAGGAGAGCAAAGTGCAACATCTCATCTAAGAGGGCAATGATGAAATTTTTCCCTTTAGGCAGTTAAGTAGATGTTTGTTAACCTGCAAATAAAAACTTGGAAAATCTTTCAAGAAGCATCCCAGTTAACGTGTTGCAAAAATTACTGACTGAGGATTCCATTCTTGCATTTGAACAAGTGTACTCTGGCCCAAGAAATACTACCACAAATCTGACAGTCTTTTACATGCCACAAGATGCTTTCTTGCTTGTGCTGGAGAGTCACGGTTTTATTAGCACCATTGTTGTTGCTATTCTGTAGCTATTTGACCTACAACATCAGTTATTCTTACATTTTCATTGTTACTGTTGAAAAGAAGAGAGATACCTGACAGGCTCCAGTTGATCCTTCACCCCTCCCCCCCTTTCCTTTGTTCAGTCATGCCATCTTTGCGGTAGGACTCACTTCTTTTTTTCCTTTAACCACTTTTCTCCTGTTAACAGCAGTAACAAAGTAGGAAGCAGGAAATGGCCAGCCATTCAGTAGTATTCTGATCCATTTTGTTTTTAAAGTATTTTGATACTTTGTTTTTATTTTATTTTATTTATTTATGTCATTTATAGTCCGCCTTTCTCTGGGAGATTCAAGGTGGATTACACAGTGTACATCAATACAGTCAATGGCTGGGACATTCAATAAATAATATAATAGGGTATGAATTGCAGAATTTTTTTAAAAAGCAAAAACCTGATACACAGTGGAAACAAAACCTAAGCAACCTGCTAAAATTCTCATCTTTATAGATGATAAGCAGAAAGGTATATCCTTACTGAGAAAGTGTTGCTGTTTTGGTATTAGATCATAGTTTTAAAACATAACCCTGAAACTGTAAACAAGGAATTAAGAGGGTGGCATTAATTTAAAACCCATTCGTGGTTGTTTACACAAGTTCCTTCGATGAGTGCAGCAATCCAGTGGATGGGTAATATGAGCCATCAAAACACCACTCATCAGTCCAATCCTAAACAGAGTTGTACTGTTCTAAATCCATTAAAATTAATGGGTTTAGAAGGTTGTAACTCTGTTTAGGATTGCACTGTTAATAGCCCACTGGAATAATCTCGGTTCACAAATTCCACTACGAGCGTGAAAGAGGGATGAGTAATCCAATGATGATCAGATTCGGTGATGTCTGTTTGTGGGAATCAGCCTTGGGACTCTAAAATGCCACAGCACGTTTGTCGTTGTAAAACAAAGAACATCTGCCAGACAACAAATGCCTTTACGTTTTAATATCCCATTATAAAGAATAGTAATTTTACAAAGCAAGCGTTTAGAATCGTTACCACAACTTTATTTTTTTGTTAAGGCAAAATGTAATCCGAGCAGTTCTTCGATGGTATCAAATTGCAGAAGAAACCGCTGTGGAGAGGGAGCGCATAGTGGCATTTGTTCAGCGACTAGCGGCAGCACCAGTTCCGTTTTGATACCATCTTAACTGCCTGATGACAACTGAGGCGTGCGTACGGGATAGAGAGGTGAGGCGCTCTCGCTGCTGCTGACGCGTTGTGCTGGGCTGCAAGCGATGCTCCTGCCTTGGCCAACAGCCGCTCTCCCTTGCCGGCAAGCGGGGCCCGAGCAAGCCGCGTTCCGTGCGTTTATCCGAAGTAATTGCCCTCCTTTTCGTTATGCTTTTTTTTTGGGTCATGAGACCCGGAAGTTTTTCTCTCTGTGTGAGTTGTGTGTGTTTTTTAAAAAAATTCTATCACATGGCAGTGTGTGAGAGATATAATAAAAACAGAAAAATGGCGACAGTCACGTTGTAGCGAGTCTATTGCTGCGTCATTAGATAATCTTCATGCAAAGATCGCTAAGAACAAAGAAAAAAAGAGAAGGGGTAGAAGACGCGGCTGGAAAGGTGGGTGGGCAGAAGGCAGCGGCTTGTGGGAGAGCCGGGGGGGGCGGGGAGGGACGAGCGGGTGCGTGTTTGTTGCAGGGCGTTGCGACCTGGCATCCCAACTCCCGAGCTGCGCGCTCTCGCTTCACCTTTCCACAGCCCTACTAGAGGTTGGTTAATTTTTATTTGGAGGGAAATATTTTTAAATGCCCGGGGGGAGGAGGCGCTGGAATGGCATTTTAACATTTTTTTAAAAAAAAATACCCTTAACCAGTGAGCACAGCTGGAGAGGCTGGGTTTTGTTTACAAGCGCTCTGCCACAACAGCTGGCTCTTCTGCTCCAACCGCCCGGCGCCCCGACCTCAGCCGCACTTTCGAGATGGGAGCTATGGGGGGGCGGAGTGCAGAGGGGCCATGAGTCCTGGGGAGGGAAGCCTCGTCCTGTCGCTGGCTGCTGAAGGCATCACGGTTCGGGTTCGGCCCTCCCGGCGCGCTCCGCTTCTCGAGGTGAGGGGGCAAAGGGGGGGCGGGGGCGGGCGTGCCTTCGTGCCTTTTAAAATGTTGCGCACTATTATTTTCCTGAAGACTCCTGGCCCTGCTCCCTTCCAGTCGAGGGATTGTAAATATAGCCTGGCTGTTGTTTACATGAAACATCCAGAGGGAGGAGCCTGGGAAGGAGGAGGAAGAGGAAGACGGAGGAGGCTCCAAGGCTGGCCAGGGTGAGTATCCCACAAGGAGGAGCCAGCGCGGGGGCCGGAGGCTGGCTCCTGGTGCCTGGAAGCCGTCTGGTATTTGCGCTTGTTCGGGTCCAGGTTGGTTCTGTGAAAAGCCCCTTCCGGCGCTTGCCTGGCCCTCCGTGGGCTCCCTGACCGCTATAAACGAGTCCCAGCCTGCTTTTTAGGACTGGCTTGATAGGTTGCTACGGGCTGCCCTACTGCCAGTGGATCGTACCATCTTTGATTTTCTGTCACGACCGACGGCCGTTCATCGTTTCTCTTGCCCCTTTTAGGAAGTAGTGCAGAGATGACCAGAATCGGGCAGTGCGACTGGGGTGAGGCATAAAAAGCAGCAAGAGATTCAGTAAATTATTATTAGTTATGGTGTGTGTGTAATTCACACACCGTGTGAAGAGGGTACCACTTAGCTTTATACCTCACCCACCAAAATGTGGGGAGAGTTCTTGGGATGATTAAACTTGTACCTGTAGGTTACCGGTTGACAACTGGTAGAGAAAGGGACATTTAAGGCAGGCTCCAGTTGCAGCAGCTCCTGCCCTATTGGCTCCTTCGCCAACCTTTCAGCTATTCCTAAATGCTTTCTATGGAAACCAAGAAGGAAGCAAAAGACTGGGGAGGGAAGCATCAGAATTGCTGCAAGTGGTCATGCATGATCTCCAGGTTGACAACTAAGTCCAGCATTTAGGACTTGACCCTATGACAACTCTATATTCAAAGGAACTCTGTATTCAACTACTATATTCAACTATATTCAACTACTCAACTCTATATTCAACTACTGAAGCCAGCTCTCATATATTTGCAATTGGGAGAAAGTTTGGTTTCTAGGCAACCTTTATTTTAGAAATGGACTATAGGGATGATTGAAACATCTAAATCTTGAAACTGGGTATTCCAGGGTCAAGGTCATTTTTAGAGAATAGATAGCAGCCAGGAGACATGGCTGACTCCTGCGCTATCTTCCTGATGTTGATCGACGGATTGGAATTTCTTTACCCTCTAATGGCATACAGTGATTCTCTCCTGTTCTGTGTTACAATTTGTTTGGCTGCAGTGTCAGGATAGCTTGTTTCTTGATAGCCTAGTCAGTTATATTTTAACAAAAGGTGTGGGGGTGCTCTCTCTAGCCAATAAGTGACAAAGTCCTGATCTGGCCTTGGTTCCACCACCACTGCAACATCTGTGATTTTAACAGAGGGTTTTTTAAAAAAATATATATAGCAAGTGCTGTCCTTATTTATACTTCACTGTTAATGGTTTTGGAAGAGAATGAACCCTAAACTTCCTTGTGAACAAATTTTATCTCCCCCTTCATTAGCCACTTTTGTCCTCCTGTCTGTTCCCTGCACAGGATTATTACTGCTGTGGTGTAATGGCAGAGCCCACATAGTTCTTATACAAGGGAACAACTTGTTTGTGAGCATGCAGGTGTGGATTTTTTGGAAGGGTTGTCTAGAGCAAAAAAAGGACAGGACTAAGTGGCTGAGCGCCACAGCTAATGCATAATTAATAAAGGAGGTTGGGGATTATTTTTTTACTTGGTGTTCTTGATGATGAAAGGGTGAGTGAGATTGCTCCTGTCGTAAATAGGATTCCTGAGTAACCAGTAGGTAAAGAAAGGTATGAGAAAGAGGGGTGGGAAGTATGGATTGAAGGAACTACTGTGAACAGGCCACGAGGGATGGAGGAAAACCTTTTGCTGATGGATAGCATGAAGTTTTGTTTGTCACCTGTATATTTTGTGAACTATCGGTGTTTCATGAAACAAATGGTGTTTTGAGAACTATCAGTGTTCTTCTGATGCAGGAGACAATCAATTTATAGCAGCAATCCCACTCAACTGAGTTGTGGTTACTTCTCCACAAATGTACATAGGAGAGGGCTGCCGTCCCAAGCGTGCTTGTTTGAAATTAAGCTCTGCTGAACTCAGTGGTACTTATTTTTGAATAGGCATACTTAACAATGTTGGACTTACAACCTACCAGCTGAACCTGCAAATTGGTCTCTCTCTTATCAAAAGTGAGTTGTTCCATCAGCGTCATACCCATCTTCAGGAAAAAAAAGAAAGAAGGGCTGAGTGGAAGAAAAAGGAAGGTCTAGATAGACAAGTAGAATGAAGAACAACAACACGTTAGTACAGTAAGTAACAAAAATTAAACAAGTGGGCTGTATGTCAGACTGGGATGTAAGGTGGGCCCTGAGTCCAGAAAGGCTGAAGTCTAGTGCTTTAAAGCATTCAACCAAACTTTGAAAAAAGAATATAGGGTAAAAATCAGTCTCATTAAACTTACAGAACAAATGGATTGATTTTAATGGCCCTTGTGGAATCTCTATGTTCTCAGAACTGTGGCTTTCTTGTGGGTAGGACTGCATTTTGCTTCAATTAGTAATTCATCAGTTTCAAATATATAGATTTTCTTCTTAGTAGCACCCACAGCACTTTGAGTTCTGCTCTTACTGTAATTACATACAGCAGGGACAGTCTGCTGGGAACACCTCTTGCTCGAGCCTCATTGAACCGAACCATTAATTTCAACGAGCCTGGCAGACAATTTCCCAGTGGAATGATCTTAATATTTTTAATCAAGGTGGCTGTTCATTCTTAATAACCATGGTTGCAAGGCAGATTTTTCTAGTGAGAGCACACTTGTACAGTGACAGGTTAGCTGGGTGTACAAATGTACAGCTTCCACTCTTGTGTGTAGGGGAACAGCACCACTAATGTTAAGGGTCTCATATGCTCAATTTAGATTGCAAGCTGAATAAGCTGATTTAACAATTTGTGTGTTTTGCAGTTGAGTACACTGCACTCAGAGCTATAGGGAACTGCCATAGTTCTGTGGTTCAATATATACCTAGTATGTATAACTTCAGTCAGGGGTGTCATTTTAGTGAAAGAAGCACACAGACAGACCCAGTTCCAGGCATTGGAGGGTCCTGCGACCCCTGTCTGCCCACCACCAGACCCCACTCATGCCTCCCTTTCCACCCCCACTTGCATGTCCCACATGTGCCTGTGCATCCTTCTCCAGCTTGCAGACCTTCCCATCACCCTTGGTCAATTGCCGGCACAGCCTGTTCCCAGCACCCTTACCCAGTACACGTAGCTGGGAGTGCTACTGTCATGTCCACCAGAAGCTCCACCGCTATGTCCTTCCCCAGGGACACTGGGCAGCTGGGAGCATGGGTGTTGGAGTGTTTCTAGCAAACAGATTGGGAAGGGCAAGAAAACAGGTGGAAGAGGAACATGTGGATGGGGCCCGTGGCAGTGGGCTCCGTCAGAAGCCCTGAGCCCTGGCCACTGCCCCACTTCAGAGTATGCCAATGCCAGCTTTGCACATGGATTTCATACGTCGGAGGATCCAAGATTTGCAGCAGGGTTTAAAGGCTGGCTCCTGAATATATTCAAGATTAAATCGCAAAAAAGAAGAAAGAAAGAAAAGGGCAATATATTTTGAAAGCATTTCTTGTGGTTACTTTTTAATTTCTCATAGTAACTATACTATTATTAATTTTGGCAAGATAGTCACTTAGGGTTGCCAGCAGACCTGGAATAAATGCCTTGTCCCATTAACAGAGATTAAACATTTGAAAATGGGCAGATGAAGCTTTGCATGGCATCGTCTGATAAATAACACACATTAAGCTTCAGTTAAAATGAGAACATATTTTTCTCCAGACCTCTTGCAACCATACACTGTTTTTAAGTGAAGGAATTTGTCTTTGACTTGTATATCTTGTACATTAGCCCATTTACTTGTTTATAGTAGCCAGTGTACAGGACCTATGGCTTTGGCCAGCTACCTCTGCGGAATAAAGCTGTGAGGTCCGAGAACTGGGAAGGGGGTGAGATGGAACTGACTCAGTTCCTTATATACCTCCCCGACCACAAAGTCTGTTGTATCTTGAGAGGGAGCTGAGATCTGCCCCAGACCCTCGAAAGCCACTGTCAGTCAAACTAGCCTGCACTGCGCTAGATAGATCAATGGTGTGACTCAGTATAAGGCTGCTCCTTACATCTTACATAAGAGACATTTTTAGAAACCTTCACAAAATAAACAAACATGAAAAAGGAAGGGATATTAGAAGGTCTATGAAAACTGAAGTGGAAATAGCATCTGAGTATCGTGCTTGCATGCCATCCTTTCTCCACAGCATATGTGAGGTTTATCCCATGTTATCCTCATAACAGTCCTCTTAGGTAGGTTAGATTATAAGATGGCAAGTTCACTTAGCAGGTTTCATGTCTGAGCAAGGATTTACACCCGGGCCTTCCCACTCGGAGTCCAAAAGTCCAATTTTAAAGTGCAATCTGGTTACCATAACCTTATATAATGTTTCTGCAAAGTAATGATGTTCAGAGTTAAGAATCAGTGTATTTTGAAATCTTATATCGACAACTCTTAACTTTTTTGCTATTCTAATAAAGAAAAAATTGTACTAATATAATATTTTAAAGAAATTACACATTTGTGTCATTATTTATATTAGGTTTCTCATGCATGGTTTGGTTTAACTCTTTATGTTTCTGCTGTACTTCATTTTTCATTTTTGTAAAATAAATGACATGTAAAGTGGAAAATAAGGTTTATTTTGAAGTCCGTGAGGTATTGAGTCTCTTTAATCTTGCCACTTACTACTTCACTTCACTTGAATAGCTCTATAGTACTGGTATTCAGCCAGTTGATTTGGGATGTGGAGAGGAGTGGCTCCAAGTGGTCTACCTCATTTTCATTATCTTTTTGTTTAGCTTTTAAAAAGAGGGGGGAAATCCAGATGTGAGGGGAACAAGAACTTCTGTATCTTTAACAGCTTCGTCACAGAGCAAGCAAGAGAGGGGTTTCAGAAGGTGTAGCTGCTGTTGCTGTGGTATGGCAAATGGCAGAACACTTGCCAAAATTCCTTCTCATGCACCAAAGTACAGGACCCCTAATATGTCTCTCTGCATCTGGTCATCCTAAAAAGAAAATAATAAAAATGGACAGGTGTAGAAAACAATTTAAACCAGATTCCAGATGTGTTCCAGATGTGTTATTTGACCACCACCAAAAAGCTGTAGGGGGGAGAGAAGTGTGGATTGGCTCACTCTCACCCATTTATTATTATTAAAAATTTATCCTGCACATTCTCCCCTCAGAGCACTCATGGCAACCCATGCCATTTTCCTCATCAAAATAGATTCTTCTGGCTGTTTTAGTGTGGGTTCCAGTATCCCCCTCCCTTGTTTCTCCTAGACTTTAAGGCACCCTGGAGAGAGAGAAATAGCATAGGTGGAAAACACACACCCCTCCCACAGCACTGTGACCTTGATCCAGATGCCCTCCCCCATAGCTTCTTTTAGGGCCAATAACATGTATTTTGGTCCTAAGTCCCATATTGCAGCACAGGATCTGGTAAGCTGGAAGACAATGCTGTAAGTGTGTGTGTGTGGACATGTGTATATTACATATGCGTACACATACAGAGACTCATGCTGTATGGAAAGAAGGGGGGGAATGGAAATGAACTTTTTTTTTGAAGTCATGACTAGATACGGGCACGAACCAAAAAAATTTAATGAACCTGTGGTTCATGGTTCGGTGCCGCCGCCAAACCCAAACAAATGAACTGTAACAAACATTTCCCATTACCGAACCGGTTAGCAGTTCATTGGCTAAGAACGGCCCCCATTGCACTTAGAGAGCCCATATTCACAGGAAATGTTTAGCAGGCTCTCCTCCAGCCAGCACCCAAATTTGGTCAAGATTGCAATAGAGATCTTGGAGTTATACCCTCTCCAATCCGAGGCCCCCAGGAAACTCCCACTCGATACAATTAGAGCCACCAATTGACGTTGGCCCAGTGTGCAAGGGGTTGGCCGTCAGAACTGCCTATCAGGGTTTACCGGGATGAGATTGGAGTGCTCATGGCTACAGAACACCCCCTTTCCCCTCCCTCCCCCCGGGTGTCTTTTCCCATGTAACCAATTGTAACCAATTTGCAGCTCCATGGTTGGAAGGAAGACCCTGCCGATCAAGGTAAGCTGGGCTTCGATTCGGGTTTCCAGGGCGAAGGAGTGTAGACAGAGTTCAGGCATTCCCCCAGCTCCGTTTCCAAGGGAATTGATTGATGGTGCCTGACTGTCTGGCTTCACAAACTGCGGGCGAATGCAACGAACCGGGCTTCCAATGAACGCTGGTTCGTTGGCCATGGACCCTCATGAACCACCGGATCGCAAACGGATGATCAGGCAGTTCGTGGGTTTTTTCGGTTCGTGATACGGTTCATGCCTGTGTCTAGTCATTACCCAGCTTGTACTGACTCCAGGCATTCTGGGTTTGATTCTCAGGATTCTGTGACGTGGACTGCATCTCTTTGGGCTTATTTAGACTTTACTTCCTTCTGTTTTCTTTACCAGCATTAATTTGAGTTTTCTTTTTGGGAGAGGCTGTAAAATCTAAGTAAGAATATATTTTTTCATCCCCTTTATGTTCTGGCACCATGTAACTTGATGGGAGAAAGAATGAATAGATAACACATTTTGGAAGTAGCCAATGGAAAGCATGACAACAACCACTAGTGGTCCGGTAAGTGAAGAGGAATTAGCAGGTGAGGGCTTCCAGCCAGCAGCTTCCTACGAGAGAAGGGGACAAAGACTTACTTCAGCCCACCTCTCACCTACTCCTTGGGTTTTCTGACCAAGCATACAGAGAGGAGAAAGAATTACTGGCTTTCCTGCATATATTGTTTCTTCTGAAAACAGGTCTCAACAAGCCTTTTGTTTCTTTCAGTAGCAGCATTCTTGATACAATGAAAGACAAGCATAGTTACTGTATGGTTGAAATCATGATCTCTAGAGTGGTGGTATAAATATCCCATTGCTTTCTGTAGCATAGAACTGCCCTGTAGGTATTGAGAGAGACTTAGTTTTTCTAATGATATTTTTTTGTAAATGAAGTTTTTTCTCCTTGGGTTCAATAATCAGAACTGTCCTCAGTTTAAACTTGTAAAGGTCAATAATCTATGAAAGGCCATAGTCCTACTGGCAGAAGTGGTTGTGCATTTTGTAAATTCTGTTCGGCAAGAATAAAAGAGGTTTTTTGGTTAAATTGCAAAAACTAGACATTAAGGCAAGCAAACAACTTGTAGTTTGCCTTTAGAAATTTTAACAAGTACTTCTTACAAAATGAAAAATCTCTGATTATAAATTTTGTTTTTAAAAAAACAAATACCTGATTATGTGTGAATTTTTCCCCCAAACTGGGGGAAGCAAATTTTTTTTAAAAAATGTTACAATTATATAGTACACCACATCAAAATAAAAGACTGTTCTCCAAAATATGCAAAATGTGGGAGATGCCTTATCCTCTGCTGCCTCATTTATTACATGGACTGTTGACTATCTGAAATGTTTTAAACGGCATAAATAGTCTATATACATGTCTTGATCTACCAACAACAAGTCTGTACATAGGAACAGCCTGCCATGTGCCAATCACTCTACTGAATGCTGGCCAGCACAGAAACAAGAATACAACGGGGGGGGGGAGATGTGGGCATGTGGTGCTCACCTTGGAGTGGGATGAGGGTGGAAGGGAGAGGAACTGATTCCAAGGCTCTGCCTTCTGTCCCAGTAGGTTATCTCAGCACTGTCTGAAATGTAACATGCTAGATATCTCGTGTGTAGGAGAGGTGAGGAGAGATCCTTACATCCATAAGTTTATGCACACTTGTCTCAATTCATGAGGGTCTCTTGATTGGGGCAATTGTGCTTCAGTCTCTCAAATTGGTGTGTGGCTTTCTGGGAGGTACCTGGAAAATTGGAATGAATAGGTTCGTCAAATCGCTAGATGGACCAAATAATCAAATTTGTGTAACTAGGTGGTAGGCTTTCATATACTTTTGTGTTAAAATACTGGGTTTTTTCTTTTTACGTAACACCGTGCTGTGTGCAATTTATTTTTAAAACAGTCAAAAAGTATTTTTCCAAGATGTTATTGTCTCATTATTGCCCTCTTGTGTTTTAAAAAATCAATGCAAGATGTTTTTGAAAAAAACTTTACAGTAAGTTGTTTGGCTTTTCTGTAGTAGCTTTTAGTGTTGCTAGTTATTTACATACTTCATTTATGTTCCAGCTCTCTCCCCAGTGTGGCTAACATCAGTTTCCAGTTTACAAATTCAGATGTTTTCTTTTTTAAAAAAAATGTTCAGTCTTTTTCCTTTTGAAAGAGACTTACTTAGCATTTTATATTCTAGGTACTAAATGCCAAGAAACAACACAACCTTAAAGTTATAATCCGCATTGCACTGGATTTGTTTTAACTTATTTTAATCACAACTAGGTTTATATAAATTTTTTCTCTTTGTATTGAAACAATTCCTCATCCTTCTTCTGGTTTTCTTAAATTCTAATAATTGGTAAAATGTTGACAGAGATAAGACAGAGCTCAAGCGAGGGGGCCTGGAATAAGGCAAAAGGTACAGTCCAGACCACATACATCCTCTAGTGATATCTTGCAGACACTGAGCAGCGCTTTTGGTTTGCATGGAAGAAACTAATACCAGAAACAAAAGTCCAGTCTGGTGCATTGCGTCCAATGCAATGCACCAGCCTTGGAATAATTGAGGCATCCTTGGAATAATTCTGCTCCAGGGTCTTGCAGAAAATCCCAACTCTGCCCCTTCCCTAAATTAAAGAGATTACTGTTTAGACAGCCGCATCAATGTACATGGCACTATATAAACATAAGGAAAAGACAGGGTGCAGTTCCAAAACATTTGGGAGTCTAAGGCCTGATTTATACGTGCAGAAGAATGATGTGGTAGAATGGACTTCAGCACATTGGGCCACAGAGAGAAGAATCCATTTTGAAACAGAGAAGAAGCATAGCAAGGAAAAATAAGAGGGTGCTGTGATAGTTTTCTGTTTGCATAGAGCTTTTCTTATGCAAAGGAGCATTCAGAACTAGAATCCATTGCATGTGTTGTGCAGTGAGAGATTCCAGTCAATCACATTATATTCTGCACATGTAAACCAGGCCAAATTTTAGACACTGGAAGAGAAACAAGAAGGGGAAGGAGGCAGGCATAACAAGAGATTAATGTGATTGCGTCTGTAATAACATTGACAGTTTGGCACTTGCCCTAAATCTCCTGCCTAGCTTTGCCTAATGCTAGTGCTTATCTGCCTTTATGGTTAAGCTGGCCTTTTGAATGGGTGAAATGGAATAGTGGGGCTTCCAAGGTTGCAGCAACGCTAATGAAAGATACTTTTTTTAACTGTTTGTAAAGCAGGAGGTGTCTGTTCATGTAGTAGAGCCCTGGTAATAGCCCTGGTTATTATTTTTCTTTTTGTTGGGATATAAGCATTTTCAGCATAGGTCTTTGCTGCTGTCACCAATTTAAAATAGCTGCAGTGGTGATGTATTAATCAGTGTCACACTAAAAAGAGTAATACCCTTCATTGGATTTGGAAAGGTGTACCCAGGATTGACCGGTTAGTCATGTTTCTTTAGCAGGGGATAGCCAGACTTTCAGCATGTATGTATCTTCACTGTGTAAAAGAGGAAACTTCAAGTGTATCTTGCCATGTTGGGGGTTCTTCAAGGGTTTGCAGAAAGGCACCTGCCCCAGTTTCCAATATGCACAACAATTAAAACGTCATTCACTATAATAGAAAACTTGATGGTCCTTAAGGGGCAAGGTGGTGAAGTGTGGCCACAAGCAAAGAAGGTAGGGGTTTGCATACATGTAGGGAATTTGCGGGATATGCGTAAAAATGTTAGTTTGTACTCTGTTCACAAAAGCCAGGTGAGGACTGAGCATGCTCGTTGCCCTGTAGGAGGCTGGATGATTGTGGGCAGGTGAGAAAAAAAATGGAATTTGTGGAATGGGGTCCATTGGCCTGATTAAGCTCCTAGCAGCTTATAGCTTCCAGGAGGACCTCCACCCCAGTTTACACCTTACCAACAGTATAGGAGGGAAGATCTTCCTGCACTGTACAGTGTAGGTTTGGGGCTAGTTTCCTGCTCGCTTCTCCCCTGACCTGAGCAATCTGTGCTGCTGTCCAGTTGTGTTTGTGGCACTGGACTGCTGAAGTTCAAGGCTAGGTAATCAGGAAGGCACTTAATGATCCCAGGTGAGAGGCTTTCTTGAACTATTACATGGTGGAGAGTGGGAGAAATCTCTCAACTGTTCCCTCTCCTGTGATTTCTCACATCCCTTCCCATTTGTAGGGATCTACCCTGGTCTTGAACATTTAGAAAGGAATGTGGTTTATAGATCCCAAAATGTTTTTCACAAAATTTCCTCTTCTGTCTGTCAAGGTATGGTGAGATGGAAAATTTCTTCAAAATTCTCTCACAATATAGCATTTATATAGCACTGAGGATACAGCGTGCTGCTTGCAAAAGTATCTCAGAATCCCTGTAAGGTCATTATAATTATTCCCATATTATAGATGTGAGGAGAGTGACAGAGGCTGGGAGATCACAGCTTGCCTAAAGGTAACTTTTGAGTTAACAACTGAAGTGAGATTCGAACCAATGTCTTCTTGATTTACCCTGCAGCGTTTAGGCTAAAATCATTGGTTCTGCATCAGATAATCCATATGAGAAGTGAACTGACATTTCCCTTATCCAGTGTTGTTAGGACTGCTTCCTGAGGGTTCCACTCTCTTACTGAGAGCAGTATGTGCTTTTATGTTCTTCTAAATGCCAACACAGTTATCAATGTAATGCTGTCTTAGTAGGAACCTTACTTTTTTACCATAATCCATGGTATAGAAATGGTATTTAAACATACATGCCAAGTATATTTGCTCTCAACTGTTCCACATTTTCAAGCACTTTTCCTGCTTTATATATTCCTTCATTATCATGTTCTGTTGACAGGTATAGTTTGGACTTAATTCTGCATCTGGTTATCTGACAAAATCTTACATTCTGAAATAACTAGATTATAAAAGCAATAGTTCTGCTTCAGTGAGGTGGTATACATACATACAAGTGATAAAGTACATTGGGATTGTTGCATTTAAAAAAAAGATTTGCCAATACTGCCCTTCCCAACTGCATTTTTTAAAGTGCAGTTGCATAAAAAGTGGTTGATAATGAGAAGCTTCTAGCATAAAATGAGTGCTGGCCATAATGTTTTGTCTAAACAGCTCTTGTGATTCTGTTTTTCATTTGCATCAAATGGGGACACAGCTTCTTTAGAATGACTCAGCTTCCATGTCCTCAATAAATTTAGTATTGCATATGGGGGGAAAGGGTTATCTTATCATGCTGTAAGAGTCTGCCATGTGGTGGAGAAATTCCTAAAGCAGCAATTCATCTCATGTATGTTCATTAAATGTGTGTCTGAGTCATCAGTAACAGCCCAGCTACAATATTCAACACTCATATCTCAAGTGTTCATTATAATCTGATTTTGAGGAGGAAAGGTAAAGTTTGACTTCTGGGGTCATTTGCATCCAATAAAGGAAGGGCAGTTATCCCGAGAACATGGCCAGACAATGACTGACAGGCTGCCCTGGCTCAGTTATCACTGTGCTGATGCTGTCTATACTAAAGGTACAGTACTGTGATAACTGAAGGATGGCAGCCATCTTAGCTTCACAGGAACTGACAGAGATCAAAGAAGACTATCCTCTTCTGAATAGCTGGATATGCTTTATTTTTGAAAACCAAAGGCAAGCGTGTACCAAAGCAGGAAAATGTATGTTAACCATTTTGCAGTTTGAAATCTTGCTTTAATGGGAAAATACTGATCTTGGACACAATACAGTTTGCAACTGAAAAAGAGATTGTTCTGTTGCTCATATTTTATGTGTTGAAGTTACTAACTTTGAAATAGAGAATAGACATTCAGAAATGTTTACAAGTGTTTTTCTTGGTATCCAAAGTCGATGAGTCTCTCCCAAATATGAATTTCTGACTTCTGCATTCTGAGGTAGGATTAGCCAACTTTTCAGTGTTAGGACACCTGTACCTTTCTCAGTTGCATAAAGGAGGTGCAGCTGTAGGAAGATTTAAGAGCCTGAAAAAAATCCTCATTTACAAAACTGTTAAAGTGGTACGTAGTCTAATATTCCAAAGGTTGCATATCTGAGCAAAACTTCTGTGGTGAGACATTTTCTCAATGTATGTTCTCTAAAAGTCACTCTCACTTTGAATAATTTGCACGTGCTTTTAATTTTAAACAAATTGTGGCATCCACTTCACTATTAGAGCAATGTTTTAAGGGCCAATCACCGTGCAAACTAAATCCAAGTTCTGCAGCTGGTATAGCCAGAGCCTGAAAAGACTGCTGTATCTTAAGAAGGGAATGCCACATGGCACTGTAGAACTGGAATGACAGGAAAGTTGTATTTATTTTTCCGTAAGTACCTAAAATCACTGTACATTATAAAAACATAAAAATCAAAAAGACAATGAAATGCTCTTTTTAAAAGAAACACATTGTATGTAGTGGGTCCTTCTGTATCCATCTGTTCATAGTATGCAACATATTATTACTTACAGTGACACCAAAACGCCAAATGTTCTTGATTACAGCTACTGACCCAGGTTTAAACATTTTTTGCCTTCACAATCAAATTAAGTTAGCTGTAGCTTTGTATGCCAGTCAACAGCTGTTCAGCTAACCTACACCATCACTTCTGGAATAAATCGAAGTATCTGCTCCATCATGTAGGAAGAAGTGTGTCCACTCAAGTCAAGCCAGGATGCTTGTATTTTGAACAAGCAAAGAACATTTATTTTGTAATGCTTGTAGGATGCCTATGATGATGCCCACCCTTGTTTTGATAACGAGTAGGGAAGAAGCCAGAAAGTGGAAGTCCCTTTCTTTAAAATGGTCAGAAACTTTATCTGCAGTAGCATTTGTGTCAATGGGCAGTTATAGGTAACAGATAGGATCTTTATGGGTTGCATAAACTGCAAAGAGGGTCTAAAGATCATTGCATCAGAAATGACATAAACCACTTTTGAATTATCTACTGCCTATGAAAACAGGAAGTGTGAGTTGGTTGTGCTTCCTTTTTTCACACTGCTGCTTCTCTGAAAAATGAAGCTCTTGCATATCCCTGTAGGGGGGTATATGTGTGCTCTTCAGTTGAGAAGTACAGTACTGGGAAACAAGTTTAAATTCTTTGAATGTTATGGAAGAAACAGGAAGTACTGTTTACCCATATTCCCTTTTACAGCACGCTTAGCACTTCCAAAACTGCTCTCAGACTTGTATCAGGCATTTCCAAATTTTGAAGAGTGAAGTATAACTTTAGAAGAAATCCTTGAAAGAAATGGCAGTGTTGAAGAATCAACACTAGAGGGGGCCCATGTAACTTTGTCGTGAGCGTTGGTGAAATTTGCAGACTCCAGAAGACTGCCTAGCTCCAGTTGTTGCTTATGTGCTAGCAACAGTTTTTGTTCATATTGTTTAGCCTTTGTCCACTGTGCCTTAAAACCGGGTATCACAGCAGATCAATTTACTTCCCATTTTATAAAAATACTGTTGTCAAGCAGCCTGGACAATTAATTTCTTGGAAAATCATGAACTTCATGAAGGAAAAGATTAAAAAGTATATTTCTGTACTGTACACGCTCCTAAGAACATTAAAAAAAGCCCTGCTGGATCAGACCACTAGTCCATCTAGTCCAGCATCCTTTCGCACAATGGTTAACCAGTTGTTATGGAGGGCCAACAAGAGGACATAGAGACTGAGTTCTCCTGATGTTGTCTCCTGGCACTCCTATCTAGAGGTTTACTGCCTTTGGAATACTCTTGTAGAAGAAGTATATATATTGTTCATAACAACGCTATTATTCCTGAGCACCATTCCACAGGATATAAATCAATATCTGACTAATGAATGGATTTGTTTTATAACAACTGTTAATGTTAGAAGTATGTTTTTAGTATAGTGGTTTGTTAGGAATTGTATGGAGATTTTTGCAAAGTATGGCTCACGCAGTGATACCATTGCATGAGAAGCCACAGTTGGCAAATGTTTCTAACTCTTCTAACCATATGACAGATCTTTGGAGGTTTGAGCCCTGAGTGATATAGAAAAAGTCCCCCTTGGCCTTGACTTCTGAAATCAGACCATGCAATTGGCACATCTTGTTTCTGACAGAGCTACTCTAGCAGCTGCCTGAGGCCGAGATTTGAGCAAATGACATTTTCATGGAGGGCATATGCATGTGTAGGGGAAATGTCATCAAATTATTAAAAGAGACAAAAGACCAGAAAAGGGGGGAGGGAATCCTACGTAAAACAGGGTCCAGGAATTGATGGTAGAGGTAGCAACAGTATAATGAAAAATAGAAGTAATGAGGCAGTAGGATAAGGGAAGAGAAAGATTAAAAGGCCTTTGGAAAACATGACATTTTATAGACATGCCTATGTCTATACATCAAGACGCATTATTTGATTAAATCAATGGAACTTAAGTGCTTAACCGTGCACTAACATCCCATTGATTTCATAGGACCTTTGGGACTATAACATTCTTGCTCAGTTTTCATGGGCATCAACACCCAGGGATTATATGTATAAGCAACACTGTAGCAGAAGTCTGTATCCAGTGAATCTGAAACCACACTAGAGTCCATTTGTTTTTATCCAAAAAAACCCCCCGTGTTCATACCTGTCTTTGATCCAGGTAGAGGCAGCTATTGCTGCTTCTCATTGATTTCAGTTGCAAAAAATTACATATCTCACAAGCGGCATGCATGCGTGCCATCAAGTCACAACAGTGACCCCAGCAAGGAGCTTTTAAGGCCTGTGAGAAGCAGAGGCGCCTTTGCCTTCCTCTGCAGAGTTTTGCTTGGTAGTTCCCCCATCCAAGAACTGATCCTGTTCAGCTTCTGAGACCTGACGAGATCAGGCTATACCACACCATCTTCCCTCTATCACAAACGTGATCGACTTTATATACGTGATTGAAGATAAGTTTGCCAATTGGTCTGGAGGAAAAAACACCCTGTTCTTTTAATGGAGACTTAATAGAATGTTATATCCCAGGTGGTGTTATTTACCTCCATGCCTGAAAAGCTTCAATTGCCCATTTTCTGTTAAAAGGACGGGACATTTGTCCCAGGGCCTGCTGAAAACCATAGTTACAGATGCATGATCGTTTCAGGTCTTGTTCCCTGCCAGCCTAAATGCAGCTGCTGCTGTGATAGGACCCCAAAAACTCTGGACCCCAAATTGCTGGTTTTCCCCCTTCTGAACAGAAAAGAAGAATCCAGCTTTGAAGTCAAAAGATCATTCCACAATATTTCTAATATAGATATAGATATAGATATAAAGATAAGTGTCCTGACTGACTCATCATCACCCATCTGAAACCCCTGGACACAGAAACATGAAATTTGGGGAGAACATTCCTTTCATCATGTAAACACAAACTAAGAAGGGATTTTAAGAAATTCACCCCCTAAGGGGGTAAAAGGGGTAAAATATGTTTTCCCAAAGGGATACAGCTTCCCTGTGTGGCTGGCATGCTACTGCCTGCTTGCCCACCCACCCACTGCCAGCTTGGCCACTTTTCCCTGATTGGGCCAGCCTTTCAAGGTCATTTGCATATGCAGTCTGTTTGATCCTGTTGTGCATATTTTATACCTTATCTTGTTTTAGCCCAATTGGTAAGGAAGAATACACAGGAGTCCTACTGAGGGAAACAAACATAGGCCTTTTTGGCTTATAACCAAAGGAAGAACAGCATAGCCACCAGGAAAAAAGTTCCTTGAACTGACCAGTTGTTCGGAGCTATAATGCTGCAACATAAGAATTTATACCTTTGGATCAATCAGCCTAAGTTATATAAGTTACAAGCTCGGTTGTACATTGGTTCAAGCAAGTCCCCACCCACTGATCCAGTGGTCACACATTGGCCAAACACTTCTGGACATCATTACAATATGCATACTTCCCACTATCTTATCAGGGATCATCTTGCCTCGACAGTGTTTATCTCTTTGGAACATTTTGTGCTTTGCAAGCAAAATACTATTTTTTCATGTCCTTGACGCTTCCTGCTGATTTAGGGGAAAGTTCAGCTGGCATTCTATAGCTACTTCTTGCATGATTAACTCAGAAAAAGAGTTTTCTTATTTGCCTATGGGTATGGCATAATACATAATAATATAGGTGCTTCTTGCTACCTATAACCTAGCCAAGTACACATATGTGGGTATCCTTTCCCTAAACTTCAAATAGCAGGCACTTCACAGTAATTGGCATCTGCATGTGCCATTTGCCTGGGTACTTCACCCCAGTGTTCACTCTTTATAGTAAAAATACAGTTCAATTACATAAAAATAGGAAAGGCACTTGAAAATATTCTAGTCCATTGAATTCACTTTCCTCAGACCCTCCTTTTCTGCTGTGATGTGTGAAGTTTACTGAACACCGTCACACTTCCAAAATTCCATCACAGGTTGGCACATTGCACTGAGACTCTGTGTATTATGGTAATTCACACAGAGGTACATACAATAATCAGGATACATAAACAAGTACAGTCTTAAAAGTCTATGACCATGCGATTCTACAGCGATTCTTCATGGTGGCTTGGAGGTCTTGGAGTCACAATGTTCATTAATATCCAATGTCTGTTTGTGGAGAGAAGATAAGGGCCATGCAGTCTCCCTCTCCAGGGGACCCACGGATGCTTGTAACACTTTAGACAGTTCAACATCTATCATACATTGATGGTGAGGGCATGCAGTTGTAAGCCCAGCTTTGTATTTCACCCATATATGAATAATACTGCACAATATAAAGTTCTAGAACCTCCGAACATAATACATTTCTGAATATAGCCCACATGAATACGTATATCCCTTTTCTTATATCGTGGCATTATAAAATGTCTGAACATTGCCATACCTTTTATGATATTGCTAAGTAACTTGTGGGCAGGCCGCTGCATTGACAAAAGATGATAGGACCACTCTTTTAAGAAAAAAAAAACTTCAGAAATTGAGCCCCACTAAACTTTAACAGTAGGCACAGTCAGTCTCAACCCTGACTGATTAATCAAGCTGCCCACTTAAAAACTATCAGGAATGGCTGGAGCTCCTAATTCAATCGACAGGCAGGGAGAAAAGTCGTGTGGGGATTCCACCTTTCTCCAGAGACTGTCAGCTAACACCAGAAGGGCCGTAGTGCTGTATAGAGATGGGCACGAACCGCATTACAAACCTCAAAAACTCACGAAAATCGCGATTGCACGATCGTGACCCGGCGGTTCGTGATTGTCCACAGCCAATGGACCAGCGTCCAGGAGAGGCCTGGTTCATTGCATTCGGGCGCAGTTCAGGAAGCCAGACAGTCAGGCACCAGCAATCTATTCCCCTGGCAACAGAGCCAGGTGAATGCCTGAGCTCTGTCTGCCCTCCTTCTATCGCCCTGGAAACCTGAATGGAAGCCCAGCTTTCCTTGATCAGCAGGGCTTCCTTCCAACCACGGAGCTGCAAAGCAGTTACAAGTGGGGAGAAGACACCCAGGGGAGGGAGGGGGAAGGGGGTGTTCTGTAGCCATGGGCACTCCAATCTTCTCCCTGCAAACCCTGATAGGCAGCTCTGATGGCCAAACATAGACCTCCTGTGTTGCTGAATGGGACCCATGCTTATAAATAGCCGTGGGCTTCCAGGCTGGGTTTCACTTTCAGCGAGCAGTGGAGTGGGACAGAGCTCTTGCTTGCCACTTGCTAGCCTTTGGGGAAAGAGACTGAGAGTACAATTGAGCTTGGCTTTGGGGGATAGGGATCTATCTCCTCTGGTTCCAGGGCTGCTGCCTGGCTCTGGGGCCAAGCTCAGTGGGCACCTCGGCTGAGGGCTCACATTGATTATTGATCAGAGCCTGATCGGGTCAAGTCTGTGGGAGTGGTGGGCTAGGGCTCTAGTCCCTCATTTGGTGCCAGGGCTGCTGCCAGGCCCTGGGGCCAATCTTGGTGGGCACCTCGGCTGAGGGCTCACATAAGTGCCTGGTCAGGTCAGGTCTGTGGGAGCGGTGGGCTAGGGCTCTAGCCCTCCCTCCCTCTGGTGCCAGGGCTGCTGCCAGGCCCTAGGGCCAAGCTCGGTGGGTACCTCGGCTGAGGGCTCACATTATTATTAATCAGTGCCTGATCTGTTCAGGTCTGTGGGAGTGGTGGGCTAGGGCTCTAGTCCCTCCCTCCCTCTGGTGCCAGGGCTGCTGCCAGGCCCTAGGGCCAAGCTCGGTGGGTACCTCGGCTAAAGGCTCACATTATTATTAATCAGTGCCTGATCTATTCAGGTCTGTGGGAGTGGTGGGCTAGGGCTCTAGTCCCTCCCTCCCTCTGGTGCCAGGGCTGCTGCCAGGCCGTGGGGCCAAGCTTGGTGGGCACCTCGGCTGAGGGCTCACATAAGTGTCTGATATGTTCAGGTCTGTGGGAGCGGTGGACTAGGGCTCTAGTCCCTCTCTTCCTCTGGTGCCAGGGCTGCTGCCAGGCCCTGGGGCCAAGCTTGGTGGGCACCTGGGCTGAGGGCTCACCAAATAATTTGTATTATTATCACAATCCTAATCATTTTAATTATGATTCTTATTATTACTATTATTATTCTTAGTCACTGTGCCTGTTCTGCCCAGGCATCTTGGTGTGCTGGGCTATGGCTGTAGCCCCAGTCTCTGGTTCCAGTGCTGCTGCCAGGCCCTGGGGCCAAGCTCAGTGGGCACCTCAACTGAGGGCTCAGACAGTGTTATTAGTGCCTGTTCTGTTCAGATCTGTGGGCGTGGTGGGCTAGGGCTCAAGTCCCTCCCTCCCTCTGGTGTCAGGGCTGCTACCAGGCCCTGGGGCCAAGCTCAGTGGGTACCGCGGTGGAGGGCACACAGAGTCATCTCCTTTCCTGTCCTCCTTAATTCTATATATTGTCGAAGGCTTTCACGGGTCCTCAGTGGGACCCTCCGGTGAGGACCCATGGATGCTGGGGGATCAGGCCCCCGTCCGAATGACAGGTCCTCTCCCTCCCATGCCGGGAATACCAGTGCTTGACTTTGGCCCAGCGGTTGCGGGGGGACCTCCCCACTTTCCCCCCCCCCCCCCCGTGTGACAAGTCCTCTCCCTCTCCCCCCTTTCTGGCCAGGCAGGAAGGTGGGTGCTGTCGGCTGCTGCCGGGTATCTCCTAAACTGGAGCCTCAGGCGAGGACACCCAGTAGCTGGGGGATCAGGCTGCCCGCAGGCGAATGTCGCGTCTTTCCCCCCCTCCACTGGGAATACCAGCGCGCTCCACTTTAGCCAGACAGGCGGGCACATGGGGGGTGCTGCTGGTGAGCGGTCAGACCCCCCCACCCCCTAAAGGGGAGGTGGCTCTCTGTTGCCTCCCCATGCCTGCCAGGCCTGGTGGCCGCAGGCAACACCTACCGTTCCTGCCTATGCAGGGAATATCAGCGCGCTCCACTTGGGCCTAGCAGGCGGGCACGTGGGGGGTGCTGCCGGTGAGTGGCCAGACCCTCCACCCCCTAAAGGGGAGGCGGCTCTCTGCCGCCTCCCCATGCCCACCAGGCCCAGCGGCCGCTGGCAGCACCCACCGTTCCTTTATCGCTGGGAATAACAGCGCGCTCCACTTTGGCCTCCACGAACCACGAACCGGTTCGGCAACAGGAGATGTTCGTTGCAGTTTGCGAATTCGGGATCATTGTCTGCACTGAACCATGATCTGCTGGTTAGTTAATTTTTTGGGGTTCGTGCTCATGTATGGTGCTGTAAACTCTCTGTTTCCCTATGTGGTGTCCTTTCTATGCAAGGAGACCAATTTAGTTCATTAGAACATGTCAAACTCATTTTTCCATGCTGCCATGTATAGGTGAAACATACCAGATTGAGAGTCTCACGTAGGTCACCCTGTATGCAGTTCTTAGAATTAGGTCCCGGAGCTTACCACTTTTACTTCCCTTCTTGGGGTCTATATATTCAGATGGAGAGAAGGGAGGCACATACACACAGAGAGAGACAAGAGGAGGGCACAGGAGAGGGAGCCTTCCAGCCCTCCCTCTACAAAAATCTACAATAATAATAAAAAAACCCACAAGCAATTACAATTCATAGCCAATTTGAATAAAAAATACCTTTCCCCTCATCATTTTGTCTCAGGAGTGGCCTGTCTTCTCACAGAATACTTTGGAGTGAAAGAACACTGTAGAAACAAATCAAGTGATAAAATACAAAATCATTGAAACCAATATAGGGTAAAATATAAGCGTTTGTCAGTAAATGCAGGGGAACCAATTTCCCCCTATTTTCAGTCTCTTCACAGCTTTCAAAAATCAATTTTTTTTCAATTTTCCGAAATCAATTTCCCTCTTATAGGACAGTACACCAATAACAACAATGTTACTACTACTAAACAAGAGAATTATTGTCTTTTCCAGTATCAAGGTAGGGAGCTGGATTCAAAGTTCAGCATGCTATTTCCCAGGAGTCCAGGAATCTGGCTCCCTCATGCTGGGGGACTGTAGAACAATAGGAGCGATTCGTGTTGCTGATTGGTTCTTGAAATGATGGCAGCTGGCGTGGGGGCAGTTTTCCCACTTTCCTCAGTCCTCTTCCCAACATTCTAAACAGTATGCAGTTGCTAATGGGAGTCATTCAACGTGTCTTGAGGTAAGATGTACCTCCCAGTCTTCCCCTAAAAGTTCACTAGGGCCACCAATCTCCCTGTGGGCCTGACTTACCCATGTAGCTAGCAGGCTGCTGCATGCTTGCCCTTGCCTCTCTCTGATTGGTCAGCTGCGGAACTCTGTGTTCTGAGGTAAAAATCAGGTCAAGGAAACTGCAGACAGTTGAAGAAAGATAGTACAAGACTCCTGAATAGGGATTTTATATAAAAGTCAGTATGGCAACTCAGTATTTAAATGTTCATGGGGAGATGGTGCATAACCTTTCTAGGGGCCATTTTGATGCGAACCTCTCACATGAACCTGCCAAAGTGCCCTCCACACCACCCCTCCCTCAGTCCAACTCCACCTCACACCTCTTGCAGCCATTACCTCTTACTGCCCCCAAGAAGCCTCCTGGCAGACATCATGCAAGATACACCAGTGCTAATAGGAGAAAGCAACATAGAGATGCGGCAAAGAAATATGCACATCCTACTCCTGCAGTGCATCGAGCAGCAGTGGCCAAGTACCAGCAAGATCACCCCGAAGTGCACAGAGTGGCAGAGTCTCTCTATGAGCAAAACAATCCTGGAAGACAGGTAGAGAGGCGCTCACTTCCATGGAAGGTCAAGGCACACTCAGGCATGGTCTATTATCCTTCACTGCCTTCAAGCTGCCTCTTAATGCAGCTGCCTCTTAATCCATGCAGAAACACCCCTGTTCAGCATCTCAAAACAAAGCAACACGCCCAAGTGCTGTGAAACTGTACACTCATTGTTTGGAATAAGTGCACCATGGCGCACAAGGGGTGTTTTGAGGCACTGAGCACAATCCTCAAAGATGTTGAGGCAACAAGAGAGTGATGGAGGAGTCACCGTGCTGCTGGCTGGAGACTTCCAGCAGACTCTGCCCGTAGTCCCGAGGGGAACTCGAGCTGACGAGGTTACCATGTGTGTCAAGGCATCATATCTGTGGCCTCTCATCAGGAAACTCTCACTAAGAAAGAACATGAGGGTCTACTTGAGAAGTGAGGTGTCCGCTGGGGAATTCTCTGAACTCCTACTACAAATAGGGGACAGAGAGTATCCCGAGTCCAAGGGAAAGGTTACCATTTCTGCAGCCCTAGGCACAGTAGTGATGACCCTAGCAGAGCTAACAGCCATGATATACCCTGATATTGCCACTATCACAGAGAAGTCCAAGGACTGGCTGTGCAAGCATGCCATTCTGATCCCCAAGAACGACAAGCCTGCCATCATTAATGAAACACAACTTCCTCAAAGGGGCAGAAATGGAGTACAGATTTGTGGACTCAGTGGTGCAAATGGATGATGCGGTCCACTACCCCATGGAGTTCCTCAACACGCTCAACCCTCCTGGCTTCTCCTCAAAGTGGGGGCTCCAGTGATGCTGCTCCGGAACCTCAATCCACCCAAACTCTGCAATAGCACCAGACTGCAGGTGAAAGCCCTCCACAGGAACATCATCAAGGCCACATTGTTCACCGGCAGTACTTGGGGGGAGTCGGTGTTCATACCACTCATACCATCAGATAAACTCTTCAAGTTCAAGAGACTGCAGTTCCCCCTCAAGGCCTGCTTTGCTATGATGATCAACAAGTCCCAGGGGTAGATACTGAAGGTGGCAGGAATTGACTTGAGCGAGGACTGCTTCTCACATGGGCAGTTCTACGTGGCCTGCTCCAGAGTGAACTCACCCAGCAGCCTGGTGATCCTAGCACCTGAGGGGGAAACCACCAATGTGGTCTACAAAGAGGTCCTTCAGTAGAAAGAAAACCAGTTGTATGTATTTTTCCCTTTATTTATTGCATTACAATCTTTTCCTTTTAAAAATCTCTTCAGTAAATGTTACATTTTGAAATTCACTTCATCAGTTTTTGGCATCAACATGCTTCGCTTTATTTAAACACCTTTATGAAGCTTGGGTACTATGCTATTATACAACAAAACCAACTAAAAAAAACCCCCACAAACCAAAAAATGTTACATTCCTATAAATATTATAACTGGATTTAAAGTAGTTAAATATTGTAGCAAAGCATGGGTATCAAGCTAGTATAGATATAGATATAGCTATGTAGATATATATAGATATATAGATGTTATGTATGTTTAAGATACCATTGTTTTCTCTATTTTTGCAACTGTCTTTTTTGCAGCACTTCCTTCCTGTTACATATCCTGTAAAGCAAAACAAAAAAGTTATTTTCCATGCTAAGTTAGACTTCTATGTATTATAAAACTTATTGTTGTTTCTTATGTGGGGGAGCTCAAGCTGGGCACCTAGAAAGGCTCCTTTGCCTAGAATAGCTTCACTGCAGGCAGTAATAGACCCAGACATCTCTCTTCACATCATGGGGATGTGTTGATGGAGGAAATCTTGGCAAAAACAGGTCTGCCCATACCTACAATTTTTTGTGGCACAGGAGTTCTGCTAAGAAGGGAAAGGTAGAGATCTGATTGAGAGCCAAAATTAGGAATATTTGTATATTTAACTCTTCACTTTGCAGTTGGTACTAGCTAGGACTCTAGGAGGGAGCCCTGGAATTTGGTTTGGATGTCATGGCATGACTTTAGTATATATATTAAAAAGGCTTGAACCCTGCATTATCAGTAATCTCTTGACCGTAAAAGAAGCCAGGCTGGGGGTGGACTTTCAGATTATCCTTTATGGTTGCTACATTATTTAATCAACGGAAATCGTCACACTGAACCACTTTCCCCAGTAGGTAAGAAGGAATGATAGAGTCCAGGTGCCTTCCCACTCCACCCCCACTGAGGCTTACAGCAGATTGCCTGAGGAGAGACTTCCATCAGGGAAATGGCACCAAGCTAAGGATAAAGGTGGGAGGTGCTTTATGCTGTGTCTTCAAATGCACATGTGGGAGATCTGATCATTGATCTTTGGTATATATGTATTATTATTTAGTATTATTTATTTATAGTATGCCTTTCCCACGGCCACTCAAGGTGGTTTACACAGTGTAAATCAATACAATCAACAGGATGGAACATCCAAAAAACAATGTAATAGGATTAGAATTGCAGAAAGTTGAAACAAGGCATACACGTTACAATTTCATGTTAAAAGATGCAGAAATTGGAACAATTCTATTACAGTACCTTTGCATTACCTGTGTAAAAATTCTCTGCTGAATAATACAGTTTTGCATAGTTTGTGGAATGCCAGAAGAGTGGGAGATTTCCTAACCTTCTTAGGCAGACCATTCCACAAGTTGAGAGCCACAACAGAGAATGCACATGTACAGGAAGTTGTTGATCTTCCCATTTGCAGGGTGGCACCGGCAGAAAGCCCTGTTCAGATGAGACAAGCTGTCATGGCAGAGCATAGAGAGAGGGTCAGTCCTGCAGATATGAGGGAACAAGGCAATGA
This sequence comes from Eublepharis macularius, assembly GCF_028583425.1. Classification (NCBI taxonomy): domain Eukaryota; kingdom Metazoa; phylum Chordata; class Lepidosauria; order Squamata; family Eublepharidae; genus Eublepharis; species Eublepharis macularius. The sequence goes on from NC_072794.1 coordinate 76,298,583, forward strand.
AGGGCTTTGTATGTGATAGCCAATACCTTGAATTGAACCCAGTAACTGATGGGCAGTCAACACAGTGACTGTAGAATGGGACTAATATGTATGCTCCACCTACTTTTGATAATAACTGAGCTGCAGCATTATGTATCATATGGAGACTCTGAGTTGACTTTGAGGGGAGACCTATATAGAATGTGCACCCTAAGACTAAGAATAAAGGGGAGATTCTGAACAGTAAACCTTGGGAGAAATTGCTATCAGGATTGAGGGTTTCCAGCCCCGTCCCTGGCTGCTCAAGCATTGAAAAGGAACTGCACGTTGTTGCTGCTTTTCACCTGGGGAGGTGAAGTGTTTCCATCCTTAAATTCAATTAAATGATGAAACAACCCCAGATTATGAAATTAAAGAAAGAATGCAACAGTATAATGTAGACAAAGAACAAAGCAATGGAAACTACATTCCTCAGACATCATCTATTACCTTATTCCATTCATATGTAAATTCCAAATAATTTTAATTCACATTATGTTCTGCCAGGCATATGGCTGAGGTTAGGCTAGACCTCTGCCGGCCTGGAAAGAGGAGAAGAGAATATCTGAGCCCTCCCCATCAGAGTTGTCCGCCATCTGGCTTTCTTTTCTTTTTTTTTTAAAAAAAACATTTTTATTGGATAGGTTGAAAAACATAATCACTTCAATATCTCTTTCTCCTACATAGTACACATTTCATCCCAACCCACCCTTCCCCTCCCCTCCCTTCTGACCTCCAACAGCACTTATACCCTTTAACTCACATAATATTCCCTCTAATTCTACAGTTTCTCATACTCTTCTAAGGTAAAGTTACAGTCAATATAAAATTCAACAGATTACATAGTGCACGTCAAAAGTTGTCCATGGACCACAGTTGGTCCTTTACATCCCAATTCTTTTCCAAATAATCTTTAAATTGTATTGTCGAAGGCTTTCACGGCCGGAGAACGATGGTTGTTGGGGGTTTTCCGGGCTGTATTGCCGTGGTCTTGGCATTGTAGTTCCTGACGTTTCGCCAGCAGCTGTGGCTGGCATCTTCAGAGGTGTAGCACCAAAAGACAGAGATCTCTCAGAGATCTCTCACTGAGAGATCTCTGTCTTTTGGTGCTACACCTCTGAAGATGCCAGCCACAGCTGCTGGCGAAACGTCAGGAACTACAATGCCAAGACCACGGCAATACAGCCCGGAAAACCCCCAACAACCAATCTTTAAATTTTTTCCAGTCCATCAAAAAATCATTTAAACTTTGTTCTCTTAGCTTTCTAGTTAATTTGTCCATTTCCACCATGTGCAGAAGTTTTTGTATCCATTCATTAACTTCTGGTATCTTATCTTGCTTCCAATATTGCTCATACAACAGTCTTGCAGCTATAATCATGTAACATAATACTGTTCTATCTTTCAAATTTACAGTTTCCATATTGAGTCCTAACAAAAACATTTCAGGATTTTTCTGCAAATTACACTTCAAAACTTTTAATATTTCAACATAAATAGAAGACCAAAATTGTTTTGCTTTATCACAAGTCCACCATATATGGTAAAAAGAACCTTCATGCTCCTGACATTTCCAACACTTATTTGACATAACATTATTCATATTTGCCAATTTTTTCAGCGTTAAATACCATCTATACATCATTTTATAACAATTCTCCTTGAAATCAATACACGTAGATATTTTCAAAGCATTTTTCCATAAATACTCCCATGATTCCATTGTAGTCTCTTTATTAAAATTCAATGCCCATTTCACCATTTGAACTTTAACCACTTCATCTTCTGTATACCATTTCAGTAATAATTTATAAAATTTTGAAATCATTTTTCTATCATCTCCTAATAACAGTTCTTCCATTTCTGAATTTTCCCTTCTAAAACCAAATTTCTTTTTATCTGACTCATATAAGTCTTTGATTTGTCGGTATTGTATCCAACCGTATTTAAAGGTAAAGTCCTCTTCTTTCTTCATTTTACCTATATCTCCATGCATTAACAACAAGTCCTTGTAAGTTAACCATTCCTTCCCTTGATATTCTGAATGCGGTTTTATAACTTCTGCAGGAACAATCCATAAAGGTCTTCTTTCTTCCAAAAATTTTTTATACTTCAACCATTTTTCTTATATAATGATGTAAAAACATACCAACCATTTTATATTTATCATACCATAAATAAGCATGCCAACCAAAAATATTGTTGTGCCCTTCCAACGTTAGCAACTTACGATTAGATAGATTCACCCAGTCTCTTGACCATGTCAAACAGATCGCTTCATGATATAATCTCAAATTTGGCATTTGCAAAGCACCTCAAAGCAATACTTTCATCTTAACCCTTGGTTTTTTGCCCGCCCAAACAAAGTTTAAGAGTTTCCTTTGCCACTTATCAAATTGTTTCACCTCTTTAACAATTGGGATTGTTTGCAGTAAAAACATTACCCTTGGTAATACATTCATTTTCACCACAGATATACGGCCCATCAATGACAAGTTCAATTTATTCCATTTTATCATATCTTTTTCCAATTGTACCCACAGTTTTTCATAATTATTCTTATATAAATCTATATTTTTCATTGTTAACTCAATTCCCAAGTATTTTGTTTTTTTGACCACCTCACATTCAGTAAGTCTCATTAACTCCTCCTGCTTTTCTTTAATCATATTTTTACATAGCAGTTTTGACTTTGATTTGTTAATATAAAATCCTGCCAAATCTCCAAATTCCTTGATCTTATTCAACAACAGCAGAAGTGTCTGAACTGGATCTTCCAAAATGAACATCACATCATCTGCAAATGCTCTAAACTTATAGGAAAAACCTTTTAGTCTTATACCCTTGATACTTTGATCTTCTCTTATTTGCCTTAACAAAATTTCCAAAACCACGATAAACAAAAAGGGGAGAGTGGACATCCTTGCCTTGTACCTTTTCTAACTTTAAATTTGTCGGTCAAGTCATTATTCACACACAATGCCGCTTGCTGGTCTTGATATACTGCCTTTATGGCTTTTATAAATCCTTCCCCAAAATTCATTTTGTCCATTATTAAAAACATAAAATCCCAATTCAAATTGTCAAAGGCTTTCTCTGCATCTGCAAAGAAAAAACCCACCTCTTTCTCAGGGTGTTTATCATAGTACTCTATTGCATCGATTACAACTCTCAAATTGTCTCTTATTTGCCTGCTAGGCAAAAAAACTGCTTGTTCTTCCCCAATAAATTCCATTAAAAATACCTTCAATCTTTCAGCCATAACTCTCACAAAAATCTTGTAATCATTATTTAAGAGAGAGATAGGTCTGTAATTTTTAACATCAGTTAGGTCTTGTACCTCCTTGGGAATCAGCAAAATATTAGCTTCATTCCATGAATTTGGTATTTCCATTTTCTTCATAATATCATTCATCAAAACTTGAAAAACTGGCACCAAGTCCTTTTTTAGAACTTTATAAAATTTAGCTGAAATCCCATCTGGGCCTGGCGCTTTACCCAATTTCATTGAATCAATGGAATTTGAAATTTCCTCCTCTGTAATTGGAGTATTCAAAACTGTTTTCATATAGTCTGAAATCTTAGGTAACTTAACCTTATCCAAATAAAGATCAATATCTTCTTTGTCAATCAACTTTTTCTGGAATAGTTTAGTGTAATACTTATAGAAAGCTCTTTTTATTCCTTGGTGGTCTATAACTTCTTTCCCTTTCTCCAATATTCTACCAATTATTTTCTCTCTCTTTTTTTCTTCAGTTTCCAGGCTAAAAATTTCCCTGGCTTGTTAGCCCCTTCAAAAGATTTTTTGCTGCAATTTTTTAAAATTCCATTCCTTATTTGCAAAACCACTCAATTGTTCCTGCAAAATTCTAATTTCCCGTATAATTTTCTTTTTTCCTGGTCTCTTCCTTAAATCTTGTTCTTTCTTAGCTATTTTCTCCTGGATTTCCTGAAATTTCTTTTCCCTGTTTTTCTTTTCTTTACTATTTAGCATAATCTGGTTACCCCGATCACCGCTTTGTACGCATCCCATACTGTTTGTATTGGTACCTCTTTGCCAATATTGAGTTGAAAGAAGAAATTGGTTTCCTTCTGAATATAGTTCACATTAATTTGCCTCTGAAATAAATCTTCATTTAGTCTCCATCTAAATTTCTTATAACCCATTGAACCCTTCCACATTAACGGATTATGGTCAGAGCTCACTCTGGGCATAATTTCAATTTTTTTGGTTAGTAAACTAATGTCTTTTGTTGTCCGGATCACCATCATCTGGCTTTCAATTAGTGAATATTAACTGCTGCTGTCTGCCATATTAGCTATTATGTTGTATTAGGATGTTTTTGTCTGAACTTTTTAAACTGTCTTATTGCTTTTATGATATATAAATTGTATGAAATGTTTTTATCTGATGTAATCTACCCTGAGCCTGCTTGTGGGAAGGGTGAAATAAAAGTCTAAAATAAATAAATAAACATTATATGTGATTTTTTTTTACTCTACCAGGACAAATGCTTCCAGAAAACAAAACTTCATATTAAGACAGTGCCATTTGTGCCACCAACATAATGTAACTCTGAACCAAACTAGACATTTGCTTTTTTAAAGAATTGGGTCCAGAAAATCCACACAGAATATTCCACATGGAACAGCCAAAAATGTGGAAATAATTCTCCTTCCCAGACCCAACTCTTCCCAGACCCCTTCCAAGCCCTGTGTGGCACCATTTTAGTGAATAACATACTGTAGAAAAACAAATTGGTAAAATAATTCACCAGGCATTTCAATAATAGACACCCTGTGGATTTAACTATTGACTTAGTACAATAATTGTTATCTTAAGGAAAGAAGGCATTTACATCTATTGCATGTTTAGGGATAAAAACTACTTTATATTTCTTATAATGTGAGAATACCTTAATATAATTTTTGAACTAACTAATTTTGAACTAAAATTTTTGAATGTATGATTCAAGTTGAAGCCATAGAATGCTGTCATGTTTATAGTTCAATCCCTAAACACAGCCATAACATTCTAAGTCAATTAAAGTCAATGGGCTTGGAAGGGGCTAACTCTGGTTAAAATTGTATTGTTTGTGTATCTAGAGGGTTTCTCTTCCTTCAAATTTCATACAGCTACAATGCAATCCTAAACAGAGTTACTGGTTTCAATGTGCTTAGACTGAGTAATTCTGCTTAGGATTGCACTGCTAATGAAGTAGTCTGTTGCCTTTCAAAAGCTCCTGCAGGAATAAATCCAGCTGTCGCTGTGGTTCAGCCCTGACTCCATTCTGTGAGAAGCTTCACTAGCTGATTGCTCCAGGTCATGCTGTTGTCCCAGGCACATAGAAAGGAGAGGCCATTTTGCTTCTGCAGGCCTACTCTTTGGGAACATTCAAGTCTCTGAACATTTTCATCACTTAGCAGAGAAACAATTTAAAGGAAACTTCTCTATATTACCTTTGGGCAGTATCCCTAGGCACATTTTTTGCATGAAGGTACACTAGTTATATGTTTAGTAGGTGTGTGTCACTCCCACTAAGGGTTTTTCTGCACAGATTTTTTTCCATTGGTTTTGGTTCCATACTGCTTCAATTTATCCCCTGATTTCCGCGCACATTTTTTGCCTTCAGTTCTTGTTTCTGGTTTTTTTTTGGTTTCCTCCAGTTCCTTTGAGATCACTTTCACCCTGATCTTTTTCTGGAAGTTGATTTTGAGTCAATTTTTTCCTTGCGCATAATGTTTCTTTTGGTTTTGTTTGTCCTGTCCACTCCCACTCACCTCTAACCCATTTTTCAATGATTGGACAATCATCAAACCACCCTACCTTCCTTTGGTTTTGTTTTCTATTTTTTAAACATCCTTTTCATAGTGTTATATCAATCTACCATTGAAAATCCTGATTATTTAAGGCACTTGGAGAACAAAATAAACTAACCCCACAACTATAAAAATGCAAAGGGAAGGCAAAAATGTGGAAGAATCATACCCAAAGTGATTCTAGTGTTTGGGGATTAACTGCTAAGAAAATCAGGAATAAGTCAAGTGTGCAGAAAAGCGATAAGAGAGTCTGTCAGTTACAATGCATCCCAGGTCCCTCATGTCTAGAAGGACAAAGGAAAGTCACTCATCTTCCTCCCACTGACCCTCTTGGTTTGCATGAACATTTGGTATTGACTGCCCTCTGCTTAAATTGTCTGCAAACAGACAGGATATGCTAAATAATTCAAAATGAATAGAAGGAAAGGCATTTTTTTAAAAAAATACATGAGAGTCAAATTATTTTAGGCTAAAAACAAAGCATAAAAAGTCACTATTCAGAATAGAGTGTGTTTCACATACAGCTTACATAAAAGAAAAAATTAGGAAAGACTTGTAAAATTCTTAATTGTTCAAAATATAAATGGAAGATGAGACATGGGGAATAGTTGGTTATTGCAGGAACTGCATTAACTTGGCCTTACTATGTTTCACTTTTACTTCTGCCACTTTGTCACTCATGGAACTTGCATCTGATCTGAGTTATTCTTCCAAGGAACAGATGCCATAATTCTACCATTAGAAAAGCAAAATTACCCACGTCTGGCTTACTAACACTAATAAATCTATAATACAACCAATGTCAAGCCTCACAGTGGTATAAAGCAATTCTCACAGAAGTACAAGGCTTAATATACAATTTCTTCAGTTTTAATAATTGCAAACCCTACTCATAGGCAGTATAGTACAGGCTAGCTACAAAGAAAGGCTATGCTATGAGATACCCGTGAGGATTAATTTTGAATTACTGACTGTACTCTTTGAAAAAGATGATTTGAAACGGGCAATTGGGATCTAGACAACCCGTTAGAGGAATTACTACCAAGAGGAATTACTACCAAGTCATTTCATCAGAAAAAATATTATTCTGAATGAACTACAGCCATCTGTGAGGAAACTGACATTGAATAATTCTTACCTGGTGTTGTGGAAACTAAAATAGCTGAGTGGACTTGTGTATATGGTGTTCTTAATGCATTTGCACTTTATTTTTTCTGTGCAATATATGAATATATGAATAGCACTTTAGACACCTTGCACTTTATTTATTGGCATAGAACTTCCATGTTAGCACTGGTATGAATGATTTTCCGCCTATGAGTAGGGTTTGCAATTATTAAAACTGAAGAAATTGTATATTAAGCCTTGTACTTCTGTGTGAATTGCTTTATACCACTGTGAGGCTTGACATTGGTTGTATTATAGATTTATTAGTGTTAGTAAGCCAGACGTGGGTAATTTTGCTTTTCTTGTGCTATTTACCACGTTTCTCTTTTTGAGTTATAATTCTACCATTAACATTCTTTCCTCCTTCAGTTGTCCTCAGATGTTACCATGCAGGTTTTCTTTAGAGAAGCCCAGTTCATTGTATGTATGTATGTATGCATGTGGGATATTTCTGTACCACCTCTTCAGAGTTCTGCTCAAGACAGCTTACAATTTTAAAAATGTAACCATATAAAAACAAGCTTTTAAGAACACATCACTGGACATAATTGGCATAAAAATGATCAATAGTTAACTATACATCTTATCTGGTGAGCAGGATAGTACAGGAAGAGATGGTCCTTCAGGTGCCCTTGCCCCAAACCATCTGGGGTCTTAAAGGTAAGAAGCAGCACTTCGAGTTGTACTCAGAAACAGATGAGTAACCAATGCAGATCTTTCAGCACAGAGGTGATAGTGATTCTTGTAACTACCCTCTGACAGTAGCCTGGCTGCTGCATTTTGGACCAACTGAAATTCCCAAACTGTTTTCAAAGGCAGCACCATGTAAGTGCACTAAGATAATCTAAAATGAATGTGATCAGAGCATGGATCAACTATGAGGCCAGATCATGCTTTTCAAGGAATGGCTATAGCTGCTCTATCAGCCAAAGCTGATAAAAGATACTATGTGCCACAGTGGAGACCTGAAGCCCCAACCATAGGCCAGGATCCAATAGCACCCCCAAACTACAGACTTGCTCCTTCAGGGGGAGCGCAACCCTCTCCAGGACAGGCTGACTCCACAGTCCCCAAGCAGCTTCTCCACTGGCAACATGACTGTCCTCTTAAAAACCACTATATGCTGATACTATGGTCCTTCCTGTGCCAGTAAAGAGTAAAAGAAGGCTTTGCAGTTGCCAGCTGCCTGGAGAAAAAAATGGAAAAGGCAGCGACACTACGGCCTGACACCGCACTGGCCTGGGCACACATGCCACATCGCTGCATATCCTCCCCCACTCGCCCAAAGCCGTTGCTCTGCGGGGGCCGGGTGAACAGGGGGGGGGAAGATGCATTGATGCTCCATGTTCCCTATCTGATGACCTCTTCACCTGGCCCCTGCCCGAAGCCATGCTAGCAGCTAGCAGTGGCCAGGTGCCCTGTCTGCTGTGCAGGGAACAGGGGCAGGAGAGGGGCCCTGAACCCCCCCCCCACACACACACCCAGCAAAGGGGAAGGGGGCACCCAGCAAGAGCCCAATGCCTGCACTTCCCTCTCTGCTACGCTGTCAACGTTAAACTTAAAGCTGCAAGGACGCCTACACTTCCTACACTTCCCATCAAACTTTGAGGTAAGCAGACATGTGTAGAACTTGAGTAACTCGTCTCGTATAGTTCAGTTCTCACTCTGAAGTATTGTGAAATCGTGGAGTGATGTTTCACCTTCTACATCTTTACAGTAAAGCTCCATATTCCCTGTATTGTGCCAATAATGTATACAGAGAGGATTTCAGGTATAAAAGCCAAAGCCTGTTATTTATTATCACTTGTTAGAATGTCTGCTATGTGTTGTACTGGCAAAGAGTAGAGATAAAATTGCAGACACTGTTATGATCAGCTCATGATGACTGACTAGTGATAGCTGACTAACGAACATGATCAGACCAGTCAACAAAGAACCTATGAAAAACATTTTTCTCTACATGGAATTTAGTAGAGAGGGTGGCAAAAGGTAAGAAAGGCAGGGAAACAATCCCTAGGTGCAAGAAAACATGACATTTAGCTTTCAATCCTAAGAACACTTTCCTGGGAGGAAACCCCATTGAATGGAATAGGACATACTTCTCAGTCAACTGCTGTCTTAGAGTACCTTATTTATTAGACAGTTTGAGGATGTTACCTATGAAAAAAGCATAATATCAAGTTCAGTATAAAGTTTCTCGTACAGATTGAAGTTCTCTCTGAACAGAGCTTCATCCAGCCTTCACATCTGGCACTATGGCAATGGTTCAAGATAGTTCTATTAAGAACTGAATTAGAATCAATCTTAACATCACTGCTGCATCATGAAAAGCACAGAAAGTGTTTCTGAGAGGCTGTGGCAACTCACAAACATGTCCCAGAAGGCATCCACACTATAACTACTTCTCATGTCCACATGTTCAGCTGCTTCAGCAGTGCAATCTAAGAATCAGCCTGAGTAGTGGATCATAGGGACAGGATGTAGTAGTCCCTTATAATCCTTTTTCTTACCCAAACAGCGGTTTGGGTTTATTAGGGAAATAGATCTCTTGCTGCCAGGTTTTCTGGGCACATTAAATTTCATATTTAACATTTTTTTTTATTTCTAGGGTTTTTTAAAAAGCTAAAATATTGTGTCTCTAAATGAATGCTATCAGAAGTTTTCAAATGTTCCAGTTAGCATCCTTCATACTTGGCCTCTTAGCAAAAACAAGTGTGATGCTTTATACAGCTAATGCTTCTCCAATAAAAACTGCTTTAAAATGAACATTATCACGTTTAGTTGAAGACACTAAACATAGATGTACCATTAGTTTGACTTAAAGTTGGTCTACACATTCAGAAAAGACTAAATTATATCCCTTTTGGGATTGTACCACTTCAGAAATCATGTAGGATTCCAAGTTGGACTGTTCCTCCATGTGGAAAGGCAGGATGATTTTGATACAAGGACAGTAAATCAACAGTTTCTCAGCTGCTGTATTCCCAACCACAATCCCAAGGGACCATTCCATTCAATTTCTGAACGCATAAATTGGTCCTTGGTGTAACAGCTGCTTCTTAACTCTAACGAGTACTTTGATCTCTTCTGTTGTTCTTTGTTCCCAATCTTACTCAGCTAGGGATCTGAGTGCTGCTTGCAAACTATTTTGCTAATCCAACTTTTAGAAGCATTTCCCCCTGTATTCTGAATTTTTTAAAATACCTGGCAATGGGTATATATGAACATATACAGATTTTCATGGTTAAATATTTTGATGCTATTTATGTTTGCTTGAACTCATGGATCCCTTGATCCTTATTTAAAATAATGACATTCTTTTCAGGAGGCTTTCCCTACAAATGCAGTCCTAGTTACGGCCATGACCTTAATCATGTGTAACATTGTTCAGGCTTGACTAACCTCTTGCTAAGAAAAGGGAGTTAAGGACATGGCCAAGGGGCACCAGATGGTGCCTCAAATATTTTCTCCAGTGCCTTTTATTATTGCAGCAACAAGCACAGAAGGCAAATAATAATGGCATTACTCTTTTCCATTTCATGAAAAATATAATAAAAAGCTTACCTCTTCAGAAAAGGCCTTCATGGTTTCCTGTAACAAATTATTTCAGAATTGCATGTTCCTAGGGGGACATCATCCCGGAGGCATATAAATTGCAAGCAACTTCCACTCCCACTGTGCACAGAATGGAGGTTGCTTTTCAGTCAGTTCACTTAAAAGCTTCATGTTCTCCAGGGAATAGAGATTTGCTGCATGAATTTTATTACCAGAAAATGTGCAAAATGTTTTCGACCTGCACCAGCACTTCTCTTGCCCTGTTCCAGTCACAGGTGAATTGTGTGGTAAAGGGCAACACATTCAGCCCAACTCACAAAAAATTTACTTCTCACTGCCTTTCACTTTGAAGTATGGTCTGGTCACATGTAAAAACTGGTCTGAGGACAGCCTTCTTTACTACACTGGATTTATATGCTACTTGAGGCAAAGATTCAACCATTTGTTTCCTATGCAATTGTGGAAGTGAAATGACTATTATTGTTGTATGTTTATTTACAACCAGTTGTATATCTGGGACAGTGCAGAAGACAAAGAAAAGGCTATGTCACCATTCACTCATTTGTGGAGGGGGGGGAAGGCACCATACTGAAACACAATGTTGTTGTGGGGAAAAAACACCCCAACAGTGGTAGGGAGGGGTGTAGCTAACCTGTGGCAAGCTGCTCCTGTAGTATATTGACCCTTCTTCCACACACACTCCGGCCCATCACAATGACATGTATTTTGCTAATAAGACATATAAAAATACTTGGCACTGACTGACTGACTAAAGCATTCACAGAGCCATTGTAAGTCAGTGGGTGTGACTATTGCTTAGGATGGCACTATTATCCACTCACTTGCTCAAAGGAGTATAAAACTTCTTAGCGTACCCTCATATCGTTTAGAAATTTGAAATTTATTCATACACTGACATGTATATATGAAGAATACCCTGAAATTGCAAGGTAACAGCTAGAGAGTTGAATTTTTCAATATGTATAGTCTAAGATACCAAAAAGTTCAGAATAGCACTTGTCCCTCTCTCTCTTAGGACAACTGAGGACAAGAAGTTTCTGTATTATCTAACGGTGTTATAGGCTAGCTGTAGAATCCACTTCTGCACAGTTGGGTGAGATTGTATCAATTTTCCCATCACTATACAATCTTGGTGGAAGGTGGCTAAGAAGAATAATATTTAGCATTTACATTATAGTCCTTTAGAGTGCAAAAAGCATTCTAACATGCAGTACTGAAGTAATCTTTACATACAATTCTATAGGCCATCAAATTGGCTGTTTACAGACAGTTCAAGTCCTTTGAGTCATTTTTCATGTATTTAAATAGTACAATACAATCTACAATGTTGTGCATGCACATTCTCACACAGCCTGACACAAGTTTTACTTTTCCACCTTGCCATCAGACTTGTTGTTACAGCATGTTGCTCAGCAGCCAATTGTATACATAGATTGGTCAGAATAAATAAACCCTGTATTTTAAAAACAAAGTTTTATAATTCGGTGTTTGTGTCTTTGCTATCAACATTATTTCACGCATGTGCATTTTGCGCAGCCATGTGTGAAGGTTTAATTTCCCCCTCGTGTAATTTAACTACCTAATCTGAACATCCATGATGCTACTGTGCAGCTGCAAAGCTCATCAACAGCCATTTGAAACAGATGGTAGACAGGAGAACAGGTCTGAAGTTTGGCTTATGTATGATCACAGCTGTAGAACACAATATGCTCACCTATTGCACACATTCACCTCTAAGTTCACAGCATCCGCTGTAGAAAACTGGAGAAGGGTTTAGGCTGACAGCAAGATGATATTTCAACTACTGACACACCCTTTCACACTCTTAGCTGCTACATGAGGTAAGATTATAGCAAGGTGTCAGGTTATTGTTCACTTTACAGCCTTATATTAGAAGACTTTGTTGCTTATCCTAAGTAATCAAATAAGTCAATTATAAGTGTCTTTATATATATAAATGCTTTCATTTCCATTGCTTGTGAATGTTAATTTACACATCTCTAGTATTCATGAACCTTTGTGCCAATGAAATGAGCAGTCCTTGTGCTAATCAGGTATGCAAACATGACACAGGTAAACACAGAGAAGATAAAGTCACTGAACCTGTACATAATAGGAAACTTAACCGTTTGAGTAAGATGCCTTCGCTACCTGGTGTAGCATTCTTACATTTTGAAAGATCATCTACAAGTTCAAACATGAATAGGTTCAGTGGGGGAGTCTTTTAATTATCCCTCCAAAAAGGAGGGCCAGAGTTGGGCCCTGTAAGCCAATAGGGTTCCCAGGAAGAGTACTCTCATGACTGGTTCAGTCTCCAGCATCTGTTGAGGATAGGTGGGATGTGGGACCAATGAAGTCAAAGCCTTTGAAAGAGCCCCACTCCTATAAAGCAGGAACAGACGGAGATTGATTTTACCATTATTGTGTCTGGTGCTTCTCCTTGTGTCCCCTAGCTTTCCCCACAACAAGCAATTAAGTTTGACACTTTAGAGGCTGGTCCTTGCCCTGGTTTAGTATCAAGAGGCTGGGTTTATAATTATGATAGCTCTTTTCTGAGAATCTTCTGTGGCTTTGACATTAAGGTGGTGAAGGCACTGAAACCGTGGCATATGGCTTTTGGTTGGTTGATGCTGACCCTTCAGCCATGATGACCTCAGACATCATGAGATCTATTTCCAAGGGATGGCTTTTGTGCCTTGCCTTCTTCATAAAGGTCAGACTGTGGATGAAAATCTCAGCTGTGTGTTGCCTGTCCATACAGAGTAGACATCAATGGTGGCCATCAGTCAAAGGTAGCTTCTTCTGCACTGATGACACTTTCTGAAGGTAGTCTTTTGTGCCATAGGGACCAGAATACGACAGAAAATTATTGGAGAAGAAAGTCATGAAAACTGAAGCAACAGCAATATATAATTTTAATTTTTTAAACTCAAAATCTATCTCTCAGAGACAACTCTAGAGAACGGTTCCCTAATGCTGTACTACTGCTGTGGATGAAATAGCAGAAAGACATGTCTCCTCCCACTTAAGTGTGTGCAGCCATAGCAGCATCTCTGAGGGGAGGGGACTTTTATCCCTAAAATCTAGGTCTAGAAGTTTTCAAACTGCAGCTTCAAAGACCAACAGTGTGATGCACAGAAACCACAAAGAAATAATATACATTTGTTCAACACAACCTTTAAAATGAGATATTGGCAGAAAATATCAAAAAGGCATATATTCCCAAGAAGTAGCCACGCTGCAGTATAATTGCTTAGTGGGAAGCTCAGAGGATTTTTGGGTTAGAATCAAGAACTCCTAATGGTCTGAACCAGGAGTTGGATTGGTCTTGCTTTTTATAGGAATGGCCCCTTGAAACTGTTTAGTGATCTCTAAAGAATTATACACAAAAGCATCACGGGTATCTTTACGTTCCTGGAAGCTTGGTCCATCACACAAGAAAGATTGGGTACATTCGGGGAGCTATAGGCCATTATACTTGTGAGTAAATACAGACAATGGAATGGTTGTAACATTATTTATCGGTTGGAATTGTATGTTATGAAATGTACATTTTGTTCAGGTTCATTAAGAAACAGCCCTTGAGAAAGCACAGGTTGTGTGAAACAGGCGGGGATAGCAACCTGTTGGGCAGAGCTAGGACTAGCAACCCACAGGCAGAGTTCTAATCTGCAAAACAAGAACAAGAAACAGACTGTTAGCAATGATTATGAACAGTTAAAGAGTCTCACGTACCTGCAAGCCCACTGGGACTCAGAGCTGGAATTCTTTGAACCTGTAAAAAGTAAATCAGTAAGAAGAAATACATCTGGGAATTTAAACAGACGGTACCTGTTACTCACATCTGATATGCTTTGAAACTGTGAAATAGTGACAAGTTTACATGTACTATTTATTGTATATTTATTGATATATTTATTGATTGTATTATTGTTGACTATTTATGATACTTGTATCACTTTAGCACCTTGCACTTTAACTGAACTGATTACAGAATTGTCATTGTCATTGAATGAGTGGTGTTAATCTGTTAGGGGGAGAATCTTTCGTTAGCTGTTGGGCGTTTTCTCCTGCGTGACCCTTTTTTGTAGTAAGTTACTTTGAATGCCAAGAATGGGAGAAAAGTAGGCAAACATTTAAATGAAATATAATACAACATGTTATAAATAACGATCACTATCGAAACAAAACCTGTCACTCCCCCACTCATTACGGGTATTAATTCGTGTTACATAATTATGCTTCACTTTGCATTAACGCCATTGTTTGCTCTGAGTGGGTGTTAAGTTGTCCTGAAGGGCAGTATATAAATCAAATGTTGTTGTTTTCAAACCTTCTACATAAAATGAATGCAATAATGAGGAACCACTTACAGCATATGAAGAAGTGGGCTCAAGTCCATGTATGCATATGCTGCGCAAAAATGCTAATCTTTAAGGTGCCATAAGATTCCTGTTATCTTTGCTGGCATTACTTTGTGAAGCACTGTTGTTTAGGCAGGTTCAATGCCTGATATAATAGAAAGAACTAAGTGAAGTTAGAGAAAGGCAATCATGTCAAACACTCCAAAGTTGTTTGAGGGAGGCATTGTTTCTCATTATACAGCATGCACACATTTCTCTTTGCTTTTAATTGAACAGGTTTAATGGAAATATGTTTTCTAGAAAATAAAACTGCAGTCCTTCTTTCAAATAGGTTTTCTAGAAGGTAAAGCTGCAATCCTTCTTTCAAATCATTCTTAGTGCTCAGAAGAGAAAACTCTGATCTGTCTCCATCCTGAAGTTAAAGGACAAGCATCAAGCTTCACTAATTTTCTAGAGACATCAATTACAAAATTTCCCTTTATGTGAGAGGATAACATCAGGTCACAGAAATTTTATCAGTTACAAATTAATTACAAAATGTAACTACATCGACAGTATTAAATCACTTTTAAGCCAAAAGCCCTGAAACATTGCTTCCCTGATAACCTGGATAATTTATGGCTTTTTACCGTAGGCAGGCTGTATTACTGCAATGTGTAATAAACAGAAGCTCTCCAGACAGTACAATGGACATCAGTCTGAGATGGGGAACCCTGAAGATGTAGTTTGTTTGAGGTTGATTTTGCAACATGGTATGTGTGTGTTTGACCTTTCTTGCTAAAATACCAAGGAAATATAACTCATTTGGGGGTTTTTGCATAATGTTTTTATCATTATTTTTTCCATACTCCCCAAATATGCCTACTATTTTAGCATTTCTATGTATCTCTGACAATGCAGCATACATGCTAGGAGTGTGTGATACACACACAAAAATCCCACCCTATTTCAAATCTCACTTCAAATGCAATGTGAAATAAAGCTTGCCTGATGCAAATACATCTGATGAAGCAGGCTCTAGTCCACAAAAGTTTATGCTAGAATAAAATCTTGCTAGTTTTAAGGTACCACAAGAGTCCAATTTATTTTTTTGCTGCAACAGACTTACATGGCTGCTACGGTTCTCTTAAAGACCTTTTTTCTCATTTTAATTTAAAAAATTCAAGAATGAAGGCAGTAAGAGCAGCTAGATATTGCTAGGAATCTGTTTTATTTTATCACGTTGTCCAATTTTATAATCCTGTTTTATTGCATACATTGAATGTAGAATTCAGAATCCTGATCAGTTTTAGCTTTTTTTTTAAAAAAAGGGAAGAAGAAAGAAAACCAGGTCCCTAGTTTTAGAGCTACGAAGGTGGGTCTGAAAGTATAATGCTGAATTTTCCAAAGCCAAAGAGAAGATGTCCAATTGCCAAACATTCAGAAGCTGAATAAATTATGCAAAAACATAAATTGTGCAGAAAATACATTATGCAAAACTATTATGAAGTGGCTTCATGTGCATAATTTAAATAGATTGCAAAATTCAGGTTTAACTGGTTACATTTTGAGTTGAATCTGTTTTATTTGAACCATGTAGTTCACTGGCAGTGACTCTCCAGTATCTGAGGCCGAGCAAGGGCTTTTCCAGATACCTGCAACTAAAGGCCCTTTAAAAGGAGATACTGGGGACTGACCCTGAACCACACAGCCTGTCCTCCTTACTCTAGTGTAGAATTCTGATTTTTTAAAAAGCATACAGCACTGCATATCAGATGCAGGGGTTCCTTTCCCCTGAAGTCAAGAGGACTTTGGGCCAATAAGAGCAGTACCTTGGCCCACTTTCTGCATGTTCCCTTTTGTGACACAGAAGTTAAATTCTCATCTATCAGCCAGTATCTCTTAATGCTTGTAACTTAAAAGGTCTGATGACTATATAATAAACTTGTTATCTCTTGAGCAACAGTTGCACAGATTTCTTCTCCTTTTAGCATATGATGCAATCTATCCAAGCCTGCTTTAGTCAGATGTTAATCTTTTCTTTGGTTCTCTGAAATTTTTTTCATACCTTTGGGTTTCAGTTGCAGCTAAAACTATTTCCAGCTTACATGACTGAGTGCATACTCAAAATATGTTATTAAAAGCAAATCCAACACCAATCCAACATATAATGAAAACTGTCTTTGCCATCAAGTGAAGACATTTTAGCAAGAAAAAGAAAGCCGTCTCCTCAAAAACCTGGAAGCTGTGAGGTTCAACAGAGGTCTATGCTAGACACGTGTAGATGTGCAGATATTTTAAATTCTAAGCTCCAGTGTCACATCCTGTTTTTAGTTTCAGGTGGGTAGCTGCGTTGGTCTGCAGGAGAAGAGCAAGATTTTAATCTAGTAGCATCTTAAAGGCCAATGAGATTTTCCAGGGTATAAGCTTTCAAGAGTCAACACTCCCTTTGTCAGATATAAAGAGGAATGGAGATCCCTCAGCCCTTATATTCCAGTCAGAAAATGGGAGGGACATTGCCAAGAAGGATGCCAGATGCTTATTTTCTGCATTTCCTTCCTTGTTCTAATCAAGCTGCTCATTACATTTTACATTGTACCTTTAGATCCTGACCCCCTTCTTTGCAATATCCTTCCCACCTTTCTTTTTACTGGGCTGTGTGGTGCCCAGTGCAATGGTATGCTGACCAGCACCTGAAAGGGCCAGTGCAGGGACCCTCAAAAATCTTAGTAGGCCCCAGAAGACAATTATAATAGGAATTAACAAATTCCTATTATAATTGTCTTCTGGGACCTACTAAGATTTTTTTAAAAACTCAATGGGTAAAATCTGAGCCCTGTAACTACAGCGGCATTGTTACAAGAAAGGGCAGAGGGGAGAGAGAAGGAAAAGCTTTCTTCATGATCACTGAAAATGGGAGGACTTCCATTGGTATCAGTGGGCACTGGGCTGCTGCGACTTTTGTGAAAACTGATTCCCTTGCATTGTTCTTATATCTTCCCTCCCTCACAAATTAAAGCTTGAGAGCAAAACTGTATGATTACATTCCTTATGTTTGTCTGCTGCTTAAGAACAACACAGAGTGCACGCTGACTCGGGAGAAAATCCCTCTATATTCGGTGGGGTTTACTCCCAGATAAGTGTCCATTAGTATACTCCAGAAAGGAAGAAAGAACTTCTGCAATTTGGGACTGAGAGTGCAAGCAGCCTTGTTTCTCCCCAGTGCTTTCTGCACCATTACTGGCTGACTTGGTCACCCTGACTTTCCAGGAAGAGACATGAGTAATCCTCCTCCCCGCCTCCATCCCAGGTAGCGAGAATATCGCAGAATCGCTTAAAGGGTAGCGCCGGATTGATCTCCTCTAACTCTGGAAAGACAGAAAACAGAAAGAAAAGAGCCGCGTGTGGAAACCTGATCTACTCATCTACAAGGGAAATCGATACTTGATGGGAATTCCAGATCCGAACCCAGCCAGGAGGATTCCACTTTCGGTAAAGCCTTTCCCCCCTTCCTTCCCTGCAGCTGCTCCCGCCCCTCTCCACTTTCTGGCAGTTACGTCTCTCCACACACGCAAGCGCTGGTGCTGTAAGGAGCCGCCTCCTTCCTCCCAGCGTCGCAGTGCCTGCCGGGTCCTAAGGCTCATCGTGCTCCGAGGTTTTTTCATCCCACCGACGTCTCGCTCGGAAGGGACGGCTAAGCGCAGCGGTGTATCAGGAGCATTAAACAGCTGGTGAAGCCCAACTGCTGAGACGCCGAGGCGGCGGCGAGAAAGACAGATGCGTGCCCGGAACTGGCTCGCCAGCTATTTAATGCGGCTGCAGCACTTGCGCAGATTGTCAGAAGCGCGAGCCTCTTGGGGTCGAGATGGCACCTGCAAATGATGATAAGTGGAGGTGGGAAGCGTGGCCCAGATCCGGACGCGTTTGCTTGGCTAGCCCTGAGGCTTTTCTTCTGTGAGGGTCACTCTCAGGAGCAACCTGACACTTGGTAATAGCAAGAGGCCCTCTTGCTGGCTGGCAGGATAACGTTCCTAAACTAATTGATATCTCTAGGACAAGAGAAAAGATCTGTGACTTCTTATCAGAAGCTTTCAGAGCCGTAGTTTTGGTTTTGCTGCAATAGGCTAACGCTGCTTCACCAGGACCGTTCACTCTGTTTGAAAAGAGTCCAGTAGCACCTTTAAGACTAACCGACTTTTTTGTAGCATAAGCTTTCGAGAACCACAGTTCTATTCGTCAGATGCTACAAAAAAGTTGTAACTAACCGTCTTAAGGGTGCTACTGGACTCTACTATTTAGCGACTACAGACTAATATGGCTAACTCCTTGGATCTATGACTACTCTATTAGAAGTTACCACCTTTATTTTCTGTTTTGCTTTTACGGAAACCAAACATGTCCTTTCTGTTTATCCTGGCCTCCCCCTGCTTCCGCTCCCTTTGCTATCTCTTTTATGGCTACTTTTAGAGTGTAAGAGTTTTGGGGCAGAGATCTGTTTCCCTACAATCTGTAAAGTGCCCTGGCGTTCTATAAAAGAAATAAATAGCTGGCAGAGGCTTCCCCCTCCGTCACGGAGGTGCCTGTAAAATGTGGCCAGTAACCCTACAGGACACCACTAAACTTCTCCGTTCTTACAGCTGCTGCTGCTTCCTCTTCTTTCCGCAAGAATCAAAGCTCCACAGTCTCATTTCTCTGCCTTTTGCAGACTAGTTGACTCTTGGCTGTACTTCTAAATGCATCTACTTCCTGTCATCCAGGGGGTCAGCAAAAAGACCCTGTAGCAAAAGCACGAGCAGAATAGATCTAGTGTATTGAAGGAAATGGGTACCAGAAACAAAATTCAGCTTTGTTGTAGCAAAAATTCAGAATGACCACACACTCCTAATAGTCCTCAGTATGCATTTTTTAACACACAAAGATAGATATTGGAAAGAGCCCAAATCCTGGCCTTCCTCTAGAATCCTGTGCCTGAAGCCATTGCTCTATAGAATGACCAACCTCCGCATCCGCATATCCTCCCAACACTTTCTTTTATCTCTTTTAGCCCAAATCCACAGCCCCCCTTAGAAAAGCAGAATATGAAAAATAAAATAATCAACTGGTCTCTGGAATCTACACTATGCTACAATGAGATTACACATTGCATGGCTGCATGCATGTCAGCTACCCTGACTTCATATCAGAGCATCCAGTGCAAGAGGTGTCACTTCTGAAAGCATATACTGTGATGTGCACTATTCTTTAAGCTCTCTAGCTGGCAATACTACGGCTTTGTTTTTTACTGTGTCCTTCAGTTGACGGCAGATGAATGATTCCTTCCATGCATATACACCCTTTGGTTTCCTTCTTTCTTTGAATATTGTCTCATTAAAACTCTGGATACCTCTGATCTCCCTCCAGAGGAGTTAGCCTTGTTAGTCTGTAGTAGCAAAATCAAAAAGAGTCCAGTAGCACCTTTAAGACTAACCAATAAAATTGGTTACAATAAAATTGGTTAGTCTTAAAGGTGCTACTGGACTCTTTTTGATTCTGATCTCCCTCAGCTCTTTGGCAAACTTCAGTTAACCACAGCTAGTTCTTTTACTGAACAAAATCTTTTGTGTGAAGACGTGCTTTGCGCTGCTTGATGCTGTTGGCCAGTTTCCTCAACCCTCTCAGCTTTCTTGGTGATGAAAGTTGTCCTGAAGGGTGGAATATAAGTTGAATGCTATTATTATTATGAGAGCACTGGCAGGACATTTTATTTAGAACATCTGTATGCTGCTTCTCCAGAGGCATATACCTGCGTATAGCAAGGTACTGAATTCCATTGAAGTTAATTGCCTTTAAGTACCCACTTGCAGGACTGTAGACAACGGCTATTGAAGATCTGGCAACAAATAAAGACTTTCTTAATCTCATGTTCATTTACTTGGGAGTAAGCCCTACTGAGTTCTATGGGCTTATTCTTGAGCAAAATGCATAGGCTTGGACTACACACCTCGTAAGGTTCCCTGCTCCCCATATAGCTATGAAAGAAATCATTAGCTGAAACTAGAGTTTTTATGACTCAGACTTTAAAATATATCGTGGCAAATGATGCCTTTATTCATGGATAATGAAATGAATTTGACTATAGTTTTAGCGATCTTCAGTACCTAAAATTCCCCCTCTTTCTCTCTCATACTTTTTATTTATATTTTATATTTTTATTTATTTATGTTATTTATAGTCCACCTTTCTTATCAAGGCTCAAGGGGGATTACACAATGTAAGTTAATTACGTTAATAGTGAATCAGTAAGTTTCTTGCTTTAACCTGAAGCGCCCAAGAGAAAAAATGGAAAGCGAGAGCGGAGGTTGAGCGCGCCTTAAAAAGCCACCCACCTTAAAAATCAAGGCGAAATAGCGAACAGGGCAGGAAAGGCTGAAGCAGCGTCGGTGCGGCGAGTGCGCCTGCTCCGGGCAATTCCCTGCGCACGCGCATTGGCACACCAAGAGAGGAGTCTTCTGAGAGCTTGGGGAGAGACAGGGGGTTTGGACGGTGCGGAGTTGGAGTCGGGGCTGGGTCGGCAGCGAGCCCCGCTGGGGAGCAGGAGCGGCTGGAAGGCCCCCCCTCCCCTCCCCTCCCCGCTGAGGCTGGGGTGGAGAGCATGCGGGCCGGAGCGTAAGAGCGGGGAAGGCTGAGCCCGCTTCTCCGTGGGGAGCCGTGTGTGGAAGGGGTGAGTCTGCGGAGAGGAGCCGAGGGGCCCTCGGCGCTGTCGCCTTTTTTAGGATCGGAGGAATTGTCGGGGTGGGGCTGGGCTGGGCTGGGCTGGGCTGGGCTGAAAGTGGGGCTGGGGCTAAGGGGGAAACACCCGAGCGATCCTTTCCCTTCTCGGAAGTAGGGTAATGGCCGCTCTTTCCGCTGAGGTTCAATTTTGGACCGTCCCGTCCCTCAACAAGACGAGGAGCCCCGATGTGTTTTGTTCCGCCCACGACGGCAGGCAGGGTGGAGAAACCGTCGTGGGGGTGGCAGGGCAGGCAGGTGACTGGTGGGTTCGGTGCCTGGGATGTGCCTGAGAGTCGAGAGAAACCCGCTTCCTTCCTTCCTTCCTTCCTTCC
Organism: Eublepharis macularius; assembly: GCF_028583425.1. NCBI lineage: Eukaryota > Metazoa > Chordata > Lepidosauria > Squamata > Eublepharidae > Eublepharis > Eublepharis macularius. The sequence goes on from NC_072794.1 coordinate 76,320,589, forward strand.
TTGAGCTACAAGTAAGTTGTAGTTGCGCTTTGGCTATCAGCAGCCCGACCGGCAGCGGGTATGGCTGACATCCTGTTTATATCGCACTGGTGGCCTTGAGCGGCGTTCACTTCTCGGGGATCTCGCCGCACAGCTTGAACGGATGCCCGTATGGAGAAGCTTGCGTCCCTTCAAAGGCTGGGAACTTGAAAACTGTTGCCAGTTGTAGTGATTTTGCTATTGCACAGTTGAGCCGAGTGTCATTCAGAGAATAGCCTGGTATGGAGAGGAGCTGAGCTATCATACTTGGAAATTCCTTATTTTCATAATAACTGGGCTGGGGAGATCTGTTGTCTTGAACAAGCTGTCGTGGGAAGAGGAACTGATACATGCCTAGTTGGCATTTGTATGAAAAGGTTTGGGTAGTGGAAGTGTTTAGTTCTGTGGAGAAGACACAGTCCAACAATTGAATGTTATGTTCAGTAAAGTTGTTTCCCCGCAATGTCTTCTAAATATATTTTTCCAGCTTTTCTCAGAAGTAAAAAATGTATAAAGTAGACATCTTTGCACTTATGGTAGACTGGTTAATTGTGAATGAAGTTTAAAAAAAAACCTGGGTATTTTAAGGTAGATTTTTAAAACTGCTTTGAGGAAAAGCAGTACTTGAAATTATACACGCAGAATTTAATGAAAGAGAAATTCCTGTTATATTAGCAGTGATATGGGTGTTTTGGAAAAAAAATTGAATTACAGAATTTTTTGATGCCTTAAGTAGAGCATGATCTCAGCATGTTTGTTTTTGACTTGCATTAATTTTGTTTATGAAATATGTTGCTTTGTGGCCCAACAGCAACAAATACTTAAACTGAAGCATTTGTTTAAAATATTCAAAGATTTGTGAGAATTGTTTTTATTGGATTAAGGCTTGTAGGAATGTGAACTAACCTTACACTGTCTAACTAAGGGGGAGAAAAGGCACTGAAACACAAATTTTAGCATACCCAAAGATCAGTCTATGATATACCACAGATGTGGTGATTTGCTCAGTTTGGAGAGAATTTAATTCTCTTTCATGGAGGTAACTGGGGCGCCTCAATTTCACTGTCACTCTCTGTAGCATCCCTTGCATTGCTTGTTAGTTCCATATCTGATTGGTGATTACAGTATTCATTCTACCATATGAGACACATGTAAAAATAATCTTAATGTTGGTTCTAATTTGATGAGCACAGCCAATCAAGTTAGTTCATAACTTGGGTAGCTTCCACACAGGGATGGACTTGTGTGGTAAATAAATATGTGGTTGTTGATAAAGCACAATGGGGCTTCCTTATGACAGATTTTTCTGCTCCAGTTGCCCAGCAGCAGTCATCCCTCCTTTGCCTTGGCCAGTGGTTTTTTTTGCAATTTTTTTAAAAAAATTACTAGAACATCATTATATTAACACAACTTTATAACAGTAGGTTTAACAGGTTCTTTGAATTCTCACACACACACAGACACACCTTCCCAGCATGGCTGGAAGATGGCTGCAGAGACCATGTAGGCTTTACTGTGATTTTTCTCAAAACTTTGGGGCAAAGCAGGTTTGAGAAATATTGGATAAAAACTGCGGAAATCCAAGGATGGTGCACAAATGCACTCCAGCAGCGTTGAACCTGGGATAGATAATCCATGTGGATATGCCCTTGATTTTAAAAAAAGTTTGGATTGTTGTATGTATGTATTTACAGATCAGTGAAACATATATCCTATCACACAGTTCCCAGGTCACCTGAAAAACATTAATTAATTAGTAGATTTTTATCCTTCCCTTCCTCCAAGTTGCTCAGCACAGTATATATCAATCTCTGTTCCACCATTTTATCCTTACAACAACCATGTGAGATAATTCCATAGGGTAAGAAACACAATTTTTTTTTAAAAAAAATACAGATTAATCAGATAACAAATTAAGCTATATTCTTGGGAAAACTCGAGTAAGCCTATTAAACCCTGTTACAAGTAAATAGTTCATAGGCTTGGTAAAGTACTTTATGAATTGCAGCCCTGACCCATACTCCATGAACTGCCTTATTATTAAAATGTGGATAATTTGTGCTAAACTGGAATATATCTAATTTTCATGGGCTTTACTGGTATATGGGAACTCACTTTTCTTTACATATGGAGAAACCGTGCATTTCTTAAACTTTAAAGGGTAAAGGAAATAGCATCTTTAGCTGAAGCTGTTTTAGAGACTTAATTACAATGGGCTTAGACTCAAGTAGCTCTGCATGCACTTGTGCTGTTAAATTTCTGTTCATGCTGTACCTTCAATCCACATTTCTCATGTTGGGGACTGCCTGTTAAGGATTCTAGATAGTGGGGTTAGACTAAGGGCTCAGTGATCCTTCCATTTATCTCTAACACTGGTGTTTCCAAACAGTCTCATGTAAAATGCATTTAGAGATCTTAACACACTTCACCTAGGCTTTGTTCCTCAACAGTTCAGTTCTCACTTTTTGTTGTATTGTTTCTTCCTGGATATATTAAATTGGCACTTTTGATGCTGCTGTGTAAAATTGTGTTGAAGGCTTGCATCTTGTGCTACAGTATATAATTTGCCTGTGTTTTATGATTCATTTTTAATTTTTCTCAAGCTTATTTGCCACTTTGTGTCATTGCAACCATTCACGGAAACATCTTGCCAATTTACGCTAACAGTAGAAAAACATTTGCCTTTTGTAGTACTCGGATTACTTCATGAATTCATACATAGCTATTTATAATCCTGGCTCAAAGTTCTGGGGCCTACACCTTTTTTAAAGCAGGTAGCAGTATAACTGCACAAATTGAGCACATTTAAAATAAAAGTAGGGGGAAAGCCCACAACTCAGAAGGAAGTAACGTGGAGGAAATGCATCAAGATTGGCACTTGGGTGTTGAAGGACAAAGCTGAAATGACATATGACAGTTACAGGTATACTGGTCAATATACATCTTGAGTGAGTTTAGAGCCATTCTTGTTGGAGCCAAAGGGGTTCTACTAGTGACTATCAGTAAGAGAAAATTTGTTGGCATGAGGATTAAGGTTATATCTTAAGCTTTGAATATAGGATTAACTGGACAAAGTTTGGGTTTGCTTTCAATTCATGCAGAGCACCTCATTACTTTAAATTTTACCTTAATGGCATCACAAGGTAGCTATCAAGTTGTTAAAGCATGAACAGAGTAACTCTCCCGCCTAAATTATAAAATGAAAAATATAAAAAATATGCTGAACACTTGAAATTTATACCCATAGTTGAGGTGGGGGCAAAATTTCAGGACTCAAAATTCTTCTTTAAATTAAAGGGAGCTTTCTTGTGGTGTAGTGGTTATAGTGTCAGGCAAGAGTCTGAGAGACCCAGGTCTGAATCTCCGCTTTACCATGGAAGCTTGCTGGGTGACCTTGAGGCTGTCACACACTCTCAGTCTAACCTACTTCATGGGCTTGTTGTGAGGATAAAATGGAGAAGAGAATGTAAGCCTCTTTAGATTCCCCACGGGGAGAAAGGCAGGTTATAAATGAAGTAAATAAACTGTACAACACTTGACAAAAAACCTTTGCTTATTAACTTTGAAAGAATTGAATACGCCATTGAGAAAGCAGACAACAGCAGAGCAAGAGAATAATGCAGTGACTGAACTCAAGTTTTGAACAGTATTATCTTGCCAGGAGGCCTGTTCTCTTAGCTGGGGAATTCAATGATCTTATGTGAAGTATTCTTTGTGCACTGAACTCTATTAATTATTCTAGTAATTTACTGGCTGTGCAGTAAATGAAATCATATGAGCAATAATAGCATTTGGCTGGCTCTTTCTGTCCTTAAAACTGCTTATTGTTTTAGAAGTCTTTATCTTTTTCTTAATATGTACCCTGCTTCCTCCTCCATATAGATGTCATTTTAAAGTGCTGAGGTCACACTTCTGCAAGAAAAAAATACAGTAGGACTAAAAGTGGCAATTGTGTTAAATTGTACCCCCTCTCAAACTTCCCAGTTCTGTATTATATTGAGTCTGAGAATTTAATCTTAGGAAAGAAGGGGGAACATAGCTCTTAATGTGCATTGCTGTGTGCTCAGTCAGCCTCTGATGCTCAACGTTTATTCCTCTCTGCTCTAATTTCAAGTCGAGTGGTAAATTTTAAATTCTATTTGAGGTAATAAATAGAGGCTGCCAGTTATCCCAGAAGTTTAGGAATTGAATTGGAAGGATGGAAACGAGGAAGGTAAGGTCTGAATGTCATGGATTCGAGGATATAAAGGGGGCAGAAGACACGGAAGATAAGTGTGGAAGAAACAAAGGGAAGGATGAACCGAAGAGAGAAGATTCTGAGGGAAGTAGGGTCTGGAAGGAGGAGTTGAGGGGCCCAAGATTGGTAGAGCTGTTGTTGTACCATGTCATAATGAGAGGGAAGAGAATTAAAGAGGCCAAGGGGGAAGAGTGTGCCATATAGGGGACCATGCTGAACAAAGGTCACCTAACCTCATAGACTTACCCTGCCCTTTTCCTAGGGGATGGCATTATTTGCAAACAGCTGAGCAAATCTCCTTTAAGAAGAATGTCTTAGCAGTGCATATCTGTTTTTGGTGAAATAAAGTATGGAAATATAAGGGATGAATTTAGTAATAGTCATTTTCAGTAAATATTTACAAACTTCACTTGGTATGTATGTCAGTACATAGTTGTAACAAGCTGCCAAATTTGAACACATCTGATAAAATCGTAGTGCTTTAGTTCAAGACCTAAATGAAATGACATGCTAAACTGTTGGCAAAAACATGGGAGACAGATATTTGGGGGCCTGTGATGGGACTTGTTCTTCTGAAGTATCATAATCTGAAATATGTTATTACTCTATCAATGTTATAGTGTCTTAAGATTTAACTGGTAGCTCTGTAGTTTATATTTATCAGGCTGCTTCTGCTAACAACTAAAATATTTTCTGTAAGATTAAGGAGGGGCTTTTAGATAATAGCTTGCAAGACTCTGCATGAATTGAAAGCAAACCCAAACTTTGTCCAGTTAATCCTATATTCAAAGCTTAAACTCATTTTACTTGGGAGTTTGTGAGACTCTATAATGGAATTTAGTTCCAAATACATGGGCATTGGCGATTTAGAAATTCTTCTAAAATTATCCAAACATATTTTCCTATTGTTAAAACACATTATTTACCTACAATTAATTGCAGTTCTGAAATATTTAAAATAAATTGATTTATATAAGTGTTCATATCTGGAAAAAAAATTGTTTGCACAGTATGCAAGTGATAAATTTTCTTTTCATAATGAGTTAGCCATTTTCAAAAGGTTTCATTTTTTATGGATATGATACCATTACACTAGCGTTGTAGGAAATCTAATGAATTTGTGTTCAGTTTCTTACGTAGAAATTGCTTTTTTTCTTGAGGTTGGCATGAGATGCGATGGAACATTAGGTCAGCTGTAGAAGTGAATTCATGCTGAACCCAAAAGATAAATGTGATTTTGAAAATTCAAATGACTGGGAAGAGGGAAGGTATATTGTTAGATCTGAAAGGTTCACACTCTTCTGTGTCCTACAATAACCACTGAAGATCTGCCATCAATTTCTTTAAACTAAACAATTGTTGAACTTTCATAATGCTGAGTTGCATAGTTTGCTATAAATTGCTGTAGCATAGAAACCATATTACAGTTTGTAATTGGGTTCCAATTTCATAGTTCTTAAAGCAATCCAGATCAAAGCAGATATAATGAATGGTGGGTGTTTTAAAGAAGTGTGTTCTTCTTTATTTTGGAAAGCTTGTTCATATTGAGAATATTGCTAACAATCTTCCCAGTAAACGTGTGCTTAAATGGCATAGCTGGTAAGCGAATAGTTTCTTCTGGAAATATTTGCTGCCCATCCCATTTAATTAAAATATTTGTCATGTTCCCCAATCCAATGATTCTCCAGGTGGCTTGCAGATTTAAAACAAGACAGAACCATAACAAATAATACCCTAAAACTATAAATTAGCAAGCATCTAAAGTTCTCAACAGCTGTGTAAAAATGTGATAAAAATCCTTGAAAGCAATAAGCAGCCCCCCAAACATAGTTACCTAGCGGAACAGAAACACACATCATGAGAGTACAACAGAATAGCAAATCAACTCACAAGGGCCAGTCTCTTGTAGCAGCCTGGTTAATAGGGAGGGAGACATAGCAGGATCTCTCAAAAGATGATCTCAGCTAACAGGCGGGTGTGTATGGGAGTGGTCCTTTTAAGTACTCTAGATCTAAGCCATTTAGGCTTCAAGTCTTATCCAGCTCTTTGAAGCAGCCAAAGTAATTGTCTTAAGAATGGTGGGATGTTCTGTGAATGCAGCCTAGCTGTTGCATTATTGAACCTGTGGAACAATTTTCAGAAGTAAATCCATGCAAGATGTGTTACATTAATCTAACTCAGAATGTAATCAGAGCCTTGATAACTGTGGAGAGATTCTGTTTCTCAAGGAGAAGTTGCAGCCAGTGAACTTGATGAAGTAGAAAAAGTTACTACATGCAGATATCTGCATCTCAGTCTTTAGATCTCGATTTATTCCTGATATGCAAATCTTCTAGCAGGAACGCTATCTCACCCTGAACAGGTTGACTCCATCTGTGTTCACTGTTTTCTAGCCCATACCACTTCTGTCTTACCTAGAAGGAGTTCCAGTTTATTGTACATCATCCAACCCATAACTACTGACAGACGTTTTAGAGCATCAAACTCTGTTGGAAAGGTGACATAGAGTTGGGTGACATCCACAGGTGGTTTCCAAATAACCACCTGAGTAGTTTTATGTAGATGTTAAAAAGTACCAGGCCTAAGAGAGAATCCTTAGCACAAATACGACAAGTTAGAACTGTTATTTCTCAGCACTCTTTTCTGCTGCTGATCAGACAGGTAGGAATGGAATTTGCAGTGCATTGAAGTGTAATGTTCTCCTTCCCTTCTTCCCCTTCTGCCAACCATGTATTTATTTCAGATTTGTATTCTGCCCTCCCCGCGAGCGGGCTCAGGGCAGATAACAACATACTAAAAATACAATTTAAAAATTCATGTACATTAAAAACAACACATTTAAAACAGGATAGTGGACAGCCTTCACGGGTAGGGTTAATACACCCTTTTTTTTGCAGGAGAGAATGTCATCTGGCCATTGCAGGAGAGAATATCATCTGGAGGTACTGACTGCTGCTAAGAAATGCAAGTAACTAAATGTCACCCAGAACCCTTATCAACTGTTTCCTGGTGACGGTACTCTTGGAATGTTTCAGGGCTATCAAGGTGATCTTGGTCCCAATCCCAAACTAGATTGTAATGGATCAAGCAAATCTGTTGCCTATTAGGGAACCTGGATATATCTAACCAAGCATCTTGTTCTTGGTTGTTTTGGGTTTTTTAAAATTCAATCCCACTGATTAGGATTCAGTCCTAAGAAAATTTGCACAGGATTTCTGCATTGGAATTACAGTCCCAAAATAAAAAATTATTTATACATCCCATCTGTTACCATTTTTACTTGCATCTTTAAAGAATACAAACTTGTGGGCTTCTGAAAAGAAGCTGAAACTCTCACAGTGGCAGATTATGTGCCGGATATATACTAGTTCCATTCTTCTTCGTTGTCATTGTGGTTGTCAAGACTACATAGCTCTAGACAATATGTCAACATCCAGTAATTTCTTTATTCTGTATGTTTACTCAATACATCATTCACTTAAACTGTGTTTATCATTGTATTATTATACTTGATGTTCTATCTGATCACCAAATGATCTCTTGTTCTTGAACTGCAAAGCCATGTGCCCAGCACATGTGGTCTCTTTATATGTTACTTGTTTCTGTTGGCCAACCTATACTTGATCCGGGGGATTCCATGACTTGTAATTTAGACTTTAAAGGAGCTGGAATATCAGGAATAATTTCTTTTAAACTCTCCTGATCATTGCTAGAATGTCTTTTAGACTAAGTAGGGGGGAAATGCAGTTACTCATACTGTACTTGTCTTTTATCCTTACTAGGATAAAGAGCAACTGGGGGAAGGGTCAGTCAGAGAAACGGTTACGTCCCTCCTTTGCCATTGCCTCAGCAGCAATCCATATTGGATCCACAGACTTTTTTTGAGGTTAAATTTTGCACGCACATGTGTGTATGTATAGATATAAAGGGAGGATCCAATCACAGATTATCAGGGGGACGTGTCATTTGCCTCTGTGGTCTGCTTTAGTGATACTAATATGAGTGATACTGAGAGCCAGAATTGCATAGTGGTTAGAATGTTGGACTAGGATCTGAAAGGCCCAGGTTCAGATCCCCAGCCTGCCATGTAAGCATGCTGAGTGCTGTTCGGCCAGTAACATCCTCTCAGCTAAACCTACTTCACAAGGTTGTTGTGAGGATGAAATGGAGGAGAGAAAAATGTGAACTGCTTTGCATACCCATTAGAGAGAAAGGTATATTTAAAGTAAATAAAATAAATATTTGCACTGAGAAGTAGAAATAAAAACTAGCCAGTTGCTACAATAAGCTTAATACAAGTGCTAGAACAAATTATAAAAGTTAAATGGTATAGTGACACTTTCTTTGTTGAAAGTTGTTTGATTCGGGGTTCTGGTCTCCTGAAATTGAGATATTTTTTTTCTTGTCAACCACTCTCCAGTTGTGCTAAATTTATATTAAAAATATTGTTCAGATGCTACAGTACTTTCATGGTCAAGTGTTTGGGCTATGAATCAGCACTCTGCTAGTTGAATCCCACTACTGCCATGAGCTCAGTTGGTGGTCTTGGGTAAGCCACTCCTCTCAACTCCAGCTGTATTGTCGGGATAATAATAACACTGACCTTGTCCACTGCTCTGAATGGGGTGTTAATCTGCCTAGAAGAGCAGTATGTAAGTGCACTGTTGTTATTATTAGTTCTTAGGTAAAAGTAAAATCAATAGACTTGCTGTCATGTGTTCTTTAGTAAACAAACCTGAGTTAACTGTACCAATCTTATTAAAGAGCTGTATGAATTATGTAAGCTGCAGGATACTGTAACTCTGAAATAAAATCAGGAGCTTTTGGAAACTATCATCACGAAGACTGTGTTCCACATCTGTAATGTTAACTTTGTCTTATTTATGAACTTCATTATTAAATGCAAAATGGAGTGCTTATTATTTAGAGTGAATGTAAACATTGTCTACAGTTCATGAACATGTGAATTTTTGCTGCAATATATATATTTCCCTCTTTAAAAACTGTTCTCAGATCTGATTAGTTTTCTTAGAAAGCTGTTTTCCCCTAAATGTGAACATCCTGTACATGTGATGGAATTAAAAGCTTTTCCTTAGGAAGTGGTTCCTGTATTTAATCAAAGTTTCTGAAGAAGTTCATCAGCATGACACAGGAAACATCAGTTTGATGTGAGCTCATGAAAATTTATGCTAGAATAAATTTTGCTAGTCTTTAAGGTGCCATTGGACACCTTTCCCCCCCTTTTCCCACTCTAATCTGTTGGTAATGGTGTGAATGAAAGCTAAGATTTAACCAGTGAAAGAATATAGCACTTATGCAATGTGGCTGCTCCATATGTGGATATAGTTTTGTGTAATATCAGTTAAGCATACAACCCAGAGGTTATCCAAACCTAGTCAGTACAAAAAGTGCTGAATTTACAACTTCAGTAAAGCACATGGAATTTTGAATTATGAGATCCCATTGTTTAGTTGATGGGAATTAAAAGACTTTTTATGAATGCAAAAGAATATTGGCTGTTTTAGGAAACTTTATGGTAAATTTTTCCATTTCTGTCATCTGTCTTTCAGATGACTACTCTGAACATAATAGGGGACTCTATAATGTGTTCAGATAGTGCAAACCGTTTTCTTTTGCAATGTCATTAGATATGAGAAATGTATGGTTGATTAAACTATAATGTGCTTTGTAGATATGTCTCTAAAGAGATATTCAGTGAACTTACTTTGGTTAGCAGCTGAAAAAGTGCCTCTGGGTAAGTAGTTGCTAGTTAGTTTCAGCTATGATGTGTAGTATCTTTTCTGAGTCAAACTCGATCTCACAGTTCTCACCTGTTGTAAAGCCTTCTGTAGAACTTGAACTGAAATGCTTATGGATGTGTTTCTATAAATACTCTCTTCGTGGCACATTTTACTGTAAAGCCAGCAGGATAGCTGTTGCATATATAACAAACAAGTTGGGGTACAGTGAAAAATAGTCAGACAGGAAGAGTTTAAAAAAGAAGTTGGGGACCTTCACACTCACCCTGTCTATCTCCCAGTGCAGGTAATCCACCAGGATGACCAAGGCCGTTTCTGTCCCCAGAAGCAGATTTGAACAGATCCAAGGGAATCTGCTTTATTCTGGAATCCCTGAAGTTGGCCAGTCATCACTTGTTTAGTCACCTTGCTCAAGAATTCTGCCTGCATCCTCAGACTCCAATTATCCCAGAAGGTAGATGATTTCCCTCCTCCAAACACTGAACTCTTTAGCAGCCACAAGTTTATATATTAATAGTCAGATGTATCTTTGGATACATAAAATCCAAATATTGGAGCCATGAATGGACAAGACAGATCTTCCTGCACACCTGAAAAATGCCCCAGGTTTGTAGAAAAATCTGAAATCTAAAAAAAGGGGGGGTTACTCCCCCCCAAAGATAAAAGGACTGCCTGTAGCTTTAAGGAGATGCCTTTAGTGGCTGTTACTAGGCAATCATAACAGTTTATCTAGTATTCCAGCCTTGGTTTCTGTCAGTAAAAGGCTGGGGGGGGGGGCTTTCCATGGCTGTTTCAGCCTTTGAGGGAGGAGTCATTGGGGCCAGGCTCAGAAGCATACAAGACTTGCATGACTCATCCAGGCCTAGCTGCTTGATAGTATTCAGTAGCAACTCCCCTCCCCCGCCCCAGCCAGTGTAGGGTAGTGGTTGGAGCTTCAAAGTGGGATCTGGGAGACCCAGGTTCAAATCCCCACTCTGCTGTGGAAGCTCACTGGGTAACTGATCCAGTCACACATTCTCAGCCTAACCTACCTCTCAGGGTTGTTGTGAAGATCATGTGGAAGCAAGGAGAATGATGTGAGCTAATTTGGGTCCCCACTGTGAAGAAAGGCAGTATATAAATGAATTAAATAAATATAGATTAAAATAGGGGGCAGATAAAGGTGTGTTTAATAGGTTCAAAGGAGAGGCATATGGAAAAGTGAGGATATAGAGGCTACCAGGAGGAGGGAAAGGGAAATAGTGTGAGGAAGAGGTTACAGGGAAAAGTGAAGTACCTCCTGCAAGTCCTTGCAGGTTTCTCACCATGCAACTGAGCCTGTCTCAGCTGGCAGCATGCAACTGGGCCATAGAGGAGACAGGTGAAGACAGAGGCAGACAAAGGTAGATGGGGAAGATAGAAGGGAGGAAAGGGGTAAGATATGGAGAGGGTAGGGAAGGGAAAGAGGACATGGTGGGGGTGGGAAAATGATACGAGCTCCCACAAGTCCTTGTGGGTTCTCCACTTGTATTATTCTAAACTTAAGAATCTTCTAGATCTTTTGCAGGACCTGACTGTGACATCAGATTCAGACAATCTGTAGAGTTTAATGTACAATTATACGCTTCTGTGATATTCTTCAGTTCTCATGCTTTGAGAGGGTGGTTTAACCATCCAAACTCTTTTTTCATTACACCTCTTAGGGTAGTATTAATATCCGTCTGCATGTAAATATGTGCATCTCCCTTTCTTAGAGATTCAAAACATCTTGTGCCTTTCCCTCACTACTTTGTGTCAAATGCCTTCTTAAGGTTTCTAGTCTTTATACAAAATCACACTTAAAACAAATGTAACCTAGGAGAAAAGTCTACTGAGTAGTAAAGCTGGGATTCTCAATCCACTTAATTTACAGTATTCCTATTAAAAGTAGCCTTTTAATCACCTTTCTAAGATGATTGCTGTGTCAAGCAGTACTCCTAACCTGTGAACCTGAGTTTTCAATGGGAGTGTAACTGCATCCAAGATTTCATGTTGCTAGTTGACCTTTCTACTAACTCAGAGAACTTCTGCCTTGTCAGGATTAAACTTCACCTTGTTCATACTTATCCAGCCCATTACTGACTTCAAACACTAGTTCAGAATGTCAACAGCATCCTCAGAATTAAATGGAAATGAAAGATGAAGCTGGGTATCATCCACATATTGGTGACTTCTGAGTAGAGATGGGTACAAACAGAAAAAAACCCCGAACATGATGTTCGTTGCCATCCATGAACAGGGACTCATGAACAACCACGAATATGGCCCTGTTCACAAACATGTTCGCGGTTGGCTGTTCGTGGGGGTCAGCAGGCTCTCCTCCAGCCATCATCCAAGTCAAGATCCCTACTGCACCACTCCCAGAAACCTGACCTGAGCAGGCACCAGGAAAGGTACCAATAATAAATAATAGCTTGGCCCAGAGCCTGGCAGCAGCCCTGGAACTTGAAGGGGCAGATCCCTATCCCACCACACACAAAGGAAATTCAAGCTCCAATGCACTCTATCAAAATGTCCCCTCCATTGCCTGCAAACTAAGCCAGAGCTGGGAGCCCCCCTCCCCCCTTATTTTTGCTCCCTTGTAACAAATTTGGAGCTCCACACTTGAAAGCCTGCCTATCAAGCTAAATTGGGCTTAGATTGGGGTTTCCTGCAACAGGAGTTCAGACAGAGTTCAGACAATTCCTGCCTAAGTTGCCAAGGGAATTGATTGCAGGTGCCAGACTGTCTGGCTTGACGAACAGCAATGAATGAAGGAGGCTTGCAACGACCACCTGTTTGTTTAGAATGTGGCCTCGCGAACAGCTTGTTCGCGAACAGCAGATTGGGCTGTTTGTGGCTTTTTTTTGTTCGTATTGCTGTCCTTGCCCATCTCTACTTCTGAACTCAAACGTCTTTCTTTTAAATTTTTTTTGTTATAAATTTCCAGGGCTTTTTTTTAGCAGGAACGCGGTGGAACGGAGTTCCGGAACCTCTTAAAAATGGTCACGACTGGTGGCCCCACCCCCTGATCTCCAGACAGAGGGGAGTTGAGATTGCTTTCCGTGCTGCAGCGCGGAGGGCAATCTCAACTCCCCTCTGTCTGGAGATCGGGACGGGGCCACCAGTCATGTGACCATTTTCTCCTTGGGCAACCTGCTGAGTTCCACCACCTCTTTTCCCAGAAAAAAAGCCGTGTAAATTTCTATTTTGAAAAGACAAAGTAATAGGATAGGGGGTACAGAAAAAAGAAAAGGGGATTATATAACATAGTTATATGGCTCAGAATAATTATATATAGCAAAATATTTGAAACAAAGAATATTTCTTCCCGACATCCCCTTCATTAATTTTTAAGACACTATCTGAATACAGTAATACATGCTTATATTAGAACACATTTATTTTCAACATTTTAGGTTTCAAGTTGATATTTAACATTTGTATTCAACATTTATGTTCATCATTTTTAAGTTTCAGATTTCATAGCTAATTTGTTTTTCACCAACATTATTAATTTCAACCTTACTGCATATTGAATATTACATACTTTTGCCACTTCTACCTAACCACTATAACTTTGAAAAATATGGATGGACCTTTCAGATGCTGAGGAAAGTGGAAAAATTCAGCCAGAACCAAGAAGCGGCTAAATGCTTATTCAAAGAATTAATTTTCACAGAAGAGGATAAAAGCAGGATACTATCTTTTCACTGTTCATCCTGAGAAATTTAGCCATGAAGGCCAGTTTAGAAGTAGTTCCTTTTAAATTCTATGAACACAAACAAGAATGGTATAACTTTGCTTGGCAAGTAGAAAAAGCAGAACCAAACTCTTAAACTCTTATTATCTGTGTAGTCTTTTGGCTAACAATCCCAAAGACTTATTAGCAGAGCTTTAGTGTTGATCTTTGAGCCATTTGAAAAGGAAACTGCAAGACTGATAGGTGGATGAGAAAGGAAAGTGGAACACAGACTGAAGAATTTATTATATTCTATCATGCACAAATACCAGCAACATGTTTTGGAATTTCCATGCACTCGTGTCCCCAAACTATAGAACTTAACCAAATTCAAACTCCTGCAAAGCAAACCTTAGGACATTTTCTTGGGAGTAAGCCCCACTGGATAGACCTGACTGAGATTCTGAGTAGTCCTGTTTAGGACTGATACCCCTTTTGTGGAAAGGAAGGGTTATGAGAATTAATTTCTTTTCCTATACTCTTTCTTGATAATCATACTGGATGTTCCACGAAATAATATATGCTACACAGTTGTGGTAATAAGATACAGTAGAGTAATTTCTCTAACTTCTTGCAGATTAGGAGTTTAGAACAGAACAAATTCTTTCTAGCTAATGCAAGGATGGATATAAAGAAAGCTCAACAGTCTAGTTATTGACTAGATATTGATTGTTTTTGTCCCCAGAAGATTATAGTCAAAGTATTGCACTCACTATTTTTTTATTCCTGGAACAGCTTCTATAATTGGAAACTGGAGTTGGAGGGTTAAGTGTAGAATAAAAGCAGTTCTGAAAAGCAATAGTTTTGACTTATGGTCAGGTTTACGGGAAAGCTGTACATTTTACTGTTCACATTTTAAAGCAATACCTCATTTTTAATGCTAGAGTCAAGTCTATTGCTTCTGTGTTGTAAGTTTATTAAAAACATAAATGAACAGAACTGGTCTGCCATCTTAATAAAGGGCCGCAATTCCTGTGGTCTTGGGTATACAAGATCCCCCGCCCCCTTGCAGGTAGCCGTGGGTTTTTTTTCTCAGTCGTGAGGGGGGTAAGGCACAGAGATGGAGTGGGGAGAGTGACTGGCCAATCTGTGCAGGAGCTCACCTGTCTGACTAGCTTCTGTGAGTGACACTGGTTCAGCTGGGCTAAGTTGCAGCAGGGTCCCTTGCTTCAGTATGGATGGCTGGAATTTGTTGTTTTGACATCATTCTCTGGTTTGATGTTTGTATGCTCGCTTCACTTTGGTTCTGGAAGGATTCCATTCATTCCTTTGCTTCACTTTGGTTCTGTTGGGCTTTCTCTGGGTTGAGCTTGCATTTGGAAGTGTGACTCTGGCCAGTGGCAGTCTTGCCTCTGTGTGTTTCTGCCTGGGAGCCAGCTTGGAAACTTCCACCCTAGGAAACAAAGGAGCATAGCTGGGCAGCTTGCTTAAGAGGCAGTTGGGGGGTGGGGGACATCAGTTTGGTTCTGCTACGCTTTCTGTGTGTTGAACTTGCAATTGTGAGTTATTGACTCACTCCTCTAAGCCCATTTGGGAACCAGATACCCAATTGGGCTGAGAGGAGTGAGTCAATAACATCAGAATTGCATGACTGCTGCTCGCTAACGCTCTTGAAAGAGAGATCCCGAAACAGGAGTTTAGCTGCCCTGTTGAGTGTTTAGTGGCTGCTATTCCTTCTGCAAGTTCTACACTGCGGGTTCTCCTGCCCGGGAGTTGGTCTTTGGAGCGCATCGCATAAGGGGACCACTACAGGACAAGAACAAGAGAGATTGCTCTTCAATTGAAATTCATTAAGACTTGGGAGTGTGAACTTATGTCTTCATGCTTTTGAGTTGTGTAGTTTTGTTAATTACCTTGTTAATTACAAAGCACCTAGCACTTTAAATTATAAAGAGAGTAGTTGATTAATTCATTTAGGATTCATCTATTTGTTACACGGTGCTGATTAAGGAATTGTAGTCCTTAGACCATTCCGCTGTGGGCTCATCCTTGTTATCCTGGTTACCACAGGGGGTGGTAACCAGGTTGTAGGAGAAGTGATATCTAACACCTCCTTTCAAGAAATAGTCAGAGAATGGGCCCTCCATCAGCTATAGACAGGTTTACAATGGGACCTTGTTCTGGTTAACATATGCAAGAGGACAGGAACAGATAAACACTGGCCTTGATGATGATACGTGTCTGCTGAATGGTTACTTTTATTGCTGTAGAAGGTGCCAAAGGAAGAATTGTGTGTTCTTTGATATTTTAATTTGTGGAAGGACAACCCAAAATTGTGATTAACCAATGGAGCTTTGCCAGATCGTATGTACGTTACCTGTTTAACTAATAATGTCTCTTTTTGTATAATTCTTGCCTATGTCATGAAAGGTATAAGACCCTAGGTCAAAGCCTAGACCCTCGAAGAGTTGTTTGGATGAGGGCCTTTACTCTCTGTAACCAACTCTGTTCCTATTCTGTTTATTAATAAACATCTCAGTTATTCCCTTCACAGAACTTCTCCGTGTGTTCCTTAATCGGGCTAGGGACACATTGGTCCACTGTTTGTGTGGAACAAAAGGGGAGTCGACACTTGGGAGAGAAGCAGAGACATACACGTAGTAAAAAAATGAGTCTTATTTAGCTGGCTGATATTAAATATGGTCTCAGGATCTGAAAAGATGAAAGATACTGTATTATGTCATAATTGCTTGGTGTTTTGAAACTCTGTTCAGTGTTCATATGAAGTGGTGTTTGAGTCAACATGTCCGGTCCTAAAGGGATCACTTGGCAACTTTCAAATGTCTATATACCAGTGCTTTCTGCTTTGTTCTTTCTGCTTTAATTAGAGTGGACTACTCCCCGTTCTGGTTAAATGAATATTTCATTTGCTAGATTTGGGCTTTAGAAAAATTTTTATTTTTGCAGCTTTGTAGCACAATATACTTTTGTGAATTGACACTGTCTCTTTGCTTTCAACCAGGATTGAATGAGTTTTGGATTGTTTGAAGAGACATCCATTCAGCTGGCTTGGAGGATCAGACATTCATATAAATGCCGGTATGTGTTTTTTGTGTGTATGAGAGAGAAACAGTCACTGTAACTTGCTCAGATTTGTATTGATGCTAAACATGTTTTAATTTGACAACAGCTTGACTGAATCATAAATTAAACCATACAATGCAAGAAATGAATTATGCCTTGTAATTTAGTGCTATTTTCTAAACCGAGACCATTTCATTTATTGAAATGCTTTGCAAGGCCAGGTGTGCTGACTTCCCATAAGATACTAAATTTCAGGCAAACCTAAATGACGCTTTTTCCCTTGAATGATTTCAGCCTGTTTTTAGACCTGTTTATGGGACAGAAGTGACTTTAATTGCACTGATGGATGCTCTGTGTCTACAGATGAATAAGGAAAATTATATTCTATTAATATTGCTTAATTGGTCAGTTGATGATCATTCTATTGAGTTAGAGCTTTTGGAGAATGAGGGTCTTGGGAACTGCTCTTCAATGATTTGGTCCTTTTTGTATAGTAGGATGCAGATAATTATGCTGCTGTATGTACTTAAAGGACCACCTCTCTCACTTTGAGTCCATGTGCCACCTTACATCAGCCCAGCAAGGTTGCACATCTGCTATGAAGGATGTGTCATTTCAGTAGCTACTCCTCTTTGGAGTAGTTTTCTAGAGGATGTGAGGAAACTTGCTTGTTTATTTTTTCAGATGTCTTCTTGAGCTTGAAAGATTGAATATCAGTTTATCTGATAATAACTTCAGAGAGAAATCTGGTATACCTCAGTATAGTTTGTTTCTAGAGTCTGGCTCATAGTGAAAACAGGCTTTAAGTTTTCTACATTCTGTATTATTCTGCATTCCTCACCCCGTTGGACTTCAAGTGTTCCTGAATACAGTAAAACACACACATGCCCCTAGCTTTGAGCTACATTGTATGGGACAAATAATCAAATAATAAAGTCTGTTGTATTTTCCTTTTCCCTTTTATGTGAAGTATATAAATGTAAAAGAGGACTGCAAAGCTATGGCTTTCTGTGCAAAAATGAGAAGTTCCAAGAGAAATACCGAAGTGAATACAGAAGCTCAAGAGCAAGGGTTGGAAGTAGCATTCTATTTACAAGATAAGCCTTCTCTTCGGTATACATATGGCAAGTATACAGCAGAAGACCTTTGCATTGAAGCTGCCCAGAAATGCTGTGAGTATTGCATTAATCCCAGTCTTATTATTTAATGTAAGTGGTATAGGAAATATGTTTTCTGCAAAACATGCTTTATAGAAGGGAAACTTTTCCAAGGGCTTTTTTTCTTTGAAATTCTTGGTTTGCATTCAGAACATTTCTTTGTATTTAGATACTTATACCCTGTATTTACCCTATTGGAAATCCAAAACAGATTACAGAATTGTTTAACTCTTGGAGCAACCCTGTGACGTAGACTGAGACTGAGGATCAAAAATAAGTTTTGGGGGGTTACTGTCTCCTACTTCCCTAGCTGAGCAGTTTCCATTTTACCACAATTATTCATTTGCTGTGATGGTAAAATTGTTCTGTTTTCTCTCTTAATAAGACTGTCAGATGCTAATTCTGTCTTTTTTAATAGTTGAAAGTCTACAAAAAGGGAGAAGTGCACATGAGCCAATAGCTCATTTCTGCCCCTTGAGACCATGGTTTGAAGAATCATCCTCTTAACTAACCGTTGTCTTCTCCTATGCTTCTAGAGTTAGTCAGGAAGTTTCACTGGGTTGATCAGTGTTACAGAACATGATTCAGCCTTTGGGATACTGCCATTTTAAATCTTTAATGTTAAATGTTTTTCTGTGTGACTTTATCTTTTCCCTTCTAGAGATTGTATTACAGTACTACTTATCCTCTTCTGTCCTACAAGCTCCTGTGATTCTTCTGTTTTCAAAGAATTGTGATTTGTATATCCATGTGAGGGCCTCGTGTAAAATTGCTCCAATTTCTCTAGTTTCCTCATCCGTTCAGTAGACCCTCTTTAATAGGCCCTGCCCCTTTTGACTCATTGTTTATGAACAATGAAGATCTCTTGGGCAGACTTCAAGAATGTGTCTGCTAATCATGGCTGCTAAATGAAAATGGTTTATAATAATTTACAATGAATACTTAAAAAGCCTATTTATTATTCATGCTAATTGAGTTTCAAAGCTGTCAAACACTTGTCTGTATTGTTCTAACCTGTATACGGCATGATGCCAGTACCTTCTCTTGTAGCATATTTCTAAGAGTTGTTGGGTAAGTGACATGTCCCCAATAAGGAAAAAATTCTACACTGCTGATCCCTAGCAATGTATCTTTAAAGAAGATCCAGAATGGCTTGTATTATTTCACTTATTACTGGTAAATTTCAGAGACACCCCATTTAGATGTTTTATTATCCCTTCCCTTAATTGTGTATGCGGTCAGAGCAGGAGTAGGTCTCAAGCGCAGCAGTTCAGGAGGTCTTTGGCTTATTTGAAGGGGGGATCTCTAATATACTAAAAAAGAGTTTAGATTGGATTGAGGATGTTCAGATAATTGAGAGATCCATTGATTGGGCATTGTTTTCTGTTTATAGTGTGAGAGGGAGAATGTAAGAAACTACTCCCAATCTTGTTGGAGGTAATGGGGAAAATAACATCTAAATAGAACCTGAATTTGATATCTTTCAGATGTATGCCGTTATATGGACTCTTTTGTTCTAAAATTGTGAGAGACTAGCATGTGTATTGAGACTGTTATAATCTGGGGTTATTATAAAGTGATTAGTCATCTTAAATATAGGGCTTTTCTTTTTTATATCAGTATTACTAATCATTCAGTGTTTTGTAGCCTTCTACAGGTAAAACTGAGAATCGACATTTGTTACATTTCAATATTTGATTCAGTCAGTAAGCTATAAAAACAGTTCTTCTGCATCTTTACAGAAGCATATCTACTTTTAAATGTTAAACAGATTTTAAAATCTTTCTGTTTAGGGAGTTGGGCAGGACACATTTGTATGTGTACTTCATGGAGTACCCACTGATCTGAAACGTTTTATTTTCCTTTAACAGTTATATCTCCACTATG
This sequence comes from Eublepharis macularius, assembly GCF_028583425.1. Taxonomy (NCBI): domain Eukaryota; kingdom Metazoa; phylum Chordata; class Lepidosauria; order Squamata; family Eublepharidae; genus Eublepharis; species Eublepharis macularius. The sequence continues at coordinate 76,340,410 of NC_072794.1, forward strand.
TCACAATCTATTTGCACTCTTTGATGAGAGAAGAAATTTGTGGTACGCACCAAATCATGTCTTCCAAATAGAGGACAAGACTGCACTCCGTGTTCATTATCGTATGAGGTAATAGGGCACTCTGTAGAAAGATTATTGTTGCAACCTGCAGTTTTGTCTCCTGTCTTATGACTAATTCATTTTGTTTTAAAATAAAAACAGTCTTCATGATGTTGCTTAGGGGATCCTCTTCAAGAGAGACTAATGATTGTAGTGGTTGGAAAGTTTCTGTTTTTGCTGCTTGTATCAAAATCTTGTTTGATACTGTTAGTCACGTTGGGGATGAAAGGCAGAGTATAAATCTCTCTTCCATTTTTATGTTGCCGTTTCTCTAAGGAGCTCAGAGCGGTATGTTTGGTCCCCTTTTCCACCATCTGGGCCTGATTTCCCAGATATGGAAGGTAGAAGAGTAGATATGAAAATGATAAGAGAAATTAATGGGTGTTAGTAATAAACAAGGTAACGTTTTAGCATCATTTGTTATCATAACCCAGGAATTACTATGATTGTGCCAATTAACTTTAAATACAGAGAAATATTGAAAGAAATCATGTGTCCTATAAGTCAATAAATCTAATTTTATAGTTTTAATTACTAAGCAGACCTTGTGGTATAAAAATGCAATTAAGGTTTTTGTAGGAATTAGTATAATATTTTACAAAACTCAGTGTTCAAAATATTTTGCTCGAATCATGTATGTGCTTAATTAGGTTACAGATTTGATAGTTATACAATTTAAAGCTCTAATTATTGATGATAACATTTATATTGTACCTTCCAGACTAAATGCATATATCAGTAATCTCTAGCTGTAGCCCTGTATGGGAGGCCAGTAGAGTTATTCCCTTGCACTGCAGGTGGGAGTAGGGTTTGAGAGGACAGTGACAGAATCTGAACCAAGGACCTTGCAGTTATATTTAGCACTGATAGAAGTCCATACGAACAGGATGACTTATCTGAATGCCTCTTAAACATCATTTCCTGTCTTGGCTTTCCTCAAGTTGATGGTGGATATTATTATAGTAAAAGCATGTTCTGTGATTCATATTTTTACAGTGTTTAGAATTTGGGCCAGTGTCTTTATCAAACATAAGTGTATTTAATAACTCTGTAGAAAGTGAGAACAGTGAGAAGAAACATTGATCTAAGCTCAGCAGTGTTATGCTAGATATTAAATATAAGCTGGATTTTCCCCCCACATAGAAGTGAAGACTGAGTTCCAATAATAGATATCCTGAGCAAATGATTTACAACCATTTATGGGAACAATTAATCTTTCAACCTATCTTAAACTGTTCATCAAGCATGGATTTTGAAGCAAAGCCCAATTAAAATGTTAATATTACAAGACTGACTGTACCCTGATTGCCCTCTGCTGGCCGTTAGAGTGGATTGCATGCTTCTTTGTGGGAACACAGTCCTAAGCCCTCTGACCAAGATAATATATCAGTGATGGCGAACCTTTTTTGAGCCCGAGTGCCCAAACTGCAACACAAAACCAACTTATTTGTTTCAAAGTGCCAACACTGCAATTAAACCTGAATACTGAGGTTTTAGTTTAGAAACAACTCATACAGTTGTCTGAACTAATTAACATATTTTGTCTTAAAAGAGCTCCCCTCCTCGTCACAAATGAAAGTAAAGGAGCAGAGCAGAATGAATGCAAGCAGCTTGCATTCCTTTGGAGCTCAGCACCACTCACCTTGCACTCATTCACTCATTTTCTCTCTCTCTCTCCCCCCCCCCCCTCACAAATGAAAGTAAAGGAGCAGAGCAGAAGGAATCCAAGCAGCTTACTGTTCCTTTGAAGCCCAGCCCCACTTGGCGGAAAAGGAATCACGTGGGCGGGGCCAAAATCCACGCCTCCAAATGAGCCCTGGCTCGCGTGCCCACAGAGAGGGCTCTGCGTGCCGGCTGTGGCACGTGTGCCATAGGTTCACAATCGCTGTAATATACTAATTAAAATAAAGTTGACAGGCTGGGAAATAGGGTGTACTGCAAGAGCTTTTTGCCAGGTCATTTAAGAGTCTTAGCATCATAGAATTGGATCCAGAATAGCTTTTCTGTTGGTATAACAGCACTTATGCCAGTGGAGTGGCAATTCTGTTGACAAAAGAACGCTATTTTTATTAATTTTCTGGTCTCACTTTGGATTCCACCTCCCATGCTGTTCAAGGAGAATCCTTTAATCCCCAGGAGGGGAATTTCAGGTGGCTGTATATGCTGCAGTGGGAAGGCAGTTGTGTTCTGTGAACTTTGTTCCACTCATGGGCAATCTCTAGTGATCACTGCTTCCAGCCTACAGTTTAAGAATGACCACTAGTGGTATGTGAAGATGTCTAGGGTAGTTTTGGGCAGGGTTTCTGGTAGTGGCAGGGCACCTGAATTCATGATGCATGAGATCCAATTCACCTTATGAGTGTGGCTCATGATGTTTTTTGACAAAGTTGTATTGTGGTAATGTTTGGTTTGCTTGTGCTCCGATTAAATGGTGTATATATAGCTAACCCCCCTTAAATCTTTACATAATTACTTTCTCAAGGTTTTACTTTACTAATTGGCATGGGACAAATGAAAATGAACCGTCTGTTTGGAGATATTCTTCAAAGAAGACAAAGAACTTGTATGAGAAAAAACAGGTGCAAGAAGGCACTCCTCTTCTTGATGCAAATTCACTAGAATACATTTTTGCACAGGTAAGTGACCAGTAGGAAAGAAACGCAAGTTTTTTTTTCCTTTGCTACATTAGTCTACACACTTTAAAGAAGTGATTTTGGACAAATGATCTTTGTTCTGCAATGTCTTTTTTGTGTTTTGTTTTTTTCATACCTTTTTAAAAATGACAGTGTGAATTTCTGTACGATACACTTGCATCACCATTGTCATTTATATTGAAAGAAAAGCTGTTTTAGCCAGAATGTCTTTTGCTTAAATAGTCAAGTACATGTTCTACAGTACCTGTATGATTTTGCTCCTTCATTGTATGTTGTGCAGAATCGTTCATTATATTTGCCATGTATGGTGCTATTGCATGCAAGGCTCAGTTTCTGCATTAAGTATTTGGTAACAAAATCACTCAACTATAGTTGCAGTTAAAATGGATTTTTATCACTTCTCTATTCAGGGGCAAAATGATTTGGTGAGATGTTTTGCACCTGTTCGGGACCCTAAAAATGATCAAGAAATTCATGAAATTGAAAATGAATGCCTGGGTATGGCTGTCCTTGCTATCTCCCACTATGCAATAAAAAAGAACTTGAGGCTACCAGAACTTCTCAAGGATGTAAGGTGAGTCATAGGTATTATTCTGACTTGGCTGTGTAAGGTCTTTTCTGCAGTGGGCTTTTTTGTCGGCTGTGACCCCATATTGCATCGATTTCTCTCCAGAGTTCTGCACACATGGTCAAAATG